>NC_142690.1:50046428-51402142 GCF_056320005.1 Nelumbo lutea
TGTCCTTCAAGGAGACCTCTGTACGTAGCCTTACCTCCCTATTCACAATGACTAAACTGTTTCTTCTCCTGTTAACAGAATTCTAGGATGTCTTTGCCTGGTCATATAACCAAATGCTTGGACTAAAGTTAGCATTGGTCAAGCATTCACTCTACATCAATCCCAAATTCAGGCCTGTGAAACAACCGTAGTGTGTATTCAAATCAGAAATAGCCCTAAAGATCAAAGAGGAAGTCGAATGACTCTTGAAAGTAGGCTTCATAAAGCCAATTGCTCACCCACAATTGTTAGTGAATGTTGTCCCAGTTAAGAAGAAAAATGGTCAGTTAAGGTTAGTATCCAGATCCTAACACACTAACTCATAACCATTAGTAAGGGACTATTACACTAACCTCCTTTCACTCTTATCCTAGGTGATGTGTAGACTTTAGGGACCTAAACAAAGCCTTCCCTAAAGATGAATTTTCGTTGCCAAATATGGAAATCCTCATTGATGCTACGATTGGGAACTAGCTATTGTCCTTCCTAGATGCATATAGTGGCTATAATCAAATCTACATGGACCCTATAGATGCACCTTATACAGCATTTTGAATGCCAATAGGGAACTTCTACTATAAGATGATGCCCTTCGGTTTAGAAAATGCTGGAGCCATATACCAAAGAGCGATGACAAGTGTATTCCATGATATGATGCATAAAAAAATATAATTTTATGTGGATGACATCGTAGTCCAGGCCAAGAAGAGGGAAGATCATTATGAAGTATTAAGAAAAGTATTTACGTGATGTCGAGCCTTCAACTTGAGGCTTAATCCACTTAAGTGTTCATCCGGAGTGCAAGCACTAAATGGGAATAAAGTGACTTGGACTTGCCACCCCCAAGCACTAAATCATGGTTGAAGACATTCGTAGGGAAGGTCTCTAGTCTCCTACCTCAAGAGGTTCATCCTTAGTCTAGCACATGCGGCAATGCCTCTCCTTAAGCTCACTAAGAAGTCCGCAAAATACAAATGGTCAACATAGAACCAACATAATTTCGACCAATTGAAGAAGACACTAGCTAAAGCCCCAACCATGTCCCCTCCAAACGGGGGTCGAGAATTCAGATATACATTGCATCTAACTTAGAAGCCATAGATTATCTACTGGCTCAGGAGAATGACGAAAAAGTCGAGTGCCCTATCTATTATGCTAGTAGAACTTTGAAACCAATAGAGAAGAATTAATCACACATGGAACAATAGTGTCTAGCATTAGTCTTTGCTGCATAGAAGTTTAGGCATTACATTCTAGGCCAAAAGGTGATACTAATAGCAAGAAGTGATCTGATCAGGTACTTCATTTATAGGCCCCCACTCTCTCAAAGATTAGTCAAATGGATGATGTAGCTGAGTGAGTACAGTATTGAATACACCCAACCTAAGGCAATAAAGTATCAAACAGTTACAGACCGCTTAGCTGCATTCCCCACTAGTGATGACGTCCCCATCTCAGAAGAGATACCCAAAGACCTCCCCCTCATCGCAGTAGTAGAGGAGGCAAAATGGGTTCTAACATTTGACAGTAGTAGCACTAATTCCTCCACGGGAGCCGGAGTTATATTGAGTTCACCTATTGGACAAACTTAGCCTACTCCTTCAAGTTGCAATTCCCCTACTGATACAATATCGTAGAATACAAAGCACTGGTGATAAGTCTAAAAGTAGAAAGGGATTCTAAGGAAAAGAAAGTAAAAGTCATAGGAGATTCTAAGCTATTGTTTGGACAGATGGGGGTAGCATGATGGTAAAAGAATTAACAATCTTACCATATAGAACACTGATCCAAACGTTGGCCAAAGACTTGGAAGTAACCTATGAACATTTGAATAGGGACAAGAATAGATATGCTAATGCTCTAGTCACCCTAGGATCTAAGATGCAGCCGAGTAGCGGACCAATCACCATAACAATCCAAATGCAGTGTGAGCCATCAACAGAAAGATTGGGGCACTAGGTAGAGACAAGAGATGATGTCAAGGATGATGATTGGAAGAATGACATAATAGAAAAAGTAAGTAATCTAACAATGACAATATAGGATGGCAAGGTGCTTTTGTGATTCCAACTAGTGAATGGGGTACTGTATCACAGGATGGCAGATGGGATGCGGGCAAGATGCCTAGGACTCACAGAAACCGTCGTAGTGTTGAAAGAAACCCATGAGGCCTATTTCAGAGACATAACGACGACATTGTATCAGAGGTTGCAGAGGTTGGGGTACTACTGGCCAGAAATGAAGGCAGATTCGGCTAAGATGCAAAATGACTGTGGAAAATGCATACTAGAGGCTAATAAGAAAAGAATGTCTCGTGGTAGGCAACATGGACTAGAGAGAGGTGTATATTGATTACATCCAAAATGGTGTTATGCCAACCAACTTGGCATTATGAAGGAAACTCCTAACCAAGGCTAATAGATTTTACTTGCAAGACAAGATGCTCTATAGGAATTCCTACATGAAGAAACCTCTGTGTTACCTAGCTGGTGACAAAGTGGAATAAGCATTGGATGTAGCTCATAGCTCCAAACCAGCCCCACACCAAGGACATATGGCCTTGCACAACCATATTTTGCAGTTAGGCTTCTATTGGCCAACCATGCTAGAGGATACCCAAAGACACACTACAAGAATAACGATTTTTAGCGGCAGTCAAAACTGCCCCTAAAATCCTTAAAAACTTCTACTAAAAAGTTTACTGGCAGTCACCAAATTTCTGCTAAACTAGGTATCGCTAAAAGGTTCTAGCGGTAGTTTTAGAAATTTCCGGTAGAACAAAGAACATTGCTACTATAAATGATTCCACCAAACTTGTTCGATATATTCTGTTAATTTCTCAGTTAAAAGATATTTTGAGTTTTCATAAATTGACTTAAAACATATCTTGAGTTTTTCGAAAGGACTTAAATATACCTTGTGGGATGATTCCACTGAACTTAAACATACCCTCCACTAATAAAATGTTAAATGTGATCTGATATAAAATTTTTAAAATCCTATTCCTTTTGGGTAAGAAAAGAAGAAGTGAGCTAGAAGAAGAAGAAATGAATATTGATGCTGCCTAGGATCGACCAAGGGCAACAATGTAATTCTGCTTTCGAGATGAGGGTAGGCTGAGTCTAAGGTATGATAGAGCCAAGGGCTCTAAGGTCCAACCTGTGAGCAAAGGAAGATGTTAGAGGCCTCGGGTGTTATTCCAAGGGAAGAGACTCTAACGGTCAAGTTAGCAAGGACATAGCAAGTGGTCGGACGAGGCCTGAATAGAGATTGGTTGGACGAGGTCACTAGAGAGCTAGAGAGCTTAAAGTAGTAAAAGACAAGATAGTTTACCTAGGGAGTGGTTCCACTTATTTATACTTGAACTTGCTTGGAGTTTGTTATTAGCGGATGACCAAGATGCGATCCGACTAGTGCCATGTGTTGCTATCCTAGGCCTACCATGTGTGCCTATGTCATTTGCCCCTCACTTTTGAGGTCGTGGTGGAGGACTGAGTGGGGACCTTGACTTCGTTCGAAGAGAGTGCAACATCGTTATTGGGAGGCACTAAGTGGTGTGTTCTGGCGAGGACCTCGACTTCAACTTTAGAGGGCTTCCCTTTACTTGTTTTGGTGGCAGCTTCTTCGCTGATGACTCTGCTTCTTGAGAGATTTATGGAGGGCCAAGGGCTCGGTATGATACCTTCTACGGGTATGAGGTGCATGTTCCCCCCAGTCGTGTGCTTCGTAGAAGTTTTGGTGGACCCATGTGCAGGTCAGGTGTCGACATCGGTTGGTGTACAAGTCAGGCATCGATGTCGACGGGTTGCTACTGTGTGTGGTATGAGCGATGTATCATCTTGTCATGGCTGTGCACAAGACAGGTGCTGATATTGACGAGTGGTGGCCGTGTGCAAGACAGTTACTGACATTGACAAGTTGTTGTCGTGTATGAGTTGGATGCTAATGTCGACGAGTTGTGGCCATACATGGATGAGTCTCGGCGTCGGGTAATGATCATATGTGTGACGGGTCTCGGTGTCGACCAATCGTGACCGTACGCAAGACGGGCATTAGTTCATGACCGTAGGCGAGACGAGCATCGGGTCGACCGAGTTGAGTTTTTCAGAGTTAGTGAGCGAACCGTTCGATCAGTGAGTGAACTGGCTAATTCACTCGACGTTGTTGCACCTTCCTGAGGTGAATGACACATGTCGGGTGTCTATTCAGATTGTAAGGTTGGTCGTTCCGTGGCCGTTGGATCAGAGATGACCTAAGCCGTCTTTTTTCCTTTAAATAGGGCACTGATTCGAGATAGTCTTCACCATTTGCCTTCCATAGCTTGAACCTTCAGAGACTTCAGCCTTTAACTTTGCTCACCCTTTAGCCTTTAGAGACATCGTCTGTTAGGTAAAAACCTAAACCTTAACCATGTCTTACTCTGACTCTACCCATGAATGCTACGAGCTCCCTGACCTATTGGGTGCAAACTTGTACCTCCATAGCTTGTACCTCCAAGTCGATAAGCAGTAGCGAGAGCTACATCAATGAATTTGAGGGCCTGCATCCGAGGCCTGAGATCCAAGTACTGAGGGAGAGGATTGTTCCTATAGGCGCCGAGTGCAGCCTATAGGGTGATGATTCTCTTGATGAAAATGTCAGGTTGATGAGGCCGAGGGATGGCGAGGGTGCCTTGGGGTCACCCAAGGTGGTGGAGGGTGAAGAGGTTCAAGAGTTGAGCCCTAGGTTGGTGGCCGAGTACACAGCCTGGGGCAAAGAAATAAAGCACTATCCACACTCCGAGTTGATAACATACTTAGCATAGAGCAAGTGAAGGCTCTTTATAAGGAGTACCACATCCTGAAGGGGTATAGGCTTAAAGTCCCCAACACTGGTGATTAGCCGTGGATGCCAAACAAGGGTGAGGTGTGCGTGCATGATCACTACCTCCAGTTTCGCCTTATGTTTCCCCTTCTTCCCCTCATCCCCGAGTTGCTGAGGTGTTACAACATCTCATTGAGTCAGCTGACCCCCAATGCTTGGCTCCGAGGTGTCCACTTAACCAAGAAGATCTTTCGGTGCATATTCATCACGAGGTAGCAGCCTCTGAGGCGGGTATCTACTACGTCCAAGCCTATCATGGAAGGGTGGTTGACAACCTGTCATCAGTGCAAAACTAGAAGAAGTACCTCATCCAAGAAACAGGAGCCGAGGGGAGGGGCGCCAGTTGAGGAGTCCCTCGGCTATAGGTGCCTACTGGTGTTGGGGCTGAGAAGGGTAAAGGACCGGTCGAGGTGGACTAGCGCAGGGAACCAGCCCTAGAGAGGCCAGCTAAGACCCTTCAGCCTCCGAGGGGCAAGATGCTAGCGACAAAGGACCACCCGATCGAGGGTGGTGACGGAGGTGTGAGCATGCCGAGGTGGCTATCAGGGGGTCATGCCACTAAGGGCCCCGTGATTCCTTCGAGCTGAGGGACAATATCTTGTTGATGATGCAGCGCACCTTCCACCCCTAGTGGAATGTCAAGGATGGGGGTTCCTTGAGCACCCTAGGGGTTGGCCAGGCCCTACTCACTGGAATGGTACCTTCGTCCAATAGGCACACCATGACCTAGAAGGGCATGCAAGGTTTTTAGGACAACATTATGGATCGTCTGACCGAGGTGAGTAATACTCCTCTTTACACATAGAGTATTTCCTTGTTCTTGCTTTCCTTTCGCTAATAGTTGTGCTTTTGTTGCAAGTGTATTGCTTTGTCGTTAGCTCGTGTGATAAGGTGGAGGTCCTCATATCTCAACAGAAGAACCCTGTGGAGAAGAGGGAGCAACTGGAGGTTCGCGTGGCCAAAGTAGAGGAATGTTCTGCTATCCTTCTGAACAAGCTGCCTCAGAAACTCAAAGATCCAGAGAGTTTCACTATTCCTTGTACCATTGGCAGTTTAAAAATTGAAAAAGCTTTATGTGACCTGGGAGCTAGCATCAATTTAATGCCATACTCTATCTTCAAGAAATTGGGGTTGAATGAACCCCAACCCACTAGAGTGGCATTACAATTGGCTGATAGATCCATTAGACATCCTAGGGGGATCATAGAAGATGTGTTAGTTAAAGTTGACAAATTCATTTTTCCAGTTGATTTCATTGTGTTAGACATGCAAGAAGATGTGGAGGTTCCTCTTATCCTAGGGAGACCTTTCCTGGCTACCGGGAAAGCAATGATTGATGTCCAACAAGGACAACTCAGCCTTAGGATACAAGATGAGGAGATAATTTTTAAAATGTCTAATGCTATGAAACATGCACCCTCTAGTGATGATTCTTGTTTTATGATTGATGCCATTGAATTGACAATTGGTGAATGCTTCCAGGTAAGTAGAATAACTGATCCTCTTGAACTCTACCTCCAGCAGGGAGAACTTGAAGAAGGAGAAAATGAAAAAAATAAACCTCATGATAGCATACCTGAACGATAAGCCTCAATTCAAGGGAAAGGGGTTTCTTAAATTAAAGAACTTAGGCAAATTGCCTGGACCATCAGGTAAGCCATCACCCCAAGAACCCCCCACCCTTGAACTAAAGCAATTACCATCCCATTTAGAGTATGCTTTCCTTGAGGAACCATCAGATCTCCCCGTGATAATTTCCGCAGCGCTGAATCCCTTACAAAGAGAAAAATTATTAAGAGTGCTGCGGGAACACAAAAATGCTATAGCTTGGAAGGTAGAAGATATCAAAGGCATTAATCCATCAATCTGCACTCACAGAATTTTGATGGAAGAGGACAGCAAGCCTTCCATTCAGCCCCAAAGGCGCCTGAACCCCAACATGAAAGAAGTGGTAAAGGCTGAAATAATTAAGTTGTTAGATGTTGGGATCATTTATCCTATTTCTGATAGTTCTTGGGTAAGCCCTGTGCAAGTTGTGCCCAAAAAAGGGGGTACGACTGTTGTTCCAAATGAGAAAAATGAACTCATCCCTACTAGAACCGTTACCGGATGGCGTGTGTGTATTGACTATAGAAAATTAAATGAAGCCACCCGGAAGGACCATTTCCCTCTCCCATTTATGGATCAAATGTTGGAGAGGCTAGTCGGGCATGAGTATTATTGTTTCTTGGATGGATATTCAGGGTATAACCAGATACCAATTGCACCAGAAGATCAAGAAAAGACCACTTTTACTTGCCCATATGGAACCTTTGCATACCGAAGGATGCCCTTTGGGTTATGCAATGCCCCAGCAACCTTTCAGCGATGTATGATGTCTATGTTTTCTGATATGGTTGAAAAATTTATTGAGATCTTCATGGATGATTTTTCAGTTTTTGGCTCTTCGTTTGATGCATGTTTGAATAATCTGGAACAGGTGCTTACTAGATGTAAAGAAACACATCTTGTGTTGAATTGGGAGAAATGTCATTTTATGGTGCAAGAAGGCATAGTGCTTGGACACAAGATCTCTCAAAGAGGTATAGAAGTCGACAAGGCCAAGGTGGAGGCAATTGAAAAATTGCCAACCCCAACATCTGTTCGTTCTTTGAGAAGTTTCTTAGGACATGTCGGATTCTATAGAAGGTTTATTAAAGATTTCTCAAAAATTTCGAAGCCATTATCTACCTAGCTTCAGAAAGAAGTGCCTTTTGAATTTTCAACTGAATGCCTTCATGCTTTCAACATCATGAAAGACAAATTGATCCATGCACCTATCATGGTAGCACCAGATTGGACCCTACCATTTGAATTGATGTGTGATGCGAGTGATTTTGCTATAGGAGCTGTTTTAGGACAAAGAATGAACAAACATTTTCAGCCAATTTACTATGCTAGCAGAACCTTGACTGGACCCCAACTCAATTACACCACCACAGAAAAGGAGCTGCTAGCAGTAATATTTGCACTTGATAAGTTTCGTTCATATCTGATATTATCCAAGGTTGTTGTCCACACAGATCACTCAGCATTAAGGCACTTACTTACCAAGCAAAACTCAAAACCAAGACTGATCAGGTGGATCCTTTTATTGCAAGAGTTTGACATTGAGATTAAAGACCTGAAGGGTGCTGCAAACCTGGCTGATGACCATCTCTCCCGGTTGGACACGGTAAGCTCAAAAGAGGAGATAACCAGCAACATTCGAGAAGAATTTCTGGATGATCAGTTGTACTCAATACAGAAATACTCATATCCTTGGTATGCTGATTTTGCTAATTATCTAGCTGCACAAGCCCTTCCTCCTAACCTTTCATATCAACAGAAAAAGAAATTCCTTTCTGATGTAAAATACTATCTGTGGGAGGAACCCTTTTTGTATAAATTGTGTGCAGATCAGATCATAAGGAGATGTGTCCCCGAGGAAGAGATGGAGTCGGTACTCCAATTTTGCCATGATAAAGAAGCAGGAGGTCATTTTGGAGCTAGTCGCACTGCAGCCAAGGTTTTGCAATCAGGTTTTTATTGGCCCACACTTTTCAAAGATGCCCATCGGTATGTGTCCACATGTGACAAATGCCAAAGATCGGGAAACATTTTCCGACGGAATGAAATGCCCCTTTCCAATATTTTAATCTGTGAAATCTTTGATGTTTGAGGTATAGATTTCATGGGACCTTTCCCGAATTCTTTTGGGAATAAGTACATCCTCGTTGCAGTTGACTATGTATCCAAATGGGTAGAAGCCATGGCTTTACCCACAAATGACTCAAGAAGGGTGGTACACTTCCTAAAGAAGCTATTCTCCCGATTTGGCACTCCACGAGCTATAATTAGTGATAGGGGAACTCACTTCTGCAATAGCCAATTTGAGAGGTTAATGCAGAAATATGGAATTACACATAAATTAGCTACCCCTTATCACCCACAAACCAGTGGCCAAGTGGAGTTGGCTAACAGGGAACTCAAAAGAATTCTGGAAAAGACCGTAGCATCCGCCAGAAAAGATTGGTCCATCAAATTAGATGATGCATTATGGGCATACAGAACTGCATTTAAGACACCCATTGGCATGTCCCCCTACAGATTGGTCTTTGGTAAAGCATGCCATTTACCAGTTGAATTGGAACACAAGGCCTATTGGGCTCTTAAATTCTTAAATTTTGACATTTAGGCCACAGGGGCTAAAAGGCGGTTGCAATTGAATGAATTGGATGAATTCAGACTTACCACCTATGAGAATGCCAAAGTTTATAAAGAAAGAATAAAAAACTGGCATGATAAGAACTTGTTGAGACGGGACTTTTATGTAGGCCAACAGGTATTGTTATATAATTCCCGTCTCCGCTTGTTTCCAGGTAAGCTAAGATCCAGGTGGTCTTGACCCTTTACCATTTCACAGGTTTTTCCCCATGGGGCTATAGAACTCACCCACCCGGTTCAGGGCACGTTTAAAGTAAATGGTGAGCGCCTGAAACCATATTTAATGGGCGGTACTGTACCCCCTCCATCCACTGTTTATCTTGATAACCAATAATCTTTTATGCTTGCTCATGAATAGGTTAAGGAATCTTTTTGTCATTTTTAGAATATTAGTTAGTAAAATAAAGATCTTTTTCTCAAAATTCCAATTCTTTAAGGACTCAGTTCATCATTTTCTTTTCTTCAGTTTGCTCTAGCAAGTTTGATCCCCTAACACTACGAACATTGAGGACAATGTTCATCTTAAGTGTGGGGGAGTGAGCCCGAGGCTAGGGTATGGGGGTTGAAACCATGCACCTCATTCACCCCAAACACACATATGCAGGCAATGACATAACCAAAAAAAGACTGGAACCCCTCAAGTTCATTACTATTTATTTGATGATATTTTTAAGAAGGAATTCAATGAGTTGAGGGAGACTGATGTACTTGTTAAGTTTTTATTCTTGTGAATGACCCAATTTGATATATGCATGAGAAAAGGGGAGCTGAATATGCCTTTCAGCATGACTAGCCCTAACTTCCTTCATGTGTATGGAAGCCCTTGATTTCATTGTTAATGGTCAAGAAAGCTAGTGCACATCTGAAGTGTTGATTCTTGAGGTTCAATAATTGCAAAGAAGGTTCAAAAGCCCAAATTGACTCCGCTATTTTGAGCTGAATAGTAAAACTAGCAGCTCAGAACATGAGTCCTACCTCAAGTAAGTGACCAGTGTGAGATGGAGCATAAGATGCACTCACACCAAAAAAAAAAAAAGGAGAGAAAAGTGTGAGATGGAGCATAAAATGCACTCACACCGAAAAAAAAAAAAAAAAAGAAGAAATGGGTGAGATGGAGCATAAGATGCACTCACCCTTAGAAATAAGTAATTGTAGTGACAACCGAGGTTCAAAGGGGCACTCTAAAGTTGAAATCTCATTGAGATTTAGTTACAGATGTGAAACTTAGTGAAATTTGATCATTAACCTTGACAATTACGGAGCTGATTTATATATGAATTAGGAGTGAAGGCTAGACTATGATGAAATTCATATTCTCCTTTCCTTGGATCTGATACATATCTTAAATGGTAATTTACAAGAATAAGAGTTGAGCACTTACAAAAGTTCCCCGACTACTCAATGCATTTCTATCTAAAAAAGTTCACCAGGTAAATGGTGAGAACAGAAGGGGGGAATGTTAAGTTTATGGCTGATGTCTTTGCTTGAGGACAAGCAAAAGCTTAAGTGTGGGGGTATTTGATGAACCTACAATTTATCTATATTTTATGAGATTTTTGCATGAAATTTTATGATGGTTTAATTAAATTTTGCCCTATTTTAGCTTGATTGCAAGAAAGATTTCAGGGGGAGCCAAATCAACAAAAAGAAGGCAAAAGCAAGAAAAGAAAACCCAAAATTTATCAAGTTCAGCCCGGCCCAGCCATGAGAGCAAGAGAATTTCATTCGGCCCAAGAAGAGCAAGTGAAACTCTCTGGAAAATCCAAGGGAAGAAGCCTAGCAAGAAGGAAATTTTGGCCCAGCCCATTTTTAGCCCAAATAACAGCCTAGAGTGTATCCCACATGAGCTCAAAAGCAAGATAAGTTGTAGCCCAAATAGCAGCCCAAAGGGAGCTAGGGGCGGCAACTTCTAGGTGTTTCTTGAAGAGAAGGAGGGAGCACTCTAGAAGGTTCATGAGGGGTGTAATACACCCCATTCTAAAGGCTTCAAGAAGGGGCAAGAGCCCCCTTGAAAAACTATATAAGGAGGCCTCTAGGAGGGGAGAAAGTTGTTCAATTGCTTAGAGGAAGGCTCTCCCACTCTTAGAGGTTCGGCCACCTTGAGAGAAGAGAAGAGAAGAAGGCTAGGCGCAAGGAAGAAGAAGAAGAAGGGCTGAAGGAAGTTCAAGACAAGCAAGCTAGAAGGAGAAGGTGAGTTCGAATTGAGGGTTTGTGATTCAAAGATCTTTTGTAATAAATCATTTGTAGTTTAATTATCTTTTGATTTGAATTCAGTTTCTTTGTTATATTTTCTTTCTTCTTTCTCCTTGTTTCCATTCTTCCTTGATGTATTTCAGCTTGTAAAATTTCAGTTCAGCAATCTAATTCTTTTTGATTCATTCAAATGGTCATGAATTATACTTGAAGTTTCTTGAATAAGGGTGTTATTGTAGAGTAATTCGGCCAACTAACCTTCAAAACTCAGATCTGAATTCTCATATCTAAGATTGCAAGATCTGAATTGCTTGAAAAAGAATTCAAATCTGAAATTTTCAGATTGGCCGAATTAATCTACAGCTTGGAATTCCTAGAGTGTTTGAGAGAGACTCTAGGAATTCAGATCTACTATTCAAGAACTGAATTGAGTGCAAGGTTAGAGATAACTTGCACAATTCAGTTGGTGATCAATTCAGATTTGAATTGATGCCTTAGAAGTGTTTGAAGAAATGCATGCATGGGGATTAAATTCTTGCTAGAGATAAAGAACCGTCACTCATGCATAGGATGAACATGCGCTTGAGAGAGGCTGTTCATGACCTTGGGGTTTCACCAAACCAAGGCTCAATCATGATTCATTCGAATGATCCAAATTGATAGATTGCTGAATTCTGAGATTGACATTTACTGCTTACTCTTCTAACCTGAATTGAAGGCAATTGGGCCAATGATTTAGATAGATTTTAATTTAGGATTTCTTAGCTTTCATTAGAGTTTTGATTTATTTGTTGATCAGATAAGAAGTGCTCAATTTAGTATTGGTAATTGTTTCCTAAATCCTCGTGGGAACGATACTTCACTCTCTACTTTATTATTTGAACGGCTAGTGCACTTGCTAGTGTCACAATGAGCCACACCTCAATTATGATACTGCACTAGGTGTCGGATCAGGCTGTCTCTGATGTACCAATCAGTGAGATCCTTAGCGGGGGTCAAAACCTGGGTATGTCGGGACAATCCGAGAATTCATCTGAGTGGGTGATCATAGTGACAGGATCAGCCCCTTTGTCGGACAAAGGTAATGATCGGGGATGCATTCTCACTGTTGGAAACCAAGACTGCCGGTAGCCGATTTCAACCGTTGAGATTTGTTTTGCAAAGTATATTTTATATGAGATATAAAATTATATATATTATGGTTTCTAAAATGTTTGCAAAAAGGTTTTAATTCGCAAGATCCATATAAGTAGAGAGTGCAACACTGTGTTAGACAGTTTTGTATGCCCTTAGGTTCAATCTGATTTGATGTACTTTTGTTATTTAGTGGAAATAAATAAAGTGCATGTTTGATTCATGTTGTTTGGTTTAATTCTGTGTAAAACCCTAAAACTGGACATTTATAGAGACACATGTTAGTTTTAAATGTTCACAGTCGTTGGATAAGTCTGGGGAGATTTATCCTGCCAAGGCTGATACTGGTGTGCCACCAAGTGTTGGGATGGCCTGTCTCAGCCATCAGGGTAAGACCCGAGGCACATGCAGTATGGGATTATTTGAATCCTTGAACCGGACCAGATTTCCAGTATTGCCCTGGACCTTGGAGATAGATGGGCAAAACTGGAAAGTTACACCTGACCCCTAGACTAGATTATGACATTTCACTAGGTGTTGGATCAGGCTGCCTTTGATATGCCAATCAATGAGATCCTTAGCGGGGGTCAAAACCTGGGTATGTTGGGGCAGTTTGAGAATTCATTTGAGTGGGTGATCATAGTGACAGAATCAGCCACTTTGTCGGACAAAGGGTAATGATCGGGAATGCACTCTCTTTGATGGAAACCAAACTGCCGGCAGTTGATTTCAATCGTTGGAATTTTGTTTTGCAAAATTAATATATTTATATATATATGTTCGGTTTCGAATTGTTTGCAAATGGTTTTAAATCCCGGGATCCATGTGAGAGGAGAGTGCGGCACTGTACCTTGCAGCCGAGGGAGAGGTCCTCTCTTGTCGGGCAGTGCTTGATCATTAAGGGCTGAGAGGTTAAGTGTAAGACCATTGAGGATAATACCTGATGGGCTAATCTTGCACCTACCCACAGTCCCTGGGTTTTTATAAGATGGCTTCGCCCAGGGACCACTTAATGTAAGTGTTGGGCCCATAGGGTCTATATGATGGACTCAAGGGGTTCATTGAGTTTTTTCAGTGAATTCGGCTGGGCCTTGTATTAAAGGCTGGGCCGAACCCATGTGGCTGGTGTGTAGATCAATGCTTGGGTCCCACGCGATACAAAGAAGCCCAACTGGGCAGCAGATTGGAAAGTAATTAGACACTGAACACTTAATGGGCCAAAAGCCCATTTCTAGGTGGGCTGATATGATCACCCATCCATGGGGCGAATTTGAGATTAAAGTTAGTAAAAGGATTGGGCTTTTTATCCTTATTCACTCTAAGAGACCAAATTCAAATTAGATTTGAATCTGGTAACCTCCTGATAAGATCAGGAGTAAGCTAACTCTATCTGCAGAAAGGATTAAGATTATCCCCTATCCAAATACTGATTTGGATTGGGATAACTCCTAAAAAGGAGGTTTCTTAATCAAGAAGAAAGGAGGAGATTTTGAACCACCTTGAGGAGGTATAGGATACCTCCTGCGAATTTAGATCTGATCTGATTCATACTCTCCAGAAAAACAGAAAAAGCAGTTCAACCTTTTTCGATTTGGAGATCTCCTCCTGCCGCCGCCATCTGCCATTGCAAGATTAGATCTTTGCAGAAAAGAAAGTCAAGAAATTTGTTTTTGACATCAGTCTTGCAAGAAAGACTGAAAAGGATTCAGTGTTTAGTACTTCTAGAGGATTCTTGTGAAGGATCCAGTGTGTAGGACGCACCCTGCTGGTTCTGTTCCATCCATAGCTGTGTCATCTTCGGCAGGAACGGATCTTGGAGCATTCTTTGGGCGTGAACACCAACTTTGGGAGATACTGCTTCTCCAGATAAGGTATATTCCTCCCATTTATCTTTTGATACAGATCTGGTTTGATTATGGTTCAAGTAGGATCCTTGAATATTGTATTCTAAATTTAGGGAATATGATTCCCAGTTGAGAGAAGGTAGGAAATTTTTTTGAAATTCGCCCACCCATTCCGCAACCTTTATGGCATCCATTAGATGGATCCTACCATTCTTTCACACTGTTCCTTGCAGTCGAGGGAGAGGTCCTCTCTTGTCGGGCAGTGTATGATCCTTAAGGGCTGAGAGGTTGAGTGTAAGACCATTGAGGATAATACCTAATGGGCTAATCTTGCATCTGCCCACAGTCCCTGGGTGTTACAAGGTGGCTTGGCCCAGGTACCACTTAGGGTAAGTGTTGGGCCCATAGACCCCATTCGATGGGTTTCAGGGGGTGCACTGTCTTTAACAATGTATTCGACCAGGCCTTGTAACAAAGGCTGGGCCGGACCCATGTGGCTGATGTGTAGATCAATGCTTGGGTCCCACACCATACAAGGAAGCCCAACTGGGCAGCAGTTAGGAAGGTTAAGTGAGAACATAAGCTTAATGGGCCTAAAGCCCACTCCGAACTGGGTTATTTATTTAGTTAATTAAAGGGGCGAATTTTGAGATGGATTAGCAGATAGGATAGGGTCTTAATCCTATCCACTCAGAGAGTCCAGATCTGAATGTGATTCAGATCTAGAAACCTCCTAATGGGATTAGGAGAAAGCTAATCTAATCTGCAGATAAGATATGGGTTTATCCTTATCACTAGAATAGAAGGCTAATCCAAATATGATTTGGATAAGCAGCTCCTAATGGGATTAGGAGCTGATCTTTTAAGTTAACAAAAAGATGGAGGGCGCAGCAGCTTTTAGGAGACAGACATCAGATCCTCTTTAGTGCTGAAATCAAGAAGAGAGAATTCTGCACCCTGCGAATACTCTCTTGCCGCCTCCCTGTTCTTGCCGCACTGTTTTTCAGTTCGATCTCCAGTTGTGAGAGAGTCAAGATTGGATCTTGACATTAGTTCTTTTAGAAAGGATTGAAAGGAAGCTGTGCTCACGTACCATTCTACTGATTTTTGCAAAGGACTGAGTTCTTGGGGAAGAACACTATTGATTCTGCTCCATCCTGCACTGCGCCATCTTCAGTGGGAGCAGTCTTTGGATCCTTCCTTGGGCGTGAACACCTTCGTTGGGAGATATTACTTCTCCGTATCAGGTATAATTCTCTCCTATTCCTTTTGGTTCAGATCTGGTTCAGTTTAAGGTTAAAAAATAATCCTTGAAAATATGATTTTTTAAATAGGGAATGTGATTCCCAGTTGAAGGGAGAGAAAAATTTATTGAAATTCGCCCCTTATTCCGCAATCTTTGGACATCCATGGGATGGATCTCTCATCCCTTCAGTGGTATCAGAGCCATGGTTCAAATCTTGAACCATTCTGTTTCAGATCTGAACCTGCGCAATTAGGGAGAAGGCGTTCTACCCAATTTGCGCATATATGGATTTTGGGAAATTTGTTCCCAAAACAGATGGGCAAATAATCTGAAATTAATTTTATATAAATCTGATTATTTTATTATAATTGTTCTTTATAATTTTCTTGATTTATGGGTTGTCGTATAAGAGGAGATCGAATTCTTGGTTTGCGCAGGGAACCTACGGTTTAGTAGTTCTTGAATTAATTTTGGGTCTGTAAATAATTTTTTTTATTTTCTAGACTCAATGTATAGGTATTCGATCTGATGTAATTATTAATTGAAATAGGATTTCTATTTACTTTTATTTTGGATCGAAGATGGTGGCGCAGAAAAGGAGATTTCGCAGAGAAGGAGATTTCGCAGATGGGAGAAACGCTATTTGCGACTTGCAGTTTGTGAAACTGCATTCTGTGATCTAACCTCTGTTTTGCAGGATGGATTGTGTGAACAACCCTGATTGACTGATTCTTGTTTTTTTTCTTTTATCAGTATTTAATTTCAGATTATTTTCTTGAATTAAGGATTTAATTAAAAATCAAACCCTAGACCCATTCGAACCGAGATTGGTTCAAACTGTTTGGACCAATTCTAGGGTTTAATCAAGGCTGAAAGTCAGCCCTAATTTCCCACTAATGGCCCTAAGGATTGATATTTAATTAAATGGTTAATTCGGCCCAACCTGTAAAGGCCTAGTTTTAAATAGTTAAAACTACAAAAGCCCATTTTAAAGGATAAAGCTATATGGGCCGAACTGGGTAACCCTAATTCAGCCCATATACCTAGATAATATTAATGGTTAATATTATGAAATTTTAACGGGCTTAAAACGGGCCTTACAGATAATTAATTGATTGGATCAATTTATCCCTACATGAGATGTATGGATGTGTGATGTGCTGCGTACATGGGCCATAAGTACTTGGCCCATGTTCATTCGACAGTGGCTCTTGCGCACACCATGGCTGAATGCACATCATTGCCATGGTGTCCCTTTTGGTCATTGGATGACTTCCCTCAGTGGTGGGCCCCACACCTCATCAAGAGGTAACGTGCGGAACCCTAGCCGATTTAAGGCCCACCGAAATCTGGCTTTATGAAAGTCAGTGGGAGCCACTTTGGTTTGACCTAAATCAATCTAGGGCGTAATTTTGTTCCCTCCAGCTAATATTAGTGCTTGTGATAGGGAGATTCATATGATGAACTCTCTAAAGGCCTTCCATTATTAGCATGAGGATGAGTCCTTCAGTAATGAGGAAACGCACCAGAAAATGGGCTATCCATTTGCTGTTGGGCTTGTCTGAGTGTTTCATAAGATGATAAGGGCGTCATAGACCGATGTGGGAGGGGCTTCACTACAAAATGGGAACTCTCTCACGGTACCTTTGCGTTCACGAATATGATGGGTAAGCACTCACTGGACAGAAAGGTTTACCTGAAAACGGCTCTGAACCTTGTCTGACAGAGGCCAAAGGGAAAACTAATATGATAAGTGGATGTGATCCTTCACAGAAAGGTGGTGGGGTTATGCAGCTGAAACAGTTGGCTCCATGCACCCTATGTGATTTCCCACATTTCCAGAGATAACACGTAGTCTCTGTCACTGAGAAATGAGGGAAATCTCAGAGACGAATAAATGGAAATGGATCGTAGATTAAAATCCATATCTATGAAATGAACATGAATCAAATTAGGTTGTGGACTGACTGACGTTTGCTCTTTTATCAGAAAATGGCAAACGGATCTTTTGCAAAACTGCTTGATGACAACAAGTTGAAGGGCCCAAACTATGCTGACTGGTACGGGAACCTTATGCTGGTCCTAACTTCTGAAAAGCTGGACAAAGTGGCAAAGAATCCTGCCCCAGAGCGTCCGGGTGATAGGGCTTCTGAGGCTCAAAGGAGAGACTATCAAGAATGGGAGGAAAAAAACTCCCTTGCCCGGTGTTACATCATTGCCTCCTTGGACAACCCGATACAGAGGCAGTTCGATCAGATCGAACTTGCCAAAGACATACTGGACAGTCTCAGGACAATGTATGAAGAGCAGAATCGTTCTACTCGACAAAAGGTCTTGAAACAGTTCATGACCACACAAATGTCCAAGGGTCAACAAGTTCACGACCAATGTCTTCGGATGATCTGATACATCAACGAACTGGAGACTCTTGGATCCGGGATGGACCTTGCAACCCAGATAGATGCTATCCTTAACTCTTTGCCTCCTTCCTTTAATCCGTTCATCATGAACTATAACATGAACAAGCTAAATGTTAGCTTACAAGAGCTCAGCAATATGTTGCAAAGAGCTGAAGAACTGATTAGAAAGGATGAGCCTGTAGCCATGCTTGTTGAAACTGGCAAGAGAAAGAGGAAAGCAAAGAAGCCTCAGAAGAAAGCCACTAAGAGCAAGAAGCAGAAGAAAGACAAAGCATTGGATGCCTGTCACTTCTGCAAGAAAACTTGCCACTGGAAAAGGAATTATCCTGTCTACTTGGAATCCAAGAAAGGTAACTTCGAAACTTGTGTTATAGAAACCAATTTGTTGGTAGCTTCTGTGTCCTGGTGTATTGACTCCGGGGCTTCAACTCATACGTGTAACTCACTGCAGGGGTTCAAGGTAAGCAGAAGGCTGAGTGAAGGACAAGTCACACTCTACTTGGGGACTACTGCAACTGTTGCAGCCGCGGCCATAGGAATCGTGGAGTTAATTTTTAGAGAAGGAACAATTGTATTGAAAGACTGTCTTTAAGTGCAAAATTTAAGGAGAAATTTGATTTCTGTCTCAAAACTGTGTGCAGATGGATATTCTGTATTCTTTAGTAATACGATTACTATTAAAAGAAATAACAGATTCATCGCATACGGGGAACTGGAGAACAGTCTCTATGTTCTACATCCTTCTCTAGAAACTAACATAATCGAAACTACGTCGGCTAAAATCCCTAAGAAGAGAGCCCGTGATATAGTTAATCCCACGTGTCTGTGGCATTACCGACTTGGCCACATCGGTGTTGACCGAATCACAAGGTTGGTAAAGGATGGTCCTTTGGATTTTCTAACTGTAGAAGATCTTCCCACTTGTGAGCGTTGCCTACAAGGCAAGATGACGAAACGGCCATTTAACGGTAAGCCTGAAAGATGTACAGGCACACTTGACCTAATACATACTGATGTATGTGGTCCCCTGAGTATTAGGATAGGGTTACGTATACCTAATGAGACACAAGTCTGAATCCTTTGAAAAGTTCAAAGAGTTTAGACAAGAGGTCGAGAAACAGTTAGGGAGAGAAATTAAAGCCCTTCGATCAGATCGAGGTGTCGAGTATCTCTCTGACGAATTCCGGGACTACTTAAAGGACAATGGGATAGTATCACAATTAGCTCCTCCTGCTACACCACAACTTAACGGTGTTTCAGAGAGGAGGAATAGGACCTTATTGGATATGGTTCGGTCGCTTCTCATACACTCAGAGTTACCCACATCCTTTTGGGGTTACACATTAAAGACTACAATTTTTGTGCTGAATCGGGTTCCAACCAAATCATTTCCGAATACTCCATATGAACTTTGGACCGGATAGAAACCAAGTGTCAGACACTTGAAGATTTGGGGTTGTCCAGCACACGTTAAAAGAACGAGTGCAGACAAGTTGGAATCCAAGACCAGTTGTTGCCTATTTGTAGGCTACCCAAAAGGCTCTGTAGGTTACCTATTCTATGACCAAAGTGAGCAGAAAGTGTTCTGCAGTCGTAATGCGCAATTCTTGGAAACTGACTATATCTTGGACACCCATCGTCAGGAAGTTGTTCTTGATGAGGAGAGCTCAGGAGCAGTGGGAGATGTCCCACAAGTTCCAGGTAGTGACCAACTTAGAAGATCCACTCGGGTATCCAGGCCACTAGTCCGTTATGGTTATGACTAGGATAGTTACCTGGTGGAAACCTTGACTAGTGAGGAGGATTCCATGACTTACACGGAAGCTATGTTGGACATAGATTCCTAGAAGTGGGTGGAGGCCATGAGAGCAGAGATGGACTCAATGGAGACCAATGGAGTCTGGACTCTAGTAGATCCGCCCTCTGGGGTAAAAGCAATCAGTTGCAAATGGATTTACAAGAGGAAGAAGGGCCCCGATGGTAAGGTTGAGACCTTCAAGGCTCGTCTGGTGGCGAAAGGGTACACTCCAAAAGAGGGCATCGATTATGAGGAAACCTTTTCGCCTGTGGCCATGCTTAAATCCATTAGGATCCTGCTAGCTGTAGCAGTATACCATGATTATGAGATTTGGCAAATGGATGTCAAAACTGCATTCCTGAATGGAGATCTTACTGAAGATATCTATATGCAGCAGCCGCAAGGCTTCATTGCAGCAGGTCAGGAAAACATGGTATGTAAGCTTAACAGATTCATTTATGGAATTAAGCAAGCTTCTAGAAGTTGGAACATCCGTTTTAACTCTGTTGTCAAATCGTTTGACTTCGAGCAGAATCTGGATGAACCCTGTGTCTACAGGAAGTATAGTGGAGATAAGGTTACCTTCTTGGTTCTGTATGTAGATGACATTCTACTCATTGGGAATGATGTAGGTATGTTAACTACGGTGAAAGTATGGCTATCACAGCAATTCTCCATGAAAGATCTTGGAGAAGCCTCCTATATACTGGGTCTTTGACTCTATAGAGATTGATCGAAGCGGATAATAGGATTATCCCAATCTGCTTATATTGACAAAATAATCAAGAGATACAACATGGAAAACTCCAAGAAAGGAAATGATCCTTTTAGGCACGGAGTCACTCTCTCCAAGAAGATGTCTCCCAAGACTTCAGAGGAGATTGATGGCATGAAAGATGTTCCTTATGCCTCAGCCGTAGGGAGCATCATGTATGCCATGCTGTGCACTCATCCTGACATAGCTCAAGCAGTGAGTGTAGTAAGCAGATTTCAGGACAACCCAGGGCAGGAGCATTGGACTGTTGTGAAAAACATACTTAAGTACCTTTGAAAGACAAAAGAGTTTTGTCTTGTATTCGACGGTGGCTCACTACAGATCCAAGGGTATACAGATGCCGATTTCTAGTCAGACCCAGATGATAGAAAGTCTACATCTGGATATGTTTTCTCGATAGGATCGTGTGCTGTTTGCTGGAAAAGCAGCAAACAAGGGTCCACTACAGACTCCACGACCGAGGCCGAGTACATTGCCGCAAGTGAGGCTGCCAAAGAAGCCGTGTGGATGAAGAAGTTCATTTCTGAGTTGGGAGTAGTTCCGTCCGACACATCACCCATCCCATTGTTGAGTGACAACAATGGAGCCATTGCTCAGGCTAAGGAGCCACGAGTCCACTCGAAGTCGAAGCACATCGAGAGGAAGTACCACGTACTGCGGGAGATTGTTGGTAGAGGGGACGTCCTGATTCGGAAGGTAGCGTCAGCAGAAAATGTAGCAGACCCATTGACAAAGCCACTTTCACAGAAAGTGTTTGAGAAACACGTGGAAAGCATGGGACTCTGGCTAGTACCTGATTGGACCTAAGTGAAAGTGGGAGCTGTTAGACAGTTTTGTATGCCCTTAGCTTCAATCAAAATTGATGTACTTTATGAGTTTATTGTAAATGAATAAAAGTGCATATTTGATTCATGTTCCCTTGGTATGTTTCTGTGTAATACCCTTAAATTGGACACTTATTGAGACTCGTGTTAGTTTAGAATGTTCACAGCCAGTGGGTCAGTCTGGGGAGACCTATCCCGACAAGGCTGACACTGTGGTGCCACCAAGTCGGTTGGGGTGGCTTGTCTCAGCTACCGGGGTGAGACCCTAGGCACATACAGTGTGGGATTAACTGAATCTTTGAATTGGACCAGATTTCCAGTATTGCCATGGACCTTGGAGATTGATGGGCAAAACTGGAAAGTTACACCCGATCCCTAGACTCGATTATGATACTGCACTAGGTGTCGGATCGGGCTGTCTCTGATGTACCAATCAGTGAGATCCTTAGCGGGGGTCAAAACTTGGGTATGTCGGGACAATCCGAGAATTCATCTGAGTGGGTGATCATAGTGACAGGATCAGCCCCTTTGTCGGACAAAGGTAATGATCGGGGATGCACTCTCACTGTTGGAAACCAAGACTGCCGGTAGCCGATTTCAACCGTTGAGATTTGTTTTGCAAAGTATATTTTATATGAGATATAAAAGTATATATATTATGGTTTCTAAGATGTTTGCAAAAAGGTTTTAATTCCCGGGATCCATATAAGTAGAGAGTGCAACACTGTTCCTTGCAGTCGAGGGAGAGGTCATCTCTTGTCGGGCAGTGTATGATCCTTAAGGGCTGAGAGGTTGAGTGTAAGACCATTGAGGATAATACCTAATGGGCTAATCTTGCATCTGCCCACAGTCCCTGGGTGTTACAAGGTGGCTTGGCCCAGGTACCACTTAGGGTAAGTGTTGGGCCCATAGAGCCCATTCGATGGGTTTCAGGGGGTGCACTATCTTTAACAGTGTATTCGACCAAGCCTTGTGACAAAGGTTGGGCCGAACCCATGTGGCTGATGTGTAGATCAATGCTTGGGTCCCATGCCATACAAGGAAGCCCAACTGGGCAGCAGTTAGGAAGGTTAAGTGACACATAAGATTAATGGGCCTAAAGCCCATTTTGAACTGGGCTATTTATTTAGTTAATTAAAGGGGCGAATTTTGAGATGGATTAGCAGATAGGATAGGGTCTTAATCCTATCCACTCAGAGAGTCTAGATCTGAATGTGATTCAGATCTAGAAACCTCCTAATGGGATTAGGAGAAAGCTAATCTAATCTGCAGATAAGATAAGGGTTTATCCTTATCACTAGAAGAGAAGGTTGATCCAAATATGATTTGGATAAGCAGCTCCTAATGGGATTAGGATCTGATCTTTTAAGTTAACAAAAAGAAGGAGGGGACGACAGCCTTTAGGAGATAGACATCAGATCCTCTTTAGTGCTAAAATCAAGAAGAGAGAATTCTGCACCCTGCGAATACTCTCTTGCCGCCTCCCTGTTCTTGCCGCCCTGTTTTCCAATTCGATCTCCAGTCGTGGGAGAAGTCCTCAGTTCTTTGAGAAAGGATTGAAAGGAAGCTGTGCTCACGTACCATTCTACTGATTCTTGCAAAGGACAGAGTTCTTGGGGAAGAACACTACTGATTCTGCTCCATCCTGCACTGCGCCATCTTCAGTGGAAGCAGTCTTTGGATCCTTCCTTGGGTGTGAACACCTTCGTTGGGAGATATTACTTCTCTGTATCAGGTATAATTCTCTCCTATTCCTTTTGTTTCAGATCTGGTTCAGTTTAAGGTCAAAAATGATCTTTGAAAATTTGATTTTCTAAATAGGGAATGTGATTCCCAGTTGAAGGAGAGAAAAATTTATTGAAATTCGCCCTTTATTCCGAATTGACCTTGTTCGGTCCAAATTGGTTGGACTGAACCCATGGTTCAATTGGGTATGTTCTTAGCCCCATGAATCACATTTTAGGTGACCCAAATTCGGTTATGGGCCAAGGGTTTGATGGCCCATCACATGATGCAATTTGGCCCACTCCTGCAAAACCATTTTCAGCATAACAACTATATGGGCCGAATTGCTTTTTGTAGTTTAGCCCATATACCTAAATGATATTATTTCATAATACATGGGCCTTAATGGGTTGATAATGTGTTAGTTTTAAATAATTAGGGTTTTACAAGTTATTAAATTGATTGGATCAAGTTGTGAATGTGATTCTTTGTGATGTGCTGAATGTGATTCGCACATGGGCCATAAGTACTTGGCCCATGTTTAATCGTTAGTGGCTCTCTACGAACACCATGGCTGAATGCACATCATTGCCATGGTGCCATAAAGATCATTGGATGATCTCCGTTCTCAATGGGCCCTAGATCGGCTTCCTCCCCAAGAGGAACCGTGCAGAACCCTAGCCCATTTTGGGCCCATTTGAATCTGACATTATGAAAGTTAGTGGGAGCCACTTTGTTTGACCTAAATCAAATCTAGGGATGTTTTAATTTGTTCCCTCTAGTTAATATAAGTGCAAGTGGTAGGGAATTTCATATGCTGAATTCTCTAAAGGCCTTCTGTCATTAGTATGAAGATGGGTTGTATTGGCAATGAGGAGATGCACCTTGTCTGACATGGGCGTCATAGACCGATGTGGGAGGGGCCAATCCTAAAATGGAAGACTCTCGTGGCACTTTGGGGTCCACGATATGACGGGTCAGCACTTACTAGACAGAAAGGTTTAACCTAAAATGGCAATGAACCTTGTCTCACAGAGACAAAAGGGAAATCTCATTAGATGAGTGGATATGATCCTTGACAAAAAGTGGTGGGGTTTTGCAGCTGAAATAGTTGGCTCCATGCACCTATGTGATTTCCCACATTTCTAGAGACAAAACTGTCTCCGCCACTGAGATGGGAGGAAAATCTCAGAGATGAATAAATGGAAATGGAACATAGATAAAAGACCTTTCTATATAGTTAACATGAATCAATTTTAGGTCATGGACTAATTTGTGTTGTCTTTTATCAGAAATGGCAAACAAACAACTCACCAAGTTATTGGATGACAATAAGTTTAAAGGACCTAATTATGATGACTGGTTTCATAACCTTATAAATACCAATTTTTTGGTCACTTTTGCTTCCTGGTGTATTGACTCCAGGGCTTCAACTCATGCATGTAACACATTGCAAGGGTTTAAGACAAGTAGAAGACTGAGTGACGGAGAAGTAACGCTCTACTTAGGGACTTTTGCAACAGTTGCAACTACAGTCATAGGAACTATAGAATTAGTTTTCAAAGAAAGAACAATTGTACTTAAAGATTGTCTTTATGTACCAACGCTTAGAAGAATTTTGATTTTTGTTTCAAAATTGTGTAGGGATGGTTATTCTATTTTGTTTAGTAATGTGATTACTATTAAACGAAATGACAAGTTCCTCGAATATGGAGAACTTGAGAATGGTCTCTATGCTCTCCATCCTTCTCTAGAAACAAACATAACCGAAACTATGCTCTCCAAGAAAGGAAATGTTCCTTTCAGGCATGGAGTCACTCTCTCCAAGGGCATGTCTCCCAAGACACCCGAGGAGATTGATGGTATGAGAGAGACAACCTATGCTTTAGCCATAGGGAGCATCATGTATGTCATGTTGTACACTCGGCACGACATTGCTCAGGCAGTGAATGTGGTAAGTAGGTTTTAATCTAACCGAGGTCAGGAGCACTGGATAGTTGTGACATACATACTAAAATACCTTCGAAAGACAAAAGAGTTTTGTCTGGTATTTGATGGTAGTTCATTATAGATCAAGGGGTATACTGATGTTGATTTTCAGTTAGATCCAGATGATAGAAAGTCTACATCTAGTTATATCTTTACGATGGGGTCCTGTGCAGCCAGTTGGAAGAACAACAAGCGGGGGTCCACAGTAGATTCCACAACTGAAGCCGAGTACATTGCCGCAATTGAAGCTGCCAAGGAAGCTATTTGGATGAAGAAGTTCATTCAGGAATTAGGAGTAGTTCCATCCAGCACATCACCCATACCACTGTTGTGTGACAACACTAGAACTATTGCTCAGGCTAAGGAGCCACGAGCCCACTCGAAGTCGAAGCACATTGAGAGGAAGTACCATGTACTACGGAAGATTGTTGGTAGAGGGGACATCTTGATTCAAAAGGTAGCATCAGAGAAAAATGTAGCAGACCCATTAACTAAGCCACTGACACAAAAAGTGTTTGAGAAACACGTGGAAAGTATGGGACTCCAGCTTGTACCCAATTGGACCTAAGTGCAAGTGGAAGCTGTTAGATAATGTATGCCCTTAGCTCCAATCAGATTGATGTACTTATTGTCATTTATTGTTAATGACTAAAGTGCATAATTGATTCATGTTATTATGGTGTGTTTCTGTATAATACCCTTAAACTGGACACTTATGAGATTCGTGTTAGTTTAGAATCTTCACAGCCATTGGATAGATCTAGGGAAATTTATCCTGCCAAGGCTGACACTGATGTGCCACCTAGTTGGTTAGGGTGGCTTGTCTCAGCTGCCAAGGAGAGACCTGAGATACATGTAGTGTGGGTTTTCTTGAAACCCTGAACCAGACCAAATTCCAGCGTTGCCCGGGACCTTGGAGATAGATGGGAAAAAGTAGAGTGTTACGCCTGAACCCTAGACTCGATTATGGTATTGCACTAGGTGTTAGATTGGGGTATCTTTGATATGCCAATCAGTGAGATCCTTCACCAGGTCAAAACCTGGATATGTTGGGACAGTCTGAGAATTCACCTGAGTGGGTGATCATAGTGATAGGATCAGCCCCTTTGTCGAACAAAGTGTATAATCGAGGAATGCACTCTCTCTGATGGAAACCTAAACTGCTAGTAGTTGATTTTAAATATGTTTGAAATTTGTTTTGAAAAATATATTTATATAAATATATACTTATATATTATGGTTTCACAATTTTTTTGCAAAAGGTTTTAATTCCCGAGATCCATGTGAGTAGGGAGTGCAGCACTGTACCTTGCAACTGAGGAAGAGGTCCTCTCTTGTCGGGCAGTGTATGATCATTATGGGCTGAGAGGTTAAGTGTAAGACTAGTGAGGGTAATACCTGATGGGATAATCTCACATCTGCCCACAGTCCTTGGGCCTTCACAAGATGGCTCGACCCAATGACCATTTAATGTAAAAGTTGGGCTCATTAAGAGCACATGGTGATGGAGTCAGGGGTTTACTGTGACCTACAGTGACTTCGGCCAGGCCTTGTAACAAAGGCTGGGTTGAACCCATGTGGCTGATGTGTAGATCAATGCTAGGGCCCCATGCCATACAAAGAGAACCAAACTAGGTAGCATATAATGGGTTAAGTAAGCAATATGACTTAATGGGGCTAAAGCGCATTTTGAATTGGGCTTAAATGCTTTAATTAAAATGGGTCATTTTGGGTTTATAATTTGACTGGGATTAGAAGTTGGATAAGATAGGTCTTATCAACTTAAGAGTCTAGATCTAAATATAAGATTTAGATTAGGAAATCTTACTCCTAATCATATTAGGAAGCTTATCCTGAAAGGATAATAAATAGGGAGCGAATTTCACTGAGAAAATACATTCTTTTTTGTAGTCCTTTCTCTCCCCCAGCTCTTGGCATCATCCTAGTTCGATCTCCACCTCTTAGAGTGATCAAGAATCATTCTTGATATTATTTCTTGGTGAAAAAATAATCTGAAGTCGTGTTCACACCACCCTACTCAATTCTTGCTGAAGAATCTCAAGTTCTTGGTGAAGAACCACTTGGTGATCCTGCCTCATCCTAAGATGTGTCATCTTCAGTGGAGAGAGGATTTGGTACTCTCTTTGGGTGTGAACACCTGCACTGGGAGTTTCTTTTGATTCTGTATCAGGTATATCCCTCTCCCTCTTTTGGTTTCAGATCTGGTTCGGTTTTGTTTCAAGAATGAACCTTCAAAATGCAATTTTCTAAATTAGGAAATGTGATTCCCAGATGGGAGAGAGAATTTTTGGAAATTTCGCTTAACCTCCCTACATGGTTCATCCATCAAACCTGCGCTAGGAGTTTCTTTTGATTCTGTATCAGGTATATACCTTTCCCTCTTTTGGTTTCAGATCTGGTTCAGTTTTGTTTCAAGAACGAACCTTCAAAATGCAATTTTCTAAATTAGGGAATGTGATTCCCAGATGGGAGAGAGAAAATTTTTGGAAATTTCGCTTAACCTCCCTACATGGTTCATCCATCAATATGATGGATCTCCCATTCCTTCAGATATATGGGAATCTTATGTACTACCAAGTCGGTATCCAATCCTGGCATGTCTTTGTAGGACCATGCAAAGAGATCCCTAAATTCTTTCAACAATTCTATTATGTCAAGTTTCTGCTTTGGGATTGAATGGCTCCCAATTTTTACCAACTTTGGGCCATCATCAGCTCTCAGATTAACTTCCTTTGATTTAGCTTCTGGTCTTCTTTCCTCTTTCCATTCAATCTGATCAATGATACTTTGAGGGATCTCCTCCTCAAGAGGTTCCTCCTCTATTCCCATGAGAGCAAAGTCTAACTCAAGGTTGAAGTCATAGGCTGGTGAGATGGGTTCGGGTTCCTGTAAGATGAAAAGGAGGAATAAACATGGGAATTGGACTTGGACCAAAAGGAGATTTTTCAAAAAATGCAGTCGGGCCCAAGTTGTGAACTAGGGCTGCCTATGTACCCTTTTAAGGGGGATCATGCCATTCGTAGTTCAACAAAAGGATTTTCATTTCATTTGGATCAATGGAGACAAAAACTGCTTTCAAGATTGGGACACAGGGTAGAAAGCATTGACCTCCTATTCTGAGAATTATAGCTTAAGAAACCTCAAGAGAAAGGGCCTCTGGGCCCAAGGTAGTTGGAGAAGACATCCAGTTAGAAATAGGCTCTTGCAAAGGGATAATTGACTGGGTAGGGTCTTCCATGAATTCGCCTCCTATCGTACATACATCCCCATCCAAGGATTCCCAAATGGCACAATTCTCGAGCTTGTCAATTACCTCTAGTCCGATAGGGGTTTCCACCTTGCCCCAATCGATGGAACAACAAGGCATGTAGGTTACCTTAGTATCCTTTTCCTCTTGTTCCTTTGGTGATGAGTCGATGTCCTTCTGATCTTCTTGGTCTTCAAGAAAAAGTAGTGAAATGTCTAGGGTGTCAAGGGGGTTTTTAGGGCTGACTTGAAGAGTTGGTGCTGGCTTAGGCATGGTTGTTGGGTTATTGGACTTGACAAAAAGGAGTGGTGTTGAAAGAGGTACACCTTTCTTTTTCTCGCCTCGTGGGCCAAACAGGTCATGTTTATCATGTTTATAGCCCACTCCAAATCGAGGGAGAGATCCCTTAGCCTTAACAGGGTTCAATCTCTCTTGTTGCTTGATACCTAACCCTTTGCTAGGATTGAACTTCATATGAGCCATCATTCAGAGAGGTGGTGCTATCTTTCCTTGAACTTTCTTTGCCTCTTGGATCTTCTCGATGTCATTCACTTCTTCAAATTGGTAAGAGAAGAAACCTAGACCTTCCTCTAGGTGTTGAACTGATGATTTTGTTGTTGGTGCAATTTGACTATCCTCAAGGATTGTAACATGTTCATTATCATGGACCAACTTTAGTCTTTGGTGGAGAAAAGATGGCATGGCTCTAGCAAAATGAAGCCAAGGTCTCCCTAGTAACAGGGTAAAAGATGCTTGAATGTCTAGAACTTGGAACTGAATCTGATAAGTAACCTTTCCAACAGTCACATTAAGCATTACATCTCCCAAATTTGGCCTAACTAAATTGTCAAAGGCCCTTACTGCAATGGGTCTTTTCTTCACATCATGTATACCCATTCCGAGTGCTTGTAGTTTTCCAAGAGTGAAACCATTTAAACTAGACCCATTATTCACTAAGACAGTAGGGACCCTCATTCCTCTGCAAGTCACTGTGATATACAATGAAAGCTTGTGATAGTAGGGACCCTCATTCGATGGCCTTTAGGAAATCATCATTCTCCTTGATTTTGCTTTCTTCATCTAGCTCCTCCCCTATCTTTGCGCTTCCTTTATCCACTGCCCCAGTCACTTGCCTTGGGGACAGGAATCTTTCAGATCTTAATAGGGTTCCACGTTCTGGGTCAATTCGATCTGCTTGTGCCACCACAGGCTTAGTGTAATAATTCCATGGGACCTTGGAAGAATTTTCTTGGTAGAGTTCTGGGTAGGGAATGACAAAGGGTTTTTGCGGGAGGTTGTCATTGGATACAGTGGAATGGGTGAAAGGGTTATTGGTAGACTGCGTAGAAGGGACTAGGATGCAAAAGGGAGGTCTAATAGTGCAAATGGTGTCAAAAGGTGGTTGAATGCATGGAACTAGTACTGTAGGTAGGGTCCCTATACGAACAATCAACACTGTGGGGTCCATGAATTGCCTATCTTCTTCGATGCAATGAATGCTATTGCTTGGTCCTGCTCCGTGTGGTGGCATGGGATTTCTGGTGATCCCCATTGGTTGCTGCTTTGGTTACTTGCTTGAAAGGTGATGTGTCCATTGTCGATCAACCTTTGAACCGCATACTTGAGTTGCCAACACCTATCGGTCACGTGCCCTAGGCCTTGGTAGTAGGTGCAGTGGGCATTCTCAACGTACCATCTTGGCTTAGGTTCCGGTGGCGGCTTCCATGTCAACAAACTCAAGTACCCTTCTTTTACCAATGCAGGCAATAACTGAGGGTGAGGGTTTGGCAGGGGGGTAAACTCTATCCTTTTCTCTTTCTGGATACGAGGGTTTTGATCAGCTACCATTGGTGGCTGCTAGGGAGTGGGTGGTGGTATGGTCATAGAGCTGGCACTGGATGAAATGGTTGGGGTGTGACAAGTGATAGCGTTGATGGTGTAGGTAAGTAAAGTGGTGGTCGGAGACTACTAGAATAAGTAGCTACAACAAAATTAGGTCAAACTTGTTGGTGAGGGGATGGAGAAATAGCATGCACTTCATTTTCTAGCTTCTTCTTGATGGGGGGTTTTCTGACAAAGGTTTAGGATGAGCCAACTCCCCCAATTGAGGGATTAATTTTTTCTTGCCTTACGGCCTCCTCGATCTTGGTGGCCCCCCTCACAACCTCATTAAAATCTTTAAGAGGCTAGGCAATCAACATTGAATAATATGGCTCACCTAACATTTTTATGAACATCCTTACCATTTCTTCCTTAGGCATTGTAAAATAAGAGTAAGAAGAGGAAGAAGAAGAATTTTTTTGTATTATTCATCAATCTCGTATGTATATATACAAGTTACAAATTCTATGTTAGGAAAGAATATATTAGGAAAGAAGACTAATCTAATTCCTACAAATCAATCCTACAATCAAGGTAAATCATATCTCCCTAGTATTTACTTCCTATTTTAATTATACAGTCTGTAACATCTTCCTATTTTAACTATACAATCTGTAACAGGCATCGAATACCTCTGTTTTGATGCCATTTCCCTCCATCGGTATGCATACTCAATAAAATTTTCTCCTTCCTTTTGTGACAAGGCTTCTAAGTCGGATCGATCGGGAACTAGTTCCATGTTAAAGAAGTAATGATCCAAAAAATCTTCAGAAACTTGCTTCCAGGACTTCTTCTTTGCAGGGTCCAACATGGTGAACTAGGTTCGTACATCTCCTGTCAAACTCTTTTGGAACACCTAGATAAGGAGCCTCTCATCTAATCTGTATTGGAACACATCTCCACAGAAGATCTTAAGGTGGGTTTGTGGGAATCCTTTTCCATCATATTTTTCTAGTTCAAGCAATTTAAACTTCTCTGGGAGTACTACATCAGGGTATAAGCTCAATTCTTTAAAGTCTGTAGTTCCCAGGTTATGAACCCCTTTAGCTTCTGGATTTCTTCCTTCATTTTCTCCATTTCCTCCTTCATAGGATCGCTCACAATTGAGGCTGGTTTGTTTGGAAAGAAAGACTGGGATACATGAGGGTCTTCTTCTTCAAAGTCATCAACTTGGTTGATTACTAGAGCTCTGGGTTGCTTGGTGAAGACAGTAGGTTATAGCCTTGGGGTTGGTGACGTGGTACCTGCGGTGAATACAAAAGGGGTAGGAATCCTATTAATGGTGGTGATGGCAAAGGTTTGAGCTTGGGCGGTGGCTTGGGGGTTAGTACAATTTCTTTCTGAGAGTGAATCCACCTGAGTAGACATTTCTGAAAGCCTTTCATGAAGATGGAGAAATTCGTTGTATGAAACAGTAGCGGGTGTAGCAGTCTCTACATTAGTCATGTCTTGATGCCCTGAGCCCTCCGAGGTCGTGCCTTCAGTTGTCATGGAGCGGGCGAAGGAATAGGTCACGACTCTATTGGTCCTTGTTTCACTGGTTGCAAGAGAGAAGATAAAGAAATCAATTTTCAACATTTGACTCTTTTTTTTATTCTTTTTTTTTGTTTTTGTTTTTTTTTATTTTTGATTTTGATTTCGATGATTTTTTTTCTTAATTTTGATTTTGATTCTATTTTATGGGTTGATTTCATGAACTTTGCAGACTTAATTTTGGTTTTTTTATGCTTTGATTATTGATATTCGATGAATTGGCTTGAAGAATTTGCTAAATTTGATTTCGATTTTTGATGATTTGATTGGATGAGTTAATTTGACAACTTATCTTTGATTTTAATTTTCGCTATTTGATGAGTTGATTTGATGCTTTGATTATGATCTTTGTTATTTGATGAGTTAATTTTCCAAATTTCGATGCTTTGATTCTGATCTTTGTTATTTGATGAGTTAATTTGCCAAATTTGATAGTTGATGAGTTGATTTGATGAATTTGATGATTTTGTTAGTATTTGAGTGAGACAATAATGGCCCAAAACAAAAGATAGCTCCTTCATTAATGTTCACTACATCCACTTTTTCCAAAAAGAAAAGGAGATACAACAACCTTGATCAGCTCGGAGGAATGTCAATGTCATAGTAAGTCAAAGTGCCTTCGAGTATCACCATTTAATTTGCCGCTTGCATTGTGTATGCTTCCATGCAGTTGACTAACTCTTTGTACCTAATGTTGGCACTAGTAGCCTCATTCCTAGCTTGATGAAGCTGGCAGCGAGTTTCCTTGGTTTCCACTTCCAATCTTTGCTTCTCTTGAAGTGCCTCTGATAATTTTTCCATTGTTTCAAAATGACTTGCTTGGGCTTCACTCAACTTTTTCCTTTTGACTTTCTAATCTCTCTTTTAATTCCATCATTTTCTTCCTTAAGTCCAACTCTTCTATTTCCATTTTCTGTTTTTTCTTGATGTGCTCTCTTATTCGTTTTCTTATAGAATCATTGTGCCCCCCAATCCTTACTTCCTACTCCTCATTTATCCTATTTTGCTCATGAAATTGTAGTGCTGCTTTCAAGTATGGGTCATCTAAAGGGTGCTTGAGAGATTCCTTTGATATGGTACCTTTGGATGGAGGCATTACTGGGGTGGGGAACTCAGACGGTGGTGCTAGGGGTGACAGGAAGCCTTAACTGCACACCCAATCCCTGTATGTAGGATCACACATCGGCTGGAAGTTGGCAATAGGGTACCTTAGGATCACCCTAGAACCATCCTAATCCTTCATTTTAAACCCTAGGGCACCCATATTTTTGCTAAAACCCAGCTGCCACCCCCTCTTTCTCTCTATTTCCAGTTGTGTCCACCCTTCTCTATAAAAAGGGTCTCGGGGGCACCGTAGAAGGGGTTGGTCAATTCACCCAGTTAACAAGGCCAAGGTTTCTTGAGGAGTTCAAGGGTTGTAGAAGGGGAGGATGCCCAGATCTTGTCAGGAGGGGTTCCTGCAAGCTGTTCAACCATTCTACAACTATCGCCGCTGGATCTGATCAACCATTCTTTTATTTTCTTTATTTTCTTTTTTGTTATTTTTATTTCTGCAATCTTTTAGATTTAATTCTTGTTTGTTTCTTTGTTTTGCAGATCTGAATTCGTTCGACTCAAGGCTAAGGTGTCTCGAGGGGTTCGAGTGTTGTAGAAAGGACAGACTCCCGATTCTTGTCAGGAGGGGTTTTTGCAAGCTGTCTAGCCTATTTGCAACTACCGCCGCCGGATCCGAATTCTGGTTCATTTTTTTTTATTTCTTTTATTTCCTTTGTTGATTCCAATACTTTATTAAATTTTTATTTTTATTTATTGTCTTGTTTAAATTCGAAACATTTAATTTCAGCAATAATATATTTTATTTTCTTATTTTTTGCAATTCTCAATTATATTCTCTTGTCCGAATCTAAGTACATATTAATTTTTCCCTCGTTTCCCTATGGATACGACCCGTTCTCATCCCTTTACTATGTTAGTAGGTGTTTGAGAATTAGAAAAATTTTATAAATAATTAAATTGTTGTTCCAGAGTGTTCAACGACGCGCTTCCGGACACACCACATTCCCTATTTTTCTTTGGCTTATCTGATTTGAAGACTTGGGTGCTATAGTTTAGAAGAAATTGGATTGTAATGGATTCTTCATCTGTCATCTGTAGTTAGGGCTTTTTGCATGCTAAGAATTGGCATAGGTCAACTTTGTACCCCTGCTTGGCAATTGGGAAGGCAATCTCATCTTCGATGGGCATTCACAGGAGATAAGCTGCCTCTTCTAATGTTGGACCCATCTCAATTTCCCCGAAAAAGAAGACTATTTTTTCTGGATCCCAACATTCAAAAGTCACCTTAAGCACTGGCAATTCCAACTGCACTAGTGATAAGTTCATAACATTTTCTCAATGGGGTGCCCCTACAATGGCTCTAATGTCATATGCTTTTGCGAGAATCCGGTCTTTAAGGGGTGAACAACATCTTGGATATTTAAAAAAGGCTTGATCCATTTTCTATAAAAAACAAGGAGATGATTAGTAGGCCATTATTTTTAACTAGAAGAACATGAACACCAATGAAGTATCGTTTAATACTGATTAAAGGATGGTCAGTCCTCTAGTCATATTAGTACTTACTAGATATCTCAAGACAAGGGTTATGTAGAATATATTTTGGTATTGGTCAAAGGGATGTTAGGCCCTTTACCATACACATACCTACTAGACATTCTAGAATTCAAAAGCCATAGGGCAAAGCCAAAGTGCACCAACTGAGAGATGAAGTATCTTTTTTATTGGTCAAGAGAGGGTTAGACTCTTGCCATATGCATACCTACTAAATACTCCAGGAAATTAGGAAGGTCGAAATGGTCTTTTGATGCTATTTCTCAAGAGTTGAACTCTTAGAGTTATGCATTTACTTAGCCTTAAAATAAGTATGGAATGAACAATAGTAGAAACCAAAATGGCCTTTTGATGCTACTTCTCAACAGTTTAGCTCATGAAGTCATGCATCTACTTTGCCTTGAGATGGGTACATGATGAAGCACATAAGGGGTCAAAATTGGCCTTTTGATGCTTCTTCCCAAGAGCTAACCTCATAAGGGAATGCATCTATTTAGCCTTGAGAACAACAACCTGGAGTGGCAAGATAGGCTTTTTTTAGGTATTTCAAATGGGATCTTTAGATTTGGAGAACTTAATGGATTTTGATCTTGATTTCAGTTTTGATTAAGTTTTTAAACTTTAATCTTGGGTGTAACATTGACAGCTTAAGGGGTATTTTGATGTTTTTTTTTAGATTAAGCTTTTTCTTTTAAGGGATTTAAAGTTTATTTTGATCATACTTCCAAGGATGGCAACCACGTAGTGCAGCACTCTTAGTGTCCTAGCCCTAATTATGCTAAGGCGCTTCTATCTAAGGCTCCTATGTATGGGCATTCTAGGTGCAATGCATGAAGTTGTTGGGGGAATTCTACACTTTAAGGTTTCAACAAGGCTGTTAGCCTTCAAACCTCCACCCATGGACAAATGGGCTTCTTTGGTTTGTGGCTAGTTTGAAAGTTTTGGTGGAGCCTTTAAGGACCAAAATCCAGGGGCACACACTTACTACCCTTCCTCTAATAGGTGAAATGGGATTCTAATTTTTTTTTTATATGAGAGTGTGTGTGATTGTGAGTGTTCAAGCATGGAAGAAAATTGAATAAGAAAGCAATAAAAAAAGCGAGGGGAGAATGCAGCCACATGTTTAAGTTTTCAAGTAACTCTACAAGTTTTCAAGTTGCCACATTTAGGGATCTAGTAGAAGCTAGGTTTTCTTAATGCTTTTTAACTAAAACAAAGAGAAATAAAGAAACAAGGAACAAATGCAATTTACTGCTACCCAAAACTAAGTTAATCACAATCAATTATAGAGAAAGCAAAAACTACAAATTTTGAGGGATTGCCAAAGGAAAAGAAGGGGAAGGAAAAAAACCCAAAAGAAAACAAAGAAAAAAAAGGAAAAGAACCCAAGAAAAACAAAAAAAGGAAAAAACGGGTGTGGAAAATGGTAGATGGGTGCAATTTAAGTACGATGAGTGGGAAGGAGGTGTTATGAGACTAAACTGAGTTCTGATGAGGTTGATCTGAGTTGCGATGAAGTCAGGCTGAATTGTGATTTTAGGCTTCTGGGTTGCGATGAGGGTGATCTAAGTTGCGATGAAGTCAGGCTAAGTTGCGATTTTGAGCTTCTGGGTTGCGATGAGGGTGATCTGAGTTGCGATGAAGTCAGGCTGAGTTATGATTTCGGGCTTCTAGGTTGTGATGAGGGTGATTGTGTTGGGAAGGTCTATCATGCCTAGCCTTCCTAAGGTGCAATTTTGAACCACAAATCAGAAAGTCTTGAACTTACCAACCCAAAACAAAAAGAAAAAAAACAAGCCTGAATAACACCCAGTAAAGGTTTCGGTGTTCCTAGTGGAGTCGCCAGTTGTGAGCTCCAGGAAGCTCATGGCCGGCTCAAAGGAGTTGGAGTCGCCACCCATCTTTTAGAGGAAATGGGCCCTAATTTTTGGGTTTGAAAAATGGTTTACTGACCTTGATAGTGACTCCATTCTCTACCAAGGAAAGGCATTGAACTGGAAGGCTTTGGGTTCAAATGATTGGAAGAGGGAAGGTGTTAGGCACCACTCTTTGCAAGTTGCTATAGCAGCCCACTACGGGAGTAATTTAGGCTCAAATTCCGATAGAAACACGAACTAACAAGATTGACCAAAGCTCCTGAAATCTAGCGAAAATGTCCCTAACTTTGCCCAGAATTGATTTGAGGTGATGTTATCGGGTCTTAGGTACTAGTTTCCCTAAGACCCTCACCTCTCTACCTCTTGAAATCTAGCGAAAATGTCCCCAACTTTACCCAGAATTGATTTGAGGTGATGTTATCGGGTCTTAGGTACTAGTTTCCCTAAGACCCTCACCTCTCTACCTCTTGAAATCTAGCGAAAATGTCCCCAACTTTACCCAGAATTGATTTGAGGTGATGTTATCGGGTCTTAGGTACTAGTTTCCCTAAGACCTTCACCTCTCTACCTCTTTTTCTCAATCCGGAGGAAGATGGGAATGCAAATTTCTGAAGATTTTAGAGCTTTAAGCAACCTGAAACTAAACTAAAAGCAAAGAGATGATGGAATGAGAGGCTTACCACTCGTGTACGACTTGAAACAAGCTTTCTAGCAACCGAAAGGTTTTCAAATGAAACTTGAACAAGGCAGGAACTAGGCTGGGTGTTTCTGGTGTTGAGATTGGAAAACAGAGAATGAGGCTTGAGTTTGGTTGCAAGGATTCCAGGATTTCAAGCAAGTTCAGTGTGTTACAGGAGTTGGAAAGCTCTCCCTTTAAGCTCGAGTTGAGTCTCTATTTATAGAGAAAATGGAGGGAGATGGGTCTGAAACTTGTCCAGCTACAATGTTTGTAGTTCAACAGAGTTTTTTCCCCGAAATAGGCAAGGATTTTGAGAGAAAGGGGCTTGAAGTTGACCCTTCCTTCTTTGTGTAACAAATCTTCTTGACTTTGGGTGCTTTCTCATGGGTTTTGTGCGTCTAATGTGGGATTGGGGTGTGCCAGACATTGCAGCCTCGTATTTCGGGCTGACAATGGCAAAAAATAAAAAATTGAAGAACTTTTAAATGCTAATTTGTCTTTTCTTGATTTTAAGTAGGGGCATGTTTGGCATTTTGGGTTTTTTAAGCCTATTAGGCTCAAAATCATTGGTCCAGGTGTTTTAATGGGGTTAAGTAAGGATCTGATGTCAGTCCCCACCCACTTAAGATCCTAAGTTGGACAGTTGATGTGGCGGTTCAATCAGGTGCGTCAAAAAGGTATCTCTCTAGTTTAATGGTCAAATGGATGAATCTGGTAATGAAATTTGGTGTGTTGGGGTTTTTTAGGTCTTTGAACACAGTGGTGAGGTCTGATCAGACAAAAGGGGTTGGGAAGATTGATATCTGTGGCTGACAAGTTTGGATCAATAAGATTTGTTGATGGCAGTGATGGATCTTGGTGGGTAGGCATTTTTAGACATCCCAAATCTGATGGCAGTGATGGATCTTTGATCAGAGGTGTGGATTGACGATTTAGTTCAGATCATGGTCTTAGCTTATGGTTTTTCAATCAACGAGAGAGCTCATAATGGAATTTTGCTTTTTCAATGGTCAAATGGAGGTATTTTGTTGTAAAATTTAACGTGCTGGGATTCTTTGGTCACTGAACATGGTGGTAGGGTCTGATTGGTTAGATAAGGCTTTGATGATGGAGGTTGATGACAGGTAAGATTTTGATTAATAAGATTCACCAAAATAGAATCCATGCTTTATGTTAGGTCAAATAAGGGAACGTTAGGACAAATTTTGGTGGGTAGGTATGAACTGAGATTATGAGGCTTTTGGAAGGGTTTGATCATGTTAGGTGGGTATAGATCATGAGTTTTAGGTTCGAGGAACATCGTAGTGTTATATGCATCGAAATGGGATCTCTGATGGATGCTTGGCTAAATCTAGGAATTTGGGGTTAAAATTTTGTGTGATTGGTTGTTTGAGGATTTTGTTTCACGTGATGGATTTTGATCATGTATCAGGTATGGTGATTTGGCATAATCAAGACCATCAAAAGGGAATCAAGTGGATTTATGGGCATTTGGGCTAAAATTTGGTTTCTTAGGGTTTAGGCATCTTTTAAAGTGATTAGTGTGGTTTGATTGGGCATCTGGAATGTAGGAGATGGGTCAAAAAAGGGACCGAGCAAAAATTGGGTGCTAACACATGTGGACAGTATGAAACTCTGGCTTGTATCTGATTGGACCTAAGTGCAAGTGGGAGCTGTTAGACAGTGTATGCTCTTAGCTCCAATTAAATTGATGTACATTAGACATTTATTGTAGATGAATAAAAGTACATAATTGATTCATGTTATATCTGGTGTGTTTCTATGTAATTACCCTTAAACTGGACACTTATGAGACATGTATTAGTTTAGAATGTTCTCAGCCATTAGATAGACTTAGGGAAGTTTATCCTACCATGGCTGACACTAATGTGCTACCATGTTGGTTGGGGTGGCTTGTCTCAGTTGCCAGGGTGAGACTCGAAAAACATATAGTGTGTGTTGTTTGAAACACTAAACCTGGATCATTTTCTAGCTATGCCCTAGACCTTGGAGACTGGTGGGAAAAACTAGAAAGTTACACCTAACCCCTAGACTCGATTATGGCACTGCACTGGGTGTTAGATTAGGTTGTCTTTGATGTGCCAATTAGTAAGATCCTTCAGAGGTCAAAACCTGGGTATGTTGGGGTAGTTTGAGAATTCACTTGAGCGGGTGATCATAGCGACAGGATCAACCCCTTTGTTGGACAAAGTGAATGATCGGGACTACACTCTCTCTGATGGAAACCAAAACTACCAGCAATCGATTTCAACCGTGTTTGAGATTTGTTTTGCAAAAGGTTTGGAAAAAGGTTTTAATTCCTGGGATCCATCCAAGCAGAGAGTGTAATACTGTACCTTGCAGCCGAGGGAGAGGTCCTCTCTTGTCGGGCAATGTTTGATCATTAAGGGCCGAGAGGTTAAGTGTAAGACCATTTAGGGATTTTATACCTGATGGGCTATATCTCACTTAAGTCCATTGTCCTTAGGCCTTCATAGGATGGCTGGACCCAATGACCATTTAGTGTAAATGTTGGGCCCATTAAGAGCCCATAGTGATGGACTCAGGGGTTCACTATGTCAATAGTGAATTCGGCCAGGCTTTGTTACAGAAGGTAGGCTGAACCCATGTGGATTTTTGTGAGGTCAATATTAGGGTCCCATGCCATACAAAGAGATCCAAGTGAGTCAGAAATTAATAAGGGATGTGAGTGACCTCCTTAATGGGCCTAAAGCCCAAATATTAATTGGATTAATTAGGGTATCACATGACAACTTAAGTAGCGATGTGACATGAGAAAATTTGGGTATAGATATGGGTTTGGATCAGCAGATAAGGATAAGAAAATAAGTCTTATCCACTTAAAGATTCTAGATCCAAAGAAAGATTTGGATTAAGTAACTCTTAATTAGATTAGGAGATCAACTTTTTAAGATCTATAAATAGGAGAGGGCAAACTGCTCCAGTTTACACAACACTGCTCTTAGTTCTCTCTCTCCTTTCTTTTCTTGCCGCCCCAACCCTAGTTCGATCTCCATTCCTGAACTGATAAAGATCAGTTCTTGATTCTGATTTTTGCAAGAAAAATCAGTTTTAATTCGTGCTCACCCTTATTTGCTCGATCCTTGCTAAAGGATTGCAGTTCTTGCTAAAGGACTGCATTGTGGAACCTGCTTCATCTCAAGTTGCACCATCTTTAATGGAAACAAGTTTTGGTACCCTCTTTGGGTGTGAACACCTACGTTGGGAGCTACACGTGTGGATTCTGTATCAAGTATTCCTCTCCCTTTCTTTTGGTTTTAGATCTGGTCCGATTTGGTGCAAGAATGATCATTGAAAAATGCATTTTTTCTATAACTAGGAATACAATTCCCAAAAGTGAGAAAAGAAATTTTTGAAATTTTGCCCAGCCACCCTGCATGGTTCGAACATCCATATGATGGATCTCCCTTCCCTTCAACTCTTGCCTGATCCTGTAGCCAAGGGGTCCCTACCAGCTGATAAGGTGCAATTAACTTTGGAGAAGACCATTTGGGAGCAGATCGCGCCAACTAAAGTGGCTGAAGGGAATGTCGAAGTTTGAAGGGTCACCTTTAGTTGATCTTTCTGCTCTTTCTTTTTGTTCAAATTTTTGTAAGGGGCTCGACCTCCCCCATCCGAGGCCACTTTTTGTAAAGATATACAGATGACATCAATGAATACACTTTTTTGCACAACTTGTGACATTTCATACTTGAATTTCTCTTCTTTCTTTTTCTTTTGTTATGCTAGGGGTCGATACCCCCTTCCGAGAGGTCACAAGTAGCAAAAAAGGTAGTGGCTTATTACTTAGACATTTAGTTAGGAAACCAAGTTAAGGGAATTCAACTGAGGCCATGCTACGCTGCTGAGGGCTTGGGGCCCCTTTCCTTAGCAAGAAGGATAGAGAGGTGAATGCCTTAGCTCTCCTAGCTTGTTCTTCATCCCTATCAAGGTTTTCAGGCCAAGGACAAGCTGCGTCATTAAGGATTCAGGGCCCCTTTCCTTAACGAGAAGGAAAGGGAGGTGAATGCCTTAACTCTCCCAGTCTGTTCTCTATCCCCGTCAAGGTAGCTAGGCCGAGGCTGAGGCACATGCCTTAGCTTGCCTGGTATAACCTTCCTTGGGGACTTTGGGGTGTGAGTCTATGGGCAACCGAGGCCATGGGGGCGTGCCTGGGCGAGGTCATGGAATGCCTCCTATTTTAGTGAAGTAATTAGTCTAATTTAATATGTTTGTTCATTGTGGGCCAAAGTATTTGGCCGATGCCATAGCCAAGATCCCCATGGTTTCTTGCCTTAGTGAGAAGAGCAAGTAGGCATATGACTCACTATGAGTCATGTACCTTGGCCATCGTTTAGTCCAAGTGTATAACCTTGGTAAAGGTTTGTGTGCATCAGCTAGTCATATGGTCGAGGGGTCCTAGTAGTTGAGTGTAATTAGAACGTATACACTAAAGCTGAAGCTGAGGGGGGAGGAACTTTGCACTTTTCATTGATAATTCTTAAAAAATTACAACTCATTGGTAGTACATTCGGAGGTTCTCAGAGTTCTAAGTACAAGGAACCAGTCTTCCACTCAAATGTTCTAGTCGAAAGGTTCTCAGAGTTCCAAGTACGAGGAACCAATGACTTGCTTGATTCTATAGGGACCTTCCTTGTAATGTCGTTCTTTCACTCAAGAGTTGTAGTAATGGGCTACCCTCTACTAATAAGCTGCAACCCTGAGTTGAGTTGAGCAAAGGCCCAGAAACCTTTGGCTCTGTCTAACATTGTCTTAAGCTCATCCAAGATTGTCCTGTTGGTGACCTCAGCTAGACCATTGGTTTGGGGGTAGCCTACCGGGGTGTACTGTTGCTTGATGTTGAGGCTAACACACCATTCTCTGAATCTAGCATCATCGAATTGCTTGTCATTGTCAGTGACGAGCATGTAGGGGATGCCGAAGTGACAAATGATGTTCTTCCAAAAGAAGTTCTGGATCATCTTGGCCATGATGGTGGCCAAGGGCTCGGCTTCGATGCACTTGGTGAAGTAGTTAATAGTGACAACGAGGTATTTTCTATTCCTAGTGGATTAAGGGAAGCGGACAAGGAGATCCATTCCCCATTTGGTGAAGGGCCATGGACTACAGAGGGCCGAGAGGGTTGTAGTTGGCCGATGGAAGATGTTGAAGTGTCTCTGGCACTGGTCACACTTCCGCACTAGCTCGGTTGCATCCTTTTGTATAGTCAGCCAAAAATACCCTTGCCTTAGTGCTTTTTGGGCCAAGGCTCTGCCTCTAAGGTGGTTGCCGTGGATGCCTTCATGGATCTCTCGGAGCACATACTCACCCTCCTAACGAAGGCATTGGAGGTAGGGCAAGGTAAAAGATATTCTGTACAATTTCCCTTTAAGCAAAGTATAGTGGGTTGCCTACTGTCAGACTCGCCTAGCTTCATTTCTATCAAAGGGTATTTGCTCATGCTAGAGGTAGGCAAGGATGGGTCCATCCAACAAGGGTCGACTTGCATAGGGAGCACCTTAACTTCTTTAATGCTGGGTCGTGCTATCTTCTCAACACGGATAGTGTGGCCGAGGGTTGGACGCGATGTGCTTGCCAATTTGGATAGGGCGTCGACCCTCATGTTCTCGGCCTGTGGGACTTGCAGTAAGGCAACACGTTGAAAGTGGTGGGCAAGCTCTTGTACTTAGCCATGTTGGGTTCTCTGGCCTCATACTCACCATTCACTTGGTTCATCACCAAATGAGAGTCGTTGAAGACCTCAATGTGTCAAGCATCGAGGTCCTTGGCAAGTTGCAACCCGACGAGTAGGGCCCCGTACTCAGCTACATTGTTGGAGGCTGAGAAGTTAAATGTCATTGTGTACTCCACCTCATTGTCATCTGGGTTGAGGATTATGAGGCCTGCTTCACTTCCCTTAGCATTGGAAGATCCATCCATGAACAGTTTTCAAGTTGGCCATGGTCTCTTATCTTCTACGGGAGCTTGGCCGATGGCTCTACTAAAGGTGCACTCCACCAAGAAATCCACCAAGGCTTGCCCTTTGATTGCAGGACTCAGTTGGTACTACAGGTCAAACTCAGACAAGTCAATATCCCATTTGGTCAGCGGATCCGAGGTCTCAGCTTTGGAGAGGAGTGACTTTAGGGGTTGGCTAGTCAATACAGTGAAATAGGGTTTGAATTTCCTTGCCGAGACCACCAGGGCGAAGGCTAACTTCTCCACCTCAGGGTAGCAGGTCTCAATACCGTAGACAACCTTGTTGACATAGTAGATAGGCCTCTACACTCCATCTTCTCTCACCAAAATAGAACTGACAACCTCGTCCCTGACCGAGAGGTATAGGAACAACTTGTCTCCTAGAAGCAATCGAGAGAGTAGAGGGGACGAGGTGAGGTAAGACATCAGCTCATCAAAGGCTTGTTGTCATTCTTTGGTCCACTAGAAGTCCTTCAATTTCTTGATGGCTCAGAATAAAGGTAGGCAGCAACTGACTTACTTCGACATGAAACGACTGAGGGCAGGCACTTGCCCATTAAGCCTCTGAGTTTCTTTGATCGATCGAGGTGGTGCCATGTTAAGTATAGCCTGAATCTTCTCTAGGTTGGCCTCAATACCCTGTTGTATGACGACAAAGCCCAAGAATTTTCCCGAGGTGATGCCAAAAGCACACTTGCTGGGATTAAGCTTCATGTTATACTTCCATAGATTGGCAAAGGTCTCAACTAGGTCCGAGGTGTGTAGGGCGGCCTTCAGTCTCTTCACAACCATGTCATCCATGTAGGCTACGACGTTTCTCCCCATCTGGTGCTTGGAAACCTTGTTCACAAGCCATTGATAGGTGGCTTTGACATCCTTTAGGCCAAAGGGCATGACTTTGTAGCAATAGGTTCCATGGTCAGGGATGAATGAGGTCTTCTCCTCTTCCTCGGCATGCATCTTCATTTGCTTGTATCCGGAGAAAGCATCCATGAAGCTCAATAGCTCTTACCTTGTGGTGGCATCGACGAGGTGGTCGATCCTCGACAATGGAAAGTTGTCATTGGGGCAAGCTTGATTGAGGTCTATGAAGTTGATATAGATTCACCATTTCACATTAACCTTTCTTACCGTGACCACATTGGACAACCAGTTAGGGTAATGTACCACTCAGATGAAGTCAGCGTCAAGTAAATTGTCAACCTCCTCTCAGATGGCTTTCCAATGCCCCAGTGCAAAGTTCCTCTTTTACTGCTGAACTGGCCTACAGCTCGGGTCCATGCAAGCTTGTGAGTAAGGATTGAAGGGTCAATTCCGGGCATGCCAGCGACAGACCAAGCAAAGACGTTGGCATTAATTTTGAGGAATCTTACCAGTTTGGAAAGGGTGTCTAGAGGACAGTTGGATCCGATGCACATTGTCTTCTTAGGCTTGTCCTCGCCTAAGGGAACTAAGATGAGGTACTCAGCTAGTTAGCCTTGATTTGTTGGTTCGTCCCAGAGGTCAAGCCCCTCCAATGGCAAAGCTTCCTTATTTTTACCCTTTAGTGATAACACATAGCACTATCTAGCTATTTGTTGATCCTCTCGAACGACTCCGACGCCGTGCTCAATGGGGAACTTCAGGGCAAGGTGGTAGGAGGAAATGGCCGTCTTGAGTGTGTGAAGGGTTTGTCGGCTGATGATGGCATTGTAGGGGGAGCCTATCTACACGACCAATAGCTTGGTCATCCTCGTCACCTGTCGAGGCTTTGTTCCTATCAAGATTGGTAGGGTGATTTGATTCTTCCCTCCGGTTTGATAGCATTCCCGAAGAAGCTGACGAGTGGCACGTTGTCCGGCTATAGCCTTTATATAGTTAGCTTCATCTTCTCAGAAGGTTCATGGAAGAGGATGTTGGTCGATGATCTGTTGTCGATGAGGACCCTCTTTACCATGAAGTTGGCGATGGTCATCGACACCACTAAAGCATTGTCGTGGGGCATCGAGACCCCTTCAGGTCCTCGTTTGAAAAGGAGATGACCTCGTCTTTCTTTGGATTCTTGGGAGCCAGCCCTTGGATGTTGAGTTGCCTGGCGTAGGCCTTTTGGATCGAGGCCGAGGCTCCACCCAACGTCGTGCACCCCACTATCATGTCGATGACTCCGGCTAGATTGTTGTTGTGCTATTGTTGCTACTATTGTTGTGAGGATGAGGAATCGGTGTCACCCCCCACATACTCCTTCAAGTGATCTCGGTGGATGGGGGACTTGATTTCATTTTTCAAGTCGTAGAAATCATTGGTGTCATGGCCGGTTCCTTGGTGGTGCATGCAATATTTCATTGGGTTACCCCTCTTGGGGTTCCTCTTCATCTTTTTTGGCCACTTCATGTACTCCTATTTCCCTACTTGCATGAGAATTTGTGTTCAAGTAGAGTTGAGTAGCGTGTACTCATTTGTAGGTCAAGGACGATGGCTTCTTGTTTTCATTTTTGTTGTTGTTGTTTCCCCAACCATCTTCATTCTTCCTCTTCTTCTTTGAACCCCATTGGCTAGGGTCAGCCTTGCCCTCCTGGCGCTCGCCGGTTGAGGCCTCCTTGGTGGCGATGTACTTTTGTGCCTTCTTCTTAAAATTCTGCCTTGGTCTTGGGCAGTGTCTTGGCAATGGACCACTAGAGGGGTCTGGGCAGGAGGCTATTGATTGCTGCATGCATAGATATTGAGTGTTCTTTCTTGAAGCTATCGATGTAGGACTTCAAACTCTTGCAACACTTTTGTTGAATGGACATGAGGGAAACGACAGTCTTCTGGCACCGTCGGCTATTGATAAAGTGGGAGAGGAAAAGATTACTGAACTACTCCCATGATCTGATGGAGCGAGGTGGGAGTCTAGAAAACCATCGGCATGCTGCTCCCTCGAAGGTCGCCTAGAAAGCTTGACACATCAAGGCATCGGAATATCCGTAAAGGAGCATGAACACTCAGAAGCTTTCTTGATGGTCATCTGGGTTGGTGGTTTTGTTGTACATCTCCAAGGTGGGAGCCTTAAAGTGGGGTGGAAGATGCTTTGAGGTGATGGCGTCGATGAAGGCATCCATTCTAATGAATGAGGGGTTCTATCTTGTGGAGGCATCACCTCAGCCCTCTTTAACCTACTAAAGTTCATCTTGCATGGAATTGATTTGTGCCTGTAGGTTGATGATCCTATGATCGATGGGAGCCTAGGCCTCATCCTGGTCCTTTTAGACATGGAATGGGTCAGCTCAGTTCTTAAAGTTCTTTGACATGGGCATGTCCTGGTTCCTTCAGGCTCGTCTATCGTTGAGGAGGTCTTACATGTGCGAGGGAGAGGTGTGGTATCGGCTTCCAGCCCTCAGAGGAGAACTATAGTAGCCAGAGTGTCCACCTTTGTCTTGGGGGCTCTCAACTCGATACTATCTTTCGTAGTCCCGACGGTTATTGCGGGACCCTGCTAGATCTCCTCCCTGTCAGTTGGGAAGGTGGGAGGTCTTTGACAACTTGTTGGCGCATTGGCTACTGTTGTTCGACACTGAGGGGTTGGCTCTTTTAGGTCCGACAAGGCGTTGGATCAGTGGAGCGTGGGAAGAGCATCCACTCCTAGGCTCCTAGCAGTGCGGCTACCCTGTGGGCGGCCTCCTGCTGGGTGCCCCACCTTGTCCAGTCTCTGAGTGATATTGTCAAGCCAGTCCAGGACCATCCGGAATTGGTCCATGGTGACCAGGTTCTGAGCATTCTAAGCATTATCTTGATTATCAGCCATTGTGTTAGAAGCTTAGTAGTTTTTTGAGTAAGTGCTCACTTAAGGGAAGTCTTATCAGTCGTTCCCATAGATGGTGCCAATTGTTGCTGCCTAGGAAGGGTTAATTGCAACAATGTAATTTTGCTTTGAAGACGAGGGTTGGCTGAGCCTGAGGGCTGATAGAGCCGAGGGTTTCAATGTTTGACCTATGAGCAAAGATGTCAGAGGCCTCGGGTGTTATCCCAAGGGTAGACTCTGACGGTCAAATTAGAAAGGGTGTAGCAAGTGGTTGGACGAGGCCTGAGTAGAGATAGCTCAGATGAGGTCACTAGAGAGCTAGAGAGCTTAGAGTAGTAAAAGTCAAGATAGCTTACCTAGGGAGTGACACCAATTATTTGTACTTGAACCTGCCTGGAATTTGTTATCAGTGGACATCCAGGATGTGATCCAGCTAGTGCCACGCGTTGCCAACTTGGGCCTGCCATGTGCGCATACATCAAATGTGTAGGAGAGAAGAGAAGAAAAAGAATAGAAGACATGTGAAAAAATAGGGGAGAGAGAGAGATTGAAAACTTGGTCATGGGACAGAATAATCTTTTATTAGTTTTGCATGTTAGGTAGCGTCTTTCATCATGTTGGAGAGACCTATTTGTTCTAAGTTTTTTTGAAAAATTCGGGGTACATTTAAGTCAATTTATGAATTAAACTTGGAGCATGTTTAAATTTTTACGCTTATATTGATGTTTTGTTAATGACAGTCCTTCAAATTTCATTTTTTTTTCTATATTTGAAGAGATTAATAAGTAATAATGTATTCTTAAAACACGGGGAGGTCTTTTAATTGCATTTGGTTGAAAGTTTGCACTGATGTGTAAATGCATGGGATTGTAAATAGGCCAAGTGCAAATTCTAATTTAATTTTACTTTAGATTTGATTTTGTTTTGCTTGTTTCTGAGTAGTAAAATGAAGTGACCTTCACTTTAAATGAAAGAGAATGGACATAGGAAGAGGGTCAGATCTGCTCCCCACACCTATGCCCGGCCCACACGCACAACACTACAGCCATGCATTGGGTGAGAATGAAGTAGGCTTCTGGTTTCTTATAAGAAGAATTAATTGAGGTAAGATGAAGGTGCATGGTGAGATGCAAAATTTAAACTGAAAGTGACTGCAAAAGAGAAAGTACAATTTTGTATCAGATAGAAATACAAATTATAATTAAAAACAAATGAAAGCAAAACTATAATTTTTATACAAAATTTCCATCTGGTCAAAATTTTCACTACAACCAAACACAGCCTAAAGAGAAGAACTTGAATAGTATAGGTTTAATAGTGGAATTCAACAGCAAAAAAGGTTGATGGAGTGTCGTAGCCCGACAACAAAGATATCAATTAACCGGCTCAGCTGGTAAAATCAGTGAAAGTAGTTTACACTGACCTAGGATTGAGCTTGACCTTGACCCTTCTACTGATCGACCATTATTAGCAACCAAGGTTTAAAGTATCGATACAATATGAGTTTAAACCATATCGTATCGGTACTTAGAAATGGCCGAAACACTTATTTTATTTTTTAGTTTTTTTTTTCAAACTTTGTTTTTTTGGAAAGATTATAGGCTGTTTTTTATTATTAAAAAAACGGGGGTCCGAAATACTTGGAAACAGACGTTTCGGAGCATATCGTTTGTAAAAGATACAATACGATATGCCTGATACAGGGCGTATTATATCGATACTTTGAACTATATTAGCAATAAAATCAAACAGCCCCACAAGACCCTACATATTTGTCATGCATGTGGAGTGATTATATGGCCTATCCAAATCATCCATCAAATTGTAACCCATTCATTCATTAAGGGACTCTTTTGAGATCCAAAGTGAGTTTGCATCTGGACATGTTTTTTGGGTAAGTGCAAATAGAATAGAAACATGTACAGTGTAAATACAAGCTTTGGAAACATAGTAAGGCTCAGTTTGGGAATACAAATACAAACACGGTGCAAAACCTTGTAAATTGTATTTCTAAACCTTGTATTTGCACATATTTGTATTTACTAGTAAATATGCATGTGTGTTGCACGGTAGTTTAAGATAACATTAATAATTTTGATATTTTATATTAGAACTATTTAAAATGGATAAGTAATAAAAGCATAGTGTGCTGGTTTATTTGGACTTTGTATTTCATTTTCTTTGTTAATAAAAATAATTTTTATTTATCATATTTATTTTTGTTTAATATGATAAGTACATGATATTAGACATGTGCACAAATTTTATAATTATGACACCATGTTCTGGCCTATTTGACTTGAGAAAATGCAATATCATTTTTGGGCAACTTTAAATTTTTTATTCTATTTACATAATTAATTCTAAAAATAATTCTTATTTATCACAATTATTTTTATTTGACATGATAAGTTTATAATATCTTAGATATCTCAAAATTTTCTATAATTTTTTTTTTAATTTTTTATGTTTCTATCTATTTTTTTTAAATTTTATTATTTAATTATGACATCATTAACTAACTCATTTACCCAAATGATTGGACCATGCATTATGGTGCAAGTCAAGTAGATTGGGCTGAATTTAAGCTTAACCCAAGCCCAACCCTATGCATTGAACCTAAGGCTTCAGACCAAAGTTAAAATGTTATGAAACTGAAACATGTTTTTGGTAAAAATATGTTTATAACTTAACCCTATGATTTTAGCTAGGGGTGTCAATTGGACTGGATCCAGTCCAATCCAACAAATATTTTGGACCAATTTGAACCGTCCAATTTAATGTCAATCTGTTCAAATTCATTTTGATTTAGATTGGTTTCAACCCAAACCCGGTCCATTGATACATATATTCTTATCTTATATCAATGGACCAGATATTAGCTTAATCCAACCCAATCTAATATAAATTTTTTATGGACGGACCAAGTCCAATCCAATCTAATAAATATTTTGGACCGGATTGATCCAATCCAATATATCTTATTGGTTTGTCCAATCCGTTCAAATTGATTTTGGACTGGACGGGGTCCAATCCAAAACCGGTCCATTGACACCCTTAACTTGCTAGTAATCTGATCCCAGGTAGGGCCCTTCAGTCACAAACCGACAATAACTTATCACTCTATGCAACCTCATCCCCATGTTTTTGAACAAAAATCCTGATCACATTGTGGTTTTCTAATTACAGCCAAGGCCATGACGTTAATTTTGTTCTCTTTCACGAGGAAAGTTTTTTTTTTTTGTTTTTTTGCCTCTAATGGAGGATACATTAAAACTCCATTTCCTGCAATCAAATGAGAAATGGAGAAAAAGAAATGTGTTTTTGTTGACCAAAAGTGCTTGGTTTGCTTCTTAATTTGGTTGTTATTGGTTGACGAGATTGATCACAACTGCATTGAACTTAATTAGTACGAGCTTCATTCACAATCCTCACCAAAGAAAGGATGTAGATGATTTCATGGCGGCATATGGAGCTATTCATCCATGTGAGTGCAGTATGTAAGGTTGACCTTTGTAAACCTTATGTCTGTATTTATATGGTTTGGTGTTTGGTATAATGCCATTTTCGAAATAAATAGAATAGGCGATTTGACAGTTAGGATCCGATTGATTCGTAATTGTAATTGGAATCGGAATTAAAATAGTTTATTTTTATAATCTGTTAGATTTAAATAAGAATGAAAATGGGAATTAGAATCAGAAGGAATGGGATTTTATTCTCAAGAGGGGTAAAAAATGGTCATTTCTTTAAATGGGGGAATGTCATTCCAGTAGGAATGAGAATAGGATTCCAATTCTCTCCAACCAAACAATTGGAATCAGAATAGTCCATTTCGATTCGATTCCAGACCACTATTTCTGCAAACCACCATTTGGTTCAGAGTTGCAATCGGAATTGGAATTATCTATTTCTCTACCTTGTTTGGTTCTGACAGAATCAGAATAGAAATCAAAATTAATTGGAATGAAATTTCATTCTCAAGAAAGGAAGAGGGAACAAGCACTCCCTCAAATGGGAGAATGTCATTCTACCATAAATATAAATGAAAATGTAATTCTCATTCCACCCAACCAAATAGTTGGAAATTTGGAATTAAAATGGCCTGTTTCCAAGATCCGATATTCCTACAAACCAAACGGACCCCTCTGAGTTGTCATCACTAGTTTTTGATCAATGGAACCACCATGCACTGTTGTCTGTGATTTTAGATTGTCATGTAGGAACGATTCCATAGGCTTTGTGAAATTCAGACTGCCCAAAATGATATTTGAATTATCGGAACCTTGAATCAACCTTGAATGGGCAGCCAAAAAGATTGCTGTCTGGTTCTTACCTTGAATCGGTGACTTGGTCAAGCTTATTCCAAAATAATACGTGTTAATAGCTGTTGTACTGAATTCATTGTTTTATTCTTACTTTGACGTAAATATTAATATCATTAAGATTTTTTTTTTTTTTTTACTTTTTAATTTAAAAAAAAGTCCAACAGCTTGACCAAATCGCTGAACCATGATAGTGCCAAATCTCTTCGCATTACTTTAAGACATTAAGTCATTTTGCTTTTTATGTTATTTAATGAAATAAAATAGATTTTATTAAATTTTGTGTTCATCAAAACAATCAATACATATATAAAATTAGCATTTTATATATGAATTGTTATTAACAATTCCAACTAAAAATTAAAAGAAATAATATTTAAAATTAGCATTTTATAACTAAACGAAATAAACAATCTATCAAGTCCAAATTTACACCAAATGATGATTTTAATCCCAAGAAATTTATATAAATAAAATATTAATAATAGAATAATTATCTTTGTACTTAAAATTTATAAATTTATGCATAATATATAATATAATAGGTTCATATTTATGCATCCCGGGTATTGAGTATCAGATACTCTAAAGTCAAAACCCAAACCCGTTCCAAACTCTATAGGATTTTAATCTAAATCCTAAACCCACTCTAATTCTATAGGGTTTTGATAAACAAGTCCTATTAGAGTCGGGACAGGTCAAATAACCGAAAATTCGCACAAAAAACAAATTTTAAGTTAAATGTGCTTTTACTTCAGGCTCAGTTTAGAAGGAGTATAAATATAAATGAGTGTAAAATCTTGTATTTTATATTATTTTATTTTGTATGTATTCATTTCCTAACATCAAAGGTTTAGGTCAATATTTTGGTACTTGTGTGTTCTTGCGCGCGGCTACACAAGGCCCGTATATTTAACCTCCCCAAACCGTGTCTCCACTATAAACAGGTAGAGATCCCTCTATCTCAGCTACTATCAATTCGTTAAGGTTTAGGTCAATTCAAATTTAGTATTATTAATATACAGAAAGATATAATTATCAAGTTTCAACAAAACTTTGCCATTAAACATCAAATTGTTTATAGGGTCTATTTGAGCCGAGTCGAGTCAAACATTGACGTTTTGGTTTGGTTCGACTAAAATATTACTAATTTTGAGCTTGAGTCCGAGTTTGATTTGAATTTTATTTTATTTATTTATTTTTTTAAGTTCAGTTCAATTAAATATTCAATGAACTTGAATTTGGCATGGAAGCTCGGAAAGGACTATATTTTTACATTTTATAAGTATGTATGATATATTTCTATAATATATCATATATTTTTATGTTATCTAGTATATAAAATATTTTTTATAATTTATAATTTTTTATATTATATGGCATATATTAATCAAGCCAAGCTTGTGAACTTTCGACTGATTGAAATTGAGTTCAAATAACTAATCAAGCTTACCATAAGTTTTAAGTTCGATTTAAACACAACCAGAATTTAACTCAATGCAAGCCTAATCAAACTCGAGCCTGAACTATTTATATAATTAGAGATCAATATGATTGCACTCCTACTTCTTTGACATACACACACATATGTAAATCAGAGATAGAAATGTGCATTTAGATACATACATACAAACATACGTACATACATACATACGTGTTTATGTATATATATACACACAACCCTAACTGTGTCTACATACACACAAATGTGAAGTTAAATCGGATTCAGGTTGGTGAAGGCCTCAACCCTAAATTATGTCAGAATTATACTTTCTAACTCTAACCCTAACATGAAATTCAACCTGATGCAACTCAATCCGACTTTTTAGATTGGATATGGGGCTAAGACTGCATTTTGCACTCCTTAATTTAAGGACTTATCTCCTTTTTGCAGTTAAACTCAGTTTATAGAGATATTTTAACTGCAAAAAGGAGACAAGTCCTTAAAATAAAGAATGCCAAATACAGCTTGATCAAGAGGGAATAACTCGGGCAAAAATAGAGGTAGGGGCTGCATTAGGACGATGAGGTGAAGCTCAATTACGATTTACCCACCACATGGGCGCCATAGGGCCAAACACAAACCTAATGAATGGCTAGATGAGATGAGGCCCCTTCACAATGGTCCGAAATGTTGGATAGTTTGAAATATGGATTGTCATGATCTGATCATTGCCAAATAGAAAATCAATAAGGCTGTTGTGAACTGTATTCAAAATTAGCCTGACCTACATGATACACCACCACCTACGAGTGGAGGGAAACAAACAGTAGCAGCTCAAAGTAGCTCAAGGAACATTGACTTTCCCATATACCATGGATATTGAGAGTGCTATTACATAGCAAATGACTTAGCTAGAGCTCACTTTGCTAGTGTCCAATAGAACACAGATAGGGGTGTCAATGGACTGGTCTTGGATTGGATCATCTCCAAATCAAAATCAATTTGGACAGATTGAAAAGACCAATAAGACATATTGAATTGGACCAGTCCAGACTTGGATTGGACCTGGTCCATCCATATTTGATTTATATTGGATTGGATAACCAATATTCTGTCCATTAATAGAAGTTAAGAATATAGGTGTCAATGGACCAGGTTTGGATTGGATTGGAACAATCTAAATTAAAACAAATTTGAACAAATTGGGCAGTCTGGACATTGGATTGGACCAATCCAAAATAATCCAAAAAGTATTCATCAAATTGGATTGGATCTGATCCATTTGCAATAGACTCATATTAGACCAGATTGGATTGTACCAAAATCTAGTCTGGTTGGCACCCCTAAACATAGATATGATATATCTTTCTATTATTCAAACTCAAAACGCCGGGGGATCTGCTTTTCAAATGAAAACCAATTACTATGTCCTTGTTCCATTGAGGGGTCGCAAGATTTTACTACACCCATGGTCAAGGAGATACAATCTGCCTTAACTACAATGGGGCAGACCAATATTTTTGAACTGTCATTGACCTAGACGGTCAAACCGTTCGGATCGGAAACCATTTAGGCGATTGGTTCTGTTTTACCTCAAACCTGGTCTTTGGTAAAAAATCGTTGAATTAGTCGACAAACCATTAACCTGGACGGTTTGATCGTTGAACCATTTGACCCAGAGAATAGTTTGTGGTTTATTACTTCTGTTAGAACAAGAATGAAAAGAGAAGAAGATCTCTCAGATCTGAGATCTACTGGAGAGAGATCAGTTGAGGAATGTGTGAGATAGTGAGAGAGATCTAAGAGATCTGGGAGAGCAGTCTAGACTCTAGACGATAGATATGCGAGAGAGAGAGAGAGTGAGATCTGAGATTGATAAATCTTGGATCTACTTTCATCGCCAGTTCGTCACCATCACCACCGCTGTTTCCGCTGTAGTTCGCCGTCGCCGTCACTGTTGCCGCTGTAATTCACCATCGTCATTGCCGTTGCAGCTTGCAAGTGACCTCCTCCTCCTCCTCCTCTTCCTTCTTCTTTTTTTCTTCTTCTTCTTCTCACTCTTCTAAATTTTTTCAGCCATCAATAATTTTTCAAATCTCTCTCATTCTCAAACAGTCAAACCTCATTTCTTTTATATTTATATGCATCTTACCCTAATATTCCAATCTAATGGGTAAGATGACATACCACCTGTTAAAATATTTAAACCATTTGACTCGAACGATCGAACCACTGACCCAGAAATCGATGGCCAGAATGATTTCACTTTCAGGTTGGTTTTTAAAACCTTGGGGCAGACAACCAAGTCATGTTACTCCCACAACCTTGCTAGGTTGTATCAAGTCTTCACCCAATGTTGATAAATATCTTTAATTAGAGTCTCCACACTCCACAGAGATGTCTTTCATTGTCTATAATGCCAACTTTTTATTTCTGAATTCAAAGACATTGTTGTTATCTAGTAAACTAGTGGGGCCCATGTAATATATAAGGAAGTCTTAAATTTAATTTCTTGCTCCATGGAGTTACATAACCCAGGGGATATATCATCCCCTAAACCCATTAAACCCCCAACCCTAGTGTAAGCGGAATTTTAAATCTCCGTTCCAACCAACAGGAGGCCTAAAACCAACTAGTTGATACTTTGGCAAGAAACCAAATAGTTGACACTTTGGCAAAGGATGTTTAAAACTAAATTAATACAAAAAGATATCTAGTTATTGTTGTTTGTACTTGAAAGTCTTAAAAATTCTTGGTACAAATATTTATATGAATAAATTATTTTCCAAAAATTTATGAATAAATTTCTGAATTGATATGAACAAATTTTCCAAAATTTATTGATATGAATAAATTAATTAAAAAAAAAAGAATTTATAAATAATTATTTATTAAAAATATAAAAAAGTTACAGATCTTTTAAATTAACTTTCACTAAATTAAATTACCAAAAACGTGAAAATTATTTTATGGAAATCACTAAATTAAAATTTCTCAATGAATACAAAAACCAATGTAAAATACCAATAATTATGGAAATTAATAATAATTACTAAAGGTTAATTATCAATATTAAATATTTCCAAAAATTTTCCAATTTAATAATTACCAAAAACCAATGTAAATCACCAATAATTAATTATGGAAATTATTTAAAATTTCCAATTTAATAATTTTGAAAAAATATTAAATTTTCCAAATAGCTATGGAAATTATAAATATAGTTAAAATTCCCCAATAATTTTTCAATTTAATGTTTAATAATTACCAAAAGCCAATGGAAATGAAAATATCAGTAAATAAAATTTCATTACCGAAAATAATTTTCAAAATCAATAATTTACCGAAATTACCTAAAAGTTACCCGAAATTACTAAAAATTGCTGAAGATTAAGTTTCTGTAATTACAGAGATTTTCAGGTAATAATTATCAATTTCATATAATAATAATATAATAATAATAATAATTATTAAATTTTAAAACATTTAAGGTTTTCAGAATATAAAAATTTTTAGTAAATTGGAATTTTTAAAATTATATTCATAAAATTAAATTGCAAAAGATGAATTTTAAAACATTTGGCAAAATACCGTATGTCTCTCATTAAACCTAATAAGACATCAGGAAAATTTTCATATAATAGAATTAAAAGGAATTATAATTTCTAAAAATAAGTATAATATGTTATTGTAACAGAGTTATTGATTGCATGTTATATATATATATATATATATATATATATATATATATATATATATATATATCAAATAAAAGGAATTATAATTTCCAAAGAATAAGATATATATGTAATTATCCTTTTTCTAGTGTCAATAAGAATTTAAGGCTGCATTTGGATAAGGTTCAGGTTTTATGCTTTTAAAGCCCAAAAGCAAAAATTGGGGCTCAAAAGTGTTTTGGATTTGGATGATTATTTTTTTTAAAAACATCAACTATTATCAATTTCTCAAAACACTTTCTGCCTCTTATCATAGCCTTACCCTATATTTACTAATTACACTTTTGGGGTTTTTATTGTTCAGCCAACGAATAAACCCAAAAACCTAGTAAAAATCCCTGAGGTGGACAGAACTCTAAATTTCCTTTGATCTTTCTTGATCAAGCATCCAAGAGAGATCGCATTTCAGTCGCAGGGCAAACCGGAGTCCCCCAATAAAATGCCAATATGCCAGCATTTGCAATAAATTCAAATCATCACAGTAATGAAAGAAAGTGCTTAATTTTAATTTTTTTTTTGTTTTGGTAGTAAAATAAAGAAGAAATTTCTTTGTTTGCTTAGTTTTCTCATTTTCCAAACACCCATTTATCTTTGTTTGCTTAGATTTTCAAATCGGATTGCTTCGCAGTAGTAATTGAGGAATAAGTACAAGGAGTCAAGCAAGCACTTGGTAAGCACTTGGGTGCTGACCCAGAACTGATGATGGTGGCATAGAAAGAATAAAATTTAATAAAACAAATGGTGAAAAAGACACACATCCGCGTTAGGTGAAATGTTTCAAAGGGAAAAATAAAAAACACGAAGAGCTGGTCAGAGCTCCACAAATTTGAAGTAGTGAGAGCTGTTCATCAAGTGGTTCCATAATTTCACCAAACCATATTGCTTTTCAGCTTCAGTGTTTCAAAATGTGAAATTTGCATGAAAACGTACCATAAATGTGTTCAGAACGTTATGGTTAAGGTGATAAAAGCTGATGAAGCTCTTATTTGAAAATCGATATTGATGTTAAGTTGTTTGAAGCTTAATTAGATCAAATCAGGAAAATTTATCTTTACACGTTGAATTATGTGTTCATTAGAACCACATGCAAAAGAAGTGTGAATAGATTAGGTTAGGTTTGGGATGTAGAATAATTACTAATAAAGAAGTGTGATACCTTGTTGATATGGATGCCCAACTCCTGGAATAATATGAGTTCATTCAACCAATTAAAAAGAACCAAGTTATTTTTCAAGGGCACAAATGTAAGTCTCATTTGTCTTCGGCTGGTTGGAATTGACAAGTGGAGTTTCACAAAAGTGCTGAGACTAGTGGGTGTTCGGGGTTGATGCCGTTTCTTGGAAAATGGTGTCACATCAGAAACCCGTTTTCTGAGAAAATCGCTGCAATTTGGTAAGCCGTTTTTCGAAAAATGTTTTTGGCGTGGTCTGAAAAACACCTTTTTTTGGTGTTTTTCCCATTTTTTCTACCATCGTTACCAATAGCGTGAAAACGTATAGTATCGATCCTAAACATTGCCTAAGAGGTTAATAAAGTGAAACACCCCGTTAGGGTTTTCACTGGGTCAGATCATGTCCAAAGTCAGGATAGACTTATTAACGAACCAATAGCAAAACACACCCAAACCCAGTTCCAACCCAGACCTTATATAGGGTCTAGTAGTCCATTTGATTCAAGGGAATAGGGGTCTGGAATCGGATCCAACCATTTGGTTGGGCAGAATCATAATATGACTTCCATTCCTGGTTGAATGGCATTCTGGCCCCCATTTGAGTAGGGGTGTCAATTGGACTGGATTTGGTCTAATCCCGTCCAGTCCAATGAGAGTCCATTACAAATGGACCTGGTCCAATCCAGTCCAATGAATATTTTGGACCATTTTGGATCGGTCCAGATGCTGTCCAATCTGTTCAAATTCTTGTTCGTTAGATTGATTTCAACTCAAACCTATTCCATTGACACTTATGTTCTTATCTTCTATCAATGGATCGGATATTGGTTTAATCTAATATAAATTCATTATGGATGGACAAGGTTCAATCTAATATGTCATATTGGTCCGTTCAGTCCATCCAAATTCAATATGTCTTATTGGTCCATCCAATCCATCCAAATGGATTTTGATTTGGACGGGGTCCAACCCAAAACCGGTCCATTGACACTCTACATTTAAGGGATGGCCATTCATTCCCCTCTCTTGGAAATGAGAATTCCATTCTGGCCGATTCCAATTCCAATTTCAATTCTGATTCTAATCAGAACCAAACAGGTTATGGGAATTAATCATGGTATTTAAAACCGACCCGTTGACCGAATCGGTCAGGGGTGGGTTGAACGGTCTGGCCGTTCGAACCGAATGCTCGCCCGTTCTAACAAAAGAAACAAGAAAAAAATTCAAAAAAATAAAAAATGGTCAAAACCGTTCGAATGGTTAATCGCCCGGTTCAGCGGTTCACTGACTAAAATCAATGGTTTTAAGGGAAAAACCGGTTTTTGGGGAAAATGAAACCAATCACCTGACCGGTTCCTGGTTTTTCTGATCTGACCGTCCAGTCCAATTTTGAAAACCATGGAATTAATAAATCATTCCAATTCCTATTCCGATAAATTTTGATCTCAATTCCAACTGCAGATTCTAAGAAAAGAGCCCATTATTAAGTGGGCTTATTGGGTTTGACCCGACCATAGCTGGTAGGCCTTTAAAAAACATATCTTACATGTTCTCTGTGAAGTGATGACAATTTTTGACTTCCATATATGAAGTTATTACATATAAACCATGGAAAAAAATATATATAAAAATTAACATCGAGAGGCATTAGGAATTTATAAATAGGGTCTTAATTGTTCTAAAAAGGACAAAATAAAAAATTCTCCACCTTATTATAATCGGATGCAGACCCACATGGGGTCGGATCAGTTCGGGTTGCTTCCCAATTGATAGTCCTCTACAACCCCTCCCCCAACCACCAGAAGGAAATTTTCACGTGCAAAGTCAATGGTTTTAGGGTCTTAAACGACAGAAATGCAAGAGCGGACATGATTCATCAAATGTTCTATCGTAGGTCTATTATTTCGGAAAAGTCAACTCATCAATCACTCACTTTTAACCAATGAAAATCCCATACCTACATTCCTTTGAGAATCAGCCAAACACGGTGGATGATCAATTCGTCGCTAGAGAACATAATGACAAATGGGTCCTCCACATGATAGATACGACTATTATCATCCAAACTAGCCTCAATCAGATTTGACTGACTACCGAAAAGGAAAATCAACACATGGGATTTTGACCTTATCTGCCCATAAACGATATAATGGGGCCATGTGTTATTCTGTATATATGGACTATCTCGTCATCATCTCATCATTATTATCATGTAATTCTGTTCAGCACTCTTAAAGGCTCAGTTTAAAAGAATATAAATACAAATATTTAAATTGCAGAATCTAATGTTTTGTATTATTTTGTATGTATTTGTGTAGATATATGTTTGTATTTGCACTTCTTTTAAATTTAGCTTAAATGATAATTTACAAAGTTTTTAAAATTAAACAGATAATAAATGGTTCGATCATTTGAATCGAATGAATGGTTAATTCTAACAAAAAAATAAAAACTGGTCAATCGAATGAATGGTTTGACCACTTGGGTCAGCGGTTTGTTGACCAAATCAACAGTTTTTGAAGAAATGACGGTTCTAAGATTTTTCCGATCCAACCATCCTGTCCGATCCAGTTTTGTAAACCATAACTATTTCTCAATGCTTCAACCTTAGGCTGGCCTCTAAAGAATATTCAAAAATTTGAATTTGAATTGAATATTCAAATATTTCTTATAGTTTGGATTAATTATTCAGTCTAATTTGAATATAATTATGTATTGAGAATATTTCTGTATTTACGTGTTTTATTTTATGGGGAGATATTTCTAATACAAGGCTGCAGGAGGCTGTTCGAAGGGTGTGAGCATGAACTTGCACTGACTGAAGCCGAATGAACTTGGTTGAACCACCGTGGATGATCAGAATACTGATTGAAGATGAGATCGGCTTCAGTCAGTGCAAGGCCCTAACTGAAGCCGGGTTCATTGAAGATTGCAAGCGTCTCTTGCATCGCTTCTCCAACTTCTCAGTGTCTCATGTTCCAACCTAGAATTTCCATAGCCCTATCATGTCCTTAGCCCACAGGTGGAGCATCCAAGTTTGCCGTTGCTGTGATTTTACATGTATTAGAACCATCTTTTCTTTTTCATTTTCTTATCAAGATGGGGAAACCACTTGCCATTGTGGTGATTTTACAAGTATTAGAACCATTTTTGTTTTTCATCTTTTAGCTTGCATTTCTTATGAAAATTAGAGAATGACCCCATACTTAAGTATGGAGCAACTACAGTATCATTTAGTTTGAAATTTATTATTTAATTATAAAAATTAAATTAGAAAAATTAATATGGGTCTTACATATTTGTAATTTACAATCTATTATGAACTATTTTGTTTGTAAATCACTATTAATTTATGTTGTTCTTAATATGATTTAAGAGATTAAATGATGTCTTTTTTGTAAACATTAACCCATTTTAATTGGTATTTACTATTTATTTGATAAATTTAGTTTGAGTTTTTTTATGTGTTTATTTTTTGATAAATAGCCATGTTTCTATCACTTCAAAGTGGACTGAATGTGTTTGAATAAATCACTTATAAGCTAGTTATTCGATTTGAAAGTGGAAATAACCATTTTTGAGATCCTATTTTCTAGAAAATTGAAGTGCCACATATATGAATGGGAGTGAATTTAGTGTGTTTTAATAAACCACTTATAAGGTAGTTATTCTATTTAAAGTGGAATTAACCACTTTTGAGATCCTATTTTCTAAAAAATTAGAGTGCCACATGCATGTCTGAATGGGAGTGGATTGAAAGTATTTGAAACTTTGAATAAATCACTTATAAGGTAGTTATTCTATTTGAAAAAGGAATTAACCACTTTTGAGATCCTCTTTTCAAAAAAAAAAAAATAAAATAGAGTTTCACATGTCTGAATGGGATGACCGTTGCCTAACCACATTTCTTTAATATATATTTATACTAATATAAGAAGTACGAGTAAGGGTGTGGAACTTTTCTTGACCAAAATGACCATAATGTATTTAGTCCATCTTTAATTATGAGGGCTGAAAATGTAATTTCAATTAATGATTTTCACCTTATTTAATTTCCTCTCATTAAGTCTTATATTTAAGGTATTAACTCCCATTTTCTCTTATTAAATCCTATATTTAAGTTATTTTTTTCACCAATAAATGCTACTAATTAGATCTATGCCCAATAATTTTAATAATATAAACCTATATATTTTAAAACTTACTCAAAAACAATACCATTCTTTATCCAAGTAAGTAATTCAACCACTAGTATCAAACTGGTCAAGCCATGAAGTCATAGTCAAATAATAAAATTTTTAAATAGAAATAAATATAGAAAATTACAAAATGTATAAAAAAATAAACACATTAATGGTATTTGTATTAATAAAATTGAAAAAAGTGTAATAAACAAGAATTAGTTTTAATGATGATGAAAATGAAATACATATTCTAAAACTAACCAAAATGAAATTGTTTTCTAGTTTAGTAGAGATCAATAGTTCAACTTATGGGTCAAATGTGTCAACATTTAATGCCATTTAAATGATAAAAATTAATAAAATATAAAAACATAAAATTGTAAAAGAATACATAAACTTTACAAAAAAACATTGGACACATGTATAATATCATATATTTATCATATTAAATAAAAAAAAATGTATATAACAGAATTACTTTTACACATGTAGAAATAAAAAAAAATTATAGAAAAATTTGAACACATCTATAATTTTATATTTACACTACTATTAAAAATACGAATAAGATTGTGAAACTTGTTTTTGACTAAAATACCCATATTTTTGAATTTAATCCCTATTTAGTTGCCTGATTTAAAATGTAATTTGAACTATTACTTTTCACATCATTGAATTCTCTCTCTTTAAATCTTACATTTTTTTGATAAATGAACAAAAAAAGATATACTAAGTAGATAAAATATTACAAAAAGAAGAGTCCGGCCAAGTAGGTAGGTATGTCAATGTACCCAAAACTTTGCATCCCAATATATGAATTTTATAAAAAATTTATATACATTATTACTATCATTATCATCATCTAGAACCACCACGTGCAAAGTACATTCAAAATTACTAGAAAAATTAAATTCGAATTAATTCAGAAACCAAAATGCAGAAAAAAAAATTAGAAACCAAAATGTAGATATTGATTCATAAAACCAGAAAAAAATTCAGAAACCAAAATGCCAAAAATAATTATTTAAGCTCTTTTTTTTTGAAATTTCAAATTAAGTGGTTGGACTCAAATTGAATTGAATATTTGACTAAGTAATAAAAATTAAATTTGAATTTGAGTTTTTGATATCCATCGGATATCGAATCAAATTTGAATATCATGAATTATAATCGGATTCAAATTCAAATCTTGCTTGATTCAATTCGAATTCGATCCATTTATAGGCCTAAATATAGGGTTCTACAAGACAGATCATTGTTCAAAGTTAAACTGGAAAATATAGATGATGATACAAAAATCTTTGTAATAATTTGTTTTTCCAGAAATGCTAGTAAATAACGAGTTTATACAACACTTTTAGTACTTCACTCTGCTGATTAAGTGGGATTTATGCCTAATTTTGTTCATGGGCCCTATTATGTTATGTGGATAGGGGTATTTGCATATGTAAAATGCAGGTCCGTTATTAGCAACTTAGCACTCCTCTTTGCTACATGGTTTTTGTTAGTGTTAGGCCTTTGAATTCTTTTTCATGGCCCGTACCTTGTCCTGGTTCTCGTTTGTGGCCATATGAACCCGATTCATTTTTTATCTTATGGGTGTGACCCTAATACATCATGTTCAATTGTGCGAGAATATAGAAGTATTGTAAGTAAGAGCTCAGGTATGTTGGGTTATAGGGTTTTTGAGAAAGAATGTATTTGGACAGCATTGCTTCTCTATTGTAGTTTTGTATAGCAGACTTCTTCTTCTCCACCTATGGACATAAGCTATAAGCTGGGCCATGTATTCAAGAATCTATTTTCTTATTGTTTTTCTTCTATTCTTTGCCAAATGTTTTTCAGTCTAGTGGGTTTTTTCTACCACAACAGTTTCATTGGCTTGGAAAAAGAGTTGGGGGTGGGGACACTGGCCTAGTCATATCAGAGATTCCTTAAACGCATTCTTCACAAGATACAAATTAAATCAAGAACATGTCAAAGTTAATAATATCCTGTTCAAGAGTAAAATCCATTCAGCTTTGAATAATCCAACAAAACTAACTATCTACTTCATCCCACCCCATCCAGCCATCCAGGCCTTATTCTATGTATCTAAGGATTGTCAACCATATATAATATATACTTACAATACAAAATTAATCCTTCATTATGTTTATCTACAACCATATAGAAGGTTGGGGTCGAGTGCCAATTCTACTACTGATGAGAGCTCATCCCAGTTCCCCTCTCTGATGAATTCATAGCTATTGGTGTTTGGAAAGCTTGAGTAGAGCGTAGCAGATGGAAGTTGAGCTACTGGGTTCAAATGACTCGGTAACAATTGGTTCCTTTCATCAATGTGATTAAAAGCTGGCTTCTTCTGAATCTGTTGAACCACTTGATGAGCACCAAAATTCTTGTAGTTATCTATGTTGTCCGACTCAAGGCTGCATGTTTGAGAACATGAGTCAGTTGGGCTTTGTTTACTAGATGGGGTTGCTCTCCAGTCTGGTGTGTACTTCCTGTATGACACGATTCGCTTGAAAATTCGACATAGTGTCCAGATTTCCTACAATCCCACATGAAGAAACTGTCAACATACATAACAAAAGAGTAGAATAATCAACATACAAATTAAGTCTATGGAAAAGGTCTTACAGCTTCTTGTGTGGCGTTGTTGGAGTTGGGACTGTTTCCACTTTTCCCTCCTGCAGGAAGACGAAACTCATGCATCATCCAATCAGTTTTGGTGCCTTTTCCTGCACTCCCTCTGTAGTAGACTAGCGATTTCTTCAGGCCAATGCAGTCATTGGTGTCTCCAACAGAATATATTGGCCTATCTATGCCGGTAGCTTTCCAAAATCCAGACCCTGTGACCCTGTTGGGTCTTATGCTATTCTTGTACTTTCTGCCTCTTATGCAAAAGAAGTACCACTCTTTGTCCCCCACAGTACTGACTTCTGCATTTTTTATCAGATAAAAGAGAAGATGATGAAAACAGAAACTTGAGAAATAATATGCAGTAGAAATAACACAGAAAGTGGTCTCTCTCTCTCTCTCTCTTTATCTTTCTTTATCATTTCTCATATCTCTTAAACTGGAAAAAAGATTTAGGATTAACATTCTTACTTCTGGTAGCTGCTTATGTATTATTGTTACTGTTATTATTAGAAGAAGAAAAAGAGGAAAAATAAATCTATTTCTGTTGTTTTCTTTTTTCATTTTGAAATCCAAAATAATATTTGGTTCAAAGAAGGCCACACCTTAACAGTTATTACTGTTTGTTATTTTGGTCCTGCAGTTGGTGTAAGTTATGGGCTCAAGAGATTGTTTGTGCCATACTGGATTGGAACAAGGGAGAAGGAAAAATCTAGATGTTATTGAATGATGTAGTCCATGGAGGGGGTAACATGAAAAAATCAAAAAGTTCTTCTTCATGAGTTAACTTCTCTGTCCTGGTTCTTCCTTTGCATGGACAAATATTAAGATCCCATAAGTTTTAAGATATAATTAGGAGGAAACTATATATTAGTACATATAAATTTAGTTCTAATTTGACAAAATCGATGCCCTCCAAAGCAATCCCAGATAACCTTTTCATGAAAACTAGATCAGAAAATTAAAAAATAGAAACCAAAGCTTACTTGGAAGATCCCATGGATCGTATTTGTAGATATCGATCTGTTTGATTAGTTCAATACTGATTTGTTTCTTCTCCACCTTCCGTCGAAGATAAAACCCAACAAGCTCTTCATCCGTTGGATGAAACCGAAACCCTGGGAGCATAACTTCATCATCCTTACTGTTGTCTAATTCGTTCACCTTCCTCACCTCCATCCCTCTCTCTCTCTCTCTCTCTCTCTCTCTCTCTTCTGTCTCTCTTTTTGTTTCTGGAAGATGCAAAACACTTTAGGCCACTCAGAACTAATTAGAACATCGCTCTTATAACTGTGAAGAGGGGTCAAGTCTTTTGTTTTGATTTATTAGGCTTTCAGGAAAGATGGGTAGAATTTCTATAGAAGACTTGGTGAAACACACAAGTAATTAACGATATTTATGGGCTGAGAAGTTGTTATTGCTTATAACATCACGTAAGAAGACATGTGACATGGTCTTTGAAAATTTGTGTAGCAAATTACAAAAAAAAAGGATAAAAGTCGTTGTGAGGGCGCACTCTTTGACTAAAAATAGTCGAACTTTGACTAGAATGAGGATGATATTTCCAAAGGAGGAAGTGTTTTTTGTCCACAAAAGACACCCAACTCTGGTCTCTTTTAGGTTAAAATGGGCATTGGGTCACCGATGAATCGATCTGGGTCGTTCAATTTGTGGGCCATTTCATGATGGCAAGGAGTCCAAATGTCATAAAAACCAAACGACCGTCAGATGTCTTAAGGTCTCCAAAGGATGCACTGGATTCTTGTTGGATGATTTGAAAAATCTTATCAAAAAATTATGGTTTTTTGTTTTCTTTCTTTGGGGTTTAATTTCAATAGGGACTGCCCATAACAGCCCAACTTTGAGGTCCACCAGTTGCAATTGATAATGTCAGCCATACGAGTGTTTTAGGAAATTGATGTGTCACTCTAAGAGATATAAATGAACCCAGAAATCAAAACCTTCTTGATCATTAAAATTTCTATGATATTCCTGTGTCAACTTTTTCTGGGCGAATAGTTTCTGTGTGAACTTGGTATATAGGATCGATGTACTGTGCTTGGTTCTTTAATAAATGGAAAAATTATATAATATTCTCTCTTTGATTAAGAAGTTGTATAAATAAATCTCTCCGAGCACAGAGTGATAACTCGAGTAGAATGAGAAACCGAGTGAGAAATTTTTCATCTTTCTCCCTTATATTGTCCTCTGCAGGGGTTGAGATATATATATACTCATAATACAAACATATCCTAATTATACATAAATTCTGGTTCTACCTCACCTAGTTATATACAACTTAAGATGAGATTTATCCCTGAATTCAAGGGATACCCCCTAGTTTTACAGGTCACGCCAATACCCCCCCTCATGTTGGTGCGTACAAATCTTGGATGCCCAACTTGCCAAATGAGCTATAGAAGTTTTTACTGGATACAACCTTTGTAAGTATATCTGCCAGCTGGTCTTCAGATTTGATGAAGGGAAATCAAATGGTTCTGTCTTCGATATTTTGTTGCCAGTCCACCTCCACATGCTTTGTTCGATCATGTTGGACGGGATTTTGAGAGATGTCAATGGCAGCCTTGTTGTCGCAGTAGGTCCATTGCAGAGGTTGGGGGAAAACCAATTTCAGTCATCAGTCTTCTCAGCCAGAGTAGCTCACACAGCCCTTTAGCCATTCCTCGAAACTCAGCTTCAGCACGTGATAGGGCCACGACCTTCTGTTTCTTACTCCTCCATGTGACCAGATTTCCTCCAACGAATGTAAACTACCCGGAGGTGGATTTTCTATCTGAGACATTTCCGACCCAGTCTACATCTGTGTACCCTTCTATCTTTAGATGATCATTTTTTGAGAACATGAGTCCTTTTTCGGGTGAGGACTTCAAGTAGAATCTGCATTACAGCATTCATGTGATCTTCGCTTGGGCAGTGCATGAACTGAATCACTACACTGACGGCGTAGGCGATGTTTGGGCAAGTATGGGAAAGGTAAATGAGTTTACCCACCAGCCTTTGGTATCTATCCTTATTGGTAGGTACTTGATCCGGGTATTCTCCAAGTCTATGGTTTTGAATGATAAGTTTGTCTGTCGGTTCGCACTCCAACTATCCCACTTCAGAGAGTAAGTCCAAGGTGTACTTCCATTGGGACAGAAATATGCCTTCCTTTGATCTAGCAACTTCAATCCCTAGAAAGTACTTTAGCCCACCTAAGTTCTTCATCTCGAACTCGGAATCCAATTGCTTTTGCAGTGTTGCTATTTCTCCTGAATCATTCCCTGTGATAATCATGTCATCCACGTATATTATTAGGGCTCTCACCTTTCCTCGTTGGTGCTTTAAGAATAGTGTATGATCTGAATTGCTTTGCTAGAAGCCATATTTTTTCATCGCAAGATTGAACCTCCCAAACCATGCTCGTGGAGATTGTTTTAGTCCATATAGTGCTTGTTGTAGCTTACACACAACTTGGTTCTTGGAGTTCGTTGTATAACCCAGGTGGGATGTCCATGTATACCTCCTCTTCAAGATCACCATGGAGGAAGGCATTCTTCACATAACTGGTGTAGTGGCCAATCAAGATTTGCAGCAAGAGATAATAAGACTCTAATCATATTCAGCTTGGCTACTGAGGAGAAAGCCTCTTGATAATCTATGCCCTGTGTCTGGGTATATCCTTTTGCGACCAGCCTTGCTTTGTATCTCTCGACTGCCCCGTCTGCCTTGTATTTGACGGAAAATACCCATTTACACCCTACCGGTCTTTTCCCCTCAAGCAAGGTGACTAGGGTCCATGTCTTGTTCTTCAATAGTGCCTCCATCTCTTCTTGTATGGCCCGAGTCCATTTTGGGTTTGTCAAAGCTTCTTGGACACTAGTGAGAATATGATTAAAGGACAATTCTTGCACAAACGATTTTAGAGGTTTGGTGAGTCTCTTCGTTGATACATAGTTGGCAATTGGATACTTTGTCCTCCTATCCTCAATATCTGGAGAATATCTGTTTGGCGGTTTGCCATGATTATGCTTAAAAGGTAAGGTGTAGCCAGTCGAAGTATCATTAGAGCTTGAAGGAGTGGTAGGGGAGGTTACCTCAAGGATGCTTTCACGTGCTTCCGGGATATCCTCAGGAGGTGGGCTTTCTGGTACTGGCGAGGTTGGGCTCTCTACTTCTTCTGCTGGTAAAGGCGATGATGTTGAGGTCTCTGTAGATACTTCTAGTGTAGTCTTTGTAGGTGCTTTACCGGTTGCTTCATTGACCACCATTTCCGTTGAAGCACTTGTATTCAGCCAGTCAGGTAAAAACCAGTTTTGTTCTTCATTCAGACTCTCCCCCTGAAGAGAAGATTTGGTTGTAGAACGAGAGTAGAAAGTTTCAGATTCCAGGAAAGTGACATCCATGGTAACATAGGTATGGTGGGTGACTGGGTCATAACATCGTTACCCTTTCTGGTGTAGCGCATACCCCAAGAATATACATCGAGCTGCCCATGGATCCAGCTTTGTACATTGATTTGGATGTAGACGCACGAACGCCACACAACTAAAAATTCGAAGTGGTATCATCAAAACAAAGGGCAATCAGACATGAGATGAAAGAGCTTGTAATGGTGTTTTAAACTGTAAGACCCGTGAGGGCATTTGGTTAAGGAGGTGCACAGCGGTAGCAACAGCATCAGCCCAACGTCGATTAGGTACATGTGCTCCAAGTAGCAAGGCTCGGGCAGTTTCGAGTATGTGCCGGTTCTTCCTTTCTACAATGCCATTCTGCTGTGGTGTTTGGGGGCATGAAGTCTGATGAAGTAATCCATGGATCCAAAAATAATCTTGGAACTGTTGATTCATGTACCCCGCCGTTATCAGACCGGAGTACCTGAATCTGTGATTTGAACTGAGTCTTCACCATTATATGGAAGGATTGAAAGACAGGCATCACTTCATCTTTATGTTTCAGCAGATATAACCATGTCATGTGAGTACAATCATCAACAAAGATTACAAACCATCGGAATCCAGAGACTGTAGTCACCGGGGATGGCCCCCACATGTCCGAGTGAATCAAAGCAAATGGAACTTGACTTTTATTCATACTTAAGGGATAGATTGTTCTATACTCTTAGCTAGGATGCAAGTGTTACATTGAAAAACATGCGGCTGTATATCTGAAATTAACTCCGGAAATAAATGTCTCATATAACTGAATGATGGATGTCCTAACTGGCGATGCCAAATCCAAATCTGTTGTTCCTTTGTGTTACCCTGATGATATGTATGATGCGCTTGACCCGTGCTAAGATCATCCATGTAGTAGAGCCCCCCTCACCTAGTACCACGCCCAATTATCTCCTTGGTGAGAATATCCTGAAGAAGACAGAAAGTGGGATAAATGAGCACAACACAATTCAGATCAGATGAGGTAATTTGTGGGAGAGCGAGGGAACAAGCAAGGTATTTTTCAAGGATATAGCAGGTGACAGGGTCACAGTGCCTGCTCCTGTGACTTGAGAGATTGCCCCATTGACATTAGCAATTGTAGTTCGTCTTGGTGGTGAAGTCTTTGAAAAGTCATTAGCATCATAGGTCATGTGGTCAATGGCTCCTGAGTCAAGTATCCATGCCTTGTTGTCAATGATCTTGTTGGGAAGATTGTTACCTGAATCCGAGAGGTGAACTTCTCCTTGTGGTGCGAATGAGAGTTGAGATTCTATTGTAACTGTTTCAGCCTTGTCTTGGCGTTTCTGAGCTTGGAGTTCATGCCACCAGTCAGGATAGCCATGTAGCTTGAAGCAGTTTTCCTGGGTATGCTTTGAGTTGCCACAATGAGAGCATTTAGTACCACCAGAAGATGCTCGAGATTTAGAGGACGTACCAGATTTTCGCTGCTTGTAGGCAAAGAGCTCGTTGAAGAGGGCGTAGGTTGCCCAGTCTTAACACCTTTAGAGGCCAAAACTGCTCCTAGAGTTTCAATATGGTTGCCAGTTATCATGACCCTCTGTCAGATAGCTTCTCTTTGAACATGTGCGTAAGCCTGTTCAATAGTGGGAAACGGATTCATTTGGAGTACATCTGCTTGAATTTTGTCTAGTCTGTCATCAAGGCCATCCAGGAAGATATACACTCTCTCCTCTTGAAGGAGAGTATTGTACCGTTGAATATCCACCGCACACTCCATCGGATTTAGACGGCGAAAATCAATTTCTCTCCACAATCCTTGGAGATCATTATAGTACTTTTCAAGAGACCCTCCAGACTGGCGCAAGCGGGTCACACGGTGCCGAAGATCGTATACTTGCAGGTATCGCTGCCATCAGAGTACGTGGTAGCCACAGAATCCCACACCATCTTTGCTGTAGGGAATCAAATAAAGTTACCAATCAAGGATACGTCCATGGAGTTAATTAACCAACCTTTGACAATAGCGTTGTCGGTGTGCCACCTTCAAAAGGTTGGGTCAGTTTGTGGAAGCTGAGGTAGTTCTCCATTAATATATCCCAGTTTGTCTCTGCCAGATACATACGTCTCGACAACTTGGGACCAAAGGGCATAGTTGGTGCCATCCAACTTGATACCGATTTGAGCAGTGGAGGTTTCTGCTGTTGAGATCAGCCTGTATAGGAGTTCAGTCATTCTGGTGGTCAATTCAGTGAGAGTAGGATTAGGCCGTTGTTCTCCAAACGGATATGAGGTTTCCGAATCAGACATGATTATCAACGGGTTGTAGCGGTAGTAGCACCTGTCGATCTTGCAACGACAGTAATAGTAGCCAACCACCCGGGGTTCGCGGTGGGGTTGATGGTTCTGGATAGATCCATTGCCGGAGTTGCAGCGGTAATGGCAGTGGGAAGAGCCACCGCCGGACTTGCAACGGTAATAGCAGCGGTCACCCCCTGGTGACCAAGATTTCGCAGCAATCAGTACTTGCCGCAGAGATAGCAGCGGTCACCTCTCGATGACCAAGATTTCATGGCAACTAGGATTTGCGATTGTGATAGCAGCCGCCCCCTCCTGGCGACTAAGTTTTTGCAGCGATCAGAACCTGCGGCGGTGATAGCAGTGGTCACCTCCCGGCGACCAAGATTTTGCAGTGATCACAACCTGCAGCGGAGATAGCAGCGGTTGCCTCCGATGACCAGGATTTCGTGGCGACCAGGATTTGCGGTGGTGATAGCAGCGGTCCCCTCCCGGCGACCAAGTTTTTGCAGCGATCAGAACCTGTGGCGTTGATAGCAGTGGTCACCTCCCAACGACCAAGTTTTCACAGCGATCACAACCTGCAGCGGAGATAGCAGCGGTCGCCTCCCGGCGGCCAAGATTTTGCAGCGATCAGAACCTGCAGCGGGGATAGCAGCGGTCACCTCCGATGACCAAGATTTCGCAGCGACAGGGATTTGCAGCGGTAATAGTAGCGGATGGAGCCTCTGCCGGCGACCAAGATTTCGCAGTGATCATATCGTCGAATTTATCACGGATCGGTATGCTCTGATACCATGATAACTCAAGTAGAATGAGAAACTGAGTGAGAAACTCTTCCTCTTTTTTCCTTATATTGTCTTCTGCAGGGTTGAGATATATATATATACTTATCCCTGGATATCCCCTAGTTTTACAGGTCACGCCAATACAGAGTTCATGAAAAATAAACAACCATGAGACATAGATGATGGAACTTGACTAATGAAGTTACGTACACAGGTCATTGGCACAGCTACGGAAGGTCCATAAATGCATCAATCTAGCGTCAGCGAGAAGAAGATACAATTAGTTGAAACGTCCAGATAACCTGAACAACTTGAGAAGCGATTGGTTTGTGTTCTCAGCATCAAAGCTGTGGAAAAGCCAACACAGAGTAACTTCAAATTGGATTGGGTCAAGCAAGTTGGGTTCCTATTCAAACCAAACTCATTAATTTGGAGTTAATATTAATTAAAAGAAAGAAATGAGAACATCTTTTCTGGGTCAAAAGAAGTTTGAGAGAGCTTTTGGTACTGGGTCAGGCTGAAGAGCTACCATCCACATTTGTTATAAATATTTCTACAATGGAACCCATGTTTCATTATCTCCTTAACTTTCCATGGCATTTCCTGATGAAATCATTTTCAGAAAGAAAAAGAAAGAGGAAAAGCACAAGTTTCAAAGTATTGTTATTATTGAAACTTTTAAAGAAGAATCTTTGAGGTGGGTTTGTCAAAAGGTGATTTATGGCTCCAATTAATCTCCTTTCCATGAACTTCATTGCATTCTTCTAGATCATACAGGGTGTGGACCAATAAATGAAGGTCTATCTGGGTTTGTTTGTAATATATATCACTCACCTATGTATGCCATATATGTGTTATAGACTAGCAGTGTTCTAGAGAACAGTTGTGTCAAGAAATCATCATCAACAATTTCCTGATCATTACTGGAGAAAAAGCTAATAAACTGTACAAAGGTACATCAGGGTACATTTGTCAAGTTCATGAGTCCAAGGATTTAGGGAATTTTTAAAAATCAAATCAACCTCTAATTGATTTTGTCGATTTATGCTTAATTTTCAAACCCCCTAATTAAAGTTGTGGTTGAACCACAGCCACAGTCTTCCAAGTGCTTTCTCAGCAATAAGGAAATCTGCTGATTTGGGCACATCCCAGGTTCTATCTTGTCAGCAACCCTAATTAAATATTACAGAAATCTGGTTTGAAAGCACAACATATGGTTTTGCACATCAAGATTGTAATAATATTGTAACCTGTATGCCTTTACAAGATTTAAAAGCTTGAATGAACAATGGTCTTGTTTGTAGATCCAATATAGAGGATTTAGCAGACAAGAAAATTCAGCCTATCAAAACAGAAAAGGAAACCGTATGTATTGCTGGCAATTCAAAATTTTTGTTTAAATGATACTTCACAAGTTTCTTCTTCCATGTGAACAGAATATTTGCTGCCAATATTGGGAACATACCATATGTAATAATACAATCTAATATTTATCACTAGTTTCACGTTGAAGAGAGAGAGAGTAATGGACTAAAAAGGAGAGTGCTAAAGATAAAAGATGGGTTCCCTTCAGAATATTCTGTAATTTAATCATCAAATCAACAATATATCTTGAAATTATGAAATATGAAGCGTGATGAGTTTGACTTAAAGAAAAAAAAAAGTGGTTTTTTTTCTTCAAAAAATGGACAAAAATTAAGGCCCATTTGGCACATCTTTTCATGTGGTCTTTTGGCTGTTTATAAGTTTGGCAGACCGATTTTTGGTCTATTTCTATTTGGCACATGAAAGATCTAATTGTCAAAAACTGAAATGCCGAAAAGCCATGAAAAACCCATTTTAGATTGATTTTGAAAATCTCTAAATGAAGTTTTTTGCATCTTTTGCATTTTATTCTCATGCAGAAAGATGCACGAAAAACGTACATCTGCCAAATACACTTTAGACTGCTCAAACGCTCAATGTGCCTTTTGATCATCAGATCTACCATAAAATCTTTCAAAAAAAGCTGTCAAACAGGCCGTAAATAATAAATTAATAATGGTAATAAGAGGACGAAGGAGCGGTAATATGAAAAAAGAGAGTGGCAATAGAACCATCCCACATAAAGTAAGTCTATAAACTAATCTTTCTCTCTCTCTCCCATATACAAACACAAAGTCTAGTCATAGCGACGACCAGAAGTTTATTCTAAGTCAAACATCCGAAGAAATGATAAATAAATTAAAGGAAAACAGAAAAAAGAAAAGGTCAAAGACCCAAAGCTAAGTCTGTTCTTCCACAGAAAGATTATTACTTCGTCATAGAACCTTCTTCGCTGGGAGGAAACCCGGAAGCTCTCCGCCAGACTGATAATGGCGGAGAAGTGGTCAGGGACGACTTGGTGCAAAAGGTCTCAACCCGAAAAATGTTGATGTCTTTGCCGGACATTAACTGTGTAAGAAAGAAAATTAGCAAACCTTATAATCATAACCACAAAGTAAGGAAACTATTTCAAACTTTCTCTCTCATGAAGTAAATTTCTAGAAATCTAAAAACAATATGAAATCATTTCGATCGAAAGCAATTTAATTGTAGCTGTGTGTCTATTTCCCAGTGGTCAAAGAAAACAGAATACTTTTTCTAGGCCGGCACTATTGACAGCAAAGAATTTATTTAAGTAAATAAAAGGATAATTTTAATTAATCCCAAGAAAAAAAAGGATCATTAATTTTAATATGAACAATGGAAATAGCTACATGGCCGGTGTAGTTCAACTGGTTGAATTTGGGAGTCCTGATTTGTATATCCAAATCAAGCATTACTAATCTGTCACAAATTTTCTATAAATCCTAAAAAAATAAAAGATTATTGCACATTTGCACAATATTTCCATTAATCAAAGACATCATCCTTCCGCATACATGCGGAGGGGTGTCAGTTGGACTCGATTTGATCCAATCTGATCCAGCCCAATGCGAATTTATTATAAATGGATCAGGTCCAATCCAATGAATGTTTTGGACCAATTTAGACTGGTCCAATCCAATGCTTGGACCATCCAATCTGTTTAAGTTTATTTTGATTTAGATTGGTTTCAACCCAAACCAGTTGGTTCATTGACACTTATATTCTTATCTTAAATCAATGAACTAGATATTATTGGCTTAATCCAATTCAATCCAATATAAATTTATTACGAACGGACCAGGTTCAATCTAATCTAATAAATATTTTAGACTGGATTAGTCCAAAACAATATGTCTTATTGGTCCGTCCAATCCATCCAAATTAATTTTAAATTGAACGGGGTCCAATTCTAAATCGATTCATTGACACCCTATATGCAGGCTTGATGGGTTATAAGATTGTTTGGACTGGATTGGTTAATGTTAAGGTTAAATTATAATGTCCGTGGCTTTGCACATAACCCCTATCTTCTTTATTTTTTTTATTTCTGATTAATCACCTTATATTTTCTTATATATATATATATATATATATATATATATATATATATATATATATATATTGGCAATGTTAACAGTGAGTGAGGAATTACAAAATTTCCCACTTGTTTATATTGGTCGGCCTCAAGATTTCAATTAATTATTACAGTGATATTCAAGTAGTGCTTTACAGATCTAAACAGAAAAATTTGTTCAAATGTTGTAAAGTAATGTACCAAATAACACCTACAATTTGAATCATCAGAATCACCTTCTGTGGCCATGGTCAGCCAACTGCTCTCCACCATTCAAACAAGATTTCATCTAATCTTCCGCATTCAAATGACATACCATATCAATTTGATGATCTATAGTTTTTAACTATGAACTCCTAATTTCTATGAATCAATGTCTTAAAAATTGTAATCCTACCGTAAATCATTGAGAAAATTGAATCAAACTGAATCGTGAATCATATCATAAATCGTAAGATTATTTTTGCCTTTTAAAATCTTGTAAAAAATAAAATATAGATATGCTAAAAGGGAAAATATATATAGAAAAGTGTTCTACCCTATTTTTAATCCATATCTACCATGTGTATCTAAATCAATAGAATTTATCACTTATACAATAGAAGTCTAAGAGTATGACTTGAAAGTCAAACAATTCACATACGACTCTTTATCCTATATATGATGGAAAGTAAACTCAGTATATGATTTAAATAATGCAAATAATTCAATTTCTAATAAGGTCTTTAAAATAAGTCACCTTTGACAAAACTAAATATTAATAAAACAAAATGACAAAGTAAAGAAATAATTCTCAATTGAATTGATTTGAATCACAAGAATCATATAAATCATAAGATTTATGATTCAAATTGGAGAATTCAAAGAATAATCATAAGATTTTTGCAAAATAAGGATTTGACATAAGATTCAAATTGAAACCTTTGAATTCATGATTCAGATTGTGAATCATAGCACAAATCACATGATACTAACAATATTGCTATGGATTAATATCACTACATCCAAGTAATGATGTACTATGATTTAAATTAATCTTGAACATTCAAGAATTGTACCATGGTGTCAAAAAACTAAAAAGCATTTTAAGTTCTATAATGATGTTAGTTGTAACTCCTCAAGTTAGAGGATCTTCTAGTATATGTGGTGGGGGTTGAGGGGGAAGGACATAGTGGTGTGTTAAAGTAAACGATTCCGGATCTCCTGTATACGAGAACTCTGTCTATGCCTACTCACACTACATTCTCCCCCTGCATAATACTATGCAGAGGATGAGATGTTCTCCATGTGTGGCTGCAATTAACATGGGCAGAAGATCCGGACTCAAAGTAAACTGGTATATATAGAGACTGTTTGAGAAAAGCTCAACTGTCTCAACAATTGTTGTATTTATCTTTTAATTTTCCTTTGTAAGTATGACTTTAGTGGTACACTCCCTCTATAAGTACACTCATACTCGACATTCTGAATACAAGGAATTCTTCTCTCAAAACTCCTTTATGGTATCAAGGCCTTGAAAGACTCAAAGTCTCACTCTCTTCCTTGATCACCATGGCAACCTCAAACTCAAATCACATCTTCACCCTAACATATCTCCATCAAGCTAAGCGACAATAACTAATCTCATGTGGCATCTACAAATGCTACCCATACTGAATGGTCATCAACTAATGCCCTATGTTGATGGCAATCTCAACTTCCCACCTCAATACAGAGGTTCAAACTCAACCAATTCTGGCAATCAGATTGAGAACCCTGCATACAAAGCTTCGAGAATCTAAGGCCAACTTCTACCAAGTTGGATATTGTCCACTTTGACAGAACATGTTCTGTCTCAAGTAGTGGGTTGCACTAAATCTCATCAGGTGGTGTCTCTCCTTGAAAGACCACCTATGCTCCCAAATGGCCAAATCCAAGGCAAGATTCATGTATCTACATTTCGAGTTAAATGAACTAAAGAAATGAACACTCTCTACTAAAAATCAAGAACATTGTTGATTCCCTCTCTGTAGTTGGGGAACCATTATCTGATTCAAATCTTGTGTATTACACAATAGTACTCTCATCTGAGTATGATAGCTTCACCATTGTGGTTCTCATTTGTACTGATGATATTTCCTACAAAGTTTTCTACTGAAATATGGTCTCAAACTTGAACAAGCCGAGAAATCACATGAACTGGACACTCCTGCCAATATGACATTAAAAGCCAAGGGGAGTCAAGTAACTTTCACACATGAACTGACCATCATCTTTGTGCTTTCTTGTTTTATCATTTTTTATACTTTTGTTTCAAGTTTCTATAGTTACTTTGTTACTAACTTCACTAACTCCTTCAGCTAATTGCAAAAGCTTGATCAACATCTACTTATCTTGTAGTATTGCGCCTTTGTTTATTTCCTCTTAATTTGCAAGATACAAATTTCTTGGTGTAGTTACTGAGCAACCAACTCTACTAACCCTACTAATTTCATTAACATTTGCATTAATTACTTTACATATATATATATTTTTTCAATTGTTTATCTATATTACTTCATTTGTTATTCCAATGGATTACTCACATTTTATCAATTAATCTATCCTAGAGGTTCTCGTAGCAGCTCTCTAATTACTTGAATCTCAAATTGATTAATTCTATAGCTGGTCCATTTCTTAGCTACCTACTTATGGCTGTTCCTTAATATTCAGCTGTAATTTTGGCACACACATCGTGTTCAACTACAATTTTACATTTCTGTAGTTATATTGAATTAATTGCCCATTCTTTTATTTAATTACAACTCTACTAACAATTCTCTATAGCTATTTTATTTCATTGTTTCATTTATTTCAGTTGCTATTTGCTTTTAATAGTTATAGTTTAACATTATTCCATCCATTGTTCAACTGTCAACCCCTGCAATTATTATGACTATATTGTTTATTTGCTTGAAGCTTCAACTCATACTTGAGCAATGAATTGATTACATTGATCATTCACTTGTCAGCACTATTGAATACTGACTAAGCCTCTATTCCACTCCTATTTGTGTTGAAGGTTTAGCTTCAAATTTTGGGGAAATGTATTTGAGCTTGAACTGTTCCAAGCCTTAATTTATAATCAATTCACCCCCTCTTTAGGAAGGCCATTGTTCTCAATAAGAAGTTGCAAAAAAGTGGCCTAAAATGTGTCCAGATTTCATACTCACTTTTCCTGCCCACTCCTTACCCACCATGAATTGCAGCCACACATCTCTTAATTCATAATAGAGATGTGTGGCTTCAATTCACAGCGGATAGGGAATGGGTAGGAAAACTGAGTAGATAATCCCGAGTGGCCTAAAAGTAAGGAAAAGCGTATATTCTTCTCCTCTTGTTCCCACATTCCCTCTCCTCATGAGTAGAACTAACATTCCCCCCCCCCCACCCCCACAAATAAATAAATAAATAAAGCATCAATTTTGTTATTAGATCACTGAATAGGGAATGGTACAGTGCCCTTAAACATTTATCTACCTATCCATTGCCCCAAAATGAGAATTAATATTTGGCTATTTAAGACCAGACGCCTCACCATTGCTTTTATCCTTTAGGTATATTTCTGAAACCTCTCCTAAAGTTTGCTAATTGCATTCACCTCCCCTGAACCTTCTAACATAATTGCAAGTAGATTCCTCTAAAAAGAGGCATGAAATGTCCAAAATATCCATACAATTATTTTTTATCAAAATGTTTGTTTTCATGAGTATTTGAATATTATACCTACAATTGCTCTTAATTTCAGGTTACCTTGGAAATTATGGTTTGGTCGTATGCCTTGTTATTTACATCTTCGCATTTTTGGATGTGTATCTTTTACCTATTTGCAGCGTCTCAACTCTTACAAATTTCAATTGCGCCTAAAAGCTGTGTATTTTTGGGCTATGCTATTAATCATAAAGGTTACTATTGCTTGCATAGAGACCAACGTTTTAAAAAAGACCCGGAAATGGAACCATTCTAGCCACTGGTTTTCGGGTTGATGGTCCAACTGTTTGGTTCGAACAGACAGTCCGTTCTGACAAACAAATTAAAAAATAAAAAAATGGTAAAAAACCGTTGAACGGGTCGACGGATCGACGGTTTGACTGCCCGGGTCAACGGGTTATTGACATTTTCAACAGTTTTTTGCCAAAGGCTGAATTTGGGGTTAAACGGAACTGGTTGCCTAGACGATTCCCGGGCCAAACAGTCCAACCATCCGGGTCAACACCGATTCAAAAGCCTTGATAGAGACAGTGGTAGAAACCATATTTCTCGTCATGTCATCTTCAATGGAGTTATTTCCCTTTTTGTTGCCGGTACTCTTGCTACTTTTCATCATTCTTTATCTTCTTCTCTTGGACTTCTTTTGGTTATTGGTGCTCCATTGGCTATCCTACATTTAGTTAATATGGACTCTCCCCCATCTTCAATTGTTACACCTACTAGTGCAGCTAGCTCCTCTCTCATTTGCGCCCAATGTTTTATTTTTCTGCTAAGCCCACACCACCACCATTGTCACCTCAACCAAAGCCCTCTTGTGTTGGTACCCTGCCTCAATGTGGTATCCCCAAGTCTAACCCCAAATATGCTATGCATGTTATCTCTTTGCAAGAAATTGAACCAATGTGTTCTACTCATTCATCAAAGGATTCACGTTAGGTTCTATCTCTATAGGTGAAGAATATGATGTAGTGCAATCCGAATGCTTCCTCGTGTACTGTGACTCAGACTCTGATTGGATGTCAATTTGACTAGGCCGAGTTGTGTGGCCAAGCTAGTGTCTGGATATTCAAGCTGAAATGAGCTGCAAAGGAAGAAAGGTGAGAGTGCCCAGTTAGTTTTTTACCCGGGAGGGCACTCCGATTCTTAAGTTAGTAGGAGAATGGAGATTCCTCTGAGAGTGTGAAAGAGATTGAAAGTATTAGTGCGCATACCTTTCTGGGTGGATCTGGACGTCTTATATAGGACCCTAGACTCAGGGGCTCAGGGTAACTGTCTTGATCTCTTTGTGGAGCTATTTCCCCATTTTCAGGAAGATTAAGGTGTTAGTTGAGAGATCTTCACGAGAGTTATGATTCGTTCACATAGGATCTGGCGTACGGTACGACAAGCTGTTCTAACGATCGCGATATCGGCACCCTCGGTAGCGAGGTTGTGGAGACAGTTAGCGAGATCACCCTTGCAGGCTGCCTTAGCTTGCCCCAACTCGGCTGGCTTCTTGGCCAGGTTGCCAGTGGCCTTAGGGGCTCTACCAGCTCGCCCTTTGCTAAGGTCGATATCGAGCTTTGCGAGGTGCTTCGAGCTAACCAGTTGATTTGACCTCCTGACTCAGTGCTGAGATGTCGATAGTGGCCACGTGTTGCCATTTGTTTGGGAGGACCAAATTACCCCTCATCAATTGCCTTCCACTCTCGAACCGGTGCCATCTTGATGAAGAGAGTAGGTTCTACTGGGGTGTTTGATTCGGTCGTATCGTAGATGGCCCAACTCGCTCGGAGTCGGCTCGCGCTACTTGGGTTGCTTGTTCAAAAAATTTTGAATCTGAAAAGGAGGGGGAAAGGTAGACATGCACGCGGGAGAACCCTTTGGCGGGGTGTGCAGATTCAAATTTGGATAAGCACGCACGAATTTGAATTTTTTAATTTGTATGCACCTGGGATTTCGAATTCACGCACGCCTTGCCAATTATAACCTAGTTGTCCATGCATCCGCGCCATTGATTCCCTGCTCTATGTGCTCTACCACCTATAGCCCGCATCTGCGCCGTTGATTCTCTTCTTGGCAAGTTATAAGTATGGGGTCCTCCACTAAAGTCCCTACACATTCACCATTACTTCTTGGAGTTTTTTGAAGGGGATCTATCCAAGAGGTCTGCGAGTTGAACTAGCCTACCAAGCTGAGCTCTAGTTTTCAATTAGTTCGAGTTTTATCATTGTCATTTTCCAGTCTTCTTCCATTCTTCTAGTGAGTATTCCAGTTTTTCACCATGTCGGGTAGTTCGGTGGAGGGTAGTTATCAGATCAGGGGTCGGAGGGTGAGGCAAGCTCCTCAGGGGAGGACTTGATCAGTGTATACTGTGAAGGTGCCTTGGTGCGGAAGAGGCATGAAGTTGAGGAAGTTGTAAATGCTTTTGGCCTAACTGAGCTATTTGGGGAGCAGATAGTTGAGTTGTGCCATAGATATGAGATCCCCATCGAGTTCAACTGGATCAAGCCGCGGGCCGATCACTATCCTTGGGATCATGGCCAAGAAGCGCTATGTATATATGAGAATACACTAGCTGCTAGTCTCCATTTTCCTTTTTATCCCTTCATTATTGCTGTTTTGATGCATTACCACATATTTCTAGGTCAACTCGCACCTAACGCGATCCGAACTTTGGTGGGGCTGATCAGCTTATTCCACCACCATAACTTCCCGTTGAGTCTTGAGGCTTTTGCTACCCTGGTGCATATGAAGAGGATCTCTGGCCCCTTCTACTTCTACCTTCCCTTCTGCAATGGGAGGAAGGTTCTAACCAATTTTCCCAACAATGTCAAGGGATGGAAGAAAAGGCTCTCCTTTCTTGCAAGGCACGGTGGCTTGGGTTTGGACACTATCTGGTACAGTACCTATCAAAGAGTTGCTGAGAGAAAGGATCTTGAGTTGCGTGCTACTCTTCAGGAGTTTATCTGTGAGGAGGTTAAGGTTGAGAGGATCTTAACCAAACCTATGCTTGTTCAGGCTGGTTTGAGCCGTATAGGTAGGTCTGTTCCTGGGGTATGTATCTACACTTTGTATTTCTTATGTTCCCAACTCGGCTAACTGTTTTATTCCTTTTGCAGGCATGGCAAGCTTGGTTTCCATGATGTCAGTTGACAAGGAGAAGAGTTCTTTTCGGAAAAAGCATTGAGTTGAGCATCGCTCTTTCGTGGAGGGGACATCGGCTGGCACGCCTCCCATCGTTGACCTTTAGGGGGATGATGAGCTGATGTGCACTGATTAGCACCCCACTGAGTTTCAAGTCGGCCAGGAGGAGCGAGAGGCCGGTGATAGACCAGTCATACAATGCCCGTGTAGCTCTCCGGATAGCCAGGGGTATACTTCTCCCTAAAGACATGCACCAGTACGGCAAGCTGGATCCCATTGAAGTTAGAGCTCGAATGACTCAATGCATCATCTAGGTTTGCCTTCTTTTAGAGTTTCTTGATCCTTTTCTATGAGGTGTCTTATTCTGGTCTCAATCTTTGTAGGTGAACACCTTCGGTCAGGTCTTGCTGGACCGCGTCAACACGAGCTGGATGAGAGACGGTCAAAGTATACTCAGGACATGCTCCGAGCTGGGGAGGAGGCTGTTGCTCTTTATCTGAAGTCCCTAGAGTATGAAAAGAAAAGGGTGGAGGATGGCATCCCTTCTATGACGAGGAGTTTCAAGCTCTGTCGCCATTACTTGAAGTCATTCTATCCTCCTCTCGACTTCGGCTCTGTTTCTGTGTGCTAAGTCCTGGACGAGCTTGCCACACAAGTGGATGAAGAGCCCTTGACCACGGAGGAGGAGGAGGATGACAGTGAAGAAGGGGTTGAGGAGGGAGTTGATGAGGAGGCTCAGGATGGAGATGGTGATGAGGAGCTCGGCCCTACAGCTCAACTAGTTTGGTGGTGGTGGTGTCTCTGTTATTTCCGGGAGCTGGTATTCTCCTTTAAGCTTTATGGGGCCTGCGTGTCTTGTTAATGTCCGAACAATTTAACTCCCTTTTTTTAGGCCATATGGCCTTCTTTTTGTACGGATATTTAGCCTTTTTACCTTTCAATAGAAGCTACTATTATCATATCCTAGTTTTCGCCCTCTATTCACTTGGACACTTTCATGCCGGTTAGCTCGATTGGATTATCATATCGCTGATAGAATATGTCTTTGTACTCTTTTAACTTTGTCAATTTTGCTTTCTGTGATTCTTGGCCGAGTTGTTAGTTGACCTTTGGCGAGCTTTGATGTGAACTTTGGGAACTTACAAATGTGGCTTGAAAAACTTCGTTTCAAAGGTAGTATCTACGCAGGTTATCTACATTCCAGGCCTGGGGTACTACCTTCCCTTCAAGTGTTTTGAGCTCGTACACATTCCCACCTATGATTCTAGAGACCTTGTAGGGGCCTTCCCAATTCGGGTCGAGCTTTCCTACACCGAGCTCAAGTACGATAACTTTTCTGAGTATCGGGTCATCAACCTTAAATTGGTGTCTCTTAACTCGGGCGTTATAGTAATGGGCTACACATTGTTGGTATGCTGCAATTCAAATGTAGGTCAGGTCTTTGACTTCTTCCACCAGGTCGAGATTTGCTTGTAAATCTTCTTCATTTGACTCTTTAGTGAATGCTTCAGACCATAATGTTGGTACCTCCACTTCAGTTGGTATTACTACCTCGGTCTCATATGTCAAGTTGAATGGTGTCTTGCTAGTTGCTATCTTGGCAATGGTTCAGTAGGCCCATAGTAAAATGGGCAGCTCATCCACCCACAAACCCTTAGCTCGAGAGAGACGAGCTTTGAGGCCACAAAGGATGGCCCTACTGGTTACTACAGCTTGTCCGTTAGCTTGTGGTGGGCCACCAAGGTGAAATTCTGCCTTATTCCCATTTGCATGCACCAATTTTGGAACTTCAAACTGCTTTCCATTATTTGAAATTAGCATTCTAGGTAGGCCAAATCTACAAACTATGCTTCACCAAAAGAAATTTTGGACGTTGTGAGTTGTTAAGGTGATGAGTGGCTCTACTTCTACCCATTTGGTGAAATAATCCACTACCGCAACTAGGAACTTTTTCTGTCCTTTTGCTAGTGGGAAGGGGGCTAGCAAATCTATGCCCCATTGTGAAAATGGCCACGGGCTGGTTAGGTATCTTAGGTTGGAAGCTGGTTGGTGTAGGATGTTGGCATGTCACTGGCATTTATCACATCATTGGACTAGCTTGGTCGCGTCTACTTTCATGGTGGGCTAGTAGTACCCTTGTTGTAGAGCCTTCTGAGCAAGGGCCTTGCCCCCCAAGTGTCCTCCGCAGAGCCCTTCACAGATCTCGTGTAGAGTATCTCGCCTACTATCACATAGCGAGTGGCTTGTCGTTATATTCGTCGAGTTGCATTTCTCTCCTTTGGCCATATGCCCCGCTTTATGTAGGTAAAAATGGGGTCGATCCAACTCGGCTCTATAGATGTTATTTGGGCAACCTCTTCTGCCCCTCTTTCTATCGATGGGTGAGGTAGCTCTTATATGTAAACTGTCCTTTTTGTCGAGTCAATCTTGCTTGCTAGTCTTGAGAGGGCATCAACCTCTGTGTTTTCTGATCTCAGAATTTTCCGGAGATACCAGGAGTTGAAGTTGGGTAGAAGTTCCTTGACCTTGGCTAGGTAGGCTGCCATGGCAGGTTCTCATGCCTTATATTCTTTGATTACTTGGTTCATTGCTAGTTGTGAGTCACTGCAAGGTAGGAGATGCTTGGCTCCTACCTCATTTGCTAGTGCCAGCCCAGCTATTAGTGCCCCATACTCGGCCTCATTGTTTGAAGCTCAAAATTGAAATCAGAGCACATACTCTAGCTTTATCTCGCTAGGTCTATAGAGTATCAACCCAGCTCCACTCCCACCCTGATTGTACGAGCTGTTAACATGGAGTATCTAGGGGCTGGGAGTGGTGCCGCACTGGTTAAAGCCTCCAATGTTGTTATGAGCTCAGCCACATTAGGAGTTGGCGAGCTGAAAGTGCACTCAACAATAAAATCTGCCAGAACCTATGCTTTTATTGATGGTCATGGCTCATAATGGATGTCGTATTCACTGAGCTCTATTACCCACATTCTCCCCATACCTCAAGCTTTTGAAGAATTTGCCTTAGAGGTCGATTGGTCAGGATAACAATTGTATGGGCCTAAAAGTAGGGCCATAGTTTCTGGGAAGCTAGTACTAATGCAAAGGCAAGCTTTTCTATATTAGGATACCTTGTCTCGGAAGCATGCATAACCTTGCTCATGTAGTACACTAGTTGTTGTAGTTTTCCAACTTCTCTTACTAGGACTGAGCTAACCACCTTGTCACTCGCTGAGAGGTAAAGTTTGAGCTCATCCCTAGTCTCAGGTCAGGTTAATATTCAGCTCGTCAAAGGTGAGCTAACAGTCTTCGGTCCATTCGAAGGTCTAATTTTTCTTTATAGCTTTGAAAAGGACAGTCCCCAGCTGATTTGGACATGAACCGGTTCAAAGCTACTACCCGTTCGGTTAGTTTCTGGGATTCTTTAACCAAGCTAGGAGGTCACATGTCTAGAATTACCTGAATTTTTTCTAGGTTAGCCTCTATTCCATAATGGCTGACGATGTAGCCCAGGAACTTGTTTGAGGTAACACTGAAAGCACACTTGTTTGGGTTAAGTTTTAATTTATGTTTCCTTAATAAACTAAAGACAAGGCTCAGGTCGGCAACTAAACATTTGAAAAATAGGATTTTACTACCATATCATCAACATAACATTCCATTTTGTTCCCAATTAAATAAAAAAATACAGTTTACAAGTCGTTAGAAGGTTGCTCCAGCATTTTTCAATCTAAAGGGCATGACCTTATAACAGTATAGGCCCATCTCAGTTACAAAGGTTGTCTTTTCTTCGTCTTCAGGGTCCATTAGGATCTGATTATAGCTGAAATAAGCATCCATAAAGCTCAGCAGCTCATGCCCTAAGGTCATGTCCACCAAGCGATCTATGTAGGGTAAGGGAAAGCTATCTTTCAGGCAAGCTTAGTTCAAGTCCGTATAATCTACGCACATGTGCCACTTGCCATTAACCTTTTTTACTAGGACCGGATTTGCTATCCAACTCGAGTGCTGGACTTCCTTCACGAAGTCTGTTGTTAGCATCTTTCCCACCTCTTCATCTACTATTTGCCACCTTCTGGGGTGAGGTTTCTCTTCCTTGGCCAGATGGGTCTAACTGTAGGGTCAATGTTAAGTCTGTGAGTTATGAGCTCAGGGTCTATGTCGGGCAATTCTATAGCCGACCAGGCAAACACATCTAAATTATTTAACAGAAAACTTACTAATTCAAAGCACACAGGCTCTGTTAGGCGAGCTCCAATTTGTAGCATTTTTCTGGGTTCTGTCTTGGAGACTAGGATCGTAATGGTCTCCTCTGTTGGTCGAGCTCGCTCCTCAACATTTTCTGGTGGTGGCTCCAAATCTATGTCGATGGCTATCTTGCCTTTTGCTTTTAAGGCTGCTGCATAGCATTTTCGTGATTCCAACTGATCACCACACAACATGCCTATGCTAGTATCTGTAGGGAATTTTAACACTGGGTAGTATGTTGAGATGACGGATCAGAGAGTATGTAAAATAGGTTGTTCTAGTATTGCATTATAGGGAGATAGGGTGAAAACTACTAGAAAATCATGGTTGAACCGCACAATATTTGGAAGCAAGCCCACCTCAACTAGCACTCTTACCTTGCCAATGGGGCAAACTACCTTGCCGCTAAAGCCTACTAGTGGGATGTCGGTAGGTTGTAAATCTGTATTGTTGAGCTCCATATGCTTGAAGGCCTCCAGGAACAGGATGTCAGCTGAGTTGCTAGAGTCAACAAGGATTCCTTTTACCCTAAAATCGTTGATGAGTAGTCTGACCACTAAGCCATCATCGTGGGGGTATTGGATCCCACGCATGTCATCCTTGGTGAAATAAATCACCTCTTCTTTTCGGGGTCTCTTTTTGACGGGTTGCCACCTTCCTGCTCCAGCTCCCTGACTGAATTTTTGCTTGTTGAAGTAGTGCACCCAACGATAATTGAACCTCCAGTTATCATGTTTATGGTCCCCTAAACTAGTCTCTCCAACTGTTGTTGGTTTAGGGGAGCTGGCTCTTGCTCCCTATTAACCTAGGGTGGTTCCCTGCTTGTTCCTTCCTCAAGTCACCGATCATCTTTCATGAACTTCCTCAGGTACCCTCTCTTAATGAGATCTTCTATCTCATTCTTAAAGTTCCAATAGTGTTTTGTGTCATGGATAACATCCTTATGGAAGTGGCAATACTTGCTTAGATTCCTAGAAGTTGGGTCCCCCCTCATCTTGGGTGACCACTTAACATAATCGTTTGACTTTATTTTCATTAGAATCTCCTTCCTCTTGGTGTTTAGGGGAGTAAAGGTTCTAGTATACGTAGGTGGGGTTTCTGATCATTTGTTTGAGCCCCCAGTTGGTGACTTGCTCCTCCTATGTGGCAAGTTGTTGCGTTTGCCTTTCGGCAACCTTCTCCTCTTGGGGGACTTACTTCTTTGCTTGGCCTTATTGCTACTAGCTTCTTCCTCTGCTCACTTTCTCTTTCCAAATAGGTTAGACTCCGATCCCACTGCTTCCTCAGCTTTGATAAACTAGTGCATTACATCGAGAAATTTTTCCATGGTTGCTGGTGGATTCAATTCAATCTCCCACTTCAGTTTGGGGTGCTATACTCCATTTTTAGCTACAGCTAGTTGTACAACAGGGTCCAAGTCCAGAATTTGAAGGCACTCCATGTTAAATCTTTTGATATAGTCCCTTAGCATCTCATTCAGTTTCTGTATCACATTTAGTAAACAGGTCCCCAACATGGAGTGCCTCTTGCTTTTGGTGAACTGATTGATGAACATTTGGACGAATTGGTCCCAGTTTTTGATGGAGCCTAGGATTCGTTTGGAATACCAAAGCCAAGCTTCTTCTTCCAAGGTTGTTAGGAAAGCTATGCACATGCTTGCGTCATTCGCTCCATGAAGTAACATAAAAGCTTGGAAGCTGTTGGCATGTTTGATCGGGTCTGCTTTGCCTTTGTAGGATTCAAGGGTCAGTGCCCTAAAGTTCTTTGGCCTAGGGTCTTAAGGATTTCAAGTGCTAACAGAGTTTCCTGAGTCAGGTGGGGTGGCCTAGATAGGGAATCTATCCTGCTAGTGGCCACACTGTCTCCTTTCTTCTAGACTTCACTTCCTACCGGGGCGAGTTGGATTTTCCTCCCAACGCGATGCGTTCACCTCTTGTGTCTCTTCCTTATGCCTTCAATCGAGTTGGTGACATCTGTCCCAGCGGGAACCTGAGCTTGACTTTCCACCGGGAGCTAGTTATCATGAGCTGTGTCATCAACACGATTTTGGTTGTCTTCTTTGTGGGGGACTTGAATCTATCTATGAACTCATAGAGGAATCGGATCTACCTGGTCGACCTGGTTCAGGTTGGTGTTATGTAGAGGCACATGTTGGAGAGGTACCTATTGACTGTTCCGAGGTACTTGCTGGAGGGGTACCTGTGGAAGTCTTTGCTACTATTGTTGTTGCCATTGCTGTTGCCCCCCTCCTATAAAGGTGAATCTATTCTCCCAAGACTTGAGCTATTCAGTCATCCCTTGCATGCACCGTACCAGGTTATTGAACTGGCACACATCAACCACTACGGGAGCTGTTGCTGGCTCAACCATGGGGGGAGGCGCGTTCAGATTGTCTAGTGCTTTGGTTGGGTGCAAGGGAATGTCAATCTGTCTAATGGTAATAGTTGGGACTTGGCCATCGACGTTGTTGTTGTGGGCAGGAGGATTGCTCGAGGATGCCATTGTTGAATTCTAAAAGAAAGTAAAAAAGGTAACTTAGCTTTTTGTTGCAATTCCCATAGATGACACCAATTGATATCACGCAATCTGAACGCTCCCTCGTGTACTGTGACTCGGACTCTGACTAGATGTCAATCTAGCTGGCCGAGCTGTGGCTGAGCTGGTGTTTAGATGCTTGAGCTGAAATGAGTTGCAAGGGAAGAAATGTGAGAGTGCCCGAGTAGTTTTTTACCCGGGAGGGCACTGCAATGCTTAAGTCAGTAGGTGAATGGAGATTTCTTTGAGAGTGTGAGAGAGCTTGAAATTATTAGTTCGCGTAACTTTCTGGGTGGATCTGGACATCTTATATAGGCCCCTGGGCTCAGGGGGCTCAGGGGGCTTAGGGTAACTGTCTTGAGCTCTTTGTGGTGTTGTTTCCCCATTTTCAGGCGGATTAAGGTATCAATTGAGTGATATTCGTGGGAGTTACAATTTGTTCGTGTATTATCTGACGTACGATATGGTGAGTTATTCTAATGGTCATGATACCGACGCCCTTGGTAGCGAAGTTGTGGAGACGGTTAGCAAGCTCACCCTTGCAAGGCACCTTAGCTTGCCCCAACTCGGCTGGCTTCTTGGCCAGGTCGCCAGTGACCTTATGGGCTCTAAGAGTTCACCCTTTGCCGAGGTTGAGATCTGGCTGTGCAAGGTGCTTCAAGCTAACCCGTTGAGTTGACCTATTGACTCAGTGTTGAGATGTAGACAATGGCCACGTGTCGCCATTTGTTTGGGAGGACCAAATTACCCCTCATCAGAATACAAGGCTCTTTTATCCAATAATACTTGGACCATCATATCGGCTCTTCATGGCTCTATTGATCGCTTAAAAGTGCATTTAGTCACAAAGGGGTACACCCAAAAGGCTAGGGTTAATTACAATGGACATTCAGTCCAGTGGTTAAAAACACCACCATTTGCACCATCTTATCTTTGGAAGCTTTGCATGGTTGATCCATTCATCAATTGGATGTCAACAATGCATTTTTTTTTTGCATGGTATATTGAACAAAGAAGTTTATATGAAACAACCCATTGTTTTCATTAATCCATAATTTTGGGACAGCCATTAGTTTCATTGCTCCATGGTTTTTGGATTGTCCGTTGCTTACATAAATCTCTTTATGCCCTTCAACAAGCTCTACGAACCTAGTTCACCTATCTTAAAGATCATCTTCTCCATTTTTCTGAGACCCATGCTGATTCCTCTCTCTTCTACAAAAGTGATGGCTCCTCTATTTTGCTCATTCTCATTTATGTTGATGATATTTTGGTGACTGATACCTCCTCCACCGCTATTATTACACTCAACTTGCCTTTACCTTTTTCTCTTTAAGATTTGGCATTGGCTCACTATTTTCTTGGCCTCAAGTTGACCTTCTCTAATGATAGCATTCATGTGTGAGTCAATAGAAGTACATTCAAGATATTTGTACTAAGATTTCTAAGATATTCAAAATTTTCTTTTATTTATTATTTTCTATTGTACAAACAATAATAAATTATAAATAGATATTTTTATTAATTTAATTTTAACATCCTTTGCCAAAGTATCAATTGGCTGGTTGGTAAGATCTCCTGTTGGGTGTAGCAAAGACTTGAGGATCAAATCCATCTTGCTCTAGGGTTGGGAAGTTTTATGGGTTTGGGGATGATCCCCATGGAGAAAAAAAATTTAAGCATCTCCTATATTTTAACTTCTAGAAAAAAGAAAAATCACTGATATCTTTCAAATTATCTGATTTTCTCATGCATCACACGGGTCCTATTAATACATACATATACAACCACAATACTACATGGGTTTTCATAAATATCCTGAGTTTTCATCTCTCAATTCGTTCAATTCAACAAAAAATAAAATAAGATAATTTTAATAATGAAACTCACCAAATATCTTGGCCGGCCGGTTGGTATTTATAAATAAGTTTGGGCTAGCTACACGCCTATATGCCGTGGTCCAGCTCATTTTGGTCTGATCTAGTGTTTTCTTATAAGAATATTGAAACCGAAAAGCAAAAGCAAAAGATTGCAGCCTGCGAAAAACCCCTACGTACTCTAATGTATAACGTAGGAGGAGGTGACGGTGATATTAAAAGACAAAATTATCTATTTTATAACACAGATGTCGTCAAATTATGGATCAGATAAAGCTAGTCAATAGTCCATTATAAAGAAGAAAATGTTGTAGGATACAGTTGTTGCCTTATGTATCCCCTCTTTTAATTTATTTTTTTCATTCCTGTTCCATCACCCATCATCTTAGAATGGAACGGCTAGAAATCAGCTAAGGACAATAGTGTGCTTTATTATAATCTAATGGCAACACATACATATGCCTATGCCTACCTTCTTAAAAGTGTTGTCTGAAACTATTGATCTATTGGTCAAAAAGCACTTCCTAATCAAATATAAAGATATGTTCACATGCAAAGCCGCATCAACAATCTGAATGCAATATTTATTTCTCAACGTTAAGTGATTTTACGCTGAATTCAACTATTCAGTAGTTTACTTGTCACTCCAATAATGAATAATTTTGAGAGAGACAGAGAGACTTCAAATCTCATGAATCATAAGGATAGAATACATAATTATATTGAGAGCAAGAAACGTAATTAAGGAGACTTATGATGAGAAAAAACCAATAATTATACTATAAATAGGATGGACAAAATAGGCGTTGAAAAATGTTAGGACAATTTTTTTTTTTTTCTCATGGCATGGGAACTTGTGACCAATTCAATGATGCTTGATCTCATGTGAGAAGTTTTCTTGGAGAAGATAAACAGCTTTTATATTTTTATTAATTTTGCCTTGAGCCAACTTTCAAAGGCTGAAGGAACTTCATGAATAATGTCTTCTTCCATAATGAAAAGGCGGTTTAGAAAGAAAGGATTCCTTTGCATAAAACCACAAGAAGAATTAAAATGTTTGCTTAAAGCCCTTTTAATATAACAAAAAATTTCATATATAATATTATGTATGTATGAACGAAGAAAGAGCACCATGGTTCCACACTATGAAACAAGAGTCATATATGCAAAGTTTTAATAATCATTGTGGAATTAAACTCATGAGCCACACTATGAAGCTTTGAGTGATAACGGTTGAGCAAAGATTATCATGTGAAGCAAATATTTCAGAAAACTAATTTGGGACTGTGCCAAAGAGAACAACCATGCATGGGAGTCTTTTTGTTAGAGGATTCTAACAAGTATTTTGGTCAAAATTAACAGCAAGGGTATTTTGGACATTTAGTGCCTCTTGTTAGAGGATTCTAACAGAGGGGCTCTACTTGCAACTATGTCAAAAAGTTCAGGGAAAGTGATTGCATTTACAAAATTTCATAAGAGGTTTCAGCAATGATCAAAAACTTCAAGGGAGATTCTACCAATTTACCCAAAACATAAATATAACACTAATCACCAGCAAAATGGACTTCAAATTGAGGATAGGCCTTATGTAAAGGACTCTGACCAGCATAACACTAATGACCAGAATAAAGGTGGACATCAAATTGAGGATAGGCCTTATAAAAGATTAAGTTTTAGTGTTTTACTAATTGTGATCTATAGCGCACTATCTCCTAACATAACGGAACCCTCTCTTGGTCCTTCATCTTGCCACAACTAATGGAGTAGAGTTCCCTGTTAGACAGTTTTGTATGCCCTTAGCTTCAATCTGATTTGATGTACTTTTGACATTTAGTGTAAATAAATAAAGTGCATGTTTGATTCATGTTGTATGGTATGATTCTGTGTAAGACCCTAAAACTGGACACTTAATGAGACTCGTGTTAGTTTTAAATGTTCACAGCCATTGGATAAGTCTGGGGAGATTCATCCTACCAAGGCTGATACTGGTTTGCCGCCAAGTGTTGGGATGGCCTGTCTCAGCCACCAAGGTAAGACCCAAGGCACATGCAGTATGGGATTACTCGAATCTTTGAATCGGACCAGATTTCTAGTATTACCCTGGACCTTAGAAACAGATGGGCAAAACTGAAAAGTTACACCTGACCCCTAGACTCGATTATGATACTTCACTAGGTGTCAGATTGGGCTATTTTTGATATGCCAATTAGTGAGATCCTTAGCGGGGGTCAAAACCTGGGCATATTGGGACAGTCTGAGAATTCATCTGAGTGGGTGATCATAGTGACAGGATCAGCCCCTTTGTCGAACAAATGTAATGATCGGGAATGCACTCTCTTTGAATGGGCAAAACTGAAAAGTTACACCTGACCCCTAGACTCGATTATGATACTTCACTAGGTGTCAGATTGGGCTATTTTTGATATGCCAATTAGTGAGATCCTTAGCGGGGGTCAAAACCTGGGCATATTGGGACAGTCTGAGAATTCATCTGAGTGGGTGATCATAGTGACAGGATCAGCCCCTTTGTCGGACAAATGTAATGATCGGGAATGCACTCTCTTTGAATGGGCAAAACTGAAAAGTTACACCTGACCCCTAGACTCGATTATGATATTTCACTAGGTGTCAGATTGGGCTATTTTTGATATGCCAATTAGTGAGATCCTTAGCGGGGGTCAAAACCTGGGCATATTGGGACAGTCTGAGAATTCATCTGAGTGGGTGATCATAGTGACAGGATCAGCCCCTTTGTCGGACAAATGTAATGATCGGGAATGCACTCTCTTTGATGGAAACCAAACTGCCGGCAATTGATTTCAATCATTGGAATTTTGTTTTGCAAAATTTATATATATATATGATATATAGGTATTTTCGGTTTCAAGTTGTTTGCAAATGGTTTTAATTCCCGGGATCCATGTGAGAAGAGAGTGCAACACTTTTCCTTGTAACCGAGGGAGAGGTCCTCTCTTGTTGGGCAGTGCTTGATCATTATGGGCTGAGAGGTTAAGTGTAAGACCATTTAGGATAATACCTGATGGGCTAATTTTGCACCTGCCCACAATCCCTGGGTTTTTATAAGATGGCTTGGCCCATGGACCACTTAGTGTAAATGTTGGGCCCATAGGGTCCATGTGATGAACTTAGGGATTCACTGAACTTCTCAGTGAATTTGGCTAGGCCTTGTAATAAAGGCTGGACTGGACCCATGTGGCTGGTGTGTAGATCAATGCTTGGGTCCCATGCTATACAAAGAAGCCCAACTAGGCAACAGATTGGAAACCAATTGAGCATTGATTATTTAACGGGCTAAAAGCCCATTTCGAATTGGGCTGATATGATCACCCACTCATGGGGCGGATCTGAGATTAAGGTTAGCAAAATGATTGGGCTAACTCCAAGAGACCAAATTCGAATCAGATTTGAATATGGTAATCTCCTGATAAGATCAGGAGTAAGCTAACCTAATCTGCAGATAGGATTAAGATCATCCCCTATCCAAATGCTGATTTGGATTGGGATAACTCCTAATAGGATTAGGAGATTTCTTAATCAAGTAGAAAGAGGAGAAATCCTAAGAGAATTAATAGAATTCGAACCTAAGGTTTTTGAGCAAGAAAATCTTCCTACGAATTGAGATAGGATCTCATACACTCCAGAGAGAAGAGAAGCAACATTCGCCATCTTCATCTCAGGAGTTCTCCTCCAGTTGCCGCCATTCTCTGAAAAGATTCGATCTTTGAGAAAAGAAATCAAGAAATCAGTTCTTGATATCAGTTTTGCAGAATGAACTGAAAAGATTTGGTGCTCAGTGTTTCCAGAGGATTCTTGTGAAGGATTTAGTGTGTAGGATGCACTCTGCTGGTACCGTTCCACAGATTGTTGTGTCATCTTCAGCAGAAGCGGTTCTTGGTGTCTTCTTTGGGCGTGAACACCAACTTTGGGAGATACTGCTTCTCTGGATCAGGTATAATTCCTCCCTTGTCTTTTGGTTCAGATCTGGTTCGGTTATGGTTCAAGTAGGATCCTTGAATATTGTATTCTAAATTTAGGGAATATGATTCCCAGTTGGAAGAAGGTAGGAATTTTTTTTGAAATTTGCCCACCCATTCCGCAACCCTTTTTGCGTCCATATGATGGATCCTACCATTCTTTCATTCTCATCACTCTTCCATTGAAAGTCAAGGGAAAGAGGAGATGGCAGGAGAGAAACAGGAAAAAGAATCAAATTCCAACATGAAATCCAAGAATGGAGGATCCAAACAATTTGGACAAAGTTAAATTTATTTTGTTTTGTTTCCTATAAACTAGCTATGATTATTATTGTAGACTTCCTACCCATTTTTCTTACAAACATTAACAACTTATTTTACAAACATTGATAAGGATTGTTCATGTAGAAGGGTGTAGTTAGTTTTCATTGAACAACAAACTTCTACGTAAATATGCCTAGTTGCTTCCTGATATCCTATGTTGGACTTCTAATTACAATTCGACTCCGAATTACTATTCGGTGATGATGGTCACTCTAATCATTCCCATAAAAAGCTTTTGAGCATTAGATTTAATGATAGCTATTTTGAGTCATCAAGATAATATAAAGCTAATCTTTACTTAGTACTCTATTTATATTAGTCTTAATTCTTTAAGGCTAGGAGTATGGCTTGAAGCTCTCTTTGTTTCAATTCACCTATGTGATGTTTAGCATCGATGTAACACATCAGACTCTGCTTTGGTTATTGTCAAGAAAATCGAGAGGTCCTTTCTTCCTTCCCTTTTTCTTTTATATTCTTTCTTGTAGCTTTAGAGTCCTACTCCTACTCAGACTCTGCTAAAATTAATTGCCTATGGGAACCTCCCATATAACATACAGTTATGCCTCTTTTCTCCAAGGCCGAAGTGCTTCCTTGCAGCAATATCACCATGTCTTCATTCTCTATCAACCCGAAACTGTTCCAAACTCCTGTTTTCCTACAATTAAGCTCAATTAGGGCAAGAACCATTAAAATTTATCATAAAAACCATATATAAGACAATAAAAAGTGTGTGGCATACACCCACATCAGAGTATTTTCCAATTTCTAAATGGTTTTGACTATATTCAAATGAAACCAATTTTGACTCCTATCACTTGCTACCAATTTCTACAAAATTCGATATTCTTTTATCAGTTTTCTCAACTTTTTCTGTTTGGGAGTCTCTTTTAATGGAAAAATTTTAAAAATTTTTCGGTGAAATTTTAATTATGCATATCTAAAGGCTTAGCTTTTGATTTTTTTTTTCAAATTTTCTCCCTCTTTCCTCACTCCCCAACTTAAATGCCATTGTCCCTAATGGCATGCCTAGAATGATGCAAAAAGGATATGGGCCAAAGGGAGCAGTGAATAGTGTTTTCCTGAGGGGTTCAAGGTCTACCACCTAGTCTTGAATCAATAAAAGAAAAACAAATCCTAAAATCAATAACACTAAAAACTACGTTGGGTTGCCTCCCTACCAGCGCTATGTTTAATGTCTTCATCCAGACATATTCAAGAACTTTTTCTATCTACACTCTCTAACTCACTTTCATCTTCCGACAAACATGACTCAAACTGGGCTAACCAAGGGGTAAACATGTCATTTAAAAAGTTATCCACTATATCTACCTTGAACTTATCTTCCCCTAGGTTTGGATACTTAGGGACACTACAAACGTTTAACTAGACTTTCTGTTTCCCTAATGAAGTGTTCAGTTCTCTCGATTTATGGTTGATGTTTATATTGGTCGTTACTAGAAACGGACATCTTAAGATTATCAGGATATGGTTCAGCTCCTTGATTGGAGTCATGTCTAGGATAAAATCCAATGGAAAGTGATAACCCTCTACCTTGACCATGACATCCTCAATAACACTTCAAGGAGTGTTGACTGACCAATCAGTGAGTTGCAGAATTATTGGGGGTTGATTTTAACTCGCCGATCCTTAACTTATCATAAATGGATGGAAGCGGAGTTATACTAGCCCTAAAATCGACTAGTGTCCGATCAAAGGTGATTCTAGTGATGACACAGCTTATGAGAGGAGCACTAAGGTCTTTCATATTCTGGGGGAGTTGATTTAGGAGAGTTGCACTAACATCTTCCAAGAGCATCAATTTTTGTGGGGCCAATTGTGATTCCATCATTTGAGTAACAGCTCTTTTAAGAACATGGCATAGGCCAGGACATGTTGGATTGCATTGAGGGGAGGGATGTTAATATGAACTTCCCAGCTCTCCTCATTGTGAGTTTCTTTGCTCTTTAGCACTGGCCCGACTGTGAGTGTAGTTGGGAAGGGAACTACGGATTGGTTTACTATAGACTCTTCTTCTAAAGTTTCATTTCCTTATTCTTCTCCCCCCAACTTAGGGTCTTCCTACTCCTTTTCAGTAACTCTCTTTTCCTCACATGAGTCCTCTAAAATCCTCCCACTCCTTAAGGTTGTAATAGCCATGGTATTTTCACATTGAGGGTTCTTAGGAGGTAGCTAAATTTGTTGTGGAGGAAAACCCAACGGTTGATTTCTAGGAGTTGCAACCGGTTGACTTGGTATTTTCCCTACTTCTCTCCTTGCCTTTGCTTTGGCTAGCTGTTCTATTTGGCTCTCTAATCTATCAATGGACTGCTGTTGATTTAGGATTAGCTGTTGAAGCTATATGAATTGGTCATCTACTATACATGCTTGAGGAGGTTGTGGGTAAGTCTGATAAGGTTGGGCCGGTTGGTTCCTAGGATGCATCTGTTGGAATTGACTTTGCATTTATGGCCTTTGAAATTGGTGGACCATGTAGTTAGATAGGTTGTCTTGGGACTATGTATAGGTTTGACATGGTTGAGCCGGTTGAGTCCCATGGCAATCATTGTACTCCCAATGGGTTTGTGCTTCAGACCACTGAGTGCATATCTGGTAGAAGATTTTTTTGGACTTAGGTCCTATAATTGAAATTAGGCTGATTTTCCCACCCAAGGTTATATGGACTAGAGAATGGATTAGCCTTGGGTTGGAAAAATCTATTGGCCACATGTATTTGGTTTGGATAGACTGGTTGACATGATGGGCCGGGCTTGCATAGATGGAACATGATGGATAGGATGACAAGGTTGGGTATGGGCCACTTTGCTGACAACATGCAAGGATTTGGTCAAGTCTTTGGACAATATCATTAATCTTGCCCAGTTGTCGAAACACATGGTTCCAATCTATCTGGAGCTTAGGCGGGAAGTAGTTTCTCATTCCACAAACTTCGGCCGTTGAATTCATTTTATTGTAACCCCCTTTTTTTGTTGAAATTTGAATTTTAAATTTTGAATTTTAATTTCAAATTTGGATTTTGAAATTTAAATTCTCAAACTTAAACTCAATTTTTCTTTTTTTTATGTTTTTAATATTTATATTTTTTATTCTCTTTTTTTAATTCAAAATTTAAATATTTAAATTTAAATTCAAATTCGGATTTTGAAAATTAAATTCCTAAAATTTAAATTCAAATTTGAAATTTTTAAATTTAAAAAAATGCAAACAAATCAACCACACGACCTAGGGCTGACCTAGGGTTTCCTAAACTAGTGGTTCAACCAATGTGAATCATTTTAAGTTCACTTGGAATTACACCACTTCCTTTGGTTGGCCAAGTAAGAGGTGGGGATGTAGGAGGCTCCCCTTGCTCTCGCAAGGACCTAATTAAGTAACCACAAACCTGCTTAGGCATAGCCATTTAACCTCTTTTCTTAGACATCAACCGTTGGTTATGGAAAATAATTACAAGCTTCCCTAAATTCAGCACACCTTTGAACCAAGTGTGAGGTTTCCCTAAAGGATCTTGCTATCCAAATTCTAAATTAGGGTTAGGGTGAACTACACATAAAGGGTGGTGACTTTTTTGGGCCAAGGAAGGGTGATGAAATCCCCACTCTTATTTAAATGGAATTGCCCTTAAGTAGATTAACGGGAAGACAAAATAAACAAAGCAAATGCAACTAAGTACAATGCATGAACAATTATCTCTAAAATGCAGTTCAACAATATAACATGAAAGAATAAAATAAACTATGCAAAAGAAGATATTAAAATAATAGAAAGAAATAAAACCTAACACATTCACAACTAACAAGATGATTTCAACAATTAAATAAACCTATATGATGCATGCTTTAGCATATGTAACCCTAAATAATGAAATGAAAATGCAACACTTTTAAAATATTAATTTTTTTTTTTATATTTTTTCGATTTTTTTATATTTTTTATATTTTTACTTTTTTATAATATTTTTGAAATTCGAAATTTTAAATTTAAATTTCGAAATTTGAAATTCAAATGCAAATTCAAATTTCGATTCGAATTAAAATTTAAATTTAAATTCAAATTCGAAAATTAAACTCAAATTAAAAAATTTAAACAATTTCCTATTTAGAAATTAATTATTCAATTAAACATCTAAAAGAAAAGAAATTAAATAACGCAACAAATAATAATTGCAAATAGAAAATAAAGCAACAATTAATTGTGCTAAACAGAATTAACAACTACCAAAAATAAACTCTAACAAACTAATTGCTAATCTAAAAATTAAACTGAAAATAAAATGATCAAAAAGAAAATTGCGCAAGAAATAAATAAAATAAAAGAAAAAAATAAAAACGAAAATAAAATAAAAAAAAGAAAACAAATATGCTGAATTATTTTATTTATATATTTTTTTGTTATTTTAATAAAAGTAAAACACAAATCTAAAAATTAATACGGAAATAAAATTAATGAAAGAAAAATACGCTGCAAAAATAAATAAAATAAAATAAACGAAATTTATTTATTTATTTATTTTTGTTTTTTTATCTAAAATAAAAGAAGAAAAATAAATCTAAAATTTAAACCGAAAATAAAACAAAATAAAATAAACAAAATAAATTTATGTTGCAGGAAATAAAATAAACAACTTTTTTGTTTTTTTAAATCTGAAATAAAAGAAAAACGCAAACCAAATAAAGCAAAAGAATCAAACAAGAAATTAAAATAAAAAGAGAAGAATAGATCTAGAAACAAAATGAAAGCAAGATAATACTAAAAAAAATTAATTAGAAATTCAAAAATAACTATTCTATAAGAAAAAGAGTTTGAAAATAAAAATAATAAAATTAAAAATAAAAGGGAATGACTACACCTGGAACACAATCCAGTTTCTCTTTTCTTCTCTTTCGTCCTGTAGTCCCACAACGCTTCGGTACCCCACCTTTCGCTATTCCATCTTGTAGAATCAAAGAGAAACAAAAATTAAATTGAGATAACTGATCAAGTAATAAAATGAGAAAGAAAAAAATAATGAAACAAATCCGGAAAAAGTAAATAAAAATTTTTCTCCATGCGTCCCCAATAACAGCGCCAAATACTTAGTGTGTCTACAAGCGAGTCGTTAAGCACTTCAGAACACTAGTTTAATATTTATAATTTTTTTTCTGATTCTCAAACAAATACTAACGCAGTAAATAGGTAAGAACGGACCATATCCATAAGGAAGCGAGGGAAAAATTAATTTATACTCAAATCCAAACAAGAGAACACAAGAGGGAAGTGCGGAAATGTAAAAATTAATTAATTAAACTGAGAAAAATATAGAATTCAAACAGTACTGAAAGTTAAAAGTGCAAAAACATAAATAAATATAGAAATAAATAAACAAAAGAAAAGAAATAAAAATTTGTAATTCGATTAGAGGTAGCACTCTTTGGATCTCTCCTTTTACCCTCGAACTTCTTAAGATAGGCCTTCCGTCTTACCTGGCCGAATTGTAGATATGCAGAAAACAAAACAAAGATCAAACAGAATGAAAATAAATTGCAAAAAGTAAATAATGAAACTGGAATTAAAAGAACAAAAATTAAAACTAAAGCTAATGGTTGGGATCCGAATCCAGAGGTGGTAGTAGTGGTGTTGGCAAACTGCAAATAGGAACCCCTCCTCTTGCCTGGGTGTCATCCCCTTCCTCTACCCTTGAACTTCTCAAGATCAGCCTTCCGTCTTACCTGGGGGTAGAATCCAACCCCTTCTACAGGGCCCCTGGAACCCTTTTCATAGAGAATGGTGGACACAACTAGAAATAGGGAGAAAATTGGGGGTAGCAGCTGGAATTTAGTGAAGTTATGGGTGCCCTAGGGTTTAGAATGAAGGGTTAGGATGATTCTAAGGTGATCCTAAGGCTGAGAAGAAAATGAGAGGGTGGCCCAATATTATGTAGGGCTGAGATTTAATAGTTAGGGGCTGAATGGTGAGGATTAGCAATTAAGTGGTGCCCTAGGGTTTAAAAACTCCAAAAAGAGTGCCTTAGAATGGATGGTGGAGATTAGAATGAGTGGAGGGTGGAGATTAATCAGCTAGGGGCGGCTAGGGTTTGCTAAGAGTGAAAAGAATGGGTTAAAAGGTGCGCCCTAGGGTTTGCTAAAACGTGGGGAGCATGCTAATACAGTAGGAGGGGAACCAAACTAGGTTTAGTAGTTAGGAGGCACCTTCCTGATTTCAGTTTTTCACAAAAACACTGAAAACTTCCCAAAAGCTGTATTTCAGCCATGAAAACTTCCTAGTTTTGCATAGAATTTGCTTAGAGACCCTTAGAGGTCATAACATTAAAATTAACTGGTAAAAGGACACAAATTGATGAATCTAAGGCCCAAAATACCCCTAAATTGATGCCCTTAAGGCGTCAAAATGTAGAGTTATCATTAAGCACCCCTCTCTTTATGCTGTTAGAGCAACTCGATATGGGAGTTATTCAAGTTCAAATTCTTTCAAATAAAAAAAGAAATAGTTGCAAGAATTTCTTAAATCTGGAGGAATATGCTTTCAACTCATCCTAAGACCAATTTTGAGTTGATGTTATCGAGTCTTATGTACTGATTTCCCTAAGACCCTCACCTCTTTGCCTCTACTCTTAACTAAGAAGAAATTAAAAATGATGGTTCTACAAATTTTAGAACCTCAAGCAACCCAGAAAAACTAAAGAATATTTACATTTTGTATGTTCCTTGATGGGAGTTTTCCAGAAGCTAGGGATGCGACAGAGCGAAGTTTAATGGGTTCATGAGCTAGGGAGAGTTTCTGGTTGCAACAACCACTGCTTGAAGGTGGATATGAGTTTAGAATTTGATGTTCAGAGCACCTCTGAATTTAGGAGAACAAGAGGCAGCATATGGTCTGCAAGAAAGCTCTCTTCTCTCTCTCTTTGATCTCGGATTAGATCAATATTTATAGAGAGGGGGGTCAGGTCTGAATTCGTTCAGGTATAATGCCTAGGATTTAACAGAGGTTTTACACACAAAAAGACAAAGATTCTTCAAAGAGAAGGATACCCAGTTAAGCTTTCCTGTTTGGTGAAACTCTTTCTTCGATTTGGGGGTGGTTTTCATGGGTTTTGTGCATCTAATGGGAGTTTGGGGCGTTTTAAACGTTGCAGCCCCGTATTTGGGCTGACAGTGGCAGAAAATGTAAATTTGATGAATTTTTTAAAGTTATTTTGTATTTTCTTGGTCTTAAGTAGAAGTCTGCTTGGTATTTAGAGCTTTTTGGGTCTATTAGGCTTTCGTTGATTGGTTCAGATGTTATCATTAAACACCCCTCTCTTTATGCTGTTAGAGCAACTCGATATGGGAGTTATTCAAGCTCAAATTCTTTCAGATAAAAAAAGAAATGGTTGCAAGAATTTCTTAAATCTGGAGGAATATGCTTTCAACTCCTCCTAAGACCAATTTTGAGTTGATATTATCGAGTCTTATGTACTGATTTCCCTAAGACCCTCACCTCTTTGCCTCTACTCTTAATTAAGAAGAAATTAAAAATGATGGTTCTACAAATTTTAGAACCTCAAGCAACCCAGAAAAATTAAAGAATATTTATATTTTGTATGTTCCTTGATGGGAGTTTTCTAGAAGCTAGGGATGCGACAGAGCGAAGTTTAATGGGTTCATGAGTTAGGGAGTGTTTCTGGTTGCAACAACCACTGCTTGAAGGTGGATATGAGTTTAGAATTTGATGTTCAGAGCACCTCTGAATTTAGGAGAACAAGAGGCAGCATATGGTCTGCAAGAAAGCTCTCTTCTCTCTCTCTTTGATCTCGGATTAGATCAATATTTATAGAGAGGGGGGTCAGGTCTGAATTCGTTCAGGTATAATGCCTAGGATTTAACAGAGGTTTTACACACAAAAAGACAAAGATTCTTCAAAGAGAAGGATACCCAGTTAAGCTTTCCTGTTTGGTGAAACTCTTTCTTCGATTTGGGGGTGGTTTTCATGGGTTTTGTGCATCTAATGGGAGTTTGGGGCGTGCTAAACGTTGCAACCCCGTATTTGGGCTGACAGTGGCAGAAAATGTAAATTTGATGAATTTTTTAAAGTTATTTTGTATTTTCTTGGTCTTAAGTAGGAGTCTGCTTGGTATTTAGAGCTTTTTGGGTCTATTAGGCTTTCTTTGATTGGTTCAGATGTTCTAACGGGTCAATAATGGGTTTGACATCAGCCATCACCCTTTTAAGGCTTCAGGTTCGGCTAGATGACATGGCAATTTAATCTGCTGCATGAAAATGGTAGATTTTTAGTTTAACAATCAATGAATGAGTCTAGTCTTGAAATTTGGGTCTCTGAACACAATGGTGAGGTCTGATCAGGAAAATGGGGTTGGGTTGATTGAGATCCATGGCTGACAAGTTCGGATTAATGAGATTAGTTGAAACAAAATCTTTGTTTGATGAAGGGTCAAACAGGGGAATTTTGGGATGAAATTTGGTGGGTTGGCACTTTTGATCATCCTGAATCTAATGGAAGTGATGGATCCTTGATCAGAGGTGTATATTTATTGATTTAGTTCAGATCATGGTTTTAGCTTAGGGTTTTCCAATCAACGAGAGGGTTCGAAATGGAATCTTATTGTTTTAGTAGTCAAACGGAGGTGTTTGTTTGTGAGATTTGACATGCTAGGGTTTTTTGGGTCTTCAAACATAGTGGTAAGGTCTGATTTGTCATGTGAAGTTGGGATGATGCATGATAAGCTCTAATTAATGATATTTCTTAGAATAGGATCTAGGCTTGATGGGGGGTTAAACGAGGGAATTTTGAGCAACAATTTGGTAGGTAGGCATGGATTAGGGTGAGGAGTCAAGTTGATGGTTCTGATCTGAGAAATATATGGTCAATCTTGGTAATAATTCAGGGCCATCCGAATAAGATCTTGATGTTTTTGCGGTTGGTTGTTGAAGATTCGTAGTGGGATTCACTAATTGATTATTTCCTAGTGATCTTGGGGTGATGGACATGTTGGATTTGATTCTAGAGGAGTTGGAATTTGGATACCGCATAGGTCGGGCTGTTACAAAGGAAGTTGGCATGATGAACGGTGGATCTTTAGAGTTTAGTCCTGAAAATTGATATGCAATTAAGTTATAGTTTTTCAAGTTCTGGGAATGATGTCTGATCAAGCTTCTTGTGTGTCCTGGGGATTGTGTCAAAGGGGGGTTTTTCCGGGTTTGGAAAGTCTCAAGTTGATTTGGTTGTGTTTTAAGTTTTTGGAGTGCAAAAGGGGAATGCCAAAGAGGTAGAGCGAAGGGACCGAGCAAAAATTGGGTGCTAACAGCTGCCCTTCTTTGTTAGAGGTAGCAAGATTCCAAACAATAAGGAATAAGAAGCACACAAAGATTTTTGTGAGGGCCAAGAGTTTGGAGGAGGGGATTTTGCTACTGGAATTTCAGTCAAGGTTGAAGTTGATGTAGTGCAAAACCTTTACTTGGAAGGTGTTGTACCGTCACAAGCCTTAGAAGGCAATTGCAACTATCAAACAAACACGAGAAAAACATAGTGGTGCCATCCAAAAATAGCTGGCATTAGTTGATATTTGATTTTTTTTTTTATGTTTGCCTGCATATGTTTTGAAGGATTTGATATTTTTTTAATATGGGATGAAGCTCATTAAGTTTTTTTTAATGGATTTCTAATTTGTTATTTCTTGGATGTCTATAGGTTAAGTTTGTGTGTGTTTGACCTTTTCCTGTTTTGGCACATGAATTGATGATTTGATGAAAGCCTATAAATTTTGATTTGATTTGATTTTTTTTACTAATTTAGGTTTTTAAAGATCAAAACTTTTATTTGATTTGAACGTTTGCTAAAATTTTACTAAGTTGATATGGATTATGGTTTTTTATTTGAGTTTTTTATAGGTTTTGATTTTGATTTAAATATTTGATGAATTTTGAATTTTCACCGGTTTTGATTTTTTGAAAATATTTGATTTTTTGTGGGTTTTATTTGATGGACTTTGGCTTTTAATTTAAACTTTTATGGGTTTGATTTTCCAAGTTGGCTATTTGATTTGAATATTTTATCATTTTTTGAATTTTTATGTATTTTGAATTTTGAAAATATTTTATTTTTTTATGGTTTTATTTGATTTAATTATTTGATGGGATTTGTCTTTTGATCAGCTATTTGATTTGAATATTTAATGGTTTTTGACTTTGATTTGGAGATTTTTGAATTTGATTTGAATATTCAATGGATTTTGACTTTTGATTGGCTATTTGATTTAAACATTTGATGGTTTTTTACCTTTGACTTGGATTTTTATGGGTTTTGATTTTTTGAATTTGATTTGAATATTTAATGGATTTTGGCTTTTGATTGGCTATTTGATTTGAATATTTATGGTTTTTGACCTTTGACTTGGGCTTTTATGGGTTTTGATTTTTGAATTTGATTTGAATATTTGATGGATTTCGGCTTTTCATATTGACTATATGATTTGAATATTTGATGGTTTTTTACCTTCGATTTGCATTTTTATGGGTTTGGATTTTTGAAATTTATTTTATTTGAATATTTGATGGATTTTAACTCTCGATTTGAATTAGTTGTTCGATTTATGGATTTAAAATATTTAATGGAAGTTTACTAATTTAATATCGATTTTTATTTTTTTATTTGAGTTTTTTATTTTTGAAAATATTTGATGGGAGTTTAATATGGATTTTGATTTTTGTTTTCAGTTTTTATGGGTTTTGATTTTTGAAAATATTTGAAGGATTTTGATTTTTGTTTTGTGTTTTTACGGGTTTTTATTTTAGAAAAATTTTTATGGATTTTGATTTTTGTTTTGGTTTTTTATGGATTTTGATTTTTGAAAATATTTGATTGAAGTTTATGGATTTTGATTTCTTTATCAGAGTTATTACGTGTTTTTATTTTTGCAAATATTTGACAAAAGTTTATGGAAATATTTGATGGAAGTGTATGGATTTTGATTTCTTTATTGGAGTTATTAGATGTTTTGATTTTTGCAAATGTTTGACGAAAGTTTATGGATTTTGATATTTTTGGAGTTTTTACGGGTTTTGCTTTGTGAAAGGATTTTGATTTTTGTTTTATTTTAGGTATTTTGACTTTTGTTTTAAGATGGGTTTTGATTTCTGTTTTGGGTTTTGATTTTGAACATATTTGATGGATTTTGATTTTTGTTTTGGGCTTTCTACAGGTTTCAATTTTTTGAAATTAGTTATTTGATTTTGAGTTTTTATTATTTGAATATTTTATCAAAGTTTAATCTGGATTTTGATTTTTTTTACGGGTTTTGATTTTTGATGTTTGATGTTGAAATCATGAAATCATTTTGAAAACTTAACAAAGGTCTTGTGATTACTATAGCGCATGTTGTTATTCTGAGAGGTAATAAGATTCCTTTAGATAGGAGTTACTTGCGCATTAAACTTCAATAATTCAGGTGGTGAAAAACTATGTGGTGCAAAGTGTATGATGTTGAAGTAAGTCCAATGACCCCAGCAATGGTCTGGATTTTATAAAATGTGGTTTAAAGATAAGGTGGTTTGGTCATGACTTATCAAGCTTTTTGTGCTTCTGGACATACAGCTACGCATCGAGGTAAAAAGACCTTTGAATTCTACAATTGATCTTAGGAATGATCAAACTGAAAGTTTATTCTCTTCTTTGAGTGATTTGTCTGAAGGTATTTCACATGGGATTCTTTTTTTTCGATTAGGCCAAGTGATTGCTTTTGATTAACTCCAAGATTTTGCACGAAGGCAAGCCACACAACGTAATAAATTTTGATGGTAAGAGATTATGCCAGAGAGATATGTTGGATGGGTATTTGATTATGCCTAAAGGCGAAATGCACAAAGCGATAAATTTTGATGATTTTTTATGGGTATTCAATTATGCCCAAAGGTGGATCACATAAAGTGAGAGATTTCGATGATATTTGATGGGTATTCAATTATGCCCGAAGGCATATCACACAAAGCGAGAAATTTTGGTAATATTTGAAAGCTGATAGCTTACTTCTGACAAAACAATGACACTCAAAAGGGCCTATTTACCCTTAATGTGGTGTGAGATATGATGACAACAACACTATTGGTTTCAAAGATACGTTTTACAATTGTCAGATGCCAATTGGAAATTCACTTTGGGAAAATGTTTGAGCAAGAGATAGTTGCCCCTTCACACAGAGATTGTATCTTCACAACTTTGCTAAATTGAACTTCTTGTGCTTTGATATGCTTGCCCCAAGTCTAGAATGTATTTGTTTGTTCTGACCTTTTTGCCCCTAGTTTAGTGTTTCCAGGTCTGACTTCTTTTTTCTTCTTCTTCTTCTTATTTTTTTACTTGGGGAGCCTACGCTTGATCCTGTCGTTGTTAGCGAAAAAAGGTGTGCCCGAGGTCAGTTTGCTAATCTCTCAAAGTTCGATGAGGTCTTATTAGATAGGATGAAACGTGGCTTAGGACATGGTTCATAATCGAAAGGTAGGAGGATCAAATATTCTTTTGACACAAGTTTCAAATGCTTGAATTGACAAATGGGGCCTTTAGCACTTTGTTTTTTGGTTCTTCTTCTTTTCCATTTTTTTTCTCTTTTTTTTTATTCCCTTTGGATGATAAATGATTTTCATGTCTTTCGATGCCATGAGTCATACATCTTTCCTGATCAAAGAGGACTTTTCATTGGTGAAGAATGAAGTGGGGTTAGGATGAAATCCACAATAGATGTTTAGCATAGCTGCCCCAGTTTTTTTTTTTTTTCCTTTTTTCCTTCAAAATTTCACTTTGCTGATTTTTGACTTATTATAAGGGCATTCACACATTTGGCATCTGTCTCTTGAAACATGGGGTTTAGTTAAAGAAGTGGTTTAGAGGATTGGTTAGTGGAGCAAAGACAAAGTGAACTAATTGATAGATGGCCTCCCTTCGTCTCCTGATTGTATGTATAACTTTAGAAATGAAATACATGTTAAGCTTGTCTCCAATTGATCCTACAAGGAAGAAGTATTACTCTTTGATAAAGTTGGGGTCCTTTAGTGAATTTGCCCCCAGTTCTTTTTGCCCCATTTTTTATTCTCTTTTCGTGATTTTTCTTTCCTTTTCTTTTTCCTTTTTTTTTATTTTCCATTTTGATTCAAGCATCTTTGGAAACTTATGGGTTGTGTCAAATAAGGGTTTAGATGAAAGGCTCAAATAGGTTGACTATCGTCTGAATGAATGATAAAGGACCAAAGGAAATAATTGACTAAAAGTGATCTCTAGTCCTTTCTTTGATCGATGAGCGATTAATATTTGGTGTGATGCTTTTATGCTGACTTAGGAGTAGCCATTGTGAGTTGACTCCACTGCCCTTATGCCTTCAGCGCTTGTGCTACCCAGGGTTGTTCCCTTCACCAAACATTTCCTTTTGTGAATTTCCACTTAATGAGTAACTTTTCTCAAGGACATATCAATGAGACTTGTTGCGAGTTTTCGATCATCACACCTAGATGCGGTGGAAGGGTAAATTGGGCATAGTTGAATTCGTTACTTTGTTGGGAATAAGAAATCGGACACAAACAAGATTTCATTAAATAAACACTGAGTACACTAAGTTTTTAAGGCACAAAGAAAAACAAAGTTCAATGCAAATGTTCTTTAGGTGGTGGTATGTCCATAAGCTTGAGCCCCAGGGTTGTATTGACCATCATGAATGAGGCGTTGGATAGCATACTTCAATTGCCAGCATTCATTAGTCTCATGTCCTAGTCCTTGATGGTAGGCACAGTAAGCCTTCTGGTTGAAATTCTTTGGATCCACAGGCGACTTCCAAGGCAATAAATGAATGTATCATTTCTTGACCAAGATGAGCAAAAGTTGGGAAGGTTGGCAAGGTAACGGGCTGACCTTCTTCACTTCTTTCTTGGATGGTTGAGGCGGTGGCGTAGGATTCGAAACAAAAATTGGTGGTGTTTCTCCTACGCGGGAGATTAGCCGATCAACTTTGAAGGTTAATAGGTTCACTGCTTTTCAAAGTTTCTCAATTTCTTGTTGGATTTTGAATTGATCTCTGGTAGGTGTGGTCATCTTTCTTGCTAAGAGCATTAGACTTTAGATGGAATGCAAATATGCATGGAATAAATGCAAAGGTGATGCAAGCAATGCCTAGTATATTTGGGTTGGTGTCTGAGTGGATATCTTAGGGTTTTAAGTGTAGATGCTAAAAGGTGTTTATTTGAGAGCCCTAACATTTTATTATTTTTATTTGGTTATCCGAGTCTTATCCAAGCACTAATGCATAGGCTGCCTATGTACCCCTTGTGAGGGATCAAACCAGTCATAGTTTTTGAAAATGTTACAAATTTGATTACATATTTTAGTTATGGGAGATTGTCTTGTATTGTTTAAATCTTGGTGCTAACTTTGAGAATTGTGCAATTGTTCATTGAGTGCCCTGGTCCATGGCGATAAGATCAATACTTTCCCATCTTAAAGCTCTTTGGTAGGGGATTGGGAACTGGTTTAGGTGACAAAGGTGTTAAATATCCACTCTCAATTAGTCGAGGAAGCAATTGAGACTATAGAGGGAGGGGAGTGAATCGTCTCTTGACTCCTCTAGTTAAAGTTCTATGTTTCTATGTTAAAGAGGAAAATTGATGTATAGTGGCAACTACAATAGGTTCTTTGATCTTAACTAGGGGATTTGTGGATGCTAGGTAGGTTTTCTCATGCTTAACTCCCCATTCGATGCGTGTACCAACTTCTGCAATTGAGGAAAGCTTGTTCTATGTCTTCCTAAGGTGTTCTGCTAATTTTCCTCGTGTCCTCTGAGTGTCTAGGTTGAGCTCAATCCAAAGTGATTCCTTTTAGGCTAAATAGTTGGGCTAACAATCATTCATCAGAATCGAGCTGAAACTTGTTTGTACCATAAAGAAGGATGTGATCTCTGGGACAACTAGATCCATCGTACTTGTGGAATTTTGGGATTTTAAATTAGGAAGGTTTAAGTTAGGATGAGGGCACTTGATTATTTTTTTCTAGTTGGGATGTTCATATGTTCTTCATGTCTTTGTTTGACATTTCTTGCTCAGTGGGAGGTTGATGAGAGGCTTGCTCTACGACAATCATGAAAGGGTTCTTTTTAGATTAAGAGGGATTTGAACTTTCTTTTTTTACTTGTGTTGTGTCCTCTTGGAGCTAGGCTAGGTAGATGTGTCAAAGTTGGTTGTCTAAAGGGCCTACATTGTTGGTTCTATAAAGGTATCAATCTAGGTTGTAAGCTTCCAATAGCTGGGAACAAACTAGGGCAAACTAAGGACTAGTTCTAGTGAAGCGACAAATAATGACATGTGATATGCTTATGTAAATGATGCAGTGCAAAAAAAAAAAAAAAACAACGGAGAACCACGACAAGGCTGACCTATCCCTATTATGTACCTAGAGCTATTGAGATTGGTATAACTTGGCTAATTAGATATTAGATCCTAAGTAAGAATGAGTCGATGTTAAACCTGACTTATGAGGGTGTAAGGTGATATGGGTGAGGTTGAGGTAATAAACTTGGTGTAAAGTGCTAGGGTTGTCAATTCTATAGTGGCTACTAATTGGAAGAGTCCTGAGAAGGCTAGATGTATAGGTGATTAGATAGGATAGCTTGCCTAGAGTGGGTCGAGGGAACCTAGCAAGGATGTTCAAGAATCTATGGTCAACTAGATTAGGCCATGCAAGGGGAATGTCTTAAATTAATGGACTTCTGTCGAAAATTAAAAAGCATTTCGATAGTAAAAAAAAAAAAAAACTAAGGTTGAGCTTGAAGTTGGAAAACAAATACAATGTTTAAAGAAGCTTTGAAAATTCTTTTGGTGTTTGAGAAATTTGATTAAGATTTGAAAAAGCATTCATGAAATTTGTTCAAGTTTGTGGAATGCTGACTTTTGCAATTGACTTGAAATTATGTGAGTTAGGATTTGATAAAGAGACTTTATTTGATAACCCTTACAATAGAATCTCATGGTTTGATGGTGGACCTTTTCCTTATTGTGTTTTTGTTGACTTGATAGTTTGATATTGGAATTTGATGCTATTTGGTACATTTATTCTTTTCCCTCATTATATTATTATTAATTTTGGGACCTAAGCAGTAAGTGGTGTAATTAAAAATACTCTTAGGTTTTAGATAAATTTAGGATTTGAAGAAAATGCCAAGAGTAATTAGTTCATATACCATGTTTGTGAACAACAAGCTTTTTTGTATTGTTCCCTAAGAGCAAACTCATTGGGTCAAACATTTACTTAGTTTGGAGAAGAGCAAGAAAGATATTTGAAGGATTATGAGATTGCCTTTTCAATACTAGCTAAGGGAATATCCATCCCTACACCATATGTTTACCTACTTGACATACCGGAGTTTTGAAGGAATGAAGGTCGAAGTAGCCTTTTGATGTTATTTCTCAAGAGCTACTCATAGGGCCAAAAATCTACTTGGCCTAATGCTCAGTTGAGGAAATGGAGCATCCTTTGATATTGGTCAAGTAAGGGTTTGACCCTTTTCATATTTATCTACTTGAAACTCCTGGAATGGGTCAATGTAGTGTTTTGATGTACTTCCCAAGAGTTGAATTCAATGCATCTTACTTAGCTAAGGGGTAGACACTTGACAAATGATGAAAGAGGTAAAAAATGGCCTTTTGATGCTACTTCTCAAGAGCCAAGCACATGGAGTCATGCTTCTACTTAGCCAAGAGAGGGACATGGGACAAATAATGAAAGGGGTTAAAAATAGTCTTTTGATGCTACTTCTCAAGAGCTAAGCTCATAAAGTCATGCATCTACTCAACCAAGAGATGAACATAGGATGAAGAATAGTAGAAGTGATCAAAATGGTCTTTTGATGCTATTTCTCAAGAGTTGAACTTATAGAGTCATGCATCTACTTAGCCTTGTGAACAGCAGCCTTGAGTGGCAAGATAGGCTTCTCTAAGTATTTTAAATGGGAACTTTAAATTTGGAGAACTTAATGGATTTTTTTCTTAATTTCAGATTTGATTGAGTTTTTGGGCATAGCATTAATAACTTAAAGGGTACTTTGATGTTTTTTTTTTAGATTAAGTTTTTTTTTTTTCTTTAAGGGATTTAAGGTTTATTTTGATCATAATTCAAAGGATGACAACCATATAGTGCTACAACACTCTTAGTGTCCTAGTCCTAACTATGTTAAGGTCCTTCTATCCTACTTCCATCTGAAGCTATGGGCACTCTAAAGTGCAATGCATGAAGTTGTTGGGGGAGTTCTAGACTTTAAGGTTCCAACAAGGTTGTTAGCATTCAAACCTCCACCCATGGACAAATGGACTTCTTTGGTTGGTGGATAATTTGAGGGTTTTAGTGGAGCCTTTAAGGACCAAAATTCAGGGGCACACACCTACTACCATTCTTTTAATAGGTGAAATGGGATTCTAATTTTATTTATATGAGAGTGTATGTGACTATGAGTGTTCAAGCATGCATGAAAATTGAATAGGAAAGCAATAGAACAAAACAAAAAATGGGAGAATGCAGCCACATGTTTAAGTTTTCAAGCAATCCTATAATTTTTCAAGTGACCACATTTAGGAATCTAGTAGAAGCTAGGTTCTCTCAATGCTTTTAACTAAAAGAAATAGAAGGAAATAAACAATGAACAAATGCAATTTACTGCTATCCAAAACTAAGCTAATCACATTCAGTTATAGAGAAAGCAAAAACTACAAAATTTGAGAGATTACTAAAGGAAAATAAGGGAAGGGAGGAAAAAAAAGAAAAAAAAAACAAAAAAGGGAAAAAAAGGGGCTTGTTTACCGACAGTGGTTGCGATGAGGTTGAACTGAGTTGTGATAAGGTTAGACTAAGTTGCGATTTTGGGCTTTTGAGTTACAATGAGGTTAGACTGATTTACGATTTTGGGCTTATCAGTTGCGAAGAGGGTGATCTGAGTTGCAATGAGGTTGGACTGAGTTCCGATTTTGGGCTTCTGAATTGCGATGAGGTTGGACTAAGTTGTAATTTTGGGCTTCTGGGTTGCGATGAGGTCGATTTGAGTTGCGATAAGGTTAGACTGAGTTGCGATTTTGGGCTTCTGGGTTGCGATAAGGTTGGATTGAGTTGTGATTTTGGGCTTCTGGGTTGCGATGAGGTTGAGTTAAGTTGTGATAAGGTTAGACTAAGTTGCGATTTTGGGCTTCTGGATTGCAATGAGGTTGATTTGAGTTACGATTTTGGGCTTCTGGGTTGCGATGAGGTTGATCTGAGTTGCAATAAGGTTATACTGAGTTGCAATTTTGGGCTTCTAGGTTGCAATGAAGTTGATCTAAGTTGCGATGAGGTTGGACTGAGTTGTGATTTTGGGCTTCTGGGTTGCAATGAGGTTGATCTGAGTTGCGATAAGTTTAGACTGTGTTGCGATTTTGGGCTTCTAAGTTACGATGAGGTTGATTTGAGTTGCGATAAGTTTAGACTGTGTTGCGATTTTGGGCTTCTAAGTTACGATGAGGTTGATCTGAGTTGCGATGAGGTTGATTTGAGTTGCAATAAGGTTAGACTGAGTTGCAATTTTGGGCTTCTGAGTTGTGATGAGGTTGATCTGAGTTGTGATGTGGTTGAACTAAGTTGCGATTTTGGGCTTCTAAGTTGCAATAAGGTTGATTTGAGTTTCAATAAGGTTAGATTGAGTTGTGATTTTGGGCTTCTGGGTTGCAATGAGGTTGATCTGAATTGCAATGAGGTTGGAATGAGTTGTGATTTTGGGCTTCAAGGTTGCGATGAGGTTGATCTGAGTTGTGATAAGGTCAGACTGAGTTGCGATTTTGGGCTTCTGAGTTGCAATGAGGTTGGACTGAGTTGTGATTTTGGGCTTTTGGGTTGCGATGAGGTTGATCTGAGTTGCGATAAGGTTAGATTGAGTTGCAATTTTGGGCTTCTGAGTTGCGATGAGGTTGGTCTAAGTTGCAAGTTTGGGCTTCTGGGTTGCAATGAGGTTGCAAAAAGGTTAGATTGAGTTGTGATTTTGGCCTTCTAGGTTACGATGATGTTGATTTGAGTTGTGATAAGGTTAGACTGAGTGGCGATGAGGTTGAAAGGAAGGTGTGATTTTGATGTTCTAGATTGCAATGAAGTTGCAAGAGCTGCGATTTTAAAGTTTTGGGCTGCAATGGAGTTGTAAGAGGTTGCGATTTAAATTTTTGGGTTGTAATGAAGTTGCAAGAGGCTATGATTTAGATTTCTGGGTTGTAATGCAACTATAAGAGGCTGCGATTTATATTTTTGGGTTGTAATGGAGTTGCAAGAGGTTGCAATCTTCATAGAGGTAAGGTTTTTGGTTAAGTTTCTGGTGCGATTATGGAATGGGAATGACTTTGGGTGATTACGCTGAGAAGGTCTATCATGCCCAACCTTCTTCAGGTGTGATTTTGAATCACAAACCAGCAAGTCTTGAACTTACAAACATGAAGCAAAAGGAAAGAAACCGGATCTAAACAACACCTAGTAAAGGTTCTAGTCATCCCCAGTGGAGTCACCAACTGTGAGCTCCGAGAAGCTCATGATTGGGTCAAAAGAGTTGGAGTCGCCACCCATTTTTTAGAGGAAATGGGCCCTCATTTTCAAGTTTGAAAAGCTTGTTTTAAGTCTTTGATAGTGACTCCGTTTTCCATGGGAAAGGCACACAACCGAGAGATTTCACATTCCAAGGATTGGGAGAGGAAAAGTATTAGGCGTCCCTCTCTCTAAGCTGCTTTAGCAGCCCAATACGGGAGTTATTTAGGCTCGGTTTCTTTTGAAGAAAAAAAGAAATGGTTGTAAGAATTTCTTAAATCTGGAAGAACATGCTTTTAACTCCTCCTAAGACTGATTTTGAGGTGATGTTATCGAGTCTTAAGTACTGATTTTCCTAAGAGCATCGCCTCTCTGCCTCTACTCTCAGTCAAAATGAAATTGAAAATGATGGTTCTCCAACATTTCAGAACCTCAAGCAACTCAGAAAAACTAAAGACTTACCTTTTGTATGTTCCTTGATGGGAGTTTTCCAATAGCTAGGGATGTGGCAGAGCGAAGTTTGGATGGGTTCTTGAACTAGGGAGTGTTTTTTGTTGCAGAAACCTCTACTTGAAGGTGGAGGAGATGAGTTTAGAATCTAATGTTCATAGCACCTCCGGATTTGGGTGAACAAGAGGCAGCATATGGTTTGGGAGAAAGTTCTCTTCTCTCTCTCTTTCTCTCTAGGAGCCTCTCTTGGATTTCCTTCCTCTTTCTTTCTCTTTTTTTTCCCCTGGTCCACCTCCCCCCTTTGAGCTTGGATTAGATCAGTATTTATAGAGAAAGGGAGGGGGGTCAGGTCGGAATTCGTTTAGCTACATTGCCTAGGATTTAACAGAGGTTTTACACACAAAAAGGCAAAGATTCTTTAAGGAAAAGGGTGCCAAGTCAAGTTTTCCTGTTTGGTGAAACTCTTTCTTTGATTTAAGGGTGGTTTTCATGGATTTTGTGTGTCCAATGAGAGCTTGGGGTGTGCCAGACATTGCAGCCCCGTATTTGGGGCAGACAGTGGCAGAAAATGTAAATTTGATGAACCTTTTAAAGCCATTTTGTCTTTTCTTGGTCTTAGGTAGGTGTTTGTTTGGTATTTTGAGCTTTTTGGGTCTATTAGGCTTTGTTTGATTGGTCCAGGTGTTCTAATGGGTCAAGACTGGGTTTAACATCAGCCATCATCCTTTTAAGGCTTTAGGTTGGGCCAGATGATGTGGCAATTTAATTTGGTGCATTGAAATGGCATCTTTCTAGTTTAACTGTCAAATGAATGAAACTGGTTATGAAATTTGGCATCCTGGATTTTTTTGGGTCTCTGAACACAATGATGAGGTCTGATCAGATAAATAGGGTCGGGATGATTGAGATCTTTGGCTGACAAGTTTGGATTAATGAGATTTTCTAAAACAGAATCTTTGTTTGATGAAGGGTCAAATGGGGAAATTTTTCGATGAAATTTGGTGGGTTGGCACTTTTGATCATCCTAAATCTAATGGAAGTGACGGATCTTTGATCAAAGATGTAGATTGATTGATTTAATTCAGATCATGGCCTTAGCTTATGGTTTTCCAATCAACGAGAGAGTTCAAAATGGAATTTTACTTTTCAATGGTCAAACGGAGGTTTTTGGTCGTGAGATTTGACATGATAGGGTTTTTTGGTCCCCGAACATAGTGATAAGGTCTGATTTGTCATGTGAAGTTGGGATGATGGATGATAAGCTCTATTTAAGAAAATTTGTTGAAATAGGATCTAAGATTGATGAGGGTTTAAACAAGGGAATTTTGAGCTACAATTTGGTAGGTAGGCATGGATTAGGGTGAGGAGTCAATTGGATGGTTTTGATTTGAGAAATATATGGTCAATCGTGGTAATCATTCAGGGTCATCCGAATGGAATCTTGATGTTTTTGTGGTTGGCTATTGAAGATTCATGGTGGAATTCGCTAGTTGATTATTTCCTAGTGATATTGGGGTGATGGACATGTTGGATTTTATTTTGGAGGAGTTGATATTTGGATTTGCATAGATCAGGCTGTTACAAAGGAAGTTGGCATGATGAACAATGGATCTTTAGAGTTTAATCATGAAAACTGATGTGTAACTAAGTTAGAATTTTTCAAGTCTGGGGATGATGTCTGATCAATGTTCTTGTTTTTCATGGGGATTGTGTCAAAGGAGGGTTTTTTCGGGTTTGGAAAGTCTCAAGTTGATTTGGTTATGCAAAAGGGGAGTATCAAAGAGGTAAGGTGAAGGGACTAAGCAAAAGTTGGGTGCTAATAAAAAGCAATAAGACAAGGATACTTTTGGCCATCCTTCTAGAAAGATGCTATTGAATTGGTACATAAATGCAACCATTTCCAATAACACTCCAATATTATTCATCTGCCCACGACGACACTTTCGGCCCTGAACAATCCTTGGCCTTTTGCAAAGTGAGGTATGGATATTCTTGGACCCTGCCCTCCAGCCATAGGGAATAGAAGGCACCTGACTGTAAAAATTGATTACTTTAGAAAAAGGATAGAAGCCAAAGCAAAAAGAAATATGCTAGAACTTGAAATGACAACCTAACTGGAGGACTCAACTCGACTTGAATCAGCTTATCCTTGGCCAAGAATTCACTCAACTCCAACCTCCTATCCACTAAGAGATGCACCCTAATGTGCATATCCATTCACTTAATGTATCCTCCTCGGAGTCCCTAGTCCCCACACTCTAGGCCGTTGAGAACGGCCATCCACTACTCCAGTCTAGAAAGAAATACCAACTTTTTTAGTCCAATACCTTGGAAGGGAAGCCATGTAACAATTTATACTCAAGCCGGTAGGATTGGGAATAACTATACATCTTGGAAGTACTAAAGGGATTTCGCTTTATGTGGAATATACAGGCGAAGGTCTTAAGATCTCGGGAGAAGCTAACATTGTGACAGAAGGAGATAATGCCCACCAAAGCCCTAATAGAATTAGGGTGAAGCTGATATAGGCTAACATCGTAGTAGTTCAACAGCTCGGGAATAAGTGGGTGAAGGGGGAACCGAAGACCTACTTTCAAGGCCTCCTTGAAGATAGTGATCTCATCATCGCCATGCTCCCATGAGAACTGCCCAAGGGGGAGGAAATATTTGAATTGGTTTGGTATCCTATACTACTCTACAAGCTCGTAAACATCCTCGGTAGCCAATTTAGTAGGACCAAACTCATATTTATTTTTGGGACGATGATGGGAGGATGAGGCTCCCTTATTGGAACCTTTTCGTTCCTAGGCCGAGGACCCCTCCTTGGCCTGGCAAGACGAATCCCTCTCTTCCTTGGAATCGACACCCGACATGATAAAAACAAAGAACAGATCAAGAGGAGATGACTTACCTAGAATGAATATATAGACCTTGTCGACTACACTGATGACTTCGACAACACTAAACTCCATGACCTCACTATGCACTAGAACTCCAAGTTAGGGATGAGTGAAATGGGCCCCTAAGGGTCCTATTTATAGATAGTTGAATTGAACTATGGATAGTTGAGATCAGTTGGATCCAATGGTTCGCAAAGACACGACGGTTTGTTTTCCAAGGTGAAATTAGTTTAGCACATTTTTAATGTCCGCACGACCTAATGGATGTGTAGCATCCGTGAATCCTCGAAATGCTACCTCGTCGACTACGCCAATGACTTCGACAACACCGAACTCTGTGACCTCACTATACACTAGAACTCTAAGGTTAGGGATGAGTGAAATGGGCTTCTAAGGGTCCTATTTATAGATAGTTGAACCGAACTATGGACAGTTGAGATTAGTTGGATCCAATGGTTCGCAAAGACATGATGGTTTGTATTCCAAGGCAAAATTAGTTTAGTGCATTTTTAACGTCCGCACGACCTAATGGATGTATAGCATCTATGAATCTCCGAAATGCTACCTCACCAACTACGTCGATGTCTTCGAAGACATCGAACTCTATAACCTCACTATGCACCAGAACTCCAAGGTTAGGGACGAGTGAAATGGGCCCCTATGGGTCCTATTTGTAGATAGTAGAATCAAACTATGGACAATTGAGATCAGTTGGATCCAATGGTTTGCAAGGACATGACAATTCGTATTCCAATGAGAAATTAGTTTACCACATTTTTTACGTCCACGCGACCTAATGGATGCATGGAATCTACGCATCCCCAAAATGCTACCTCGTGCCTAGGTTGGACCATCAAACCAACCTGATCTCGAGACATTGGTTGGACCATGATCAAGGACTGAACTTGGACCAAATCACATAGAATTAATACTACTCCCTCCTCGAATTGATCACGCTGGACTCGTGAGTGGGGGGGAATTAATGAGGGGTAATTTGGTCCTCCAATAATATAACGACATGTGGCATTGCAGGACAGTAGGGTGACATCCTGGCACCACGTAAACAAACCCCAAGAGCACTTCGGACACTTTAAGGTAGAGTAAGAGCCAACCTACTTCCATCGGTCTAACTTTACTTCGATTAGCGAAATGACTGACATGCCGAGTGACCTCCCCCTTAAATGGGCTATCGCCTTCCGATTCCCCAGGATCACGATGACAAGTCAGAAGAGCCGGTTATCCTCCCACTTCCTTCGGGTGGGATTGGATAAACGTTACTCACTTACACGGAGTCCAACTCTAGGCATGAAACCACCTCTGAACTAGATGGGTCAGAGACATCAAATGCGTTTCGTGAGGCTCACGACAGCTCGCCTATATAAAGGCCTCACCTCCAACCTCACAAGGTACACGTGATTTAGCTCTCACAATTCTCTACCTCTCTTGCTTTCTTATAAACAACTACCAGCTCACTAGCTTAAGCATTGGAGTGCCCACCCTAGGTCAAGCTACTTGGACACTGTGGTAATCACTTTCTTACAATTCGACCAGGCAACCTACTCATTTTGGCATTCAAAATGTCTTCCAGTAGGGAGCACAAGATTGCAAATCATCACTTTCATCTATTGAATTCTAATAGGAATGAAGTCATACTTTGAAGGATTGAGTGAAAATCTAGATAGAAAAACCAGATGTTTTGGCAATTCCATGAACTACTTAAAATTCTAGATCTTTTGGTTAGATCCTTGTTTTAATTCAGTGTTAACCATTTCCATTAATCTATCTATTGATTCATTATCTTTATCGTTGAATTTATGCTATTTCTCACTCTATCGCGTTTCTTTGATTTCTTTGCACTAAATACAAAATTAAACCCTTTGCTCTTGCAATCACCTTCCACCCTCCTACCTCAAAATGAGTTTACTTTTCTCTTTCTTGTTTGAAATAAAAGTTAGTCACAAATCATTTCTTGGAAAAGTTCTTGACAAGAATGCATTATATTCCTTTAATACGTAGTAGATCAATGCTCTCTACATCCTGCTAGATTCAAGTCATTATTTGCCTTTCTCTCTCCTTGCCACAATATATAGATCTAGAACTTATGACCTTTAAAGTTCTATGTGGGATTCCATTCTTCTAGGTTATCGATTAAAATTGAAAATGGTAAAGATATGTTGCATTGGAGTTGGGTATGCTGGTAGATCTACCATGGTTGTCATAGCACTTAAGTAATCTTCAATTATATTGAAGTGGATGCTGTGGATATATCCATTCCTTGTATCAATGCCTAGAACAACAAACAACTCCCAATCTATGAGTCAGGCCTAAAAGATGTGAAGCATTATAGAGAAAGGAACCGTTTCTTCATCACTAATTAATGTAAAAAAAGAATGTGAGACAGATATTTTTTTTTTGTTTTTGTCAACACCTCAACCAAAAATGCAGGGTCTTGACTACTGGGGGAGTATGGCATGCATGATATCTGGTGGGGGATGTTTACCCAACCAAAGATAAATATTCTTGCTCTGGGTTAATAAATTGCATATAGTGATGAGCAAGGTTGTTCTCCACAGGGATTGGGTGGATTTATTTCCGAGTAGATGGATTAAGTGGGGTTGTAAAGCTAACAAAAATAAAAAAATAGTAGAAAATAACAGAAAACAAAGATTAAATCGATGGGAGATGATTTCCGGTTGAAGAGACAAGTTCAGCTTTGATTCGTAGCATTGATCCTTGATGCAAAGATATATTCAAATGTTTATGAATAAATTGGTTATAGCTATTAACAAACTCTAACAGCCAGCCTCTGCTCTTATTATTAGACAACCAAAACAAGCTCTTTGATTGCTTCCCTTATTAATAGGCAATCCTAAACAAGCTCTTAGGATTTAACCTATTAATAGCATTAAGAGGGGAGAGACCTAATTCTGGTCAGCGATCTCACAAACTCGGATCGTTTAAACCAGATCATATATTTTCCTAACAAAGATCGAAAACTTTTTTTGCAATCAATTTATGTTAGTTGCCACATTGATCGAACCTACCAATCATATACGAAACTGGAGGTTCAATCGGCCATAGATTATTTCCATTGAATGAGCAAGGGGCCTTTCTTGCTTAATCAACAAAAATAATCCTCACAGTTAAATAGCAGAAAACATATGAATACCCATAAACAATGAACTAAAATAAAAATCAATTAGATATCATAATATTATAGAATCAAGGCTTCCCTAACCCTTCAACCAGAAATAAAAACTTACAGACACTTCATGACTTCTAGATGAAAAAGGGGGGTGAACTCTTGCTTCTTCCTCCTTGGTTGCTGATTTCCCTCTCTGAAGATTGAAGCTCTCTTGGAGGAATTGATGCCTTGGGTGCTGGTCTGCTCCCCCTTTATATAGATTTGGGGAGAGGGCTGCTCTCCAATTCCCTTAAGGAGATTATCCTCAAACTGGAAAGTCCTAGTCTAAATTGAACTTATCCTATCTAACTCTTATCTCTTATCTTTATAGGATTACAATTTGAGAATTTAAATCTGATAAAACTATTTTATTGAGATTACATTCAACTTCTATTCTAATGGGACTCTTGGATCTTGAATTCGAACTGGGCTTCTTTAAAAATTCGGGCTTGCTTCAAGACTCTGCGAAATGGGCTTCAGCTTGTGAAATGGGTCTTCCTACGAAATTGCTCTGACTTTGGGCCCAAATTCGTCTTCGATGCGAATCGATTCTGCCAAAACCCAAAACATAAAAGTTGTGGGCATTTTCCTTATCTTTCCAGTGCTTCTTGAAATATCCAAATCGGAGTCTGGAAGGGAGTGTTATGCCCATATCACTGATCGGTGCCGAAACTGTACAAAAACATCCGATTAGCCTTGTTTTCTTCAAATCGCCTCTTGCTTGCCCTGAATCGAAATACAAGAGTAACGAGTCCAATTAGGTACCAATTAAGTGTAAAATACTGAATATTGAGGGATAAACATATGACAAATTTTATTCTTATCAAATTCCCCCACACTTAAACCTTGCCCGTCCTCGGACAAGTCAAAATCCAAGTAAAAATAGAACAAAAACAAACTAGCTATCCTACCAATTTTTAAACTCAACTCTCCTTTGTCTTTCTCTACAAATATTCTAGGTTAATTATTGTGAATCGTTAAATCAACACAACCGAGTCATACACGACTCATTCATCAGTCAATCCAATTTTTGCTACTGCAAACCAGGTAGTAAATCAGGGAAAACCTTTTTATCTTCTCTCTCTTTTATTTTCTTTTTCTCTCTTCTAAAGAAGCGGGTGCATTTTATGATCCATCTCACTTTTGGATTATTTGGTCAGTAGGTGCATTTTATGCTCCATCCTACTTTTGGATTACTTGGTCAGTAGGTGCATTTTATGCTCCATCCTACTGTTTGAATTAATAGCTAGTAGGTGCATTTTATGCTCCATCCTGCTATCAGATGACTTGGCTGGTAAGTGCATTTTATGCTCCATCCTACCAATTGTAGCAATGGTAAAGTATTTTCCCTGTTTACTTAAACCTGAATTTAGGACTAGCTTAAAAGGGAATGGCTTCAGAAAGGTCATGTACTCCTTAATTGTACCTCATTACTAGGTCCACAAGAATTTTCCCAAAATATTGTTTCAATTGATTTCGAAAGAGTTTAGTATTTTTTTTTTCGTACTGAAATAAAACAGTTAAAGCCTGTACTCCCCCCCACACTTAAGACTTAATAAAAGGTGGAAACTAAAAGGAAAACAAGTGGAGAGAGAAAAAAAAAAAGAAAAGGAACAAACTTCCCTGATGCAGTGGAAGGTGGGTGGGGAGACAGAGTTTCATGCCCTTACTCTGCATAGGTCGGACTTTCGAGGGGTACTTCTTCCACATTGTATACCTGAAATCCTTCATAGAAGGGTTTTAGATGGTGCCCATTTACCTTGAACCTTTTGTCTGTGGTCATACTCTAAATCACAACTGCTCCATAAGGTAAGATGTTAGTAACAGTGAAAGGTCCAACCCACCAAGATCGCAACTTACCGGGAAAGAGTTTAAGCCTAGAATGAAAAAGAACTTTCTGGCCAACTGCAAAATCTTTCCTTGAGATCATCTTGTCATGGAAGGCTTTTGTCTTTTCCTTGTAGATTCGAGAGCTCTCATAAGTGTCATTGCGGATCTCTTCTAGTTCTTGTAGCTGCAACTTCCTCTATTCTCCTGCCTCATCCATGTGCATGTTGCATTGTTTGACCGCCCAGCATGCTTTATGTTCCAGTTCCACAGGGAGATGACATGGCTTGCCGAATACCAAACGGTAGGGAGACATACCTATAGGAGTTTTATAGGCTATTCAGTAAGCCCATAGTGCATCATTGAGTCTCAGACTCCAATTCTTTCTTCTAGGGTCAACCATTTTTTCAAGTATGGATTTTATCTCCCTGTTGGACACTTCGGCTTGTCCACTTGTTTGTGGGTGGTATGCAGTGGAAATTCGATGGGTGATATTGTATTTCTTGAATGGAGCTTCCACCACACGGTTGCAAAAGTGAGTGCCTCGGTCACTTATTATCGCCCTGGGCATTCCAAACCTGGAGAAAATGTGGGATTTGACAAAATCTACAACAACCTTAGCATGATCAGTCCAGGTAGCTTTAGCTTCTACCCATTTCGAAACATAGTCCACAGCTAGTAGGATGTAAACATTACCAAAAGAGGAAGGGAATGGGCCCATGAAATCTATACCCCATACATCAAATATTTCACATATCAGTATAGGGGTAAGTGGCATTTGGTCTTTATGGCTTAAATTACCTGTCTTTTGGCATTGTTCACAGGCCTTGCAGAACATATAAGCATCACGAAATAGGGTAGGCCAAAATAATCCGCACTCTAGTATCTTACGTGCTGTCCTCTTTGGGCCAAAATGGCCCCCACAGGCATATGAATGGCAGAAGTGAAGAATGGAGGGGATTTTGGGATCGGGCACGCACCTTCGAAGGACCTGATCGGCGCATTGCTTCCATAGATATGGGTCATCCTAGATGTAGTACTTGGCATCGCTTCTTACCTTATCTCTTTGAGCTTTGTTAATTCTCCTGGTATGGTTCTAGTAACCAAATAATTAACTATATCTGCATACCATGGAGTTCCTTTTTGAATTGCGAAAAGGTGCTCGTCTGGGAACTCGTCTTTTAAGGGTGTTGCCTCTTCACTTGTAGTCAGCCTACTAAGATGGTCTGCAACCAAATTTTCTGCACCCTTCTTGTCACGGATTTCAAGGTTAAATTCTTGTAGCAGGAGAATCCAGTGGATAAGCCTCGGCTTTGCTTCTTTCTTGGCGAGAAAATATTTTAAGGCTGCATAATCAGAATAAACAATCACCTTAGTACCCAATAAATATGAATGGAATTTTTCTAAGGCAAAAACTATAGCCAAGAGTTCCTTCTCTGTTGTTGAATAATTGCATTGGGCAGCATCAAGGGTCCTCGAAGCATAATATATTGCATGAGCGGCTCTTCCAACCCTCTGTCCCAGAACAGCACCGATGGCATAATTGCTTGCGTCGCACATAATCTCGAAGGGAAGATCCCAATTTGGTGGCTGGATGACTGGGGCTGAAGTCAATGATTCCTTTAGCTTATCAAAGGTTGCCCTGCACCCTTCATCAAAATCAAACATCACATCCTTCTGGAGTAAATTACATAAGGGGCGAGTTATCTTGGAGAAATCCTTGATGAATCTCTGATAGAATCTTGCATGTCCAAGGAAAGAGCGAACTTCCCGAATGTTCGTGGGATAGGGCATGGATTTAATAACATCTACTTTTGCTTTATCAACTTCGATTCCCTTAGAAGAGACTACATGCCCTAGAATGATGCCCTGGTCGACCATGAAATGGCATTTTTCATAATTCAGCACGAGGTTCTTTTCTATACACCTTTCAAGTACCTTTGTAAGGTTAGATAAGCATGAATCAAAAGAATCCCCATATACCGTGAAGTCGTCCATAAATACCTCTATAATGCTTTCCACATAATCTGAAAATATACTAAGCATACATCTTTGGAATGTGGCGGGAGCATTGCAGAGACCGAATGGCATGCGCCGATAAGCAAAGGTACCGAAGGGGCAGGTGAAGGTAGTCTTTTCTTGGTCCTCAGGTGCAACTGGAATTTGATGAAACCCTGAATAACCATCAAGACAACAGTAATGAGATTTTCCAGGTAGTCTTTCAAGCATTTGATCGATAAAAGGGAGCGGGAAGTGGTCTTTTCGGGTTAACGAATTCAGCTTCTGGTAATCTATACACACCCGCCACCCATTTTGAATTTGGGTAGGCACTAACTCACCGTCTTGATTTTTGACCACCGTCATACATGTTTTCTTCGGAACTACTTGTACCGGACTTACCCACTTATTGTCTGAAATGGGATAGATTATCCTGACATCTAGAAGTTTTAAAACTTCTTTCTTCACTACCTCCATCAGCGGTGGATTTAATCGGCGTTGGGCTCCGATTGTAGGTTTGGAGTCTTCTTCCAAGAGTATTTTGTGCATGCAGGTAGATGGGCTTATCCCCTTGATATCAGCTACAGTCCATCCGATTGCTTCCTTGTGTTCCTTAAGTGCTTGAATTAGTTTCCTTTCTTCCAGTGCATTGAGTTTGGAGGAAACTATCACAGGTAGTGTCTCCCCCTTTCCTAGGAACATGTACTTTAGGTGCTTTGGTAATAATTTCAGCTCCAGCTGGGGTGCCTGCACAATAGATGGAAGGAGCCTTGTGTGAGATAGGGGTAAACTAATGAAAGAAGAATTACGGGCAAATTCAAAAGAGTTCAGTTCAGAAGTCAAAGTTTGCAATTCTGAATTCAGCATAAACTTCTGCTTTGCTCGTTGCAGTTGATCAGGCCCATTGTTAAGTGCAACTCTCAGTGTGTCTTCATCTTCTAGCTCAAAAGTCTGCTCCACTAAGGAATCAATAACATCTATAGAGAAAATAGAATGCACATCATTAGGGTATCTCATGGCATCATAGATATTAAAATTAATGATCTCACCATCGAAATCCATGGTAAGTGTCCCCTTGTACACATCGATTTTTGTTCTGGACATCTTAAGAAAGGGTCTTCCTAGCAAAATTGGGATCGAGTTGGAAGAGTTAACTTCTTCTGTGTCGATCACATAAAAATCGGTGGGAAAGACCAAATTATTAACTTGGACTAGGACATCCTCTAAGACTCCCTTCGGGTATGTAGTAGACCGATCAGCAAGTTGTAAGATCACGCCCGTTTCTTTTAATGGTCCGAGATTCATTGTTGTATAAATAGAATGGGGTATGACATTTATTGAAGCTCCTAGGTCTAGCATAGCCTTTTCAATCTGGACATTTCCTATCTTACAGGGAATGGTAAACATACCTGGATCCTCGCATTTAGGGGGTAGTATTTTCTGGAGAATGGCTGAAACATTTTCTCCTATATGGACCTTCTCATCGCCTTTCAGCCTTCTCTTAGTAGTGCACAGCTCCTTGAGAAATTTGGCATAGCGGGGTACTTGCTTAATTGCATCAAGGAGGGGGATGTTTACCTCAACTTTGCAGAAGGTCTCGAGAATGTCCTTGTCTTGCTCCTTCTTCTTGGATCTCGTTAATCGGCTAGGAAAAGGTGGAGCGATGACTATGGCTTGGGGTGGCTTTCCGCTTGAATCCGTTTGGGGAGATGGTGTCTCCTTTTTGGTTTTATCCTTGGATGCTTCTTGATTGGGTTCATTCAGCTCATTCCCACTTCTCAATGTGATAGCGCTAGCATTCTGTTTCGGGTTGGTCGTGGTTTGGGAAGGTAGCCTCCCTTATGATTGGGATTCCATTCGACTCATAGCTATCGCTAACTGGCTGACCTGATTCTCCACGTTTCGGATACTTGTCCTTGTCTCCTGTTGAAATTGTTGAGTGTTAGTTGCAAGGGCTTTCACAATTTCATCGAGAGACATACCTGAGTTGGGAGAGGCTGAATATGGTGGAGCCGGCAGCCTGGTTTGATGCTGATGTTGGAAGCCGACGGCCTTGGTTCCATAGTTCAGGTTGGCATGATCCCTCCATGCATTGTAGGCGTTCGAGTAGGGATCGTATCTCTTTTGTGGGAATCCTCCAACAGCATTAGCTTGTTCGTAAGGTTCATCTTGAAGCGTAGGGCACATGTCAGTTGGATGTCCCGAAGTTGAGCAAATCCTGCAAGCCTTCACCATTTGTGTATTACCTGTGGCCATTTGACAGACAAGAGAGGTCAGGCTTGCAATTTTCTGTTCTAGGGATGAGATGTTTACCTCGTTAGCATGAGTTGTTGGAGGGTTGAGCCTATAGCCAAACTGTTGAGAGTTGGCTGCCATATTTGAGATCAACTCTCTTGCTTGTGTAGGAGTTTTGTTCACCAACACTCCTCCGCTTGCTGCATCGATCATACTCCTATCCATTGGTAGTAACCCTTCATAAAAATATTGGATAAGGAGCTGGTCTGGAATTTGATGTTGCGGACAGCTGGCGCATAGTTGCTTGAATCTCTCCTAGTATTCGTAGAGAGTTTTCCCACTTAATTGTCTTATGCCACAGATCTCCTTTCTGATGTTAGCCGCTCGAAAAGCAGGGAAGAACTTCTCAAGGAATTGCCTTTTCATATCATTCCACGTGGTGATGGAACCAGAGGGTAGGTAGTACAACCAATCCTTAGCCTTATCAGCTAGTGAGAAAAGAAAGGCGCACAGTTTGATCTGTTCCTCGGTAACACCTTGAGGTTTCATGCTTGAGCATACTACGTGGAATTCTTTTAGGTGCTTGTGAGGGTCTTCGCTTGTAAGTCCACGAAAAGTAGGGAGTAAGTGTATAAGACCTGATTTAAGTTCAAAGGGTACCGCTAGATCTGCATATTCGATGCAGAGAGGTTGTTGGTGTAGATCCGGTGCAGCTAGCTCTCTAAGGGTTCTTTCTTCGTTGTTGACCATGACTTCTTCTTCAGAATGGTTGGATGGCTCAACGATTTCTGCAGCCAACTTCACTCCGGAAGTGGGGAGTGATGCTGATTGGTTGCGGCATTGCTTGGCTTCTTTCCTCAAGCGGCGAACTGTGTTCTCGATCTTAGGGTCGTAGTGGACTTCACCTACACGAGAAGAGCGAGGCATAAACCAAACAAAAGGAAATAAACCTACTTAGGACACCAATCCCCGGCAACGGTGCCAAATTTTTGGTGGGGGCCGAACCCAACCAAAGATAAATATTCTTGCTCTGGGTTAATAAATTGCAGATAGTGATGAGCAAGGTCGTTCTCCACAGGGATTGGGTGGATTTATTTCCGAGTAGATGGTTTCCGGTTGAAGGGACAAGTTCAGCTTTGATTCGTAGCATTGATCCTTGATGCAAAGATAGATTCATATGTTTATGAATAAATTGGTTATAGCTATTAACAAGCTCTAACAGCCAGCCTCTACTCTTATTATTAGACAACCAAAACAAGCTCTTTGATTGCTTCCCTTATTAATAGGCAGTCCTAAACAAGCTCTTAGGATTTAACCTATTAATAGCATTAAGAGGGGAGAGACCCAATTCTGGTCAGCGATCTCACAAACTCGGATCGTTTAAACCAGATCATATATTTTCCTAACATAGATCGAAAATTTTTTTTGCAATCAATTTATGTTAGTTGCCACCATGATCGAACCTACCAATCATATACGAAACTGGAGGTTCAATCGGCCATAGATTATTTCCATTGAATGAGCAAGGGGCCTTTCTTGCTTAATCAACAAAAATAATCCTCACAGTTAAATAGCAGAAAACATATGAATACCCATAAACAATGAACTAAAATAAAAATCAATTAGATCTCACAATATTATAGAATCAAGGCTTCCCTAACCCTTCAACCAGAAATAAAAACTTACAGACACTTCATGACTTCTAGATGAAAAAGGGGGGTGAACTCTTGCTTCTTCCTCCTTGGTTGCTGATTTCCCTCTCTGAAGATTGAAGCTCTCTTGGAGGAATTGATGCCTTGGGTGCTGGTCTGCCCCCCCTTTATATAGATTTGGGGAGAGGGCTGCTCTCCAATTCCCTTAAGGAGATTATCCTCAAACTGGAAAGTCCTAGTCTAAATTGAACTTATCCTATCTAACTCTTATCTCTTATCTTTATAGGATTACAATTTGAGAATTTAAATCTGATAAAACTATTTTATTGAGATTACATTCAACTTCTATTCTAATGGGACTCTTGGATCTTGAATTCGAACTGGGCTTCTTTAAAAATTCGGGCTTGCTTCAAGACTCTCTGCGAAATGGGCTTCAGCTTGTGAAATGGGCCTTCTTACGAAATTGCTCTGACTTTGGGTCCGAATTCGTCTTCAATGCGGACCGGTTCTGCCAAAACCCAAAACATAAAAGTTGTGGGCCTTTTCCTTATTTTTTCAGTGCTTCTTGAAATATCCAAATCGGAGTCCGGAATTGAGAGTTATGCCCATATTACTGATCGGTGCCAAAACTATACAAAAACATCTGATTAGCCTTATTTTCTTCCAATCGCCTCTTGCTTGCCCTGAATTGAAATACAAGAGTAATGAGTCCAATTAGGTACCAATTAAGTGTAAAATACTGAATATTGAGGGATAAACATATGACAAATTTTATTCTTATCAATATCCCTCCTACCAAATTTGGAGCCGAGGGCAGCCAAGTAATTTCTGAGGTCTTAACTTAGTTTTGGACTTCTCATGTAGGAAATATGTCGGGCATACCAACTTCTAGGTTGTTCTAGGATATGAGTAGGAAGAAGAGGAAGGTGACTCCCCAAGAAGTTACTCAGGTCATAACTTTCGAGCCTGATGGACAGAGTGCAACTGAAGCCATGTCGATGGTTGACCTCGTCGAGGAGGAATGACTAGACGAGACCTCTCTTGAGCCTGAGGCTGCCTAGACTTCTGAGGATCCCTTCCACAACTCGGGCCAAGGCGACCACTACATCAGATGATGGGGCCACTTCCGAGGAGAAGCACACCATCATGGGCTTCCATACTGCCCTAGTAAAGAAAAATGAAGCTTATGCGTTGATATACCATTTCTGAGTGGTATGTACCCAACCTCCGGTGGATTGGGTGAGAAGCTTATGCGTTGATACACCAATTCCGGTGAATTAGGCGGGAAGCTTATGAATTGCCTCCTGCTGGTATGTACCAGACCTCTTCCTTCATACTTGGCCAAATTTTAGCTTGCTATTGATACACCATTTCCTTTTCCTCAGGTGAACACCATGGCCCACGCACTACTAGGGCAAGATGAGAGGGGAGCTACTAGAACCCAAGTTCTTGAGGAGGAGGTGACGGTGCACCGATCTCGCTTGGAATGAGCTAACTGTCTTGTCATGACCTGAAGGCTGAGATTGTCTAGGAGCGAAGTCACAATGCCGACCTGACGAGCACCGTTGAGAAGTTAACCGATGAGATGGAAGCCAAAGATCACGAGTTATGAGAGAAGGAGGTCAAGCTTGCTAAGCTTCAAGGGAAGCTTCTTGTTGACATCTGTGCTAATGAGGTCTGAGCTGTTGGGGACTTTAAGACTTCACTGACTTTCTGAAGGAGAGAGAGGAATTTAGGACAAGCGCCTTCCGTCAGGGTTTCAAGATATGTTGGATACTAGTGGTCTTGGTGTGCCCTGACTTCAACCTGGCCAAGCTGAAGAGTTCAGCGTGCACCAACAAGATAATGACTTAGCTTGATTAGGAGCCTCACTCCGAGGAGGAAGACGAGGTCTACAGGAGCATTAAAGTTGGCGGAAATGGTAAAGTTGGTACTAGCAACAATGGAGTCAATGATGTAGGTGTTGAGGAGCCTAAAGACATTTAAGCTTCTTGCCTTTTTTCTTGGACCCCCTGTATATATGTTATACGCCGAGCTTCCGAGCTCGATGATCTCAAAATGATCTTATTCTTTCTCTTCTTTTTCTTCTTTTTTTAGTGGTGTACTTTGCATTACTCATTGACTTTTTTTTTGGATATATTGTGCCCTCATTTCTCACCTTTTACTTTCTATCACTAGAAAATATGCTAAGTGTTAAAACATGATCTGAGGTTGCCAAGGTGTACCTGTGCCTAGATCTCAAAGTGACTAGGCTTACAGTTTTGGCTAAGCCAAATCGCTATTGATGTTCCAAGCTACCGACATCTTTCAGGTTGGCATAGGGGGCCTTAGAGCTGAAAGTGGTTTGGTTTTCCCTTGTTTGTTTGACTAGATCGCCGTAGCAGGCAGTCTATACTAGATCATCCTTGTTAGCCTCCTCATCATATATATCAGACCTTAAGTTTGGCACTTCGATCTTGATTAGGATGATAGCCTCCATTCCACAAGTCAGGTTGAAAGGAGTCTCTCCGATCACCATCTTGATAGTACTCGTCCACCCACAAACCTTTAGCTCAGGAAAGCCAAGCTTTCAGTCCATAAAGGAATCACCTTGTTTGTCACTTCGGCCTGACTATTTGCTTGGAGGTGGGCCACCAAGGTGAAGTTCTACTGGATTCCCATCTTGGCATACCAGTTCTGGAATTTGATGTCTTCGAACTGCTTTCCATTGTCCGATATCAGCACCTTGGGGAGTCCAAATCTATGGATGATGTTCCTCCAAAAGAAATTCTGGACATTGTGATCTGTGATGGACACCAGTAGCTCAACTTCCACCCACTTGGTAAAATAGTCCACTGCAACCACTAAGAACCTCCTCTGCCTAGTTGTAGGTGGAATGGAACCAAGGATGTGGTATGTTAGCATGCTGCTGACACTTGTTGCACTTCTGAACTAACTCGATTATGTCTTTCTTCATTGTGGGCTAGTAGTAGCCTTGTCTTAGATCTTTCTAGGTCAGAGCCATACCCCCTAAGTGTCCTCTGCAAAGACCTTCATGGATCTCGCGTAGCACCTGGTTCGCTTCTATTGGTCACAAGCAGCGCAAGTAGTGGAGCATGGACGACCTTTGATAAAGTTGCTCACCAATGATAACATAGCGAACTAACTACCACTCTACCCTCTAAGATGTGTTATGTTTTGTTGGTAGGGTTCTATTGCGCAGATAGTCAACGAGCGGGTCGGTCAAACTCAGTTTCACAACCAAAACAGGAGCGACCCCTTTTACCACCCTTTTTATGCTTGGTCATGGTAGGTCTTCAATGTAGACCATTCTCTCTGTGATGTCCATTGCACTGGATAATTTTGAGAGCACATCGACTTCAATATTCTTGGACCTCAGAAAGTGCTAGATGTACCAAGAGTGGAAGTGAGGTAGAAACTAAGAACTGAGAGTCACTGCACACCTCCTCTGCTAGCGATAGCCCAACTATCAGCGCCTCATACTCAGCTTCATTATCCAAAACTCGAAATGTGAATTGGAGAGCATATTCTAGCTTCACCTCACTAGATCCATAGAGGATTATCCCACCTCCACTTGCGTGCTAGTTAGACGAGTCGTCCACATGGAGGATCCTAGGCTCCTTGTCTGAAGTCAGGTCGGGTGTCGTGCTGGTAGATGCCTCTAAGGTGGTCACAGGCTCGACTACTTTAGGGGCTGGCATGTTGAACGTGTAATTAGAGACAAAGTTAGCCAGGACTTAGGCCTTGATTACTGGACGTGGCTAAAACCAAATGTTGTACTTGTCGAGCTCGATTGCCCATTACGTTAACCTTCTTGAGACCTTGGGCTTTTGAAGGACTTGCCTCAAAGGTCGACTGGTTAGGACAATAATGGTATGGGCCTGAAAGTAAGCGAACAGTTTATAGGCTGCTAGCACCAATGAAAAGACCAGCTTTCGATATTTGGGTACCTCATCTCAGTAGCATTCAAGACTTTACTTATGCAGTAGATAGGTCATTGCACCCTGTCCACCTTGCGAATTAAAACCGAGTTGACTACCTCGTCACTCACTAAGTGGTAGAGTTTTAGCTCACCTCTGAGCTCTAGTCTAGTTAGCAAGGGTGGTGAACTCAAGTACCTTTTCATCTTGTCAAATGCGAGCTGGCAATCTTTGGTCCATTCAAAGTCTTGGTTCCTTTTTATGGCTCCCAACCGACTTAGACATCAACTAATTCAAGGCGGCTATCCGACCTATTAGCCTTTGGGCCACTTTTATCAACCTAGGGGTCTCATATGTAGGATGGCCTGAATTTTGTCCAAGTTAAATTTGATGGCACGTCAGTTCACTGTGTATCTGAGGAACTTTCCCGGCATGACCCCAAAGACGCACTTGTTTGGGTTGAGCTTCATGTTGTATTTTCTTAAAATGTCAAAAATGCAATTTAGGTTTGAAATTAAAGAATTTGAAAATTGGGTTTTCACAACCATATCATTAACATATGCTTCTATTTTATTTCCAATTAAATCAGAGAACACTTTATTTACAAAGCACTGGTACGAGGCGCTAGTAGGTCACTCCAGTGTCTTTTTAAACCAAAGGACATAACTTTATAACATTATAAGCCCATTTTAGTTACAAAGGCAGTTTTTTCCTAGTCGGTTGGATCAATCTAAATTTGGTTGTAGCTAGAGTAGGTATTCATGAAGCTCAATAGCTCGAACCTCGAGGCCATGTCTACTAGGCGGTCTATCGTAGGGACTGGGAAGCTATGATTGGGTAGGCTCTATTGAGGTCAGTGTAGTCTATGCACATGCGCCATTTGTCATTGTTCATCTTCACAAGCACTAGGTTTGCAATCCAGCTCGGGTATTGGACCTCTCTAATTAAGTTTGCTGCAAGGAGCTTCCCTATCTCTTCGTCCTTTATCCTCCACCACTTTTGGGCGAGGTTCATTTTTCTCTGTTGGACTAGTTTGGCTTAGGGGTCAACATTTAGCCTATGAGTTATGACAAAGTGGTCTATGTTGGGCATATCTACTATCAACAAAGCAAAAACATCTAAATTGTTAATTAAAAATGTTACCAGTTCAAAGCACAATGGTTTCATAAGATGGACTCCGATCTGCACCGTCTTCACAGGGTCGGTATTTGAGACCAGTACCAAGATGATGTCCTCTATAGAGCAATCTCTCTTGTCATTGTTACCCGGGTAAGGCTCCAAGTTGACATCAGCGGCCTACTTTCCTTTATCTTTGAGCGTGGACACATAGCACTTTCGCGACTCAAGCTGATCTCCTCGCACCACACCCACTCCATAGTCCATCGAGAATTTCATTGATAGGTGATAAGTTGACACCACAACTCTGAGAACGTGTAGGACGGTCAACCCAAAATGGCGTTGTAGGGCGAGGGAGTCATGACCACTAGGAAGTTATGGTTGAAGTGCACCTGATTTGGTGACGATCCCACTGCCATTGGCACTCTTATGTAACCTAGAGGCCACACCACTTCTCTATTGAAGCCAAACATGGGGGACATTGGCCAGTAGCAAGTCCTTCCTCTTCATCTCCATCCACTCGAATGCCTCCAGAAAGATGATGTCTGCCGAGCTGTCGAAGTCGACCAAAATTTGCTTTACCTCAAAGTTGTTTACTAGTAACTTTACCACGGGGGTGTAACCATGCAGATACTGAATCCCACAGACATCATCCTCAGTGAACTAAATTACTTCCTCCATGTGAGGGCACTAAGGTAGGTTCTCACCCTCATGCATGAACTCTTGGACTGAGTTCTTTCCCGCCAAAGTGTTACATCCTGCCACAATGGACCAACCTATGATCATGTTATTCACACCATAGATGGGCTCGGGGAGGCTGGTCCCTGTTCGACAAGGACGCTTCTCTGGGATGGTCGACATATTAGTGGCGGTCTTCTTTCTTGATGAACTGCTTTAGGTAACCTCGGTGGATCAGCAACTCAATCTCATACTTGAGATTACGTTAATTCTCTGTATAATGGTCGATGTCCTGGTGGAAGTGGTAGTACTTATTCAGGTTCCTATTGGTTGGGTCTCCTCTCATCCTAGGTGGCCACCTAAACTACTTGGTTGTCTTTATTTGCATCAAAATTTCTACCCTCTTCACGTTCAATATTGTGTAGTTGCAATTCTGGATGGGAGGGGTGCGAGAATGCCGACTTGAGGACCCATTGCCTCTATAAGGGGACTTACTCCGTGGTGACCTACTACGCCAACTACATGGGAACCTACTATGCCTTGGAGACTTTCTCTTCCACCGCTTCTTGCTGCTTCCAACTCATCTTCCGATCTCTTTCGCTTACCACTCAGCTCTAACCGAGACCTGAGCACTTCTTCAAACTTCGTGAACTTGGTGGCCTAGTTAAGGAACTACTCCATAGAGATCAAAGGGTTAAACTCAACCTCCTAATGCAAGTTGGGATGCTAGATGCCATTGACTGCCATGGTGAGTTGTATGGCCGAGTTGGGGTTAGGTATCTGAAGCCACTTCAGGTTGAACCGCTTGATGTAGCCCTGGAGCTTCTCATTGGGTCACTAAATGATGTTCAATAAACAATTATCCAACTTAGGACACTGCTTGCTCGTCGTGAAGTGAGTGGTGAAGACGTCGACAAACTGACTCCAACTCTTAATGGAGCATGTAGTTAGCCTCGAGTACCGCATTCGAGTTGTGCCTTGGAAGGTGGTCGGGAAGGCCATATAGAGGCTTGTGTTGTTGGCCCCATGTAGTTGAATCAAGGCCTGGAAACTATCAAGATGGTCGACCAGGTCGGTGGTTTTATCGTAGGACTCCAGGCTGGGGGCCTTGAAATCCTTAGGCCACAGGGCCATGAGGATTTCCATGGCCAATGGCAAGGTTCAAGTCACTGGCTGTGTAGACCAAGTGCTGATTTGACTCACCTCTTTCTTGTCTTCTTCTTTCTTTTTCGCCTCCTCGTTGCCACTCGAAGCAAGGAGATTCCTTCCTGCATTGCGGTGCGCTTGTTTGCGACACCTTCTTTGGGACCCCTTAGTGAAGCTAGTGGCCTCAAATGTCATGGCTCGAGTTGATTCCACAAAGGGAACTTGGTTTTGGTTGTCATGACGGCGAGGTGGGTCCAGTACTAGGTTTTGATTTTGATTCCCGTCATCGAGTTTTTGGTTCTGGTTGGCATTTTGCCTGGTGGCTTGATGTCGTTAGTGTTATTGCTGGTGTTGCTACTATTGTTGTTTTTGTTGTTGCATCCATGCTATTGTCACAAAATGGCCTTCCTATGTTCTCATCTACAGGTCAATCCCGCGGATGAACTGCACTAGCTCATTGAACTAGCGACTATCAATTCCGACAAGAACTATAGAGGGTTTGACTGATGGAAGAGGTGCGTTCACAGTGAACAGAGGGCGATTAGGGTTCTGCATAACAGGGAGGCCTGATAAGGTCAGGGGCATGGTGAACTACCTAATAGTGATAGAGGGATGGCAGTATGCATAGCATGTCGATCTTGCCCTTCTGTGACTGCTCCATTAGCACATACGTTGTTGTTGATGGGGATGTTGTTGGAAGATGCCATTGAACTTGCGATTGGAGTGAGAGAGTGTGAGAACATGGCTTTTTTGTAGGATTCCCACAAACAACACCAATTGATGTTGCACAATCTGGTGTTCCCTACTAGCAGACAGCTCAGACATCGGATTGAGTAGGTCGCCTAGTCGAGTTGCAAGAAAGTGATTATCAGAGTGTGTAAGTATCTTGACCTAGGGTGGGCACTCCGATGCTTAAGTTAGCGAGCTGGTAGCTGTTTGTAAATAAGCAAGAGAGCTAGAGAATTGCAAGAGCTAAATTGCGGGTACCTTGTGAGGTTGGATGTGAGGCATTTATATAGGTGAGCTGCCATGAGTCTGCCAATCTGGTTGAGAGGTGGTTTTGCGCCTAGAGGTGGACTCCGTGTAAGCGGGTAACGTTTATCCAATCCCACCCGAAGTGGGCAGGGTGATAACCTTCTCTTCTGACGTGGTGTCATGATCCTGGGGAATTTGGAGGTGATAGCCTACTTAAGGGGGAGGTCACTCATAATGTAAGTCAAGTCGCTAGCCGAAGTTAGGTAAGATCGGTGGAATCAGGTGGCCTCTTACGCTGACTTGAGGTTTTGCCTGGTTGTTCACAGTTTGGCCTACCAGAGTGGTGCTGAGGTTGTCGAGGCAGTTGTAAAATGTCTGAAGTGATCCTAGGGTCTATTTACATGGTGTCGAGATGTCACCCTACTGTTCTGCAATGCCATGTGTCGTAATATTATTGGAGGACCAAATTACCCCTCCTCAGAAAGCAAACGAAACATATATGAAAAATGATAATCTAAGTTATAGTCCTAAATATTACATCTCCAAAGAAGTGTAGATTTGTGCATTATGAACAGATTCGTTCAACATATAATAGAGCCCAATTAAAAGACTCAACAGAAAACAAAAATGGCATCTCTCAAAGAGCAATTCATAGTAAACAATGAGATCAAAAGATCAAGCAACAAATGAAATGAGAAGCCGACGGATTCTCTTTAAGTAGAACATTAAGAGTACAAAGAGATCATAAGATCACGATAGACTAATTGATTCATGTATTCTGCTGGAAGTTTAAACTTTGAAGTTCAGATCGACATTGCCTTCCTTTTGCTCCTTTTGTTTTATTATGAAGGTTCAGTCTGGGAAAAGTATGAAAACAAATGTGTACAGTGCAAAACCTTGTATTTTGTATCCCTAAATCTTGTATTTTTATTATATATATTTTTATTGTAGTCTTCCCAAACTGAGCTGAAAGATCTAAACAGAGAATACAAAAAAAAAGGAGTATAGATGGAAGTAATTGATATTTGAATACAAAGAGAGACTATGGGCTTCTCTTACGAGCTTGGAAATGAAAAGTTTTTTCATCATCAACGTAACAACCAGATATTTGAATCACCATTTAGGGGTAATTTGGTCATCTAAATTATTTAAAAGCTTATGTGGACAACTTCTGTTAGTGATCAGTAACGGTCATCTAAAGCCCGACTGACAAAAAAAAAACAAAAAAAAACAAAACTCATTGACATGGAGCTCGTTGGAGGTTTTGAAAAGTCATGATGAGTATAATGGAAATACGAAAAAGTCATGGTGAGATTTAGATATCCCTTTGATTTGATAGAAAATTAAAAACAAAAAGTTGAGGGAGAGTACCTAAAAAATTTTACAAAGTTAGTTAAGAGCCTTGCCAACCAAACACAGCCTAATAACCTTCCCTCTATTTTTTGTTTCTCTTATTTTCTGTCAAACCAAGCACAACCTAATTGAAAACTTGAATTGTGTAACTCTTTACGTTTAAGGTGACTTAAAAAAAATGTGAGAGTTTTCGTAAGCATTATACTAAGACAGGCTCTTGGGCCCAATGCCATTAAGAAAAATCAAAAGTAATTTGTATCCCTTTCAACTGAAATTTTAACATCTTGTCAATCAAAAGTCCAATGTATTATTGAAGGTTTGCGTTCATAATCAAGCAAGTCAATTTTGGAGTATACGGTTCTCTAAATCGTCCAAAACATTCATGACTGCTAAGATGACTATAGTCCAAAAATATTCCTATAGTAAAACCCAGCTTATGAGAAGACTCTCACCCAGCTGGACCTTTCTATCTCTACCAAAAATAGTTCCATTTATATTTAATTATCCTTTATTTCTAATATTTAGGGCACAAAGCCCTGTCCACAACCATTTGTACAACATTTGTAGTGATTTCTTTTGGTAGAATCATTTGTACCATGGTTTTAAAAACCGATTCGAAAATAGAATCATTTTAGCCATTAGTTTTTAGGTCGATGATTCGACCGTCTACTTCGAATAGATAGTCTGTTCTGACAAAAAAATTAAAAAATAAAAAAAAAAAAGTTAAAAACTGTTAAACGGGTGGATGGGTCAAGGATTCAACCGCCCAGGTCAACGGATTGTTAATTGATTCAATGGTTTTTGTTCAGAGACCAGGTTTGGAGTAAAATAGAACCAGTTGCCTAAATGATTCCCAGATCAAACAGTCCAACCGTCTAAGTCAACGACGGTTCAAAAACCATGATTTGTACTGATTAATTATGCTAGATTAAACTATAGAACTAATGGATGGAAACAAGGAAAGTGAAAAGCACACATAATATGTGTGCTACTGTTATTTGGCAATTTGGCATTTCCTACAATTATTCTTTTGTCTTGTCAATGAGTCGGGTCTGGTTTGTGGGCAATTTTCAAACAGATTGATAATTGGTTCTATAATATTGACCTAAAACCGAACCAATTATTAATCTAGATTATTAATATGTTTAGACCCAATATTTTTATTAAGTAACCTTAATAAAAATAATAGTAAATAGTAAACTGTACTGTTTATATGTTGATTGTTAATGCTTTATTAGCGATTCAAAACTTTGTTTTCTGTGCTTTGCCCTTTAATATAACCCCTCTCTTGTATATTTGTTTTTTTATGTTTTCTTTTTCATTCAAAATTTTAAAAATTAATTCCTACAAATATGTCAAAAAGCACTAGTCCAGATAAAAAAGAGATGTAATCGATGCATGTTTTAAGCATGGTTTTTAAAAATGAATCGGTGACTGAATCGGTCCAGCGTCCAGTTATTGGTTCGAAAGGTCCAATCATTTGACCCAAACCATCGGCCCGTTATGACAAAAAATTAAAAAAATTAAAAAATTGGAAAACGGTCAAAACCGTTCGAATGGTTCAAATGGTTAACCGGTCGGTTCAGCAGTTTATTAACCAAAATCAATGGTTTTAGAGGAAAAAGCGGTTTTGGAGAAAAACGGAACCGGTCAGGTGACCGGTTCCAGGTTTTTCCGGTCTGATCCGATTTTGAAAACAGTGGTTTTAAGATACGCACAAGTAAAACTTTTATTTTTGGGAAAATGTATGAAACTGATATGATACCGGAAGAGATTTGACCAATCAAATCACTCCGTGAATTTGATGAATACCACCTAATTAGTCACCTCTTTTATGATATCTTGGTTTATTGAGTCTAAGATTCTTCTGGTATTATATTTTTTGGTATTATAGTCGAATCCGGTCATGTTTCCTAAGTTTTCATTTATGCTGAATATGGTTTGCTTCTTTTTGATCGCCTTGCATTTCTCTATAAACAGATAGTTGGTTTTCTGAAATGTGCTGTTACGTTCCATTTGGTTTTCAAGTATTGAATATCAATGGACCGGGTTAAATGGTAAATTCAGCTTGATCCAATCCTACAGGGTTGGGTTAGGGTGAATATATATATTTGGCTTTAGGGTTGGGTTTAGGATTTTAATTATTCAACCTGAGTTAGGTTTGAATTTGGTTCGGATTTTGGCTGACCCGCCCTGTGAGGTCATGATACCTTTCATATATACAAAATATTCTAACTTTTTGACATCTAACTTTATTATTTTAAAGTTTAAGATTTATTTATATGTTGGTTTTAATTTTTTTTTTAAATGGGAAAAAATGGCATCTTAGATTTTATAAAACAATTTCCTAATTTAAATTAATAGATTTTAAGTCTTCGAAATGTGTTAAAAAAATTTTAAAAATAAAAACCGACCAAACCATTAAACAGTTCGAATGGTTCAACCACCAGGATCAACGGTTTACTGACCAAATCAACAGTTTTGGGAGAAATAACGGTCCTGGGGTAAAACGGAACTGATTACCTAACCAGTTCCTGGTTTTCTGGTCCAACCATCTGGTCCAGTCTGGTCTGGTTTTGAAAACCATGGGTATGCTTAAAGAGATCCTTAAAACAATGCTGGTGATTGACTTCATTATCCATAGTTTTTTACTCTACATATTTGTATTTGTATTTGCGCTCTACATATTTGTATTTGTACTCCCAAGCCTATAATTAAATACCAAAAAAAGAAAAAGAAAAAAAAAAAAGCAGAACGCTGATTGTATTCTTTGAACCACGAGAATGGGATGTATATTAAAAATAAATATTTAAAAGTTATAAAATTCAATTAGATGAATACTAGAAGGGGCCTATGTAATACATGGGCTGGTATTAAAAAGATGTCAATATTAATTATACATTTAGTTTGGTAACTGGTGTGTTTTTAAGTTGTTTGGTAACTGAATTGGTTGTAGATGAGAATAAAGAGCCTCATATTTAATTTTTTTATTTTAAATTTTAACTGAATTAGTAGTGGGTGAGCTTGAATAGTCTCATATTTATTTTTTATTTTTAAAAAATTCAGAAAAAAACACACAATTCTTAAGGACTTGGAAGCAATATATAAGGAATCTGATATAGAGAGAACTGCATTTAAGAATATAGTGTATATTATATTTCTTGTCATTGTTAATAGAATGCGAATTTGATAACCAATCAACTGGTATTGGTCAAAATTGACATGAAGTCTTAATTGATCAAAATTCTTCCCGTCATCAATTCCCTTATTAATATGGATCCCAAAAGACTTCAAAGACTAGAAAATAGTATGTGTTTTTCAGAGGCTTTAATGTAACATAACACAGCTGTGTTGTTTAGGTGTCGTTTGAGAAGTCTTTTTAGAAAAATCTTTCAGTAGCTTATATGATCAAAAGATATATTGAACTTTTGGGGTCTTGTCTTTAAGAAAGCATTCTTTTTTCAGATTTTGAGAGGGGGAAAGTTGGTCAGTGGAATTTTGATTCCCATTAATCAGGAATCCCATGTTCTTTTTTAAGATTTATGTGGGGACTAGGGAAAGTTTATTTCCTTGGGTATCACTTACCCAAGTGGTACCCATTTCCTAAGTGGGTAAATAACTTTCCCACCTAGGGGAAAAACTGTCAGCACTTAAATGGGACAAAATTTCTCATTTTAATAATGGATTTCTATGATTAAAATGGTCATTGCCTTATTTACATGAGAAATGAAAGAATATGGGTAAATGCACTTATCTGGGGTAAGTGTTTCCCAGGAAACTTACCTAGGTAACTAAATTTACCTAGGTTTGTAACTTACCAAAAAGCAAACGGGGCCTAAAGACAAATATCGTTTGGTAAGTATGTCGGTTTATTAGGCTTTTAAAAATGCATTTAGATAATTCTTATCTTATATCAATGATCAGATATATGGCCAGAAAAATTCATTTGATGCTTCTCGAAATTTGGCGTTTTCAGCTTTCCAAGTCTTTCTGTGCACATCTTTCCAGCTCTTAATTATCAAACGGAAAAGGCCGATTTTTAGTCTTTTAAACTTGTCAAAGTCCAAAAAACTATACAAAAAGACTTATCAAACGCCACCTTAGATAATTGTGGATGCACACATACTAGAAAACACTGCAAAACTGTTCTTTTCATACATTGTGTTGGTTCAATGAATACCCTTTGTGTGGCCCACCTTGGATTGGAGGGAGCTAGATGGATTCTCCTAGGGTGCAAACCAAACCAAACCTAATAAGCTAATTCAGTTTGATTTATTTAATTTTTCATTCGGATTGGTTTCAATTTTTTGTTTGGTTTGACAAAATTTCTGAACGACATCGAACTGAAAACAAAATTATATACAAATAATCCTAAATCAATTTAAAACCAAACCGATTTGGTTGGATTTGGTTTTGATGGATAATTCAGATCAGTTTGATTCATAAAATGGTCTAACCAAAATGTCAATTAAATTTCACTTTCCAGCCAAACATAACCATACCAAAACAACTGAATGAACACCCCCTACATCCTCCTTCTAGCTACAAGATTATTGAAGACTAATCTGAGATGCGATATACATGGATAGCCATTGCTTGTGATGCTGCTTTTCGTAGTAAGTAAGCTTTGGACAAGACTGCCGAGCCGGACAAGGCATATGTCCTTATCTTAGGCCAGGTGGCAGCTCCCTTAGCCATACACTTGAAGAATTATTCTTATACTCATTATCTGTTCATGATTTTGATGTTGGGTAGTACAAATGTCATCACGCATAAAAAATTTGTTAATATACTATATGGCTCTCATTTTTGTTTTCTTTTGTTCTATTCTCTTCTATTCTTCTTCCCACCGTTGTTGATTGATGTGAGGGGTTGACCAATTGCTTCAACTTCAATGTAGCAGATCATCTCAATGTGAGGAATTGATCTGGATCTCCTCCCAACAAAAATTGTCCCAACACAGTTCTAACAGAACATCTCACCAGATCTAGAGTATAGATGATAGGGAAAGTGATGAGATCACAAAAAGGAGAGAATGGTGTCATTAAAATCATATTTAATTATAACGGATTCTACACTTAGAGGATAAATGTAAGGGGAAATCTACCATATGAAAATAATAGCTTCTAGGGCTGCAAATTAAATGAATCAAATCGAAGTGGACATAGTTAAATCTAGTTTTGGTTCACAAATATCTAAAAATTTGAATGGAATCATATTTGTGAGATTCGAACTGAATTTGGATTGCAATTAGCTATTGAATATTAAATTAAAAATTATCAAAATATCATATATTATTTATTTAGTATATATTATATTTTACAAACAAAACGAATAAAAATAATATGTATGGAACTTGAACCTATAACAATTTAATAAAAACACAACATGCAATGATGTTGTGTGGTCTGTGTGTGTTTGAATAAAAACGAATTAAAACAACACATGGTGTGGTTTCAACTTTCAACCACACCACCCTTACCCTCTTAGACGGGATAATTTTGGCTGTTGGGGGAGAGCGTTTTTGAGCTGAATATGTTCACCTATTCACGTGATCACGCCCAAAATAAAGGGCAATTATTATTTTATCCACTTTTATGATAACGTGGCATTTAAAAATGCTCTCGAACAGTATAGACTGTTGGCTCCCAACAGGGAAGTTTATAATAAGGATGCATATGAGCCCACCAACTTGCACAACACCAACTGGCCACTTCAACTGATGCTACTCTGTTAATGAACAATAACATCCATTTTTTATGTATTTGTATTGAATTTTGTATAAATATAAATATGTAGTGTAAATCTTGAATTTTGTATTATTTTGTATGTATTTGTATTGTATATATTTGTATTTGTATTAACGTTATAAAAAAGGATTCGAAAATGGAACTGTTCTGGCTATCGGTTTTTGGGTCAATGATTCGACCGTCCGATTCAAACAGGTGGCTTATTCTGACAGTAAAATTAAAAAATAAATAAATGGTCAAAAACCGTTGAACGAGTCAACTTTTCAATCGCTTGAGTCAACAATTTATTGACTTTTTCAACGGTTTTTAATCAAATTCCAGGTTTTGGATAAAACAAAATTGATTGTCTGAACGATTCCCAGGCCAAATGGTCTGACCATCCAGATCAACGGTAATTCGAAAACATTGATTTGTAGTCCTTCAAAACTGAGCCTAAATATACCCAACTGGAGTCCAATTTACATCTGCTGTGACTTAAATTTGAACCGATGACCAATGAAGTACGAAAAAATCAGTGTTCCAATCAAAAAGTCAGCCCATTTGATGTTTTATCTTTTTTTTCATACACTGGTATGTTTTTATTCCATTTAGCTATAAGGGGTCCCGGCCAGCAGATGTAAATTCAGTTGATATATCGAAATGAAATTAAATTGAGAACTCATATAAATAAATGTTATCTAAGTCTAACGGGTTGACCATCTTAGTTTTCTTGCAATAGCATGAAGCTGTGAATCCTTGATTTTCATGGCTGGGCTACAATTATCGATCTCTAGCAATAATATAAATACCCAAACTAGATTTCTGAAATTATAGTTAGGAAAAAAAGACACTATTAAAGCAAGGTTCAAATAAATATCATTACATATTGGCCAATGGCTGATACATATTGTATCGGGGCCTTCTCGAGATGTATCAGGTCAGGCCACGGTTCAGAAGGTATTCAGGTTTAAACTGATTCCTCTGAATTGGTTTTGAAAATAAAAAATAAAAAAATATAAAAAATGCACCGATACAAACTGATATCGATATTTAAAACCTTGCATCAAAGATAAATTGACAATGATATGATTATTCTCCAACAATAATTTTGCACATGTGCTGAATGCATATGATTAAATAATGTCGCATTGGTGTATATGATTGTTGGCAAGGGGACACCTAAGCAACAAGGTTCACTTGGAGGGTCATCTCACGTAATCACACACCAAGCAGATTTATATATATGGTGTTATGAAATACTTTTATGTTTTTAAATTTTGAGATTACAGATATAAAATAGAAATTATGTAGCTAAAACATCATTTTGTGTGTTTATATACTAGTTTTTTTTTTATTTTTTTATTTGTTAGGGTATAATCAGCATACACTTTTGCTAAGTGCTCTATTGAATCCTCGAAGACTTTAAACCAGAACCAATAAGTAAAGAAGTTAAAACTTTGTCTAATTTACACATTTTTATTCTTCTTCTTCCATATTTTTTTTCCTATAACAAAAGTAGTATATTTTCTAAATTTTCTTTTCTTTCTTGTTAGGATTGTGTTAGGATTGAATTAGGAGTCTCCGGGATTAGGAGGCTCCGCTGTGTTAGGATCGAATTAGGAGTAGGAGTCTTCGTTTTCTTTGTATATATATTCTAATCCTTATCTTGTATAGTTGAGATAGGAAAGATAGATTTGAGTTTGAGTTCTTGTAAACTTAGGAGATTCGATGGCTGTATATATATATCTGAATTCTCAATGAATGAAATACACAAAAAAAGCATAAACCAGAAAAGCTCTGCCGTCTTTCATGGTATCAGAGCCAAGAAACAGGAGCAAGAGGTCTGTGTTCCAAGACCTTCGGAGATCAGCGGTGGCAGTAACGATTGTTCGGCGCCGGCAAAGGACCAGTGATCAGCAACGACACTCTTTCTCGTTTCGTCGAGGTCGCCTACACCTGTGGTTTCTGAACTTTTCACCATCAATGTTCATCGTCTCCTTTGTTGAACAGTGGCAGCACTCCTTGTTTTTGGAGATCTGCGGTCTGTGTTCCATGACCTTTAGAGATCAGCGGCGGCAGCAACGATTGTTCAGTGCTGGCAAAGGACCAGTGATCAGCGGCGACACTCTTCCTTGTTTCATCGGGTTCGCCTGTGCCTGTGATTTCTGAATTGTTCACCGCCACTATTCATCATCTCCTTTGTTAAACAGCGGTGATGCTTGTAAAATGGACCAATGATCAACGGCGGCAGCGACGATTGTTCAACGCTGGCAAAGGACAAGCCTTGTGCACCAGATACAATTCGGCACTGTGTTTCAAGAACTCATTCTCCCTTCTATAGAACTTTCGATCTTCGCCTTCTTCAACGTCTTCATCCACTTCATCTTCATTGTCCTCAATTTTGTTGCCTCTGCTTCGACGTTAGTCGCGATTTTGTCCGATTTCTCTTCTACAGTGGGAATATCAAAAATATCTGGCAATGGTGGCTCCTCTGTGGTTCCGTTATTGGCCCCGGCCATGACTTTGCTTGAGAATTAATTCGAAAACAAAGAGTAGGGTTTTTCAGAAGCTTGGAGCATGCTAAGAGGAGAGAGGGGTGTATTGTCTCTCTCCGATCTTCACCTTCGGTTTTTTTTTTTTTCTTTGGACAGTTCTTCTTATACGAGTAACAGAGAACTCAGGGATTCATTCTCGATCAGAACGTTCTGATTTTTTTTCTGACAAGTCGAAGTTCTATGGCAGGTTTTAGGGAGATCCGGAGATCGGTTCTCTGTCTTTTGTGGCGATTCTGGGTTTTCAGACACAATAGTCGGTATGGCTGAAAACAAAGAAAAAGAATAGGGTGAACAGAAACAAGGAGCAGGGGCAGGAGGAAAAGGTCGTGGTGGCCAAGTTAGGGCCAATACAGCCAAAGTCTCTGCACAAGGCAATGCATCTCAAGGAGAATCAATGATGCAGCCAAGACTGGGTTAAATGGACTAAGTAGTGAGTAGTGAAACATGTTACTCAACCTTTTGAACACATAGAAAGAGGGGAGTCAACAACTAAGTAGAAAGCAAAAATTGTCAGAATGGACAATAGACACAGGGGCTTCTCATCATATGACAGGAAGCCTCGAGTCTATGAGAGACATAAAGAACGTCATTCCATGCTCTGTCGGGCTGCCAGATGGGAAAGCGACAATAGCAGAGAAAGAAGGCACAGTTGCACTGGACGACCATCTGAAACTGACTAATGTTTTATATGTGCCTAGTTTGAATTGCAATTTAATTTCTGTGTCACAATTGATTGAGGAGTCGAATTGTGTTGTTCAATTCACTAATAAATTATGTGTGATACAGGACCGAACTACGAGAATACTAATTGGAGCGGGTGAGCAGCGAGAGGGACTCTATTATTTCCGGAGCATTGCATTAGCAAGAGCAATAAAGACTACAAAGAGCAGGACGTGTGATAATTGGCATCAAAGTTTAGGGCATCCTTCTCATAAAATTATTAAGTTGCTGCCTTTTGTTAGTACTAAAAGTAATAAGGATGATAGTATTAAGGGTTGTGATATATGCTTTCGAGCTAAACAATGTCGAGAAGAGTTTGTTTCTAACAATAATAGAGCATCCGCTATTTTTGAGTTAATTCATTGTGATTTATGGGGTTCTTATAGAACTGTAGCTTCTTGTGGTGCTCATTATTTTTTGACAATAGTAGATGATTTTTCTAGAGGTGTTTGGATTTATTTTCTAATTGATAAGACGGAAGTGGGACAAGTTCTTCGAAATTTTTTTGCTATGGTTGAAAGGCAATTTAACAAATCTGTCAAAGTGATTCGTACTGATAATGGGACTGAGTTTGTCTGCTTGGCTAGTTATTTTGCTCAGCATGGTATTATTCATCAAACCACTTGTGTCGGGACCTCTCAACAAAACGGGAGGGTTGAATGCAAACACCGCCACATACTCAATGTTGCCCTAGCATTGCGCTTTCAAGCTAGCATGCCTATTGATTTTTTGGGGGAATGTGTATTGACCACATGTTATTTGATCAACTGGACACCATCCATTCTGTTGAAGGGAAAGACTCCCTATGAAGTTTTATTTGGGCGATCTACTTCTTATGATAATGTACGAGTTTTTGGTTGCTTGGCATATGCGCACAATCATGGACATGGAGGGGATAAATTTGTCAGTCGAAACATACAATGTGTTTTTGTTGGGTATCCTTTTGGAAAGAAAGGATGGAGCTTGTATAGTTTAGAGTCTGGCATGTTCTTTGTATCCAGAGATGTTACCTTTTTAGATGATGAATTTTCTTATGCACGCAGGGAGGATGACTAGCCAAACAAAGCACAAGGCCAATTTCATTGTGGAATAGGTGGGACAGATGAGGTGTTGGTGTTGTCCATTTATTCACCTAGACAAGCAAATGGCAAGATGGAGATTGACCAGTGAGGCAAACTCACTGAAGAAGGAACCCGCGTAGACCCGAATGCAAGTGCTAGTGAACCCATGCATTCTTGTGACACCACCATAGAAAATGTAAGCGAAGACAGTCCTGACGTCAGGGGGGTGGCAATGTTGCACAACATCAGCACTCTGAATCCCATTTGGGGCGTGGGCATCAACAGAAACAACAATCCACAAGGTTAAGAGACTATGTGCTTCACACCACACAGCACTTGAGTCCCTCTCCACGTCCCTTTGCAAGTTCACTTGGCCAATCACATTCTGTAGGTAGTCCTTACCCCATAGATAACTATGTGAATTGTAACAATTTTTCTTATCAATATCGTGCTTTCTTAGCAGCTATTATTGCAATGGTTGAACCTACTTCTTTTGCTGAGGCCGTAAAGGATGAAAAATGGAGGGATGCTATGTAGAAAGAAATACAAGCACTTGAAAATAATCAGACATGGATTGTAGAGCCTTTGCCATCCGAAAAATGAGCCATAGGATGCAAATGGGTGTATCAATTCAAGTATAACGCTGATGGGATAGTGGAAAGATATAAAGCTCGTCTCATGATTTTTGGGATCAAGCAGGTTGAGGGAATTGATTATAATGAAACTTTTGCCCCCGTTGCAAAAATGGTTACTGTTTGTACCTTCCTTGCAGACGCAACAGCTAGAAATTGGGAGCTTCATCAAATGGACGTGCATAACGCATTCTTGCATGGTGAACTTCATGAGGAAGTCTACATGCGAATGCCTCCAGGATTTCAATCAATAAACCAGGTATGGTTTGAAACAAGCGTCGAGATGTTGGTTTGCTAAATTAACCACAACCTTGAAGACATATGGGTTTCAGCAATCATGTTCATATTACTCCCTCTTCACCTTTCATCGGGACAGGGTGCATGTGCTTGTTCTCATGTATGTGGACGACATTATCGTGTCAGGTAATGAGCGTATGGCGATTCAAGTCTTCAAGAAATATTTGAGTGTCTGCTTCCATATGAAAGACTTGGGACCATTGAAATATTTTTTGGGCATTGAAGTTGCCTGAAAGTTAATAGGAATTTTTCTATCTCAACGTAAGTATGCTTTGGATATTATCTCTGAAGTTGGATTACTTGGTGCAAAACCTACTCCTTTTCCTCTAGAGCAGAATCATAATCTCGCATTGACAGATGGGCCCCTCTTATCTAATCCTGAGCGATACAGACATTTGGTGGGGAGGCTTATTTATCTCTTAGCAACACGTCCAGAGTTGTCTTATTGTGTGCATGTTCTATCCCAATTCATGCAGCAACCGCAAGAAAGACATTGGAAGGCTACATTGCGAGTGGTGCGTTACTTGAAAGGAAATCCTGGTCAAGGAATTCTCTTGCGTTCAGATTGTGACTTGTTGTTATATGCATGGTGTGATTCAGACTAGGCGAGCTGTCCTTTGTCCCGACGTTCCCTATCTGGGTGGTTTATTCTGCTTGGAAAATCACCAATTTCTTGGAAAACTAAGAAACAACACACTGTGACTCGTTCTTCAGCGGAAATAGAGAGTATCGGTCTATGGCCACGGCCTCATGTGAATTAAAATGGCTTAAGGGATTGTTATTGGCTCTTGGAGTGACGCATTTGAACCCAATGCGATTATGTTGTGATAGTCAGGCAACCTTGCATATTGCAGCAAACCCAGTGTTTCATGAGCGTACGAAACATATTGAAGTTGATAGCCATTTTGTTCGTGATGAGATTCAAAATGGTTGCATTCGTCCTGCTTATGTGTCGACTACCGTTCAACTGACTGACATTTTTACTAAGGCAATAGGTCGTAGAGAATTTGAGTATTTTTTTCTGTAAGTTGGGCATTCACAATCTGCATGCTCCAACTTGAGAGGCAGTGTTAGGATTGTGTTAGGATTGAATTAGGAGTCTCCAGGATTAGGAGACTCCGCTGTGTTAGGATCGAATTAGGAGTAGGAGTCTCAATTTTCTTTGTATATATCTTCTAATCCTTATCTTGTATAGTTGAGATAGGAAAGATAGGTTTAAGTTTGAGTTTCTGTAAACTTAGGAGATTCGATGGCTGTATATATATATCTGAATTCTCAATGAATGAAATACACAAAAAAAGCATAAACCAGAAAAGCTCTGCCATTCAATATTAATTATATTGATATATAATTATATCATTGATATATATGAACTATGTTATCCCAGGTGACGAACCCAAAAGGGGGTGAATTGGGTCCTTCAATCGATTCAAGTTTGTTTTGACATTCAATATAGCATAAATGGCTATTTCACTTTTTCTCATATAAATGAAACTCTTTTTAGCTCAGAATCTCTTCACACTCTTTTCTCCTTTGGTTTAATTTTGCTCTCTTTTCACTCGGAACACCACAATTCACTTTCTTTTTTCTTATACAATTATTTAGTGTAAATGTGTTCATGTTTAGCAATAATCAAATTTAGAGAGATTATGACCATATAAAGCCATTGGGAAGGGATTAAACCTCTCAAAGAAATATTCAAAGATTATTTCCAATGATATTGAAGGCTTATCAAAAGAAGAAAGAGCTGTTGAACCTTCAAACGATCAAAAATCTCATTTTTTTTCGTCAAATAATCAACTATCATGATTAAGTAGTTGACTGCTTAATCTTCTCAGAAGTAGATAGTCGACTATCAGAACTAAGTAATCGACTACTATTCACAAAAGAGAATCTTTCTCTTTTGGTAGTCGACTACTACTTGTAACCCAACCTTGGTTATCTTGCATAGTTGACTACTAATTAACTATTGGATAGTCAACTACAAGTTTAAACCAATCTAACACCTATTAATAAAAAAACAGTGTGAAACTAGGCTCAACTATCACATGCAGTCGACTACTAGTTGACACCAATCTCGACTGTATAAGCAATCGACTACTACCTCATGGACAATCGAACATAGAACATTTGATAGATGACTCCTAATGTCTGGGAGCCAATTCCTTACATTTCCATGCTTAGATTTTTCATACTTATGTTTAGCATTGAGTTCAGGAAGATCCCAAGAACCTTTCCTAACTTTTTGTATTGAACCAACTCGTATTGTCTGGGAGCCAATTCTTACTTTTTGCTCTCTTTCTTTCTTACAATTTTTTCCTCATTTATTTCTCCACTTTTCTCACTAGAGAACTTGTTAATTTATACTCAAATCAATGCATGGAAGAACTCAAATAGCCATTATAGAGCTATTGCAAGCACTTTGTTCTTCTATTCGAAATGTTCAAATATCATTTCAACTAGTTTTAGGGCATACAAGAATATGAAAGAGTTGTTACAAGCTTCAAACGTTCCAAAAATAGAGAGATGTCAAGTGAGATTTGTGAAAAGTAGTCAACTATCAACTCTTAGTATTAGACTACTTACTTCAGTTGTTACACTTTAGGAACTCTAGTAGGATTCCTCGAAGTTGGCTATTAGGACTCGACTCGTATGCAGCCTAGAATATGGTTTTTAAAACCAGTCCGGAGACTGAACCGGTCAGGGGTCCGGTTATCAGGTCAAACAGTTCGGCCATTCAAACTAAACGGCCGACCAGTTCTGACAAAAAAAATAAAAAAATGATTCGAACGATTAACCACTTGGGTCAGTGGTTTGTTGAGAAATTCCAATTTTGAAGAAAACTGAACCCACTCACCTGACCGCTTCCTAGTTTTTCCAATCCGATCGTCCGGCCCGATCCGGTTTTGAAAACCATGGCCTATAATCTTTTTTCTCTGATATTTAACTATTAACTTCTAATAATTGACTTACTAAGTTGTATTGTAACCAAAGTAGACCTGAGACTCGTAGTGCACATTACAATTGATTTACATCAAGTCTTGTAAAAAAAAAAAAAATACATTTGAAAGCTCATGAACTTGATTTCCTCATTTTCTTCATGGAAGGAACTTTTCCTTTTCTTGGTTCATATTCATTCCATCTGAGGAAATAATTTGAAATGTATACACGCTTGCCTTTCAAACACGTTAATGTAAATGAGTTTATTATTATCAAAATAAATAGAGCCAAAATTCTAACAACACATTGAAGTGGTGTACTCATCAACATTTCGTTGAAACATAACTGTTTTGTGGCTCTTGACTTAACCCACCCATAAAACTTACCAGAAACATTTACCAAAAAGAAAACAAATAGCCAAAACATAATTATTTTTGAGGCGCCAGCCAACGAAATTAATTCTGAACAAAAGTCAAATGTTAAGAAATAAGAAATGTAAACGACTCCTAAAATAATCAAAGTAATTAAGCGCTCCCAAACGGACTGAATCCTGCATTTTTCACAAGCGGATCCCATTTATTATTATTATTTTTTTTCTGTGGATTATTGAACCCCGAATTTTTGTTTACATGATCAAAACATTTTGCATGTGAAAAAGTTTCTATGAATGCAATTCTCACATCAATATCTTTCAAAGAAAAGGAGGCAATGAGTTGCTTGCTTTGTACCTTCCATGCGTCATAAAGTGATAAAACTCTGTTGATTACTCAAGTCGGTATTTAAATTAAAAATCAATATTTGGTCTAGTTTCTAGCTAATTATTCTGTCCATTAATTAATAAGAAAATAGACTCATGAACTAATAATCTATGGTCCAGCATAATGATATTACGTTATACCTTTCTTGTTTGCAACCGGAACAAATTTATAAATTGTTCACTGATGATCAATACATTTACCTTTCTCTGATTGATTGATTGTGAGAGATAGAATCTAGTTATGTGTTCCTGTACACACTATGCAGCTAGCGGAACAGTTTCGACAATCTATATTATTCTTCAATAAAGTCTTCCTCACTTCAAATAAATGATTTCAAACGGAATTTTCTAATTTGGCTTGCTTGACTTCGAAATATCAAATTTCAACTTGCACTTAAATAAACACTTAATCAATCTTTAAAAACGTAAATGACAGAAGAAGAAAACAATATTAAAGTGAATATATGCATGTGGGGAGGTTACAATAAGACCATCTTTCTTCTTTGTTGGTTTTTTTTTTCTGTTTAAGCAGAAAAAAAAATGTTTTATTGCAATGATAAAATCAAAAAGAAAAAAGAGGAAAAAAAAGAAAAGAAAGAAATAAGAAAGGGTGTCAAAGATTAATTTTTTCTTTGGACCATTTTGGATCGGTCCAATTCAATGCCTGGACCATCTAATTTGTTCAAATTAATTTTAATTTAGGTTAGTTTCAAGCTAAATCCAGTCTATTGACACCTATATTCCTATCTTATATCAATAGACCAGATATTAGCTTAATCCAATCCAATCCAATATAAATTTATTATGAACTAATCAGGTTAAATCTTATCTAATAAATATTTTGAATCGGATTGGTCCAATTCAATATGCCAATTTGTTGGTGCATTCAATCTGTCCAGATTAATTTTGGATTGGACCGGGTCCAATCCAAAACCGATCCATTAACACCCTTATTCACCTCTAACCAGCTTGGTCCATTTCTGTTTTGTTGCATAACAATTAATAATTATGTAGTTTTCTAGGATCTATGTGGGGAACATTAGCACCCCAATCCAAAATAGACTCAATCCAGCTTTGCCCCTTATCAGCGGTGCAAGTAGAATTGCTTTTGACTTCAAGAATTTCAACTATAGTGGGTTTGGGCTTGAGATTGGCCCATTAAAATTTAACAAATTTCCAATCCAACAAGAACCAAAGTTGCACGGCCTTGACCCTAATTCACGTCTATTACCTTTTTATGGCCCATTAGGCCTAGGACCTAGGATTCCCATGGCAAGTTCAACATGGCTTTCTCACCATGAGAAAGCAAGGGCCCATTTGGGAGGTTTGAGCTCAAGATTTGGGAGAATTGAGCTTAAGATTCAACTAAGTTAGTTCAACTGCTTTGAACCACTCTACATAAGCTATTTAATATTCATTTGGGTGGACAGAAGTCGGCAGCTTTTGGTTTTGTGAGATAGGCCTCAGACAAACAAACAGTCTCTTTGTTTGGTGAAAGTCCTTGAATAGCCCGACTCAACTCTCAGTCAGTCATTTCAAGGATTGTTCAGTCAGTCATTTCAAAGCAATTGAACTAGATTAATCGTACCTTCAACTCAGCCCTCCCAAACAGGCCCAAAAAAGATGCTGAAACTGACAGCTGACTGATGGACAACCAATTCGGGCTCTCGAAATACAAAACATAGCTTATAAATTGTCTGTGTTGAATCACCTTTAAAAGCCAAAAAGCCGCCGTGCTTTATTTGAACTCTTCATAAGCGACACGAATTGCATCAAAGCAATGTTTTAAAAGAACAATGCGGAACCAGAACCGTTTTAACCACCAGTTTTTAGGTCAATGATCGGACCGGTTGTCGGTTTTAACCACCGACTGATTCATGGCAGTTCAAAAACCATACATCAAAGAATTTGTCGGTGAATTACATGACAGATGCCGACAAAACAAAATATCACGACGCGAGTTTGTCCAAACGGTACCTCAACCTGGACTATTGGACTATATGGTGCGCTGGAATTGGCCTGTCTTTACAAATTATGCGTCGGTCCACGCCTAAATTTTCAAGCAGTGAATTGGTCAGCTTATTATTTCTCCCTCAAAATTTTGTGGGGTTTTCTTTATGTTTGTTTAAGGTATAAATTCAATTTTACACGGATATAAATATGAACCGGTTCAGTAATGGATGAAAATTGAAATCGGTTATTTTTGAATATTTACATCAATCTAAGATGTAAATTTTGATGATTTTTTTTTCAAAATTTGGAATATGCGTCAGTGTAAATATAACTTGTAGCCTATAACCTGCTACAACCTATAGCTTTAGCCTATAGCTTATAGCCTGTAGATTTAGCCTGCTACAACCTGTAGCTTAGATGCATCATTGCTCACCGGCTCTTTCCTTCACGCATCTCTTCATAGTTCGCTCTACTACAGCACCAAATGAGAGAGAGAGAGAGAGTAGTGGAAGGAAGAACCACGGGAGAAAATGGCAAAGCCATAGAGGATGAGACAGGAGGACGTGAAGGCTATCTGGGTGGAGCCATCTAAGAGGCTGTTTGGACAGTAAGTAGGAGGCACGGCTCACCCATGGTGCGCTTTACCCTTCTCTCCGATGACCATGGCTTCCGGGAGATTTATTTTAGTGGCCGTCATCACTTACTTCACATTGCATGCTAAAAAGAAGTCTAAAGCTTCTGCCGTTGGTGTGGCCGATGTTGCCGCTGGGAAGGTCAACCTTGCCACCAGCGGCGCCGACGAGAGAGAAAACATGAGCATGATGGAGGTTGAGAAGGAGCAGACAGAGAAATGGAGAATAAAGATGTTAGAGTGAGAAGAATTTTACTTCGATGGTAGGAACGGTAAGGTTTACATTGATAATTTTGATGTATTTCTTACATCAATTATAGGTGTAAAAATATTTTGAAATGGAGTTTTACACCGACTTACGATGTACATATACACTCTATCCAAACACTTGCAAAATCGAACCGGCGTGTAAAATTTACCCCATTCGATTTGAAACCTCAAACAAACGCGGGCTAACACAGAAAGCAAAAGCTTTTTCTGATTAATGTTCTGTTTCTCTTATTCTTTTTATTAAACAAACGCAGTCTTATAGAGTATTGGCATCTTTTAACGCCAGTCCGTGAATCATATGGGTCTCTTCTAATTTAAACTTAAAAGTACTAAGTATTTTTTACTTTTGGACTGCATTTGGTTAGATTTGCATTGGTGTAAATGCACAGAAGTGTCAATAGGCTAAATGTAAATTATGGTTTTCTTTTGCTTCAGATTTAACCTTGTCTTGTCATGTTAGGCTCAGTTTGTGAAGAATACAAACCGAAAAAATAAAATAGAAATTGTATGTTTACTGGGCTTCTCTTTACTCTTCCGAAACTGAAAAAATAAAATAGGAATTAAAGAATACTGCAAGGGATTGGAGGTAGGAAGAAGTTATTTATTTGAGAGTGAGGTAGGAGGAAGGTGGTGCAAATTTTGCATTAATTTTTGTGATGCAAAAGTTATACTATTAGTAAATGCAAATAAGATAAAATATATAAATTTTGTATCAGATAAGAGCGCAAATCATTTTCAAACATGCAAAACTTGTATCTCGTTCAAATTTGCACCACAACACGCAGCCTTAGCTTTTTAAATGAGAATGTAAATGTAAATGCGTGTTGCGCTAATCTCTTGCTGTATTACCTTTAATTTTAAGCCAATTTCTTTGGTTGCAGTGCAATTTTGTTTACACTAATACAAATGCATGGAAGAGAAAATGAAAAAAAAATACAAATTCTTATTTAATATTGTTTTGGGTTTTACTTTATTCTGCTTCATGTCTTAATTTACTTTATTTGTACTACAAACAAACAAGATAAGCTAAAATTTGAAACAAAAATGGGTCAGAATTTACAATCAAATAATTTGCATTGCCATAGCTTTGGATCAGTACAAATTTATTTGCATTACAACCAAAGACAACCTAAATGATTGAGCTCTTATTTAGCATGGCGTGGCCCATGTGCGGCCTCCCATCTAGGGGTGTCAATTGGACTGGATTTGGTTCAACCCATTCCAGTCCAATTTGAGTCCACTACAAAGGGACTAGGTCCAATCCAATTCAATGAATAATTTGGACTATTTTGGACCGGTCCAATTCAATGTTCAAATCGTGCAAATTGTTCAAATTCATTTTAATTTAGATTGGTTTCAAACCAAACCTGGTCCATTAACACCTATATTCTTATCTAATATCAATGAACCTGATATTGGCTTAATCCGACAAAATCAAATATAAGTTTTTTATAGATGGACCAGGTCCAATCCAATCTAATAAATATTTTGGACTAGATTAGTCCAATCCACTATGTGTTTCTGGTTCGTCCAATCCGTCCAAATTGATTTTGGACTGGACGGGGTCCAATCCAAAACCGATCCATTGACACCCTTAGTCACATCGAGGCCCATATGTGCTTAAACGATTTCCTAACAAGCTTGATCGCTTTCACATATCAACATATGCTCATCTTGTTGAGGCTGATATTCCATTTTGTCCATTGGCCACTGAGCAAGATCTATAGTACTGCCCAAGCCTGATGTTACAAGGCAGAAGTACAAATACTAATTTCCCAAGCCACTTATAATATTTTAAGTATTTATTGGGGTGGGGATGTTTGGTGAGCCACTTTTCCAACAAGTACTTATTTAAATGTCAATGACATTTTTAGCCCCTATTTCACAATCACATGTAAATAATGGTTTTCGCATATTATATCATATAAAAAATTAATAATAAGAACAATAAAGATGATGATAATAAAATGGAAGAGCATCACAAATATGCAATAAAAATTATAAAAAATATGATATCACCAATCATTCATATTAATAATAAAAAAATAATCAAAATTCGGATTATGCAAAATAAATAACAAGAAAAGTTTAGCAAATACATATTATTTATATAATATTCAACAACAACGACAAAAAAAATAGTAGTTATTCGTACACACCATTACACAATCAAACACATATACAATAATCACATCATTTTCGGTTTTTATCTCTGAAAATAGAAAAAAAATCATTTTTCAGCAATATATTGCACAAAAAAGCAAAATAAACCAGAAATGGTCAAAGTTATACAATTAGGATGCCTTACCTTTGGTTGTCGGTGACTCTACAGTGAGTTCTCGGCCCTTAGAACTAAATCTAAGAAAAAAAATGTCAACAACATTCCATGCATTAAACCCCACCAAAAACCATAAATAATTGAGTCTAGAACCAAGAAGAATGATTGAAAGTGGAAAACAACTTAATCGTCAGCTGATTTTCGCTGTTTCAGTGGTCACCAGTCACGCTAAAGCTACGTGCCACCATTGCTGGTCTGGATTTATATGAATGGAAAAGGAGAAGGGTTTTCTCCATTATGGAGCATTTTGGGTATTATAAAAAAAATTCAAGAACTAGACTGTCCCACAAATTTCAGATAAACAAGTGCTTAAAAAAAGCCACTCCCAAGTTACTTTTTTTAAGTGCTTCCTTTGAAATAAGCACTTATTCCTGACTTATTTGCCAAATAAGAATAAATACTTATTTGCCACTTAATGTTTGGTCCCAACACTTCTTGTAAGTACTTGTTGAAATAACTACTTAAAACAACTAAAATCAAACAAGGCCTTATTACTGCCATCACTAGAGGCCCATGATAAGTTACATATCACCTTTTCCAATTCTTTTAATAACAGTTTTTTGGAGTGGTTGTAGCAAACATGCTAAAAAAACATTGCTAATAAGAACCAACTTATCAACAAAAAAGAGAAGTTTCCCTTTCCAACCAGCAACTTTAATTCTTCCTCTATTAATTGGAACACTCAAATAAATAAAAGGAAGATGCTTACTCATGAATCCTGTACATCTTTCCACAATAGCACTTCTAGGAGTCGACTTCCTTGAAGCAATAAAGCAATCTTGTTTTGTTTTAATTAGTTGCCTAGAATCCAAATCATATTTTCATATAATCTAAAATGCTTGGACAACCCCTTGGAAATATACAAGAATCAACTTATTTGTCTTCAACTAACTAGCTTCCTGAGAGACAAGGGGTGTCAATGGACCAAATTTGGGTTAGACTCATTCGAATCAATGGACCAAATTTTTAGCCAACACCAGCCTATGTCCTTTCCTCAAGCCCATCCTAAGAATTCCACTAACCAAAACTGATTGGACTTCTCGGTTACCAATGAAACATTTACAAACAAGTTGGGCTTTTAGGTGCCTTTTATGCTTGGATAGACTTTCCTGATGATATCCCCCACCAACACAGGTGTTCACTTCTTGAAACACCTTAAATAAAAAGAATATTACATTGTAAGCAAAAAGATAAATGCAATACATTTTAGTAGGCTGATGGCAACAAATATAAAGCAAACTAATCAAAACAAGAGATTGCACAAACTGCTAAGCTCAACCACTTGAAGAGATTCTTGAATCTGAGTAAGAAACATTTAAGCCAAGATGGCTACTTGGTTTTTCACACTTCTAATTGATTTGGTTCAAAGAACTCTTCATTCTTAAAGATTCTTGTTCACAAAAAATGCTCTATTTTCTTTAGATGATGTTCACAAAAGAAATTCCTATTTTTCTTTTAATCCAAAACCACTTATTTATAGTGATGAGAGCGTCTGACCATTAGAGAGATGTTGGGGAGGATGCAAACCAGTCTTGGTAATGTTTTAGATCAAGCTTCCAATGAGTAAAAGGAATACCAAAACAAGAAATTGGCATGATGCCTTCCAACAGCCAAATTGACATATTCTCTTGGTCGACTATCACTTGCAGGTGGGAATCTTTATCCTCTAGTAATCAACCAATCCCACTTATTAGTCAACTAACAACTTATGCCAACCCTCGGCTATCAAAGGTTGTTGACTCATCAATGACCTATAGTCAACTTATGAAGATAACAACATATCACAGGTCTTAGCTATCAAAGGTAGTCAACTCATGAATAGTGTTCTCATTGATGTCAAACGCCTTGGTTGTTAAGGGTAGTCGATTCATGCATGAGTATGATTAGTTGACTGCTAATTATCCATAACCTTAGAACCTTGCATAAATTTATTCCAAATGTCTATACTCTGTTACCTTAGGCTTCCAAGGTGAGACTAAATATTTTTTTAAGTCCAAAAACATCTAAAAACTAGACCTAGTCTAACCTTTGGTCTCAAAGATTCAAGTTAACTGAGTTTGGTCAGGTTTGAGCTCTTAGTATACATCTTAAGCTTGAGATTTACATCAAATCCAATACATATATAACATAACATGACACAATATAGACCACTTGGACTTAAATGCTCTTCTTCCTTTAGTTAATGGTAGTCAATATCTTCCTTTGGAGAAATTCACCGTAATTGATAGATGCCCAATACTTCATTGCTTTGATTCTTTTAGCATTTATTAATCATTTTTAACTCAATAAATACAATTACACACTTAACAAAAATCATTAGTATTACCAAATTATCAATGTGTTTGTTACCACCAAAACACATAGGGCCAACATTTTTTCTCCCCTCAATGTTACTCATGAGACTCGAACTATGACCTAACTCTAATACCAATTTGTCGTTCAAGGAAAAATTAATGCTTACCATTACACCAAAAACTTAAGTTGATAGCGAAGGTACTACTTCAATTCCTTGTAGCGGGTGGGGATGTTAAGCCTCTAAATCCTGAGGGATAATGCTAGCTCTCATAAAGCCAACAAGATGGTGGAAATTTTTGTATTGGGTTGTGATGCTGCACGATCTGGGTACTCTTAGTTGGCTGAAACCTGGCTCCTAGCTGTGATAGATAGCTCCTGAGATAGAGAGGAACGTGAAGGATTCTTGGGGAGCTCTCCCGGCAGGAACACTCCGATGGCTAAGTTAGAATTCTGAGGAAAACTCAAGGAAAGCACAGAGAGAGTTAAGAGTGCTGAAAGTGCTAGCTTTAATACCTTTGCTTTGCGAGGGTCGGGGTCCTTTTATATCGGAGCTCAGTCACATCAGGCATAACCGTCACTGCCCTAGCGGTTACTGCCAGGGTTGAGATGGCAGGTGCAGGCTGCTGTTGCAAGGTACGGAACTGTCAGGCATGCCATGCTTTTCAAAGATGGCAGGCATGACGAAGCCTGGCGAGAGATGTGGGCGCTGCCACTAGATCCGACAGGTATGGATGTCAGGCGGATCTTCCCTGTAGGTTGCCGATCTACTTTGCACCGAACCGCCTGGGGCTGAGTTACCTTGCACCGAGGTGCCGAGGTACCCCGAGTTGCTCACACTAGAGGCAAACCTTAAGCAAGTAAGAACAGGAGTGTCGACGGTGTTGTCCCGACGTGTTTCTCCCTTGGGACAATTAACCAGAAGTCGGGGTGCTCCCTTCTTAGGAAGGAAGAGCTCGGAACCTCTTAGGAGGAGCTCGGGTCCCTTTGCACAGAGGGAGATCGGGGCGCTCCACCCTTAGGGGTTGGGGTGAGCTGGGCCTTGCTTCCCGGCAAGTTGTCACACCCACCGAGTCGTTCAGTCGGGCTTCGGCGATATTGCTACGCTGAGTTGTGACCAAGCTGTCATGCTAAGTTGCCACTTATGCCAGGTCATGTCCATGTGTCCCTGTGCTACGAGGTCGGGCCAAATCACCCTACATCAATTGCCCCCCACTCCCCGTGCTGGGGGTTCAGACCCAACGCGGGGAGTCCGCAGACTACCGGGTGGATTTGGCTCAGGCTTAAGCCTTCTTGTCCGTCAGCTCATTGGTTGGACTGGTTCTCTGCTCGGCTCAATGAGGAGCAGCCCGGGTCATGTACGGTCTACGCGCGGACGTCATGCAACTTATGAACTCCACGGACATAAAAAAACACGCTAAACCAATTTTGCCTCGGGGGTCACGCAGCCAGTTTTCATGACAACCGTCAGGTCTTTCGATCTCAACCGTTAATGCATGCGTACAGTGGTTATAAATAGTAGGGGTATTGGCCATTTTTCCTTCGTCACAAATCCTCAGCCCTAGTCTTGAGCTCGCATCCAAAGCCTCCAGATTGGGTCAGTTCTTCCCAATTTGGTCATCTTCCTTTAGTGAGTCACCCTAGCTTCTTTTCCTTCAATTTCATTATGTCTAGTTTTGATAGCCAATTAGATGAGCCCGAGGTGGATACCCCGGCTCAGGGTGACCCTGTTGGAGTCCAGTCTCCCGAGGTGCAAGAGGCCTCGGGTAACTTGGTGTCCACCTCTCACCGAGGTCAGATGCTGGATAGGTTCGGACCCTCCACCATGACCCTGGAGAGGCTCCGCTACCTCATCTGGTAGTACAACCTGCCCAAGGAGTACACCTACAATCTACCTATGGGTAACTTCCCATGGGAACACAGCCCTGATGAGGTCATGATCTTCTAGAAGCAGCTCATAGCCGGGCTCCGTCTTCCTTTCCATCCACTTATTGTGGAGATCCTGAATCACATCAATGTTACAATAGACCAGCTCTACCCGAACTCGGTCCATAACATGGTCGGGACCATCTCCCTTTGCTACGAGTACATCCTCCCCCTGAACCTGGACATATTCTGTTCCATTCTCACCATAAAGAAGAGTGCTTCATGCGTTCTTCCCGAGCATAGGAGGGCCTATTACTTGTCCCCTCGCTCGGGCTTCAAGTTGCCGCACAAGCTTCCGAGCAAGATCCCAGCTTGGAAGCAGGACTACTTCGTAGTCTAGAACCCCGCGGGGTGGCCCTTCCCTACTCAATGGAGGATGGCTATCCAAGACCCTAACATCATATCTTTGACAAGAAGACAAGGGAGACGCTCCAGTCATGGGCTGAGGTCGGGTTTAGTTACAAGGATTACATCACCGAGAGCAAGCTCATTTAGGCCGGCTTGAGTCTGGGTAGGTAGTCTTAGTACCTTAGTCACTTGGCTTGCACTTTCTCCTTTTTCTTCTTTTACTTGAGTACTAATGCCGAGCTTTGTTGCAGGTCCCATGGAAGCGGATAAGCTCAAGGGGCATAAGCTCTTCGACCATATGAAGGGGAGGAAGAAGTGGACTGCTAAGAAAGCTCGTGTTAAGTCACTGTCGGCCGCCACTCCCGAGCCCAAGCTTCCACTGGCTCCCTCTTCTGAGCCCGAGCTCCGTGACACTCCTCCGATCATCGACTTGGAGGAGTCCGTACCACCTCAGGAGCCCGAGACCTCAGCTGAGCCTACTACGAAGGCAACACCTGAGCCTAAGATCGTCACTGAGGCTGCCGACGTAGCAGTTGAAGCCTTTGCCGAGCCCATCCGCACAGCCGAGATGGCGGTATCCAGCTCGGGAAGCCCAAATGGAAACCAAAGTATCTTGGTCCCCCAGTGCAGACTTCGGAAGAGCAAGGGGCTGTTTACGCCGAGGAAGTCTTGACCTAGGCCGAGCTCACCCCTGCTTAGCTCGAAGCCCGAGCTGCTACCCACACCATGGTGGTAAGTTTCCTCCCTTCTCTCCTCTTTATGTATATATATATATATACATCTCTTCGGTGCTAACCAACATTCTTCGTTAGGCGAACTCCGTCGTGCATGCCCTGACTCTTCAATCTGAGAGGAACCTGAAGCAGGCTCTGAACGCTGAGGAGTCATCCCGTGCAGCCCATGCTGATCTGAGGGCAGCTCGCGGCCAAATCCACAGATGGAGAGCGACACCATGGCCTAGAAGAATGTCATCACGGCATTGATGGCAGAGAAGGAGGAGCTGACACACGAGAAGGATGCGCTGAGGGGCGAGGTGGACACCCTCAAAGCAGAGCTGGCACATGAGAAGGGCGTGCTGAGAGGTGAGCTGGACACTCTCAGGGCAGAGGCAGAAGGCCTTAAGGAGAACAAAAAGGCCCTTCTGCATGAGGTGGAGTTCCTCAAGGCTGACATTGAGGAGAAGACTGAGATCTTTACTCAAGCCAAGAGGAGACAAAGATCAAGGTTGTCGCGGAGTACATCCAATCGGACAAGTTCGATGCCGTTCTAGGGGAGGCCTACCGTAAGGGGTTCAAGCTCAGCAGGTGGCTGATAAGGCATACATACCTCGAGCTTGACACGAGCGCCATCACCACCTAATGAATCATGGATGAGATAGCCTGTTAAGCCACAGAAGATCCGAATTCTGAGGACGAGGACGGTGACAAAGAAGCAGATGTCACCGATCGGCCTGAAGCTTCTGAGGAGGTCCCGCATAGAGATGACGATCCCCCAAAGTAATTATTTTTTGTACTTTGAGCCTACGAGCTCAGTTTTAGTTTCTTTTTCCTTTTTCCCTTTTTTCTGTCAAGCTCATTGTGCAAAACTTATTTGTTAATGAAATCAGCTTTTTCTTTGCCAAGTGTTGTTACTCGCTAAAGCATCCGTTTTGTCTGAGCTATTGTAGTAAAGTGTACGAAGTAGGGTTTCTCAACTTTTGCCGCCCTGAGCTCTCCTAGTACCTCGTGGGGGTGGATGTTGTGACATACACCGAGGTGATTCACATAGTAAGGCATGCCCAAATTGTCTTCTGGTTGTACGCCGAGGTGACCTAAGCATCGCAGAATCTACCGGTCTGCTTGCACCCTTGACACATTATGTACTGTGGTGCTGAGCTCCTTGGTTAGCTCGGTATTTTAGCCCCTTGGCCGAGAGGTGAGTGGCTTCAGCCATCCTCGGAGTTTGTTCGTGTCATAGAGGCGGCTAGGTTATTATGCCAGAGTCTGTTAGTTCGGCATTTTGGCCCTTATGCCGAAGTCTGTTAGTTCGGCATTTTGGCCCTTAAGCTCTGAAAGTGACTCGTGGTCTGCTCTTGGAGTTTGCCCATGGAATAGAAGCGACTGGGTCTTATTGTGCCAAGGTCTTTGTTAGCTCGGCATTTTGGCCCTTAGGCTTTGAGAGTGACACGTGGTCTACTCAGTTATTTATAGGTAATACTGCCTTAGGTTGACAATATTCCATGCCCGATGTACTTGTTTCCCTTCCAGGGTTTCAAGCCCATATGTTCCTTCCCTGAGTACTCGCTTTACTCGGTAGGGTCCTTCCCAGTTCGGACCAAGCTTACCAACACCAGGCTCAGGCACCATAACCTTATGGAGAACCAGATCGCCAATGTGGAGAGTCTGCCTTTTGATCCTAATGTTATAGTATCGAGCTACCCTTTGCTGGTAGGCCGCGGCCCTGATGTATGCGAGGTCCCGTACTTCGTCAAGTAAGTCGAGGTTGGTACGTAACTCGTCTTCATTTGCCTTGTCATCATACGCTTCTAGTCTCAGCGAGGGAACTTCGATCTTGGCAGGAATGATTGCTTCAGTGTCGTAGGTGAAGTTAAAGGGGGTTTCTCTTGTAGCAGTCTTTTTCGTGGTACGATAAGCCCATAATATGCTGGACAGATCATCTACCCATAGTCCCTTAGCTCGGTCCAGACGTGCCTTTAGTGCATGGAAAATAGCTCTGTTTGTGACTTCCACCTGACCGTTTGCCTGAGGGTGCGCCACTGAGGTGAAGTTCTGCTGAATTCCCATGTCTTGGCACTAGTTATGGAATTTGATGTCTTCGAACTGCTTACCATTGTCGGCCTCCTTATATAGTTTTTCAAGGGGGCTCTTGCCCCTTCTTGAAGTCTCTAGAATTGGGTGTATTACACCCCTCATGAACCTTCTAGAGTGCTCCCTCCTTCTCTTCAAGAAACATCTAGGAGTTGCCGCCCCTAGCTCCCTTTGGGCTGCTATTTGGGCTACAACTTAGCTTGCTTTTGAGCTCATGTGGGCTACACTCTAGGCTGTTATTTGGGCTAAAAATGGGCTGGGCCAAAATTTCCTTCTTGCTAGGCTTCTTCCCTTGGGTTTTCCAAAGAGTTAGCTTGCACTACTTGGGCCGAATGAAACTCCCTTGCTCTCATGGCTGGGCCGGGCTGAACTTGATAAATTTTGGGCTTTCTTTTCTTGCTTTTGCCTTCCTTTTGTTGATTTGGCTCCCCCTGAAATCTTTCTTGCAATCAAGCTAAAATAGGGCAAAATCTAATTAAACCAGCATAAAATTTCATGCAAAAACCTCATAAAATATAGATAAATTGTAGGTTCATCAAATACCCCCACACTTAAGCTTTTGCTTGTCCTCAAGCAAAGACATCAGTCATAAACTTAACATTCCCCCCTTCTGTTCTCACCATTTACCTGGTGAAATTTTTAAGATAGAAATGCATTGAGTAGTCGGGGAACTTTTGTAAGTGCTCAACTCTTATTCTTGTAAATTACCATTTAAGATATGTATCAGATCCAAGGAAAGGAGAATATGAATTTCATCATAGTCTAGCCTTCACTCCTAATTCATATATAAATCAGCTCCTTAATTGTCAAGGTTAATAATCAAATTTCACTAAGTTTCACATCTGTAACTAAATCTCAATGAGAGTTCAACTTTAGAGTGCCCCTTTGAACCTCGGTTGTCACCACAATTACTTATTTCTAAGGGTGAGTGCATCTTATGCTCCATCTCACCCTTTTTTTTTTTTTCGGTGTGAGTGCATTTTATGCTCCATTTCACACACTTTTCTCTCTCTCTTTTTTTTTTTTTTTTGGTGTGAGTGCATCTTATGCTCCATCTCACATTGGTCACTTACTTGAGGTAGGACTCATGTTCTGAGCTGCTAGTTTTACTATTCAGTTCAAAATAGCGGAGTCAATTTGGGCTTTTGTCCTTCTTTGCAATTATTGAACCTCAAGAATCAGCACTTCAGATGTGCACTAGCTCTCTTGACCATTAACCATAAAATCAAGGGCTTCTATACACATGAAGATAGTTAGGGCTAGTCATGCTGAAAAGCATATTCAGCTCCCCTTTTCTCATGCATATATCAAATTGGGTCATTCACAAGAATAAAAACTTAACAAGTACATCAGTCTCCCTCAACTCATTGAATTCCTTCTTAAAAAAAAATCATCAAATAAATAGTAATGAACTTGAGGGGTTCCAGTCTTTTTTGGTTATGTCATTGCCTGCATATGTGTGTTGGGGTGAATGAGGTGCATGGTTTCAGCCCCCATACCCTAGCCTCGGGCTCACTCCCCCACACTTAAGATGAACATTGTCCTCAATGTTCGTAGTGTTAGGGGATCACACTTGCTAGAGCAAACTGAAGAAAAGAAAATGATGAACTGAGTCCTTAAAGAATTGGAATTTTGAGAAAAATATCTTTATTTTACTAACTAATATTCTAAAAAGATAAATGACAAAAAGATTCCTTAACTTGTTCATGAGCAAGCATAAAAGATTATTGGTTATCAAGATAAACAGTGGATGGAGGGGGTACAGTACCGCCCATTAAATATGGTTTCAGGCGCTAACCATTTACTTTAAACGTGCCCTGAACCGGGTGGTTGAGTTCTATAGCCCCATGGGGAAAAACCTGTGAAATGGTAAAGGGTCCAGACCACCTGGATCTCAGCTTACCTGGAAACAAGCGGAGACGGGAATTATATAACAATACCTGTTGGCCTACATAAAAATCCCGTCTCAGCAAGTTCTTATCATGCCAGTTTTTTATTCTTTCTTTATAAACTTTGGCATTCTCATAGGTGGTAAGTCTGAATTCATCCAATTCATTCAATTGCAACCGCCTTTTAGCCCCTGTGGCCTGAATGTCAAAATTTAAGAATTTAAGAGCCCAATAGGCCTTGTGTTCCAATTCAACTGGTAAATGGCATGCTTTACCAAAGACCAATCTGTAGGGGGACATGCCAATGGGTGTCTTAAATGCAGTTCTGTATGCCCATAATGCATCATCTAATTTGATGGACCAATCTTTTCTGGCGGATGCTACGGTCTTTTCCAGAATTCTTTTGAGTTCCCTGTTAGCCAACTCCACTTGGCCACTAGTTTGAGGGTGATAAGGGGTAGATAATTTATGTGTAATTCCATATTTCTGCATTAACCTCTCAAATTGGCTATTGCAGAAGTGAGTTCCCCTATCACTAATTATAGCTCGCAGAGTGCCAAATCAAGAGAATAGTTTCTTTAGGAAGTGTACCACCCTTCTTGAGTTATTTGTAGGTAAAGCCATGGCTTCTACCCATTTGGATACATAGTCAACTGCAACGAGGATGTACTTATTCCCAAAAGAATTCGGGAAAGGTCCCATGAAATCTATACCCCAAACATCAAAGATTTCATAGATTAAAATATTGGAAAGGGGCATTTCATTCCGTCGGGAAATGTTTCCCGATCTTTGGCATTTGTCACATGTGGACACATACCGATGGGCATCTTTGAAAAGTGTGGGCCAATAAAAACCTGATTGCAAAACCTTGGCTGCAGTGCGACTAGCTCCAAAATGACCTCCTGCTTCTTTATCATGGCAAAATTGGAGTACCGACTCCATCTCCTCCTCGGGGACACATCTCCTTATGATCTGATTTGCACACAATTTATACAAAAAAGGTTCCTCCCACAAATAGTATTTTACATCAGAAAGGAATTTCTTTTTCTGTTGATATGAAAGGTTAGGAGGAAGGACTTGTGCAGCTAGATAATTAGCAAAATCAGCATACCAAGGATATGAGTATTTCTGTATTGAGTACAACTGCTCATCCGGAAATTCTTCTCGAATGTTGCTGGTTATCTCCTCTTTTGAGCTTACCGTGTCCAACCGGGAGAGATGGTCAGCAGCCAGGTTTGCAGCACCCTTCAGGTCTCTAATCTCAATGTCAAACTCTTGCAATAAAAGGATCCACCTGATCAGTCTTGGTTTTGAATTTTGCTTGGTAAGCAAGTGCCTTAATGCCGAGTGATCTGTGTGGACAACAACCTTGGATAATATCAGATATGAACGAAACTTATCAAGTGCAAATATTACTGCTAGCAGCTCCTTTTCTGTGGTGGTGTAATTGAGTTGGGGTCCAGTCAAGGTTCTGCTAGCATAGTAAATTGGATGAAAATGTTTGTTCATTCTTTGTCCTAAAACAGCTCCTATAGCAAAATCACTCGCATCACACATTAATTCAAATGGGAGGGTCCAATCTGGTGCTACCATGATAGGTGCATGGATCAATTTGTCTTTCAAGATGTTGAAAGCATGAAGGCATTCAATTGAAAATTCAAAAGGCACTTCTTTCTGAAGCAAGGTAGATAATGGCTTGGAAATTTTTGAGAAATCTTTAATAAACCTTCTATAGAATCCGACATGTCCTAAGAAACTTCTCAAAGAACGAACAGATGTTGGGGTTGGCAATTTTTCAATTGCCTCCACCTTGGCCTTGTCGACTTCTATACCTCTTTGAGAGATCTTGTGTCCAAGCACTATGCCTTCTTGCACCATAAAATGACATTTCTCCCAATTCAACACAAGATGCGTTTCTTTACATCTAGTAAGTACCTGTTCCAGATTATTCAAACATGCATCAAACGAAGAGCCAAAAACTGAAAAATCATCCATGAAGATCTCAATAAATTTTCCAACCATATCAGAAAATATAGACATCATACATCGCTGAAAGGTTGCTGGGGCATTGCATAACCCAAAGGGCATCCTTCGGTATGCAAAGGTTCCATATGGGCAAGTAAAAGTGGTCTTTTCTTGATCTTCTGGTGCAATTGGTATCTGGTTATACCCTGAATATCCATCCAAGAAACAATAATACTCATGCCCGGCTAGCCTCTCCAACATTTTATCCATAAATGGGAAAGGGAAATGGTCCTTCCGGGTGGCTTCATTTAATTTTCTATAGTCAATACACACACGCCATCCGGTAACGGTTCTAGTAGGGATGAGTTCATTTTTCTCATTTGGAACAACAGTCATACCCCCTTTTTTGGGCACAACTTGCACAGGGCTTACCCAAGAACTATCAGAAATAGGATAAATGATCCCAGCATCTAACAACTTAATTATTTCAGCCTTTACTACTTCTTTCATGTTGGGCTTCAGGCGCCTTTGGGGTTGAACGGAAGGCTTGCTGTCCTCTTCCATCAAAATTCTGTGAGTGCAGATTGATGGATTAATGCCTTTGATATCTTCTACCTTCCAAGCTATAGCATTTTTGTGTTCCCGCAGCACTCTTAATAATTTTTCTCTTTGTAAGGGATTCAGCGCTGCAGAAATTATCACGGGGAGATCTGATGGTTCCTCAAGGAAAGCATACTCTAAATGGGATGGTAATTGCTTCAGTTCAAGGGTGGGGGGTTCTTGGGGTGATGGCTTACCTGATGGTCTAGGCAATTTGCCTAAGTTCTCTAATTTAAGAAACCCCTTTCCCTTGAATTGAGGCTTATCGTTCAGGTATGCTATCATGAGGTTTATTTTTTCATTTTCTCCCTCTTCAAGTTCTCCCTGTTGGAGGCAGAGTTCAAGAGGATCAGTTATTCTACTTACCTGGAAGCATTCATCAATTGTCAATTCAATGGCATCAATCATAAAACAAGAATCATCACTAGAGGGTGCATGTTTCATAGCATTAGACATTTTAAAAATTTTCTCCTCATCTTGTATCCTAAGACTGAGTTGTCCTTGTTGGACATCAATCATTGCTTTCCCGGTAGCCAGGAAAGGTCTCCCTAGGATAAGCGGGACCTCCACATCTTCTTGCATGTCTAACACAATGAAATCAACTGGAAAAATGAATTTGTCAACTTTAACTAACACATCTTCTATGATCCCCCTAGGATGTCTAATGGATCTATCAGCCAATTGTAATGCCACTCTAGTGGGTTGGGGTTCATTCATCCCCAATTTCTTGAAGATAGAATATGGCATTAAATTGATGCTAGCTCCCAGGTCACATAAAGCCTTTTCAATTTTTAAACTGCCAATGGTACAAGGAATAGTGAAACTCCCTAGATCTTTGAGTTTCTGAGGCAGCTTGTTCAGAAGGATAGCAGAACATTCCTCATTTAATGCAACTGTAGCCACATCTCCCAATTTTCTTTTGTTTGCCAATAATTCCTTCAAAAACCTTGCATAGTGTGGCATCTGGGCTAAAGCATCAGCAAAAGGAATATTAATATGTAAACTTTTAAATATTTCAAGAAACTTACCAAATTCCTTCTCCAATTTTTGTTGCTTCAGCCTGTTAGGGAATGGAACTTGTGGTTGTTGGTGCATCCCTTGTTGTGCTTCTGGTTGTTCCGTCTTCTGTTGTCTGGTCCCAAGGCTTGTTTCTGCCTTGGGTTCAGCCCAATTCTTCTTTTCTACCTCAGGCAACTCTATTCCACTTCTTAAGGTAATAGCTTGCACCTGCTCTCGTGGATTCACTTCAGTGTTGCTTGGAAGAGTTCCTGGCGTCTGGAAGAGATTAATTGTGCCAATTGCCCCACTTGGTTTTCCAGGTTTTTGATTGAGGCTTCCTGGTTCTGGAACCTAGTTTCTGCACCTGCTATAAATTTTGTCATCAGTTCCTCCAAATTGGATTTTGGTTCAGGCTGATGATAAGTCTAGTGGAACGGCTTGGAAATATGCTGATTTGGCCAGGACTGGTTTGAATGTCCCCTCCATCCTGGATGAAAAGTATGGTGACTCTGGTAACCCTACTGTCTTGACGAATTGCTGACATAGTCAACTTGTTCAGTAGATGGTCTGAACTGATTGCCAACTTGGCAGTCTGTACTGATGTGGCCTCCCCCAACAATTCACAATTAAGAGGCTGCACATGCATGGCAGCTATCTGCATTTCATCTATTTTCTTACTGAGTGCTCCTATTTGTGCAGATAGTGCTGTATAAGTGTCAACATTATGCAAGCCTTGCTGCTTCCTAGTTTGAGTTCTTTCCGAATGCCATTGATAGTTGTTGGCTGCCATTTCCTCAATAAGTGCATGGGCAACCTCAAGAGTTTTATTATTTATGGATCCTCCGGCTGCAGAATCTAATATGGTCTTATTTTAGTCAGTAAGACCATTATAGAAAGTCTACACTTGCAGCCAAATGGGGAGGACATGGTGAGGAACTCTCCTTAACAGCTCCTTGTATCGTTCCCATGACTCATATAAAGATTCCCCCTCTTGCTGGAAAAAAGTAATGATGTCATTCCTCATTTTAGCAGTTTTAGAAGGGGGAAAATATTTAGAGAGAAAACGGCTGGCCATTTCGTCCCATGTAGCTATAGATCCTGTCGGTAATGAGTTCAACCAAGCTTTGGCTTTATCCTTCAAAGAAAATGGGAATAACCTCAGCCGGATGGCATCATCACTTACCCCATTGTGTTTGAAGGTGTCACAGATTTCCAAGAAGTTAGCAATATGGGCATTCGGATCCTCATGGGCCATACCACAAAACTGAACCGTATTTTGTATCATTTGGATTATGGCCGGTTTAATTTCGAAGTTATTGGCAGCAATAGTTGGCCTGATAATGCTGGAGACAGTCCCGGTGAGGGTGGGCTTGGCATAATCCATCATAGTTCTTTGTTCAGCCATTTCTTTTGCTTCTTGTCTGACTTGCCTAGCAGCTCTCAAACGGACACGGAGAGTCCGTTCAATCTCCGGGTCGTAAAGGATCTCTTCCAGTTCAGGTCTGCTTGTCATAAACTGTTAAAGTCAAAGCAATAAAAATGCCAATATTCACAAAAGAAAATAAATAACTAATCCTATCACATTGAAAATGTAAAGTGAATTATTGGAATACAAAAACCTACATCCTATCATGAATAAATGAAGCCGATTATACTAAAAGCAGATTTAAACCATTCATCTTATTCAAGGTTCCTTTATCTACATCCATCGATTGCAACATCTGAATTCAGACCCAATTTAGTTGAGTTCAGATCTACAAGTCTTTGGTATTGTTAGTCCAGAGAAATTAACAAATAATAATTCAGATCTGAGCTGTATATCTTATACACACTCATTGGTATACACTACAATATACATCCATTAAGGTTGGAATCAAGTCTGTGATGCTTTAGGGCTGAAATCAGATCTGATCTGAAAAATAATTTAAAAGGATCTGAAATAAACTAAAACCAGTCCTGAGTTAGGCTTGGGTTAAGGATTTTAAGCTCTACAATTGAAGCTCAAACCTGTATAGCTGATGCATATCAAACACTTGCTAAGACCTGAAAATTGGGTCTGCAATGTTTGGTATTGCAAGCTATTCGGTCCATACAACTTTTGTAGAAATATGAAATCAGGTCTGCTAACTGTTGCACTATAGCAGCCCTGCTACAGATCTGAATGCTAATAGAAATACTTGGAAAGTGCTAATTTTTCTTAAATATCTGAGGCATAACAATTATTCAATCCAAACATACACCTCCTTAGCTAATGTAGCTCGGTTACAAGTGGATAAAGCAAATGTTCAAGTCACCCAAAATCCAAAATGTGCTCTGTATCAGTTCAGTCCTCAACTATAGTTTAGATCTGTATCAGTTCAGATCTGAATTTTCTTTTTCATTCTTTGCTATCCAATTACCTTTGGGGTATGTCGGATTTATCATAGGGTGAATTGGGGTGATGATGGCACCCAATTCACCTTAAACTTGTATCAGTTCAGGTCTGAGTTCATCTGAACTCAGATCTGAACTGAGCAGTTCTGCAATAGCAGAATTCAGGTCTGAACTCAAGTCTGAGTTCGGATCTGAATTCTCAATTGCCTTACCTTCAGTTATTGCTACCAAATTGTTTTTGGGGAATAGCAGAAGTGCCCCTAGGGTGAATTGGGGTGGTGATGACACCCAATTCCCCTCAAAATTGCATCAGTTCAGGTCTGAGTTCAGAGGAACTCAGATCTGAACTGTTGCAGATCTGCAATAGCAGAATTCAGATCTGCAATAGCAGAATTCAGATCTGCAATAGCAGAACTCAAATCTGAATTCTCAATTGCTCCTATTGTTGTTCAAAAGATCTCCCCTTTTTTTTTCATTTTATATATATTTTTTTCTTTTTTTTTGTAATGGAAAAAGAAATAAAATTCTGAAACACAAGCAATTCTTTTCGGCTGAGTGCTGCAGATCTGAAATCTGCTGATCTGAGTGCCGAATGCAACTCAGATCTGCAACACTCATGTTTTTGTGAAATTTTTTTTTTCTTTTTGAAGGGAACAACACCAAGATTGAATAGAAATCAAATATGCCTTTATTAAAATGAAACTGAAACCAGAAAAAGAAAGTAATCTACTTAAGAAAGAAGAAACATAACTACAGTAGTACAGCAGTTGCATTCAAAGCTAAAATGTAAAGTTAAGCAAATTAAACCAACTATGAATGCAATGCTGAATGATACCAGATTAAGAATGCTCAATGTTTCCTAATATTGCTTCTATAAATCCCCGACAATGGCGCCAAACACTTGATGTGTGGCTCATTGTGACACTAGCAAGTGCACTAGCCGTTCAAGTAATAAAGTAGTGAGTGAAGTATCGTTCCCACGAGGATTTAGGAAACAATTACCAATACTAAATTGAGCACTTCTTATCTGATCAACAAATAAATCAAAACTCTAATGAAAGCTAAGAAATCCTAAATTAAAATCTATCTAAATCATTGGCCCAATTGCCTTCAAATCAGGTTAGAAGAGTAAGCAGTAAATGTCAATCTCAGAATTCAGCAATCTATCAATTTGGATCATTCGAATAAATCATGATTGAGCTTTGGTTTGGTGAAACCCCAAGGTCATGAACAGCCTCTCTCAAGCGCATGTTCATCCTATGCATGAGTGACGGTTCTTCTATCTCTAGCAAGAATCTAATCCCCATGCATGCATTTCTTCAAACACTTCTAAGGCATCAATTCAAATCTAAATTGATCACCAACTGAATTGTACAAGTTATCTCTAACCTTGCACTCAATTCAGTTCTTGAATAGTAGATCTGAATTCCTAGAGTCTCTCTCAAGCACTCTAGGAATTCCAAGCTGTAGATTAATTCGGCCAATCTGAAAATTGCAGATCTGAATTCTCTTTCAAGCAATTCAGATCTTGCAATCTCAGATCTGAGAATTCAGATCTGAGTTTTGAAGGTTAGTTGGCCGAATTACTCTACAATAACACCCTTATTCAAGAAACTTCAAGTATAATTCATGACCATTTGAATGAATAAAAAAGAATTAGATTGCTGAACTGAAATTTTACAAGCTGAAATACATCAAGGAAGAATGAAAACAAGGAGAAAGAAGAAAGAAAATATAACAAAGAAACTGAATTCAAATCAAAAGAGAATGAAACTACAAATGATTTATTACAAAAGATCTTTGAATCACAAACCCTCAATTTGAACTCACCTTCGTCTTCTAGCTTGCTTGTCTTGAACTTCCTTCAGCCCTTCTTCTTCTTCTTCCTTGCGCCTAGCCTTCTTCTCTTCTCTTCTCTCAAGGTGGCCGAACCTCTAAGAGTGGGAGAGCCTTCCTCTCAAGCAATTGAACAACTCTCTCCCCTCCTAGAGGCCTCCTTATATAGTTTTTCAAGGGGGCTCTTGCCCCTTCTTGAAGTCTCTAGAATTGGGTGTATTACACCCCTCATGAACCTTCTAGAGTGCTCCCTCCTTCTCTTCAAGAAACATCTAGGAGTTGCCGCCCCTAACTCCCTTTGGGCTGCTATTTGGGCTACAACTTAGCTTGCTTTTGAGCTCATGTTGGCTACACTCTAGGCTGTTATTTGGGCTAAAAATGGGCTGGGCCGAAATTTCCTTCTTGCTAGGCTTCTTCCCTTGGGTTTTCCAAAGAGTTAGCTTGCACTACTTGGGCCGAATGAAACTCCCTTGCTCTCATGGCTGGGCCGGGCTGAACTTGATAAATTTTGGGCTTTCTTTTCTTGCTTTTGCCTTCTTTTTGTTGATTTGGCTCCCCCTGAAATCTTTCTTGCAATCAAGCTAAAATAGGGCAAAATCTAATTAAACCAGCATAAAATTTCATGCAAAAACCTCATAAAATATAGATAAATTATAGGTTCATCTTAGATCAATACCCGAGGTAGTTCAAAACGACAAACTATGTTCTTCCAAAAGAAGTTCTGCACATTTCGGGCTGTGATTGTTGCGAGGGGTTCAGCCTTGACCCACTTCGTAAAATAGTCGACTGCCACCACTAGGAACCTTCTTTGCCTTGTTGCTGGTGGGAATGGCCTGAGTAAGTCGATCCCCCATTGTGTAAATGGCCATGGGCTAGTGAGGTATTTTAGGTTGGCGGTAGGCCGGTGGTGGATGTTGGTGTGCTTCTGACACTTGTCGCATTTTTTGATGAGCTCGGTCGCGTCTGCCTTCACCGTTGGCCAGTAATACCCCTGTCGTAGTGCTTTCTGAATGAGGGCTCTGCCCCCCAAATGTCCACCGCACAGGCCTTCATGAGTATCACGGAGGACGAGCTCAGCTTCAGAGGGTCACAGGCAGCGCAAATAGGGGAGCGTGTAGGATCTTCGGTACAGCTATTCGTCTATCATGACGTATTTGGCTGCTTGACGCTCTACACTCCTAGCAGCATTACGATCTGCAGGGAGGGTCCTGTGTAGCAGGAAGCTCGCGAGTGGATCAATCCAGCTCAGCTCTACTTGAACAATGGGAGCGACCTCCTCTGCCCCCTGAGACTGTTAGGCCGAGGCAAGTTCTCTATATACACAGTTCTCATGGTGTTATCGCTAGTGCTAGCTAACCGGGATAGGGCATCAGCCTCAGCATTCTCTGATCTTGGGATTTGCTGGATGAAGTGTGACTGGAAGTTGAGCAAGGCCTCTCTTACTTTAGCTAAGAAAGCTATCATGGTTGGTTCACGACCTTCATACTCACCCGTAACTTGGTTGACCACGAGCTGGGAATCACTGCAGACAACAATGTGCTTGGCTTTCACTTCCTTTGCCAGATCCAGCCTGGCTAGTAGCGCCTCGTACTCTACTTTGTTATTGAATGCCACAAACTCAAAGCGCAGTGCATACTCCAATTTCACACCGTTGGGCCCGTACAAAATGATCCCAACCCCCACTGGTTTGACGAGCCATCTATGTGAAGGATCCAGGGCTCCTCGTCCTAGTTCATGCTTGGCCTAACTAGGAGAGATGTCGCGCTAGTTGCTACTTCATGGCCCTCGAGCTCAACTGGCCTGGTAACCCCGGGCTCGCCCACATTGGGGGCCTCATGTTCCACCGACTTGGGGACTTCGGAGCTAAAGGTGCATTCTGCGATGAAGTCCGCTAAGGCTTGGGCCTTGATAGCAGTTTGCGGCTTGTACTGGAGTTCATACTCGATTGCCCACTTTTTCAACCTTCCTGAGACCTCGAGCTTGAGCAAGACTTGCCTCAGAGGTTTGTTGGTAAGGAAAATGATGGTGTGAGCTTGGAAGTATGGGCCTTCCAAGCTGCTATGACTAGTGCATAGGCTAACTTTTCTATCTTTGGGTACCTTGTCTCTGCTCCCTGCAACACTTTACTAACATAATAAATGGGTCGTTGGACCCGATCTACTTCTCTTATCACTACCGAGCTTACCACCTCGTCACTTGCCAAGAGGTATAGCTCTAAAACATCACCCTCTTCGGGTCAAGTTAAGACTGGGATGCTGGTGAGGTACTTTTTGAGCTCGTCGAGCGCGAGTTGGCACCCTTTTGTCCATTCAAAGCCTTTGCTTTTTATGGCCTTAAAGAAGGGCAGACAACAATCTTCTGACTTGGACATGAAGCGGCTCAGAGTGGCTAACCGGTCGTTCAACTTCTGAACGTCCTTCAATTTTTGGGGTGGTCTCATTTCTAGGATGGCTTTAATTTTGTCCGGGTTAGCCTCAATGTCGCGCCGGTTAATGATGTACCCAAGGAATTTACCCGAGGTGACACCGAAGACACACTTGTTCGGATTTAATTTCATATTAAATCTATGCAAAATTTCAAAAACTGAATGTAAATCTTGTATTAAATCATATGAAAATTGGGTTTTGATGGCCATGTCGTCTACATAACACTCTACTCTTTTGCCAAATAGTGGATCAAACAGTTTATTTGCAAGTCTTTGAAAAGTGGCCCAATGTTTTTCAACCCGAAGGGCATGACCTTGTAATAGTATAGGCCGAGCTCGGTTATGAAGGAAGTTTTCTCTTCATCAACTTGGTCCATCCTGATCTGATTGTAGCCCAAATAGGCATCCAGGAAGCTCAACAACTCAGGCCCTGAGGTCACGTAGGAAGTGGGAAGCAGTCCTTTGGGCAAGCTCGGTTCAGGTTGGTGTAGTCGACGCACATGCATCATTTACCGTTAGCCATTTTCACCAGAACGGGGTTGGCCACACAGCTCGTGTAATGGACTTCCCTGATAAAATAGGTCTTAAGGAGCTTCCTGACCTTCTCATCGACTGCCCTCCATCTCTCTGAGGCTAGGTTGTGTTTCTTCTGTCTAATGGGCCTAATCAGTATTGAGCTTATGAGTTATGATGCCAGGGTTTATGCCGGGCATTTCTGCCACGGACCATGCAAAAATATCTAAAATTTTTTAGTAAGAAACTTACCAGTTGAGACTACAAAGTTGGGTCTTCTATCGAAGCCGGGATGGGAATGGTCTCTTTGGTGGGTGCGGCTCATTCCGCGAACTACTCCGTGGGTCATTCTAGCTCGAGGTCGTTTGCTACCTTGGTTTTTCCTTTGAGGGCGGCTATGTAGCACTTGCGGGACTCAAGTTGATCGCCTCGCGTCACCCCAACTCTGAAGTCTATAGGGAACTTCATCGCTAGGTAGTAGGTGGAGACTACTGCTCGTAAGGCATTTGTGATGGGCCGACCTACTATTGCGTTGTGCGAGAAAGGAGTCGCAACCACCAGGAACTCATGATTGAGCCTTACCACGCTAGGCTAGGTGCCGACCTCCACAAGTACAGTGACTCTCCCTAAATGCCTGACCTCCTCTCCACTGAATCCCACTAGTGGAGTGCTTGCAGGCTTCAGGTCGCTTTCTTGGAGCTGAAGTTGATCGAAGGCCACTTTGAAGAGAATATTCGTCGAGCTGCCTGAGTCGACGATGACGCGCTTGACCTCGAAGTTGTGGATCTTTATCTTTATGATGAGCACGTCATCATGGGGATAATGGACCCATCGTGCATCATCTTCCGTGAAGAAGATCGGTTCCTCCATCCTTGGCCGCTTCGGGGGATTCTATTCTTCCCTGGCGCCCTTGCGGGCTAATGACCGAGCTGTAGCCGAAGTGCAGCCCGCGACAATTGTTCCTTCGACAATTACATGGATAGTCCCCCAAACTGGTCTCTCATCGGGAAGCTGCCTCTGCGGCTGTTCTACTTGTCTGCTGGACTCGGGAGCATCCTTACTATGCTCCCCCTGTCGACCTGCTTTATTATTATTATTGTTAAGTACAAAATTTCTTAGATATCCATGACGGATGAGTTCCTCTATCTTGTCGTGGAGGTTTTTACAATTTTCGGTACTATGACCGTGATTTCCATGAAAACTACAATACAAATTTTTATTCCTAACATTGGGATCGGCCTTCAGCCGAGTTGACCACTTCACATATGGGACGTCCTTGATCGCCATGAGGATCTCGGCCCGCTTTACATTGAGGGGCGTGTAGTCCCTTTTCGCTGCCGGAGCTCGGAAAGACTGAGTTGGCTTTGCCCCACGAGCTAGGTCCTTCTTCTTCTTCTTGTCGCTTGGAGCAGGGGGCTCTGGTTCCCTCTTTCTTTTTTCAAGGGCCCGCTCACCCTTCTGGTTGATCTCCTCCTCTGTCCCTATGAACCAATTCGTGAGTTCGAGGAGCTAAGTCACGATCTTGGGTTGATTGACAACAACGTGCCACTTGAACTCCTTGTGGGTGATGCCCCGCTTGGCTATAGTGAGTTGGACTATGGGGTCTAGGTTGGGTATCTGTAAGCAAGCGTCACTGAACCGCTTGATGTAGTTTCGGATGGACTCTCCTTCCCTCTGAACTATGCTAATGAGGCTCTCTTGGGTCCTCGGTTACCTTTTACTAGTGACGAAGTGGGAGGTGAAGACCTGTACGAATTGCGCCCAGCTCCTTATCGAACCTGGCACGAGGTTTCGGTACCAAGTGCGGGCTACTCCTTTGAAAGTGGTGGAGAAGGCCATGCACATGCAAGATTCACTCGCCCTTGCTAGGTGCATCTGGGACTAAAAGGTGTCCATGTGGTCATTGGGACCGAAGGATCAATCATACTTGTCTAGTGGGGAGAGCTTGAAGTCCCTTGTCATGGGGACAGCAAGGAGCTCTAGTGACAGGAGGGAAGGAACTAAAAGGAGCGGAGTAGCTTTTACCTCGTCCAAAAACTTACCTCTACCTTGCCTCCGAGTTCGGGCAGATCGCGGGTGGCAGCTCGGCGAGCTTGGCGATGCCTTCACTGCTTCTTAGCCGGCTCGGCATTGGTGCTACTGGCCTCAGTATTGCTGAGCTCGATTGCCCCAGGGAAAGGCTCAGACGACTGTCAGTAGCTGCAAACAGAGGGACCTTGTCCCAGGTCGTTGGCCAGCACTTCGAACCGGTTTTCGGCAAGCGGAGTCCCGAACTATGAACGCTGAGGTGATACGGATCTAACCGACTGGGAATCCCTCGACCTAACTATAGGCCGCGAGGTGGGGGTAGGGAGTCTTTCCTTTCTTCCATGAGACGATACCGAGGTCTCTCCTTGGCGGGAAGGAAGTTCGCTTCGACGGTGAGGCTAGGTTGGCTGTGCAGCTGGATGCCAAGGAGGGAGTGAAGGAAATTGTTGCTGATACTGGTATTGGGAAACCTAGTGCAACACTTGCTGCTGGTGAAACTGGAGTTGCTGGAACTGTTGCATCTGAGCATGCATGGCTCGCATGCACTGCATCAGATCCTTAAGCTGACCTTGGCTGGCCACCAGGGGAGGATGGTGGGTTCAGCGAAGGTTGTTCTAACTGTAGAGGGAAGTGGAACAGTCATGGGTGCCACCGTCTGAGGCACATTCAAACTAGGAACCCCATTCGCAGAGAGGGGGATGGTGAACTGTCTGATGTAGACGGTGGGTAACTGGGTTCTTACTCAAGGGTGTTTCGGCGCCTGGAATTGCTGGAGGAAGTTATAGGTGTCGGTGATACTGATGAGTTCTTGGGAGAAAGTTGCACAGAATTTAAGAGGAAGGCCTTTTGAAGCATTCCCACAGACGACACCAAATGATGCTGCATGATCTGAGGACTCCTAGCTGGTTGAAACCTGGCTCCTAGCTGTGACAGACGGCACCTGAGACGGAGAGGAACGTGAAGGATTCCCAAGGAGCTCTCCCAACTGGAACACTCCGATGGCTAAGTTAGAATTTTGAGGAAAACTCAAGGAAAGCACAGAGAGAGTTAAGAGTGTTGAAAGTGCTAGGATCAATACCTTTGCTTCGCGAGGGTCGGGGTCCTCTTATACCAGAGCTCAGTCACATCAGGCGTAACCACCACTGCCCTAGTCGTTACTGCCATGGCTGAGATGGCGGGTGCAAGCTACTACCCCAGGGTACCGATCCAACAGGCGTGCCATGCTTTTCAGAGATGGCAGGCACGCCGCCGCCTAGCGAGAGATGTGGGCGCTGCCACCAGATCCGGTAGGTACGGATGTCAGGTGGATCTTCCTTGCAGGTTGCCGAGCTACTTTGCACCGAACTGCCTAGGGCTAAGTTACCTTGCACCGAGGTGCCGAGGTACCCTGAGGTGCTCACACTGGAGGCGAACCTTAAGCAAGTAAGAACAGAAGTGTCGATGGTGCTGTCCCAAGGTGTTTCTCCCTCGGGACACTTAGCCAAAAGTCGGGGTGCTCCCTTCTTAGGAAGGAAGAGCTCAGAACCTCTTAGGAGGAGCTCGGGTCCCTTTGCATGGAAGGAGCTCGGGGTGCTCCACCCTTAGGGCTTGGGGTGAGCTGGGCCTTGCTTCCCAGCAAGTTGTCACACCCGCCAAGTCGTTCGGCCGGCCTTCGACGAGCTTGCTACGCCGAGTTGTGGCCAAGCTGTCATGCTGTGTTGCCACTTATGCCAGGCCATGTCCACATGTCCCCATGCTACGAGGTCGGGCCAAATCACCCTACATCAGGTTGGACCAGTCCACAATTTATGGTCCATAATTAGTGTACCAAATTGGACAAACCCAATTAGTCATTAACAAACCATCTAATCCAAGGAAAAAGCTCTTGATTGAGTGCGAAGATGGATTAAGATGTTTTACATCCAAGAGAAAGTGTATTCTTAATTAGTTAGATTGTTCTATCGGAATCTCAAGAAAGATATGTCTAGGAACTACATTACCACTTATGTGAAAGGAGTTAAGTTCAACCTTACCACAAAGGATGTTGTTGAATGCTTCAACATTTCCAACTTGGGTAAAGGATATTTGAGTCTACAAAATTGTCTCAACATGATGAGTTGTCTTACTTGAATACTTGGAAGCTTTGCAAATGATATGTGAATATTAGGATACATCAAATAGTTGTTGATGAAGGGTGATTTGGCCCAACCTAATAAATGGAGGACATGTGGTTGAAGCCCACCAACTAGAAGATGACTCAGCAATATGGCCACCTCGGAGAATTGGGTCACCTCAGAAAGTTGAGTCACTTTGGGAGTCCCAGTCACCTCGAGTAGCGCTGAACTAAACTTCGGGACCTCAGATGGCTAGAACTAACAAAGTGACATGTAGCAAATTCTAGAAGCTCGCCAGTTGTCTCCGAGCCCTCCAAGATCATGATGCGAAACTATAGGCCTTATCCCCATCCCGCCCAAATCGGATGGAGACAATGAGCCTTATCTACTAGCACGTTATCCACCTTCTGAAGCAGAACAGACTCCTACCACCGAATCCAAAGATCCCGGAGAAGGCTCCTTGGGGCTCACGCTAGCTCAACTATATAAGGGCATTAACCCCATAACATAGGGCATGCACGATTAAGTACACTCTACCTCTCTACTTTATTGATTTCCAGTTCGCAAATACCTACTAAGAACTAACTTAAGCATCAGAGCGACCTCGCCGAGTTAACCACCCTAGGTTCTCTGATCCCTTTTTCTTATAGTTTGGGCGATCCACTTGACAACCGTCGTCTAAGCTACCTTATAGCTAGGAGCATCCAGATCGCACATGATGAATTGGCATCGTCTGTGGGAATACGTACGAAAAGCTAAAGTCCTTTATCTTCCAATTATTCCCTACTCAATGGCTTCTTCAAGCAATACTGGAATAAGTGTCAAGGTGACCATCTTAGGGGGACAAGATTAGAGCATAACCAACCAGGAGTTCCCTTCAGTCTACATCGACCAATTCACTATCCCCCTCATGGCTTCGGGGATTTCTCCTCAGTAGACTTTCTATGGTACACAATAGCTAAACGTCTCACTACCTCAGGTGAACACCACTTTCTCCGTGCTAGAGCCCTCTGTGGTCCTCCCTGGAGTCGAGAATCAGCAGTTCGACAAACTAGTTCAGAGCGTCCAAACCATACAGATATAGATGAATCAAATGCACCAATTCCAACAACTTCAATAGTACTATTTCTACCACCAATACCAACAACAATTCCCACCACTGCAGAACCAGCATCAGCCCCAAAATCAATCTCAGAACCTGAGCTTTAACAGGAATTCAAACCAGCAGCAGAATAATGTACACTGATCTCCTCCCTGGGGTATGTGGAATCCCTAGGTTCTAGTCCCTCCTCGGAACCAGCATCCACCTCGGGGCAGGACTGAAGGATGGCATACACCTCCACCACCTCAAGGGAGTAAAAATCAAAACGATCGGCCTGGGTCAGCCACCAAACATGAACTGATCAGCAACAACATTCGTGGAGAGAGCCCCAAGCAAGTAATCAACAGCAGCTTGGAGATAGAGGTGTGGGCTCACGTCGAGTCCCCTCTGAGCCCCACAACAACCATCAAAAAGTTCAGGACCACTAAGAAGCAAGAAGTTGGAACCCTCTCCCACCTCACGATAGTCTCCGGGAATGTGAGCAAACGAAGTTGAAGTCTAAGATGACACAAAGGTGAACAATTCCAATGTGGAAGCAAAAAATAAGCGACATTGCCACAAGTCACATTGACACTCCTCTAGAAATAGCCCAACATCGAGAAATAGTCAACCACTAGAGTAGAGGAGGGTGCGGGAGGAAGTGAGCTTCGTAGCTGCATAGCGGGCTCTAGTTCTGATGAGCCGACCTTCCCCCCTATCGTCAAAGATCCTTGCAGCCCCGAGACCAAAGGACTTCAAGGTCCCAAATCTAGAGACCTACAATGGGAAGTACAACCCTAATGATCACGTCAATGCATTCTAGTCTCAGATGCTCCTTGTCGGGTAGCTAGAACCTGGTATAGGAGTTTAGCACCGGGTTCAATTACTAGCTAGGCCCAGTTCACTGATCGCTTCAATGCCCACTTCATCACTTTTAAAAAGTGCCCGAAGTCCCAAGCGAACATTCTGAATGTGGTGTAGAGGGAGAATGAGACCATCCAAAGTTTTATTGCATGCTTCAACGCTGAATGCTTACAAAGATTGGATCTCAAACCAACTATCTAGCTCATTGTAGCAATAAAAGGAGTCAAGCACAAAGAGTTCACATGGCACCTCGGTGTTTATCCACCGAAGACCATCAAGAAATTTCTCTCTGACGCTGAAAACTTTATGGGGACCAAGGAGGCGCTTAACCCCAAGGTAGAGGCCCCACAGGGAGAAAAGAGGAAAAGGGAAGATGAAGAAGCTAGCAGCAGTAAACATCGATGAAAGGAGAGTAAGTCACTGAGGAGAAGCAGGTCTCCAAGAAAGAAGAGCAAGTCTCCATCTAGGGGTTCTAGATCAGGTCGGCGATCCAGGACCCCACCTATTGAAAGAATGTCCTACACCCCCTCATGCAAAGGAGGAGAAATCCTGATAGTGATCAAGGATTCTTCCCTTGTCAAGTGGCTGCCTAGGTTGTGAGGAGATCAGGCGACCAAGAACCTGAACTACTATTGCCACTTCCATCACAACATCGGGCATAGCATTGAGAATTGCCGAAACCTCTATGACGAGATTGAAGAGCTTATTCGTCGTGGATACCTGAAAAAGTACATCTTGCTCAAAGGCAAAGAATCAGTGGACCACCAAGCCGACCAAAGAAGAGAAGCTCTAGAGTCGAGTAGGTGAAATGAACAGCCACCCCGACAGCAGCAACCGCCTAAGGATAGACCGATCCGTAGGGTGATCAACATGATCACCAGCGGGTCTATTGTTGCAGGGTGTACCACTATGGCAAGAAAGACATCGGTTTGAGAGCTCGAACATGAAGTAGAAAATCCATCGAAAAGACCTCGGATTGAAGAGCACATCTACTTCACAGAGGATGATGCTCACGGGATACAGTATCCCCATGATGATGCCCTTGTTATCAAGCTAGTCATTAATGACTTCGAGGTAAAGCGAATATTGGTGGTCTCAAGCAGTTCAGTGGACATCCTTTTTCTAGAAGCTTTCAAAAAACTACAACTACAATAAAGTGATATGCAGCTAGTTAGCTCGCCTTTAGTAGGGTTCAGTGGTGAAGTGGTCGGGCCCCTTGGATGCATAATAGTGCCAATTGCAATAGGAATATGGCCCAACTTAGTGCGCTTCGAGCACACCTTCCTCGTGGTCGCGACTCCATCCCCCTACAATGCAGTTTTAGGTCGACCTATCCTACATGCCCTCCACGCAATCATGCCCACCTACTATCTGGTGATGAAATTCCTAACAGACTACGGGGTACAGGCTGTACGATGTGACCGGTTGGAATCGTGTAAGTGCTACATGACTGCACTGAAGGGCAAGGCAAAGTTGGCTAATGATGTTGAACTAAAGCCTCCACCTGAGCATATAGAGGAGCGAGCTGCTGCGATGGAGGAAACCACCCATATCCGAGTCTTCGAAGACAATCCGGCGAAGACCCTCCAGATCAGCGCACCCACTTAGATCATAGCTAGTAAGCTTTCTACTTGATAATTTAGATGTCTTTGCTTGGTCCGCAGTAGAAATGCCTGGTATTGACCTTAGCATAATTACTTATAGACTTAATGTGGACCCCTTAGTTAGGACAGTTGGACAAAGAAAATGGAACCTTGCCCTAGAGTGGTGGAGGATAGTTGACGAGGAAGTCGGGAAGCTCCTCGAAGTAGACTTTGTTAAGGAGATCCAATACCCGAGCTGGGTGGCCAACCCTGTGCTGGTGAAGAAGGCTAACAGAAAGTGGCACATGTGCGTCGACTACACCGACCTCAACAAAGCCTACCCAAAGGACTGCTTTCCACTCCCTAGAATTGACTACCTGGTAGACACGACCTCGGGGCACGAGTTGCTAAGCTTCATGGACGCCTACTCTGGCTACAATAGATTAGGATGGATGTAGTTGACCAAGAAAAAACTACATTTGTAGCCGAATTGGGGCTATACTATTATAAAGTGATGCCCTTTGGGTTAAAAAATGCTAGAGCAACTTTCCAGCGACTTGTTTCGAACCTCTTATTGGAAATAAAGTAGAGTGTTATGTTGATGACATGGTCGTGAAGACCCAGTTTTCAAACTCTTTAATTGATGATTAAATTGCGTATTTCAAATTCCAAGAAAATATAACATGAAGCTCAACCCGAACAAGTGTGCCTTTGAGGTCACGTCGGGCAAGTTCCTCAGTGATATAGTGAACTGACGTGGCATTGAGGCCAACCCAGAAAAAATTAAGGCCATCTTAGACATGAGACCACCCCAAAAAATAAAAGAAGTTCAATGATTAACTAGCCAAGTGGTTGCCCTAAACCAGTTTATGTCTAAATTGGTGGATCACTGCCTACCCTTCTTTAAGGTGATTAAAAAGAATGAAGACTTTGTGTGGACCGAAGAATGTCAGCTCACATTTAACGAGCTGAAGTTGTACATCTCAACAAGTGACGAGGTAGGCAGTTTGGTACTAATCAGAGAAGTTGACTAGGTCCAACGACCTGTCTACTATGTGAGCAAAGTTTTGTAGGTTGCAGAAACCAGGTGCCCCGATATCGAAAAGTTAGTGTACTCACTAGTAGTGGCAGCTCAAAAACTATGCCCCTACTTCCAAGCCCACACCATCGTCATCCTCACCAAAAATTCTCTGAAGCATGTCTTGCTCAAGCCCGAGGTGTCTGGTAGGTTGACTAAGTGGGTCATCGAGCTAAGCGAGTATGACATCCGGTTCGAGCCACGACCAACAATCAAAGCCCAAGTCTTGGTAGACTTCGTAGAAGAGTGTACGTTCAGCATGCCATCCCCGAAACTGATTGAGCTCACTAACACATCAAAGGAGTCAACTAGCACGACACAGGTCCCAGTCAGGGTAGGACCGATCTGGGATGAGGAGCCCTAGATCCTCCACGTTGATGGCTGATCTAACCAGCGAGGAAGTGGTGATGGACTAATATTGTACGAGCCAAGCGAGGTGGAGCTGGAGTACGCTCTCCAGTTTGAATTCAAGGCACCAAACAATGAGGCAGAGTACAAGGCACTAATAGCCGGGCTGAATTTAGCGAGGGAGATTGGCGCGAAACAACTCGTGGTATGCAATGACTCTCAATTGGTTGTAAACCAGGTTAACGGTGACTATGAGGCTCGAGACCCGACCATGGCAATCTATCTAGCTAAAGTAAAAGAGCTCATGCTAACCTTTTTCTCTTTGTTCATCCAACAGGTACCAAGATCCGAGAACGCTGAGGTCGATGCCCTATCACGGTTGGTGAGAACTATTGGCAATACGATGCAGATGGTTTACATAGAAGACCTGCCTCGGCCTAGCATTCTTAGGGTGTAGAAGAGGTCACTCCCGTATTGCTAGTAGAGCCGAGTTGGATTGACCCATTCGTTGATTACCTGCTCCATGGGACCCTACCATTTGAACGCAATGTAGCTCAAAGGGTAGAGCATCAGTCAACCTGGTATGTCCTTATTGATGGGCGGCTATACAGGAGGTCCTTCATGCTCCCTTACCTATGTTGCTTATGGCCTTCAAAAGTGGATCGGGTGCTCCATGACATTCACGAAGGACTTTGCGGAGGACACTTGGGGGGTAGGATGCTAGCTCAAAAGGCACTAATGTAATGATATTACTAGCCTACTATGAAGCCAGACGCAATCAAGCTTGTCAAAAGATGTGACAACTGTTAGAGGCATGCCAACATCCTCCATCAACCTGTTGCCGATCTGAAGTACTTGACCAACCCGTAGTCCTTTGCGCAATAGGGAAGACATATCCTCAGATCAATCTTGCCTACAACTAGGTAGAGAAGATTCTTAGTGGTGGCGGTGGACTACTTCACGAAGTGGGTGGAGGATGAGCCTCAGGTAACAATTACAGCCCGGAACATGCAAAACTTCTTTTGGAGTAATATAGTATGTCACTTCATACTACCTAAAGTACTAATATCGGACAATGGGAAGCAGTTTGAAGATATTAAGTTCCAGAACTGGTGTGCCAAGATGGGGATCAAGCAAAACATCACTTCGGTGGCACACCCATAGGCGAACAGAAAAGCCGAAGTGACAAACAGGGCCATTCTCCACAGATTGAAAGTTCATTTGGTGCGAGCTAAGAGTTTGTGGGTGGACGAGCTGCCCAGTGTCCTCTGGGCTTATAGGACAATTGCCAAGACCACAATAGGTGAAACACCCTTCAACCCAAAAAATGGAACAGAGGTCATGATCCCTACCGAGATCGAGGTACCGACCTTGTGACTTAATGTATAAGATGAGGAGGCCAATGACAATGAACTCCGAACTAACTTGGATCTTATCGAAGGGGTACACGATGTAGCCTACATCTAGACTATGGCCTACCAACAATGGGTAGCTAGGTACTACAATGCCTAGGTCAAAAGACGTCATTTTCGAATTGGCGACCTGGTACTCCAGAAAGTGATAGTGCCTAAGCTTGGCATAGGTAATCTCGGACCGAACTGGGAAGGTCCGTACAGGGTGAGGCGAGTGTTCGAAAAAGGCACGTACAAGCTCAAGACTATGGAAGGGAGGCAGGTACCCTGAGCCTGGAATGTTGACAATCTGAGGAGGTATTATCTATGAGCTTGCGACTCCAACATTCCCAAAATTCCTCTAAGTCCACAAGACCACCAAGCTGGAGAGAGGACTATGAGTCACACCTAGTGCCTAAGAGCCATGGTGTTGAGCTGACAAAAGATCTCAGCACAAGATAAGTCCTAATCACCTCTTCGGCATGGAAAAATAAGTCTCATTCGCCTCTTCGGCATGGGAAGACAAGTCCTAGTTGCCTCTTCGGCATGGGCAACCTAAGACCTAGTCAATTTGGCATGGGCAACCTAAGACCTAGTCACTTCGGCATAGGCAACCTAAGACCTAGTCACTTTGGCATAGGCAAACGTAGAAGTAGCTCATGTGTGGACAGGTCGAGCACATACCCTACAATGTTGGCGCACTTTGGCTCACGTTGACTTCAGATTATTCCTACTTATGCTTAGCTCATCAGCTCGGCACTTCGGAGCAATCTATACTTAGAACAATTTTGCAAGGTTGAACACAAGATGGGAAGCAAAAAATATTCCATTACTTTACTACAAAAGGAGATCCAGTACACTTCTAAAAAAAAGGGAGAGAAGAAAGAACTACTACTGAGCTCGGAGGTTCGGTACACAATGTATACACAAGGAGGTCCAAGAAAAGAGGCAAATTTTAGTCTTGGTGGGGCTCCTCGCCCCCTCCCAAAACGGTCTCGGAGTCTTTTTCCAGGTCTACTTCCATGGATGTGCTTGCAGCAACAACTCATCGATCTCCATGACCTCGTTGTCTACCGCGTCAATGTTCCCCGACCTCTCTCCAGCTTCCTCGCCAGTGGCGTCCTCACTATCCTCCTCTTCGAAGCATGGGTCTTCCCCCTCTACTTGCTCTACCATCTCCATGGAAAGCCCCATGGTAGTCAACGGTTTGAGGTTGGACTGAGGGAAAGCATGCCTAGCCAGCCAGTGACAAACTTTGAAGCCCTTGTGGAATGCCAAAGTTGCTATCCCACTCACAAAGTCGTTGAACTCCGAAGAAGCCTTATAAGCCCGAGCAGCATGAGCACTAACCTCTTTTAACTCTTTGGAGAAGATGGTCGTGTGATTAGTGAGGAGAGTCTTATGTTCTTTGACTTCTTTTTCCAACTCACGGATGCGCTCGTCCTTCTGCTTTGCTTCGGCCTTCCACTTCTTCACTAAGTCCATGGCTTTTAGCGTCTTGGCCTTGCTCTCCATCACCTTAGGCATGGTAGACTACAATTTGACTTCCAGGCTCTTCGCCTTTGATTCAAAAATCTGAAGCAACTCCATCTGGCAATCAGGTTGCCCCACCAGTGAGTGGATCATCGAGTTTGTCTGTAAGAAGGACCATGCTGATTAGTAAGATAGGAAATGACACAAGGATCAAAGAATTTGATTCATAAACTTACCACCATTAGATGACCTGAGGTTGTGGCAGTGAGCTTGGAGCACGGCATCCCAGCATATTTGGAGACTTTGGCAAGAAAGACAGCCTCCTTACTCTTGAGTGTGGCGACACGGGTGTCAAAGATACTCTGGACCTCCTCGAGGACCGCACTACAAGCAACCACTGTGGGTTGGACGGGCCGGGGGTTGGGCTCCTAGGCCACTTTGGGTTGGCAAGCTAGGGTTGAGCTAGGGTCACTAGGGACTTAGCTCCTTGGTCTTCCTCAACTAGGTCGATCACTAGGCAACTTCCTTCCTTCACAAAGCAACTAGAACAGCGGTAGCAGTGACGGGCTCGACAGTTCGGGGATCGATGCGAGATGCCTTCCTCTTCTTCATCTTCTTATGTTAGAGAATAATTTGGAGATCGGGATATCCGCCATAGTACCTGTAAGGAAGAAAAATGTCATTCTAATAAGAAAAAGCTAGCACAAGAGAGACGAAGTGCGTGTAACCAAAGTGAAGACCTACTCAGACTCAACCCCACATTAACTAATTTCTCTTCAGCTAGGAAGGTGTCCAGCTCAAAGTTGAGCTTCACCCAGGCACGGACTTGCTTCTTCATGTCTTTGTTTAGCTTGATGTTGGGATCACTGATGGCCATTCTCCAATGTGTAGGAAACGACCACCCCCAACTACAGTAACAACAAAATAATGCCTCTTCTAGGTCGGGACCTTATTGGGAAAGCCATAAAAGATTTTGTACCCAAGGCGGGGAGTCAGGTAATAACTTCGGAGCTCGAAAGACTAAAAATTGGCAGAATTTTTCTTGATAGAATAGATCGATTTAAATGTGTCCATAGACAAAGGTCTATCGAAGTGATGGAATAGGGAAATGGTGCCTACTATGGAGCGGACTGAGTTCGGGTGGAGCTGGCCTATGGTTATGTTAAAGAACTTAAGGATTTCTACAATGAACAGGTGTAGAGGGAAATAAAGCCCGACAATTAGCTTTTCTTCAAATACAACGACCTCGCTGGAGTCATGATCCCAGGGGTACCCTCCCAACGGAATACTACAGGCATGGTCCTCAGGAAATTTTTAATACCAAGCTAGGGTTTGGAGCCTTTCTGCAGTCATCACCAAAGGACCAAAGCAATCTAGTCCCAGTCTCCGAGAACCACGAGAGGTTGATGACTCCTTCCCGAAGGCCTCTCGCTCCTTTGACGAGGAGTCCTCCTCAAACAAGCTAAGTTCTGAACTATGTACTGTAGTTCCCACCTCAACAGGACCAAACTCTACCATCTGGCCCGAGGAGTCCACCTCGGCCCCAGCTGACTCGCTATTGGTGTCTAGCAAGCTACCAATGCTAATAATTGACATCGTAATTAAAGGGAAACAAGTAAAAAATGAAGTAGGATTACCTAAACTGAAGAGGAGAGGAGATGATTTTGGAGATAAGGACAAGACGAAACCGACCTAGAAGCAGAGTGCGAGCTCAAACCATGAGTACACAACTTACGATGAAGAAAATGAGGACACCCCAAGGCCCCTATTTATAACCTCTATGGCCGATCTTGGACAGTCAAGATCAACGTGATCTGATGGTTCCCAAAGAAACCGGTTGCACGCTTCTTAAGGGCAAAATTGGTTGAGCACACATTTTGACGTCTACAAGGTTAAATAGCCTGCGTGACATCCGTGCATTCCCGATATGCAATCTGGTTTCCCGGTCAAGCCAGGCGGGTTAGTGAGGTCAAACCACCAGATCGACAATCAACCTAGAAGACATCTAAGGCCAAATCCACCTCAACTCGTCATGAACTCCCAACGTCGGGCCAGGAACCCCGGCACAAGAAGTTGGGGGCAATTAATGAGGGGTGATTTGGCCCAACCTAATAAATGGAGGACACATGGACGAAGCCCACCAACTAGAAGATGACTCAACACTATGGTCACCTCAGGGGATCGGGTTAACTCAGCAAGTCGAGTCACTTCAGGAGTCCTAGTCACCTCGAGTAGCGCCAAACTAAACTCTGGGACCTTAGATGGTTGAAACTAACAAAGTGACACATACCAGATTCTAGAAGCTCGCCAGTTGTCTCCGAGCCCTCCTGGATCATGACGCGGAACTATAGGCCTTATCCTCATCTCCCCCAAATCGGATGGAAACAATGAGCCTTATCTGTCGACACGTTATCCACCTTTTGAAGCAGAACAGACTCCTACCACTCGGTCTGAAGATCCTGGAGAAGGCTCCTTGGGGCTCATGACAGCTCAACTATATAAGGGCATTAACCCCATAACATAAGGTACTTGCGATTAAGTGCTCTCTAGCTCTCTACTTTATTGACTTAAGCATCGGAGCGACCTCGCCGGGTTAACCACCCCGGGTTCTCTGATCCCTTTTTCTTGTAGTTTGGGCAATCCACTTGGCAACTGATGTCTAAGCTGCCTTACAGCTAGGAGCATCCAAATCACGCACGATCAGTTGGCATGACAAGGGTATTTTGCAGAAAAGTGGTTGGTTTAACCACATCTCCTACGTGGAAATGGCCATTATGTACAACCCATTGAGTGGTATCCAAATTAATCTTCTATATATCATCATATGGCATATGAAGGCTTGTTTTGAAATTAATTGAAATTGTTGTTTTGCCCTTTGGAATAGTGTTGACTCAAATAATATGTATGATTATTGTGATAGCCTTGGATGGCAAGTCATTCATCCCTATGTCATCTGATTGTATCCAAGGGGAAAAGTCAGTTTAAATAACGGGTCCGAGTATCATTGAGGAGCAAAATGTTCAAATATCAAGAGATGTTACAAATGATGAGATTCGAGAAGCTCTTGAGTCTATGAAGGATCTCAAGGCTCCTAGCCCGGATGGCCTTAATGTTTTACTTTTTAAAAAAATTTGGAATATTATAAGAAATTCAATGTGTAATGTGGTTAAAGCCTTCTTTCATAGTGGAAAGTTGTGTGGGATTTTGAACTAGACTTTTATCACCCTCATCCCAAAAAAGAAGAACCTAGAAACTGTGAATGATTATAGACCAATTAGTTTGTGTAATGTCATTTATAAAATCATTACTGAAATCCTTGTAAATAGGATTAAATATCTCCTAGATAATATCATCTCCCCATATTAGAGTGCCTTTGTGCCCAATTGGCAAATAAACGATAATATCCTAATTGCACATGAGATGACTCACACCACGAAGAAGAAAAAAGGAAGCACAGGGATAATGGCATGTAAAACTAATATTGAGAATGGTTATGATATGTTGGAATGGGACTTTATCAAGAAAGTGTTGAAAATTTTTGATTTTCATGAAAAATGGATTTCTTGGGTCAAGGAATGTATCAGAACTACTTCTTATAAAATTTTAATCAATGGAAGTCCAATAAATGAATTTAAACCAATTAGAGGCATTATACAAGGAGATCCTCTATCTCCTTATATTTTTGTTCTTTGTGTAGAAGCTTTGTCCAAGAAATTGGGAAAGGAAGCAATGGATAGTGAAAAGCATATTGGCTGTAGAATTCCAAGAGGGGGACCAAAGATCCCCTTCCTGCAATTTGTGGATGACTATTTTATATTTGCAAATACTTCTATCCCAACCTGCTTGAAAATCAAGGAAATCTTATTAAACTATGCAAAGGCCTTGTGCCAATGCTTAAATTTCAATAAATCTTCGGTTCTTTTGTCAAAAAATATGCCCCATAGTTTTCAAAAGATGCTACCCAAAATGCTTAGAATCCCATTGGAAACTAACTCCAAATCCTCTATTGGGGCTCCCCTAATCATTGGAAGAGTTACAAAGAGTACCTCTGGAAAAATCAAAGAGAAAATTGTTCAAAATTTGGCAAATTGGAAAAAACATTCCCTATCAATTACAAGTAGATTAACCCTCATAAATTAAATTCTTCAACTAGCATCATGATGCCACAATATATAATGAGATCTTTTAGAATCCCAAAAAATTCTATAGATGAATTGGACAAGATTCAAAGGGATTTTCTATGGGACATTTCAAGTGTGAAGAAATCTCTTCATTTGCTGAATTGGGAAAAAACATGCACCCCTAAAAGGTGGGGTGGCATGGTAATAAGAAAGCTCCACTGGGTTAATGACGTCAGCCTGGCAAAGTTAGGATGGAGGATCATAAATGAGGAGGACAATCTATGAGTGAAAGTTATCAAAATCAAATATTTGAGGAAGGAAAATTTCTGGAATTGCAAAGTTAAAAAGGGTATCACTTAAGCTTAGAGGGCTATTCTCCTAGCTAGAGATTTCATTAAGAAAGGCACTCATTGGCAAGTAGAAAATGGTGGGTCTATTAGTTTTTGGCATGATAATTGGGTTTATGACAGACCTCTATCTAAAACCATTAACCGTGAAATTATGACAAATCATAACATTAAAGTCTCGGATAAGATTGATTTTGGAAGGGAATTTTGGAATGAAAACAAAATTAAGGCAGAGGTATCTGACCAAATTTGGCAAGATACTAAAACAATTTTTATTGATCCCAACTCTATGGAGAACAAAATTATTTGGGGGTGTAACCCTAAGGGGATTTTCTCTACAAAAATAACTTATTTGTTGAAGTGCTCTTCTATTCTTAACCCAAATGGTACCTTTAATTGGCTGGCTAATATTTGGAACATCAAATGCCCCCCAAATATAAAGACTTTTCTCTTTTTCCTTCTCAACAATAGTTCATGGACAAGGGTCGGCAATAAAAAGGAAAACAAGATTTTTTTAGTAAAGGAAAAACTAGCTTTTGTTCTTTGGGATGTTTGGAAAAATAGGAACTTGAAAATTTTCAATAATGTTTCAACTTCCATTCCAATTATTTTGGAATGGTTTCTTGATATGTTTTTGGAATTTCTTGATGGGGCAAAGATAAAGACATTGCCCGAATGGACAAAGTGTGGAAATCAATTTTTTGGAGTACTCCAAAATTTGGCACTATTAAAATAAATTTGGATATCTCTCGTAACAGTGGTGGAAAAGGTTTCGTGGCTAGTATTGTTCGTAACCATCTTGGTCAGGTGCTAACAGTTAAAGCATATAAACTTGGCACCAGTACCATCAACCAAGTGGAAGCATGGGTTGCGTGGAAAGCACTTATTCAAGCGACAAACTATAGGGAGCATCCTATTATAATCGAGGGTGATTCATTATTAGTCATCTCATGCCTCAAAAAAAAAGTGAAAGTTCCTTGGAATTTGAAAGGTATCATCTCTTGCTGCTTGAGGAGGAGAGTTCTGTTCGAGAGAGGTCTACGGTACCAGCATATTTTCAGAGAAGCGAACTAGGCGGCAAATTGACTTGCTCATGAAGCTCTTTCTTCTTTTACCCCTTCCCTAGATTTTTGTATCAACTCCCATCCCCCTTCCCCTCCTCTTATTTGTTTTGCAGATTTTTGGGGACATACTACCCTCCATTGTGTGTAGCACACTTCTTCTCTTTTCAAAAAATACAAAAATAATGGGTCTGAGGAAAACAGAGAAGGAAAATGGACTATGTACTCTCCCAAAGATATCCCTTTGAGACAATCCCATCGTCATTCTAATGAAGGATTTACCTCTTCCAACACCTAGAATGAGCAATTTAGAAAATTTCCAGAATAGTATTGGTCAAATTCATTCTAGACTTGATCGCTTGTCTATCTCTATTTGTGCAAGATTTGACAATCTCTCTCCTCTCAAATTCAACATGTTGAGGAAAAGGTAAATCTACTTGAAGGTAGATTCTCCTCTGTGTCTACCTTGCAGCTTAAGATGATTAGGCAAACAAAAACCTCAATAAATGCGATTGTGGATAAAGGAATTGTGACATGGCATGAATATATTAAGAAACACAAATCAATGGAAGCATTGCATAGTTCTGTTGTTAACTATCAGGATTACCTTTGGTAGTACATTTATCCCTATTGAGGAGTCTCCATCAATAGTTGCTAATCTATGTGCTTTGATGATTTTCTTCTCTATTTCTATGGTTGTTGAGAGTTTATGAACTTATGTTGGAACTTGGTACTATACTTTGGGTTTCAAACCCATTAATATTTCTGTTTATTGTTGTCTTCATAGATGCTTTTAATATGCTTTATATTATGTTACTAATCTATTGTCTAACTACATTGAATCTATGATATTTGCTTGAAAATGATTTATCCCTATTGACAGGGGGAGTTAGTTTCCACTTGAAATATCTCACTAGTATCCCCCCATTTAGTCAATTATCTTGAGTATGAGACCATATTGCATCCTTTCGTTCTATATTGGTTTAGTATATAGCATCTTTACCTGTATTATCTCTTTGGAACTTGGAGTATAAATCTGCGAACTTAGAGTTATGTGAAGAAATCCAAAAAAGTTTGGACTTTGGAACAACTAAGTAATTTACGTGGCTTCTAATAAAATCAAACGGTATTATGGCATAGAAATTTGGAACTAAGGGCATCATGCTTTAGAAGTATGAGAATTTTGGGAATTAAAAATGCATCAATTCCAAAGTGATAAGGGGAGAAACTTGTCTCTTGATTGCTTGTATTCACTATTACTCTTGTTCATTACTAATGCTCATGGTATCAGATGTTATTAGACTAAAATTAAATCTTGTTGTTTGTGGTATCAAACCCTTTATATTGGCGTCTCGTCAAACTGTGTTAAAACTTGAAATCGCATAGTTACCTAGATTTTGAGGGAACATCAATCCCCAAATTTTGAGGTCTGAAATGGTATCCAATTGAATGATTTCTCTTCATAGTTGAATGATTTAGATACAATGAAAAGCTCCTACAATGTAGGGCTGATAAGGATGATACAGGAAGAAAGGATAAAAGGATAAAGCAATAAAATAATACCAATACAAATACCAATACATAGTATGTGTTTGGAAGCGTGGACATTTATTGACTAAATGTTTTGTAATTGATTTTTTTGGAAAACCAAGAAAAGCATTAATGAATCCGTTTATTGACACTTAGGCGCCATTAGGCACCACATCAGAAAAATAGTAAATAAATGCCTACCTGTTGGGAGAATCACTAAAATGAAACTTCCCCCAATGGTAGGCGCACACATAAATTGAAGCCTACTTTTGCAAGTCCCTATGCGTAGGGATTCACATAATGGGGGAATGATGAAGTGGCACCTATGTGGTAGCATTTATTTAATAAACTCCCACAGTTCCAAACACACTCATAGTATGTACAGTTCATATCTCTTAACATGATGTGGGTGGAGAGGTTGCATGATTCTTGCAACACCCCCCGTTAAGTTGGGCTACGGATGGAACAAACCAACTTGGAGATCAATGATTGAAATTTGAAAGCAACTGATGTATCGAGTGATATGTTTAGTATGTTCATGATGTACAAGGTTGGCAACAATTTGCATGGATGACTAATTGTTGTAAAATAATGTGGCAGTATGAGACATGACAAAGAGGTCGGATAGGAGATATGTCAACCAACTCAATTCACAAGCGGCAGAAGCCATAGCCCGGTATTCCCTTTGCTTCAATGAAAGAGCAAGGTACAAAGGGTTGCTTCTTTGTTTCCCATGATATTGGGCTAAAGACAAGAAATATATACTAGCTAGTAATAGATTGTTGTGTCGTGGTGTGAAAGAAAAGAAAGACAAATATAGAAAGTAGATAAAAAACAACTCTGGGTTTTTTTCACACCCGTTCCATTGAGTGATATAATTACTTATAGAGTTTACATAAGTCTAAGTCCTATTAGGACTTGATACAAGATTAGGATAGGGAACACAAGATATGCTTTAAGTAGGGAAGTCTCTATACTTATCGCATGATAGATAGACTTCTATTTGGATCGGATGTCTCAACGCTAATACACCCCCTCAAACTCAACGGATGATGAAAAATGTTAAGTTTAGATCATAGTAGATGAAATCAAGATCGATGTAAGCCTTTGGGAATATATTTGCGATCTGATCTGTAGAAGACAGATGATGAACAAGAAGAGAACCAACAATAACATGATCTCGTATGAAGTGATAATCAAACTCGATGTGCTTAGTACGCACAATATAGACTAGGTTTTTTGTAAGGTATGTTGCACTTATGTTATCACACCAAATCATGGGAGGTTGAGAGAGTGAGACACCTAATTCTTTGAGAAAGGAGTAGAGTCATACAATTTCTATAGTTAAATCAACAAGGGAGAAGAATTTAGCTTCAGTACTTGATCGAGCGATAAACAACCCAATCACCATCGATCATCTGGATAAACAACCCAATCACCATCCCAATATCCATTGATAGTGTAATGGGAATCGGGGTGAAAAATCAGAGAAAAAGCAATAGTCCCCATTAGATAGTGAAGAATTCGCTTGACAAGATTCCATGCTCAATGGTTGGTGTTTAGAGAAACTGATATGCTTTGTCCACAGCAAAGTAAACTTCAGGCCTTGTAATGGTGGCATATTGCAATAAGCCAACAATGCTTCTATGTTCAGTTGGGTTTTCAAGAGGAGTACCATCTAACTTGGAGAGCAGACTATTGATTGCAATGGGAGTAGCGACAGGTTTGCAACCGTCGAGGTTAGCACGAAGGAGAAGATCCATGATATATTTGTATTCAGAGAGTTAAAGTCCAGAAGAGGAGCACGTGACCTCAATGCCTAGAAAGTAGCTTAAATCACCCAAATCTTTGGTGGCAAAGTGAGAAGCTAGCTAAAAAATAAACAGAGAGAGACCAGAAGCATCATTGCTAGTGACCAACAAGTCATCAACATAAATCAACAAATAAATAAGAATACCATCTTTGTTGAAGAGAAAGAGAGAAGAATCAACACTAGAAGCAGTAAAGCCCATATGCATAAGTTGACTACTTAGTTTAGAGAACCAAGTACGCAGTGCTTACTTGAGTCCATAAAGAGCTTTATGGAGTCGACAAACATGACCTAGGAACTATGGGTCAATAAATCCTTGTGGCTAGAGCATATAGACTTCTTCAATGATTTCACCATGAAGGCATTAGAAATATCAAGTTGCCGAAGAGGCCAATGTTGCATGAGAACAAAGCTTAGAATAGTCCTTATAGTAGATTGTTTGACTAACAGGCTAAAGGTTTCACCAACATCAACACCTTGTTGTTGGGAGAAGTCATGCCTTGTAACGTTGAATAGAACCATCTGCATTTTGTTATACATGATAGACCCACTTTGATCCAATAACATTCAGGGAAGAATGAGGAACTAGGGTCCAAGTTCCATTTTTCATTAAAGCATCGAACTCATCACACATTTCCTATCGCCATTCTATATGTTTATTAACTTGTAAGAAACAAGTGGGCTCACTAGGCATGTTTGCGTAGTGAGCAAGAAGTGCTTCAGAGAGGGGGTACCTCGTGGCAAGAGAAGTAGAGGCACAAATTTGAGACCTTATAACCATAGTGTGAGATCAAGTGGGGGTGGGATAGGTTTAATATTTCTCATAATAGATTCTGATGGAGGATGATTTGACCCGACCAACTGAGATGATGACACATGGACCTGACTCAGCACAAGCAACAGCTCAACAGCCTGGCTTGATCATGACCAAGTAACAAGTCTGTAGAACAACTCGCTACGTCATAGCTTTCTATAGGGGGAGCTTGCTACGGTGCGAACTCCAGATCCCCCGAGCTACTAAGAAGGGAATACTCCAAGATTATTTCAGCTCGCGAGCTAGGGAAACCAGCTCACTCCAGCGCCTAGGTAGAACTGCCCCAAAGACCAACCTTGATGAGGGTCACATTGAAGTACCCCTAAGAGCTTGCTACAAAGTAGCTCACAGCAAGGATAGCCCGCTATGAAGTAACTTGCGACTGTGATGTGACGCTCTTAGGAAGCTTCTATCTGACAAGACCGTACTCGTCAGACTATGCCATGTCTCTCGATTGATGGCGCAGTCCTTGCCTGATTGACAGTCTGCTCCACATCTCTTAATAGATGGTGGCGTGCTTGTCCCTTCAAAGACGTGTCACTCAGCCAAGCAGGCAATACATTGTAACGATCACCTGTGCAGCCCTAGTAGGTAACGGTTGCAACAGGAGTCTAGTGGCGGTTACACATGATTTGATAAGAGTGCTCCTATAAAAGCCCTTAAAGCGGAGAGACAAACTCTCTCTCAGAATTAGATATGAACTTGCACTCTTACTTGCTCACGAGCTAATCTCGAGACGTAGTGATCTAGCACAATCTACACTCTTAGCCTTTTGTATTCTCTCTTCTTCCTCCCCAGCGTTCTAACTTAAGCTTCAGAGTATTCCCTCCAGTCAAATCCCTGAGAATCCTTTTTCATCGTCTCAGGTGCTGTTCAATGCCAATAAGGAGACAGTCAGCAACCGGCTAGGAGTGACCGGATCGTGCCACATCATTTGGCACCGTCTGTGGGAAACACTTCTAAAAGCCTTCCTCCAAGCTTTCACAACACTTTCCTCCAAAAACTTAGCATGGCTTCTTCCAGCAATGCTAGATGTGGCAATAGCTAGAACGCTTCTGGAGAGCAGCCCCAACTTCCTACTATCTGCATTGGATAGTTTACCGTCCTCATCACCATGGACGGAGTCCCCAATTTGAATATGCCTCTTACAGTGGCACCTGCCATTGCTCCGCTCCCTTCTACACTAGGAGCAACCTCTGCTGAACCCTTGGTTGTGCCCCCAACGGCCAACCCAAACCAACTGGTGGACTTAGTGCAATGCATGTGGGTTGTGCAAGCTCAAATGCAACAGTTCCAACAGTTTCAACTCTACCAACAACAAGTGTTGCACCAAGTTTCTCAGTACCAGTACTAGCAGCAGTTTCCCTCTCTACCTCAGGCCCAGATGTCGCTTCCACCTCGGCATCCACCTATGAAGCAGGCCAAGCCCAACCCTCCAGAGTGAGCGGCCTCCTCAAGAAGAAACCTCCCAGGTTCAAGATCCATCCAAGAGCCATGCCTCTTCTCATAGGAAGAAAGAGAGGTCGACCGCCCCCTCGGCACCTGCCTTGCGGCCTTTGGGTGGGTCAAGGGCCTCTCACCCAACAAAGCCCGTGTCACCACAACCTTTGCAGTTTGAGCTCCCGTTAGCGGACAACCCATTCGAGGTCTTGGCAGTGGGCTACAGATAGGGCCCTTCGGTCCAGAGTCGTCAATAGTAGTCTGAGCCTATCGAGCTCGACAAAACTGAGGCATTGAGTACCAACACCAAATCAGTGAAGGCGTCAGCAAGCTCGTCGGACTGCCTCCAGAGCCTCTCCTAAGCTCAAAGGAAAGGAGGGGGTATGCTCGGTTGAAGTGAAAGCTACCCCCCTCCTCTTGGTTTATTCCCCATTATCTCCTGAACTCCTTGCAGTTCCCATGCCAAAGGATTTCAAGCTCCCCCCTCTAGACAAGTATGATGGGTCTTCCGATCCAAATGACCATGTGGACGCCTTCCAGTCCCAGACGCACCTGACACGGGCCAGTAAGTCCTGCATGTGTGTCCTTTTCCAATTATTTCGAAGGAGTGGCCCGCACCCTGTACCAAAACCTTGTGCTCGACTCGGTAAGAAGTTGGGTGCAGTTCGTGCAGGTTTTCACCTCCCACTTCGTCACCAGTAAGAGATGCTCGCGAACTCAAGAGAGCCTCCTCGGCATAGTGCAAAAGGAAGGGGAGTCCATCTGGAGCTATATCAAGTGGTTCAATGACGCTTTCTTGCAGATACCCGACCTGGATCCCACAGTTCACCTCACAATATCCAAGTGAGGTATCACCCATAAGGAGTTCAAGTGGAACATAGTTGTCAACCAAGCCAAAACCGTAACCGAGTTCCTTAAGATCACGGATCGGTTTAGTGGGATTGAGGAAGAGATCAACCAGAAGGGCGAACAGGCAACAGAAAAAAGAAAGAGGGAGTCAGAACCCCCGTCTTAGGGTGACAATAGGAAGAAGAAGGACATAGCTCGGGGAGCGAGACTAGTTCAGCCCTCCCGAGCCCTAGCAGCAGAAAGGGACTACATGCCCCTCAACACAAAACGGGCTGAGATCCTCATGAAAATCAAGGACGCTTCGTATGTTAAGTGGCCACCTCGGCTGAAGGCCGAGCCTAGAACCTGGAATAAAAATTTGTATTGTAGTTTTCATAAAGATCACGATCATAGTACCGAGAGTTATAAAAACCTCCGCGATGAGATAGAAGGGCTCATCCATCATGGATATTTACGAAATTTTGTACAAAATAATAATAATAATAATAATAATAATAATAATAATAAGACAGGTTGACAAGGGGAGAAAAGTAGAGACGCTCCCGAGTCCAATAGGCAAGCGGAACTACCACAGAAGCAGCCCCTCGAGGAGAGACCGGATTGGGGAATCACCAATGTTATAGTCGGAGGCTCGATCGTGGCGGGCTGCACCTCAGCAGCAGCTTGCGTGTCAGATCACGAGATCGGCAAGGAAGCAAAGAACCCTCTGAAGTAGCCAAGGACAAAAGACCCCATCTTCTTCATAGAGGATGATGCACGCAGGGTCCATTACCCCCATGACGACGCACTCGTCATAAATCATTCACTTCGAAGTCAAAAGAGTCATCGTCGATTTAGGCAGCTTGATGGACATCCTCTTCAAAGCGGCCTTCGACAAACTTCAGCTTCATGAGAGCGACTTAAAGCCCGTGAACACTCCCCTGGTGGGCTTTAGCGGAGAGGAAATCCGGCCCCTAGGAAGGGTGACATTACCTGTGGAAGTCAGCACCTAGCCCAGCATTGTGAGGCTCAAGCACGACTTCTTGGTGGTCGTGACCCCCTCCCCGTACAACGCTAGATTAGGTCGGCCGATTACCCATGCTTTACAGGTTGTGGTGTCCACCTATTACTTGGCCATAAAATTCCCCACGGACTTTGGCATTGCGATAGCATGAGGAGACCATCTTGAGTCTCATAAATGCTACATTGCCACCCTCAAGGGAAAAGCCAAGGTGGCCGACAACCTCAAGCTGGAGCGACCTACGGAGCAAAGAGAGGAGCGAGCTATGCCTACAAAGGAGACCATTTCTATCCCAACCTCGGCAGAGGACCTTGCCCGAACATTTCAGATCGGTGCTTCCATTGAGGAGCCCCTGCGATCCGAACTGGTACATTTTTTACTTAAGAATTTAGATGTATTTGCTTGGTCCACGGTGGAAATGCCCGACATAGACCCCAGCAACATAACTCATAAGCTTAATACTGATTTTGTAGTTAGGCCCGTTAGACAGAAGAAATGAAACCTAGCCCCAGAGCGGTGGAGGGCAGTCGACGAAGAGGTCGGGAAGCTCCTTGCAGCCAATTTAAAGGGATCAGCTCCTAATCCCATTAGGAGTTGCTAATCCAAATCAAATTTGGATTAGAAGTCCCTTTAAGTTATTAGGGATAACCCCTATCTTAACTGCAGATTAGATCAGCCATCTCCTAATCTAATTAGGGGCTTCCAGATCTAAATCTTATTTAGATCTTGGACTCTCTAAGTGGATAGGGTCTGAGCCCAATCCTATCAGCTGATCCATCTCAGAATTCACCCCTTTAAGTGACTAATCAAATCAGCCCACTTCGAAATGGGGTTAAGGCCCATTTAAAGTTATGTATTCACTTAGCCTTCCAAACTGCTGCCCAGTTGGGTTTCTTTGTATGGCGTGGGACCCAAACATTGATCTGCACATTAGCCACATGGGTTCAGCCCAGCCTTTGTTATAAGGCATGGCCGAATACACTGTTATGGATAGTGCACCCCCTGAAAACCATCTCATGATCTCTATGGGCCCAACACTTACCCTAACTGATCCCTGGGCCAAGCCACCTTGTAACACCCAAGGACTGTGGGTAGATGTAAGATTAGCCCATCACGTATTATCCTCAATGGTCTTACACTTAACCTCTCAGCCCATAATGATCATACACTGGCCGACAAGAGAGGACCTCTCCCTCGGCTACAAGCAGCAGTGCTGCACTCTCTGCTTATATGGATCTTGAGAATTAAAACATTTTGCAAACCTTTTAGAAATTATTAAATATATACTTTTATATCTCATATAAAATATATTTTGCAAAACAAATCTCAATGACTGAAATCGGCTGCCAGCAGTCTTGGTTTCCATTAGTGAGAGTGCATCCTCGATCATTACCTTTGTCAGACAAAGGGGCTGATCCTGTCACTATGATCACCCACTCAAATGAATTCTCAAACTGTCCCAACATACCCAAGTTTTGACCCCCACTAAGGATCTCACTGATTGGTATATCAAAAATAGCCCAATCCGACATCTAGTGCAGTATCATAATCGAGTCTAGGAGTCAGGTGTAACTTTCCAGTTTTGCCCATCAATCTCCAAGGTCCAGGGCAATACTAGAAATCTGGTTCAGTTCATAGGTTCAATTAATCCTACACTGTATGTGCCTAGGGTCTCACCCTAGCAGCTGAGATAGGCCACCCCAACTGACTTGGTGGCACCATAGTGTCAGCCTTGTCAGGATAGGTCACCCCAGACCGACCCACTGGCTGTGAACATTCTAAACTATCACGAGTCTCATTAAGTGTCCACGTCCCCTCTACTAACAATCTCCCACAGTACGTGGTACTTCCTCTCGAGGTGCTTTGACTTCGAGTGGGCTCGTGGCTCCTTATCCTGAGCTATAGCTCCATTGTTGTCACACAACAATGGGATGGGTGATGTGCTCGACGGAACTACTCCCAACTCAGGAATGAACTTCTTCATCCACACGGCTTCTTTGGCAGCCTCACTTGCGGCAATGTACTCGGCCACGGTCGTGGAGTCTGCAATGGAGCCCTGTTTGTTGCTTTTCCAGCAAACAGCACACGTTCCTATCATGAAAACATATCCAGATGTAGACTTTCTATCATCTGAACCTGACTGGAAATCAACATCTATATACCCTTAGATCTGTAGTGAGCTGCCATCGAATACTAGACAAAACTCTTTTGTCCTTCGAAGGTACTTAAGTATGTTTTTCATAGTAGTCCAGTGCTCCTGCCCTGGGTTGGCCTGAAATTTGCTTACTACACTCACTGCCTGAGCAATGTCAGGACGAGTGCACAGCATGGCATACATGATGCTCCCTATGGCAGAGGCATAGGGAACGTCTTTCATGCCATCAATTTCCTTAGAAGTCTTGGGACACATCTTCTTGGAGAGAGTGACTTCGTGCCTGAAAGGAACATTTTCTTTCTTGGAATTTTCCATGCTGTATCTTTTGACTATTTTGTCAATGTAGACAGATTGGGATAATCCTATTATCCGCTTCGATCTATCTCTATAGAGTCAAAAGCCTAGTATATAGGAGACTTCTCCAAAATCTTTCATGGAGAATTGTTGTGAAAGCCATACTTTCAACGTAGTCAACATTCCTACATCATTCCCAATGAGTAGAATATCATTTACATACAGAACCAAGAAGGTAACCTTATCTTCATTGTACTTCCTGTAGACACAAGGTTCATCTGGATTTTGTTCGAAGTCAAACGATTTGACAACAGAGTCAAAATGGATGTTCCAACTTCTAGAAGCTTGCTTAAGTCCATAAATGGATCTATTGAGTTTATATACCATGTTTTCCTGACCTGCAGCAATAAAGCCTTGTGGTTGCTGCATATAGATATCTTTAGTAAGATCTCCATTCAAGAATGTAGTTTTGACATTCATCTGCCAAATCTCATAATCATGGTATGCTGCTACAGCTAGCAGGATCCTAATGGATTTAAGCATGGCCACAGGCAAAAAGGTTTCATCATAATCGATGCCCTCTTTTTGAGTGTACCCTTTTGCCACCAGACGAGCTTTGAACTACCACCGGGGCCCTTCTTCCTCTTGTAAATCCATTTGCAACCGGTTGCTTTTACCCCGGAGGGTGGATCTACTAGAGTCCAGACTCCGTTGGTCTCCATTGTGCCCATCTTTGCTCTCATGGCCTCCACCCACTTCTGGGAATTTATGTCCAACATAGCTTCAGCGTAAGTCACGGGATCCTCCTCACTACTCAAGGTTTCCACCAGGTAACTATTCTGGTCATAACCATAATGGACTGGTGGCCTGGATACTCGAGTGGATCTTCTAGGTTGGTCACTACCTGGAACTTGTGGGACATCTCCACTGCTCCTGAGCTCTCCTCATCAAGAACAACTTCTTGACGATGGGTGTCCGGGATGTAATCGATTTCCAAGAATTGTGCATTTCGACTGCAGAGCACTTTCTGCTCGCTTGGGTCATAGAAAAGGTAACCTACAAACAGGCAACGGCTGGTCTTCGATTCCAACTTGTCTGCACTCATTCTTTTAATGTGTGTTGGACAACCCCAAATCTTCAAGTGTCTAACACTTGGTTTCTTTTTGGTCCAAAGTTCATATGGAGTGTTCGGAACCAATATGGTTGAAACCCAATGTAGCACGTAAATCACAGTCTCTAATGCATAACCCCAAAAGGATGTGGGGAACTCTGAGTGTATGAGAAGCGACCAGGCCATATTCAATAAGGTCCTATTCCTCCTCTCTGAAACACCATTAAGTTGTGGTGTAGCAGGAGGAGCTAATTGTGATACTATCCCATTGTCCTTTAAGTAGTTCCTGAATTCGCTAGAGAGATACTCGCCACCTCGATCGGATCGAAAGGCTTTAATTTCTCTCCCTAACTGTTTCTCCACCTCTTGTCTAAACTCTTTGAACTTTTCAAAGGAGTCAGACTTGTGTCTCATTAGGTACACGTAACCATATCGTGAGAAATCATCTGTGAAGGTGATGAAATACACGTGTTGATTTCGTGTCCTAACACTCAGGGGACCACATACATCAGTATGTATTAGGTCAAGTGTGCCTATACATCTTTCAGGCTTACCGTTAAATGACCGTTTCATCATCTTGCATTGTAGGCAAGGCTCACAGGTGGGAAGATCTTCTATAGTTAGAAAATCCAAAGGACCATCCTTTACCAACCTTGTGATTCGGTCAACACTGACGTGGCCAAGTCGGTAATGCCACAGACACGTGGGATTAACTATATCATGGGCTCTCTTCTTGGGGATTTCAGCCGATATAGTTTCGGTTATGTTAGTTTCTAGAGAAGGATGTAGAACATAGAAACCGTTCTCCAGCTCCCCGTATGCGATGAATCTATCTAGGTGATGAAATACACGTGTTGATTTCGTGTCCTAACACTCAGGGGACCACATACATCAGTATGTATTAGGTCAAGTGTGCTTGTACATCTTTCAGGCATACCGTTAAATGGTCGTTTCGTCATCTTGCCTTGTAGGCAAGGCTCATAGGTGGGAAGATCTTCTACTGTTAGAAAATCCAAAGGACCATCCTTTACCAACCTTGTGATTCGGTCAACACCGATGTGGCCAAGTTGGTAATGCCACAGACACGTGGGATTAACTATATCACAGGCTCTCTTCTTGGGGATTTCAGCTGACGTAGTTTCAGTTATGTTAGTTTCTAGAGAAGGATGTAGAACATAGAGATCGTTCTCCAGTTCCCCGTATACGATGAATCTGTTATTTCTTTTAATAGTAATCATATTACTAAATAAGACAGAATAACCATCTGCAAACAGTTTTGAGATAGAAATCAAAATTCTCCTTAAATTTTGTACATAAAGACAATCTTTTAGTACAATTGTTCATTCTCTAAAAATTAACTCCACGGTTCCTATGGCCGCGGCTGCAACAATTGCAGTAGTCCCCAAGTAGAGTGTGACTTCTCCTTCACTCAGCCTTCTGCTTACCTTGAACCCCTGCAATGAGTTACACGCATGAGTTGAAGCCTCGGAGTCAATACACCAGGACGCAGAAGCTACCAATAAATTGGTTTCTATAACACAAGTTTTGAAAGTACCTTTCTTGGATTCCAGGTAGGCAGGGCAATTTCTTTTCCAGTGGCCAGTCTTCTTGCAGAAGTGACAGGCATCCGATGCTTTGTCTTTCTTATGCTTCTTGGGTTTGGCAGCCTTCTTCTGGGGCTTTCTCTTTGCCTTCCTTTTCTTGCCTGATTTTCCAGTTTCAACAAGCATGGCAATGGGATCATCCTTTTTAATCAATTCTTCGGCCCTCTACAACATATTGATGAGTTTCTGCAAGCTGACGTTCAGCATGTTCATGTTGTAGTTTATGATGAATGGATTAAAGGATGGAGGCAGAGAGTTGAGAATAGCATCGATCTGTGTTACCAGATCTAGTCCGGATCCAAGAGCCTCCAGTTCGTTGATATAACCCATCATCCAGAGATAATGGTCGTGAACTTGTTAGCTCTTGGACATCTGCGCGGTCATGAACTATTTCAAGACCTTCTGCTGAGTAGAACGATTCTGCTCTTTGTACATTGTCTTGAGACTATCCAATACATCCTTAGCAAGTTCGATCTGATCAAATTGCCTCTGAATTGTCTAAGGAGGCAATGATATAGCAGTGGGCAAGGGAGTTTTTCTCCTCCCATTCTTGGTATTCTCTTCTTCAAGCCTCAGAAGCCCTATCTCCCGGATGATCCGGGGTAGGATTCTTGGCTACCTTATCCAACTTTTCAGAGGTTAAGACCAACATAAGGTTTCTGTACCAGCCAGCATAGTTTGGGCCCTTAAGCTTGTTGTCATCAAGAAGCTTTGCAAATGATCCGTTTGCCATTTTCTGATAAAAGAGCAAATATCAGTCCATAACCTATTTTGATTCATGTTCATTACATAGATATGGATTTTAATCTACATTCCATTTCCATTTATTCATCTCTGAGATTTCCCTCCTTTCTCAGTGATGGAGACTATGGGTTGTCTCTAGAAATGTGGGAAATCACATAGGGTGCATGGAGCCAACTGTTTCAGCTGCATAACCCCACCACCTTTCTGTGAAGGATCATATCCACTCATCATATGAGTTTTCCCTTTGGCCTCTATCAGACAAGGTTCATAGCAGTTTTCAGGTAAACCTTTCTGTCCAGTGAGTGCTTACCCATCATATTCGTGAACGCCAAGGTACCGTGAGAGAGTTCCCATTTTCTGGTGAAGCCCCTCTCACATCGATCTTTGACGCCCCTATCATCTTATGAAACACTCAGACAAGCTCAACAGCAAATTGATAGTCCATTTTCTAGTGTGTTTCCTCATTAAAGAAGGACCAATCCTCATGCTAATGATGGAAGGCCTTCAGAGAGTTCATCCTATGAATCTCTCTATCACTTGCACTCATATTAGCTAGAGGGAACAGTTATTACACCCTAGTTTATTTTAGGTCAAACCAAAGTGGCTCCCACTGACTTTCATAAAGTCAGATTTCGGTGGGCCTTAATCGGCTAGGGTTCCGCACGTAACCTCATGATGAGGTGTGGGGCCCACCACTGAGGGAGGTCATCCAATGACTAAAAAGGGACACCATGGCAATGATGTGCATTCAGCCATGGTGTGTGCAAGAACCACTTATGGCCCATGTACACAGCACATCACACATCCATACATCTCATGTGGGGATAAATTGATCCAATAAATTAATTATCTATAAGGCCCATTGGAAGCCCATTTTAAATCCATAATATTAACCATTAATATTATCTTGGTATATGGGCTGAATTAGGGTTACCCAGTTCGGCCCATATAGCTTTATCCTTTTAAGTGGACTTTTAGCAGTTTTAACTATTTAAAATTGGGCCTTTACAGGTTTGGTCGAATTAACCATTTAATTAAATATCAATCCTCAGGCCCATTAGTGGGAAAAAATAGGGCTGACTTTCAGCCTTGATTAAACCCTAGATTTGGTCCAAACAGTTTGAACCAATCTTGGTTCGAATGGGTTTAGGGTTTGATCCTTAATTAAATCTTTAATTCAAAAAAATAATCTAAAATTAAATAGTGATAAAAGAAAAATCAAGAATCAGTCAACCAGGGCTGTTCGCACAATCCATCTTGCAAAACAGAGGTTAGATCACAGTTTGCAGTTTCATAAACTGCAAATCACAGGTAGCGAATGTCCCATCTGCGAAATCTCCTTCCATGCGCCGCCATCTTCGATCCAAAATTAAATAGAAAAAGAAAACCTAATTTCCATTATAATTACATCAGTTCAAATGCCTAATACATTGAGTCTAAAAATTAAAAAAATATATTTACGGACCAAATGTAATAAATAAATCCAAAAACTGCAAATCTTGCAGGTTCCTTGCGCAAACCAAAAATTCGATATCCTCTTGTACGAACAACCCATAAATCAAGAAAATCATAAAGAACTATTCTAAATAATAATCAGATTTATATAAAATTAATTTCAGATTATTTGCCCATCAATTTTGGGAACAAATTTCCCAAAATCCATATCTACGCAAATCGGGTAGAACGCCTTCTGCCGATTTGCGTAGGTTCAGATCTGAAGCAAATTGGTTCAAGATTTGAACCAGGCTCTGATACCACTGAAGGGATAGGATATCCATCACATGGACGCCCAAAGATTGCAGAATAAGGGGCGAATTCAAAAAATTTTCTCTCTCTTCAACTAGGAATCGCATTCCCTATTTAGAAAATCATATTTTCAATGATCATTCTTGAACCATAAACTGAACCAGATCTAAACCAAAAGGAGTATGAAGAGATTATACCTGATACAGAGAAATAGTATCTCCCAATGGAGGTGTTCACGCCCAAGGAAGGATCCAAAATCTGCTCCCACTAAACATGGCAAAGTGCAGGATGGAGTAGAATCAACAGTGTTCTTCCAAAAGAACTTAATCCTTCGCAAGAATCAGCAGAATAGCTTGTGAATACAACTCCAATGAATCTTTTTTCCAAAAGATTGCTATCAAAATCAGATCTTGATTACTTCTGTAGAGAGTAGGAGATCGAACTGCTGGAGGCGGCGGCTACAGGAAGAAGGCGGCAAGAAAGTATTCAAAGAATGCAAAAATTCTCTCTTCTTGTAATTTCAGCTCTGAAGACAGAAGTTGTGTATTGCATGTCTAAAGGATGCCGCCCCCTCCTCCTTTTATAGACTTAAACGGATCAGCTCCTAATCCCATTAGGCATTGCTGATCCAAATCAAATTTGGATTAGAAGTCCCTTTAAGTGATAAGGGATAACCCCTATCTTATCTGCAGATTAGATCAGCCATCTCCTAATCTAATTAGAAGGCTTCCAGATCTAAATCTTATTTAGATCTTGGACTCTCTAAGTGGATAGGATTTGGGCCAAATCCTATCAGCTGATCCATCTCAGAATTCGCCCTTTTAAGTGACTAATCAAATCAGCCCACTTCGAAATGGGCTTAAGGCTCATTTAAGGTTATGTATTCACTTAGCCTTCCAAACTACTGCCCAGTTGGGCTTTCTTGTATGGCGTGGGACCCCAACATTGATCTACACATCAGCCACATGGGTTTGGCCTAACCTTTTGACGGGTTTGTCGAACCCCTCAAAATTAGTACTAGTCCCACAATAAAATGTTTGCAGTAAAAGTGGTTCTAGGTCGAATCCCACAGGGAGCAAATCAATAATCTCTTAGCCGAATGGGTAAAGTAATTGTGTGGGAAAATTAAATAACTAAAATTAAAAGAATTACAAACTAAACAAACAAGAGAAAATCAGTCTTACCGAATTCTGGTTCAAGGGTTCGGGTTGAATCGATTGGCCATCGATCCTAGGTACAATTCAGCATTCTTGCAATTCAAGCTTTTAACCTTAGATTTATTAGGATAGCCATAATAAACCTTGTGTTTTCCTAATTCAGTTGACCAAACCCAGTGTTCGATCAACACTTATCACCACTCAACTAGGTACGATAGCGTTCCATGTTAAACAATGATAGCACTAAGATTTGTGAGAACAGTTAAACCAAAATAACAATAATTGAGATATCTGCAATTACTGAATTTTGTTCCATCAATTCTTTTAGGTTGAACCATGTTAAAACATTGGTCAAAGGCTGTCACGAACAATTGACCCAAAAAGATATCAACCTAATTGCTACTTGTACCATTATTCGTGACAATTACGGATCACTGAAATCATGGATAGCAGTAGGAAAATCAACATTAATTCAGTTTGTCAGACTAATTAACATTAACATCCAATAAAAATGTGCACAAGAACCAATGAATACGTGAATTAAAAAGAAAGAAAATAAAGTAACTACAGAACCTCACAATGGCACAATCGAACCTCCCCCCTTGAACCAGAAAAAGAAGCTTAGCTGCTCATGATCTGCGCAATCTCCATGCTTTGCTTCTCCAAGGCCGAACTGATCTTCTTGAGTTGCTTGATGCTTGATTGCTGGATGATTGAGTGATTGCTAGAGCTGGTTCGCCCCCTCTTTATATAGCCAAAGGAGAGGGCTGTTTTCCAACTCCTTCTAGGAGATCATCTTATCCTTAGGGAGTCTTGATCTTATCTTCTTTGAACTAATCATATCCTATCTCTTATTTAATGCTCTAATCTCAATCTTCTTATCTCTCTAGGATTACATTCAAGAATTTAGATCTGATAAAACTCTCTCCTTGGAGATTACATTCAAAATTCGGACTCTTAACTCTTGAGTTCGAGTTGGGTTGCTTTAAAACTTGGGCTGCTTCAAGGTACTTCTGCGAGTTGGGCTTAAGTTGTGAAATGGGCCTGGCTCCGAACTTGCTCCGACTTCGGGCTCATTGTCGTACTTGATGCGAGCGGAATCTGTCAAAACCCAAAACATAAAAGTTGTGGGCCTTCCTTTCATCTTTCTAATGCTTCTTAAACTGTCCAATTTTGTGTCCGGAATTGAGAGTTAGGTCCAGATTACTGACTGTCGCCGAAACTGTGCAAAATCACCCGATTTGCCCTATTTTCTTCCAATTGCCTTCTTTATTGCCCTGAATTGAAATACAAGAGTAATGAGTCCATTTAAGTGCTAAATAAATGTAAAAGAGTGAATATTAGGGGATAAAATTAGGGTTCATTTTGGTCTCATCAAATCCCCCCACACTTAAACTTTGCCCGTCCTCGGGCAAGGAAAAAACTCAAGTAACACAAAAGAGACTAACTATTGATTTTCAATCTTTCTTTTTCTCTACATGAGGCCTGGTTCATTTCATGCTTTAGTTCAGACTTGGTAACCTTTCCCTTTTCATCTCTTTCTCCCCTATTTCTTGTCCAAGAGTGATCGCAAATCACCATTCCTCATGGTCCCAAGTTAAATCGATAGTCAAGGAGACAAGCCTTCCAGGGCTGAAACTCCTTGGACTGCACGGGTGCTCATTGCTTTTAACAAACCAATTCAGCCATATGCAATTACTTTCCTTTGAATCAAAACAAGGTGTGCTTATTGCCATAAGCTTGCTATGTATGACATCTTCACCACTTAGTGTGAATTCCTAGGATCTGAAGGTGAGAATGGGGTTGGGGTTCTAGGGTGAGTGCATTTTATGCTCCATCTCACCCTTGCCTTTTTTTTTTTTATAAGATGTGAGTCCATTTTATGCTCCATCTCACACTTGCTTTCATTTTTAGATGTGAGTGCATTTTATGCTCCATCTCACACTTGTTTTTATTTTTAGATGTGAGTGCATTTTATGCTCCATCTCACATTAGTTACGATTTTATTTTCAAACTCCCTCTCTTTTTTTTTTCACAAGAATCATAGGGTTTCACCGCCTGATCCATGAATTCATTGATCGTGGTCTCTATATGCCTAACACAGCAAGTTTTAGAATAATCAACCCATGTTTGATAGATAATTATGTGAAAACCCTTATGCATCTTGCCTATTGATCGATTAAAATCATGAGGTACCATATGCAGCCAAGAAAGATTCAGTTAGTCATGCTTGCATCATATCTTTTCTATTCAGCCTAAGCACAAGATTCCTGATAAGTTGAAATCGTTCAAGGATAAGTTTTCGGGAGCAGAAATTTCAAGAAGGTAAGGTATCCCAAATTTCCATCAAATTTTTGTAATCCCCCCACACTTAAGTTATACATTGTCCCCAATGTATGTGATTATGCATAAAGTAGAAGGATTTGGGGGTACTTCCCTGTTTGTCTTGTTGGGTTCCTACTAAACACAAAAAATCAAACAAAATAATAAAATTTACTAAACACAATGGGTTGCCTCCCACAAGCGCAATTGTTTAACGTCGTTATGCTCGATGTCCTCCTTTGCTACTTTAGCTCTCGTGGTTTCAGCTTTCGGTGTGCTCCCCTTCCATCCATCATGGGCGGGTTCAAATCTGGAATAGGGGCCTTCGTATCCAATTGTGCACTCGATTCTATCTCCTCATTCATATCTTTTTCAAAAAATTCCTGCACAGTTGGATCAATAGTGTCAACTGAATGGTCTTCATTTGGGTACTTCATAGCTTCAAAAATATTAAATTTAATAGTCTCCCCACCGATTTCGACGGAGAGGGTACCCTTATCCACATCTATTTTGGTCTTGGCCATTTTCATAAATGGCCTACCTAATAGAAGTGGGGCTGAACTTTCGATCGTGTCCTCCTCCATCTTCAGAATGTAAAAATCAGCTGGGAAAATTAAATCGTTAACCTGCACCATTACATTCTCAACAATCCCTTCTGGGAAAGCGTTAGAACGATCAGCTAATTGGATAACAGCTTTAGTTTCCCTTAAAGGACCTAATCTCAAAGCATAGTAAATCGAGTATGTCATGACGTTGATAGATGCACCTAAGTCTAACATGGCATACTCGATTTGCTTATTGCCAATCACACAAGGTAGGGTGAACATACCTGGATCAGCATGTTTTTCTGGTAAGGTCCTCTTGATCATGGCTGAAACGTTCTCTCTAACTCTTGAGTCCTGCACCTTATCTTCTTCTTGTCTTTTATCCGCCTTCCTTGGTGATGTAGGTTCTAGCTGTAGTTCCTTCTCGCTTCTTAGAACCACTGCACATACACTCTCCTCGGGGTTGACTACCGTTTGTGATGGTAGTTTCCCGGAGCTCTGCACCTCCAACTTGCTAACGGCAGTGGCAAATTTGCTGATTTGGTTCCCCAAATTCTGAATGCTGGCTCTTGTTTCCTGTTGAAATTGCTGAGTATTAGTAGCTAGAGCCTTAACTATATCTTCTAATGATGTACCTGAATTCGAGGGTTGGCCTTGCGCTGTGATGGGTGTTGAAAACTGGGGCTGTCGACTGAAAAAATGGGGCTGGTATTGCTGCTGTCCTCCTTGGTTCCCGTAGCTTAGGTTTGGGTGATCTCTCCACCCCGGATTGTAATAATTGGAGTAGGGATCATACTTTCGTTGGGGCTGGCCCGGGAATCCTCCTATGGCATTGACTTGCTGCATCGAACCATCTTGCAATGATGGACACATGTCCGTAGGATGGCCAGGAATCGAACAGATACCACACACCTGGCAGTTTGTACTTTTCCTACAGCGAGTTGTCTTACCAAAGCAGTTAGGTCAAAAATCTGATTTTCTAAATTTACATGGCTTACCTCATTAACCCGTCTAATGGTACCGTCTGTCCTTACACCGAACTGTTGTGAATTTTTGGCCATGTTGGAGATTAACTCCCTGGCCGCTTCAGGTGTCTTGTTCACCAAGGCTCCTCCACTGGCTGCATCGACCATACTTCGATCCATGGGCTGCAGCCCTTCGTAGAAGTATTGGATTAACAGTTGTTCGGGTATTTGGTGATGTGGACAGCTAGCAACAAGTTGTTTAAATCTTTCCCAATATTCATATAGTGTCTCACCATCAAATTGCCGAACTCCACATATTTCTTTTCTTATATTTATAGCCTGAGATGCAGGAAAATATTTATCTAAAAATATCCTATTCATCTCGTCCCATGTGCATATTGAACCGGGAGGAAAAATATACAACCAATCCTTTGCTTTATCTCTTAAAGTAAATGGAAAGGCTATGAGTTTTACCTAGTCCTCGGTCATACCTTGGGACTTCATGCTTGAACAGATGACATGAAATTCCTTTAGATGTTTGTGAGGGTCCTCACCTGGGAAACCATGAAACAGAGGTAATAATTGAATCAAACCAGATTTGAGTTCAAAGGCTACATCAAGAGTGGGGTACGTGATGCATAAAGGTTGTTGGTTCATAATTAGTGCAACCAACTCCCTTAATGTCCTCTCTCTATTAGCCATTCTTTCTACTTCTTCGAAGATGGAAAGATCACAATCTGAATTCACCTTCTTTGGTGAACAATCGTTCCTTCGCTTCGCCTCCTTTCTTAAACGACGGGTGGTCCTCTCAATTTCAAGGTTGTACTCGAGTTCACATCGTTGAGAAGCACAAGTCATAAAATAAAAGAGGTTAACAAGAGGAAGGTAATAGCTAAGAAATTAAAGTTGCTCCCCGGCAACGGCGCCAAAATTTTGACGGGTTTGTCGAACCCCTCAAAATTAGTACTAGTCCCACAATAAAATGTTTGCAGTAAAAGTGGTTCTAGGTCGAATCCCACAAGGAGCAAATCAATAATCTCTTAGCCGAATGGGTAAAGTAATTGTGTGGGAAAATTAAATAACTAAAATTAAAAGAATAATAAACTAAACAAACAAGAGAAAATCAGTCTTATCGAATTCTGGTTCAAGGGTTCGGGTTGAATCGATTGGCCATCGATCCTAGGTACAATTCAGCATTCTTGCAATTCAAGCATTTAACCTTAGATTTATTAGGATAGCCATAATAAACCTTGTGTTTTCCTAATTCAGTTGACCAAACCCAGCATTCGATCAACACTTATCACCACTCAACTGGGTACGATAGCGTTCCATGTTAAACAATGATAGCATTAAGATTTGTGAAAACAATTAAACCAAAATAATAATAATTGAGATAGCTGCAATTTCTGAATTTTGTTCTATCAATTCTTTTAGGTTGAACCATGTTAAAACATTGGTCAAAGGCTGTCACGAACAATTGACCCAAAAAGATATCAACCTAATTGCTACTTGTACCATTATTCGTGACAATTATGGATCACCGAAATCATGGATAGCAGTAGGAAAATCAACATTAATTCAGTTTGTCAGACTAATTAACATTAACATCCAATAAAAATGTGCACAAGAACCAATGAATACGTGAATTAAAAAGAAAGAAAATAAAGTAACTACAGAACCTCACAATGGCACAATCAAACCTCCCCCCTTGAACCAAAAAAAGAAGCTTAGCTGCTCATGATCTACACAATCTCCATGCTTTGCTTCTCCATGGCTGAACTGATCTTCTTGAGTTGCTTGATGCTTGATTGCGGGATGATTGAGTGATTGTTAGAGCTGGTTCGCCCCCTCTTTATATAGCCAAAGGAGAGGGCTGTTTTCCAATTCCTTCTAGGAGATCATCTTATCCTTAGGGAGTCTTGATCTTATCTTCTTTGAACTAATCATATCCTATCTCTTATCTAATGCTCTAATCTCAATCTTCTTATCTCTCTAGGATTACATTCAAGAATTTAGATCTGATAAAACTCTCTCCTTGGAGATTACATTCAAAATTCGGACTCTTAACTCTTGAGTTCGAGTTGGGTTGCTTTAAAACTTGGGCTGCTTCAAGGTACTTCTGCGAGTTGGGTTTAAGTTGTGAAATGGGTCTGGCTGCGAATTTTCTCCGACTTCGGGCTCATTGTCGTACTTGATGCAAGCGGAATCTGTCAAAACCCAAAACATAAAAGTTGTGGGTCTTTCTTTCATCTTTCTAATGCTTCTTGAATTGTCCAATTCTGTGTCCGGAATTGAGAGTTAGGTCCAGATTACTGACTGTCGCCGAATCTGTGCAAAATCACCCGATTTGCCCTGTTTTCTTCCAATTGCCTTCTTTATTGCCCTGAATCGAAATACAAGAGTAATGAGTCCATTTAAGTGCAAAATAAATGTAAAAGAGTGAATATTAGGGGATAAAATTAGGGTTCATTTTGGTCTAATCACCTTTGTTACAAGGCCTGGCCGAATACATTGTTATGGACAGTGCACCCCCTGAAAACCATCTCATGGTCTCTATGAGCCCAACACTTACCATAAGTGGTCCCTGGGACAAACCACCTTGTAACACCCAGGGACTATGGGCAGATGCAAGATTAACCCATCAGATATTATCATCAATGGTTTTACACTTAACCTCTCAGCACATAATGATCATACACTGCCTGACAAGAGAGGACCTATCCCTTGTCTCCAAAGAACAGCGTTGCACTCTCTGCTTATATGGATCCCGGGAATTAAAACCTTTTGCAAACATTTTAGAAACCATTAAATGTATACTTTTATATCTCATATAAAATATATTTTGCAAAACAAATTTCAACGATTGAAATTGGCTACCGGCAGTCTTGGTTTCCATTAGTGAGAGTGCATCCCCGATCATTACCTTTGTCCAACAAAGGGGCTGATCCTGTCACTATGATCACCCACTCAGATGAATTCTCAAACTGTCCCAACATACCCAGGTTTTGACCCCCACTAAGGATCTCACTAATTGGTATATCAAAGACAGTCCAATCCGACACCTAGTGCAATATCATAATCGAATCTAGGGGTTGGGTGTAACTTTTCATTTTTGCCCATTAATCTCCAGGGTCCAGGGCAATACTGAAAATCTGGTCCAGTTCATAGATTCAATTTATCCTACACTGTATGTGCCTAGGGTCTCACCCTGGCAGCTGAGACAGGCCACCCCAACCAACTTGGTGGCACCACAGTGTCAGCCTTGTCAGAATAGGTCTCCCCAGACCGACCCACTGGCTGTGAACATTCTAAACTAATACGAGTCTCATTAATTGTCCAGTTTAAGGGTATTACATTGAAACATTCCAAGCGAACATGAATCAAATATGCACTTTTATTCATTTACAATAAACTCATAAAGTACATTATCTTGATTGAAGCTAAGGGCATACAAAACTGTCTAACAGACGCAACCTTGGGGCATTAGTTGCTGAGCTTTCTAGACGCCTACTCAGGCTACAATCATATCAGGATGGACCCAGCTGATGCAGAAAAAACTGCTTTCATTACCGAGCTCGGCCTGTACTGTTACAAGGTCATGCCCTTCGGATTAAAAAATGTCGGGGCGACCTTCCAAAGACTTGTAAATAAATTGTTTGAGCCATTGATTGGCCAAAAGGTGGAATGTTATGTAGACGACATGGTCGTCAAAACCCAACTTTCTTGCGACTTAATACAAGACTTGAACTTAGTTTTTGAAATTCTACATAAATTCAATATGAAGCTGAACCCGAATAAGTGTGCCTTTGAAGTCACCTCAGGTAAATTACTGGGTTACATCGTGAACTAGCGTGACATTGATGCCAACCTGGACAAAATAAAGGCCATCTTAGACATGCAACCACCCCAAGAAAAGAAGGAGGTTTAGAGGCTGAATGGTCGAATAGCCACCCTGAGCCACTTCATGTCCAAGTCGATAGATCGCTACCTGCCTTTCCTTAAGGCAATTAAGAGCAAAGGGTTCGAATAGACCCAAGACTGTCAGCTCACGTTCAATGAGCTCAAAAAGTACTTCGCTAGTATATTGGTCCTAACCCGGTCTGAAGAGGGTGATGTTTTAGAGTTGTACCTCTCTGCCAGCGACGAAGTGGTCAGCTCGGTACTAATAAAAGAAGTAGATCGGGTCCAACGACCTATCTACTATGTTAGTAAAGTGCTGTAGGGAGCAGAGACCAGATACCCGGAGATAGAAAAACTGGCCTACGCATTGGTTATCGCAGCCCAAAAGCTCCATCCGTACTTCAAAGCTCACACTATTATCATCCTCACTAACAAACCTCTGAGGCAAGTCTTACTCAAGCCCGATGTCTCTGGCCAACTGACGAAGTGGTCCATTGAGCTCAGTGAGTACGATCTCCAATATAAGCCACAGACTACTATCAAAGCCCAAGCCTTAGCAGATTTCATTGCAGAATGCACCTTCGGCTCCGAAGTCCCCAGTCCAGTTGAGCATGAGGCCCCTAGCTCAAGCGACCCCGAAGCTCCCAAGTTGGTTGAGTCTGAGCATCGTGAGGTTGCAGCCAGTGCGGCATCTCTCCTAGTTAGGCCAAATGCAAACTGGGATTAGGAGCCCTGCATCCTTCACGTAGATGGCTCCTCGAACCAGCAGGGCAACGGAGCCAGAATAGTCCTACACGGCCCAAGTGGCACAAAGTTGGAGTATGCACTGCGCTTCGAGTTTGCGGCATCCAACAATGAAACAGAGTACGAAGCGTTGATAGCTAGGCTAGCTCTAGCCGAAGAAATGAAAGCCAAGCACGTTATCATCTGCAACGACTCCTAGCTCATGGTCAATCAGGTCATAGGAGAATACAAAGCTCGTGAACTGACTATGATTGCTTACCTAGCCAAAGTACAGGAGGCTCTGCTCAACTTCCAGTCATACTTCATCAGGCAAATCCCAAGGTCGGAGAACGCTGAGGCCGATGCCCAGTCCCGGTTAGCCAGCACCAGTAATAATACCATGAGAACCGTGTACATAGAGAACTTGCCTTGGCCTAGCATTCTCAGGGGGAGAGAGGAGGTCACTTCCATCATTCAAGCAGAGCCGAACTGGATTGACCCGCTCGCGAACTTCTTGCTACATGGGATCCTCCCTGCAGATCACAACGCTATAAGAAGGGTAGAGCGTCAGGCAGCCAAATCGTCATGATAAAAGAATTGCTGTATCAAAAATCTTACACGCTCCCCTACCTGCGCTGCTTGTGACCTACCAAAGCCGATCTCATGCTCCGTGACACTCATGAAGGCCTGTGTGGCGGACACTTGGGGGGCAGGGCCCTCGCCCAAAAAGCACTACGACTAGGATATTACTAGCCAATGATGAAAGCAGATGCCATTGAGATCGTTAGAAAATGTGACAAGTGCCAGAAGCACGCCAACATCCACCATCATCCCACTACCGACCTCACGTACCTCACCAGCTCGTGGCCTTTCGCACAGTGGGTTATCGACATACTTGGGCCATTTCAACCAACGACAGGCTAGAGGATGTTCTTAGTGGTAGCAGTGGATTATTTCACCAAGTGGGTAGAAGTCGAACCTCTCGTAACAATCACAGCCCGAAACGTCCAGAACTTCTTTTGGAAGAACATAATGTGCCGCTTCGGGTTACCTCGTGTATTGATTTCTGATAATGGCAAGCAGTTCGAGAACATCAAATTCCAGAACTGGTGCCAAGACTTGGGGATCTGACAAAACTTCACCTCAGTTGCACATCCTCAAGCAAACTGTCAAGCAAAGGTCACGAACAGAGCTATTCTTTGTGGACTCAAAGCGCGCCTAGACCGAGCTAAAGGACTATGGGCAGATGAGTTACCTAGCATTTTATGGGCTTACCGAACCACAGAGAAGATGGCCACAAGAGAAACTCCCTTCAACCTCACCTACGGCACCGAAGCAATCATCCCAGCTGAGATTGATGTTCCCTCGCTGCAAATGGAAGCATACGACAACAAGGCAATTGAAGATGAGCTATGTACCAACCTCGACCTACTCGACGAAGTAAGGGACCTTGCATATATCAGGACCGCAGCTTATCAACAAAGAGTAGCTCGGTACTATAACGCCAGGGTCAAGAAGTGGAACCTCCGCGTTGGTGACTTGGTCCTTCAAAAAATTATGGTACCTGAGCCCGATGTTGGTAAGCTCGGACCAAATTGGAAGGAACTTACCGAGTGAAACGAGTTCTCAGGGAAGGAACGTACGAGCTCGAAACCCTTGAAGGGAAACAAGTACCTCGGGCATGGAATATTGTCAACTTAAGGCAATATTACCTATAACTACTGAGTAGACCATGAGCCACTCTCAAAGCCTAAGGGCCAAAATGCTGAGCTAACACGACCTCGGTGCAATAAGACCCAGTCGCCTCTATGGCATGGGCGAACTACTGAGTAGACCAAGAGTCACTCCCGGAGCCTAAGGGCCAAAATGCCGAGCTAACACGACCTCGGCACAACAAGACCCAATCGCCTCCATGGCATAGGCAAATTTCAAGGGCAAACTATGTCACCTCCTTCGCCTGCTAGCACCTCCTTCGGATGGGGGCGGCAGAGAGGTGAAGTGATGAACCTACAATTTATCTATATTTTATGAGGTTTTTGCATAAAATTTTATGCTGGTTTAATTAGATTTTGCCCTATTTTAGCTTGATTGCAAGAAAATTTTCAGGGGGAGCCAAATCAACAAAAAGAAGGCAAAAGCAAGAAAAGAAAGCCCAAAATTTATCAAGTTCAGCCCGGCTCAGCCATGAGAGCAAGGGAGTTTTCATTTGGCCCAAGAAGTGCAAGCTAACTCTTTGGAAAACCCAAAGGAAGAAGCCTAGTAAGAAGGAAATTCCGGCCCAGCCCATTTTTAGCCCAAATAACAGCCTAGAGTGTAGCCCACATGAACTCAAAAGTAAGCTAAGTTGTAGCCCAAATAGCAGCCCAAAGGGAGCTAGGGGCGGCAACTTCTAGATTTTTCTTGAAGAGAAGGAGGGAGCACTCTAGAAGGTTCATGAGGGGTGTAATACACCCCATTCTAGAGGCTTCAAGAAGGGGCAAGAGCCCCGTTGAAAAACTATATAAGGAGGCCTCTAGGAGGGGAGAAGGGTGTTCAATTGCTGGAGAGGAAGGCTCTCCCACTCTTAGAGGTTCGGCTACCTTGAGAGAAGAGAAGAGAAGAAGGCTAGGTGCAAAGAAGAAGAAGAAGAAGGGCTGAAGGAAGTTCAAGACAAGCAAGCTAGAAGAAGAAGGTGAGTTCGAATTGAGGGTTTGTGATTCAAAGATCTTTTGTAATAAATCATTTGTAGTTTCATTCTCTTTTGATTTGAATTCAGTTTCTTTGTTATATTTTCTTTCTTCTTTCTCCTTGTTTCCATTCTTCCTTGATGTATTTCAGCTTGTAAAATTTCAGTTCAGCAATCTAATTCTTTTTTATTCATTCAAATGATCATGGATTGTACTTGAAGTTTCTTGAATAAGGGTGTTATTGCAGATCAATTCGGCCAACTAACCTTCAAAACTCAGATTTGAATTCTCAGATCTGAGATTGCAAGATCTGAATTGCTTGAAAGAGAATTCAGATCTGCAAATTTCAGATTGGCTGAATTAATCTACAGCTTGGAATTCCTAGAGTGCTTGAGAGAGACTCTAGGAATTCAGATCTACTATTCAAGAACTGAATTGAGTGCAAGGTTAGAGATAACTTGCACAATTCAGTTCGTGATCAATTCAGATTTGAATTGATGCCTTAGAAGTGTTTGAAGAAATGCATGCATGGGGATTAGATTCTTGCTAGAGATAGAAGAACTGTCACTCATGCATAGGATGAACATGTGCTTGAGAGAGGCTGTTCATGACCTTGGGGTTTCACCAAACCAAGGCTCAATCATGATTTATTCGAATGATCCAAATTGATAGATTGCTGAATTCTGAAATTGACATTTACTGCTTACTCTTCTAACCTGATTTGAAGGCAATTGGGCCAATGATTTAGATAGATTTTAATTTAGGATTTCTTAGCTTTCATTAGAGTTTTGATTTATTTGTTGATCAGATAAGAAGTGCTCAATTTAGTATTGGTAATTGTTTCCTAAATCCTCGTGGGAACGATACTTCACTCACTACTTTATTACTTGAACGGCTAGTGCACTTGCTAGTGTCACAATGAGCCACACATCATGAAGCCTGGCTCAGCAGACCCAAACTCAGTACCCCCAAAGGGGGGAGTCTGGTCGGGGCATGACCTCTTCACTTTGCGCCTCTAGTTGCTCAAAAGGAGGTGGCGCGAATCAACTCCAGACATGATGGCTGCCAAAAAAGAAACCACAATATATCAGTTTAGTAAAGAACAGAGTACATGTATAAATGCAATATTACTACAAGACACTACGCAACCTAAAAGGACAACCTACCCGGACTCAGGCCGGCCTGCACGTGCTTCTCCTCGATCAAGTAGTCCGAACAGAGGAAGCCTATCGATGCCCAGGACAACATTGTTTTCTGAGTTTTAGGGTCCAGCTCGGCCCTGGGGTCCTAGATGGAGCCCCTCCAAGAAGTGGGGAAGGGCCACCCCTCGGGGTTATGGACCATGAAATAATCTCGCTTCTAGGTGGGAATCTTATTCGGTAGCTCATGCAAGAGCTTATAGCCGCAACGGGGAGAGAGGTAGTAAAAGCGCCTCTCCGGTGGAACCCCAGGAGTTATACAAAGAATAGAGGCAAAGATGTGAAGGTCCAAAGGAAGACAATACTCATAACACAAAGATATAGTCCCAACCATGTTACGAATAGTGTTGGGATGGAGCTGATCGATGGTGACGTTAAAATGGTTTAGCACCTCCACTATTAAGGGGTGCAAAGAGAGACGTAGGCCAGCCTCGAGCTATTCCTGGAAGACAACTATGTCATTGGGACCATGCTCCCAAGGGAAGTTTTCAATGGGGAGGCTATAAAATAGGTCCCCAGGGAGGTGAAAATAGCGGATTAGAGACCTAAGTCTTCTTCGCCGTCATGGAGGAAGGGCCAAAGGTGTCAGGCTACCTCCCCAGGGAAGTAGATGCTACATCACCGGAGGTATCCCGAGCCTCTGGGACCTGCTCCCAAGCTCCCCCCAAGCTTGAGGGAGCATCGTCATCCTGGTTATCGCCCCGATGGTAGGTGTGGTATGGGTACCCAGACATAGTTGGCAGTGATTGGGACTCACAGGAGAAGACGAAACGGAGTAAACTGAGAAACTCGGGTAGACTAGACGAATGCGCAACCTCAGAATCCGAAAGTAGCAAAATGGCACGGAAGGGACTGAGGCCCAGGGGGTCCTCCTATTTATAGCCATTGTACCCAGGAATCAATGGCCCAGACTGAAGCAGATCTTGGTTCATAGTCAAACTGACCGCATGCCTTCTGAAACCAAAATGTGACTGGCTGCATGTATCCCATGATTGGGGTAGTGACGGATGGATGACATCCGGAGTTAAGAGCCACTTCAGCATGGTTTCGGTATTCGAAAAGTCAAAAAATCCCCTAATTCCCACGCAGGCATTTAATATGAGCAGTCAATCAAGTTTGAGTTTCGGTCAAATCAATCTATCACACTTCATGAACTCCTCGTGCTAAGGAAACACTCTTAGCACGAGGAGTGGGGGCAATTGATGGAGGATGATTTGACCTCACCTACTAAGATGATGACACATGGACTTGACTCAACACGAGCAACAGCTCAGCAGCCTGGCTTGACCGCGACCAAGTAACAAGTTTGTAGAAAAGCTCGCTACATTATAGCTCTCTATAGGGGGAGCCCGCTACAACGCAAACTCCAGATCCCCCAAGCTACTAAGAAGGGAATACTCCAAGAATATTTCAGCTCACGAGCTAGGGAAACCAGCTTGCTCTAGCGCCTAGGCAGAAACTGCCCCAAAGACCAACCTTGATGAGGGTCACCTCGAAGTACCCCTAAGAGCTTGTTACAAAGTAGCTCACGACAAGGATAGCCCGCTACGAAGTAACTTGCGACTGTGATGCGATGCTCTTAGGAAGCTTCCATCTAACAAGACCGTACTCATCAGACTGCGCCACGTCTATCGACTGATGGCACAGTCCTTGCCCGATTGACAGTCTGCCCCATGTCTCTCAACAGATGGTGGCGTGCCTGTCCCTTCGGAGACGTGTCACTTAGCTGAGCAGGCAGTACGTTGTAACGATCACCTGCACAACCCTAGCAGGTAATGGATGCAACAGGAGCCCAGTGGCGGTTACACATGATTTGACAAGAACGCCCCTATAAAAGCCCTTAAAGTGGAAAGGCATACTCTCTATCAGAATTAGATCTAAACTTGCACTCTTACTTGCTCATGTGCTAATCTTGAGACGTAGTGATCTTGCACAATCTACACTCTTAGCCTTTTGTATTCTCTCTTCTTCCTCCCCAGCGTTCTAACTTAAGCTTTGGAGTATTTCTGTCAGGCAAATCCCCAAGAATCAATTTTCATCTTCTCAGGTGTCGTTCGTTACCAACAAGGAGCCAGTCAGCAGCCAGCTAGGAGTGCCCGGATCGTGCCACATCAGATTCCAATGTTCACATCTTAGGGACTGAAGAGGAGGATAAAGGGGATTCATGTGAAGTTACAGGGGAGGTAGGTTGTACAAGAGGTGAGGTAGGTGGAGGTGAGGGGCATGAAGGTTGCGGAGGAGAAGAAAAAGGAGTAGATATGTATGTACTAGTAGGTAGGGAAGATGAAGTAGAGGAAGTAACTAAAAGAGATGCAAAAGGAAATGAAGACTCTGTAAAAACATCTCTACTAATTATAATATGACAAGTAGAGGGATCCAAGAAATGGTACCCCTTATGAGAAGTACTAAAACCAAGAAAAACATGGAGAAAGGATTTGAAATCAAACTTATGCTTATTATATGGATGCAAATACAAATAACAAGCACATAAAAAGCACAGAAAAATGGATTAGTCAGGGTCTTGTTTAAATAAGAGTTGGTATGGTGCATTCCCTTGTAATATGGGAGTGGGAAGCCAATTGATAAGAAAAATAGTAGTCTGGACTATGTCATCCCAGTATGTGAGGGGCATAGAGGCTTGAGAGAGTAAGGCTAGCACAGTTTCAGTGATGTGTCTATGCTTTCTCTTCGATGCACCATTTTGAGCATAGGCATGGGGACACGATATGCAATGGTGTATACCAAAGTGAGAAAGTTAAGTGGAAATAGAACAATATTTCCCTCCCCAATCAGACTGAAACTGTTTAATTTTTCAAGAGAACAAATTCTCAACATATGTCTTGAAACGTAAAAAGATGGGTCGAGCATCAAAGTTATGAGCAATAGGAAAAAACCAAGTGAAACATCTATATTCATCCAAAAATAAAATATAACAATTAAAGCCATTAACAAAAGAGCAAGGTGTAGGACCCCAAATGTCTGAATATATAAGTTCTAAAGGAGCTAAAGACCTAGTATGAACATTAGAATAAGACAATTTGTGACTTTAGAAAGTTGACAATGACGACAAATTGTAGAAAAACTATTCTCAAAAACAGTGCCAATACTAGAAAGAACCTTCTTCACAACTTGAAAAGTAGGGTGCCCCAAGCGAGAATGCCATGATTCCAAACTTGAAACATCACCAACAAGAGTAGAAGGAGGAGGAGAAGAAGTATTCAAAGGAGAAAGCTGATAGAGACCATCATTACTGAGACCACACATGAGGAGGTTCCCCAAGGATCGATCCTTAACCAAGAAAAAGGAAGGGTGAAATTCAAAGAAACAATCATTATCATGAGAAAATTCATGAACAGAGAGTAAATTTTTGGTAATCTGAAGGACATGAAGAATATTATTTAGATGAAAAAGTAGGATTATGAAGTGAGAATGATGAATGTCCAATATGAGGAATATTCAAACTTGCACCGTTACCAACACGAATATGATCCGTCCCAGAATATTCAGATTTGGTTTGTAGATTATTGAGATCAGTAGTCATGTGATGTGTAGCACCAGTGTCTGGATACCAAGTGGGATCAAAGTGAGGTTGAGAACTGCTAGAATGAAAGACAGTAGACCGATTTGGTGTTGTGGTATTAGATTGTTCCCCATAGAAAGAAAAACCAAAGTGCTTATAGCATTGAAGAGCATTATGATTGAACTTATTGCAAAGCTGACATCGTAAACTGTTAGGGGGAAACTGCTGCTATTGATTCTGATGGTATCCTTGTTGTTGAGGAAAATAGGCACGACTCCATCCTCTGCCATGCCCATGCCCCCTCGGTGAATAGCTTTGTTGAGAAGGAGGTTGATTTGGAGCTGTATCTGGTTAGGGGGCAAAGAGCCGAGGTGATGAATACTTCTTATTAGCAACATTAGCACCTAGACTGCTTATAAGAAGGAAGTGGTTGATGTTTGATAAATTGATGGAGGAAGAAATAGGCTGCAAAGTGGAAGATGCTAGAGATGAAACAGAGGAAGAAGAAGAAGAATTAGAGAATTGAGAGATTGGAGTTGTAGCCATTATGGCTCTGATACCATGAAAGCAAATAGAAAGACAAATATAGAAAGTAGATAGAAAACAAGTCTGGGTTTCTCTCACACTCGTTCCATTGAGTGATATAATTATTTATAGAGTTTACATAAGTCTGAGTCCTATTAGGACTTGATACAAGATTAGGATAGGGAACACAAGATATGCTTTAAGTAAGATAGTCTCTATCCTTATCGCATGATAGATAGACTTTTATTTGGATCGGATGTCTCAATGCTAATATGGTACAAGACCCCAATTGAAGTCAACATAGGCATGTAATTGAATATCTAAACAAGATGGAAGAACAATGCTAGTAGCTAGGGAAATTTTGATATAATGTACCACTCAAAGAGCTAGAATCCAGTGAGAAGTTTGAGGTTGTAAGACAAATTGGCTATGTGTGCTAACATAGTTAACAAGGTCTCGAGAAGTAACTATAAGGTATAAAAATCAGTCAATTAAACACCTGAATGGAGATGGGTTGGCAAGTGGTTCACCATAATTAGGTAGTAATTTAAGATTTTTCTCCATCGGAAACCAACAACATTTAGAGTCCAATGCTCCAACATCAATAAGAATGTCTAGTGCATATTTTCATTGTCATAAAAAAAATGTTGTGCTGGAGCATGAGACTTCAATACTCAAAAAGTATTTTAATGGGCTAAGATCTTTCAATTGAAATTTAGAATGAAGAAATTCCTTAAGTTGAGTGATGGAAGTAGTATCATTACCAGTAATGATCATCAACATAAACAAGTGCTGCTATAAATGAGGTACCTTTAGTGAGAGTGAAGAGTGAGTAGAAGTCTTTGGATTGCTTGAAACCAAAAGTGGCAAGAGAAGATGAAAATTTCGCAAACCAATTATGAAAGGCTTATTTAACGCCATAGGTAGGCTTTAGTAGCCGGTAGACACATGTATCATCTTTTACACCTAAACCTAGAGGAATTATTATGTAACCTCTTAAGCAAAAATCACCATACAAGAAATAATTATTTACGTCCAACTGGTGAAGGAACCAATCTTTAGCAGTGGCAATGGCAAGAAAATAGTGAATTGTCACCAAATTGGTGATGGGGGTAAAACGTTTCATGATAATTTAGCTCCTCGGTTTATGTAAAACCTTTGACAATGAGACTGGTTTTGTACAATTAAATTGACCCATCTAATCCGTACCTAATCTTGTATATCCACTTGCAACCAATGGAAAACTTGCTAGGAGGGATAGATGTGAGCTCCCAAGTCTTATTTAGTTAAGTGCTCGGATTTCGGATGCCATAGCTTCCTTCCATTGTGGTCTTTGACTATGAATAAGAAAGTGGTATGCTATGTTTGGGCTGAAATGTTAGTTAAGAAAGCATGGTGTGGTGGAGATAAGGCTGCATAAGAAATAATTAAACAATGGGAAACAGTACATTGAGAGGATTCTGACGATGAGATTAGGTGAGCAATGTTGTAGTAGTAACTAGCGAGACCCCATGCGATGCACGGAATGGGGCACTCCTCCCTGTCCTTGAGACTAGTGGAGAAGTGCCAAATGCTGAGACTAGAGTTGTTGTACCATTTGCCTAAGTGATGAGTAAAAGGGGATTGAGAAGGTTGAGCGTAAGAGGTTAACAATGTTTCAAAGGAAACCATGTGATGGGTGGTTCTGGTGTCAATCATCCAACTGGAATGTGTTGATGGAGAGAGAAATCAAAGAGAGCAAACTATCCACATACTATAGGTTGGTTGCGAGTGCTGAAGGTTTCAGACCTTTCAACTGAAGGGATAGGATATCCTTCACGTTGACGCCCAAAGATTGCGGAATAAGGGGGCGAATTTCAAAAAGTTTTCTCTCTCTTCAACTGGGAATCGAATTCCCTATTTAGAAAATCATATTTTCAATGATCATTCTTGAACCATAAACTGAACCAGATCTAAACCAAAAGGAGTAGGGAGAGATAATACCTGATATAGAGAAATAGTATCTCCCAATGGAGGTGTTCACGCCCAAGGAATGATCCAAAATCTGCTCCCACTGAAGATGGCGCAGTGCAGGGTGGAGCAAAATCAGCAGTGTTCTTCCAAAAGAACTTGACCCTTCGCAAGAATCAATTTGATGGCTTGTGAATACAACTCCAACCAATCTTTTCTCCAAAAGATTGGTATCAATATCAAATCTTGATTTTTCCCAAGAACTGGAGATCGAACTGCTGGAGGCGGCGGCTACAGGAAGGAGGCGGCAAGAGAGTATTTGTAAGGTGCAGAATTCTCTCTTCTAGTGATCTCAGCTCTGAAGACAAGGATCTGTGGATTGCATGTCTAAAGGCTACCGCCCCCTCCTCCTTTTATAGACTTAAAGGGATCAGCTCCTAATCCTATTAGGAGTTGCTAATCCAAATCATATCTGGATAAGAAGTCCCTTTAAGTGATAAGGGATAACCCTTATCTTATCTGCAAATCAGATCAGCCATCTCCTAATCTAATTAGGAGGTTTCCATATCTAAATCTTATTTAGACCTTGGACTCTCTAAGTGGATAGGGTCTGGGCCCAATCCTATCAGCTAATCCATTTCAGAATTCGCCCCTTTAAGTGACTAATCAAATTAGCCTAGTTCGAAATGGGCTTAAGGCCCATTTAAGGTTATGTATTCATTTAGCCTTCCAAACTGCTGCCCAGTTGGGCTTCCTTGTATGGCGTGGGACCCAAACATTGATCTACACATCAGCCACATGGGTTTGGCCCAGCCTTTGTTACAAGGCTTGGCCGAATACACTATTATGGACAGTGCACCCCCTGAAAAGCATCTCATGGTCTCTATGGGCCCAACACTTACCCTAAGTGGTCCCTGGGCCAAGCGACCTTGTAACACCTAGGGACTGTGGGCAGATGCAAGATTAGCCCATCAGGTATTATCCTCAATGGTCTTACACTTAACCTCTCAGCACATAATGATCATACACTAGCCGACAAGGGAGGACCTCTCCCTCAGCTGCAAGGAACAGTGTTGCACTCTCTCTTCTATGGATCTCGGAAATTAAAACCTTTTGCAAATCATTTAGAAACCATAATATATATACTTTTATATCTCATATAAAATATATTTTGCAAAAAACAAATCTCAATGATTGAAATCGGTTGCCGGTAGTCTTGGTTTCTATCAGTGAGAGTGCATCCCTGATCATTACCTTTGTCCGACAAAGGGGCTGATCCTGTTACTATGATCACCCACTCAGATGAATTCTCAGACTGTCCCAACATACCCAGGTTTTGACCCCCGCTAAGGATATCACTGATTGGTACATCAAAGACAACCTAATCCGACACCTAGTGCAGTATCATAATCGAGTCTAGGGGCAGGTGTAACTTTCCAGTTTTGCCCATCAATCTCTAATGTCCAGGGCAATACTGGAAATCCAGTCCAGTTCATAGATTCAATTAATCCTACACTATATGTGCCTACGGTCTCACCCTAATAGCTGAGACAGGCCACCCCAACCGACTTGGTGGCACCATAGTGTCAGCCTTGTCAGGGCAGGTCTCCCCAGACCGGCCCACTGGCTGTGAACGTTCTAAACTAACACGAGTCTCATTAAGTGTCCAGTTTAAGGGTATTACACAGAAACATACCAAGGGAACATGAATCAAATATGCACTTTTGTTCATTTACAATAAACTCATAAAGTACATCATCTTGATTGAAGCTAAGGGCATACAAAACTGTCTAACATCAACAACTTAAGAAGTCGCCCATACTATTTCTAAGGTGAAGTAGGGTGATGAGGAAGATCCTTTAGTGTTAGTATTATCTCTTGAAGGTTTGGATCAAGTAGCAAAATTTTGGCTATTCTTGAGATGATGAGGATATATCCATGTAACTTGTAGAGATCGTGTATATGGGCCAATATATTGTAATACAAACATCGACCTTTACTCTTACCCTTACCTTTTACATCCATCAATAGAAGCTGACTGCAAACATGGGAGAAAGAAACATTTAATCCCATGATGAATTGCATAAGTTGCTCTTGCTACTAGACGATTGAGTTTCCTCCATGGCACTACAAGTGCAAGATGATGGGTTGATGAACGTGGATAACTCACCTCACAGTGCTTTCTACTAGTTGTAGTATACTACAATTAAGTCTGTTTGTTTATGCAATGTTGTTCACTCATTTCCAGGTTGAAAAGAAAAAAGGATCTGAAGAAATTGGTGGGTTAATGGTTCTTTACATGTGAGGCCATTGTCATGGCTTGGCTCTTTTCCAAGTGACACTGGTAAGAGGGGAAATAACCAATATCATGCATGGGTTGTTAGAGTGGTGAAGAAAATGGGGCTAGAGGCATTTTGGTAGAGGATTGTCCATATGAGGGTGTAGAGATTGAGTTGTCACCCATGGCTCTAATACCATGTGGGGTACCCAGATCCATTAGTTGTCACTTTGTGGAGTACCCAGAAAGATCAAAAGGATATAGGTTGCATGATCTGTTAAACCCTAATTCTTCCATTATTGAATCTAGGGATGTGAAGTTTCATGAGACTAATAATGACAAGTTTCAAAGGAGTAAAATTCAAATAGAAGACTTGATTGATGATGTTTTACCGAATCTGACTCCAAATGTTATTCCAAATAATGTTGACGTTAGACCCACACAAGGGCTTAGAGAGTTAGTAGATTTGCAATTCTATATGATTACATTGTATATCTTGTTGAACCTAATCATGTGGATAATGACCCTAGAAATTATTTAAAAACTTTAAAACATCAAAAGTCTAAGAAATGTTTGGAAGCCATAAAAGAAAAAATTAAATCTACGAAACATAACTCAGTATGGGAGTTGGTTGACTTGCCAAAGGGGAGTAAACCCATTGGCTATAAATGGGTCTTTAAGTCCAAAAGAGGCTCTGGTGGAACCATTGAGAAATTTAAGGCACGACTGGTTACTAAGGGATTCACTTAAAGAGGAATAAATTACAATGAGACATTTTCGCCGGTATCCAAGAAGGATTCATTCCATGCATTAATGGCATTACTATCTCACTATGACTATAATTTATTTCAGATAAATATAAATTTGCTTTTCTTAATGGAGATTGGAAGAAGTTATTTATATGCTTCAACCTGAAGGTTTTTTCATAGAAGGAAAATAATAAAAGGTCTGCAGATTAAAAAATTCCATTTATGGACTTAAACAAACTTTGAGGTAGTAGTACATAAATTCCATACTATCATTATAGCATTTGGATTCAAAGAGAACATCTTAGATAATTGCATCTATGTGAAGGCCAGTGGGAGTAGAGTTGCATTCTCATATTATATGTTGATGACATTCTCTTAGCAAGAAATGATCAAACAATATTGTTAGAAACTAAGCAATTTTTATCTACCTAATTTTATATGAAAGAGCTTATTGAAGCATCTTATATTTGGAGAATTAAAATATGCCAAAATAGAAAGTTGAGACTTGTAGGCCTTTCATAAGATGCTTACATATAGAAAATGGTGAAAACATTCAGTATGGATTCTTATTCTTCTAAAGAGTCTTCATTTGTTAAAGGGGACACTTTAAGTCTATCAATGTCCTAAGAATGGTGGGAAAAGATTCAAAACATTCCTTATGGAAGCTTAATGTATCCCATGATTTTTACTAGACCAAACTTGAGTTTTGCACTAGCACTACAAAAGAATATAATTCTAGTGGCAATTCAAGAAGCTGCTATAGTGAGTTCAAAGAAAAGGTCCAACCTCTCGTTCATCAAAAAAAAGTCCAACCTCTCCTATAGTGAGTTCAAAGAATGATATTGACTATTGAACAGCTTTAGGATTATGGTACTTCATTTGAGAACCAAATAAAGATTGAATTTTTTTATCATTCCATGATTGTAATGTATTCTCTAAGAAGAATACGTTACATTTTTTTATAAGAAACAACATTATCAAATTTTATTAATATCAACATAAGCTTTACAATAGTAATTAAGGAAATAAAGTAATACAGCCTGCTGCTGTCAAATCTTCTCTTTACTTTCATCCCTTTATAAATTAACACCTAGTCTGCTTCACCCCACACTAAACTTTTAAACTCCCAACCTTGCAAGAGAATAAGTGAAGTTGTTGCTTCTCTGGGAATCCATCTAAATGAGGAATTCTGGTCTGTTATCAATTCTCTACCTCTGTTATCATATTTCAAGGCATCTCCTTCCCTGATTTTAGCCAGTTAGTGATATCTTGGCAGTCCCTCTCAACTTTCAGATCTGTCAATCCAGATGATGAGGCAAGCTTTAACACACGTAGGGCTTCTATCAGTTCAGCTTTGAGTTAATTCCCAGAACCAGATGTTCAGAAAAAGCTTAGGGTCCTGTTCCTTCTTTTATCTCCAATTATACTCTTATACTTGATGCTCTAGGGTTGTCGAAATAGAAACCATCAAAGCTTAATTTGAGCCTGCCTTGATTAGGTGGCCTTGATATGGCGTAGGTTTTTTGTCTTCTCAGAGAACGACTGCTTACAATTCCAGCCCTTAACAATATCATTTGCAGAAATCTCTTTGAATTAATCATTAGCCATTACCTAGTGAGTAATGTATGTGACTTGCATTTTCTTTGTTTTCAAATATTCCTGACTTCCCATATTTCTTTCACCTCAGAAATAATGAAGTATAGCTTCTGTAGTACAATGCCTCATTATCTTCTAATTTTTTTCCTTCTTTTTTTTTTTTTGTGCGTGCATGTGTGTATTAATGGAGAATGGCTGAGAAGAAAGAAGCTCCAAAACATTGGGAGGGGGTGTCCAACCTGCACAAATGTGTATGCACACATGAGGGGATAGATACCAGTTTCTCTGTTTCATTTTGAAACATCTCCCCATTGATGAAATAAGGTTACATTAAGCAACTTGACATGTCCTGGACAACCATGTTTATATGTTAGTCCATGCATACCTAAACAAGGGCATCTAGAGGAGATTGGGCTCACCATCTCCTCTGCCACTGCTCAAATTCTTTGAGGAAAGAATGTTGTTTAGTTCGATTCTAAACAAGGGCATCTAGAATATAGGAACTTAATGATGTGTGGCTCATTGTGACACTAGCAAGTGCACTAGCCGTTCAACTAATAAAGTAGTGAGTGAAGTATCGTTCCCATGAGGATTTAGGAAACAATTACCAATACTAAATTGAGCACTTCTTATCTGATCAACAAATAAATCAAAACTTTAATGAAAGCAAAAAAAATCCTAAATTAAAATCTATCTAAATCATTGGCCCAATTGCCTTCAAATCAGGTTAGAAGAGTAAGTAGTAAATGTCAATCTCAGAATTCAGCAATCTATCAATTTGGATCATTCGAATAAATCATGATTGAGCCTTGGTTTGGTGAAACCCCAAGGTCATGAACAGCCTCTCTCAAGCGCATGTTCATCCTATGCATGAGTGACGGTTCTTCTATCTCTAGCAAGAATCTAATCCCCATGCATGCATTTCTTCAAACACTTCTAAGGCATCAATTCAAATCTGAATTGATCACCAACTGAATTGTGCAAGTTATCTCTTACATTGCACTCAATTCAGTTCTTGAATAGTAGATCTGAATTCCTAGAGTCTCTCTCAAGCACTCTAGGAATTCCAAGCTGTAGATTAATTCGACCAATCTGAAATTTGCAGATCTGAATTCTCTTTCAAGCAATTCAGATCTTGCAATCTCAGATCTGAGAATTCAGATCTGAGTTTTGAAGGTTAGTTGGCCGAATTGATCTGCAATAACACCCTTATTCAAGAAACTTCAAGTACAATCCATGATCATTTGAATGAATCAAAAAGAATTAGATTGCTGAACTGAAATTTTACAAGCTGAAATACATCAAGGAAGAATGGAAACAAGGAGAAAGAAGAAAGAAAATATAACAAAGAAACTGAATTCAAATCAAAAGAGAATGAAACTACAAATGATTTATTACAAAAGATCTTTGAATCACAAACCCTCAATTCGAACTCACCTTCTTCTTCTAGCTTGCTTGTCTTGAACTTCCTTCAGCCCTTCTTCTTCTTCTTCCTTACACCTAGCATTCTTCTCTTCTCTTCTCTCAAGGTGGCCGAACCTCTAAGAGTGGGAGAGCCTTCCTCTCCAGCAATTGAACACCCTTCTCCCCTCCTAGAGGCCTCCTTATATAGTTTTTCAAGGGGGCTCTTGCCCCTTCTTGAAGCCTCTAGAATGGGGTGTATTACACCCCTCATGAACCTTCTAGAGTGCTCCCTCCTTCTCTTCAAGAAACATCTAGAAGTTGCCGCCCCTAACTCCCTTTGGGCTGCTATTTGGGCTACAACTTAGCTTGCTTTTGAGCTCATGTGGGCTACACTCTAGGCTGTTATTTGGGCTAAAAATGGGCTGGGCCGAAATTTCTTTCTTGCTAGGCTTCTTCCCTTGGGTTTTCCAAAGAGTTAGTTTGCACTTCTTGGGCCGAATGAAAACTCCCTTGCTCTCATGGCTGGGCCGGGCTGAACTTGATAAATTTTGGGCTTTCTTTTCTTGCTTTTGCCTTCTTTTTGTTGATTTGGCTCCCCTTTAAATCTTTCTTGCAATCAAGCTAAAATAGGGCAAAATCTAATTAAACCAGCATAAAATTTCATGCAAAAACCTCATAAAATATAGATAAATTGTAGGTTCATCACTTAACTATCTATATTAATGCTAATATGGATTGTGAGGCCAGAATTAATTTTCAGGCTGTAGTTTTTTTTTTTTTTTTTGATCCATAAAAAAAGTAATTTAGTGAGAAGGGGGAAATAAAAAAGGGGCATCCCAACCATAACTTTGGAACTACTATAGATTTTTCTAGTGGATCTAAGGTTTGCCTTCTCCAATCATGATGTATTTGTTTTTGTTGTTGCAAAGAGTAAATCTCAATCTCATCAAATGGCTTTCTACTAATCAAAAAAGAAAAAGAAAATCTCATCAAATGGCTGTCAAATAGCATCCTTTTGTGTGTAGCTCCAGATGTAACCTTTAGACATGTGTTGTAGATTTTATATTTAAAAATAAAAATTTAATATAATTTTGGTGGTCCTCTTCAAGCACCAATAGGAGGAAATTTGGGCCAAGGGAAATGGGGTAGATCATGTTCAGAAACATCATATACTCGAGCTGATTATGAAACCTTTTACCACCCTAAGGATGTGTTTGGTTAATTGGTTTGATAGAAAATAGGATTCCCTCAACTTTCTATATCTCTCCTATTTTCAATCAATCCAAACATTGCCTAATATATTATGGGGGTGGCAAGGGTAAACATGTGGAAGCAAAATGTGATAACACAAATAATTTCCCATAGAAAATGAGCTTTTCTTTTAAGTAAGAAATAAATAGTTAAAAGTATTCGTCTCAAATCAGGCAACCTTTTCTTCTTTTTCCTCTTTTTATTTGATAAATTTTCTTCTTTTGATAAACATGATTAAATCCTGCTCAATATGTAAAAGGGATGTTTGTTCTTGTTAGGTTGTTGGTGGCTGTGGTTTCTTTTATGGGGTCCATTATTTGAATGGATTGACTTTTCTAACCTTAAAGTTGCTCCTTGTAACTTTTTTATCCTTCACTCATTTCCTTTTATTAAATATTAATTAAGTTCCCTCCTCCCCTAGCCTTTGTATTTCACATAATACGTACTCATCAGGCACAGGCACAGGAGATAGCAATTAGAATTGACTAATGTGGAGGTATTTTCACATTTATTTGAGCTTAAGATGATTATTGTAATATTATCCTCATTGAAGCAGCTACTGTTTGATAACCTTTGTTCCATGGCCCATGAGGCACATTTGTTGCTGAGAACAGTTGAGAATACACATTCAAATACTTGTTCAAGTGTCAAGGTCACAACCAAGAAAGTTCTTCTTTTCAATGGAGAAGTTTATTCCAGATTTTCAAAAGTCAAATGTAGGAACATTTTCTTTATGTGTTGTTGTTAACTGTTCATCACAATGTTTTCAAACTTTAACCAATAGAAAATTTGTAACAGTAGTTATTAGATCAATACCTTTTATTGAGGAGTCAACCAACCCTAGCCCTCCTCCTCTTACCAAAAACAGCTCTAGCCTTTCTACTAAAGAAAGCTCTAGATCTCTTACCAAAGAGATCTCTAGGTCTCCTACCAAATAAGGCTATAGTCTTCCTGCTAAAGATGGACCAGGTTCTATACAATGGATTCTTACCAAAGAGAGACCAATCAAGGCAAAAAGAAAACTCTCCTCTTAGGAAGTTTCCCATTGAAGCTCATTCATTTATTTTTCTATTTCTATACTTTTAATTGTTTCTAAATTATTCTTTATTGCTCTTGTATATATTCAGCTTTGTACATACTCTCAACACTAATGAAATTCGACCTATTCTTTTAGACCACCTTCTTTACATTGTTTTTTTAACTTGGTATTAGAGCCATGGCTTACAATACTTCCATTGCAGCTAAAGCAATGAGCTCAAGCTCACCCCTTTCCCAACCCTCTTCTCTACCTATGAGCATCAATTCAATTCCCAACATTTCTCATTACCTAACAACCAAGCTCAACGGCGAAAACTTTCTCCTCTAGAAGGCTCAATTGCTTCCAGTACTTTACCTGTCCCCTTGCCCGGGCTATAAGTTGTTGCATAAGCTTCCTAGTAAAATCTCGGCCTGGAAATAGGATAATTTTGTAGTCTGCAATTCCGCGGGGTGGCCCTTTCCTACTCATTGGAGGGTGGCTATTCAGGACTCCGGTATTAGACTAGACCTGAAAACAAGAGAGATGCTCCAATCTTGGGTGGAGCTTGGGTTCAACTACAAGGACTATATCACCGAGGATAAGCTCATACAAGTTGGCTTGAGCCCTAGTAGGTTGTTTTGGTTTAGAGTTAGTATCTTACCTTAATAGTTGTCATCTCTTTTGATAGTGTTTGCTAATGTCAAGCTTTGTTGTAGGCCCCATGGAGCAGCTCAGTGCGGATAGGCTCTTCGGGAAAATGAAGGGAAAGAAGAAGCAGGCTATCAAAAGAGCTCGCACCGAATCTCCATGGCCTCCTACTCCCGAGCCTGAACAACCTTCAGGAGTGGGTCCTGCGGTTGTCTCGGGCTCTTTAGGTGGGGCCTTCTTCGGTTCCTCTAAATCAATCATCGGAGCAGCTCAGTACGGATCGGCTCTTCGGGAAAATGAAGGGAAAGAAGAAGAAGGCTATCAAAAGAGCTAGTGCCGAATCTCCATGGCCTCCTACTCCCGAGCCTGAACAACCTTCTGGCGCTCTGGTGATTGATTTAGAGGAACCGGAGAAGGCCCCACCTCAAGAGCCCGAGACAACCGCAGGACCCACTCCTGAGATAGTTGTTACTACTTTGGGGAGCGAGGAATCAGCCCAGAGTATACTGAACTCGCAATACAGCCTTCGCAAGAGCAAAGGGGATGTGTGTTCCGAGGAGGCCTGCAACTGGGCTGAACTATCGCTTGCTCAGCTCAAAGCTTGAGCAGCTACCCACTGCATGGTGGTAAGTCTTAATTAAACTTCATTTTTTGCATTTGTAGCCTTATTGGTGCTAACTAGCGCTCTTGGCAGGTGAACAACCCCGTGCACACCATGACTCTCCAATCCGAGGCGCACCTGAAGCGGGCTCTAGCCGCCAAGAGCTCGTCCTGTGACAAATAAAAGAACTCTGGCTAGAGGGTGATACACTATCTCAAAAAGAGTTAATCAAGTCATTGATATCGGAGAAGGAAGACCTTGAGACAAATAAAAGAACTCTGGAGTGCCAGGTAGAGAACCTCGAGGTGGATGCCAAGGAGCGGACTGAAATCTTTCTTCAGTCCATGGAGGAGGCCAAGGTCAAGGCTGTCGAAGGCTATAAGAACTCAGAAGAGTTCGATGGGGCATTGGTGGAGGCCTACCGCAAAGGCTTCAAGCTCAACAAGTGGCTGATCAAGTGTGAGTTCCTGCAGCTCGATGTCAGCGCCATCACTACCACGCGAATCACAGGAGAGGTAGCCCTCCAAGCCGCTGAAGACCTAGACTCTGAGGAGGAGGGTGACGATGACATTAGAGAGGTTAATGCCACCGACCAGGCTGGTACCTCCGCGGAGGCTTCGGGCAAGAGTGACGAGTCCCCCAAGTAGTTCGAGTAGTCTTTGTATTCTAAGCCTGCGAGCTCAACATTTTTATTTCTTCTATCCTTGTAATGAACTACAGAATTAATGAAACACTTTTTTTTTGCTAAGTGTTGTGCAATTTCCTTGTTTCTGATCGCAAATTAAGGGTGCCATTTTCCTCGATCTATTAAGCCATCGGGCTAGATGACCAAAGTGGGGGTTCCTTACTTGTTATCCTAAACTCACTCAGTGCTTAGAGGCAACTTCACAAGGTGTACGCCAAAGTGAGCGATACTATAGGGTGCATGCCTAACCTGTTTGCGCACTGGTTACTTCGCCTATGTCGAACTGCTTGGTATGCCCGAGCTATCATAGATGCTCATACCCGAGCTGCCTATACCTTGGCATTTTTAGAGTACTTTGCCTATGCCGAATTGGCGACTAGGTCTTTGGTGCTGCCGAGGTCTTTTGTTAGCTCAGCGTTTTAGCCCTTAGGCTAGGGGAGCGACTCACAGTCCACTCTCTTCTGGAGTTCGCTCAGGCCGATGAGGCGACTGGGTTTTGCATGGTGCCGAGGTTTAGCTTGGCACTTTGGCCCTTAGGCTCAAGGAGTGACTCATGGTCCACTCACTTCTAGAGTTCGCCCATGCCAAGGAGGCAACTGGGTCTTATATGGTGTCGAGGTCTAGCTCGGCACTTTGGCCCTTAGGCTCGAGGAGTGACTCGTGGTCCACTCACTTCTAGAGTTTGCCCATGCCAAGGAGGTGACTAGGTCTTATATGGTGCCGAGGTTTAGCTCAGCACTTTGGCCCTTAGGCTCGATGAGTGACTTGTGGTCCACTTAGCTCGGTAATTACAAGTAATATTGCCTTAGATTGACAAGATTCCATGCTCGAGGTACCTACTTCCCTTCTAGGGTTTCGAGCTCATACGTTCCTTCCCTAAGTACCTGCTTTACTCGGTAGGGTCCTTCCCAATTTGGCCCGAGCTTACCAACATCGGGCTCAGGTACAATGACTTTACAAAGAACCAGGTCTCCGACGCGGAGGTTCCGCTTCTTGACCCTAGCATTATAGTACCAAGCTACTCTCTACTGGTAGGCCACGGTCCTAATGTATGCGAGGTCCCATACCTCATCAAGTAGGTCGAGCTTGGTGCATAGCACATCCTTATTTGCTACGTCGTCATATGCTTCCAGGCGTAGTGTAGGGACCTCAATCTCAGCTTGGATGACTGCCTCTGTCCCGTAAGTGAGGTTGAAGGGAGTCTCACCCGTCGCAGTCTTCACAGTGGTTCAGTAAGCCCATAGTACGATGGGCAGCTCATCTACCCACAGTCCCTTAGCTCGGGCTAGACGTGCCTTCAGTCCGTGGAGAATGGCTCTATTTGTGACCTCCGCTTGATCGTTCGCTTGAGGGTAAGCCACCGAGGTGAAATTTTGTTGTATTCCCATGTCTTTGCACCAGTTCTGGAATTTAATGTCCTTGAATTATTTGTCGTTATCAGATATGAGAACTCGGGGTAGTCCAAAATGGCAAACTATACTCTTCTAGAAGAAGTTCTGCACACTTCGCGCTGTGATCGTTGTGAGAGGTTCGGCCTCCACCCACTTGGTGAAATAATCAACTGCTACCACTAAGAACCTCCTCTATCCTGTTGCTAGTGGAAACAGTTTGAGTATATCAATCCCCCACTGTGCAAAGGGCCACAGGTTGATGAGGTACTTGAGGTCGGCAGCGGGCTGGTGGTGGATGTTGGCGTGCTTCTGACACTTGTTACACCTTCTGACGAACTCAATCGCATCCGCCTTAATTGTTGGCCAATAATATCCCTATCGTAGTGCCTTCTGGGCGAGAGCCCTGCCCCCCATGTGTCCACCGCACAATCCCTCATGAGTGTCACAGAGCACAAGCTCGGCTTCAGAAGGTCGTAAACAGCACAGATAAGGGAGCGTGTAGGATCTTCGATACAGTTGTTCATCTATTATGACATATTTGGCTGCCCGGCGCTCTACCCTTCTGGCAGCATTACGATCTCCAGGGAGGGTCCCATGTAGTAGGTAGCTCAAGAGTGGATAACCCAGCTCGGCTCTCCTTGTACGATAGGAGTGACCTCCTTTGCCCCCACCCCAAGAATGCTAGGCCGAGGCAGATTCTCTATGTGCATGGTTCTCATGGTGTTATCGCTTGTGTTGGTTAATTGGGACAGGGCATCGGCCTCAACGTTCTCGAATCTCGAGATCTACTTGATGAAGTAGGACTGGAAGTTGAGGAGAGCCTCTCTGACTTTGGCTAAGTAGGCGACCATGTTTGGCTCGCGAGCTTCATATTCATCGGTGACCTGGTTGACCACGAGTTGGGAGTCGCTGCAGATAACGATGTGCTTAGCTTCTACTTCATTCGCTAGGGCCAGCCCAGCTATCAATGCCTCGTACTCCACTTCATTGTTGGATGTAGCGAACTCGAAGCGTAGCGCGTACTCCAATTTCACACCGCTTGGCCCATACAGAATGATTTTTGCCCCGCTACCCGTCTGATTTGATGAGCTATCCACATGGAGGATCCAGGTCTCCTCATCCCAGGTCGGGTTTGGTTTGACTAGAAGAGAGACCGTGCTAGTTGAGGCTTCCTCGCTATGCTCGAGCTCATCCAATCTAGGGACTTCGGTGCTAAAAGTGCATTCCGTGACAAAGTCGGCTAAGGCTTGGGCCTTAATAGCAGTTCGCGGCTTGTACTGGATGTTGTACTCGCTGAGCTCGATGGCCCACTTCGTCAACCTACCGGAGACCTCAAGTTTAAGCAAGACTTGCCTCAGAGGCTTATTGGTGAGGACGATGATCGCGTGAGCTTGGAAGTACAGTCGAAGTCGCCGAGCTGCAACAACTAGCGCGTACGCCAACTTTTCAATCTCTGGATACCTCATCTCTACTTCCTACAACACTTTGCTAACATAGTAGATGGGCTGTTGGACCTAATTTACTTCTTTTATCAGTACCGAGCTGACTACCTCATCACTCGCAGAGAGGTACAACTCCAAAATATCTTCCTCCTCGGGTTGGGTTAACACTGGGATACTAGCGAGGTACCTTTTGAGCTCGTCAAAAGTGAGCTGGCACTCTTCGGTCCATTTGAAGCCCTTGCTTCTTTTAATTTCCTTGAAGAAAGGCATGTAGCGATCTATAGATTTAGACATGAGGCGGCTTAGAGTGGCTATGCGGCCATTCAACCTATGAACCTCCTTCAATTTTCGGGGTGGTCTCATATCTAAGATGGCCTAAATTTTATTAGGGTTGGCCTCAATGCCACGTCGGTTGATGATGTAACCTAAGAATTTACCTGAGGTGACACCGAAAATGCACTTGTTCGGGTTTATTTTCATGTTAAACTTGCGCAAAGGTTCAAAGACAGAATGCAGATTTTTTATTAAATAATTCAAAAACTGAGTTTTAACGACCATGTCATCTACATAACACTCTACTTTTTCATCGATCAATGGCTCAAACAAGCAGTTTACAAGTCTTTGAAAAGTAGCCCCAGCATTTTTCAGCCCAAAGGGCATGACCTTGTAGTAGTACAGGCCTAGTTCGGTTATGAAGGCTATTTTTTCCTCATCGACAGGGTCCATTCTGATCTTATTGTAGCCTGAGTAAGCATCCAAGAAGCTCAACAACTCATGCCCTAAGGTCGCGTCCACCAAATGGTCTATGTTGGGGAGTGGGAAGTAGTCCTTTGGGCAAGCTCGATTCAGGTCAGTATAATCAATGCACATGTGCCATTTACCATTGGCCTTTTTTACCAGAACGGAGTTGGCTACCCAGCTCGGGTAATGGACCTCCCTAATGAAATCGGCTGCGAGCAGCTTAGTGGCCTCCTCATTGACTGCTCTCCAACTCTCTGGGGCTAGGTTGTGTTTCTTCTGTCTAACGAGCCTAACTACAAGATCAGTGTTCAATTGGTGAGTAATGACTCTGGGGTCTATGTCGGGCATCTCTGCAGCAGACCATGCAAAAACATCTAAATTTTTAAGTAGAAAACTTACCAGCTGAGATCGTAGAGGCTCCTCAATTGAAGTACTGATCTGGAGAGTCCAAGCTGGATCATCTTTCGAAGAAGGTACAACGACCGTCTCTTCTATGGGCATAGCTCACTCTTCATGTTGCTCCGTAGGTCGCTCCAACTCGAGGTCGTCGGCCACCTTGGCTTTCCCTTTTAGGGCGGCGATGTAGCATTTGCGAGACTCGAGTTAGTCGCCCTGCACTTCCCCTACTCCAAAGTCCGTTGTCAACTTCATAGCAAAGTAATAGGTGGACACCACTACGCATAAAGCGTGGATGATTGGCTGACCTATTATGGCATTGTACGGGGAGGGAGTCGTGACTACTAGAAAAGGGTGGTCGAATCTCGCAATACTAGGCCATGTGCCGACCTCCACAGGTACTGTAACTCTCCCCAGGTGCCTGACTTCCTCTCCGCTGAAGCCCACCAAGGGAGTGTTCGCGGGCTTGAGGTCACTTTCCCGAAGTTGAAGTTTGTCAAATGCGGCCTTGAAGAGTATATCCGCTGAACTATTGGAGTCAACAAGGATGCGCCTTACCTCAAAATCATTTATTCTCATTTTTACGACGAGCACGTCATCGTGAGGGTACTGGACTCTGCGTGCATCATCTTCAGTGAAGAAAATGGGTTCCTCTACCCCTAGCCGCTTCGGGGGATTCTGCTCTTCTCTCTCGATCTCGCGAGCCGAGGTCCTTGTTGCGACAAAGGTGCAGCCCGCGATGATCGATCCACCAGTGATCATTTGGATGGTTCCTTGAACTGGCCTCTCTTCAGGTGGCTGCCTCTATGGCTGCTCATTCTGCCTGTTGCTGGGCTCGAGAGCATCTCTATCTTGCTCCCCTTGTCGTCCTGCTTTATTATCACTTTGTACAAAATTTCTCAAATAACCGCGAACGATGAGTTCTTCTATCTCATCACGGAGATTTTTACAATTTTCAGTGCTATGACCATGATCTCTATGAAAATGACAATACAGATTTTTATTTCTAGTATTCGGTCTCCTCTCATCCGAGGTGGCCACTACACATAAGATGCATCCTTGATCGCCATGAGGGTTTCTGCTTGCTTCACGTTCAAGGGCGTGTAGTTCATCCTTTCAGCTGGAGGAGCTCGGAAAGACTGGTCTGGCTTTCCTCCCCGAGCTGGTTCTTTCTTCCTCTTATTGTCCCCATTGGTTGAGGTCTCACCTTCTCTTTTCCTCTTCTTTGGTGGGTTCTCATTCTTCTGGTTAATCTCCTCCTCTGTTCTGATGAACTGGTCTACGAGCTTGAGGAATTCGGTTACGTCCTTGGGCTTGTTGGCAACCACATGCCACTTAAACTCTTTGTGAGTTATGCCTTTTTTGGCTATTACGAGCCTCACTGTGGGGTCTAGATCAGGTATCTGCAGACATGCATCATTGAACCTCTTGACGTAGCTATGGATAGATTCCCCCTCCCTCTGGACTATACCGAGAAGGCTTTCTTGGGACCTCTGACACCTCTTGCTGGTGATGAAGTGTGAGGTGAAGATTTGCATGAAATGCACCCAACTCTTGAATGTCCCGAGCGTGAGGTTTTTATACCATCTGCAAACTACCCCCTTAAATGTAGTAGAGAAAGCTACGCACATGCAAGATTCACTTGCTCCGGCTAAGTGCATCTGTGATTGAAAAGAATCTATATGATCATTCGGATCGAATGATCCATCATACTTGTCCAGGGGAGGTACCTTGAAATCTTTTGGCATGGGGATGGCCAGGAGTTTGGGAGACAGGGGAGATGGCACAGAGAGGAGTGGAGTGGCTTTCACTGCTCCTGAGCTCGCTTCTTTCTTCCCTTTGGGTGGTGGCAGTTTGGACAAGTTCTGGGCTATAGCTCGGCAAGCTCTACGGTGTCTCTGTTGCTTCTTGGTTGGCTTCGCATTGGTGTTGTTGGCCTCTGTGTGGTCAGGCATACTTCTCACGGGGAGTGGCCCGGACTGCTAGTGATGGCTATGGATTGAGGGACCTTGTCTAGAGTCTAAGGCCAGGACCTCGAACCGGTTTTCTACGAGCGGGATCTCGAACTCTGAAAGCCGAGGTGATGTGGGTCTGTTAGGCTAAGAATCTCCCAACTTGACCACGTGCGGCGAGGTGGGAGTGACTGGTTTCTCCCTCCTACCACGGGATGAGACTTGGCTCTTAGGGGGATTTTGGGTCTGGGAGGTCTCTCCCCGGTGAAGGGGGTGTTAACGACGAGGCTTAGCTTGTTGTATGGCCAGATACCAGGGAGGAACCGGCTGCTGGCTCTAAGGTAGTGGTGGAAACTGTTGTTGGTACTGATGTTGATAAACTTGGTGTAGCACTTGCTGCTGATACAATTGGAATTGTTGGACATGTTGCATTTGAGGTTGCATAGCTCACATGCTGTGTACCAGGTCTTCAAGTTGATTTTGTTCGGTCATCGAGGGAACAACAGATGGTTTAGCGAAGGTTGCACCCGCCATGAAGGGGAGTAGAGCGTTCACAGGTGCCATGATTAGGGGCACGTTCAAAGTAAGAATTCCATCTACAGAGAGTGGCAGGGTGAACTGACCTACGCACACCGTTGGGATCTGAGGTTGCTCCCCGGAAGCATTCATGTCCGCACTGCGTCCGGCGTTGCTGGAGGAAGCCATGGAAACTGAACTTGAAAGATTTGGTGGAAGAAGGCATTTTGAAGTGTTTACCACAAACGGCGCCAATTGATGGTGCGCGATCTGGTCACTCCTAGCTGGAAGTGGCTGCGCTCCTAGTTGGCGACGGATGAGAGACACCTATAAGGAAGAAGATGAAGGGTCCTGGGGGGTCACCCGGCAGGAACACTCCGACGATTAAATTAGTAAGCTGGGAGAGCAAAGGAGAGAGAGAGTTGCAGAGAAATTAAAGAGCTAAGAGTGTTGATCATGCAATACCTTCGCCCCTGGGGGTCGGGGTCTTTATATACTGCTATTCTGACTCGTCAGGTGTAACTGCCTCCAAATCTCTGTTGCGGCGATCTGCTGTCAAATAACGGCTTGGAGTGGTTGGCCGTTATTTGTTAGAGCTGAGCTATCGGGCAAAGGTGACCGCTACAGAGTATGGTCCTGACAGCCTCCGGGATTGGCAGGCACCACACCGCCAAATGAGAGACATTGGTGCAGTCTCCAGGTTTGGCAAGTACAGTTGTCAAATAGAAAATCTTCCATGATACGTTGAACTGCTCTATAGCGAGCTACTTTACACCGAGCTACTCTGCAACGAGCTACATTACACCGAGCTACTGGTGATGCGCCGAGGTGCTTCTCCGAGGCGGGTCCTTGAGGTAGCCTTAGGCAGGAGCGAGCTTATGTTAGGGAGCTAACAAGCTTAACCTGAAGTGTCTTCAGTTCGGGATTCTCCCTACTTGGGGGAATCTTAGCTTGGGGTGCTTCCTATTTGCAGAGTCTTAGCTCGGGGCAACGGAGTATCATCTTGTAGCGAGCTGCCACTTTAAGCGGGCTATCAGACTAGGTCAGCGAGCTTCGTTACACTGAGTTGTACCGAATTCGTTATGCTGAGCTGTCACTTATGTCGAGTAATGTCCATGTGTCCCTTTATTATGAGGTCGGGCCAAATCACCCTCCATCACTAATGGTCACATTGAAGACCATGTTGTACAAGATTAATACACTCCTATTAACTGTTAGAGAACCGAAGCAATCTATAATGTTTAAAGGCTTCAAAGTCCTTGATGGGTGGACTTTCTAATTGCCTCAAAAATGCATATAAATAGAGACGGTCACCACTCAGTGAGGCATCATCCATCTCAATCACTTGTTTCCCATCTTCTTAGAGGCCTAAAGCCAAGTGGAGAGTGTCTGAGAGCAAGAACGGCTAAAACAGAGTTTGCAAGCCCAAAATAGCCAAATGGAAGGAATGGGTCTATTTTATTACATATTTGTGAAGGGATAGGATATCCATCACATGGATGCCCAAAGATTGCGGAATAAAGGGGTGAATTTCAAAAACTTTTCTCTCCCTTCAACTGGGAATCGAATTCCCTATTTAGAAAATCACATTTTCAAGGATCATTCTTGAACCATAAACTGAACCAGATCTGAACCAAAAAGGAGTAGGGAGGGATTATTCCTGATACGGAGAAATAGTATCTCCCAACGGAGGTGTTCACGCCCAAGGAAGGATCCAAAATCTGCTCCCACTGAAGATGGCGCAGTGCAGGGTGGAACAGAATCAGCAGTGTTCTTCCAAAAGAACTTGACCCTTCACAAGAATCAATTGGATGGCTTGTGAATACAGCTCCAACCAATCTTTTCTCCAAAAGATTGGTATCAAGATCGAATCTTGATTACTCCTGTAGAGAGGAGGAATCGAATTGCTGGATGCGGCGGCTGTAGGAAAGAGGCGGAAAGAGAGTATTCGTAGGGTGCAGAATTCTCTCTTCTTGTGATTTCAGCTCTGAAGAGAGAAGTTGTGTATTGTATTTCTAAAGGCTGCTGCCCCCTCCTTCTTTTATAATCTTAAAGGGATCAGCTCCTAATCCCATTAGGAGTTGCTAATACAAATCATATTTGGATAAGAAGTCCCTTTAAGTGATAAGGGATAACCCTTATCTTATCTGTAGATTAGATCATCCATCTCCTAATCTAATTAGGAGGCTTCCAGATCTAAATCTTATTTAGATCTTAGACTCTCTAAGTGGATAGGGTCTAGGCCCAATCCTATCAGCTGATCCATCTCAGAATTCGCCCCTTTAAATGATTAGTCAATCCAACCAAGTTCGAAATGGGCTTAAGGCCCATTTAAGGTTATGTATTCACTTAGCCTTCCAAACTGCTGCCTAGTTGGGCTTCCTTGTATGGCGTGGGACCCAAACATTGATCTACACATCAGCCACATGGGTTCAGCCCAGCCTTATTACAAGGCTTGGCCGAATACACTATTATGAACTGTGCACCCCCTGAAACCCATCGAATGGGCTCTATGGGCCCAACACTTACCCTAAGTGGTCCCTGGGCCAAGCCACCTTGTAACACCCAGGGACGGTGGGCAGATGCAAGATTAGCCCATTAGGTATTATCCTCAATGGTCTTACACTTAACCTCTCAGCCCATAATGATCATACACTACCCGACAAGAGAGGACATCTCCCTCGGCTGCAAGGAACAGTGTTGCACTCTCTGTTTATATGGATCCCAGAAATTAAAACCTTTTGCAAACCTTTTAAAAACCATTAAAAATATATACTTTCATATCTCATATAAAATATATTTTGCAAAACAAATCTCAAAGATTGAAATCGGTTGTCGGCAATCTTGGTTTCCATCAGTGAGAGTGCATCCCCGATCATTACCTTTGTCCAACAAAGGGGCTGATCCTGTCACTATGATCACCCACTCAGATGAATTCTCAGGCTGTCCCAACATACCCTTTGACCCCCGCAAAGGATATCACTGAATGGTACATCAAAAATGGCCCAATCTGACACCTAATGCAGTATCATAATCGAGTCTAGGGGTCGGGTGTAATTTTCTAGTTTTTCCCATCAATCTCCAAGGTCCAGGGCAATACTGTAAATCTGGTCTAGTTCAAAGATTCAATTAATCCTACACTATATGTGCCTAGAGCCTCACCCTGGCAGTTGAGACAAGCCACCCCAACCGATTTGGTGGCACCACAGTGTCAGCCTTGTCAGGATAGGTCTCTCTAAACCAACCCACTGGCTGTGAATATTCTAAACTAACGCGAGTCTCATTAAGTGTCCAGTTTAAGGGTATTACACAGAAACATACCAGGGGAACATGAATCAAATATGCACTTTTATTTACTTACAATAAACTCATAAAGTACATCATTCTGATTGAAGCTAAGGGCATACAAAACTGTCTAACAATTTGAAACAGAGTTTGCAAGCCGATTTCCAGCAAACATTCTTCACATGAATGGGGTTATTCAAGAAATCTATTCCTAACCATCCATTTATTTGGTCTTTTTTTTGTTTTATAATAAGTTATGGAGTCTACTATTATTTTTCCTACCAAGAGGTAGGTGTCTAACCCCTTTCACCGCAACTTAGACCATAAAAGAGTTGTAATCCCCAAACCAGAATTAATTAATCAGTCTCATTAGGTCTATTGATCCCATATACAGTACATCTATATTCAAGTGAGCTTATATCTATAAATACTTTAGTGCTGCAATGTTTAATGGGTTAGATTTAGCATAGGCTCACCCTAAACCAAGCCTGACATGAACCAGTTAAGAATGGCATGGCCCCAGGTTTAGGTTTATCACTTAACCCACTCTACTGATATCCCTAGACTGTGGCTACAATTGGATCAGATTTAATCGACAATTTGTTTAAAATGTCCAAAAAAATGAAAAAAGTTATACAAAACTAATTATTTTTAATTTATATATGTATAATAAATGTACATAAATTAGAATATTATATTTATCAATTACAAAATATAATTATATAATATATGTAGAGATCATTAGTGTGGCCCCCACTGTTCGTTAGTCTAGTTTATTTTTATCCTATTCAGCAGTTAGTTATTTCAGTTTGTTTTATTATTAACTCTTTATTTTATTTATTTTTTTGCCATGTAAGCAGTAAGGGTAGTTTATCCCTTTCATCTTTATTTTAACATTAATATAAATCGTAGAGTGGGGCAACAATCTGAGCCAACACACTCTATTTCTGAATTCTTTCTTTGGGGCTTTCTTCTCCTCTTCTCTCTCTTCTCTTCGTCTCCCCCTCTCTTTCTCTCTCAATCTTATTCTGATTGTTTCTTATTGAACCTAAGACTGATTGCAGTCCTGTTTGACTACATGGTATCAGAGCCAACCTAGGGATTCTCATGCTAGTTTAATAAGGTTGACTTCATGAGAATTTCCTAGGGTTGGAAGTTTAGGCAGAGGTCTGTTCTTCAGCTGGTTCTTGGAGGTTACTAGCAGTAGGCAATTGGTGCCCGAGGGCTTGTAGAACCTTGGAGAGAGTTCAGTGATCATGAAGAATAAAAGAAGGCAGAAACCTCAGTCTTTTAGGGTTTCAACCTTGGATTAAAGGTGGCAGCAGATTTTTTCTGCGTAAGTCAGTTTCTTTTCTTGAGATCGAACCTAAAAGGTTGTTCTTTTTATCAGTCTGGGAGGTGTAGCTAGAAGATCTTGATTTTTCTCCTCATGTTTTAGGGTTTCTTTCTGATCTATGATCAGTTTTACAGTTTCTAGGACTTAAATCCTAAAGATTTTGTTGTTGCCAATTCTAGGGCAATACTTAGACTTGTTTTAGTTTCAAGAGTGGATTGTGCTACTTTCTGGAGAATTAACAAATCTATTTTCTCCTTTCTGGGTGGTGGATGAACCTTCTAGGTCTACTGTTGAGTAAATTCTGGGTATTTTTTTCACCTATTTTAAGTCCTAAAAGTTCTATTTTTGACCTATAAACTAAGAAGGATTGTCAGCAATGGAGTTTAAGAACCAAGGGGAAAATTTTTGGGGGGCTAGTGGTTCCGGTAATATGCCTGAAAACAGTTTTTAGATTACCACTATCAAGTTTGATGGATCAAATTACTTGGAGTGGGCTCAATCAGCCATGATGGCTATTGGAGGTAGAGGAAAACTAAATGATTTATTGGGGGATGTGAAGGAAGCAACCAAGGAGGACCAAGCCTATGCCAAATGGATTCAAGAAAACTATTTGGTTATGACATGGATGTGCAACTCCATGCAGTTACACATAAGCCGAACCTACTTGTGGGCAAAAATAGCTAAGGAAATTTGGAATATCATGAAATAAACCTACTCCCAACCCCTTAATGTTTTTAGGGCTTATGAGCTGAAATGTAAAGTAAATAATTTTAAGCAATGAGAGAAAGCAGTCTCGGTTTAATTCTCAACTTTGAAATCCTTATGGCATGAAATTGACCATCTAAAAACGAGTGAATGGGAAAGTCAAAAGGATGCAAAAACCTACAGAAAGCAAGTTAAAACTAATAGGGTGTTTGAGTTCCTAACTGGTCTAAATTCTGATTATGACATTGTGAGGCAGCAACTTCTAACAAGAGACAGTGTGACTTTATCACAAGCCTGCTCCTTAGTGCACAACAAAGAGAGTAGGAGAAAGGTTATGTTGCAACATCAGCTTTTTGAATCAACCTTGGCAGCAGTTAAACCCAAGTTTGGGGTGATAAAGAGAGAGATACTAAGAAGAAAGACAAGAGGGACCTAGTATGCGAACATTGCAAGAAACCTAAACATACTAACAACACCTGTTGGAAGTTATATCCACATCTAGTTCTAACAAAATTCAAAAATAAAAGGGCTAAACATCCCTTACTGCTTACATGGCAAATAAATAAAATAAAGAGCTAATAATAAAACAAACTGAAATAACTAACTGGTGAATAGTATAGACATAAACTAGACTAACGAACAGTGGGGGCCACACTAATGATCTCTACAAGATATAAGCATTTGATACATACATAAAACAATAATTTTTTATTTGATTCAGATTTTAATAGGATTGGATGGGGTTAAATCTGCCTTTGATCCTATCATTAAACAAGATTTCAAATTGAATCAAGCATTGGACTTTAAGAGTCCACTGACAGCCCTACCTTAGACAAGCCTTTGATTTGGTATGTTGATAATAAAACCTTTTTTTTTTCTCCAAGTCCAAAGGCTGGCAATTAAACATGCTAATTCTCTTGCTTTCTATTTATCAAAATAACTTGTATACCCTTAAAATAAATTGATAATTTTAAACATCTCACATCAAAATATTAAGTGATAAAATAAAACATTGACAACCCTAGTTTGAAATGAAAGTGATAAACTTGAATATAATTCATTAAAAAGGAAGAGCAGATTGATGAAGACATGCTACCAAATATCATAAGATAAGCTGAATATTACTCATCTTCCAGTCTCCAATATAACATGTAGAAGGAAAATACATCAGCACATCATGATACTTCACCCAAGGTGCATTAGAATAACCGAAAAAAAAAAAAAAAAAAAAAGAAAAACACTAGTAGCCATTTTCATTGTTTTCAAATTGCACTAAAAATTTGATTTAAAATCTTGTTGTGTGCTTGGCTATTATTTTGTATATTTTGCTTTAATTTTCCATGGCTAGTGTATATGAAGTTAGCATAATTATTCGGAGAATAACATATTTTTATTCCTATTGGAAGACTAATATACGACCTTTGTATTAATTATAGGAAATTATTATGATATAGAGGCATGATACCTGGAAATTTTAACCAATTATAAAACCCATGTGAATTTGAATGAGTATCACTAGATTGGTCACCAATTGGATGATATGGAAACTTTAACCAATTATAAACCCAAGTGAATTTGAATTAGTATCACTAGATTGATTACCAAATGGATGATAGTATGACACTAGTTGATTGGATATCACTTTTTTAGGTACGGTACCAATTTTTAATTAATATGTGGAGTGATTAATATATTCATATATTAGATCACCTAACTAATTCCCAATATGATAATGGTTATTAGAAATCCAATTTAACAACCATATTGATGCCGTCCAAACTAAGGTGGACGTGGAACAAATAAATCCCAACTTGGACGAGCCAAGGTGGAAGGTTGATGAGGTGCACCAAGCAAAAGAAGAAGAAATAGGAGAGCAAGAGGGATGAAGAGCAAGAGAGATCAGAGATAATGTACTTGGAGGGAATATGCCTTTAAATAGATGAGTGTCGTAGTTCCCTAGGCTACACTTTGTGTTTTGCACACCCCCCAAAGAGGACGAGGTCTGTGATCTTCAAGGTTTTCGTACTCTTCATCACAGGGTGAACTGGGGCTTATCTGCCTAACGTCTTCACAAGACGATAAGATCACCTACCCTGCTGCTAACTCGGAGCTGCAGACGTGGCCAAGCTCACCGGACGAGGCTTTGTCTCATCAATACCCACACTAGTCCTCTAGTTCCGAAGTCAAGGAGGTTCTTAGCTGAAGTCTAGGAGGTCGAGATCTTCTAATGCTTGGCTGGTGCGGGCACCTAGGTATCTATCACGCACATAGGTTACAATTGGACCATGGTGCAGGCACCTAGGCCTACGTATGCGGTCACATGGTTTCAACTTCCCGAGCTCACACACGTATGTGGGCCTCGAGGTTTGATTTGGATCGTCACTTTGCCTTGATCTAGTCATTGGTTTCCTCTATATAATTTGATGGAGTCGAACCATTTACATTGCGTCATTTGAACAAGAGCGATTTGGGGAGTTCAACTAAGGTCTTCGTCCTTAGTAGTCTTCATCCTTAGTGAGGTATGTCTTCAGCCTAATCTCCTTTTGAGCATTCTTCTTAGTATTCTAGAGTGTCCTCGAGATTGATGACAACAAGACCAAGGTTGAGGTGGACGTTATGAGGGGAGGTCCATAAAGTAGGCGATCCCCCAGAGGGAATCACCAGGGACCAGGGTGACAATGAGGACCAGGCTAAAGTCCAGGTGGATAGGGAGTCCAAGGATGCGGGGGGAGATAGGCAAGCTGCCAACCAAAATCTACAGTCTAGGAGATGTTTCCTATTGTCTAACCGAGGCCAACATGGATTGCATCCGACACACACTTGATTCCTCACGAGTTCACGTTGAGATGTCTAAGGAGGGAAAACCCAAAGATGAGCCCAGGAAGGGTGGGTTGTGCACGTACAAGCATAGCTTAGAGGCTGGGCTCAGGTTTCCATTGGACGAGCAGTTAGTGCAAATACTGACCGAGCACCAGATGTTGCCTATCCAATTGGTGCCGAACTAGTTTAGGTACTTGGTAAGCATGTTGTGTGTTTCTATACATTGCACGACATGCCGATGACCTTTAACATTTTCTATACCTTATTGTCCTTAAAAAATCTTGGCCAACTAGGATTTTACTACTTTCTAGCTCATCAGAACCTAAAGATCTATATAGCACCCCTTCATCTATCCACAAATGGAAGGGTAAATACTTTTTTGTAAGTCAAGAGGGCAAATGGCCCCTATGTCTGAGGCTAAGGACCCTTGTGACCAAGGTGAAGGCACCCCCCATTAAGTGCCTAGCTAATGAGAAGAGGGAGGCCTTGAGTAAAATGGCTAGTCTTAACATGATGGAGTATGCATCCGAGGCATAGTTGATTATCACCGAGTTGTGCCCAGCTCAACCTGCTAATAGTGCTATAATATTGCTCTATTTTGTGCTTTTTGTTGAGAAGTACTGATCAGTCGTTCTTTCTTGTCAATTCGGAGATGTCACCAGCATAGGATTATCAAAAGTTAGCCAAAGAATTGAAGAAGGAGAAGGCTGAGGTGGCTTGCCACCATCATCTCCAAAGTGCCCAAAGCTGGAAGAAGATGACATACAGTCCTAAGAGTGCGCTTGCAGTAGTTGACAAGGGTGGAATCTCAGGTGTTGTGCCTATATAGCCCTCGAAGCACCCCCATGAGGAGGTGGTCGAGGTTGATTTGGATACCAAGCGATACTCAAGGTACAGATCAACCGATAGCATGACCATAAAGTTTACCATCCAGGTAACTTAGCTTATCACGAGGTCTTCTATGTTCTAGGCTTTGGCCTCATCTGACTTACTCTATCTTGATAGGGTCCCGGATCGGTAGTCCATCTCGTTGTTATACAGTGTATGCCCTTATTTCCAATTAGATTGATGTACAAATACATTTATTGTAAATGAATAATAATACACAATTGTTTCATGTTGATATTTATATGTTTTTTGTAAAATTACCCCTTAAAATGGACACTTATGAAACTCGCGTTAGTTTTAAATGTTCTCATCCATTAGATGAACTTAGGGAGTTTATTCTACCAAGGCTGACACTAATGTGCTGCCAAAGAAGTTGGGGCAGCTTGTCTTAGCTACTAGAGTTACACCCAAAGCACATGCAGTGTGTGTTTGGTTAAAACACTAAATCTAGACCATTTTCTAGTTATGCCTTGGACCTTAGATATTAATGGGCAAAACCAAAAAGTTACGCACAACCCCTAGAATTGATTATAGTACTGCACTAGGTGTCAGATTGGGTTGTCTTTGATATGCCAATCAATGAGATCCATTGATGGTCAAAACCTGGGTATGTTGGGGCATTTTGAGAATTCATCTGAGTGGGTGATCATAGTGATAGGATTGGCCCTTTTGTCAGACAAAGTGAATGATAAGGCTTTATACTCTCTCTAATGGAAACTTAAACTGTCGACAGTGGATTTCAACTTTGTTTAAAATTTGGTTTTGCAAAATATATTTATATGATATATATTATGTTTTATGAAAAATGTTTGCAAAGGTTTTAATTCCCGAGATCCATCCAAGCAGAGAGTGTGACACTGTACCTTGCAGCCAGGGGAGAGCTCCTTCCTTGTCACGCAATGTTTAATCATTATGGGTTAAGAGGTTACATGTAAGAGACCATTAAGGGTTGATTACCTGATGGGATTTATCTTACTTATGTCCAAAATCTTTGGATCTTCATAGGATGATTAAATTCAATGATCATTTAAGTGTAAATGTTGGGCCATATTGAGCCCATAGTGATGTGCTCAAGGGTTTACTGCATTTAGTAGTAAATTTAGCCAAGCCTCTTCATAAAGTTTGGGCCGAAGTTGGTCATTGTGGGGTAATTGTGGGGTCATTGTGGGGTCTTATGCCATAGAAATCAGGCCTAAGTTGGTCATGCAACATCTTGGGTCATAAGCCTTTGAAGGAAATGGGCCTAAGGCCCATAATTAATATGCTTAATTAAGGTATCCCATGATAGCTTAAGTTGTCATGTGACATGGGGCGAATCTGGGTTTGGATCTAGGTATGGAGCACCTAAAGCTATCATGTGACAGATTAAGTTGTCACATGACATCTTAAGTTGTCTTGACCAATAGCCTTCATCTCCCCAAGTAGACTAGGCCAAGGAAGGAGAGGTCGTAAGTCATTTCGTGGCCTATGATAAAACTAGGTCAAATGTCCCTCTTGCAAATCAGTGACACTAGTGCGATGAGCCTGAGGACTTCTTTTTGTTTCTATCCTGCATTGGCTCAATGTGTCAAGCCCAAAATACTTGTACAAACTTTCGAAATGGAATGCAAACACTTTCTAATTTTGGTCTTTTCTTCTTTTTCTTTTTTAAATATATCAATGTGAGCTCCGAGATGCTCATGGTCAGATCAAACAAAAGGAGTCCCACCCATTATTTAGAGGAAATGGACTCTTGTTTTTAGCTTTGAAAATTGATTTTAAATTCTTTAATAGTGACTTTGTTCCATGGGAAAGGAAGTTGACAAATAGATTTTGGATTCCAAGAATTAGGAAAGGGAAGGTGTTAGGTACTCCTCTTTCCAAGAAACTATAGTAACCCAATATGGGAATGGTTTATCCTCAATTTCTAACAAAACCCAATGCAAATGATTGATAAAATTTCTAAAATCTAGAGAAATATTCCCAACTCCTCCTGAAACTGATTTTGAGGTGTTATTAATGAGCCTTAGGTACTAATTTTCTTAAGACTCTTGCCTCTACCTCTTTTCTCAATCTAGAAGAAATTGAGAGCACCAGATCTCCAAGATCTCAAAACTTCAAACAATCCAGAAATTACAAGCTTAAGCTAAAAGGTGGAGTAAGAGGCTTATCCATCGTATGTGTAACCTTGATAAGAGTTTTCTAGCAACTGAAATACGTTAAAATTAAGCTTAAATGTATTACTAAGCTGGGGAGGGCTTTTGGTTGCAAAATCGTTAGTCAAAAAACAAAAGGCAAACTTAAAGCTTAACGTACTAGTGCTTGGGGATTCCTAGGAAAATGAGGTCCCTATAAAGGCTTGGAATGCTTCTTAGGTCTCTCCTATGTTTTTCCCCTCTAAAAAAGCTGCCCTCAAAGTTTGAGTTAGGTCTCTATTTATAGAGGAAACAAGGGGAACATGTTTGAAATTTTCCTAATCAGAGAGTTAGGGCTTCAAGAAATCTTTTTCGCAAAAAAGGGCAAGATTTTTTAAGGGAAAATGTGTTCAGTCAAGCTTTCCATTTTAGTGAAAGATTTTTCCTCTATTTAGGGTTAATTTTCATGTGTTTTATGCATTCAATGAGGTCTTGGGGCATGTTTGTCATTATAGTCTTGTATTTGGGGTTGCTAGTGGTATAAAACATAAATTTGAATCAACAACAAATGTTATTTTGTCCTTTCTTATCTTTTAAGTGTGTTTTTGGGCTTTTTAAGTCTATTAGGTCTAATTTTATTGGTTCAAGTGTTTGGACAGGTAAAGCATGGCATTGACATCAGCCATTACCCTTTTGAGGTATTAAGTTGGAATATATGAAGTCGTGATTTAATTTGGGGCGCCAAAATGGAATCTTTCTAGTTTAATAATCAAACTATTGAATTAGGTTGCAAAATTTGATGTGCTAGGGTTTTTGGGTCTCAGAACACAATGGTGAGCTATTATTGTCTAAATAAGGTTGGGATGATGGAGATCTATGATTGATAAGCTTTAATTAAACAGATTTACTCAAATGAAATATTCATTCGATGGTGATTAAAATGAATGAATTTTAGGATGAAATTTGGTGAATAAGCATTTTTGGGCATCCTAAATCAAATAGAAGTGTTGGATCATTGATTAGAGGTATGGATTGGGAGATTTGAATTAGATCAAAGTTTTGGCTTATGGCTCACAATCAATGAGAAGGTCCAAAATGGAATATTGCTTGTTTTGGGAGGAAATGTAGGTATTTAAGGTTTATTTTAAAGGTTTTGATTTTGGACATGACATTTTGTGTGGTTTACTCATAAATGTCAAATCAAAATCTTTATTGAGCGGATAGTTATACATGGGAATATTTAGTTAAAATTTTGTATGTAAACACGGATTAAGGTGAGGAGTCATGTGGATAGTTCCAATCTAAGAAAGAATTGGTTGATATTGATTGTCTTGTTCTATTTGTTTAGGATCATCATAGATTTGAGGTAAGCTAGGTTCCCATACAATAACCTTGTGGAGGATAAGAACTCCTGCCTTAAACTGTCTATAATGGATTCGAGCAACATAGTACTTGGTCATTCTCGATTGATACACCAACATTCTAATTTGTTCTTGATCTCTAGTTTCTTCTAGGAGGTCCAATTCAACACAGAGATCATTGTTGGTTTCCTCATTGTAGAGCTTGATCCAAAGTGTAAGGATCCAATTTTTTTTGGGATCACTACTTCTACTCTAAATGCCAAGTTAAACAGGGTTTATCCAATTGTTGTCCTTGGTGTGGTCCGAGAAGCCAAGAGGATGTTAGGAAGCTTTCCCACCCACCTGCCTTTGGCTTTACCTAGTCATGTCTTCAAGCCGTACAACAAAGTGTGGTTGGTGACTTTGGTCTGGTTGTTACTTTATGGTCAACAAACTTGATGATGTGATGATATATTTCGAGCTTGGAACAGTACTTTTCAAACTTTCTGTGTAAACTCTATACCATTGTCGATGATCAACACCCAAGTAATTTTAAAGTGGGAAATGATGGTTCTCCATAAGAAGCCTTAGGAATTTTGGGTTGTAATGTGTGACAAGGGTTCAACTTTGACCCACTTAGTGAAGTAGTCAATGGCCACAAGGAGGAATTTCTTCTGCCCAACCACAAGAGGGAAGACACCAAGGATATCCATGCCTCATTAAGTGAAAGGCCAAGGATTGTTGATCGGTGTTAAGGGAACCACTAGTTGGTGGAGTAAGTTAGAATGTCTTTGACAGTTATTGCACTTTTGTAGTAGCTATGCGGCATCTTGCTTCATGGTTGGCCAGATGTACCCTTGCCAGAAAGTTTTATGAGCTAGGGTCTGAGTGCTAGGATAGTCATTGTAAATTCCTTCATGTATCTCCTTGAGTAAACAATTGGCTTCATTAAGGGGGAAAATAGGGCAAGGTGTGAGATTTGTGGTAGAGATAACCCTTGATGATAAAGTATTGAGTTTCTCTATGTGTTAATTTCTTGGCCTCAACTAGGTCTTGTGGAAGAGTGTCGTCGTTCAGGTACTGAAAGATGGAATCTATCCAAGACAGTTATGACTACACTGGGAAGGTGACTAGAGTTACTTTGGCGATACTCAAGTGATCCCCAAGGTGTCACCTTGGATAGTCCCTCTGAGGTTGGTTTGAGATGATCTACCAAGCTTAGATAAGGCATCAACTCAGAGGTTTTTGGCCCATGGTATTTTTTGTATGGAGAAGTGTTCAAATGGGGTAATGAGTTCTTGGACCTTCTTTAAGTAGCTAGCCATACTAGGATCCCAAGCTTCAGATCTACCATTGACTTAATTCAATGCCCATTAAAAGTCATTAAAAGCTTTAACACATCTCACACCAACCTCCTGCATGAGGCGCAATCTAGCTATTAGGGCATCATACTTGTTTTTGTTGTTGGAGGCCTTGAAATTGAACCTAAGACCATATTCAAGAATGGTGTCATTCGGTTTGAGAATTTGGAGACCGACACCACCTCCCTTGTTGGTTGGAGGATTTGTTAATGTTAAGTAGACCTGTTCATGGGCTAGGTAGCCTAATGATCCAGCCCGGCCCCCGGACGGGCTTGAGCATGTGTTTTAGTCCGCGGGCTTGACCTCGAGCCTAAAAGCCCGAGCCCGACTATTTTACGAGCCAAGTTTGGGATTTGTTAAAAAAAGCCTGGCCCGACTTTTCCTAAACTACCTAACCCTAACCCTAAATACTTAAATTTTTCTTTTCATTCTCCTTTCTCACTCTCACTCTCAGAAGTGGCTCTTATTTCTCCCTCTCGACTCTCAAAACCAGCAAACCCAGCTGCACCTGCAAACTCAGTCACTAGCGGCTGACGCCACCAGAAGTAGTCATCTCTCTCTTCGGTGGTGATCTCTCTCTCTCTCTCTCTCTCTCTCTCCAGCCAGCACTGTTTTCATCTTCTTTCTTCTCATTCTCAGTTCTTTCTCTTCTTAGAGCTAGGTCTTCTATCTTCTCAGTTCTCTCTTCAACTGGCACCACTATAACCCAGGTGCATCATTTTCATTCTACGAACTTAGGCACCGACAGCTGGCGCCACCAGATCTAGATCGTCTCTCTCTCTCTCGAGCAGTGAGTTCTCTTTCTCTCTCTCTCTCTAGTCGGCACTGTTGTGATCTTCTATCTTCTCACTTTCTCAGTTTCTATTCTCACTCTCAGACTCCCAGGAATCGGGGAACTCAACAGGCACCATTCTCTCAATCCTTAGAGGGCACCGATGCTCAAACTCCTAGGTTGGGCTTTGGGCTCGGGCCCAAGTTTTAGGCCCGTTGGTTAGGCTGAGCTCGGGCTCGGGCCTGAAAAACTTATGTTAATAAAGAGCAAAAGCCCGGCCCGACCCATGAATAGGTCTAATGCCAAGTGTCCATGCGATAGGCACTTCGGTTGGATCAGGGGCTAAGAAGGTACACTCAAAGGTGAAGTTGGCTAAGGCATGGGCTTTAATTGTGGGTCAAGGAGTGTGGTCAAGGTTGAACTCGTCGAGCTTTATGGTCCACCTTATTAGGCGACTTGATGTCCCCAGTTTCTGCAACACCTGCAACATCTATGAGGATGCAGATGTTGTGGACCTGGAAGTATGATCAAAGTTTATGGGCTGAGGTTACTATAACTAGGGTGATCTTCTCCAAGTTTAGGTATCTAGTTTCCACATTAGCAAGCACCTTGCTAGTGTAGTGGATGGGCCTTTGAACTCTACCTTCTTCTTTAACCGATATTGAGCTAACCACTTCATCGCCATTGGAAAGGTATAACAGTAGTTGGTCTCCTGAACTTGGCTTCGTTAATAAGGGTGATGAGCTCAAGTACTGTTTCAACTACTCGAAGTTATCTTCACTAGGGGTGAGCAAAAAAACCGAAAAACCAAACCGACCAAAAAAATTGACCGAAACCAAATCAAAAAATCGTTTAACCGAACCGACCGATATACATATATTTCTATATATTTATGCATATTATATATTTCATATATATATATTAATAAAATGCATTATATATAAATATATATTTATAATTTTTATTATACATTTATATATATTTTTATAATATATTGTAAAAATTAAAAAACCGAAAAACTGACGAACCGAACTGATGGTTAACTGAACCGGTCAACTAGTTAATCGATTCGCTTCAGTTCGGTTTTGGTTACCAGTTTTCCAAAAACTGGTAGTACCGGTTTGGTTACAAAAAAAGGTCCACGGTTCGGTTAACCAAACCATGAACACCCTTACTCTTCACATTCCTTGGTCCAACGGAAGTCTTTCACTTGCTTTAATGCCTTGAAAAATGGGAAGCTAAGTCCATAGACTTTGACATAAATCTACTAAACATGACAATCTATCATGTAAGGCATTGCACTTCCTTTTGTGTCCCTGGAGACTACATTTCTAGGATCGCTTAGATTTTCTCTAGGTTGGCCTCTATCCCTCTTTGGGCCACCATGAATTCTAGGGACTTACTCGAGCTGGTGCCAATGGCGCATTTGGCCAGGTTTAGTTTCATCATGTACTATCTGAGGCCAAAAACTCCTCCAATGTCAGCTAGGTGTTGCTTGACCTTTTTGCTCTTCACCCAAATGTTGTCTTCTCCTAGTCGTTAGGGTACACTTTTATTTAGTTGTAACCTGAGATGGTGCCCATGAAGCTGAGGAGTTCATGGCCTCCCATTGCATCAACAAGATGATCTATCATCGTAAGGGGGAAACTATCCTTAGGGAAAGCTTGGTTGTGGTCGATGAAGTCGATACAAATCCTCCATTTCCCATTAGCCTTCTTCACCATCACCACACTCGTGAGCCAACGTAAGTTACTTCTCTGATTAAGCCTACATTAAGGAGTTGTTCACCTCCTCATTTATCGTCTCCCACCATTCAAGGGCGAAGCTCCTCTTCTTCTATTGTATTCATTGTTTTAAAAGGCTCATGATTCTTGAGGCAAGGGTAGGACAAAAGGCATGGCCTCAATAGTCTTAGACCCCACCAACAAGGCGTAGGCCTTGAGTTGTTTGAGGCTTACAACCTTTGGGCCTTTGGCCTCAAAATGTCCAATGCTTAGGCCTCAACTATTCAGCATGCTAATGTGAAATATGAAGGTTTACATAGGGGAAAACATAAATTTAAGAAAATAAAAACCTTGTTTTGTATATATTGTTGTAATGAGAAAATAAATAAAAATACAAATAACAAAAAAATATATATGAAATGTGAAAGAAAATAGCTTGATTTAATGTTCATGCTTTATTCTTACCCATTTGTCCATTTGTCTCATACTTGATAATCTATTTCTTCTATAGCACATGCATCATATAGATGGTCACTCTTCATTAATGCATACTAGTGCAAGAAACGAAATAGGAATGCCTTGTTCTTAAACAATGCTAGCTCATATTTCTAAATTGAAAAGTTTGACTTCTAAGGTTTTGTTCTTCTAGGAAAATATAAAAATTAGGGAAAAAAGTAAAAAAAAAAAACTACATTGGTATGATTCTAACCCTAATTGTATTATATCTCTGGGGTATTGATACCCCTTTTTTATGGTATTTAAAAAAAAACTCTTTTTAATAATTAAAAAAATATAAAACTAACCTTGTACAATTAAAAAAACTGAAAAAAAAATATGCATGGTTAAAAGTGCCGCTACTCAATACAACCCTTTCAATATATTGGGGTCAATGGGGGTGTATGGATACTTTGAAACATGAATCCATGCCTAATATATCATACAAGCCATATAAGATCCTAATTTTATATTTTGATGTCTTTATTGTTTATGGATTATTTGTTTTTCTTTTTTCTTTTATTTTTGCTCAAGGCTTACACCTCTAAATGCCTTAAGGCTTATGCTTCACTCCTAATGAGAGACAACCACTTCGGCTTTGCCTTTATCCTTTTAAAACCTTGGTTGTACCGGTCGCGGATCGGTAGTGGGGGATAATGCCAAGCCAATGAGTTATGACCTAGGGGTCAATCCCCCGCATGTCTACTATGGACCAAGCAACAATGTTAACATTAGCTTTCAGAAACTAGATGATGTTATCTTAGAGATCGTCCTCAAGTAAGGAGCCCACCGAGACGGTTTTCTCCGAGTTATCATTGAAGAGAGGTAACTGAGTTAAACCCTCAATGGGTTGACTGTGTTGTATGCGAAGCTCATCTTGGAGGTCTAGGATGTAGGTGGAAAGAGCTTCTTTGGAAATGGCTTTTTCCTTTGCAAGCTTCTACGTAGCAGTGTTGTGTAATGCGCTGATCTTCTTGAGCCATGCTAGTGCGGTAGTGCCGCAGTGGGCGGGGAACTTCACTACCAGATGGTAAGAGGAAACTAAGGTGCGGAGTGCATTCAACATGATCAACCAAGGATGGTGTTGTATGCTGACCAAAATTTTACCCCTAGGAAATCTACCATGAGCGTGCTCCTCTAGGGAACGTCTCCTAGTGTCACCGAAAGGGTAATCTTCCCCTCTAGTATTAGTGAGTCACCAGAGAATTTGACTAGGGGTGTTCATCGATTGTAGCCAGTCACATCCAATCTTTATTTTCAAGAAGGCATCTTCAAAGATGATGTCGGTTGAGCTTTCTATGTCCATGAGTACTCGACACACTTCAAAGTTGGCAATGTTCACCATTATCACTAGGGCGTCTGAGTTCTTTTGAGATCATCCTTGGTGAACATGATAAGTGTGTCGACCTTGGGCTTCTTCTCTATCCAATCTTCTACTTGATTGATGTGAGCATAGGCCTTCTAGGCCGAGGAGCTTTATCCCCTTGAAGCTTTTCTACTATAGATGACAGAAAAGTCTTTGGATTAAGGAGGGTCCCAATTGTTAGGCACATCAATGCAGCTTGGGTTATCTCTACAGGGCACCCGAGGGTCGACTATGAACCCACCGAGGTATCCTCATCGGATGAGGTCTTCTATGTGATTGCATAGGTTTTTGTAGTTCTTTGTGTCATGGACATGGTCTCTATGGAATTCGCAATATTTGTTTCGGCTTCTGTTGTTGCCTTAGGACTTCATCTTCTCTAGCCATTGAACAAAGCGACGGTCACGGATTTGCATCAATACCTTGGTCCATATACTTTTGAGGGGTGTGAAGTTTCTGAAATTTGGAGGAGAGTCCTCAGCCTATTGTCTCTATAGCAGTTTGACCTCTTCTTGTCATGGTAGGCTCGGCTACCATCTCTGTCTGTGTTTTGGGTTGTGCCAGTCTTCCTCATCCTATCAGCGCTTTGTTTGCGCTTCTTCATTGTTGATGTACTTTTGTGCCTACACCAAGAGTTCGGTCATGTCAGCAGGGACCTTCTTCTACAGTGAGAAGTTGAAGCATGAGTGTAAACCATTCATTAGGGAAGCTATTACTACAGACTGATTTAGGTTTTGGACCTGAATCAACTCGGTGTTGAACTTCGCCAATTACTTCCTTAAATATTTATATTGATAGTTATTCTTAAAATGCCCTATATTTTATAGGAGAGTGATTGGTTTTTTCTTTTCTTTGATAATTAAGGAGAATGACTGGGTTCAAATTTCTAATAAAAAAGAAAGCAAAATGTGTTGTTGGTGAATGGTCTTAAGTTTAATACGCCCAATGATTTTTTATTTGTAAATAAAAACACAAAATTCTATGGGGTTTTGGGAAGCAATATGAGGAGGGAAAATAATTTAATGTGGGCAACTGCATTTGAAGTATGATATCCAAAGAACTTTGGCCAATTAACTCCCTTGTGAATTTTGATGAATACCATCTAATTGTTTACCACTTTTATATGATTTCAATTGATTGGTTATAAGTTTTTCTAGTGTCATAGTGGAACCCGTATGATAGCTCTTTTTTGGTACATGTGCAAGAGCATGGATATTCAATCCACCATAGACCTGGTTTAGCATGTCTTAAATCAAAATTGAGCTAACTTAGTCCAATAACAAACCCATGCCACAAAAGTAGTAATTAAGAGTAATTTATAGTGGTTGGCAGTTAGCCACCTTGGTTGATGTGGTATGGATGGTTTCGGAAAGCCTCTTTACTTAATAAATAGAAAAAATAAATAGTAAATATTCAAAAAAATAAGAAAGGGAGCTTCATCCCAATGACAATTTTCCACCCAAGTCTTCCCTCCATCCACATTTTCTCTGTAAGTCCCTCCCTTTCCTCTCAAATTTTCTCTCTCATGTCACAAGCTTCTCCCTCTTCTTTTCATATCATCTACTTACAAGGATGACTTGATCCCTCTCTTGAGGGTACATAATGCAACACCTTCAGAGGTCCAACAACTTTTCCAACTTTACTCCCAACATAATGCAGCACCTTCGGAGGTAATGTCCATATCATGCCCTAGATCTAGATTAGCCACAAGGTTAGCAAACTAGCCTATTGGCTTTTCTAAGGATGCATTTGGCATTCTTTATTTCAAGTATTTATCTCCTTTTTGTAGTTAAAATGCCCCTATGAACATTGAGTTTTAACTACAATGCAAAGAGATTATTATATCGATGCAATCAATATAAGAATTTGGGATCTACCAAAGGATAATATTGACATCAGAGTTTCAAAAGCCACCCAAACTTCAACAGTGTTAATTGAGAACCTTTCTACATTAGAGAAACTTTCCAAGGGAATCACGAACAAAGTCTGGATCTAGCCTTCCTATATTATTCATACTAAAGAATAGAAGCTTTCCAAGGGAATCACAACCGAGTCCTGATCTATTAGGCACACACAATGAGCATTCAATAAATATTTTGACAGCCATCTTAAAATCTTGCTTTTAATCATTTGAAGGAAAGGTTGGGAATATTTAGGATGTGTGATCTCCTGCCCACAAGAACTTTGTCCACATCTATTCACAACACACTATCCCCGTGAATTGGGAACATCTCCCCCTGCATAATACTATGTAGGAAGATGAGATATTCTCCATGTGTGACTGCGATGTTATGTGGGCAAATGTGGACAGGAGATTTGGACTTGATATTTAAGTGCTTATTTAGCTTGTGTGTCTAGTTGATCTGCATTGATCACGAACCACTCATAATATAGGTTTCATGGAGGGGGTTTCCAATGAACAAGATGAATCGGTGAAGTAGAAGAATGAGAGCTCTAAATATAAACTTGTAAAGAGAACCAGATGAATGCAGCTCAATAATCCCAACATTCCATAAATATAAGCTTAATCAATTCCTTCGCTATTGAACAAGTCATGCCATCTTTATCATAAATTTCATGGTTTAATGAGCTTTAACTTATTGTGTATGTTACGTTTTCTTTCATAAACAATGATGAAATGGATATTGATAGAACCAAATTCCAAAATAAGATTGGAATCGTGCTAGAGTAAGTGTGGGGTCATTTGGGAGGATTGAAGCTTTGATTGAATTGCTTTCACTGAACTACTTTGCAGAATCCAGTAGAAGAAGCTTCAGAGGAAACTCGGAAAAGCCATTATGGCTATGAAATAGTTTGTACCCATTTGGTAGGGCTTCTAGAACATTGCTTTTAGCATTTCTAGTTGGGGCTCACACAAAAACAATAGAAGTTGTAATAAAAAGCTACTCCGGGCAGCTTATTATCCAGAATATGAGTACCACCTACCACGACTCAATTAATGCAACACACCCTAAATCTATCTCGAATGTGAGATCAGATTAGCTGAAGGCAATAGATGTTCAATAGGTTGTGGAACCAATAATAACAATCCACACCAGTTAGAAAATACATAAATGCCACAACCATTCAATCTCTCACTATAGGCCCCCTGTATTTTATCATGGGCGTGGAGCATTATCATTAATTCAACAGCTTGCTATACAACTAAAGCGTTTAACTAATCTGATTTACCTAAATGGAAGATCAGATTAGCTGAAGGTAGGATGTAGAACCAATAATAACACTCCACGCTAGTTAGAAAGTACATAAACCCCATAACCATTCAATCTCTCACTATAGGCTCCTATATTTTATCATGGGCGTGGAGCATTATCATTAATTCAACAACTTGCTATACAACTAAAGTGTTTAAATAATCTGATTTTTACCCAAATGGGGCCTTTTACCTTGGGCATTTCGGAGTTTTCATCAAAAGAGTTGGGATTTATTGCCAATAAAACACATTCTAACATCCTATCAACATGTTCTAGTACATCTCACTCTGAAACTAGGACCATCATAAAAGTAGGACCTGTCTTGTATGTGATGTACGGTGTTAGATGATTTGGATGTAACTGAAAAACATGCTTGGTTTTACGGGTGGAGATCACATTAGAAAGGTAAAAACCACTAAATGAATGTCCTCACAAAGGGCATGACATGTCTCACAGCCACTCACAGTTTCCACACCCGGGGATGATACGTTTTTGCTTTAGGTAAATATAAATAAAAATAGGGGCATAAAAGTCATTAAACAAAGTTTACACGTATTTGTAGTTGAGGCTGAGCTTGGATGGAGTACAAATGCAAATATGTAGAGTGCAAAGTCTTATATTTTGTATTATTTTGTATGTATTTACGCTGTACATATTTGCATTTGTACTCTTTCCAAATTGAGCAAATTTCTTAAGGTACCTCTAAGGTTTAGGAAATTGACTATGCTCATACTATTTACATATTGTCTTAAAGTACCAAAGTGCTTCAAGTTTTTTGACAATTGACATTCTCATTAAGAACTAATGGAAAAAAATGAAATGTTGAATTTGCTCTCTACTATTCCTTAAATTTTCGAAATAAAATCCAATTGATGAAAATTTTCAAGAACTATTAGTTAGTTTGGATCCATTGGAAGGATGTAAAGTAACTACTTTCCTTTTCAATCACCATTGCCGCAAGGCAGATAAAGAGAGTAGAGAGGCTGCAAGTTGAAATACTAGAATCCCGGAACCCTGCAACCCCTCCTCTTCCCAGCAAAGGAAGATGTCGGTTTTGTTAGCGTACATCTGAAACCTATAAGGAGAATTATCGATCCTTTCTCCCATGAGGAGCTCAACTAGGTTCTCGACGCTGTCCTTAACACCCTTGAGAGGCTTTATAGAAGACTGTAATAACTAAGTGGCATCTCATTATCGATGGAAGTGCGAGAATTCACCTTCACTGACTACTGTCGCGCGACCTGGTGTTTGTGAGGGTAACTACTTAGAAGGTAAAACTCATCTCTAGATTGAAGAACCAAGAGCAAAAGCAAGACCCAAATTGCAAATTGATTGAAAATGTTAATTTTAACAGTTTTTGGCGAGTAACTCTTCTGCAAGGAACCCAGATCAGAAAATGGGTTATGGAAGCCAAAGCTTTGGGATCTTTCAAGTGGGCATTGGAAGGCAAATATATAAGTGAAATCTTAGAAGTTGCCTACAGATCTAATAGTTTCAATGACTAATGAGAGGCAAGTCTCCTGGGCTGGCAATAATAATAATAAAAATGCAAGAGATAAAGGGAGAAGAATCTCTCTGTGAGAGGTTTCTACAACAATGAAGGCTTTTGGGGTTTGGAATGGAGGGTAGAACCCTAGAAGCTGGATTTATTTCTTCGTCTAGCTTCGCGAGTAAACCATTGTACACACCCTGACTTGTTACAAAATGACCACAAATGTGCGATGAAGCTCGTTGTTATAGCTCTTGGTCTCTCAAATCGAAAGGTATTTTTGAGCGTTAAAGGATATTTTTGGAATTTTTGAAAAATATATCAATTCCGTGATATCATATGTAAATGGTGTGGGATGAAAAATTAACGGCAGGAGATGTTTTAGACAATTGTCAGAAAAGTTACAATATATAAATAAAGAGTATAGTTGCTCAATTTCCTAAATCTTAGTGGTACATTAATAAATTTGCGAGTTTCATAACACGTAAGCTAAAGCTGTGGTGAGGAGATTCGTCGTCAGTCATGGAAACGGCTTCCTGCTCCCTTCTCTACACTCTTCGCGTCTCCACCAATGAAATTTCCAGGAGAGCCTTTCTTCATTCGATTCCCTCTGTTTCTCACGCTTCTGTCAGGAATTCTCGATTCCACGGTAGAAATCTGCAGTTCAGTCGGTGTATTGCTTCCAACTCAGTGTCCAGTCCCCGCGACGATACGCCATCTAAAGAACTTGCTGTTCTTCTTGAAGTGGAAGGGTCAGTTTGATTCAGTGTATTAGTAATAGATACTCATTTGGTTTTTTGGTTTACTTTTCCTTATTTTTTATTGTTTATCAATGTTTTTCTTTTCATTTTCTTGGTTATATCCGTTGGTATTCTAATGTTTATCTTCTAAGCAGAAACTCTTCTACAGCTATGCTTTTTTTTTTGTTTCTATCTCTTAATAAAATTATTTTGATCTGTTAATGATATTTAAAACTGGATATCAATTGCTATTGTCACTTCTGTCGAAATTTCCCATATTGTGCTTTTAAAAAAAAAAAAAATTCTATCTCTATTTGTTTGTTTTCTGTACGAATTAAGTTTTTGAAGTAAATGGGTTCTTTTCTTTTTGACTTTATTAGGATTGAGAAATATATTTGTTTGCTATAACAGAAATGTACATGATGAAATGGTACAGAATTATCTTATTCTATGCTACATTTGGTCCTTTAACCTGTTGTTCCGGAAAATTGAATTTGTGGGTGGCTAGTTATCAACTAGCTATCTAGACCAGAAAATTATGGCAATTCGGCAGTCCTTAATGCCAAATCTATGTCTGAAGCTTGGACATGAACAAGAGAAAGAGGAACTACACTGACAATTGGGACACTGATTGTTACATTGGTCATTGCAATTCACTTTTAGTATATTTTTGGAGTATCTTAGTTATATAGACATACTGTGTGATCCATATTTTTTAGTTTTCGCAGCATTTCTTATCATGAATGTACGTTGCCCTTTGTTTATTCAGTTGGCTATGTTGTAAATTTACTCTTTCATAACAGAATTTTTACCCTTTTTACTCATCAAAAAAAGAAAGAATTCTTACCTTTTTTATTTAATTAATATGTAGCAATAAATTAGTATGTGAAAAATGTGAACCCATGGGTTTGACTTAGTAAATAAAGTGTGTAGCTTTATCACCACAACAGTTACTTCACCAATTCAAATCTAAAGTAGGCAATAAGTTTGATCAGTAAATTAAATGAGAAAAGGTAAAAAGGAAAAAAAATTGTCTATGAACATGTCAACATGTAGATTTTAGATTTAAAGGTGAATGGCTCTAGAATGTTCTAGTATTCTGCTTTAAGATGTGGAGTGGGTTAATGAGTTTAAAGGGGTGGCACTTGTGTTGTTCAGTTGCTAGAATTACCGATAGTGCTAAAAACAGTGTGATTTGGCAGGAGCAAGGTTTAAAATGTTGATGTCGGTGGAAACGTCGGTCATCCAAATATAAAAAACATGTTGGAAATGTCGGAAATATTGTAAAAGTTATAGACATGAGGGAAACATTGTAAAATATGCACAATATAGAATGATATATTATGAAATGATAAAAAAAGCATAGGCACACCTTTTTAAATTATTATCTTGTTCCAAATTATTAAACAAAGCTAAGAAACTAAGGTAATAGACAAAAGAATACGTTCTGAAGTAGCCCTATAAACCTTAAGACTCAGAGCTTCATGATAGAATTAACTACAAAAACAAAAACTATTATTTAACTTCATGTTTGAAATGATTGAGCTAGCTCAGGTGGACAATAACTTGTTACTTCACATATCAATAATATTGTCACCAACTTATGTGATAATACTATTTCTTGTACTCCACATAGTAATGGTAGTGTTCACTAGGGAATATGTTGATTCTAATAAAGTTTCATGTTGCTACCCATGGAAGAGGAAATGGAAATATGTTGTGGAAACTATCTCTTGTATTCCATGTAGGTTTGGTAGTGTTCATTGGGGAAATGTCGATTGCGGTAAAATTTCGTGTTGCTACCCATGGAAATGGAAATATGTCATGGAAGTGGGGACCAAAACATACTATCCAGGAATTTTGTAGAGTAGTGTTTTTATGTTTTTTATTGAAGATGTGAAACTATCCTTCAAATCTGATAATTAAATCTGATTACAACAGTAAAAGAAAAGAAGCAAGGTGATTACTCATTGGATAAGACTGTCTATAATGTTTCGCAAGTTCACATGACTCACAATGAAGATTTGAAAGAGATATTCCCTTAAACATTTTGGGAAACAAAAGAGGTCAAAAGAGATATGTCATGCAAGGGTATCTTCTCTCTACCAAAAAGGAGCTGATATGAACAAAAGAGGTCAAGTATATTGGTCATATGGTTTGATGCACCAAAATCAATAACCCAAGGGATTTTATGATTACCTGAAACAGTAGCATGATTTGCAAAAGCACGAATACCTAAGTGAGAAAATGCGGATGACGAGGTGATGCCTGAAGGGTTGGATGCTACAACAGTGGTCTCCAAGTGATTAAGTAACCTCCCATACCTTTCAAACTCTGCCTTTACTGATGCCAACTTCTCCATAGCCAATTTTTCTTCACTTTATCTATTTCCGCCTTCAGGTACTGTAGCAACATTTGCATTTTTAGGCTTCCCTATCTGACCACTCTTCTTGAAATTGCTGTTACTATTGTTCTGAAACTTGTCCGGGAGATGTTTTGGATGGAGTTTCCAACAAGTGTCCTTAGTATGCTTCAGTTTCTTGCAATATTCACATATCACTTCCTTCTTCCCAGTCGTCCCTTTCAGCTTTATCACAACATTTGCAAAGTGTGTTGAAGGTGGTCCCTATAACTATACTTGCCGCCTACTCTCTTCACTGCTCACCATAGTGTATGCTTGAGCAAGGGTGACTTCACCCTTGGCCAGAATATTCTACCTAGTAATGTTGAACTCAAGGTTAAGTCCTGTAAGAAACTCAAACACCCTGTTTCATTCTACAAATTTTCTAAATGTCTCTGCATCCATGGTTCTCTCTTATACAATTGTCTCCATAACATCAATCTCCTGCCACAATGATTTCAACATGGAGAAGTAAATTGCTACACTCTTCTCCCTTGTCTTAGATTGTTCACATCAGTCTTCAACTTATAGGCTCTCGCAACATTTAACTTCTGTGAATATGTTTTGGTGACACTGTCCCAAATCTCCTTGGCAGAAGTCATTCAAAGGTAATATTGCTTATGTGTGGCTGCAAAGAGTTGACTAACTATCCAATCACTGTGTAGTTCTCATGCATCCATTTTTCATATGTAGGGTCTGTCTCTGCAAGTTTCTCCTTACTGCCTGTGAGATACCCTCGTTTACCTCTACTACAAACATAAATCCGTATAGACTATGCCTAGGCTAGATAATTGGTTCCATCTAGTTTAATTGTAGTCACTCCACTCAAAAAGGAATCTATTGGACCCAACCCCGAACACTGGAATCCGCTTCATTTATCTTCCAGATTCCTCCATTAATCAAACAAAAATAAAAAAACTAGTTTTTCACTCTTTATGGACCTAACTGAGGTCCGCCCAGTACCAAAAAGTTCAAAAGCTAGGGTTTCATTGCACCCGACTCAATGGGAGAAAGAGAGAAGACGTAGCCGCTCCTATCAAAGCTGCCCAACCTTCTTTAAACCTTAACTGCCCCCTTCCGGGGATCAAAAGAAACCTCCCAAGCCCTAAGCGCCACACCCAATCCTTCTCCTTGTCCTGTAACATGAAATCTCTCTAGTTGGCTGGGGTTTTGAACAGAAAAATAACAGCTCCACTTCTTGGAACTCTTTGGCCAGACTCTAATTCTCCAAACCTTCTACCAACTAGGCAAACAGTCCTTTGAATGATCAGAAGCTTATCTCTCCATACACTCTTCTAATCGAAGGGTGTATGGGAAAAGAAAAGGAAAAAAGGAAGAGGGAAAAAACTGCTTTGATACCAAGATGTGAAACTGTTCTTCAAATCTGATAATTAAACCTGATTACCGCAGTAAAAGAAAAGAAAAAAAGTGATTACAGCAAAAGGAAGAAGAAGTAGAGAAAGGAGAAGAGAGATCAATAGTTTCCTCCTCTCTCTCTTAATCTTTTATTAAACTCACTTAACTTGGACTAATTACATCTCTGCCCTTAAGTGGGCAGCCAGCACATAAATAATTTAAAAAAAAAAACAAAACAAGTTAACAGGCCCATTAACACATAAAATGTAAACATGATGCTACTTAAAACATAAACAAGTACTAGGGCTCATTTGGCCCAATCTCTCTACAATTGAGTTTATTTTTTATTTTATTTTATTTTTGTATCAGCCACCCTATAAGGGCATAACAGTCATTGTACACATTTTTTTTATTTAAAATACTAATGGGATAGGGCGGCCAGATCAGTTTTGCCTTCTCTTCCTTTCTTCACTCTTTCTCTTCTTCTACTCTTCTCTCACAAAACCACTTCTAGACAGTTGAACTGTTGATTCACCGCAGGACAAGATGATTGAATTGCTAACATGGACCCAATCCTTTATTATATGCAATATGATTTTTTTTTTCTTGTACTAAAAAAGGGAGGGGAAAAAAATGGTTGTGAGAAAGCAACTCTACTTATTCCAGATGTTACAGGAAAGGGGGGAAGATGAGAGACAACACATACATAGTGCAACCATGTATATATTTTAAAAGTTATCAGTGCTTATAGATAGCCATTCTATTTGTCCAGAACAAATATAATGGATGATCCTTTACCGTTGTCTGATTTGTTCTGTTTTTGTACTTTGTTAGGACTTATAGAGTGGCATGTAGGATTAAGATGGAGCTTGGATGCCAGACTTTTAAGTATCTGGACCTACATGCTTCTAATCTGAAATAGATAGGCAATATTAGCAGTGATTCTTTCATCCTTGGGAAGTTTGGGGCTCAAATTTGTGTTTTGGATAATTTATATTGCTTTGCCTATGGGCAAATTGTAATGCGTTAGTTTGTTTGGAGGTGTTGCCTTAACACCTGGCTGGGTTGTATCTCTTTTTTTCCTTTTAATGAAAATTTCTTTTACAATAGAAAAAGTCTTTCATAACTTGTCTTTTTTTTTTTTTTTTAATAACTTGTTATTCTTGCACCTGTATTTCTTGGTTTTCTAGAGGTCGAATAGCATAGCATGTATATTTTGAGTTTGATATGACTTTAAATGTTACCTGCATTCTTCTGCTAGCAATTTTGCCTAAATGCCTTTTCTTTCTTTCAGAGTCCTAATGGATGTATATCGATCATGCAATCGCCAAGCCTTCAATGCAGGTGCACCGTGCAGTAATTTGATTTTTGTTACTTTATCATGCAGAAGGATCAATGGTTTCATACCCATCAAAATTAAAAGGGACCAAAGTTTTCATGTTCGTATAGGAATTACCACAAAAGTTACCAGTGATCTGTTTAATTTGCCACTTATACTGTCTCTTTTTCTGTTTTTCTGTTTCCAGCATTTAGAAAACTTGGCTTGGACTGTGCAAATTGGACACAACCAATTTATTTAGATCTTCTAAGGTGTGAACTTAAAACTAACTCAAGTTTATACTTCAATATTGGTAGGAGGTTTTATCCTTGTTTGGAGTGTAACTTTATGTACAACCATACCAAGTTTGCTTCTCATTCTAATGTGAATCATTCCAATTGCTTTCTATATCCAGAATTCCATCTCAGTGAATAGCATCATATATTCAAGTTTCACTTGGATCATCTTGGTTTGTTTAGCTCCATGATGTTCTAGTGTGGCTTTTTGACTTACCTAAGGATATTTTCAATTAGTTAGGATGTTAAAGGCATTTGTAGATTAATTTCCAATTACATTTCAGGAAGGCTGGTGGCGATGAGGAAAGAATGCTAGTCTTGTTTTTTAACAGGGCAAGTGGTCATCTCTCTCTCTCTGTCTCTCTCTCTCCCTCCCTCCCTCCCTGCCTCCCTCTTCCCCCAATGTTCTGAAGACTGTTATCACATTGTAACTCTGTAAATAGAGAAGGTTGAATAGAACCAAATCATGAATCATAAGTTTATTTCTGTTTTCAGTTTGTCAGAAAAATAACCATATTGGTACTAAAAACTAAAAAGCCTAGATATATAGTTTCAGTCCACATCCACTTCATAAACAATTGATACAAGATATTATAATTAATAATTAATAAGTACAAGATAATGCAATGAAGCTTGACTATGAAGTCAGATAGCAAAAATAATGGTTCTTTAACCTAAATATGATGGGAAATAGACTAAAAAGGCTCTTTCAAAAAGTTTTAAATAATCAAAGGGTTTTAGAACAGAATAATTCGAAACACATAATAGATAAATAAATGACAAAATACAAAATTAGATCTTTCTCAAATTAATCTTAATCATATAAATCAGATAAAATATAAGGTTCAAACAATAATTGTAAAAGTTTTCTAGAAAAGGATTCATTCATTATACTTGAGTCAAAAGTAATTGGGTTTCACGTGCACAATTTGTGATACAAATTGTAAGAGTTGAACAACCACCTTTCAACACATGAACAGAAGAAAAACTTATTCAGTGCTTCTTTAATAATACATTTTCTCTGTTTTTCTCAATTGTTTGTGCAGATTGGTTGGCCTACTTCATTGCCTACTAATGAGAAAGAAACATTTATGAAAAGTGTAATCCGTGAGAAGGTAATATTTTTCATCATGTATTATGCTCAACAACTTTCAAGAAATTCCTTGGGCATAGTTTTAGCATGTTTGGTGGCTTAATCATCTTTGATTTTTATACTCAAATAAAATAACAAGTGTGGAATGCAAAGGTTGAGTTCCAAATGGGTTTACAGTATGCCTGAGTTGTTCCCTGATTTTCCTGAATGTTCTCTTTCTTGTAGTCATTTATCTATTGTGATCATATGAAGAAACACTCCATCAAAAGATGCAAGAGGAATATAGAATATCCCAGAAAAACTGGGGATTCCAGAAAAGAAAGAGGAACTTGTGGGGCCTCTAGGAGCAAAAGTAACTCAGACAATACAAGAGAAGATCATCTATGATTGGAGAGATGATCTTTGGTACAACTCAATCCTTTGAATCCCATCCCTGGCTAGACAATTGACAACTGAGTTGGTGGATTAAGGAATCCATATGAATTAGATGTTTACTTTGGAAGCCAAGTCTCTTCTCTCCCTGGTAGAATGGTTCACACTCAACCTTGATAGACCAAATGATTCTGTTTGTGTGTCCAACAAATAATCACCTTAGTCACCCTCCAGTTCCACATTCCTGTATTTATTGAATATTGCGTGGTAACGCCTTTCTTTTTGTTGTGAGACCTAGCGTTGTGGGCTTGGGCTGTTATGTTGTACTTCTTCTATGTTTCTTTCTTAGCCTGAACGGGCCTGGGCCTCTAGTGTACTGATATGTTCTTTTCTTCCTGGTAATCAACGACAGCTTTGTCATTTTACTCCTTATCCTACTATAAATAATAAAGTTTTGGGGCTAGTTAGGGCAGTTGATGCCCCATTTTTCTCAACCTTATTCTTCTCTATTTTTTTGATCAATAGCTGAATGAATTTCATTAAAAATAATTGAAGAAACTAGAGAGTAGAGGGGAGATAAACTCTCTTACTTAGACAAAGCATCGGCCAGACAATTAGCATCTCTCATAATCCAATGCAGCTGAATTTTCATTCCTTGAGTCAGATGCCCAAACCTCCTTTTTTCATTTATGTAATCCCACCATCCCATCTGCTCCTTTTGAAGCCAGCCAATAACAAGCTTTGAGTTCTCTTCTATTACCAGTTTAGAGATATTTAATTCCTTGGCATTCTGAATTCCTCCCGTCACAACAAAGATTTCAGCTTTCAAAGAGTCAACCACACCAATAGGGCTAGAGAAAATAGCCCCAATTATGCCATCCTCATCTCTGAAAGTGCCTCCTTTGCCTGATGGTCTAGGATTACCCTCACTACTACCATCAAAATTCAGCTTGATAAATCCGTTGGTTGGAAGGGTCCAGGAAGGTCTAGTGACAGCTTTCAATGGAGCAAAGTCAGCCACTTCCATCCACTTTTTCATCAGATCAGCAGTAGATAATCCTTCAAAGATTTTCAGAGTTTTCACCCAATGGATCACCTTGGTTGTAATTGCTTCAATTAGGGCTTCCTTACCTTTCCTTTTCTGCAAACCGTCTTTGATTTTCCTTTTGCCCCTTCTTTTCTGCCAACTAACAAAGGTAGGATTGAACAAGGATTGTACACTTGGCAAGAGATTCCACCTTCAGCCAAATAAGGAAAGAAACCATTTCCAAATTGGAAAAACTGAAGGACAGGAGATTAATAACTGATGGGAAGACTCGCCATTAGCTACAGAGAAGACACCAATAAGGAGATGAGCACTAGTTAGGTTTTCAAATTACTAGTTTAAAATTTGATGAATACAAATTTAAGAAGTGGTCTATTTTTGCAAAACTCCATATTATAAACCGTGGTTTGCTGGGATACTATAGAGAAGATGGGATGAATGGGCCTTAGTTTCTTTCCTTTCTTTAGTTATGTTTATTTTTTAACATTTATGAGTAGTGGACCTGTTTTTCTTTTTTATCATTGTCTTTAGTGCTGGCCACCCTACCAAGGGTACACTTGTAATTTTGCTCATATTACAATTAAGAGAATAAAAGATAAGATTGGGAGACTTAAGAGGGGATCAGACTCTCTCTTCTTTCTTCTCTTTTCTTCCACTTTCTTCCTCCATTACTTCTTTCTTTTCCGTCTTCTTCTTTAATCTTCTTCTTCTCTTTTATTTTCTTCTTTTTATTTCATATTATTGCAGGTGGGATTTACAACTTGGTATTCGAGCGATGGTCCTACTTTTATTTTCTTCTCCTTAATCCCATGCATAGGTTGTATGGAGAGTTGATTTGTTGATTGGTTAGCAAGTATTCAGCCCTGTTAGAGGAGGTTTTTGGAGAAGTTTGAAGTGTTTGTTTGGAGCCCAAGGCAGGTTCTTGCCTTTTTGGAGAGTTTCACGAAAACCTTAGTTAATTGGAGAGTTTTTCGATTAAGGGATATAGGAGTGTGGATGTGGCGCTTGGGTCTAGAATAAAAATCTATTGACATTCTTTGAGATCGAAGTTGGATGGAACCAATTTTTTGGCATGGTCTCAGTTTATAAGGATTCATGTATGTAGTAGAGGGAAATGGGGGTACACCACTTGGACCAAGGAGAAACCTGTGGAGGATGACCCTACCTATGGGAGGTGGATGTAGGAGAACTATATTGTAGTAGGAGGTTGGTTAGTGAATTCCATGCAACCTCATATTAATCAGCATGACTTGTGGATGAAGATTACAAAAGAGGTGTAAGACAGTGTTACATAGACCTATTTTTTTTTTTTTATGAATGTGTTATTGAGATCTATTCCCAGAAGTTGAATGTTACTAGGGCCTACAAGTTGAAGAATGATGTCAATAATTTAAGATAGGGGGAGAAACTTTTTGTTGTATGATATTGTCAGGTAGAATATTTTAGCAAAAGATGAAGTGACGTTATCCCAAGCCTATGCCATGGTTAGCAGTGAGGAGAGTTAGAGACAGGTGTAGGTTACAGAAATCTCAATGGATCACTTTGCCAATGCTAGGGGTGAAGACAAGGGCTGGTACTGAGAAGAAAGATGTGGTATGTGAGTTTTGCAAGAAACCTAAGCACACAAAGGATACTTGTTGGAAGCTACATCCAAAGCTCATACCTCCTAGATTCAAGAACAACAATAATGGTAAGAAGAGTGGGACTAGTATGAGTGGGAATGCGAATGTAGCCACCTCTTTTGAAGTTGAAAAAGGTTTTAGTAATGAGAAATTAGTGGGGATAGCTTGTAGCTGCCAGAGTAGAGTATGAAGTATGGATGACTCATTAGCCACTTAAAGTTTACTATTGCAGCTAGTACCCCTTTAAGAAATGGTTCCTCTTCTGGATATGCCCATTCAGGTATTTGTGCGACTACAAACTGTGCTTCTATCTTAGGTAATCGTAGGATTCCTTAGATAATTGATTATGGTGCCTTGACCATATGACTAATGTGTCCCATTTATTTTCTACTTACTAGCTATTATCTGGCCGAGACAAAATCTCCCTAGATGATGGCTCCCTTCCTCCTATCTTTGGGAAGGGAAACATTAGATCTTTAGATACCCTCACCTTATCTTCAGTTCTTCATGTTCCTAAACCAAATACTAACTTGCTTTTAGTTAGTAATTTGACAAAATCTTTGAACTGCAGTCTAATCTTTATTCGTTCTTACTGTGTTTTTTAGGACATGAAATCTCAGAAGGTGATTGGGAGTGGTCATGAGGTGAATGGGGTATACTTGTTGGACATGCCTAGATTAGTCAAGTATCACTATAGAGGTCTCTAATAAATTGGAAAAGCTGATGGGGGATTTTTTGTGGGAGCTGGAAGAGGAAAAGTGGGACCATAGGGTGGGTTCGAAGGTGGTAACTAGAAGTAAGAAGCAAGGAGGTCTTGGGATTGGGAAGTGGCTATGGAGGTTTCCTCTAGAAAAGTACAAGTTGTGGGCTAAGATAGTGGCTAACACTCATGTGGAGGACAATGGATGTGATCCTGGAATTTTGGAAGGACTACAAGTGCTTCTCCATGGAAAGCAATCCATGACCTTCTACCAGCTTTCTCCCCTTGGATCATGTATGATTTGAATTCAGGTAACCTCATAAAATTTTGGGAATAAACTTGGGTTTGGGATTCTTCATTGATGAACAAGTTCCCTTCCTTGCATGCTCTCTTTGACCTGAAAAGTAAGCCTATTTCTTCTTTCTTAGTTCCTTCAGATTCAACCTCTAGCTTTGGGTGGAATTTGAGCGCGAGAATGGCTGTTAGGGATACAGAATTAGGTAGCACCCTGACCCTCTTGGCCACCCTCGAATGTGATTTTTTGGACCCTTCAAAGGATGGCAAACAGATTTTGGACCCCCTCTCCCTCGGGTTCCTTCTCTTGTACATTGTTTTTTTAAAACCTTAACTCAACAACCTTCTACTCCCATTCCTCCTTGGGTTGGGAGTTTTTGTTGGGAAGCTTTCCTGGAAAGAATCAACACAAGTGATCTGCTCCAAAGAAAGAGACCCAAGACTTGTTTATCCCTGCATATGTGCACTCTCTACAAAGCTGATGGGGAAACTGGGTACCACCTTTTGGTGTCTTGCCTTTTTGCTAAAACTATTTGGGAATGAGTTTTCTCACTTTTTGAGTGTAGTTGGAACTCCCAAATGAATGTACAAAGCCTGTTTTCTCGCTCCTTCAGTTGGCCAATTAAAAGAGGTAGGATAATGTGGAGGTGAATTAGGGATGCTCTATGCTGGACCTTGTGTGAGGAAATTAATTCAAGAATTTTCTCAGAAAAGGAAAGAAACTTTGAGAACTTAACAGAGTTGATATATAAGGGTGGCATAACGGCTGAAATCCTTGGACTTGTTCACGGATTTTTCACTGGATGACTTGTTGACAAACTATAAAGAGATAGCTAGTTCTTCCCAGATTAAGAGGATTCCAAGTCCCTCATGGATATCACCTCCCTTTGGCTTCATAAAACTGAATTTTGATGGCCCTAGCATAGAGAATCCAGGGCTGTCAGGTATTGGGTGAGTTTTCAGGAATGAGGAAAGGAATGTTCTAGCTATTTTCTTAGGTCCAATTAGAGAGGGCGACTCTCTTAGGGCTGAGATCTCTGTGGCATTGGAAGGAACCCAAAGAGCAAAAGGATAGAACATTAGGAGGCTGGTAATAGAAGGTGATTCGGAGGTGGTTATAAGATGGTTAAAGGAATACAAGACTGGCATGTGGAACTTTAGTAATGAAAGGAAAAAATTCAAATGGCTAGCTAAGGACATTGAGATAAAGTACAACTAGGTGAAGAGAGCTACTAACTCATTTGGTAATGGGCTAGCTAAACAAGGGGTGAATAGGATTTGTTGTTTTGGGATCATTTCCAATCTTGTATCTTGTTTTGTTTTGTGTTTGTAGGGAGTTAGGACAGCTTACCTCACTCTGCTTGTATTTTCCCTTATTTTCCCATAATTTTAATGAAGTTGCATGTTATTGATAAAAAAGTCAAGTATCACTTCAGAAACTGATTTTGGTTCTAAAGTGTCAGAGTTGGTCAGTTATATTCTGTTATGTCATTATCGTTTGGGTCTATTTCTTTTTCTTCGTTAAGTCTTTCGTTTTCAGCTTTAAGAAACTAAATTGTCAAGTCTACATTGTGAGTCATACGTGTTCGTTGAGTTGCCAAAGCATTGTAGAAACTCTTATTTTGCAAGTAATGAAAGATCTACAATTCCTTTTCATATTATTCACTCTGATGTGTGAGGGCCATACATTTACCTTGCATAGGTAGTTATAAATACTTTGTTCTGTTTATTGATGACTTTTTTCATTATACCTAGCTTTATGTTATGCGTTCTCGTGCTAAAGTACCCAAACTTCTGATGCAATTTCACGAATTTGTGCTTACCCAATTTGATACCTACACTAAGATATTCCGATCAAATGATGCTGAATATTTTGAGAAGGATCTTGTTTCATATTTTGAGAGGTTTGGGGTTATATATTAGAGTTCTTTTCATCGGTACTCCAAAATAGAATGGAGTGGCAAAGGGAAAGAATTGACATGTTGTTTATGTAGCCAGGAGCATTCTTTTTTCCTCCCTTGTTCTAGTGAGATTTTGGAGTGATGCAATTATGATAGCTACCTATTTTATTAATTGCATGCCTTCTCGATGTTGGGGTTCAAATTTCCTTATGCTGTCTTGTTTCCTAAGGGTGAAGTGTTTCCTATTCCTTTGTGTCATTGGTTGCACATGTTATGTTCATATTCCTAGCTCTTAGGGACATAAACTTGAACCCAAGGCTCGGAAGTGCATTTTTTTTGTGTATGCCTCCACACAAAAGGGTTATTGCTATTTTGATCCCACTAGTGGCACTCGTTTAATCTCCATGGATGTCACCTTTGTAGAGTTACTTAATTTTTATGGTAATTCTTCTAAGGGAAGCATTCCATCGAGTTGTTTGCTTCACCATTTCCTTTTCCTTCTCTTATTGACTTTGGGGTTGAATCCCCTATGGTTCCTCCTATCCTAGTGGTAGAGTCTTCGTCTCCTAGTTCTTCCATTCTTGCTCCTTCTCCACTTGCTAGTCCTCTAGTTTTCATTACTCATCCTATTGTTTGAAGGTAGTACCAAAGACAAAGGCTATGGCATGAACAGGTTGTTCCCCCATCAATAGTTGAGCCTCAGACACTCCCAACTCTTGAAGGAGAGGACAAGTCATTCACCACTTGCTCAAGAACCTCCCTTCCTAGACTTGGACCTACATATAGCTGTGAGAAAAGGTAAGAGGAAATGTACAACACACTATATTTCCAAATACCTATCTTATAGCCTATTGTCCCCATCTTAATATTCTTTCTCAGCCTCTAGTTCTTCTCACCCTATACCCAAGTTAGTTATAGAGGCCTTGTCTAAGCCAGAATGGAGGGAGGCTATGAAAGCTAAAACAGAAGCATTACGCAAAAATAATACCTGGGATATTGTGGATTTGCCTCATGGGAAGGAACTGGTGGGGATGTAAGTGGGTATTCACCATCAAGGATCATGCTGATGGCACCGAAGAGAGTTATAAAGCTTGGCTAGTAGCTAAGGGGTATACTCAAATATATGGAGTTGATTATATGGAGACCTTCTCACCAGTTGCAAAAATGCCCACAGTGAGAGTTCTATTGTCCTTGGCAATGAATTATGACTGGCCATTACATTGGTTTGATGTTAAGAATGCTTTCCTAAATGGAGATTTGATGGAAGATGTTTACATGTCTCTTCTCCCAGGTATGTATGGTAAGGAAGTTGTTTTGATCTTAATTCACAAAAAAAGAACTCGAGTAGAAATAGGGTTTCCCTATTTAGGGTGTATAAGTATGCACTATATCTGCTAAAACCCCTTAATTATATTTCTTATAGGAAATACCCTTTGATTTTGTTTTTATGTGAAAGAGTTACTTTGTAAGGATTAAACCCAATAATAGGTATAAGCAAGCCCAACGACTTGGACTCATAGTGGGACCCACATGCTATTGGATACTTATGTATTTTAAACTTAAACATCATAACAATGGGTCCCATTAATTAGTAAAAAGTGGGACCCACTATGCTGATTTAGTGGTGGGCATGGCCTACTTAAATATTTAACAGTGAGCCCTACTGACAATGAGACCCACTATACTAATTTGGTTGTGGGCATGGCCCACTTTAATGTTTTAACAGTGGGCCTTGCTAATAAATGGGACCCACTATACTAAAATGACTCAATTTGATATTTAATTATTAAATAGTGGGCCTTGCTAATGGGTGGGACCCACTATGATGATTTGATAGTGGGTGTGGCCTCCTTAATGTTTTAAACTTGAATATTTTAATAGTGGGTCCTGTTGGCAAGTGGGACCCACTATGTTGATTTGAAAGTGGGCATGGCCCACTTTGATATTTTAAATTTAATTATTTTAACAGTGGGCTCCATTGATGGGTGGGACCCACTATGATGACTTGATAGTTGAATGCTTTAAACTTGAATATTTTAACAGTGGGCATCGCTGGCATGTGGGACCCACTATGTTGATTTGAAAGTGGGCATGACCTACTTTGACATTTTAAACTTGAATATTTTAACAGTGGGCCCTGTTGATAAGTGGGACCCACTATGCTGATTTGATAGTGGACATGGCCCACTTTGATATCTTAAACTTGAATATTTTAATAGTGGGCCCTGTTGACAAGTGGGACCCACTATGTTGATTTTATAGGGGGCATGGCCCACTTTAATATTTTAAACTTAAAAATTTTAACTGTGGGCCCTACTGATAAGTAGGACCTGCTATGTTGGTTTGATAGTGGGCGTGGCCCATTGTAGCATTTTGATAATTTAAATTTAATTATTTTAACTGTGGGACCCACTGATAAGTGGAACCCATTATGATGATTTGGCAGTGGGCATGGCCCACTTTGGTCTCTTAAATTTAATTATGTTAACAGTGGGTCCATTGATAAGTGGGATCCACTATGTTGATTTCCTAGTGGGCATGGTCCATTTAATTAATTGGTGAAACTCCACCAAATCATTACTACTCACAGCTGTCACAACAGTTGATGATGACCCACCAATCAATTTATATTTGGCTTTGAATGTGGTGGACAGGATCCACGATTGCAACACTATGATCTGCTGTTGCAAGGTGATGGGGACCCACCAGCTCATGATAGTTCACAGTTGTCAATGGTGGGGTCAGATTATATATATATATATATATATGTATATGTATGTATATATATTATAACTGAGGTGGATAGGATCTACCGAGTGAGTCTTAACTTGTATATTTTAGTTTTTGTTTATAGGTGGTGGTATAATTTTATCCTTTCAAGGTGGATAAGATCCACATCATATGATAGCGGGTCCCTCTATAACACTTTGCAACAAATTGAAAACAGTGGGTCCCAAGAGTTTGTCAGTAACAGGTGATGATATGTACTGTTACAGGTAACAGGTGATGATATGTACTGTTACAGGTGGCAAACCAGCACATCTGTCCCCCTTCTTAGGTGGGTAACATTTCTGTAACAGGTGGCAAATGTGCTGTTAGAGGTGGTAAACCAGCACAGTGTAACAATGGATAAGACCAGCAACAGTGCTGTGACAGGTGGCAAATGTGCATGATGAACCAACACATCTTAACAGTGCTGTAACAGGTGGCAAATGTGCTGTTACAGGTGGTAAACCAGCACATTTGTCTCATTTTCAGGTGTACTAGCAGTAGGTCCCAAAGGTTCACCAGCTGTTTGTTTGTTTGTTTTTTTTTTTTTTATAATTTATTGTAACACTGGGTTAGCCTATTGAAAGTTCTTTGGGGTAGGTAGAATCCACCGATCATAACAGAGGCTCCCCAGTATTAATCCTTTTTTTATCTATTTTATATATTCTTTTTGTGGTGGATAGAATCCGCCAGATATATAAGAAACAATTGAGATGAGTTGGAGTTCAACAGAACTCTAGAGAGAGAGTAAGAGAGATAAGGATTGAGATTAGATAACGTTTAAAGGGATAGAAGATAAGAGATAAAAAAATAAAATAAAATCTGTACCTGTGTATTTATCCTCTTCAATCAGCAGAACTACAACTTCCCTCTTCTTTTTTCTCTCTTCTTTTCTCTTCTCTTTTCTCTTTTCTGTATCTACCCCCTCTTTTTTTCTCTCTCTCCCTTACATAGAGGATGCAGTTACGGGCACGGAAATTAGAGAAACCTCCCTACTCTTCATACGTGGGGTGGTTGCTTAACTCCCTCCATAACCAGAATAATTTAAAAATTAAATTTATGTCAAGTGGGCCAGATGTCAAATCTGGCCCCTCAAGCCTCATGGGGATTGAGTTTGGTTTTACAGATTCTGAGCAACACTTGTTGAGTTTGGCCATAACAGACACAATTTGACCATACCTTGTTTGTTAAGAGGAGGAGTAGTACTCGGGTTACCTTTCTTATTGTTTATGTTGATAATATTGTGGTTATAGGGAGTGATACAGAGGAAGTTCAGGCACTCAAAACTTTTCTTAACTCATAATTTGAAATTTAGGATTTAGGGGAGTTGAGATATTTCTGGGAGGCAAAGTTTCCAGGTCTAAAGATGGTATCTTCATCTCCCAACAGAAGTATGTGTTACATCTTCTCACATAGATTGGGAAGCTTGGTGCCAAACCTACTTCTACACCTATGAATGCCAACCATAATCTTTTAGCTAATGATGGTGAGCTCTTGGTAGACAGGGAAGTGTTCTAGAGACTTTTAGGGAAGTTACTATACCTTTGCATGACGTGGCCAGAGACACAAATATGGCTGCTGCAGAACAGGTTCTATGTCAATGTGATTAGTCAATTTTGCCCCTTTTTTGTCAACTAATAAAGGTTCGACCAGACAAGCTTTGTACGCTTGGCGAGAGATTTCACATGCACTAAATAAGGAAAGAAACCATTCCCAAATTGGAAAAACTGGACCAAAGATTAATAAGTGATGGGGTGAGACACCATTAGCCATTCAGAGAAGATACCAATTAGGTCTTTTCCTTTAGTGAAGATCACATGTATTAACCTTACCAAGAATCAATTCCCAGCAAAAGCCACTGATCCTAGGTGTAATAGGTTTACTCCAAACCTCATTAATTGAAAATATTGGTCCCAACTATCATTAGACTGGGTTAGGGATACAAAGGAGGCACGGGTGAAGGTACTTGATGGGGAGAGAGTCTAGATTCTACAATCACTTCTTAAGGGGTCCAAATACACTCTCAAGATGTCATCCTCAAATTCAAGTGAAGTAATCTCAAAATAAAATAGGTTAAGTGAGGGTTTCATGAACATGGAAAACTCTTGTTTCTTTAGTCTTCAAATTAACAATTTAAAATTTGATGAATACAAATTTAAGGAGTGGTCTGTTTTTCTAGGATACTGTAGAGAAGTAGGAATGGCAATGGGGTGGGCCGGGCTTAGGTTTTGCCTGCCCCGTACCCGACCACTTAATGAAATTCCCCACCCCGTCCCCTCCCCAAACCCCAATGGGGCTAAAAATCTTAACCCCACCCCCATCCCTGTTGGGAACGGGGATCCTCATCTTTGCCCAGCCCCGCCCCGATCATTCTTACATGTATACTTATAAATTTATTTTTTTATTTTTTTGAAATCTACCTAGAACTACTTTATATTATGTAATATAATATAGTATAATATAATATATAATAATGTAATATGATATAGTATACATTAGCATATATTAACAATTTTATATGTATTATGTTATATAATATAGTCGGGGTGGGGTCGGGGAGGGGTGGACAAATACCACCCCCGCCCCCCAGAGTTTCAAGTTTTCCCTGAACCCACCCCGAACCCTGACCAGTGGTAAAAAAACTCTCCCTGACCGGGGCGGGGCAGGGCCCCACGGGGATGGGTCAAGTTGCCATCTCTATAGAGAAGATGGGCCGAATGGGCCTTAGTTTCTTTCCTTTCTTTAGTTATGTTTATTTTTGCTAGGATACTGTAGAGAAGATGGGCTGAATGGGCCTTAGTTTCTTTCCATTCTTTAGTTATGCTTATTTTTTAATGTTTATGAGTAGTGGGCCTGTTTTTCTTTTTATTATTGTCTTTAGTGCTGGCCACCCTACTAAGGGTACACTTGTAGGGTACACTTCTTTCTATTCCATCTTCTTCTTCTCTTTTATTTTCTTCTTTTTATTTCAGATTATTGTAGGTGGGATTTACAATTGATACATCAATTGATAGGTCAAGGAGCCAAAGATGGAGGGCCCTACCATATTGGACTTGGACAGAGAAAAATGCCTTGGTTATGTCATGGCTATTGTCTTCCATGACACTGGAGATTTCTAGGAGAATTTAGCACTATCATACAACCCATAAAATTTGGGAGAAGTTATCTAGCACTAATGGACAATAGATAAGAAATGCAAGGGTTTATAGGTTGACACAAGATATTACAGTTTTGAATCAAGGAAACATGTTAATTGCAACTTACTTTGCTACCCTTGAAGGGCTCTGGGAAGAACTTGATCATCACCTCATTATTCATTGGAAAAATTCTAATAGCAAGGAAATGTTTCAAAAACAAATTGAAGGAAGAGTGTTCAAATTTCTTATTGGACTAGACTCTTCATTTGATACCATTTGGTCTCAAATTTTGGAAGAGATGAGCTGCCTAGTCTGCAACATGTATTCTACATAATAAAAAATGAGGAAATTAGGAGGAAAGAGATGAGTGTGGAGGTTCGGGTTCCCACACAACAGGTTGAGTACTTGTCTCTTGCTTCAGCTACTCAAAAGTGTTCTGTTTGTGGTGGGGAGAAACACACCAGTGAAACATGCTGGATTCTGCACCCTCATCTAAAATCAACAACTTTAAGAAAGGATAAGAAGCCAAGTAAAGGTCTGGGAACCGGGACCCCATGGGCACGTAGCAAGTTCAAATATGGTTGATGGAATGCATAAAATTGAAACCACTAGCGCTTCTTCTGGTATGGGACAGACCACTACTCCGTCAAATATCTTCCCCAAGTTCGTAGGTAAAGGGGTAGGCATCCTCAATTAAACTATGGGTTGATTGAAACAATCCTCTACTACTCTTTTGCTAAGACAGATATTGCTTCTGCACTTAGTGCTATTTAGTCTTGTCCACCTAGCTCCTGGGTCATTGGGTCAAGAGCTTTTGAGCACACGACCGACAATTCTTCTTTATTTTCATCTTATCATCTAGTTTTCAAACAAGACTAAGTGAGGGATTCTAATGGTTCTCTCTCTATTATTCATGGGAAAGGAGATATCTAAATTAGTAAAGCTCTTTCCCCTAACTCTACCTTTCATGTTCCTAATTTTACTGCTAACTTACTTTCAGTTTCTAAAATAACAAAAATTTTGGATTGCATTGTACCTTTTCCCCACTCATTGTGTTTTCCTGGACTGGTTGACGAAGCAAATGATTGGGAGTAGTAATGAGTCTAGAGGTCTCTATTATCTCAATGAAGACATTGGTTCAGATCTTGTGGCATCATCTAGTCATAACAATGAATGCAAGGATTCTAGTACTTTGGTTTATCTTTGGCATGCTAGATTGGGTTATTTGTCTTTTTTGTTGTTAAGAATCTTATTTCCAAAGTTTGAAAAAGTGTCTTTTGAAAGTCTCTTTTGTGATGTGTGTCAAATGTCTAAGCAATGTAAAACAAACTATCCAAGTTCTAGTAATGAAGTCAATGCTATCGGTACTTCACTAGTTTTATTGATCATTTTATGAGATGTACATGGATTTACCTAATGAAAGAATGGATGGATGGAAGTACCTAGAATCACAATTATTTTTGGATTCTAGTACTTTGGTCTATCTTTGGCATGCTAGATTGGGTTATTTGTCTTTTTCGTTGGTAAGAATCTTATTTTCAAAGTTGTTTGGAAAAGTGTATTTTGAAAGTCTCTTTTGTGATGTGTGTCAAATTTCTAAGCATTGTAAAGCAAACTATCCAAGTTCTAGTAATGAAGTCAATGCTATTGGTACTTTATTAGTTTTATTGATCATTTTATGAGATGTACTTGGACTTACCTAATGAAAGAATGGAAGGAATTACCTAGAATCGCTATGATTTTCTGCAAGATGATTGAGACACAGTTTGGAAAGAAGATTAAATAGTTTTGGTCATATAATGTAGCTGAATATTTCAAGAGTTCTCCAAATGTGTTCTTTGAAGATGAAGGGACCTTATATTAGTTATCTTGTACTTACACACCACAATGCAATGGAGTTGTTGAAAGGAAGAAAAAAACATTTACTTGAAACCACACGTGAGCAAGGTTCCAAAGAGGTTTTGGTCTCATGTAATACTCACAATTCTTATCTCGTTAAGCGAATGCCATCTAGAATTTTGGGGGATGAAAACTCCTTTCTCTATTCCCTATTCATTGCAACCTATGTTCTCTTTGCCTTCAAACGTCTTTGGTTGTGTGTGTTTCGTCCGTGTTAAGGATCCTAAAAGGACAAAGTTGGATCCCTAAGGCAATCTGTGGGGTGTTCTTGGGTTACTCTCCTACATAAAAGGGATACAAGTGTCTTGATTCAGCTACTAGAATGAAGTTCATCACAAAAGATGTGACCTTTTACGAGTCACAATCTTTCTTTGAGCCTTCCTGAATCCTCTTTAGGGGGAGACTAAAAGGGTGGAAGAGGCTTCCTCTGAGGCTAATCCTTTTGTCTCAGTTCCTGCTTCTTCTCTCCCAACTTCTCCCTCTGTTTCTCCCTCCCTAGATTCTCCTATGTTGAGTCTACTTGTCTGGTTGAGACTACTAGTGATGAAAATCCACTTAGTACTACTCCTTGCACTTAGGCAATTGCTCTTGACCTTGATGATGAAAGGCAACTAATGACTGAAACCAATTTGGAGCTTCAGATTTCGGTGAAGCTATTGTTCCTCTTATTGCCTTCACTAGACTTGACTTAAATCATCTTATTGTCTGGAAAAACTTGCTTATTCATGCACTGTTCATCCTATAAGTAAATTTCATATTGTCATTTGTTTCCTACCTAGAATTCTTTTCTTTTTACCTTGTCCTTTGTTTCTTCTCCTTCTAGGTACTCAAGGTATATTTTTGATCCTAAATGGGGGGAAGCTATGGATGAGGAAATTGTTGTGAAGCTTATTTTGGTTTGCTGTTAGTATGCTGTCAGCCTAGTCAATCTAGGTGCTGTCAGCTAGTTCCTTTTTTATTTTTTTGTTATTTGTTCGTTATTATGAATTGCCACCAAGGGCATTCTTGTAATTACTGGTCTTATTATGTTAAGAGAATATAAATAAGAAGCTGGTAGCCGGCCAGCCCTTAAGTCTTTGGTTCTCAATCGAACCTCTCTTCTCTCTTTCTCTCTCTCCCTCTCTCTTCTCTCTCTCTTTTATTCTCTTCTCAATTGAATACATGGTATCAGAGCAATAATTCTGGGGCTCGAAATTTTTTTTTCTCATCTGAATCTCAGTCCCCTTTTTCCTCTCTTTCTCTTGATCTCTTGGACGTGGAAGACCAAGAACTCTAATCGCATTGATCAAAGTTCTTGCGGCTGCTTTTCTTTGGGTTCCTCCTTGGTCGTAACAGCAAGGAAACCTTAATAGAAGAGGGGCGATGCTGGAATGACCCTCCTCTCTTAGTTCTCTGCTGTGGAAAGCATTTTCTGGGTTCGATGCTGTGGAAAGTTTTTCTGGGTTCTTTTCTTGCTCTCTTGCACCTTTGTACAAGTGTTGGACAGGGGTATGCGCCCCCTTTATTCTCTGTGGTCTATGCTGTGAAGAGCTGTGAATGTTGTGGTTTTGAGGTTTACATCTCCATGCTGGACAGGGGTATGTGTTTCATTTTTTTATCATGTGCTGTTGTTGAACTGTTGGTAGGCCTTGTTAATGACTCCTTGTCGTCGAACCATTGTTGCTAATGTTCTGTTTTCACTAGCCTGTTAGTAGACTAGTTGTTGGACTGATTACTGGGCTACTCTAAGGGCCGACCTATTGCTGGACTGTTTCAGCAGTATTTTTTTCTCTTTCCGGAAGTGGAAATTCTTGGGAGTTTAGCATTTTGTTTGCGTGGGATCTGGTCTGGTATATTTGCGTCCCTTTTTTTCTCAATGGCAAATTATGATTCAGCATCTTCTGGAGTTACACCAATTCGTAGTACAGCTGGTATGGGGGGTGAAAACGTGATGTTTCCCATGTCAATTACCCCTTTAAATGGCCTGAATTACCTGGAGTGGGCTAAAAGTGTGAAACTTTATGTAACAAGGGGAAAAGCTGGTTACATAAATGGCAGAGTGAACATGATAGGTGGGACCAAGAAAACAATATGGTGATGTCTTGTCTCCTTGCAGCCATGGAACCCGAGGTGAAGAAGAATTTTATGTGGGCAGACACCGCTAGTGAGATTTGGGAACAGGCCAAAACCACCTATTCTGAGCAAAGGCATTATGCCAAAATTTACCAGTTGCAAGCTGAATCCTCAACCTGTAAGTAGGTAAATCGTTTGGTTTCATTCGGGTTTTGAATTAGAGACATTAAAAATGATGAATCAACGTCGACTATAACCCCTAGCCTTCCAAGCTAACGATGCGGGTTCGATTCCTGCTATCCGCTCCCTATTATATTAATTTAATTATGATACATGCATCTTTGATTTGAATACGCATCTTTATTCCCTAAATTCTATCCCATTACATCCAATCTGATTTTTTTTTTTGACCAGGAGATAAGATAGTAAAGGAAAAATGCGACAGAACAAAATCGGAATGAAAAGCGTCCATTGTCTAATGGATAGGCTCCCATTTCGAGTCAAGAGATAATTGATTGCAGCCTTATCCAGACCTCCGGGAAAAGCATGAAAAAAGGCTCGAATGGTACGATCCCTCCGTCACCCCAGAATGAAAGGGGTGATCTCGTAGTTCTTGGTCTGTGAAGATGCGTTGTTAGGTGCTCCATTTTCCCATTGTGGCCGAGCCAATTCCAATAAACTTATTGAACGTTCCCATTGGCGTGCATCTAGCAGGAATTGAACCTACGAATTTGCCAATTATGAGTTGGGCGCTTTAACCATTCAGCCATGGATGCTTAACAGGGATCATCGTACATCGTGAATAACCAAATAAATCTATGGAATTCCCAAAGTAATTGATTTATCTTATTATTATTATTAATCAACGATTTCTTATATAGCTAGAACGACCCTCACAAATTGCAGAGATTAATTTTGTCTGCCTATTATTCAGCCCTTACTTTCATATGGAAAGAATTGGATCACTATCAGGCTATAGAGTGGAAACATGATGATGATGCTAAGGCCTATAAGAAGCTAGTTTCTTAGTAGCGGGTGTTTGCTTTCTTGTTGGGATTGAACCCTGCTTATGAACCCTTGAGAGTTCAGATCTTAGGAAGCAAAGAGTTGCCTTTGGTTCAAGAGGTATATGCCCTTGTTCAATTTGAAGAAAGTAGGCGGAGTGTGATGGTTACAACTGAGGGGCAGAAAAGTGATTCCAAGAAGGCAGATGATAAAGACAAATTGTTGTGTACCCACTGTCGGTGCTCATGACATACACATGATGCATGTTAGGAGATTCACGGGAAGCCCAAGTGGGTAGTGAAGAACTAGGAACAGGGTAAAGTGCAAGGTCAGAAGAAGCCGAATACAATACATAATGTAGCACATGTGGCAACCCATGATACTCAAGTTGTTGGTACTACTCGGGACCACTTTACTAGTTTTGACCCCAAGGAAGATATCATGAATTCCTTCAGAGATCACTTGGAGTCTTATGGTAGGACTTTGCGACAGATGGATAGTTCAGTTACTGGTACTCCTACTTCATTTGCATCTACATCAAGTAATGCGGCTTCTGCATTCCATGTCACCACTACTACTGATCATTGACTCAGGGGCCTCTAACTACATGACCGGTAAGCCAAATTTATTTCAGACTTATAGCCTTTTGTCAGGAAGGGATAAAATGAGGCTTGTAGATGGATCATTCTCCTCCATTGCGGGCCAAGGATCAATATCCCTTCCCCATGGCCTTAACCTAAATAGTGTGTTGCATGTTCCCCAACTTCCTATAAATTTGCTTTCAATCAATATCATCACAAACTCTTTAAACTGTAGTGTAACCTTTTTTCTTGGTTCATGTGTTTTTCAGGATCTAACTTCTAGGAGGATGATTGGTAGAGGAAGCCTAGTGGATGGTCTCTATATTCTCGGCAACAAAGCTGGTCTCTCGATGTCGTCCTAGGAGTCATATAGTCAGTCAAATAAGAGTCAATTTTTTTATTTTTTTTGTGGCATAATTGGTTAGGTCATGTTTCTTTTGAAATAGTGAAGTCTTTGTTTCCATTTTCATTTAAGTCATGTTCAGTGTCTGATTTCCAGTGTCAAACATGTCAGTTGAGCAAACAATGTAGAACAACCTTACATTCAATTAATAAAAGATTCAATTTTACTTTTCATTGTGTATTCTGATGTACGAGGGCCTACTACTACAATCTCTGAGGGCGGGTATAAGTACTTTATCACCTTGATCGATGATTTCTCTTGCTATACATGGGTATTCCCGATGCATAGGAGAGATGAAGTTCCAAAGATCGTGCAAGACTTCCAACGTGTGGTGCTTGTTGACATACAAATCTTTCAATCAGATAATGCCAATGAATACTTCCATGGTGAGCTTAATGAGTTATTTGCCTCCCATGGATCTATTCATAGGAGCTCATGCGCAAGAACTCCGCAACAAAATGGTGTTGCCAAAAGAAGAAACAAACACCTTCTTGAGGTAGCTCAAGGGATGATGTTACACATGAATGTTCCAAAAAGGTTTTGAATGGATGCTATACTTGCAACCACTTTGGTTGTTGTGCTTTTGTCCATGATTTGTCTCTGTCTCGGGGAAAGTTAGAGCCTCGGTCCATTCCTTGTATCTTTCTGGGGTATCCCTCCTCTCAAAAGGGGTATCGGTGCTTTGATCCCGTTAGTCATAAATTTTTTTGTCTTTATGGATGTGTCCTTCTTTGAGTCTGAACCGTTCTTCCTTACTTCTCCTCAGGGGGAGAGTACTGTGGAAGAGGAGAAGTAGGTTCAAGTCTGCCAAGTATCTCTTCCTTCTATTCCGGACCTGGCCCCCTTTCATGTCTTCCAACATACATGCCGTAGAGATCAGCAATGTGATAGAGATGTGGAACTACCAAACATTGAGCATCTGACACCGTCAAACTCCCAGGAGGTAACTCCAAACCCTGCTATACCTATTGACACCCTTGCTCCTACTGTGGATGACCTTGACATTCCTATTGCTTAAAGAAAGGGAGTCAGGTCATGCACTACCAAACACCTCATCACCTAGTATGTCTCCTATGATCACATTTCCCCCTCATACCGAGCCTTCCTATCTGTAGTTGATTGCATCCCTGTACCCAAAAATGTTGCAGAAGCCTTAAAATACCTTGAATGGACAGATGTTATGAAGGAGGAGATTAATGCCCTCCATAAAAAATTAAACTTGGGAATTAGTGGATCTTCTAAGTGGGAAAGACCCAGTGGGGTGTAAGTGGGTGTTTACAGTTAAGCATAAGGCGGATGGGACAGTTGAAAGGTATAAAGCAAGATTAGTAGCCAAAGGGTACACTCAAATGTACGGAGTTGACTACGATGAGACGTTTGCTCCAATAGCTAAGATGAACTCAATTCGTGTTCTTCTATCATTAGCTGCTAATCTTGATTGGGAATTGCATCAACTAGACATTAAGAATGCCTTTTTAAATGGTGACCTAGAAGAGGAGGTGTACATGGTTCAACCCCTGGGATTCTGTGCCAAGGGAAGTGAGAGTAAGGTGTGTAAGCTAAGAAAGTCTCTCTATGGTTTGAAACAATCTACCAGGGCTTGGTTCAATAAGTTTCATATGGTAGTTCAGCAAGTAGGGTTCAAGCAATGTCAGTTCGATCACACTCTTTGTGAAGAGATGTCAGGAACAGGTTGTTGCTTAGATAGTGTATGTGGATGATATCATCATCACAAGAAATTGGAGTTCAGAAATACAACAGTTGAAACAATTCCTTGCATCTAAATTTGAAGCGAAAGATCTAGGTCCTTTGCAGTATTTTCTTGGAATTGAAGTTGCTCGCTCTAAAAGTGGTATCTTCATTTCTCAAAGGAAGTACACTCTTGATCTGTTACAAGACATAGACAAGTTAGGTGAAAGACCACCAGATATTCCTATGGATGTTGATCATAAATTGGGTAACTGTGATGGTGAACCTCTGAAAGATGTAAAACAGTTCCAAAGGTTAGTGGGAAAGTTAATTTATTTGTCCATGACTCGTCCAGATATTGCTTATTCAGTTGGTGTCCTGAGCCAATTCATGCACTCTCCTAGGAAACCTTATTTGGAGGCAGCAGAGAGAGTTCTTAGATACTTAAAAAAGTATCTAGGAATAGGTCTACTATTTAGTAAGCATAATCATCTAAAGGTGGAAGTCTTTACAGATGCTGATTGGGCAGGTGTTGTGGATGATAGATAAGTCCACAAGGGGGTATTGCACATTTGTGGGAGGAAACCTAGTGACTTGGAAATGCAAGAAACAAAGTGTGGTAGCAAGGTCAAGTGTTGAAGCGGAGTATAGAGCTATGACACATGGGGTGGCTGAAGTTCTTTGGCTAAAAAATCATCTAGGGGAGCTTGGAGTTTCTATTCATAATCCTATGTCTCTTTACTGTGACAACAAGGCAGCCATTAACATCGCCAACAATCCTGTCCTACATGAGAGGACCAAGCACATTGAAGTGGACAAACACTTCATAAGGGAAAAATTAGACAAAAGGGAAATTTGCATCCTTTATGTCAACTCCAAGGAACAACTTGCTGATGGCCTCACAAAAGGACTTCCATACTCGCGACACAATGAGTTGTGTGACATGTTGGGCATGATAGACATATACAACCCAACTTGAGGGGGAGTGTTGTGAAACTTATTTTGGTTTGCTATGCTGTTAGTATGCTGTCATCCTAGGTGCTGTCAGCTAGTTCCTTTTTTCTTTTTTGTTATTTGTTCATTATTTTGAATTGCCACCAAGGGCATTCTTGTAATTACTGGTCTTATTATGTTAAAGAGAATATAAATAAGAAGTGGTAGCCGACTAGCCCTTAAGTCTTTGGTTCTCTCTCTCTCTCTTTCTCTTCTCTCTCTATCTCTTTCTCTTCTCTCTTTCTTTTCTTCTCTTCTCAATCGAACACAGAAATGAAAGCCTTCTCAAAGGAAAACACTTGGAAAGTAGTGGATCTATCAGTTGTGAAGGGCATTCTGGGGTGCAAGTGGGTGTATACAATTAAACACAAGGTTGATGGTTCTATCGAGAGGTACAAAGCTAGATAAGTTGTAATGGGATTCGACTAAAAGAAGGTATTGATTACAAGAAGACCTTTGCTCTAGTTGCCAAATTGAATACTATACTGGTGTTACCCTCTCTAGTAGCTAGCTTTTCTTGGAAACTACATTAAATGGGTATCAAGAATGCCTTCTTAAATGATAATCTACTAGAAGAAGTCTACATGGATCCTCCTCTAGGGTATGGCATGAGAGGAAAGGTGTGCAAGCTAAGGAGAACCTTATACAACCTTTAACAATCCCTAAGGGTTTGGTTCAAGAGATTATGCAAAGAAATGAAGGTTGTTGGGTATAAGCAAAGTAGTGTTGATCAACTTGTTCTATAAAAGAATGGAGGAAAACTAACAAACATTGATTATTTGCATTGATGATATGGTGGCTACTAGAATTGATTTAGATGAGATTCAGGAGTTGAAAGACTTCTTAGCTTTAGAGTTTGAAATTAAGGATTTAGGACCTCTATGATATTTCTTGGGAATAGAGGTAGCTTGATCTAGTGAGGGGATCTATATCTGCCAAAGTATACCTTTTGAAGGAGACTGGAAAATTAGGAATTAGACCAGCAGATACTCCTATAGAGTAGGATCATGGGTTATAGGAAGATGATGGGGAATTGTAACTTGACAAAAAGAGATATCAGGGATTAGTTGATAAGTTGCTTTATTTATCCTTCTCTAGACTAGACATTGTATATGCAGTGCATGTGGTCTGTCAATTTATGCATGCTCCATAAGTCCCACATATGAAGGCAGTGGAAAGGATCTTGAGATACTTGAAGACATGTCTTGGAAAGGGATTACTGTTTACGAATCCTAACAAAAATAGAAGTGGAATCTTATATTGATGCCGATTGGGTAGGTTCTCTTGGAAATAGGTCTAATATGGACATTGTACTTTTGTAGGTGGTAACCTTGTCACTTGGAGGAGCAAAAAACTAACTGTTGTGGCAGGATCAAGTATGGCTCATGGAGTTGCTGAGTTGCTTTGGATCAGCATTTTTCTAAGGGAGTTGGGATTGATGTGACCAAGCCTCTAATGCTGTATTGTGATAATCAAGTTGCAATTAACATTGCTAACAACCTAGTCCTGTTATACAAGCTGGGCATGAAAGATATCTATGTTTAACGTGAGTGTTGTGAGACCTAGCATTGTGGGATTGGGTTTTGTTTTGTTTATGTTCTTCTATGTTTATTTCTTAGGCTGAATGGGCCTAGGCCTCTACTGTACTAATTTGTTCTTTTCGGTCTGCTAATCAGGGGCAGATTTATCGTTGCACTCCTTTTCTTAAACCCTGCTATAAATAATAAGTTTTGGGGATAGTTAGTGAAAGAATGGAAGGATCCATCTAATGGACGCCAAGAAAGGTGCGGAATGGGGGGCGAATTTCAAAAAAAATTTCCTACCTTCTTCCAACTGGGAATCATATTCCCTAAATTTAGAATACATTATTCAAGGATCCTACTTGAACCATAAACAAACTGGATCTGAACCAGAAGGAAACAGGAAGGATTATACCTGATCCAGAGAAATAATATCTCCCAAAGTTGGTGTTCACCCCCAAAGAAGTAACCAAGATCCGCTCCTGCTGAAGATGACATAGCTGTGGATGGAACGGAACCAGCAGGGTGCGTCCTACACACTGGATTCTTCACAAGAACCCTCTGGAAACCTTGAACACCAAATCCTAGTGTCTTTCTTGCAAGACTATTGTCAAGAACTGCTTTCTTGACTTCCTGTTGCTGCAAAGATCCAATCTTCCAACAGGTAGTGGCGGCGGCTGAAGGAGGAGAAGTCCAGGGACGAAGAGGGCAGAATTGTCTCTTCTCTCTGGAGTCTGTGAGAGATCAAATCTCAGATTGCAGGATGTGTTTCTTGCTTACTCCAACCCCTTAGTTCAAAATCTGATATTTCTACTAGGGTTTCTCCTCTTTCTTCTTGATTAAGAAACCTCCCAATATTTGGGGAGTTATCCCAATCCAAATCAGTATTTGGATAGAGGTTAATCTTAATCCTATCTGCAGATTAAGTTAGTTAACTCCTGATCTTATCAGGAGGTTACCAGATTCAAATCTAATTTGAATTTGGTCTCTTAGAGTGAATAAGGTCAAAGACCCAATCCTTTTACTAACACTAATCTCAGATTCGCCCTATGAACTGGTGATCATATCAGCCCAGTTCAAAATGGGCTTTTGGCCCATTAAGTGTTCAGTGTTTAACTAGTTTCCAACCTGCTGCCCAGTTGGGCTTCTTTGTATGGCATGGGACCCAAGCATTGATCTACACACCAGCCACATGGGTTCGGCCCAACCTTTATTACAAGGCCCAGCCGAATTCACTGAAAGACTCAGTGACCCCTTGAGCCCATCACATGGATCCTATGGGCCCAACACTTACATTAAGTGGTCCTTGGGCCAAGCCATCTTATAAAAACCCAGGGACTGTAGGCAGGTGCAAGATTAGCCCATCAGGTATTATCCTAAATGGTCTTACACTTAACCTCTCAGCCCTTAATGATCAAGCACTGCCCGACAAGAGAAGACCTCTCTCTCGGCTGCAAGGAACAGTGCCGCACTCTCTACTCACATGGATCCCGGGAATTAAAACCTTTTGCAAATCTTTTTGAATCCGTACATATACATACATATATATATATATATATATATATATATCTTATTTTGCAAAACAAAATTCCAACGATTGAAATCAACTGCCGGCAGTTTGGTTTCCATCAGAGAGTGCATTCCCGATCATTACCATTATCCGACAAAGGGGCTGATCCTGTCACTGTGACCACTCACTCAGATGAATTCTCAGACTGCTCCAACATGTCCAGGTTTTGACCCCCACTAAGGATCTCACTGATTGACACATCAAAGACAACCCGATCCGACACCTAGTGATGTGTCATAATCGAGTCTAGGGGTCAGGTGTAACTTTCCAGTTTTGCCCATCTGTCTCTAAGGTCTAGGGCAATACTGGAAATCTGGTCCGGTTCAAGGGTTCAAGCAATCCCATACTGCATGTGCCTTGGGTCTTACCCTGATGGCCGAAACAAGCCATCCCAACACTTGGTGGCACACCAGTATCAGCCTTGGCAGGATAAATCTCCCCAGACTTATCCAATGGCTGTGAACATTTAAAACTAACACAAGTTTCTATAAGTGTCCTGTTTTAGGGTCTTACACAGAATTATACCAAACAACATGAATCAAACATGCACTTTAATTTATTTCCACTAAATAACAAAAGTACATCAAATCCGATTGAAGCTAAGGGCATACAAGACTGTCTAACAGTTAGGGCTGCTGTCACATCATTTCTCTCAACCTAAATACAACATTTTTCTTCACCCTTTCTTTTCCAATGTTGAGTTGGTGGAGAATAATGAAATATCTGGTAGAACCCTACAGCCATCTAGTATAAAATGGAACTTTTATGATCTTTGGTGCTGCCTGCAACAGTTTTTACTAATCCTATTTCAATTCTCAAATTCTCAATAGCGTAAAAACTCTAGCTGGCCTCGACAAATTTTCATCACAAATGAGCCATATAAATCAAAGATCATGTTGTAAGAAGGGGAAATAGAAGAGTTATCTTTACAATGCTTCTTGCATATTTGGTCAATTACTTGAGGGAAGAAAGAGATCTTTACTTTGATGAATTGATTTCTGTGGTCTAAGTTATTTTTATTCTTCATCGAATATTTTCTTTCTCAAATTTGAGATCAATTATTACTGTGCTAATTCTAGATTTGTTGGATTGCTTATTTTGCTTCTTTCAGTTTTATCTTTTTCCTACTTGGGTAGTCACAGAGCATAGGGATGCAAACAATAAAATGATTTCATAGGACAAACTATTGAATTATTGGTTAGTTCGTTGGCAGAGAAATGCATTGGGAGAGGTGGTGATGGAAAAAACTTCACCTTTACGACCTGGAGTTGAAAAGTAAGCCTGTTGTTTTGTTATTTAAAATATGTACTCTCTTTAGACATATACCATGGGACATGCTTCTTGCTTATTCTTAGATCAATAGTGTGTGTAACTTGTACCTACTTGGATAATTTTATGAAACTTATTAAACTTTATTTATAAGTTTAGTTTTTAACAATAAAAACATTGGCTGTCAGTTATTTAAATAAAATTTTAAATAAAAACTTTATTTAAAAGTTTCTTGTGTGTAAATATTTTATAATTTGAATATCCCTATATGTATGCTTCTTTACTCTTTCAGCTATTATTTACATCTGAATTATGTAATTGCCATTTGACTTGGTTTTGAGATTTTACATGGCATACCATCACTAAAGTTACTGAACTTACATGGTTTACCCTGTCTCTCCTTTCCTCTTCAAGCTCATTGCAGATGTCTTTAGTAGACCATGTTCTATAATGGACAGGCTTAACCTTGCAAGGGTTTGGGGATTGGGAGAGACGATGCCATCATGTCTCATTTACAATTTGCAGATGACATTGTTGTCTTCTGTGAAGACTTAGGTGAGGAAAGAGCTCAGAACTTGTAATACTTAGCCAAATTCTTTAAAGAATTATTATTTGGAAGGTAAAGTTAAGAAAGAGCTGCATTGCAGGCATTAATTTGAGTGACTCTTATCCAAGGTGCTATGAAGACTTAATTTGTTTTGTGAGTGAGTGGCCTCTAAACCACTTGGGTCTGCCTTTAGGAGGAAACCCTAGAGTTGCAGTTATTCATCATTTCTCAAACAACTTGGTTACTTGAAGAACTATATCTCACTCAATGGGAGGATGATTAATTCCACCTTTGCCAATTTACCTGTCTACTACCTCCCTCCACCCAAATAATAATAATAAACAAAAAAAAAAAAAGATTGGTCAATGTGGGAGGAGAGGAATGCTAGAATTATTAAGGAATAGAGTAGGACTAAGGAGGCTATAATTGAAAGTTTGAGTGTGAAAGTTGCTTATTGGGTCAAGAATGGATATCTTAAAAGAATATATAGTGAAAGACATAAACAATTTGGGGGTGTAGCAGCTTCTTCTTCCTCTAGAAATTTGGTCCATGAAGAGTGGAAAACTCCTATTAATAACAGGGTAAAGCTGAATTTTGATGGGAGCTCTCAAGGTCATATAGGACCTTCAGGTATTGAGGGTGCAATTAGAGATGGCAATGGCTTGGTTTAGGCTATGTTCTAAGGTCTGATAGGTCTTGGAGATTCATTAGATTCAGAACTTTTGGTGCTGCTACATGGTCTCAGACTAGTTAAGCAATTGGGTTTCAGAAGGTAGAAGTGGAAGGGGACTTGAAATTGGTACTATTCTGGCTGAATATTGAAAATTAAGGACTCACAACCAAACTCATAAGAGAGATTGGGAATATTTTCAAAGAAATAGAGGCAATATTTCTGGCTTTCTGCTAATGGGTTGGTAGGTAGTTTGACTGAACAAGGTCTATCCAGGGATCAAATGTTTTGGACTGTGATGTAATTTTCTTTTTTAGGTTAGGATTACTAGCCTGGTTTTATAGTTTGAAACCTTATGGTGAAGAAAGAATAGGCGTGGTTGGGCTTCTGCTTAGAAATCTTTTCTTTTTAGGTAAATGGTTGTGGCATCTCCCCTCAGAGCCTTTTAGTTGTGGCATGCTATGATCAAGAGTATTCATGGTCTCTCAACTAATAGTTAGGATACAAATAAGAGTGCAACTTGGGCGGATTGAGGGCCAACCCAGGCTCAACCTGAGTTCAAGTCAGAGTTTACCAACCTAGCCCTAACCCGAGCTTAACCCAACACAACTTGAGTAGGGCACGGGCTTGGGTGGGTTTGAAAGGACTTTTGAATATGTTTTGCACATCCACCTATTATTGCACGCTTTGTAACCCAATTTAAGAGTGAGGCCTAATTACTTTACCTTTTTCAAAAAAAAAAAAAGAAAAAAAGAGAAAATGAAAAAAAAGAAAAAAAAAGAAAGCACCAATTCCATTACTAAATGCATCTATAAATACTTAGAAAAAGATGGTTTTATATAAGTTTGTTTTGAAAGGTAAAGTATGACTTATATTAACTGGAAATATGTCAAATAGATGCATGTTAACTTCTGTACACCAAGGCACTTTACAAAGGAATGGGAAATCAAAAAGCATAGTTGCTACAAAAAATCGTACTGATAGTCATTGATGTAAATGTAGAATCAAGGAAAGAATTCATGAGGAAGCAAACCAATTTTCCAATTCCTATGCTAGAACTTTTGGGTTAATAGGATATTGGTACTGTTTCAGTTTTTCTATTTATTCTTCATTTATAGGTTTCTTAAGATTAGGTTCTGTTTCTTAGTTTTTTATTACTATTCAAAATTACTATTTTTGGTAATTCTTGGAATTTAATAGTATTTGCAATTACTATTTTTAGAAAAATCATGGATTACTGTTTTTAGTATTTTCTGGTATCTTGAAATTAAATTAGTCTTAGTAGGATTGAGTAAGTGTTTTTAGAGTTGTTTTAGTAATTAAAGTCCTCATTGGAGTGTCTTCATGGGCCATCAATTGATTTTTCTTAGTTCTAAAACAATTAGAATTTTTGGGTCAGTTTCCTAGTCTGAATTGGAGTTTGTAAAGGGCCATCTGAGCTAATGTATCGAGTCTATAAAAAAGTCATTGTAATTGAAAAATAAATAAATAAACAAATAAAAGAGTTATTTGATGAAATAAAGATTGGTTTAGTGAACTCAATTTTGGTTGTTAAAATTTTCTCTTTTCTCCCCTCTCTGTCCTTATTTCTGTTAGACAGTTTTGTATGCCCTTAGCTCTAATAAGTTCTGATGTACTTTTGATATTTAATGTAAATAAATAAAGTACATGTTTGATTCATGTTATGAGGTATGCTTCTGTGTAAGACCCTAAAACTGGACACTTAATGAGGCTCGTGTTAGTTTTAAATGTTCACAGGCGTTGGATAAGTCTAGGGAGATTTATCTTGCCAAGGCTGACACTGGTGTGCTGCCAAATGTTGGGGTGGCTTGTCTCAGCCGCTAGGGTGAAACCCAAGGCACACGCAGTGTAGGATTACTTGAACCCTTGAGCTGGACCAGATTTCCAGTATTGCCCTGGACCTTGGAGACTGATGGGCAAAACTAGAAAGTTACACCTGACCCCTAGACCCGATTATGGTACTGCACTAGGTGTCGGATTGGGCTGTCTTTGATATGCCAATCAGTGAGATCCTTAGCGAGGGTCAAAACCTGGGTATGTTGGGACAATCTGAGAATTCATCTTAGTGGGTGATCATAGTGACGGGATCAGCCCCTTTGTCGGACAAAGGTAATGATCGGGACGCACTCTCTTTGATGGAAACCAAACTGCCGGCAGTTGATTTCAATCATTGGAATTTTGTTTTGCAAAATTTATATGTATGATATATACTTATATATGGTTTCAAATTGTTTGCAAATGGTTTTAATTCCTGGGATCCATGTGAGAAGAGAGTGCAACACTGTTCCTTGCAGTCGAGGGAGATATCCTCTCTTGTCGGGCAGTGCTTGATCATTATGGGCTGAGAGGTTAAGTGTAAGGCCATTTACGGTAATACCTGATGGGCTAATCTTGCATCTGCCCACAGTCCCTGGGTTTTTATAAGATGCTTTGGCACAGGGACCACTTATTGTAAGTGTTGGGCTTTTAGGGTCCATGTGATAGGCTCAAGGGGTTCACTGGGCTTTCTAGTGAATTCGGCTAGGCCTTGTAACAATGGCTGGGCCGAATCCATGTGGTTTATGTGGAGATCAATGCTTGGGTCCCATGCCATACAAAGAAGCCCAACTGGGCAGTAGTTTGGAACTTATTGAGCACTAATTACTTATTGGGCCTGAAAGCCCATTTCGAACTGGGCTGATATGATCACCCACTTAAGGAGGCGAATCTGCAGATAGGATTAACCTCCAAATGAGATCAGGAATGGGTTGATCTAATATGCAGATAGGATTAAGATTATCCCCTATCCAAATACAGATTTGGATTGGGATAACTCCTAATAGGATTTGGAGGTTTCTTAATCACTAAGAAAGGAAGAAACCCTATTCAAGAATTACAAGAATTCGACCTAGGGTTTTAGCAGATACATTCTCTACAAACTGAGATAGGATCTCATCATCCCTAAGCTGAAAACTGCATTCACACCACCTTCAGCCTTAGGGATCTCCTCCAGCCGCCGCCAGCTTGTTGCATAGTTCAAACTCCATTGAAGGGAAGATCAAGAAATCAGTAATTGATATCAGTCTTTGTTGAAAGGCTGATCTGTTTCGGTGCTCTAAGCCTCCAACGAGTTCTTGTGATAAGTTCGGTGTGTAGGATGCACACTACTGGTTCTGCTCCACCATTGCTGTGTCATCTTCCGCAGGAGCGGATCCTGGACCTCTCTTTGGGCATGAACACTGACATTGGGAGATTTTCATTCTCTGTATCAGGTATAACCCTTCCTTTGTTTTTTGGTTCAGATCTGGTCTGGTTTGGTTCTAGTAGGATCCTTGAATTTTGATTATAAAATTAGGGAATACGATTCCTAGTTGGAAGAAAGGTAGGAAATTTTTGAAATTCGCCCACCAATTCCTTAACCTTTTTGGTGTCCATACGATGGATCCTACCATTCTTTCAGTGGTATCAGAGCCATAGGTTCGAATATTGAACCAAGAGGTCAGATCTGAACCTGCGCAATTCAGTAGAAGTTGTTCTATCCGGGTATTGCACAGATTGCAGTTTTGTTTCAAGAAATTGTTTCTTGTATGGGTGATTGATCTGAAATTAATTTTTGTTAAATCTGAAATTTAATTTAGAATAGTTCTTATTTTATTTCTGATTTAATGGATTGTTCGTACATGGGGTTCGAAGATCAGTTTTGGCGCAGAAGGTCTGCGCACCTGTTATTTGCAGTTCCTATTCATTTTGGTCTGTAAAATATTTATTTTTTTTTTATTTTTCTAGACTGAATTTATAGGATTCAATCAAGAATGTAATTATTTAATAGAAATAGGATTTCTGTTTTTTTATTTTCTTGATTGAGAAGGCGGCAGTGCTGGAGATTCGCAGATGAAGAGTTCGCTATCTGCGTTTTTGTAGTTTGGGAAACTGCAACCCTAATTACTAACCTCTGTTTTGCAGGTTGTACGAACAGTCAGATCTGTTTTTGATTGTCAAAATTCAGAATTTTAATTTTAGATCTTTCAGTGAATTGTTTCTTGAATTAAAAGTTGTTTGTGGACCCATTTGGACTAGATTGGACCAAAACTGTTTGGACCGAATTTAGGGTTCGAAAGGGGCTGTATTCAGTCCTGTTATTTCCCACTCTCAAGTTTGAAATCAATTTTTAATTGGAAGAACCAATTCTGCCCAACTTGTAATGTCCAGTTTTAAGAGGTTAAAACTGCAGAAGCCCATGTTGTGTTTTTTTTTTTGTTTTCTTATGGCCTGTTTAATGGGCTTTACAGTGAGTAATTGATTGGATCAATTCTTCCATATCATGCGATATGTGGATGTTTGATGTGCTGCGACCATGGGCCTTAAGCACTTGGCCCACGATGATTTGGTAGTGGCTCTTGCGCACACCATGGCTGAATGCACATCATTGCCATGGTGTCCCTTAAGGTCATTGGATGACCCCTTCCTTTCATGGTGGGCCCCACAACTCTGAAAAAGGGTCGCGTGCAGAAACCCTAGTCGTTATGGGCCACCATAAATCTGACTTTATGAAAGTCAGTAGGAGCCACTCTAGTTTGACCTAGATTAACTAGGGCGTAATTTTGTTCCCTCTGGCTAATATGAGTGCATGTGATATGGAGATCCATATGATGGACTCTCTAAAGGCCTTCTATCATTAGCACGATGATGAGTCCTTCAGTAATGAGGAAACACACCATAAAATTGGGCTATCCATTTGCTGTTGGGTCTGTCAGAGTATTTCATATGATGATAGGGGCGTCATAGACCGATGTGGGTGGGGCTTCACCAGAAAATGGGAAATCTCTCACGGTACCTTGGCATAACCTGGATATGATGAGTGAGCACTCATTGGACAAAAATGTTTACTTGAAAACGGCTCTGAACCTTGTTTGACAGAGACCAAAGGGAAACTCATGTGATGAGTGAATGTGATCTATCACAGAAAGGTGGTGTGGTTATGTAGCTGAAACAATTGGCTCCACGCCCCCTATGTGATTTCCCACATTTCCAGAGACATTTTGCCGTCTCCATCACTGAGATAGGAGGGAAATCTCAGAGATGAACAAATGGAAATGGAGCATAGATTAAAAGCCTTATCTATATAGGTAACTTGAATCAAACTAAGGTTGTGGACTAACGTTTTGCTGTTTTATCAGAAAATGGCAAACGGACAATTTGCTAAGTTGCTTGACGATTACAAGCTTAAGGGCCCAAACTATGCCGATTGGTACAAAAACCTCATGCTGGTCCTGACTTCAGAAAAACTAGATAAGGTGTCTAAGAATCCTGCACCGGACGGTCCGGGAGACATGGCTTCAGAAGCCCGTAGGAGGGAATACCAAGAATGGGAGGAGAAAAACTCCTTAGCCTGCTGCTATATCATAGCCTCTTTGGATAATCCGATATAGAGGCAGTTCGATCATATTGAACTAGCCAAGGACATATTGGATAGTCTGAAGACTGTATGAAGAGAAGAGTCGTTCTACTCGACAAAAGGTCCTGAAATAGTTCATGACCGCGCAGATGACCAAGGGGCAGCGAGTTCATGACCATTGTCTCTGGATGATGGGTTACATTAACGAGTTGGAGGCCCTTGGGTCCGGGCTAGATCTGGTCACACAGATAGATGTCATTCTTAACTCCTTGCCTCCGACCTTCAATCCGTTCATAATGAATTACAATATGAACAAGCTGAATGTCAGCGTTCAAGAGCTCAGCAACATGTTGCAACGGGCCAAGGAACTGATTAGAAAGGATGAGCCGATAGCCATGCTTGTTGAAGCTGGCAAATCTGGCAAGAAGAGGAGGGCAAAGAGGAAACCCCAGAAAAAGGCCACTAAGTCTAAGAAACCAAAGAAAGACAAGGCATCCGATGCATGTCACTTCTGCAAGCAGGCCGGCCACTGGAAAATGAACTATCCTGCCTACCTGGAGTCTAAGAAAGGTACTTTCGAAACTTGTGTCATTGAGACTAATTTGTTAGTCACTTCTGTGTCCTGGTGTGTTGACTCCGGGGCTTTAACTCATGCGTGTTGTGTGACAACAATGGGGCAATCGCCCAGGCTAAAGGGCCTCGGGTCCACTCGAAGTCTAAGCACATCGAGAGGAAGTACCATGTACTGCGGGAGATAGTTGGTAGAGGGGACGTCCTGATTCAGAAGGTAGCATCAGTGGATAATGTGGCAGACCCATTAACTAAGCCACTCACACAGAAGGTGTTTGAGAAACACATGGAAAGTATGGGACTCCGGCTTGTACCAGATTGGACCTAAGTGCAAGTGGGAGCTGTTAGACAGTTTTGTATACCCTTAGCTCCAATCAGTTTTGATGTACTTTTGATATTTAATGTAAATAAATAAAGTACATGTTTGATTCATGTTATGAGGTATGCTTCTGTGTAAGACCCTAAAACTGGACACTTAATGAGGCTTGTGTTAGTTTTAAATGTTCACAGCCGTTGGATAAGTTTGGGGAGATTTATCTTGCCAAGGCTGACACTGGTTTGCTGCCAAATGTTGGGGTGGCTTGTCTCAGCCGCCAGGGTGAGACCCAAGGCACATGCAGTGTAGGATTACTTGAACCCTTGAACCGGACCAGATTTTCAGTATTGCCCTAGACCTTGGAGATTGATGGGCAAAACTGGAAAGTTAAACCTGACCCTTAGACTCGATTATGGTATTGCACTAGGTGTCGGATTGGGCTGTCTTTGATATGCCAATCAGTGAGATCCTTAGCGAGGGTCAAAACCTGGGTATGTTGGGATAGTTTGAGAATTCATCTGAGTGGGTGATCATAGTGACGAGATCAGCCCCTTTGTCGGACAAAGGTAATGATCGAGATGCACTCTCTCTGATGGAAACCAAACTGCCGGCAATTGATTTCAATCGTTGGAATTTTGTTTTGCAATATTTATATGTATGATATATACTTATATATGGTTTCAAATTGTTTGCAAATGATTTTAATTCCCGGGATCCACGTGAGAAGAGAGTGCAACACTGTTCCTTGTAGTCGAGGGAGAGGTCCTCTCTTGTCGGGCAGTGCTTGATCATTATGGGTTGAGAGGTTAAGTGTAAGGCCATTTAGGGTAATACCCGATGGGCTAATCTTGCATCTACCCATAGTCCCTGGGTTTTTATAAGATGGCTTGGCCTAGGGACCACTTAGTGTAAGTGTTGGGCCCATAGGGTCCATGTGATGAGCTCAAGGGGTTCATTAGGATTTCCAGTGAATTCGGCTAGGCCTTGTAACAAAGGCTGGGCCGAACCCATGTGGCTGATGTGGAGATCAATGCTTGGGTCCCACGCCATACAAAGAAGCCCAACTGGGCAGCACTAATTACTTATTGGGCCTAAAAGCCCATTTCGAACTGGGCTGATATGATCACCCACTTAAGGGGGCGAATCTGCAGATAGGATTAACCTCCTAATGAGATCAAGAATGGGTTGATCTAATCTGCAGATAGGATTAAGATTATCCCTTATCCAAATACAAATATGGATTGGGATAACTCCTAATAGGATTAAGAGGTTTCTTAATCACTAAGAAAGAAGGAAACCCTATTCAAGAATTACAAGAATTCGACCTAGGGTTTTAGCAGATATGTTCTCTGCAAACTGAGATAGGATCTCATCATCCCTAAGCTGAAAACTGCATTCACTCCACCTTCAGCCTTAGGGATCTCCTCCATTTGCCGCCACCTTGCTGCATAGTTCGAACTCCATTGAAGGGAAGATCAAGAAATCAGTTCTTGATATCAGTCTTTGCTGAAAGGCTGATTTGTTTCGATGCTCTAAGCCTCCAACGAGTTCTTGTGAAGAGTTCGGTGCGTAGGACGCACACTGCTGTTTCTGCTCCACCATTGCTGTGTCATCTTCAGCAGGAGCGGATCTTGGACCTCTCTTTGGTCGTGAACACCGACATTGGGAGATTTTCATTCTCCGTATCAGGTATAACCCTTCCTTTGTTTCTTGGCTCAGATCTGGTCTGGTTTGGTTCAAGTAGGATCCTTGAATTTTGATTATAAAATTAGGGAATACGATTCCTAGTTGGAAGAAAGTAGGAAATTTTTGAAATTCGCCCACCAATTCCGTAACCTTTTTGGCGTCTATACGATGGATCCTACCATTCTTTCAATTTCTTCTAGGGGATCTATAACTTTTCCGTTTATGCCAACAACAAATATTCTACATGCTTTTCCATCCATATTCTTCTACTTTGATCATCCACAGGCCACAACCATCATTCACCCCACAAAATTCACCACTAGATCCTAATTTTGTAGAATCTCTACCCATCCTACACCAGTCATCCATTTACATCATCAACAAAAAGAATTCTTTCCCACTTTTTTGTAATCTTCTGCTGGTTCATTCTTTAAACTCTTCTAGCCCTTTGGCCCATTCAATCAAGCTTCTCTCCACTCTCCCAATCAATCCTTATATCTTTCTGATCGATTGGGAAAAGTTTCTGCTGTTCTACTCCAACCAAATAACCCATCACAAAGCACTAAGAGATAAGTAACTAAATATGTATGTATATACATGTTTGTGCATGGGTGTGATTTTAGTGTAGTCATACATATTGTAAATATCTAAATATACTCTAGGCTGTATGTGAAACTATAATTGTATAAATATGTAACTAACATTCATATGAACATATTATAGTACAAATATACACATCTTCATATGTGTGTGTGTCATACATACAATGTTTGGCAGGCTTTGATTGGGCCAGGCTACCTGAAGCCTCAACCCAAGCCCAACACAAGTTTAGGTCAGGCCTATGCCCATCTTGGATCCCATAAACTCAAGCCCAACCTGTCAAAGCTTGGCCCTGCATGTGGGTGTGCTTGCTAGAGCTACCCATGCTTCACTTTGAAGAGCTATAATTCCCATTTCTCAATCTTTTATAGAGTACATATGTTATGAAGTATTTTTTGGTGATAAGTTGAAATTCTTATTGGATTCTCAGTGGGGTAATGAGCCATTAAAGGATTGTTTCCATGGTCTATTTCTTTGTCAAGCAATAAAATGTTTTTTGTTTCTCACTGCTTATTTGCATTTGATCATGGTCTTGTATGGAATTTTAATTTCGGAAGGGGGTTAAGAGAAAATGAAAATATTTCTGCATAGTTTTCAAGGTGCCAAGGTGAAACTACTTGACTAGGCAATTAGTCTTTTAAATAAAAATTAGAAATCCTATGGTAGTTCCCTAGGTTTCATAGTAATAAGCAGTAATCTTTTAGGACTTTAAACTAATAATTACTATAATCCTCATGAAATAAGTATAAATCCCAAACCAATTGTCAAAAATAAAAGTATAAACCCCATAACAATACATAGAAAATCAACATATTTATGAGAAGAAAAAGAAGATAAGAAAACATAAAAAAAATAGGGGCTGAGCCCTTGTTTTGGTCCTAGGGTAAGGAGTCTAGTTGGATGATCTTGTGTTTCAATTGGATAAATTCTTCAAATTCTTTCTTATCAGTTCACACTTTAAAGTCTTAAAGTGTTCAAAATATGTCGCTGACTTGTGTGTTGATTGAACCCAAACAAATAAGAAAATAATAAAAAGAAACTAGTAGAAGAATAATACTGATACCATAAACCCACAAAATGAATAATATAGTGTATTAATATCTATTGTAATACTACTAATAACATAAAACTCAACATAATGTGCTGTCTTATATATTAATATGTAGGTGTTTGGACATGGTGGCCCTCCAAGGGTGCCATGTCATCTAGGTGTCACCTTGACAACTATGTATTGCTTCCATTGAGCCCACTGTAGCTTTCCTTTGGATCATGCACCCAGTGACAAGAATTTGGACCCTATGCAAATTAGGTCATTTCTCTAGTGCTCTTTTGTATTATTCTCTTACCCTAATTCCCCTCCATCTTTTCCAATTGAGGCTGTATGGAGTGAACCAGTCCCACGCAAGATTGGAGATTTTTGTTCCACTTTTAGAATACTGGTCAAGATTGCAAAGAATTTGGAAAAAATAATGAGAGATTTTTTGTGGGAACCAGGGGATGAAAGAAGAGTTCATCTTATAAAATGGGAAGAAGTATGCAAACCTAAAGAACTGGGAGGACTTGGAATTGGGAATCTAACAAAGAGAAATACAGATCTACTAGGAAAATGGCGCTGGAGATTTCCTTTAGAAAGAGATAGATTGTGGCACAAGGTCATTGGAAACATTCATGGTATGGCAGAAAATGGACATAGTTTTCAAGGTACCAAGGCGAGGCTAGGTGACAGGGGGGTGCCTTGTCGCCTAGTTGCCTAGGAATCGCCTAGGCGATGGACTTTTTTAAGTAAAAAATGTATCCTAGGGTAGTTCCCTAGGTTCCATAATCATATTTCCTTAATAAATAATTAAATATCCATAATTTTCATAAGAAAAGAATTAACTTCATATTAAAGTATATAAAATCAACATATTCCAGCATATTCGTGAAGAGAAAAAGAAGAAAGAAAAGAAAATTCAAAAGCTATAGGGGCTGAACCCCTATTTCTGTTATAGGAAAAGAAGAAAAGAAAAGGTGGAAGAAAAAGAATTTAGTATATAAATACACAAATAGTAAAGAAAAAGAAGAAAATGTGTTGATTGGACAACATTTTATATTCTTCCTTACTTATTGGTTCAGGTTTTGAAGTCTTTGAGGGTTCAATACAGCATTTAGCAATGCTTGTGTTGATTAAACCCTAACAAATAAGAAAATAATAAAAATAAATTAGTATATAAACACAAAATTAATATTTTAGTTTAAAAATGTCTATTTTATAGTTATAACCTCAAAAAATTAAGAATATAAAAGTTTTTTATAACACGCTATTGAAAACTGCTTGGCGATTAGGCGAGGCGAGCCTCCAAGGGCGCTTTGTCACCTATGCGCCACCTAGGCATCGCCTTGACAACTATGAAAATGGATGGGATGCAACTTTGGCAACTCATACTTCTTCAAGATCCCACTGAAAAGCAATAATAGAGGTGTTGCCAACTTTTCTCAGTTTAACTCGGTTCAACGTGGGCAATGGGGAGAGGGTCCTTTTTTGGGAAGATCTTTGGGTTGGGGAGTACCACTGAAACAACATTTTCCCTTACTCTTTTTTATCCAATCACAAGGCTGAACCCATCTCAAAATTTAGTTCACCATCGGAACTTGGTATAAATTGGGATTTTGGGTTTAGGAGAGGTCTGAGAGGTTTTGAGCTTAATTCCCTTGTCCTCTTATTATCAAAGTTGGAAAATGTTTTCTTGGACCCTAACTCCCCAGATAGAAGAATTTGGTTCCCTTCACCTGATGGCCTTTTTTCTTGTGCTTCCTTCTTTAACTTTCTTGTATTGTCAGAACCTTTGGGGGAAATTTTCCCGATTAAAGAAATATGGTGTAAACCTATCCCTCCTAAAGTATAAGCTTTGTGTTGGGAAGTGCTCCTTGGAAAGGTCAACACCTGTGACCTGCTACAAAAATGATGTCCAAATAAATGCCTTTCTCTTCATGTGTGTATCCTTTGCAATGAAAGTGGTGAGATCCTTCTGAAGGGTTGAGAGATCCATCACATGGATGCCCAAAGATTGCGGAATGAGGGGCGAATTTCAAAAATTTTTCTCTCCCTTCAACTGGGAATCACATTCCCTATTTAGAAAATCACATTTTCAAGGATAAATCTTGAACCTTAAACTGAACCAGATCTGAACCAAAAGGAATGGGAGAGAATGATACCTGATACGGAGAAGCAATATCTCCCAACGAAGGTGTTCACACCCAAGGAAGGATCCAAAGACTGCTCCCACTGAAAATGGCGCAGTGCAGGATGGAGCAGAATCAGCAGTGTTCTTCCCCAAGAACTCTATCATTCGCAAGAAACAGCAGGATGGAACGTGAGCACAGCTTCCTTTTCAATCCTTTCTCAAAGAATTGATGTCAAGATCCAATCTTGACTTCTCCCACAGTTGGAGATCGAACTGGCAAACAGGGCGGCAAGAGTAGGGAGGCGGCAAGAGAGTATTCGCAGGGTGCAGAATTCTCTCTTCTCGATTTCAGCACTAAAGAGGATCTGATGTGTTTCTTGGTCTCTCTCTCTAGGCTGCCGCCCCCTCCTTCCTTTTGTTAACTTGAAAAGATTAGCTCCTAATCCCATTAGGAGGTGCTTATCCAAATCATATTTGGATCAGCCTTCTCTTCTAATGATAAGGATAAACCCTTATCTTATCTGCAGATTAGATTAGCTTTATCCTAATCTTATTAGGAGGTTTCTAGATTTGAATCACATTCAGATCTGGACTCTCTGAGTGGATAGGATTAAGACCCTATCCTAACTGCTAATCCATCTCAGAATTCGCCCCTTTAGTTAACTAAATTAATAGCCCAGTTCGAAATGGGCTTTAGGCCCATTAAGCTTATGTGCTCACTTAACCTTCCTAACTGCTGCCAAGTTGGGCTTCTTTGTATGGCGTGGGACCCTAGCATTGATCTACACATCAGCCACATGGGTTCAGCCCAGCCTTTGTTACAAGGCCTGGTCGAATACACTGTTAAAGACAGTGCACCCCCTGAAACCCATCAAATGGGCTCTATGGGCCCAACACTTACCCTAAGTGGTCCCTGGGCCAAGCCACCTTGTAACACCCAGGGACTGTGGGCAGATGCAAGATTAGCCCATCAGGTATTATCCTCAATGGTCTTACACTTAACCTCTCAGCCCATAATGATCATACACTGCCCGACAAGAGAGGACCTCTCCCTTGGCTGCAAGGAACAGTGTTGCACTCTCCACTTATATGGATCCCGGGAATTAAAACCTTTTGCAAACATTTTAGAAACCATAATATATATACTTTTATATCTCATATAAAATATATTTTGCAAAACAAATTTCAACGGTTGAAATCGGCTGCCGGTAGTCTTGGTTTCCAATAGTAAGAGTGCATCCCCGATCATTACCTTTGTCCGACAAAGGGGCTGATCCTGTCACTATGATCACCCACTCAGATGAATTCTCAGATTGTCCCAACATACCCAGGTTTTGACCCCCGCTAAGGATCTCACTGATTGGTACATCAAAGATAGCCCGATCCGACACCTAGTGCAGTATCATAATCGAGTCTAGGGGTCGGGTGTAACTTTCTAGTTTTGCCCATCAATCTCCAAGGTCCAGGGCAATACTGGAAATCTGGTCCAGTTCAAAGATTCAATTAATCCCACACTGTATGTGCCTAGGGTCTCACCCTGGTAGCTGAGACAAGCCACCCCAACTGACTTGGTGGCACCACAGTGTCAGCCTTGTCAGGATAAGTCTCCCCAGACCGACCCACTGGCTGTGAACATTCAAAACTAACACGAGTCTCAATAAGTGTCCAGTTTAAGGGTAATACACAGAAACATACCAAGGGAACATGAATCAAATATGTACTTTTATTCATTTACAATAAACTCATAAAGTACATCAATTTTGATTGAAGCTAAGGGCATACAAAACTGTTTAACACCTTCCTCATTTACTTGTTACCTGCCCTTTTGTGTCTTGTATATGGAAATACGTTTGTTCTCTCTTTGGTTCAGATGGGATCCTCCACAGGATGCGGTAGGCCTATTCAATTCTAGTTTCTTAAGTCAATAGAAGAAGAGAAGAAGAGTTATGTGGAGGACAACAAGAGCAGCGCTGATCTGGACCTTATTAATGAGAAGAGCAAATGAAAGGAGGAACTGTTTGAAGCCGTAACAGTAAGAACAACACATTGGGTAAAAACTTTGGATCTCTTTTGAGAATTCTCAACAAATGACATAATAAGATCCTGGACAGAAGTGGCACAAACAGTTAGGCCTACAGAAAGTGTAATAATGGCTTGGAAACCTCCATCTTCTGACAAGCTGAAGCTTAACTTTGATGGTAGTTCATTGGGTAATCCAGAAATGTTTTTAGAAACCATGAAGGAGCAGTGGTGGCATCATTTTCAGGACCAATTGGCTTTGGAGATTCAGTACAAGCTGAAGTGATGGCTCTCTTACATGGATTAAGGCTGGCTATACAACTTGGAGTAAGGGATTTGGAAGTGGAAGGAGATTCAGTTAGTCACATCTTGGTCCAAGAATATCAGATCAGCTCCATGGAAATACAAACATGCTTTTAGGGAGATTGACACCTTGGCAAAGAGATTCAATTCCACTCTTGGGTGGGTAAGAGGTCTGCAAATGGAATGGCAGATGTATTGGCAAAGAAAGGAACTAATAGAGTTGGCTTGTTTTGGGCTAAATTGTAATATGGTGTATTTTGCGATGCTGGGAACCTATTAACTTTTTTGGGGTTTCCTTTGTAATTTGATAAGCTCTTTGGGATGGCATCCTTTCATCATATTGTACTGCTACTGCTTTCTTTTTATCTAATAAAATAACTTCTGCTGATCAAACAAAAAAAAAAGATTGGAGCTTTTTGTTGGGAGAAGTTTTATGTGAAACAGTGAAAATTAATACATGTGAGCATTTTTAGACAAGAAGGCATAATTGGTGTCTCTCCCAACTAGTTTCTAGCATTTGCAAATTTTTATTCTCACTTTTTGGATGTAGGTGGAGTCTTCCAGTAGACTTGAGTAGTTTATTGATTTATTCATGCAATCTTTCTTCTCACTGCCAAAAACAGGGGCAAGATTTTATGGAGATGAGCAACGGTAGGAATACTTTTGGTCAGTTCGGGAAAGAATGAAATGCAAGAATTTTTATGCATTAATTTTTAAGGTGTTCACGCCCAAGAATCCGATCTCCTTTCTCTAGCAATTCAATCCAGTTGAAGATGGTGCAACCCTTGATATTGAATCACATGATCCCTTGAGAATACAGCTGCTTCGTCCCAAGAATCCGATCTCCTCTCTCAAGCACATCAACACTCCTCTTCTGCTTCGTTCCAGGCCTCTTCTCCTTCCCCCACGAAGACTTTATTCAAGCTTTTCTCCCTCCTTTTCCTCTTGAACTCTCCTATGGGTCTTCTATCAAATGCCTCTCCTCTCCTAAAGAATAAACCAAGTTTTTTTCCAAGTTCAATATTTTTGTCAGCAATTTTTTTTGATATCTAATCCTCCTTCATTCTTCAATTTTTCTACAGAATTTGTACCTGTTGTCTCCAAACCTACTTCTATCCCTTCCCTAAAATTCTTGATTTTCTGTTGAGCAACCATCTGCGAATCCAAGGTCGGAGGACAACTCAGAATTCCACCACTAGGATCAACTATGTCCAATGATTTCATCTTCACACCCATTCTTTAATGGTTATTTGAAGACTTCTATTAGATCACTAATTTAGTCTTAGTTTGACTAGTCAAGACTAGTCATGTTTCTAGTCAAACTAGAAGTTTTGCAACATTGGTTGAACCATCTCCATTATGTCTCTAACTTCTCAAAGGATATGAGAGAAGACATTCTTGTATGGTATGGGATCCACATGCCAATTAGATCGAACTATTATTGGGTCCTCTCACTCACTTGAAGTGAATTGGGACCACTAGGCCCAGTTCATATTAATTAAAGAGTGAATCACTTAATAGGTTATGGGCTTGATTAGTGTCTAATATTTGCTTCTTGGGCCTCAGCCATCCTATGAGTCCATGTCTTAATGGTCCATATGTATCGAAATTTTGAACCTTGTCCATGGTTACTAGCACAAAATGTTTTTCAACTTGACACATTCTCTGGGGAAAACCGTCAACACTATGTGGAGTACACAAGATGGTATTATAAATTAAGTTGGCAAAAATGTGGACATATGGAGTAATAATATTATTGTCCACCTAATGGACATTATTATCACTTTGAGTCAGATTGAAACTTTTTTAGGCTTGAAGTTAAATCTTAGCGTTTGTTTGAGTAATAGATATTCTGGTTGACTAATTAGAACCACTTGCACTTTTTATGAGTTTAAATTTTGCTCAAATTTACTCTATTATGTAGTTTTGATTCTTAAAGTTCATAGGACAATTTAATAGTATATTATTTGGTATGGAAGGATTAATGTTGCATGCTTACAACAAACTAAACATAAGGGGGAGGGGGGGGGGACTAAAGATTTGTTTTCTTTTGATCAGCAACAGTCAAATTTTATTAGAATATAAACATTATATGCAAGTTTACAATAGGAACCTTGAAGATTGGCATTTTCTGTCTACTGAAATATTTACATCGGATCCCCCCTGGAACCTCACCCTGAAACATTTCTGTTCAATTTACTCCCTTGCCTTGCTAAACCATTTTCCATACTATTAGCACTTCTAGGAACCTGCGGAAAGGTAAAATCCAATTCTTCTACTAATGATCTGATTCCCCTTAAGGTGTATCTGTATTTCCAAGTTGCTTGTGCTTGATTTCTTAGTCATTCCATTACAACCTTTGAGTCTCCTTCCACAATGATCCCTTTAATCCTTAATTCCTTCTCCGACCTTAGTCATTCTAGAACAGCCCAAAATTCTGCCCTTGTTGAGTCCCCATGTCCTATATGTTTCAGAAATATAGCCATGACAGAACCATCAGCCCATTTGACCTTCTTGGATTCCCCATACTACTTGCATTGAATTTGAGCTTGACATATGCATTAGGAGGTATCCAAAGGGAAGACGATGCCATGGTTTGCAATATCGACAATGTTTTGCGAAATTTCCCGGGAATATCCCCATTTAGCTAGGTTGTGATGGAAATCTTTCTAGGACATTTTTTACAAATATCTCCAATATTTTCCAATATGTTGGTGATATTTTTTCTTTCATTGATAGACTATATTGAAGGTGTAAAATTTTAGAATATTATTAATTCCGGTATTTCATTAAAATCATCATAATTTTATTAAAAATATTTTCCTAAAACAACCAACGGGGAATTGGTGATTGGATAATTGGCTTACTATTTTTATATGATTCACTTAATAAGTCACTATAATTCAAAAGAAAACGAAAAATGCATATAACTACAAAAGAGTATTATCAAACTAATCAAAACATATAATGACACAAAAAAAAGTCAAAATGGCAAGCAATTGACATATCTAATAGAGTAGATGACTAAAAGACTAAAAGGGAGACAAAGAAAAAGATACCCATTAAAGTCTCTTAATTTTCTCCTGTTTGCTTTATAGAATTATTTTCTATAGATTTTTTAGTCTTAAATGTGCAATTATATTTCTTCTAATGATTCCCTAAAGGTTTATTAACTAATTTCTTGTTTCTAGAAAACTTTCTTTTTGTTTTTAGTGAAAAATCTCCAGAAGTTATCCATCTCTATGTTGTGAAATGTTCATTGGTATTGAAATTGTGAACCATGGATGAGGCTGACCTTGATGCAGTAAAATTTGCAATACAGCACCATTCCCTTTCAATATCTTTTATAGTTATTGATGTTCATTTAGTTTTCTTTTTTCTTAGCATCCAACATTTATATCGATACTTAACCATATTTCATATGCAGTTTTATTGATGACGCACTGAATGAAGGTATACCTGTGGTTATATTAACAACTTACAGTGAAAATGGTGATAAGATATCCAGGTATGTTATTGCAATCTCCAGTTTACTGTTTGGATTATGTAAACCTTTTATAGTTTTAACTCTCTCTCTCTCTCTCTCTCTCTCTCTCCTTTCTTTCTAATTTCCTAATTGGGCCAAGTGGGGAAATGCCCTTCTTCTACATTGAGAACCCTTTAGCTTCTCTCAACCATCCTTCAGATGGGGTAACCTCTGGATTGGCCATTTATTGATTTGTGCATCCACATCAGCCATATATCTCACTTGTATTGATTCTTTGCCTAATTAATTACAGTCCTGAAACAAAGTGATGGAGGAATCAAATGATCAATTTTTTTTTTTTTATGAGTAATGAATGATTTTATTAAAAGATTAGGAGCATACTAGATACACAGAGAAAGTTCCCAAAATGGCGCACGAGATGCAGCCTCAGATTAAAACAAAGAATTACAATTTAGCCCAAAACATCTGATTCCTATGGATCCCTTGTTTAGCTAGTGAGTTTGCTATCCCATTTGCAGATCTTTTTTCTCATTGGAACTAGACTGACATGCTTGTAGTTAGCCATTTGAATGTTTGTAAAGCCCCATTATAGGACCAGGCTGCTGTTTCTGGTTCTTTTAACCACTGGATCACTAGCATGGAATAGCCCAAAACATCTGATTCCTATGGACCCCTTGTTTAGCTAGTGAGTTTGCTATCCCATTTGCAGATCTTTTTTCTCATTGAAACTAGACTGACATGCTTGTAGTTAGCCATTTGAATGTTTGTAAAGCCCCCTTATAGGACCAGGCTGCTGTTTCTGGTTCTTTTAACCACTGGATCACTAGCATGGAATCACCTTCGATTAAAAGCTGTTCAGAATTCAGATCTTCGGAAAATTCAGCTCCTTGAAACATTGCTTGTTTCTGGATTAACTGTATCCCCTACTCCTATAGGAGAATATAAAGTGATAATTAGCCCCTCTGCATTTCTAAACATACCTCCAACACTGGATGGTCCCGGATTGCCTAAGCTGTTACCATCAAAGTTGAGTTTAACAATACTCTCTTGAGGAGGTTTCCATTCTACTGACAGTTTAGTTCTCACACTAGAATTTTTGGCAACTGCTTCCCAATTTCTCCATATATCATCAAAAGAGAATGGAGAATATAGTTCCAAAGTCTTCACCCAAATGATGGCTCTATTAATTAAACATTCCCAAACAATGACCTCATTCCTTTCCTTCTCATCAAGACTCTGGAATTTCTTTCCTCCCAGACAGTCCAAACCAATGCAGCCCTAGCACACCCCCACAGGATTCTACCTCTTTTCTTAAGACACCTGAAAGTTGAAGATTCAAATAGATTGCTAATCTGCATCGGCATTATTCACCTGCATCCAAAAAGACTAAAAAGCTTTTCCTAGAGAGCTACAACTAAAGGATAGGATAGTAGTAAATGGAACAACTTTCTTTATTTCCTTTGCAGAGAACACACCAATTGGGGGTGATACTATGATAAGGTCTTCTTTACAGGTTGTCCAAGGTGATACTATGATAAGGTCTCCAATCTCACAAAAGTGGATAGTGTCATTTGAAAACTGTAGGTGTGTAACAATAACACCCTCTCTTCCAACCCTCCATCCTTTAATCAAATTCAGCCTGCCCGCTCTCGAGATAAGTCTACTGAAAACATCAGCTATCAAGGTAAAGAGGAAGGGAGAGAGGGGATCCCCTTGTCTCAGTCCTCTAGTAGTTGGAAAGAATCTCTAACCACTCCATTAACCAGCACAGAATAATGAGCAGTTGGTCATTCTTGATGGAAACCTTGAGGAATCAAATGTTTTCTTCATGGAATTTTTTATACTTTTTGGGAACCATCCGTCATTTTTGTTTTTTGGTTTTGATGTTGGAGGATTAGGATTCACTATTATTATTTCTCAACTTACATAGCCATAGGATTGGTAAGCTTTCAAGTCATAGTTTCTCTTTTCTTTTCCTTTTTTTTTTTTTTTACACATTTGCATTCAATTCTGTTTTTGTAAGTGTGGTGAGCATTATTCTGCCCTACACATATTTACCTATAAAATTTTCTTTTTCCTTTTTTTGAAACTAATGAATGAAATTTCGCATGTTATGTTGTTTCTATTAATTGGTGAGTTATTCCCATAAACACTAGACTGAATCCTTTTCTTTGATCCAAAACATAACCAATTTTATAATGATGAAGCATGACTTACAAGCATCGTCCAATGTCAAGAGTTGGAGGATCTAGCCACAGGCTAAAATGGATCAGTTTGTTTTTTCTTTTTTATTTTTTTCCTGATCATGTAAAGTGAAAGTAGACAGGTAAATAAATTATACCTAGTCAATATTCATAGCCAAATTATTGATCAAGTGGATAGAAAACTGGCAGGGTGGAAAACTATGTACCTATCAAAAGGATGAAATGTAATCTTGATAATAAATCTGCTAACCTGCTTGCAGATAAACATGCTATCCCTTTTTCCAATCCCAGCTTATATAACAAAAACAATTGAAAAGAAGATGCAGAATTTCTTGTGGAAGGAGTGGAGGGAGGAGTTTAAATTCCACTTAGTTAAGTGGAGAAAAAATTGCATTTCACTTGTCAAAAAAAAGTTTGCACTCCAAGGAAGGATTGGTATGTTGTAGTAAGGAGCCTACAGGAAGCCAATATGGCTCCGGGGGTATTGGGAGGAACATAACAGTCTGTGGAGAAGGGTGATCGAAGCTAAGTATGGATCCAGGAATAGGGATTGGGGATCCAAGGTGGGGAAACAATTCTTTTGGCTATTCATTATGGAAAGGAATTGGTATGTTGTAGTAAGGAGCCTACAGGAAGCCAATATGGCTCCGGGTTTATTGGGAGGAACATAACAGTCTGTGGAGAAGGGTGATTGAAGCTAAGTATGGATCCAAGAATAGGGATTGGGGATCCAAGGTGGGGAAACAATTCTTTTGGCTATTCATTATGGAAAGGAATTGACAAAACCTATAAAACATTTAGTGAAGGTATCAACTATGAGGCAGGTGTTGGACAATTTTTGTATGCCCTTAGCTTCAATCGATTTTGATGTACTTTTGATATTTAATGTAAATAAATAAAGTACATGTTTGATTCGTGTTGTGTGGTGTGCTTCTGTGTAAGACCCTAAAACTGGACACTTAATGAGACTTGTGCTAGTTTTAAATGTTCACAGCCGTTGGATAAGTCTGGGGAGATTTATCCTGCCAAGGCTGACACTAGTGTGCTGCCAACTGTTGGGGTGGCTTGTCTCAGCCGCCAGGGTGAGACCCAAGGCACATGTAGTGTATGATTACTTGAACCCTTGAACCGGACCAGATTTCCGGTATTGCCCTGGACCTTGGAGATTGATGGGCAAAACTGGAAAGTTACACCTAACCCTAGACCCGATTATGGTACTGCACTAGGTGTCGGATCGGGCTGTCTTTGATATGCCAATCAGTGAGATCCTTAGTGGGGGTCAAAACCTGGGTATATTGGGCCAGTCTGAGAATTCATCTGAGTGGGTGATCATAGTGACGGGATCAGCCCTTTTGTCGGACAAAGGTAATGATCGGGGATGCACTCTCTCTGATGGAAACCAAACTGCCGGCAGTTGATTTTAATCGTTGAAATTTTGTTTTGCAAAATTTATATATATGATATGTAGATATGTATGGTTTCAAAATGTTTGCAAATGGTTTTAATTCTTGGGATCCATATGAGTAGAGAGTGCAGTACTGTTCCTTGCAGCCGAGGGAGAGGTCATCTCTTGTCGGGCAGTGCTTGATCATTATGGGCTGAGAGGTTAAGTGTAAGGCTATTTGGGATAATACTTGGTGGGCTAATCTTGCATCTTCCCACAGTCCCTGGGTTTTTATAAGATAGCTTGGCCCAGGGACCACTTAGTGTAAGTGTTGGGCCCATAGGGTCCATGTGATGGGTTCAAGGGGGTTCATTGGGCTTCCCAGTGAATTCGACTAGGCCTTGTAACAGAGGCTGGGCCGAACCCATGTGGCTAGTGTGTAGATCAATGCTTCGGTTCCACGCCATACAAAGAAGCCCAACTGGGCAGTAGTTTGAAAGACTTTTGAGCACAAATTACTTAATGGGTCTACAGGCTATTTCAATCTGGGCTGATTTGATTAGTCAATTAAGGGGGTGGGTCTGAGATTAAGATGAGCCCTAAAGCTAATTTAATCTGCAGATAAAATTAAGAAGAGTCCTAATCCAAATACTGATTTGGATAAGGGCAACTCTGTTAGACAGTTTTGTATGCCCTTAGCTTCAATCAAAATGATGTACTTTATGAATTTATTGTAAATAAATAAAAGTGCATATTTCATTCATGTTCCCTTGGTATGTTTCTGTGTAGTACCCTTAAACTGGACACTTAATGAGACTCGTGTTAGTTTAGAATGTTCACAGCCAGTGGGTTGGTCTGGGGAGACCTATCCTGACAAGGCTGACACTGTGGTGCCACCAAGTCGGTTGGGGTGGCTTGTCTCAGTTACCAGGGTGAGACCCTAGGCACACACAGTGTGGGATTAATTGAATCTTTGAACTGGACCAGAATTCCAGTATTGCCCTGGACCTTGGAGATTGATGGGCAAAACTGGAAAGTTACACCCGACCCCTAGACTCGATTATAATACTGCACTAGGTGTCGGATTGGGCTGTCTTTGATGTACCAATCAGTGAGATCCTTAGCGGGGGTAAAAAACCTGGGTATGTTGGGACAGTCTGAGAATTCATCTGAGTGGGTGATCATAGTGACAGGATCAGCCCCTTTGTCGGACAAAGGTAATGATCAAGGATGCACTCTCACTAATGGAAACCAAGACTACCGGTAGCCGATTTCAATCGTTGAAATTTGTTTTGCAAAATATATTTTATATGAGATAAAAGTATATATATATATATATATATATATATATATATATATATATTATGGTTTCGAAATGTTTGCAAAAAGGTTTTAATTCCCGGGATCCATATTTGAGAGAGTGCAACACTGTTCCTTGCAGTCGAGGGAGAGGTCCTCTCTTGTCGAGCAGTGTATGATCATTATGGGCTGAGAGGTTAAGTGTAAGGCCATTGAGGATAATACTTGATGGGCTAATCTTGCATCTGCCCACAGTCCCTAGGTGTTACAAGGTTGCTTGGCCCAGGGACCACTTAGGGTAACTTGATTAGTCTTTAAGGGGCGAATTCTGAGATAAGATCAGCTGATAGGATTGGGCCCACACCCTATCCACTCAGAGAGTCCAAGATATAAATAAGATTTAGATTTGGAAACTTCCTAATTAGATTAGGAACTGGCTGATCTAATCTACAGATAAGATAAGGATTATCCCTTATCTTAAAGGGACTTCTAATCCATATATGATTTGGGTTAGCAACTCCTAATGGGATTAGGAGCTGATCCCTTTAAGTCTATAAAAGGAAGAGGGGGCGGTAGCCTTTAGACACAACACCCAACAGACACAAGTCTAGTCTTCAGAGCTGAGATCACAGAGGAGAGAATTCTGCACCCTACAAGTTCTCTCTAGCTGCCTCCTTCCTGCAGCCGCCGCCTATAGCAGTTCGATCTCCATTGCTTGGGAGAAGTCAAGATTGGATCTTGATTCTAATCTTTTGTAGAAAAGATTGGTAGGAGTTGTATTCACTAGCCGTCCAGGTGATTCTTGGGAAGAATCATGTTCTTAGGAAGGACACTGTTGATTCTGCTCCACCTTGCACTGCGCCATCTTCAGTGGGAGCAGATTTTGGTTTCTACCTTGGGCGTGAACACCTCCATTGAGAGATATTGTTTCTCTGTATCAGGTATTATCTCTCTCTCCTCCTTTTGGTTCAGATCTGGTTCAGTTTATGGTTCAAGAATGATCCTTGAAAATATGATTTTCTAAATAGGGAATTCGATTCCCAGTTGAAGGGAAAGAAAAATTTTTGAAATTCGCCCCCTTCATTCCGCAATCTTGGGCGTCCATGTGATGGATTTCCTATTCCTTCAAACTCTTGATATGATTAGGAGGATTTCTAAATCATTAAGAGAAAAGGAGGAAAACCCTAATTCGAATTACAAGAATTCGAACCCAAGGGGATTTCGCAGAGAACACACCTGCACTCTGAAGATTAGATCTTAGAAACCCTAGAGGAGAAAAGTAGTTCTGCACTCTCTTCTCTAGTTTTCCTCCTCCATCAGCCGCCGCCAACCACCACCAGTTCGATTTCTCTAAGAGGGAAAGATCAAGAAAGAGTTCTTGATATCAACTTTTTCTGAAAGGCTGATTCAGTTCGGTGCTCATTGTTTCCAGAGGATTCTTGTGAAGGATTCAGTGCGTAGGACGCACTCTGCTGGTTCCATTCCACAGTTGCTGTGTCAACTTCAGTAGGAGTGGATCTTGGTGTCTTCTTTGGGCGTGAACACCAACTTTGGGAGATATTACTTCTCTGGATCAGGTATAATTCCTCCTTTGTCTTTTGGTTCAGATCTGGTTCGGTTCTGGTTCAAGTGGGATCCTTGAATTTTAATTCTAAAATCAGGGAATATGATTCCTAGTTGGAAGGGAGGTAGGAAATTTTTGAAATTCGCTCACCCATTCTGCAACAGTTCTGGCGTCCATACGATGGATCCTACCATTCCTTTCAGCAGGGGATAGCAAATATTAGTTTTTTTGAAGATAATAGTGCTTTGGAAGATCATCGAAGGAAGCATTTCCATTCATATTTGATCTATCCCTGAATAAAGAAGCTTTGTGAAAGAGACCTATGAAGAGGTGAATGATTTGATTGTGTCACTGTGTTTTGAAGAAACCCAAATAATTGATAGATGGATTCAGTTCTGGAGCTAATGCAAGTCCTAAATGATGCAAAATTAAACAGGAATCAGGATGACAAGGATATGGGGTTGGAATCACTCAAGTTTTGGTGCTCAACAGTGCCTTCCAAGATCTTTGTTTTTTTTTCCCTTCTTTCAGTGGTAGAAAAGTATAACTGTATCCTTTGTAATAGTCAGTTTGGAATCTGCAAATCATATATTAATTGCAAATTTGCTTTTCACATTTGGACAAGGATGCTTGACTGTTTGTGGTTCAATTATGCCATCCAGGGTCTGTTAACTGTTATGAGCTTATGGATATATGGCAAGTGAGGCGTTTTAATAGGAGTGGGAGGATCATATGGAAAATGCTCCCACTTGCAGTTGTGTCGGCCATTTGAGGAGAGAGGAATGCACATATTTTTGAAATTTAGACTATGGAGGATGGTTTGTCTCTAAGAATGTCGTAGGGATTCTACTGTCTAGGCATGATGCATTTAAAGGAAGATCATAAAACACCTTTTTTGATTTCCGATTTTCTCATGAATAGAATGTGATACATGAGTAGCCCAATGTACAGTCTCTGTGCCGTCTCTAGCAAGGGTATTTGATAATGACTTAGATGATCTTGGAATGCATTTGAACAGTAAATCGATTCTAGGATATGCTAGAATGATCCTATTGGTTCTCTTTTCATCTCTCTCTCTTCCCCCCTCCCCCCCCCCCCCCCCCCCTTTTCCTTCCCCCTCTGTTTACCAATTAATAAAACAGCAATTGGTTGAAAATGCCATACTATGACATTTTGGGTAATTTATTTAAATTGTCAGAGAAGATGACTGTTGGAGCATAGTATTTGGGTTCTGATTGGAGTTTGGTTTATTTGTTCTCAGGTGGGTTGCTAATATGTTTTTTTGTTTGTGTTGGGTGGAACCATGGAAGCATAGTTTTCAAGGCGATGATTTCTAGGCGACATGGCACCCATGGAGGGTTCCTTGCTCAATTGCCAAGCTAATTTGTTCATGGCTCTATGAAATACTTTTATATTCTTATTTTTTGAGATTATAATAATAAATTAAACATTATTAAACTAAAGCATTCATTTTGTGCGTTTATATTACTAGTCTTTTTGTATTATTTTCATATTTATTAGGGTACAATACAATTAACCGACATTTTTCTATATGTTGTACTTTAGAACCTGAATGAATAAGTACAATTTTGTCCAAACAATGGCTTTGACCTTATATTTTTTGGATTTTCTTTTCTTCTTTCTTCTCCTTAATACAAAGTTTATACTTTGTTATGAAATTAAGGAAAGATAGTTGCTAGTTGCTATTGAACCTAGGAAACTACCCTAGAATTCATGGTTTTTATTTAAGAAATTCATCGCGTAGTTACTAATTGCCCTCCTGTCTCCTAGCCTTGCCTTGGCACCTTGAATACTATGTGTACAAGTTGAAAAATGTTTGGAGTTTTCTGGTTAATTGTTTGGGTTTCAATGTCACATCCTAGGACACCAGCGCACACCACTCTATCATCAAGCTCAAGATTGATTCCTGCAAAATCCATTTCAAATGAGGCTGGTTCTTGGCACAATGGCTGGGCTGCTCCATTGTGACCCCGGCGACCAGGGTTCAAATCTTGGAAACAGACTGTGTATATACAGGGATAAGGCTGCATATATCTGTCCTTCCCCAGACTCCACATTGGTAGGAACCTTGTGTACTGGGCTTCCCTTTTAGATTTCTAATCTCCCCCAAACCCCTAAACTCACCTAAAATGATGGTTTCATCTACCAACTATAAATGGCATACCGACTTTCCACTTTTCCCTTTATGAAGCCTCTTATGGACCCTCTTTCATTAGCTCTCTGCAGTAGGCTACTCAAGATTTGTGCCACAAGAATAAATAGTAAAAGAGAGAGATAGAGAAAGGATCTCCTTGTATAATACCTCTAGTGGCTTTAAAAATATTGAGAGTGTGCCATTTGACAAAATGGAAAAATGAGCTGAAGATAAACAACTCCACATCACTTGATTCGATTAGACGTAGAACCTCTTTTCATTCTATTGAGAAGTACTATAATTTTATGAATATGAATAAATGAATAGTATAAGTACAATAATGCATCTAGCATCCCCAGATATTGGCCTAGCCCACTGTAACCACCCCTGTTATTTTCTGGCAACCCATTAGCAGATCATGAAATGCAGTTACAATTTGTTCTCAGCTCTGCAGCCAATCTCTCAACTTCCCTCATTACAAATTTGTATCTCCAATAACCTGTACTGCTCTTTTTTAACTGGCTTGCATATCGAGATCTTGTGGTAAAACCCAACTTTTCATCTCTTTTCTCTTTCCTCTATAATTTCTCTCACTATGACTGCTGTTTTATTGTTATTAGTTTTCATTAAAGTTTATTCAGCTGATTAATTTATAAATGCCTGGGAACTGTGAAGTTGAATTGATTGAAAACAAAAAATGCATACAATACAAGTGGTATAAACAAAAGAGGGACAATATTTTTGTGTGAGAGTGACTGCACAGCAATAACAGAGTGGGCATGATGAGATCCTTTCTCTTTTACTGTTTTTTGATTGTGGACATGATGAAGCTAACATTTACTTCTATTGAATACTCCAAGGTCCATAATTGAAAAGCTTGGAGATGAAAGAATCTCAAATATAAAGATCATTGGAAAGGAGGAGGTTGAGCAAAGTCTGTATGGTCAACTTGTTTTTGGCAAAGGTGTATCTTCTAGTTTGGATGAGCAACTAGCCAAGGAAGCTAGGAAAGCAGGTAGATTAGTGATCTTGAGTTGTTTCTTTATGACTTCAATGGGAGGCATTCTCATTTGTTCATAAGTTTTTGTTTTTTTTTTTTTGGTATTCATTCAGAAGATTTTTATTATTAAAGGCATCATATTTTTTTGTTCCGGAGCAGCTTCTGCTGAGAAACTAAGGATAGCAGAGGAGGTTGCATCCATGCTAAAGCTCAGAGTTGAGATTGGTACAGGCACACCTGAAAGGTCTGTTCGTTTTAAATGTTACATGCACATCTCATATGCATCTTACATCATGAGGGTGGAAAAGAGAACAGAAAAATAGAATTAGTGTAGCATAAAGCAAATGTATTCATTAGTAAAATCTTAAATGTTAAATTTATAAAATATTCGCATTCAAAACTTATACCATCTCAACTGAGTGTCTTTTACTACCAGCCAATGTAATGATTGTGTCCCATTGTCAAAATTAACATTGGTCTTCTGTTTCCAGGTGAATACATGACAGATTGTAATCTTTGGATTTGGATTGTCTTTTTTCTTTTTGTTTTGACAAGTAATTGAGATTTTATTAAAGAATAATCGAAAGATAGAGTGCAGCCTTCTAAATGAATAGAGTACTCCCCACAAGGAGGTGCAACATGCAGCCTCAAAACATCCCAAAATTATCACAATTGAGCCCAAAATAGCTGATTCCTATGTACCCCTTGTTTGGCTAGATACTCTGCCAACCATCTGCTGATCTTCTTTTCCATTGAAAACTCCTGCCCTGTTTTGAGTCACCTTCAATTAGCAAATGTTCAAAACTCTATTCTTTAGCAATGTTGCTTCCTATAACACTGTTTGAACTTATGCATTAACTGAATCTCCCACTCCAATAGGACTAGAAAATAAGCAACAATCTGGCCCTCAGCATTTCTGAAGACTCCCCCAACTCCGGATGGCCTTGGGTTGCCTAGATTACTACCATCAAAGTTTAACATAATAATACTTTCTTCAGGGGGCCTTCACTCCACCACAGGCTTATCTCTAGCAACGGAACTTTTGGCAACCAGCTCCCAATTCCTCCAGATATCATCGAAGGAGAAGGGTAAGAAGTGGTCCAAAGATTTCACCCAATTTATACCCCTGCTTATTTTACAGTCCCATACATTAGTCTCATCCCTCTCCATAGCATTGAAGATTCTGGCATTTGTTTCCTCCCAAACAGTCTACACCAAAGCAACCCTAGCACACCTCCACAAGACTCTACCTCTTTTCTTTGGCCATAGGTTGTAGGGTTAAATAGACTAGTAGTCTGCATCAGCACTATCCACCTGCAACCAAAATAACCAAAAAGTTTCTCCGAAGATCTACAACAAAAGGGCAGTAGCTTAGTAAATGGTAGCGACTTTCTCCATTTGCTTTGCAGAGGATACACCAGTTAAAGGAGATAACGAGACCAGGTCTTTTTTTTTTTTTTTGCAAGTTGTCCAAAGTATTTATTTTTCCAAGAAACACTTCCCAGCAAGGAGCTTCCACTTTAGGAGGAATAGGTTTGGACCAAATATCCTTGATATGAAAAGGCTGAAGATTAGGGACTGAGCCCAAGCAAGAAAAAAAAGAATCACAAGAAAATAAACTCAGAGGATTGGATTGTCAGCTATTGATGTTCCATGGATCTGGAAAAAAAAAAAAGAGAAACGACTAGAATCTTGCCATAAAGGCTCTTTCAACATAAAATCACAAACATCTGATTTCTGGGTAAAGAGTAGACTGATTTCAACAGCACAGAACTATATTTAATTCAAAGATATAAGTGAAATAAGAAGAAAACAAGAAAGAGGGAAGGAAGAGAAGAGGAAGAGAAAAGAAGAAGAGAAATAGATGGGAGAAAGAGCAATCAGATTGTGGGGGTCATTGAACTCCCCACTATCTTTTATGCTTTAGTGCAATGAATGATTAATTATTAAATTTTTAGTTATACACTTAATAGGGAAGTAACAACTAAGAACTAACATGTGGAGGCCCATAGGCTCAATGGTAAACAAACTGGAAAAGCCCATTATACAAAAACAAAACAAGAACTAGAAGATAGGCCCAATAAATAGTGATGCAGAGATGGAGAAGTTTGTGCAAGCAGGTTGATGGAAAAGAACCTTCAAGGTTGGAGGAAAGGAATTTTTGTTTGAAGAAATGAGAATCAGGGGAATGCCAAGCCTGAAGATAAGGGAAGCAAAGAAGGGTATGATTTTTCTGGAAAGGCTAGAAGTAGTTGAATGGCTATGGGACTTCATAATTGGAGCTTGTCAAAAGGCAAGCAAACAAACTGGCAGGAATCTGGTAGTGAAGAAGGCAAGATATATGTGGTTGAATGTAAAGGAATATCAAAGGATTCTACAGAGTATTGGTTGAGCATTTCGGTAGGGGAAGAAAGCAGCTACAGTGTTTCCCAGAAGGAAGACAGAGCCATGACTGGGGGGAAATTAACAGATTACTCAATGAGTTTCTGTGTTAGTAGGTTGACCAGAGTGTTAGTAAGGCGGAATCCATGGAACAGGAGCTTGTTGTTCATGGTTATATGGAGTTGACTAATCTCAAGAAAGATACACTATCAGTAGTTTAACATATGCATAAATTTGATGAACTATCTTTTAGATGTGACACTACAGAAAGTAAAATGCACAAATTAGATAGTTTCAAGAATGGATCAAGCGCTGACAGCAAGAAGTTGTCAATGGTTCAAATTTATGACTTAGATCATGTATTTGAATTGGCTCCCAAGGTAGAGAAGCATCTATTTACAACAAAGAATTTGAAGCCAATGAGAAGAAGGTACTAAGTTGGAGATAAAGCAGATGATTCCTTGCATGTTAATGCCTATCCTAGAGCTAAAGTTGAAAATGAAGCTAGACAACCAAAATTCTAACCTAGAGAAGTTGTAGAAATTGCAGATCAAGAGGGTATGGACCAAGAACAGAAGGAATTATTGGAGTTTCCAACACCCATGATCAGCTTGGGTTTAATGATCAAGAATATACAGAAGTGGAGCAAATTGAAGAAATTCTGGTGCAAGATACAAATTTTCTGGTTGTAGTAGATCTTAGCAAGGAAGTAAGTCATGACTTTACCCTACAAGTTCAATTGCAACCAATTCAGGAGTTACAAGCTGACATAGCACAAGTTCTACCAACATCAATATGGAAGAAGTCTTAGAGTTTACCAAGGAACCAATGGTAGCTAAATACATAGATATGGTGGTTCCTAAACTAGATATTGAAGGAAAGCTCCAAATGTTGCAGTTGAGATTTTGGATATGAAAGTTTGTAGTGATGAAGAAGGGGAAGATTCACCACAAGATAGGCATATTGCTCATTTATGTGTTCAAGAAGCTAATGTTATTGATGATTTAACAAAGAAGGTTATGGAAGGTGGTGTTTCAGATACACAATTCATTGCTTTCTTTTCTATCCATATGTTACATCTATTCTACAGTACAAGTGTATTGAAGAAGCAATGGGAACTCCTCCTTTTGTCATAGTGGCATGCCAACTTTTCATCCTCAAGTTCTTCAAAACTTGAGGGCAGGTTTTTTCAAACCAGGGAGAATGATGCAAGAGCTAAAAAATTGGAATTTTCTGAAATTTTATTTACTTCTGTATTTTTGGACAGTATGGCTGTTTTCATTTTTTTAAGAGTAAAGTCTTCTTTGAATTGAAATGGTATAATGGCAATTCGGTTTGAGTCTTCCTAGGTTTGTCATGAGTCTACAGTTTTGAGTCCTAAGATTCTTATGAGTCTACAGTGTATAAATATGGACGTTTTACACAAGGCTCACTGAAGTTTATTGAGTTTTTATGAGCTTATGCTAATTACAATGAGTGATTCCCATACCCTACAGTGATTCTTTCTTTTTCATTAGAGAAGCCATTATACCCATAAACAGCCATAAATTTCTGATCAAGCCATTCAACATTCTCGAAAGGATTTGAACTTGTCCTACATAAAAAGTATTGCATATGAATGCTATACTTGTACCCGTTTTGAGGCATCTGTATGGTTTAACGTCCAAATAAATGATATGGAACCACTTCTTTATAATTATTATTATTATTATTATTAAAGGATAAAAGTTGCATGTCATAGAAACTACCAAGTTTATGAACATCTTAAACCTTTTATCATCTATAACTGATGTTTTGCCATTTCTTTGTTATTTAATTAGTGTTTGTTCACAATGACGGAAATCTAAAAATTGTGGTTTATACAGTCTTCAAAACATTGTGGCATCATTGCGTGCTGGAGCAGAATATGCAAAAGTACCAGTACAGAACTGTGTGCTTATTGCTGGAAGCCATTCTGGAGTGGTGGGAGCTAAGCAAATTGGCATGCCATATGTGATTCTCCGGAGTAGGTAAGTGTTTTCTCCTTCAAGTTAACTATGTATCAGTGACCAATGTTGAGATATTATTTCAGCATTATGAATGTCTTGATTTGAAATTTTAATGCAGCTTGCACTAGCATCTTTTTAACAATAACAATGTTGGAGTTTTCTTGAAAACATTTGGATGAAGGAGACTTAATATCAATAAATTTTCATCGTTGTCAGATCAACTTAGCTGGTGAGCCTGGTGAAGCAAAAGGCTACATATTTTGATATATCACCTTCTTATGTGGCAACTTCAGGCCACTATCCTCCTTGAATTTGGTGAAATAGCATTCTTTTGTATAAGAATTTTTGGTTTAGAAAACTAAAATCCAATTAATTGGCTTCACCAAGGAAGTCTAATATATGGTATTATATAGGGTTTATCTGAACTGGACAATGAACAATGGTTAATATGCAAATTATATTCATCAGATGGAAGCCTGATGGGCCAGGTCATGCTTTTTACACATGGTTTATGATACATATGTATTCTGTGGAAAAATAAAGAGGAAGAGAAGAAGAAATGAAGAGGGAGAGAAGAAGAAATACTTCTGTATTGATAATGTGTTGATAAAACATGTTGAGCATACAACTTAAATAAGAAAAGATAGGAGAGACAAACTCCTAGGATCTCTCTCAATTACTCCTAGAATCTCTCTCAATTAGGGATGCATTAAATCTTTCCCTTAGTCCTAGGATATGGCTTTCCTAATTTTATTCAAATCTAGTCTTTCCTAAATTTATTTAAATCTGTAATCAACTCAAATCTGTAATCAATCAAATCAAATCATTTTAAATTTGCTGCAAATCATATCTTTCTTAATTTGCCACAAATCATATCTTGCCGACACTCCCCCTCAAGTTGGTGCAAAGATATCTATCATGCCCAACTTGCTAACTTGAAGTTCAAATGGCTGTCTCAACAAGCCCTTAGTCAAAACATCTGCAACTTGTTGCATGGTTGGTACAAACGGAGTGCAAATTATTCCTTCTTCGAGTTTCTCCTTTATAAAGTGTCTGTCAATCTCAACATGTTTAGTCCTGTCATGTAGAATCGGATTATGAGCAATGCTGATAGTTGCCTTGTTATCACAATACAATTTCATAGGAAAACTCACTGGTCTCTTAAGATCTGCTAACACCCTCTTTAGCCAAAGAACCTCATACACTCCTTGAGCCATTGATCTGAATTCCGCCTCAGCACTACTTCTAGCAACTACACATTGCTTCTTGCTTCTCCAAGTAACTAAATTGCCCCAAAGAAATGTGCAGTACCCCGAAGTTGACCTTCTATCAGTGATTGAGCCTGCTCAATCCGCATCTGTATACACTTCAACCCCTCTGTTCTCATTTTTCATGAAGAAGAGTCCTTTTCCTAGTGTGCCTTTTAGATACTTAAGAATTCGATACACAGCTTCAAGATGTTCTTCATACGAGGAGTGCATAAATTGACTCACCATGCTCACAACGAAGGCAATGTCAGGACGTGTATGTGACCAGTAAATCAATCTTCCTACCAGCCTTTGGTATCTACCTACATCTATTGGAATCCCATCTTTAACTTCTCTGATTTTAGCCTTAACTTCTATTGAAGTGTCTGAAGGTTTGCATCCACTCATTCCAGTTTCATTCAAGAGGTCTAGAATATATTTTCGTTGCGAAACCACAATGCCCTTCTTTGATCTAGCCACTTCCATTCCCAGAAAGTACCTTAGTTGGCCTAAGTCTTTAATCTCGAATTCCTTAGCTAAGCTTTGCTTTAGTCTGTTCATCTCTTCAATATCTTCTCCAGTCAAGATTATGTTATCAACATAAACAATCAGAACCGATACCTTGTCTTCGGTGGATCTTTTTGTGAAAAGAGTATGATCAGATTATCCTTGACTATATCCTTGACTTTTAACGAACCTTGTGAATCTTTCAAACCAGGCTCTGGGAGACTGTTTAAGTCCATATAGAGACTTTTTTAGCTTGCATACCTTAGTTCCAAACATCTCAGTGAAACTAGGTGGAGGTTCCATATATACTTCTTCTTCCAAGTCTCCATTCAAAAAGGCATTCTTCACATCCAACTGATTCAGTGGCCAGTCAAGGTTAGTTGCAACAAATAAGAGTACTCGAACTGTATTTAGTTTCACCACTGGAGAAAAGGTCTCAGAGTAGTCCACTCCATACGTCTGATTAAAGCCTTTAGCTACTAGGCGAGCCTTATATCTCTTCAAGGATCCATCTGAGTTGTACTTCAGAGTGAACACCCATTTACAACCAACAACTGTCTTTCCATTCGACAGATCCACTTTCTCCCAAGTAGCATTGTTTTCCAAAGATCTCATCTTCTCAAAAACAGCTTCTTTCTACTCAGGAACATTTAGAGCCTCCTGGATACTGTTAGGAATGGATACACTAGACACGTGAAATAAAGGCACAATATGAAGGTGAAATATTTTTGTAAGATACAAAATTTCACAGAGGATGTTTTGTACAAGACCTAACACCTTTCCTAAGAGCAATGGGAAGATCAAGCTGACTGGAAGAATTATAATTACCTGGAGGAATATTTTCAGGTATTTTTGGAGAATTATCATGAATTTCATTATCCACCTTTAGATCAGATTCTTGTTGATGTTGCGGAATAGTGCCTCTCCTTTTCAGTGCTAGATGTTCCCTTGAATATACAAGGCCTTTATATTGTTTTGCACGCATCTCTGTTGTTTCAGCTTTTTTATTTTGAGATGGCATCACCGAAGGTTGTTCATTTTCAATATTTAATTCATTTGTTTCCACTGATTTTGTATTTTTTGCCTCACTTTCTTTTGATGACTGGTTGTGAGGAACATCATTATGGACAAATTCAAACATTAAATCAGAACCATCTAAAAGACCATCTTCACTAGTGTTGCTCTCCCCTTGAAGATGGGAGTGTCTGTAGTATGAGGTTCCTTCAAAGAATGCGACATCCATAGTCACAAACATCCTTTTCAAAATTGGATTAAAGCATTTGTAACCTCTCTGATTAGTGGGAGAGCCTATAAAAGTACATTTATGTGCTTTTGGATCAAGTTTTGAACATTTAGGATCATGGTTATGAACAAAGGCCACACTTCCAAAAATTTTTAAGGGAATGTTTGTCACTAGCCGAGAGTTTGGAAAACAGTCAATGAAAACCTGTATGGGTGTTTTAAAATCCAAAATTCGTGTAGGCAGTCTGTTAATCAAATAAGTGGCTGTTAAAACGGCTTCTCCCCAAAGATACTTAGGAACCCTAGTTTGAAAACTTAGGGCTCTAGAAACTTCAAGGAGATGTTTTTTTTTCCTTTCAGCCACCCCATTTTGTTGAAGTGTATTATTACACGAACTTTGGTGTATAATTCCTTTCTCAGCAAAAAAATTCCCTAACACATTGTTAAAAAATTCCTTTCCATTATCACTTCAAAAAATTTTAATCTGAGTCTGAAATTGTGTTTGAACAATGTTATAGAAAGTTTTAAACACAGTTTCAACATCTGATTTCTCTTTTAAAAGGAAAACCTAAGTGACCCTTGTATGATCATCAATAAAAGTAATGAACCAACGCTTTCTAGAAAGAGTTGTTACTCTAGAAGGACCCTAAACATCACTGTGAATCATGGTAAATGGTTTTGATTTTTATATGGTTGAGACGGAAAAACAACACAATGATGTTTTGCTAATTCACAAGATTCACACTTAAAACACGAATGATTTTTATTCATGAATAACTTGGGAAATAGATGCTTTAAATATTGAAAGCTAGGATGTCCTAACCGATAATGCCATAACAAAACTTCACTGTCACTAGAAACAAGGATAGAGCTGAAACAAGTCTATCGGTCTTGCCTTTCGAAGGTTGATCCTTTATTAAAGAGGTAGAGGCCACCATCCAGTTTAGCACCCCTAATCATCTTCCTTGAGGTTAAATCCTGAAATTCACAACAAGAAGACAAAAAATTAACCCGACAATTATGATCAAGGGTTAGTTTGTTGACAGATAAGAGATTGTATGATAGGTTAGGAACATGTAGAACATCTTTAAGGTTTAGAGAAGGAGAAATAGATACAGTTCATTTCCCAGCAACAGTAGCAAAGGAACCATCTGCAATTTTAACCTTTTGATTCCCTGCACGGGGTGTATAAGAAGAGAAGAATTGTGAAGTGCCGGTCATATGATCAGTGGCACCTGAATTTAATATCCAGGAGTCATTAGATTTGGTACAAGCAATGGTTGCAATGAAAAAATTACCTGATTGGGCTAGAGAGCAGGATGGGTTAGAGTTTCTAAACGATTGAGATTGAAACATTTTATATAATTGCTCTATTTGTTCCTTTGTGAAAGGAAGAGACTCTAAGGATGATTGATGCCCTGGATCCGAATTGCTTACTTGAAGCGCGCGGACATCTTCCCCTGACTTGTTGTCACTGTCTGAGTTTTTCTTCCACATTCGGGTATTCAGTTCGAACAGTTGTGAATGATTGTCAAGATCTGAATAGGTTTCCCTAACAGCTTCGCACACATCACGAGCAGTCGACAGGAACATGAATGGTTTTCCAACCACAAGATCCATAGAGTTGATCAGCCAGGCAGTAACCCTAGAATTTTCAAAACGCCACTGCCTGTACTTTGGATCATCAGTGGCTGGTGGTTTTACTTCACCGTTCAAATAGCCGAGTTTCCCTTTGCCATCGATCACCAACCGCACGAACTGAGACCACTCAAGATAATTCTTTCCATTAAATTTGTGAATGATAATTTGAAGAGAATTCTCATAAAGAGCGATGGCCGCTGACTGAATACCTCCCTCCAAAGATGTCACACCACTAGTAGCATCCGAAGAGGCTGAACCAGAGCAAACCATGGCGGCCTTAACATTCATGATCAGACTCTAAAGCTCTGATACCATGTGGAAAAATAAAGAGGAAGAGAAGAAGAAATACTTCTATATTGATAATGTGTTGATAAAACATGTTGAGCATACAACTTAAATAAGAAAAGATAGGAGAGACAAACTCCTAGGATCTCTCTCAATTACTCCTAGAATCTCTCTCAATTAGGGATAGATTAAATCTTTCCCTTAATCCTAGGATATGACTTTCCTAATTTTATTCAATTCTAATCTTTCCTAAATTTATTCAAATCTGTAATCAAATCAAATTTGTAATCAATCAAATCAAATCTTTCTAAATTTGCAGCAAATCATATCTTTCTTAATTTGCCGCAAATCATATCTTGCGGACATATTCTTTCTAGGAATCTTTAAAGAGATATTTACAGATAGGTATATTGTACAATTGTACTTTGGGGGTAATGACACAAGTACCCAAACTTTAAAGTGCAACAACCAAGTACTCTGAACTTTTAGAAATATACACTCAGTTTAGCTGTTAGCATTCCGTCAATTCTCTTCAACTTCTCGTTCAAGCTTCAATTCTCTCTCTCTCTCTCTCTCCCCCTCCCTCCATTTTTGTCCTCCAACTCCTCTTCCTTCTTCATTGATTGAACCCATGGAATTTGAAGCCCAAAAATCTCTTCCTCAACATCAAAAGGAATTTGAAGGTTATAGATTTTGGAGTCAATGCATTATTCTCCAAGCACTTGAAATAGGATGGTCAGTTGCATATGATGTGCGGAACTTAAAAATGCTCCTTGAAGTTCCAAATCATTTTTTAAGAAGAGAAGTGGAACTATATGTAAACTCACTAAAGAGCTTTAAATAGCTATTTTAGTTAATGGCTTTCTAGTGGGCTTCTGACAACTAGTTTGTTAGTGGGTTTGTAACAACTAGTTTTCCATTGAATTCCTCGATAGTTATATTTTTCTCTATATCAAGCAATGTAACTTCAAGCAAGGAGAGTTCCAAAATTTTACCTTTATTTTTCGAAGCTAGAAGCTTTCTTTTGAGGGTTAAAAGAGTCCTCTCTTGGTGAGTAAACCCTTTCTTCATTGGATGAGTCTCCAAACATTAATGTAATCTATCATTTATTAATGAAATTCCATCCAAATTCCCTCTTCTCCTTTCTTTTTTGAATTATTTTCTATTTTCTTTCTTATTACATAAGCAACATCAAGTGGTTCAATTTGAATTGTCTAGGTAGTCACTTAGTGTTGGGATGATCCATCCATTACCAAACATCAAAACTGAGACAAATGACCTATTATTCACCACCCTGTCAAGATGCTCATAAATACCAATTAATTGCTTAGATGTAATAGACTGTGATAGGGTCAATATTGCTTGCCTCTTGTATAATTTTTCTTTTGGAAATTTGCATTTCCTTTTTTCAATTTTGTGCTATTAGTTCTGATTTCTTTAAGGGTTCTTGGGGAAGTACCACTAGAGCATCGACTTAACATGTCAACATCTTCAATCTCCAGCAATGTTACATATAGTAGAGCTTTAGAGGAGGAAACTAAGGTGACATGTATAATTTTTCTTTTGGAAATTTGCATTTCCTTTTTTCAATTTTGTGCTATTAGTTCTGATTTCTTTAAGGGTTCTTGGGGAAGTACCACTAGAGCATCAACTTAACATGTCAACATCTTCAACCTCCAGCAATGTTACATATAGTAGAGCTTTAGAGGAGGAAACTAAGGTGACATTCTGTTGCTCTGGAGTCTGTCTAAAAAGCAAAAAAAAAAAAGCTTTGAAATAAAAGTATTTTGAAAATTATGCTTTTTGTTTTTTCTGATGTCTAATGTAGGAAGGACATTTTGGGGAAAAAAGAAATTTGAAAATAAGAGGTACTAAAAGAATAGTATGAAGTCTATAAACATTTCCTTTTGAAAATTATGTATATTGTCAAGGACTTGAGGCATAAGTGAAGTTTGCATTTTTATTCCTACATATAGCATGTCAATCAATACGGGCATGATCAAGCATGTAGTGTTTTAAAAGCGCAAGGTGCAAAAAAAGATAAAGGGGAAATTTGCACTTGAGGCGCAAGGTGCAAGGCATTGCACCTTAAAAAAAATATTAATAAAAAATATAAACTTAAATTTTAAAATAAATGTTTTAAAAACCTATTATCCAAAATTAAAATACATAATCATAACATGTAAAGTGTATTCTAATGAAAATTTAAAAATAAAATCAAACATATAAAATTTTTCAAGCATATAAAACCCACAATCTCTTTTTTATCCCTAATTGTATTACTTCAAGTAACTAATATGATGTATTGCCTTCCTGATTATTCTACGCACCGCCTTTGTACCATGCCCTTGAAACAAGCCCAAACACGTCTATGTTAGGGTCTTAAATTCTTAATTCTCACACAAAAAAAATAACGATTTTATAATTTTAATTGCCTTTTAAGAATATATTTTATTAGGACGAACGAATGAACAACATTAGCAAATAGGGGGTTCTCAGAGCTTTGGTGAGTAAGCGAAATAAGTGAAATATTTTAAAAGGGCACACAATTGGGCTGAGTTACAAAGCACATCAAGTGCACACCTAGGTGCACCAGGCATGCGCCTTTTGAAAATGCTGCGCCTAGGACCTAGGCAAGGCACATTCCCTAAAATGCATTTTTTTTTATCAATAATTGTGAAATGTATTAATTAATATTAAGAAGAATTACAAAGCAAGGGGCCTAAACAATCTTAGCTCCCAAGTACAATCAATGAGCAGCAAATACAATTACAATAAAGCCCAAAACAAAAAGCTCCTATTAACCCCTTGCCTAGCTAAACCATCTGTCAGTGAGTTTGCACTTCTCTTAACCCAATTGTACTGAATTTCAACATCCTTAGTCAGCCACTTAAATTTTCTTTTTTCATTGCTGTACTTCCATATCCTTGAGTTATCCTCTTTTAACCAGTTCACCACAACTTCAGAGTCTCCTTCAATGATCAGCTTACTAAATTGCAGCTGCTTGGCTCTTCGTACCCCTTCAAGAGCTGCAAGAATCTCAGCCCTCAAAGAGTCTCCTTCCCCAATTGGTCTTGAAAACATAGCTAACAGATTCCCATGTTCATCTCTTATTGCTCCCCCTATTCCAGATGGTCCTGGATTGCCAATACTACTGCCATCAAAATTCAGTTTAATAAAGTTGTTAGGTGGAGGACTCCAGTAAGAAAGTAATGCCTTCTTATCTGAAGCTAATTCTGCAATTTCCTTCCAGTTTTTTACCATCTCATCTATTGAGAAATCTGCAAAAAATGCCTAAGTTTTCAGCCAATGCATCACCCTAATATGGATTACCTCCAAAAGTACTTCCAAGGTTCTCTCCTTTTCTGAGAATATCCGTGAGTTCCTCTCCTCCCAGACAGTCCAACATACTGCAGCCCTTATATGTCTCCACATAACCTTGGCCCTTTTTGTTGGCCCACTCGACATGTAACTGAATAAACTCTACACATTCAAAGGGGGGATCCACCTGCACCCAAACAAAGAAGTACACCACTCCCAAATGCCTTTAGTAAACCGACAGGAAATCAGTAAATGGTATTCAGACTCACCATCAGCTATATAGAGAGCACACTAATGAGGACACAAACAACTGTTGGGTCTTTTTCTTTGAAGTAGATCACATGTATTAACTCTTTCCATAAAGGCTTCCCAACAGAAACTCCTAACCTTAGGGGGTATAGGAAGACACCACACCTCTTGAACAGGGAATGATAAACCCAAAGAAGGTTGTGTTAGATCTTTAAAGAAAGAAGCACATGTGAAAGAACCAGAGGGGGTGAGAGACCAAATTCTACTGTCTATCTTTGTTGGCTTTAATAAAACCCCTTCAAGAATGGATGGCAAGGATAAGATACAATCAAACTCTGTGTCCCTGATTTCCCTTCTAAAGCCCAAGTTCAAGCTGAACCCAGAAGTTGAGTTAGAAGGAACAAGGAAGGAGGAAACTGATTCATTTTTAAGAGTGGAAAGAGTGAAAAGACTCAGGAATTGATCTTTTAAAGGGGAATCCCCAATCCAGATATGTTCCAAAAAATTGATGAGATTACCTGAGTGCAAGTCATACCTGATCCATGGAGAGAACAAAGGCAAAATAGCTTGAATAGCTTTCCAAGGTGCTTCTCTTGTAGTCCTTGCCAAAATCCCAGAATCTCATCCATTGTTTGCTACCCCATGAATGCTGCCCACTATCTTCACCCACAGCTTATCCTTCTCCAAAGAGAATCTCCACAACCATTTCTCTAGTAGTGCCAAATTCCTATTCCTTATATTCCCAATACCCAAACCTCCCTCCCTCTTGCTACTACAAACCATCTCCCACCTAACCTTATGGTCCTTCTCCTCCCCTGGCTCCCGAAGAAACTCTCTCATTTGTTTTTCTAACCTGTTAGCCACCTTAGCTGGAATCTTAAAGACTGATAAGAAGTAGACAGGAAAGTTAGCTAATGTAGATCTAATTAAAGTGATTCTCCCACCAAGAGACAAATAATTATTCTTCCAAGTTGCAAGTCTCTTTTCAAACCTCTCCACAACCAGAATCCAAAACTCATCTTTCTAAGGGTTGTCTCCTAATAGCAAACCGAGGTAATTTAAAGGCCAATTAGAAACTACGCACTCCAGGATGTCTGCACCTCCGATGTCTCCCCCTCCCTCATATTGACCCCCACTAGACAACTCTTCTCAAATTTCACCTTAAGGTTTGACATTTGCTCAAAGAGTTGTATAGTGAGCTTCGGGTTTCTTATCCTATTAAGGTCCCCTCCTTCACAAAAGAGTATTGTGTCATCTACAAATTGCAAATGTGAGAGTGGCACGCTCTCCCTTCCAACTCTCCATCCTCCTATTAAGTCCCTGGAGTTTGCTCTAGAAATTAATCTCCCCAAAACCTCTACGACCATCGTGAATAAGAAGGGGGAAAGAGGATCTCCTTGTCTTATTCGTCTCAAAGCTGGAAAGAAATCTACCACTGTCCCATTTATCAAAATGGAATAATGGCATTTCCTGATACATTCCATCACCCACTTACACTACCTGTCTCCGAACCCAATTAGACCATAACCTCCAACAAGAAGGACCATTCCACCATGTCATAAGCCTTTTCCAAATCCAATTTGCATACCACCCCTTTTTTCTTGGATCTCTTGAACTCCTCCAAATTCTCATTTGCTATCAGTATTTGATATGTTATTTGCCTACCTTTCACAAAAGCTCCTTTGTTGTCTGTTATAAATGTTGGGAGCACTTTTCTAATTCTAATGGACAACACCTTAATGATGATCTTATATAGGCTATTAACCAGGCTGGTCGGCCTATAGTCTCTCAGGTGATTTGCATTCCTTTTCTTGGGAACCAAGAATAAAATTCATCAAACACTAGCCTTAGGTCCTCTTTTAATATCTCCCAACAATCCTGATAAAAAGTCGTCGTAAAACCATCAAGGCTTGGTGCCTTTGATCTGCCCATAGAGAACACTGCTTCCCTTATCTCTTCCACACTTTCCAGCCATTCTCATTCCTCCAGTTTTAGTGTGGGCCATTCCAATCCTTCAAGCCATACCCTATTGTTTAGGGGACTTCTAAAAATAGACCTAAAATGATTTGCGAAGGCCCCTGCAATTTCTCTTTGATTGGAAATTATTGCCCCTTCAATCTCCAAACTTGAGATATAATTCCTTCTCCTTCTTCCATTTGCCATTGCATGAAAAAACTTCGTATTTCTATCCCCCTCTTTCAACCACTTACACCTTGACTTTTGTCTCCAACTTATTTCCTCCTACAGAAGACAATCCTCTAATTGTTTGTGTAGTTTCCATCCTTGCTCTTTATCCTCTTCTATAAAACAACCCCCCCCTTCCTTACTATCCAAGGCCTCAATTTGAGCAGTCACCAGTTGTTTCCATTCCTCTAGTCTTCCAAAATCTAATAGATTCCACTCGTTAATTCTACTTTTCAGATATTGAAGTTTTTTATGAAACCTCATTCTACTCCATTTCAGTCTTGGATTACTCTCCATTTCCCTTCCCGTGTGCCATTTTTATGTAAAGCATTAATCTCTTCCTTCATAGCATCTGTCTATTCAGGCACCAAAAGAGCTTCTTCCACATTCTTAGGAATAGGAACGCTGTCAATGGAAGAGAGAAAGGCCCAAAAGGAAGGTTAAATGTTCTCATAGGAAACAAAGTGGGAAATGGAGTGTTTAGTGGTGCAAGACTTATCACCTTTCCGATGAGCAATAGAAAGGTCAAGGTCATCAGCAATAGAGGTATCAATGGCAATAGGGTCAAGAACATCAATGGGAACCAAGGTACCTGGTTGGGTAGAATCCACCCCCGGAGAATTTGATGCCATTGGTGGTATAGCTTCTAGATGTTCCACAGCTCTTGAACTTGGCTGGCCTTTGTGACGTCGAAAGAAAACATGAAAGGGAGGAGGATCAAGAAGAAGAGGGAGTTGAACTAGTTTCTCCTCATTCCTACACTCCCCCTGAGGAGAAACAGGGAAGAAAGGCTCATTTTCAAAGAAAGAGAGATCCATAGAAACATAATATCTCTGAGAGACAGGATCAAAGCATCGGTATCCCTTTTGAGTAAAGGAGTACCCCAAGAAGATGCAAGGAATAGCATGAGGATCCAATTTTCCACGGGTGGGCGCTAGATTTGAACAAAGCAACGGCAACCAAACAAACGAGGAAGAATAGAAAGAAGATGAGCCTTAGGAAAAAAGAAGCTGATGTGGGGCTTTGCACCGTAACCAACGAGAGGGTGTACGGTTAATGAGAAAGGTAGCACAAAGGACAGCCTCAAGCCAAACGTTCCGGGACATTCATATGAATGATTAAACCCCTAGCCACTTCAAGAAGGTGTCGGTTCTTTCTTTTAGCAACACCATTTTGTTGTGGTGTTAGGGCACATGAGCTACGGTTAAATGATCCACGCAAAGCAAAGAATTCCATGAGATCATTATGAAAATACTCTTTGGCATTATCGGATTGGAAAATTTGGATCTCAGTTTGAAATTGGGTGAAGATCATTCAATGGAGTAATCATCAATTGTAGCCACTCTCAGATGGGATATATCCATGTGTATCTAGAGTAATCATCAATTGTAGCCACTCTCAGATGGTAATGTAATAGGGCCCCAAACATCAAAATGAATAATATGGAAAGGAAATTCAGATTTATTATTCTATGTATATCTCTATATAAATATATTTTGCAAAAATAAATTTCAATAGTTGAAATCAACTATCGACAGTTTAGGTTTCCATCAGAGAGAGTGCATCCCTGATTATTCACTTTATTCGACGAAGGGGCTGACATTGTCACTATACCACCCACTCAGATGAATTCTCAGACTGTCCCAACATACTCAGGTTTTGACCCCCCTCTAAGGATCTCACTGATTGGCATATGAAGGATAGCACAATCCAACACGTAGTGTAGTATCATAATCGAGTCTAGTGGTCAGGTGTAATATTCTAGTTTTATCCATCTATCTCCAAGGTCCATGGCAATACTGGAATTTTGGTCCGGTTCAAGGTTTCAAAAAAAACCCACACTACATGTACCTCAGGTCTCAATCTGGCAGTTGAGACAAACCACCCCTACCAACTTGGCCATACATCAGTGTCAGCCTTGGCCAGATAAATCTCATCAGATTTATCCAATGGCTGTGAAGATTCTATACTAATACGAATCTCATATGTATCCAATTTAAGGGTATTATACAGAAACACAGCATAATAAGCTGAATCAAATCTGTACTTTATTCATTTACAATAAATGTCATAATGTACATCATGCTGATTGGAGCTAAGGGCATACATTGTCTAACAACTCCTACTTGCACTTAGGTTCAATCGGGTATAAGCCGGAGTCCCATACTTTCCATGTGTTTCTCAAACACTTTCTGTGTTAGTGGCTTAGTCAGTGGGTTTGCTACATTTTCCACTGATGCTACCTTCTGAATCAGGATGTCCTCTCTTCCAACTATCTTCCGTAGTACATGGTACTTCCTCTCGATGTGCTTTGACTTCAAGTGGGCTCACAGTTCCATAGCATGAGCAATGACTCCAGTGTTGTCACACAATAGTGGAATGGGTGATGTGCTGGATGAAACTTCTCCTAATTAATGAAAGAACTTCTTCATTCACACGGCTTCCTTGGCAGCTTCACTTGCAGCAATGTACTCGGCCTCGGTTGTGGAATCTGTAGTGGACCATTGTTTGCTGCTTTTCCAGTTAACTGCACAAGACCCCACCATAAAGATGTATCTAGATGTAGGCAATGAGTTCTACAATGCTTAATCAATTGACAAGTTTGACATGTAAACTCTGACGCTAACACTGACTTAAATAACTTTGGAAACACCAATTTTAAAGACTCAAAAGACAAATGACCAAGACGATTGTGCCATAAATAGACCTGACTTGTACTAGACTGACTTTTAGACTCTGTGACTGTAAGACCAGCCTTATTCTCCAGCATGTAGAGTCCATCTACCATACATCCTCTACCAATCGTCTTCTCTGAGGCCAAATCTTAGAGCACACAATAAGAAGGGAAAAAGGTCACTAAGGAGTTTAAAGAATTAGTGATACTACTAACAGAGAACAAATTAATAGGGAATTTTGGAACATGTAAAACATTAGTTAGGATGAGGCTAAAGGGAAGAGAAATGGTTCCTTGACCAACTATGGTAGAGTATGAACCATCAGCTAGTCTCACCTTGTCTCTTCTAGAGAGGAGGTGGTAGGTCTGGAAATAAGTGAACTTACCAATCATATGTTTTGACACTCTAGAATCAATTATCCAAGGAGAGTCAGGGGAAAGAGACAATACATGGAAAGTTGTGGTAGCGTTACCTGATGTAGACACAAATGAAGTTGAAGGAGGAGAATCCATCTGACGAATTGTTCTACCATAGAGGTCTAAATGGTCACGGAAGGAATTAATAATATCCTCCCTCGGTCAAAACCAGAAATGTGTCTCTGAGTCATAGTAGTAGTGGGGGCCTGATTCTCCTGAGAAGCCATATTTGCTGTGATGAACTTTCTTGGACCTTGCTGTCCTAACTTCTTATTCATATCTGAACCTTGCTTCTTGTTGACAAGATATGATTTGCAGTAAATTAAGAAAGGTATGATTTGCTGCAAATTTAGAAAGATTTGATTTGATTGATTACAGATTTGAATAAATTTAGGAAAGATTAGATTTGAATAAAATTAGGAAAGTCATATCCTAGGATTAAGGGAAAGATTTAATCAATCCCAATTTGAGAGAGATTCTAGGAGTAATTGAGAGAGATCTTAGGAGTTTGTCTCTCCTATCTTTTCTTATTTAAGTTGTATGCTCAACATGTTTCATCAACACGTTATCAATACAAAAGTATTTCTTTTTCTCTCCCTCTTCATTTCTTCTTCTCTTCCTATTTTTTTTTCGACATGGTATCAGAGCTTTAGGGTCCGATCATGAATTTTAAGGCCGCCATGGTTGGCTCTGGTTCAGCCTCTTCAGATGCTACCAGTGGTGTGACATCTTTCGAGGGAGGTATTCAATCAACGGCCATCTCTCTCTGAGAATTCTCTTCAGATTACCATTCACAAATAGAATGGAAAGAATTATCTTGAGTGGTCTCAGTTCGTGCAGTTGGTGATCGACGACAAAGGGAAACTCGGCTATTTGAATGGCGAAGTAAAACCGCCAGCCACTGATGATCCAAAGTACAGGCAGTTGCGTTCTGAAAAATCTATGGTTACCGCCTGGCTGATCAACTCTATGGATCCTGTGGTTGGAAAACCATTCATGTTCCTGTCGACTGCTCGTGATGTGTGGGAAGCTGTTAGGGAAACCTATTCAGACCTGGACAATCATTCACAATTGTTCGAACTGAATACTCGAATGTGGAAGAAAAAATCAAACAGTGACATCAGGGGGAGATGTCCGCGCGCTTCAAGTAAGCAATTCGGATCCAGGGAAGCAATCATCCTCGGAGTCTCTTCCTTTCACAAAAGAACAAATAGAGCACTTATATAAAATGTTTCAATCCCAATCGTTAAGAAACTCTAACCCATCCTGCTCTCTAGCCCAATTAGGTAATTTTTTCATTGTAGCCATTGCTTGTACCAAATCTAATGGCTCCTGGATATTAGATTCAGGTGCCACTGATCATATGACCGACACTTCACAGTTCTTCTCTTCATATACACCCTGTGCAAGGAATCAGAAGGTTAAAATTGCAGATGGTTCATTTTGCTACTGTTACTAGAAAAGGAACTATGTCTATTTCTCATTCTCTAAATCTTAAAGATGTTCTACATGTTCCTAACCTATCATACAATCTCTTATCTGTTAGCAAACTAACCCTTGATCATAATTGTCGGGTTAATTTTTGGTATTCTTGTTGTGAACTACAGGATTTAACCTCGGGGAAGATGATTGGGGGTGCTAAACTGGATGGTGGCATCTACTTCTTTAATAAATGATCAACCTTTGGAAGGCAAGATCGACAGACTTGTTTTAGCTCTATGTCGGTTTCTAGTGATAGTGAGGTTTTGTTATGGCATTATCGGTTAGGACATCCTAGCTTTCAATATTTAAAGCATCTATTTCCCAAGTTATTCATGAATAAAAATCATTCGTGTTTTAAGTGTGAATCTTGTGAATTGGCAAAACATCATCGTGCTGATTTTCCGTCCCAACCATATAAAAAATCAAAACCATTTACTATGATTCACAGTGATGTTTGGGGTCCTTCTAGAGTAACAACTCTTTCTGGAAAGCGTTGGTTCATTACTTTTATTAATGATCATACTTGGATCACTTAGGTTTTCCTTTTAAAAGATAAATCAGATACTGAAACTATGTTTGAAACTTTCTATAATATGGTTCAAACACAATTTCAGACTCAGATTAAAATTTTTCAAAGTGATAATGGAAAGGAATTTTTTAACAATGTGTTAGGGAATTTTTTTGCTGAGAAAGGAATTGTACACCAAAGTTCGTGTAATAATACACCTCAACAAAATGGGGTGGCTGAAAGGAAAGTCAAACATCTCCTTGAAGTTGCTAGAGCCCTGAGTTTTTAGACTAAGGTTCCTATGTATATTTGGGGAAAAGCCGTTTTAACAGCCACTTATTTGATTAACAGACTGCCTACACGAATTTTGGATTTTAAAACACCCATACAGGTTTTCACTAACTGTTTTCCAAACTCTCGGCTATTGACAAACATTCCCTTAAAAATTTTTGGAAGTGTGGCCTTTGTTCATGACCATTATCCTAAACGTTCAAAACATGATCAAAAAGCACATAAACGTATTTTTGTAGGCTATCCCACTAATTAAAGAGGTTACAAATGCTTTGATCTAGTTTTGAAAAGGATATTTGTGACTATGGATGTCACATTCTTTGAAGGAACCTCCTACTACAGACACTCCCATCTTCAGTGGGAGAGCAACACTAGTGAAGATGGTCTTTTAGTTGGTTCTGATTTAATGTTTGAATTTGTTCATAATGATGTTCCTCACAACCAGTCACCGAAAGAAAGTAAGGTAGAAAATACAAAATCAGTGGAAACAAATGAATTAAATATTGAAAATGAACAACCTTCGGTGATGCCATTTCAAAATAAAAAAGCTAAAACAACAAAGATGTGTGCAAAACAGTATAAAGGCCTTGTATATTCAAGGGAACATCTAGCACTGAAAAGGAAATGCACTATTCCGCAGCATCAACAAGAATCTGATCTGAGGGTGGATTATGAAATTCATGATAATTCTCCAAAAATACCTGAAAATATTCCTCCAGGTAATTCTAATTCTTGCAGTCAGCTTGATCTTCCCATTGCTCTTAGGAAAGGTGTTAGGTCTTGTACAAAACATCCTCTGTGAAATTTTGTATCCTACAAAAATATTTCACCTTCATATTGTGCCTTTATTTCACAAGTGTCTAGTGTTTCCATTCCTAACAGTATCTAGGAGGCTCTAAATGTTCCTAACTGGAAAGTTGTTTTTGAGGAGATGAGATCTTTGGAAAAGAATGCTACTTGGGAGAAAGTGGATCTGTCGGATGGAAAGACAGTTGTTGGTTGTAAATGGGTGTTCACTTTGAACTACAACTCAGATGGATCCTTGGAGAGATATAGGCCTCGCCTAGTAGCTAAAGGCTTTACTCAGATATATGGAGTGGACTACTCTGAGACCTTTTCTCCAGTGGCGAAACTAAATACAGTTCGAGTACTCTTATCTATTGCAGCTAACCTTGATTGGCCAGTGAATCAACTAGATGTGAAGAATGCCTGTTTGGGTACTTGTGTCACTACCCCCAAAGTACAACTGTACAAGTTACCTATCTGTAATTATCTCTTTAAAGATTCCTAGAATCAATATGTCGGCAAGATATGATTTGCGACAAATTAAGAAATATATGATTTGCTCCAAATTTAGAAAGATTTGATTTGATTGATTACAAATTTGAATAAATTTAGGAAAGATTAGATTTGAATAAAATTAGGAAAGTCATATCCTAGGATTAAGGGAAAGATTTAATCAATCCCTAATTGAAAGAGATTCTAGGAGTAATTGAGAGAGATCCTAGGAGTTTATCTCTCATATCTTTTCTTACTTAAGTTGTATGCTCAATATGTTTCATCAACACATTATCAATACAGAAGTATTTCTTTTCTCTCCCTCTTCATTTCTTCTTCTTTTCCTCTTTATTTTTCCACACTTCTTTCTCAATTCCTGGGCCCATTTTGGTTTCCCATGAAGATCCTAGCATGTTTCATGGATGTGTCAGGGTTTCTGGCAATGGGTGCACTATAGTTTGTCTTTGTCCTCCACCCTTTTATGAAGGTCGCCCTTCTTAAAAAAATTTCCCCCACTTGTAGTAACATTTCCTTTCGCTGCCAACACAACTGCATCCCCTCCAGAGTTGTTCATTAAATTTCTTCTACTTTCTTCTGACTGTACTAATGCATAAACCTCCTGGACAGATGGAAGATCGTTGTTTCCTAGGATTTGGACTCTAATGGATTCATACAGTGGGTTCAAGCCATGGAGAAATGCAAACACTCTTTGTTGGGAAACAAGTTTCTTGTATGCTTTTGCATTTTCATCACACTTCCAGTCTACACTCTGGTAGTTCCAGACGGAGGTCAAGTCTGAATAGTACGTAAAAAGGTTCCTCTCCCCCTGTTTACAAGTGGATGATTCTGCTTGTAACTGATAGATTTTTGCATAGTGACACAGTTCAGAATAGGTCGATTTTGCTTGTCCCCAAATCTCATAAGCCATTTCAGCCCACATAAAGTTCTGTCTCACCTGGGGTTGCATAGACACTTGAAGCCAAGACATAACCATGTTGTTTTCCTGGTTCCATCTATCATACTCAGCATTCCCGAAATTTGGTTCTTTAATTCTCCCATTTATATACCGTATCTTCCCCCTTGCAGTAATATATAACTTGATCCCCCTCGACCACTCTAAATAATTTAAGCCATCCAGGGGTACAACAGCCATAGGGAAGGATAAATCCATACACCCACTTATTCCGTTCTGCATTGAGGAGACACCACTCCCCTCCTTTTCTCTTTCTTAAAGCTCAGTTCTTCAAACAAAATTAGTTTCTGTTACAGAACTAACAGGTCATCACTGGCCTACCATAAATCAAGTATGGCTGCTGTCGCAGCATGTGCAGGTCCTCTCTTGACCTACAAATCAAGTATGGCTGTTGTCACAGCATATACAGGTCATCCCCTGACCTATAAATCCATCAGAAGGCTGCTGTTGCAGCATATAAAGGTCATCACCGACCTATCGTCTATTACAGGGATCAGCTGATCCCACAGAAAAGGAAAGAAGGAGGTGCTGCTCACCTCACATCAAATAACTGAACCTATTACAGGTTTTGTTCTGGCACACGACCAGAAAAAAGAATAAAAAGGAGAAAAGGAGAGAGAGTACTTCAGTCTGATGCAGAAAAGAATACTGGATCTGGATCTTCAACAAATCCCACTGTAGCTGGTGAAGGAAGAAGACAGAAAAGAGGTTTGCTCGATCTCTTCTTTCAAATCTGATAGTCCCACTCTGATACCATGTTGTTCAGAAGAGAAGAAGGAAGAAAAGAGAAGAGAGAGGAGAGGAGAAAAGAGATTTGGAGTCTCAAAGAGCTGCTGGTGGCGCAAGCTTTTTATTATTTATACTAGGGTGACACAACATAAAATAAAAGATGATGAAAGTACCAAAGTACCTTTGCGGTACTAAACTTACAGAATAACAACCTTTTAATGCTTTCCATTGATATACTCTATTTTCCCCTTGCAGTGATATATAGTTTGTTGAGTAGTCCGGTTTGTTTTTATTTAGTTAGGAAGTTGTTGGGCCTTAGGCCCATTAGTTTATGTTTTTTTTTAAGTTGACTGTTCAGCTTTTAGTAGCCGCCCTACTAAGGGCATCCTTGTAATATCTCATCTTTAAGTTAAATATAAATATAATGAGAGGTAGGCGGCTAGGGTTTGTTAACTTTCACAATCCTGGCTGACCTCCTACTCTTTTCTTCTCCTTCTCTACTGCTGAAATCTTCATCTTCCCCCCCTTTCCTTTCGCAAGAAACTTGACTGAATCAGCAAATAGTGATTTCTACTTGGTATCAGAGTAGGCCGAAGCTTCTTGAAGTTGTTCTCTCATGCAGCCCTAGATCGGCCGACTGCATGGTGATTTAAGAGGCTGATCGAAGTGAAAGAATGGTAGGATCCATCTAATGGACGCCATAAAAGGTGCGGAATGGATGGGCGAATTTCAAAAATTTTCCTACCTTCTCCCAACTGGGAATCATATTCCCTAAATTTAGAATACAATATTCAAGGATTCTACTTGAACCATAATGAAACCAGATCTGAACCAAAAGGAAATAGGGAGGATTATACCTGATCCGGAGAAACAGTATCTCCCAAAGTTGGTGTTCATGCCCAAAGAAGACACCAAGATTCGCTCCCGCTGAAGATGACACAGCTGTGGATGGAACGGAACCAGCAGGGTGCGTCCTACACACTGGATCCTTCACAAGAACCCACTAGAAACTCTGAACACCGAATCCTTTTCAGTCTTTTTTGCAAGACTGATGTCAAGAACTGATTTCTTGACTTCTTTCTCCTACAAAGATCGAATCTTGCAATAGGGGTTGGCGGCGGCTGGAGGAGAACTCCCAGGACGAAGATGGCTGAACAGCTTTTCTTCTCTCTGGAGTTTTGAGATCTAATCTCTATATGCAGAAGACTTTCTTCTCTCTTGGAAAACTTGGTTCAAAATCTGATATTTTCGAATCTTATTTTCTCCTCCTTTCTTCTTGATTAAGAAATCCTCCTAATTAGGAGTCATCCCAATCCAAATCAATATTTGGATAGGGGATAATCTTAATCCTATCTGCAGATTAAGTTAATTTACTCCTAATCTTATCAGGAGGTTACCAGATTCAAATCTGATTTGAATTTGGTCTCCCAAAGTGGATAAGGTCAAAAGCCCAATCCTTTTAACTAACATTAATCTCAGATTCGCCCCATAAATGGGTGATCATATCAGCCCAACTCGTAATGGGCTTTTGGCCCATTAGGTGTTCAGTGTTTAACTAGTTTCCAATCTGCTGCCCAGTTGGGCTTCTTTGTATGGCGTGGGACCCAAGCATTGATCTACACACCAGCCACATGGGTTCGGCCCAGCCTTTATTACAAGGCCCAACCGAATTCACTGAAAAACTCAGTGACCCCCTTGAGCCCATCACATGGACCTTATGGGCCCAACACTTACATTAAGTGGTCCCTGGGCCAAGCCATCTTATAAAAACCCAGGGACTGTGGGCAAGTGCAAGATTAGCCCATCAGGCATTATCCTAAATGGTCTTACACTTAACCTCTCAGCCCTTAATGATCAAGCACTGCCCGACAAGAGAAAACCTCTCCCTCGGTTGCAAGGAACAGTGCCGCACTCTCTACTCACAAGGATCCCGGGAATTAAAACCTTTTTGCAAATCTTTTGAAACCGTACATATACATTTATATATATATATATATATATATATTAATTTTGCAAAACAAAATTCCAACGATTGCAATCAACTGCTGGCAGTTTGGTTTCCATCAAAGAGAGTGCATTCCCGATCATTACCATTGTTCGACAAAGGGGCTGATTCTGTCACTATGATCACTCACTCAGATGAATTCTCAGACTGCCCCAACATGTCCAGGTTTTGAGCCCCACTGCATATGCCTTGGGTCCTGGTGGCCGAGACAAGCCATCCCAACACTTGGTGGCACATCAGTATTAGCCTTGGCAAGATAAATCTCCCCAGACTTATCCAATGGCTGTGAACATTTAAAACTAACACGAGTCTCTATAAGTGTCTAGTTTTAGGGTCTTACACAGAAATATACCAAACAACATGAATCAAACATGTGCTTTGTTTATTTACACTAAATGTCAAAAGTACATCAAATTGGATTGAAGCTAAGGGCATACAAAACTGTCTAACACGAAGCTCTCAAGTAAGCCCAGTTTTTGGATTTTTTTGATGGATATGTGTGCCCTGTAGCTGGTCTAGGGATTTTCATCAAAATCAGGAAAAAGTGGAGAAAGGGGAAGAGTCTTGTTTTTGTTGAACTCTTCATTTTTTACCTAAGAAGTGGCACCCTGATTTTTTAGGGTTCCTTCGAGTTTTTTGTAAGGGGCGATTCAAGTCCTGCTTGGTTTGGAGGCTTCTAGAGAGGGCGGCTGCCTCTTCCTCTCTTCTCCCATCCCATATAAAATGAATATTTTGTGGGAAGAAAGTCTAGGACACTAGGAAGGTGTTGTTGGTTCCAAAAGGTGTTTTGTTTGATCTTGCTACAGATTTTAGTTATTTCCTTTACCTTTTTTTAGAAGCATGGAGGGCCACGGAGTTGAAAATAAGCCCGAGAGTGAAATGGGACCAGTGGGAGGATGTGCTGGAGACCCCTTCGGGGCTGGGACCATTACTACAGTTAGGTTGGATGGTGCAAATTACTTGGAATGGTCACAATTTGCAAAGATGGCCATTGGTGCTTGTGGGAAATTAGGGTATATCACTGGTAAAGAGGTGAAACCCGAAACTAGCAACTCCCGGTGGGTACAGGAGAATTATTTGGTGATGACTTGGTTGTGTAATTCCATGCTGCCACATATAAGTAAATTCTTTTATGGGCAAATACAACTAAGGAGATATGGGATGGGGTTGCAGAAACCTATTCACAGAGGGAGAATGTTGCTAGGGCTTATCAATTGAGAAATCAGATTATTGCTACAAGGCAGGGAGATAGATCTGTTGCAGCCTATTTTTCAGTCCTTAAAACCCTATGGCAGGAGATTGACTATTTAGAGACATTTGCTTGGGAAACCACTAAGGATGCAACTACCTATCAGAAACATCTAGAGAAGTATAGGGTGTTTGAATTCCTTGCTGGCCTTAATCCTGAGTATGATATTGCACGACAGCATCTTCTTTCTAGGGACAGTGTCACTCTCTCCCAAGCATATGCCTTTGTGTCAGGGGGGAGTGTAGGAGGGATGTGATTATGAAAATCCTTATTTCTAATCAGTTTGCCATGGTAAGTGTTGTGAAATCTAAACAAAGTGGCAGTGAAATCAAGAAAGAAGATAAAAGAGATTTGATCTATGAAATCAGTCTGCCATGCGCACATGGCAGTTACTAGTGATACTCCGGCCCCTCCAACTACAACTGCTCTGTAGTCTGTTGCAGATTTTGCAGTAAGGGCCGAACTTGAGAGGTATGGGCTACTTCTGAACTAGCGGGATACAGCCAGTTCCAGTTCAGCCACAAGCGGACAGCAAGGTACAGGTGGCTCTAGTGGAGTCCACTCTACCTCCTTTGCTCACACAGGTAGTTCACACATCATTGCAAATTATGTTTCCACTTTAGGTAAGGAGGAACCTCCTTGGATTATAGATTTTGGAGCCTCGAAGCACATCACCCATAGCTACACTATTTTTTCTTCTTACCAACTTTGTTCTGGCAGAGATAGGGTCTTGGATCCCATGTTCCTATTGCTAGGAAGGGATCTGTCAAGATTAGTGATTCTATTTGTCTACCCTTTGTCCTTCATGTTCCTAGATTGAGCACTAATTTGTTATTTGTTAGCAGTTTGACTAAGAACCTGAACTGCTCAGTAATTTTTTCTCCTGGTCGTTGTATTTTGCAGGATCTGGATTCAAAGAGGACGATTGGGAGTGGTCGTGAAGCGAATGGAATCTACCTCTTGGATGTACTTCCTCCTCATCAGAATCATCATGTCATTAGGGATAGTGAGTCAGGATCTGAGTCAAATTATGCTTTGGCATAATCGTTTGGGTATTTACCTTTTTCTTCTTTGAGTTTTTTGTTTCCAAAACTTATTGAGTCTGTTAGTCTGTCAAATCTGGAGTGTGATGGTTATCAACTTGGAAAGCATTGTAGACATTCTTTTAAACCTAGTAATAAAAGATGTTCTTCTTCTTTTGATATAATTCATTTGGATGTGTGGGGCCCTTACCATGTTCCTTCTATGGGAGGCTATCGCTATTTTCTCTTATTTTTGGATGATTTCTCACGATACTCTTGGATTTACCTAATGAAATCCCGCGATGAGGTACCATCCTTGGTGAGGCAATTTCATCAGATGGTACTAACACAGTTTGGAACAAGAATAAAGGTGTTCAAATCTGACAATGCCAGGGAATATTTTGAAAGACACCTTGCCTCATATCTGTTAAAATATGGTGTTGTCCATCAGAGCAATTGCCCCTACAGTCCACAGCAAAATGGTGTTGCAAAAAGGAAGAACAGACACATTGTTGAGACTGCAAGAAGCATGATGATCACATCTACAGTTCTGGTTCAGTTTTGGGGTGATGCAGTTCTCACAGCAGTATATCTGATTAACAAGGTATCCTCTTGTATACTTGGATTCAGCACCCCATTCAGTCTCCTTTTTCCTCAGGGGGAGATGTTTCATATTCCTCTCAGGGTGTTTGGGTGTGTCTGCTTTGCACATATCCTTGGTCCTCACCGCTCAAAGCTTGATCCCAAGGCAAAGAAGTGTGCCTTCTTTGGATATGCAGAGAATCAGAAAGGGAACTACTGCTATGGTCCAGTCTCTGGGAGCCGATATGTTACCATGGATGTCACCTTTTTTGAATCCATGTACTTCTTCTCAAAGAATCCTTCTCAGGGAGAGTGTTTTGGGGAAGTGAGTCAGCAATCTATTCCTCTCCCAGTTCCAATTACTGTGTCTACTCTTGTGCTTGACCATCACTCTGTGGCACCTACCTTGCCACCTCCTTTGCGTTATGTTTCTCAGCATTACTCACGACAGAGACTTTATAAGGTGGTTGATTCCACTATAGCAGAACTCACACCACTTCCTATCGATTCCTTGGAGACTCTAGATTCGGCTAACATGGATTCAGGTATTCCTCTTGGTCCTGCTACTGTTTTAGTTCCCATTGATCCTACTAACTCTGTTATAGATAACCTTGATCTCCCTATTGCTCTCAGAAAAGGGAAGAGAAAGTGTACTGCTCATTGTATTTCACAGTACTTATCTTACGGTGAACTTTCTCCTTCATACCATGCTTTTCTCTCCTCTCTTGATTCAGTGTCTATACCCAAGGGTGTTAGTGAGGCTCTCTCCAAACCTGAGTGGAAGACAGCTATGCAAGAAGAGATGGAGGCTTTGATTAAGAATCAGACATGAGACATTGTGGACCAATCAGAAGGCAAGGAAACAGTTGGATGCAGATGGGTTTACATAGTAAAATATAGGGCATATGGAAGTATAGAAAGGTACAAGGCAAGACTTGTTGCAAAAGGGTACACACAGACCTATGGCATTGATTACTTAGAGACCTTTGCGCTAGTTGCAAAGATGACCTCCGTTCGGATACTTCTTTCTCTTCCTGCCTCATATTCTTGGCCCTTGTTTCAAATTGATGTGAAGAACGCTTTCCTAAATGGGGGTCTGCAAGAAGAAGTGTATATGGATCTTCCTACTAGTTTTTACAATGATATTGAAAAGGGAAAGGTATGCAGGCTTAAGAAGTCACTCTATGGCTTGAAACAATCTCCCAGAGCATGGTTTGATAGATTCAGTAAGGCCTTGATTGCTTTTGGCTACAATCAGACTCAATTCGATCATACTTTGTTTGTGAAGCGTAGGGGATCTTTGTTGTCAGTCCTAATTGTTTATGTGGATGATATTGTTGTCATCAGGAATGATCTGAGTGAGATTGATAGTCTGAAAAGGAACCTACATAAAGAATTTGAATTTAAGGATCTTTGAGAACTGAGATACTTCTTAGGCATTGAAGTTGCAAGATCGAAACATGGAATTTTTATCTCTCAAAGGAAATATGTCTTGGACCTTCTTCAAGAGACAGGGAAGCTTGGAACAAAGGCAATCAGCACCCCTATTGATCAGAACCATAAAATCAATGCATCAGAAGGTGAACCAGTAAAGGACATTGGGAGATATCAGAGACTTGTGGGTTGGCTGCTATACTTGTGTATGACAAGAACAGACATCTCCAATGCAGTGAGTGTAGTAAGTCAATACATGCATGCTCCACGAGTCCAGCATTGGGAGGCAGTTGACAGGATTCTTGCTTATCTGAAGGGACACCCTGGCAGAGGCATATTGTTTACTGATCATGGACAGTTGAAACTAGAGGCTTATACAGATGCAGATTGGGGCAGGATGCCTTGATGACAGGAGATCAACTTCAAGAGTGTGCACCCTAGTTGGGGGTAACCTAGTCTCATGGAAGAGTAAGAAACAAACAGTGGTGGCAAGGTCAAGTGCTGAAGCCGAATACAGGGCCATGGCACATGGAGTTTCAAAACTTCTCTAGATCCGTTCTCTGTTAGAAGAAATTGGTGTACAAGCAGAAGAACCCATGATGCTATACTGTGATAACCAGGCAGCAATTAACATTGACCATTACCCAGTCAAACATCACCAAACTAAGCACATTGAAGTGGATAGACATTTTATCAGAAAAAGGGTAATTTCTGGAGAAGTTTGTCTTCCATACATTGCTTCTGATCTACAGCTCGCTGATGTTCTTACAAAAGGTGTTGCAAAGAACAAGCTGGAGCATGATCTACGCAAGTTGGGAATGTGTGACATTTACTCCCAACTTGAGAGGGAGTGTTGAGTGGTCCGGTTTGTTTTTATTTAGTTAGGAAGTTGTTGGGCCTTAGGCCCATTAGTTTTTTTTTTTTTTTAAGTTGTGACTGTTCAGCTTTTAGTAGCCGCCCTACTAAGGGCATCCTTGTAATATCTCATCTTTAAGTTAAATATAAATATAATGAGAGGTAGGCGGCTAGGGTTAACTTTCACAATCCTGGTTGACCTCCTACTCTTTTCTTCTCCTTCCTTCTCTATTGCTGAAATCTTCATCTTCCCCCTCTTTCCTTTCACAAGAAACTTGACTGAATCAGCAAATAGTGATTTCTACTTAGTCGATCCCCTTCGACCATTCTAGGTAATTAAGCCCATCTAGGGGAATACAGCCATAGGGAAGTTCAAATCCATCCCCTCACTCAGCCCATTTTGACTGAAAAGATTAATTTTTTCCAGACCACACAGTCCAGCACTAAATTAGGGTAATTTCTCCAGTTCACAGAGTACAGCTGCTGGAAATGCATATACAGCATCAAATAAAAGTGGAACAATCACCACCCAGGACAGATCTGGACCTACACTCACCAAACATTTACTTTACTGCTGTTACAGCAAGTACAGGTCATCCCCTGACCTACAAACACACCATAAGGATCACAGGATCCGCAAAAAAGATTGAAAGCAGGTTCTAAACCCTTCACATCAAACACACTAACCTGTTACAGAAGTTTTTTCTTGGTACACGACTAAGAAAGGAAGAGAAAAATGCCTGAAAATCTTCCTCAGACCAGTCCGATTTGTATTCTCTAGCTTCTCCAAGAAAAATAGAGCAAAAAAGAAAGAAACACTTGATCTATCTTGTTTTCTGGCCTAACAAACCTGCTCTGATACCATATTAACCTGAAAAAAATAAGTAGAAAGCAGCAAGAGAAAAGAAAAAGGAGTGGAGAGGAGAGAAGAGAAGAGAGGATTGAAAGCCAAAAAGTTGTACTGGCATCGCCAGCATTGGTATTTACATTAGGGTGATAAAAAAATAAAGTAAAATTACAAAAGTGCCATTGCGGCACTAAAGGCGAACCGATGACAGCCTTTTAACAGAGATTATGAGCCAAGACAATCAAATAACTGTTTTTCCCCACTTTTCATGAGCTGAACTAGCCTCTGTGGGTTGAGGAACTCACCAGACAAATATCCAAGCTTTCCTCTTTATCCCACATACAGTTTAGCACTTTTCGACCACTCCAAATAATTTAATCCATCAAGAACAGTAATAGCTACAGAGAAACCCCAACTTTGAGCCCCTGGACTGACCATATTCTGACTTCCAGTGAATTTGGATATGGCTGAATCATCTCTAGACATTTCCCAAACACAACAAATGTAACAACCACACTTAATACTTGTATGAAAAGATAAAAACAGCACCAACTCAATAGAAAAGCTGCAAACAGATCTGTTTGTCTGCTAACAGCACACTTTCTAGCAGGAGGAAGACACAGAATTCCTTCCACAAAGATAAAATCAGAAGGTTGGAACTTGGTGGTTGATCCATAAAACAAGGCACCCCACACAGCCGAATGGATCTCATACCACAACCAGCAAAAAACTGAGAGCTACCTCTCCACAAACTCAAAACCACATCACAGGATAAGAGAGAAACACCCAAACAATCAGCCTTTGGGTCTTACAACCAAAAAGAAAAACTCCTTAGTCCTTACCCGATCAGATCCTTTTCAGATCTTGAAAGTTTTAGTCTTTTCCAGTGAAAACAGAGAAGAGAAGAAATATCCACTTGAGCCTCAAACTCCTGTCAAACTTGCTCTGATACCATCTAAAATGTAGAAGGAAGAAGAGAGGAGAGACAGCAGAGGAAAAGAGAAGAATATTTGCCAAAAGATGTCAGTGGCGACACCCTCACTGACTTATTTACTAGGGTGTTAAAAATAAGAGGAAAATTACAGGGGTACCCCTGATTACAACTTAACAGAGAAAAGACACTAATAACAGCCTAAACATACGGAAGTTAACTGCCATTTTGTGAGAGAGAAGGTGGCAAGTGGTGATATTGCTACCTCGTACGTCAAGTCAGAAGATCAACTTGCTAACCTATTCACTAAAAGTATAGGTCAGTCTAGGATGGATCATATTTGTAACAAGCTGGATCTTTTTGATACTGTCCAAAGCAACTAACCAAGCAAAAGCGTCTTTCCTTGGAGGGATGGGATTACCCGAAACCCCCTTTAATCTCAGATCTTTTTATTTCATTCCTTAGCATATCCTTGTAGAATGATTTGACTGAAAACAAATCATTTATGGATTCTTTCCATCTTCTTGAGTCTTTCCTTTCCAATCGCACTTCAACTGATTGTAATTTTGAGAGTAATTCCACACATTTCCATATTTCCCAATCTAAAAGAGATCTTCTGAATTTTGGGCACCAACTTCAAAGTTCTCTACTACCAAACTGTTTTTCTTACCCATCCTGAACAAATATGGACAATGATCACATAACTTTCCAAACCCCAACCAAGCATATTCCAAAAATTTTATTGCTGAGCCATCTCCAACTCAAAAGATACAATTAAGGAAAGCTGTTTGAAAGCACATAATACTCCAAAGGGGGACTTAAACTTCCCTGGAATCCCACCCGAACCCAATCACTCCTTGCTTGAGATCACCACCCTTTCCCACAAATCCTTCCTCTCATTCCCAAACCTCCACAACCATTTCCTCCAAAACACCTTATTGAAAAGCTTCATCTTTCTAATTCCCAAACCCCATCATTCTTATCCCTACATAACTTGTCCCATTTAACCAAATAAAATTTCTTTTCAATCCCTTCAATTACCCACAAAAACTCTCTTTGCATCTTTTCTATTGAGCTTGCCATAGAAGAAGAAACTTTTAACAATGACAAATAATACATCTTTGATCTATTCTATCCAGCATCAATTGCCACGTTAGTGAAATAGAAGCCTTTGCACCAATTGGGAGTCCCAAATACATAAACGGGAACTCCCCCAATTTCTTGGAGATTCTGTGAAATGTAGCCCACTCCAATCATCAAACATTTCATTAATTTGAAGATGAGTGATGATGAGTGACAGAAACTCCATCTCTAGCTGCTTTGAAACCCTCGAAACATGATCATAATGCCTTTTCAATGTCAAGTTTGCAAAATCAGCCGCTACCTGCCACTTTTTATACTTGTGTCCATACATTCACTTGCTATCATCACTCCATCTAGAATTGGTTGCCTTCCACAAAAGCCATTTGAGTAAGTCCCATAATCTCAAGCAGCACTATTCTTAATTTTCTAGACAAAACCTTTGGAATAATCTTGTAAGGGCTTGAAGTCAAACTAATTGGTCTGAAGTCTTTCATTTACAAGTTCCCTCCACTTGGGAACGAGGGAAATAAATATTGCATTTGCACTCTTCTCAATCAACTTTTCCTGCCAATTTTCCTCCAACATTGCCATTATACCCCTTTTAGAATTTTCCAACGGCTTTTAGAGAATGAGAGATTAAACCGATCTGGATCCAGAGCCTTGTCATCTTTGTGACCCTTCATTATATCCCCTTTCAGAATATTCTCTGTCCAGCCAATCCTTTATCCCCTCCCCCATCTCCCACCCTTCCTCAATTTCCTTTAGATCATCAATGACTTTACCTTCTTCCTCCACCCTGAAGATGAAATTTCTTCTCCTGTTTCTAGTCAATGAATGGAGGAAAGGTGCATTCTTATCTCCGTCCTTTAGCCATAATGCCCTTGATTTCTTCCTCCACATTACTTCCTATGAATTACATCTTTTAATTCCCTCCTTAATAGTTCCTTCTCTTGATAAGATATCACCCTCCTTCGATCTCTCCAATTCAACTATATTTCTAAGAATTTCTGATTTTTGAGCTGAGGTATTCCTGAAAACCTCCTTATTCCAAACTTTTTAAGTCCTCTCTTAAATACATTAACTTCCTCATTATGATATATCCTGCCCTTCAAAATAATAATTTCTCCACTTTTCTTTCACTATTCCCCAGCTACAACCTACATGTTCTCAAACCTGAAAGGCTTAGGGCCATCCAACTTGTTAAAGTTTCTCAGAATAATGGGTTTGTGATCTAAAATGGAGTGTTAGAGCTAGCCGAATAAGGGTAGATTAGTCATTTTATTTCTGTTAAGTTATGTGCTTCTGTGGCAGTTTTAATAGAGATTTTCTATTCCATACTTAAGTGGGGGGCAGTTTAGTCTTTGTACAACTAATTAGAGGCTAATTCATATTAGGGTCGACTGATAGGGTTTCTGCTATCAGATTCGACTGCTCCTTTTCTTCTTCTTCTTCTTTTTCTTCTTCTTCTTCTTCTTCTTCTTCCTCTAGCTCGAACTGCTAAAGCCATTGAGATAACATGGTATCAGAGCAGGACGTTGCTCTTTAAATCTCTGCTCGTGACTGTTGCTCCTTTTTGTTCGTGACTTCTTTTTCTTCTCTCTGGACTGCAAATGGAGAACACAGACTCGACCTAGGTCTAAGAACACTTCGGCCTCTCTTTCTCTGCTCAGAACGTGATTGTCTTTCAAGAGAATAACTCCAGAAATAAGTGGATTGTCAACTGAAGCTCTCCATCAAGATTGGTTATCCTTTTCTTTTGTGTTGTTGGTGTTTCTGTGTTGGAAAACCCTCAAAAATCTGCTCGGACTGATCATAACTTAAAGAACTAGGTTATTTGTAGCCTTGGTTCTTGGCAAAAGGCCCATGAACAGGCTTTGTTTAAAGTGACCAAATGGTGTAAGGGTTACTGTAGTGGTGATTTATGGCTATGTGTAATCAGTAGTGGTGTGAGCAAGAACAAAAGTTGTTTTTTTTTTGGGTTGGAAGGAATTGCCGAATCGCCTACATCAATTTTTAGCTTTGTCGGTGTTGTCTGAATGTTGTTTACCTTTTGTTCTTAATCTGAATGGTAGTTTGTGCACAATGGTGACTTGTTGTGAACCTATCACCTGAGTTTAGAGACTGTTGTAGTGTTGCCTTGGCTGCTGTATTATTTGGTTGGTGACTGAGAGTTCAGCATTAGAGATAGCAGTGGGGGAGACATAATGGCAACAACGAGAGATAGTTCTAGTGATCAGAAACCGAGTGTGATGATCCCCTCCGATTATTTGGGTGTGCAGATGACCTCCATTAAACTTAATGGTGATAATTATGTGCCATGGGCCAAGTCAGTGGAAGTTTTCCTCAAGGCAAAGAGGAAAGTGAAACACGTGAAGGAAGATAAACCATCAGTTGACTCTCCAAGGTTTGATGACTGGGAACAGGAAGATGCCCAAATCATGACATGGTTATGGAATAGTAAGGAACCCAAAATAAGTACCAACTTTATGTTTTTAGATACAACTAAGGACATATGGGAAGATGCCAAGAAGCTTTATTCTGGGCAAGATAATACTACAAGGATATATCAGCTCTATCAGGAGTATTTCGATCTGTAGCAAGGGAATAAAATCCTAGAAGAGTACTATGCTAGTATGAATAACCTCATAAATGAACTCAATGACTAGCATCCCCTCACTCCAGATTTTAAGGTTCAACAACAATAGAGGGAACAACTAGATGTCACTGGGTTCTCAGTGGGGTTGAAATCAGAATATGAACTAGTTAGGGCCCAAATATTGGGAGGCTCTAATCTTCCTACACTTGGGGAATTTTTTACACAACTTCGTAGGATTTCTTTGGGATCTACAGAGAATCCCACACAGTCTGATAGATCAGCATTTATGATAGCCAAAGGAGGTGGATGTGGTACTAGAGGGGGAGGACATGCCTCCCGAGGAGGTCATGGTGGTTTCGTATTTGGCTGTGGTGATGGTCGTAACTCAGGGGGACGTCGTAGTAAAGGAAAAAGTAACTCTACAAGGAAGTGTACCCATTGTGGCAAAGACGGACATTCGGTGAATTTCTGTTATGATCTCCATGGCCCTCTTTCTACATGGGCTAATCATGTAGTAGCTGGTGGGGTTAATGTCAGTGATAACCAACAGGCAGATCTAACACCTTCCACATCTACATCTATTTCCGGGAAGGAGATGGTAAGTGTACCACGCGATGAGTATGAGAGGTTCCTCCAGGCTACTTCACAACATACTATAGCCACCCTTGCCCACTCAGGTATAGCTTGTCTGGCATCCAAACCCTCTCCTTGGATTATTGACTCTGGAGCCTCTGATCACATGACCAGGACTCCAAGTGTGTTCTCTTCCCTCTCTGAAATTTTCACATCTCAAACTGTTACTCTTGCCAACGGTTCCTCTTCTCCCATCTATGGTGTTGGTAATGTTGACACGACTTCTCTTTCTTTATCATCTGTTCTATATGTCCCTAAGTTTCCATTCAATCTTATGTCTGTTAGTAAATTAACTAAGATTCTTAATTGCTATATTATATTTTTCCCTTCATTTTGTATTTTTCAAGATCTCAAGACGGGGAAGAAGATTGGGGGGGGCATGAGGCTGGTGGATTGTATTACCTTGACGGTGGTGGATCGTCAGTTGCACTTCAGACTTCACTCACTCCTCTACACTGGAATTGTCGAATGGGATATCCATCTCTCAAGGCACTCAAGATACTACTTCCGTCTTTGAGTCATTTGTTGTTTTTACAGTGTGAGTCGTGTCAGTATGGGAAACATTTTTGGGTTCCCTTCAATCCTAGAGTTGATAGTCGTATGTTGAGTCATTTTGCTTTGGTTCATTCAGATGTTTGGGGTCCAATTAAAATAGTCTTATAATGGTTACAAGTATTTTGTCACTTTTGTTGATTATTGTTTAAGGATGACATGGATTTATTTAACGAAAGAAATAAGTGAATTATTTTCCATTTTTCAAAAATTCCATACTGATATACGAACACAATTTGGTATTCCAATCAAAGTTCCTCATTCAGATAACGGTCGTGAATAATTTCTTACTTCCTTTCAACAGTATTTAAAACAGCATGGCATCATTCATCAAACTTCATGTGCATCCATTCCTCAACAAAATGGAGTGGCTGAACGAAAAAACCGTCATCTCCTTGAAATTGCTCGGTCTATTCTTCATCATATGAGTGTTCCTAAACGATTTTGGAGTGATGTTATACTTACTACGTGTTTCCTTATTAATTGGGTGCCCTCCTTCATTCTTCATGGTCGGTCTCCCTTTCCTATTTTGTTCCCCACATTGTCTCCCTTTCCATTAACACCCCGCATCTTTGGCTGTATGTGCTTTGTTCACAATCTGAGTCTTGGGATAGACAAGCTGGATGCACGCTCTATTAAGTGTGTCTTTCTTGGCTACTCTTGAACTCAAAAAGGTTATAAGTGTTACAATCCCATTACTCGGAAGTGTTATGTCTGTCCTAATGTCACATTTTTTTAGTCTGTCCCCTTCTTCTCAAGACCTGAAGCATCATATGTCCACCTTTGCTTCCTCTTCCTCTTCTAGTCCGTGATTTTGTTTCAGTTGTTCCAGTTGGGGTTGACCCTTCACCTCCTCTAGTGCAGATCCCTACTGAACGACCACCGATCCGGCACGTGTATACTCATCGACAGACACTGGCTCCTCCTCCAGCTTCTACCTTGTTTGTGGATCTTATTGCTGCTCCTGTCCTTGAAACTTCAGGACTTGATCTTCCCATTGCTTTACGAAAAGGTAAACGTAGTTGTACCCTCCATCCCATTTTCAATTTTGTTTCAGTCTTTCGTCTTTTCGCTTCACATCGACAATTTGTTTCACTATTGTCATCTATTTTTATACCTAAGAATGCCCAATAGGCTCTTAGCTCACCTGGGTGGTGGCAAGCAATGGAGGAGGAACTCTCTGCCCTTCAGCATACTCAAACGTGGGAGCTCACTACTCTTCCTCCTGGTAAGTATGTTGTGGGTTATAAATGGGTGTATACTGTTAAATACTTGTCAGATGGTAGTGTGAAGCGTTTGAAGGCCAGACTTGTTGCCAAAGGTTATTCATAGTTGTATGGGGTGGATTATATGGAGACATTCTCTCTAGTGGCTAAGATTGGCTCTGTCCGTGTCTTAATTTCCCTAGCAGTTATGTATGATTAGCCCTTGTTTCAACTTGACATTAAAAATGCCTTTCTTCATGGTGACCTTATGGAGGAGGTATATATGGAGCAACCACCTGGGTTTGTTGCTCAAGGGGAGGATGGTAAGGTGTGCAGATTGAAAAAGGCAATTTATGGGTTGAAACAATCGCCTCGTGCTTGGTTTGGGAAGTTTAGTGAAGTGGTGAAGAATTTTGGAATGAAACAATGTCAGGTTGACCACTCGGTGTTTAGTTATGATTCAGAAGCTAGAAAGATTTTATTAGTGGTCTATGTCGATGATATTGTCATAACTGGTAGTGACAAATTGAGGATCGATAAACTAAAGGTCTTTCTGCAAAACCATTTTCAAACAAAAGACTTTGGGACATTGAAGTATTTCTTGGGTATAGAAGTTGCTAGATCAAAAAAAGGTGTAAACCTGTGCCAAAGAAACTATGTTCTTGATCTGTTGGATGAAACAGGACTGTTAGGTGCAAAACCGTCTGAAACTCCCATGGAGCCAAATGCGAAGTTGAGCAGTGATACAGGGGAATAGACGGTTAGTGGGGAAGCTGAACTATTTGACTATCACGAGACCAGACATCTCCTTTGCAGTCAGTGTGGTGAGCCAATTTATGCAAAACCCTCAGATACCTCATTGGGATGCAGTTCTCAGAATTGTAAGGTACCTGAAGGGAGCTCCAAACTGTGGATTATTGTACAAACCAGGAGGAAGACTTGAAGTAATTGGGTATACAGATGGAGATTGGGCAGGCTCTGTGTTTGATAGAAAATCTACTACAGGTTACTGCACATTTCTTGAAGGAAATCTTGTGACATGGAAGAGTAAGAAGTAGACGGTTGTGACAAGGAGCAGTGCGAAGCCGAATACAGAGCCATGGCACACATTACATGTGAATTAGTATGGCTGAGAAATCTCCTACAAGAAATCGGATTCTCCATGGATAGACCTATGAAATTGTACTGTGACAATCAAGCTACACTCCACATCTCATCTAACCATGTTTTTCATGAGAGAACAAAGCACATAGAGATTGATTGCCACTTTGTGAGGGAGAAGGTCTTTACTGGAGAGATAAGCATAGAGCATGTGGGCTCAGGTGATCAATGGGTAGATTTGTTTACAAAAGGCTTAAGCTCCGGGAGAGTGAATTATATATGTAACAAACTGGGATTATATGACATATGTTCTCCAGCTTGAGGGGGAGTGTTAGAGCTAGCCGAATAAGGGTAGATTAGTCATTTGATTTCTGTTAAGTTATGTGCTTATGTGATAGTTTTAATAGAGACTTTCTGTCCCATACTTAAGTGTGGGGCAATTTAGTCTTTGTACAACTAATTAGAGGCTAATTCATATTAGGGTCGGCTGATAGGGTTTATGCTATCAGGGTCAACTGTTTCTTTTCTTCTTCTTCTTCTTATTCCTCTGGTTCGAACTACTAAAGCCACCGAGATAACATGGAGAGTGATAACATTTTCTGCACCATATCTGAGCAGAGCTCCTCCTATTCACCATTAAAAAGAAATCTGTCTAGCCTTCTTAGAATAGGTGAATCTTGCCCATTTGACCAAATGATGAGATTTGACCCCAATATTCTACAATCAATCTACCCATTTTTTCTAATAAAACTCCCTAAAATCCTCATTGCATTAGGGGTCTCCACTTTGAGAATCATGGTCTTGGTAAGTTGGTGTCTTCTCTATTTGTTTTGAGTGATCAGTTTTATTGTCAACAAAAAGAAAGGTCATCTTTTTGCCTTCTTTTGTTGGAATCATTCTTTTGTAAACATGTGGTGTTGTATGTATCCCAGTGGAATCTGTTATCTATGAATATGGTAGATGCTTTTCAAATGGGAATTTATTATTTCTTTTCTTATAAATATTTGTTTACTAATTTAATTACATTCATCATAGTTCGACATCTAGGGCTGAATTCCCTTCAGCAAGTTCTGTCATGGATGGGTTTGGAGGGGCAGACCTTACAATCTCCAAACTGCGCCAGAAGAGATGGCTGTAAGTCTCAAGAAATACTTGTACATTGCGAATGCATGCCCAGTGTTCTTGTTAGTTTTGAAGCTGCGAGATAATGATCTTATAGGTGGCGGATCATGAAGATAGGCTACATATTTCTTTTGTATTGTTAAACCCAAAAAAAAAAGAAAAAAAAAATTACTGTACTATGGTTTTTCTTAATATTTGATGAAACACATTGTAGACTTTATTGTTTTGGACATTTCTGTTACATTTGTTATACTACTTAGACAATCCATTTCATGTTTCCCAAAAAATATTTAAAACGAAAGGACAATTCATATCTAAATTTTCCTGTTTGGTTTCGGTGTTCTCTTTGCAAGTTTGCATTGATATCAGCATGTGCCATTCTCAATAATTTTAGAGTCGGTCCATTTTCTTTATGGGCAGTTCTTGTTAGACTTGCAACTACAGGCAACCATTTAATATTTAGGTAAATTTTTTGAACTACCTGGTTTAGCTAATTGAATAGGTATATTCTTATTGTTTGAAAATTAATTAACACTATTTTTACTGTTTTGACAATTGACTAACTCTATATCCATTAACTTTTCATTATATATTTATTAAAAAATCATAAAACTTCCACCATCCTTGGTCTCCTCTCAGTCTCGTCTGGAAGCTTTCTTCATTTCCGACATTCTGAAACTCAAAGGCTTCCGACGTAGCTAGCGTGCAGAATAGATCTCAGTTCCGGTGAAGCTCAGTTCCAACATCCTCAAAGGCTTTCTTCATTACTTCTTTTTAAAAGATCTAATCAGTTCCGGTTAATTGTTGAGAGGTACAATCTGCCCAATATTAGTCTTTTAATGGGTTTTAAAAATCTAATGGGAGAACCTCCTTGGCTTCGGCGGAACCGCCAAGAACAGCCAAGATCTAATCGAGTGAACAGATGAATGATAAACGGAGAAATCCGAAACGGGAGATCATCTTTTAATGGGTTTTAAAAGAAATCTGAAACGGAGTGAACAGATGAATTGATAACAGAGAAATCTGAAACGGAGCTTGAGGTTTCTATAGATCAAAATAGGAGAAGCTTGAGTTTTTATAGATCAAACAGCCAAGATTTCTCCGTCACTGGTTTCATCGAAGATCGTCCTTGGCTTCGGACAACCATTATTTCTTCATCCTGGCTTCGTTCGGAACCGCCAACAACAGCCAAGATTTCTCGGTCACTAGCTTCACTGGAACCGCCAAGAACAACTAATATTTTTCCGTCACTGACTTCGTCAGAACTGCTAAGAACAACCAATATTTCTTCGCCACTGGCTTTGTCGGAGATCGTCTCTAGCTTCGTTGGAACCAAGAAGAGGGCTGGTAGATCTACAGATTCGGCAGTTCTTGTGGTTCCAAGAAGAGAATGATAGGGAGATGGAGAGATTTGAAGAATCTACATTTCTAGCGGTTCTAACGGTTCCAGAGAAGAAAACGAGAGGAAGAGAGAGAGATCTGCAGTTTTGGCGGTTTTGGTAGTTCCGAAGAAGAGAACGGACGGGAAAGGGAGAGATACACTTTTTGAAAATTTAAAGAAAAGTGTAGGGTAAAATAGTCTTTTTAATATTTTGGTTGAAAGTAAGAGTAGTGACAGTCAATTTTCAAACAGTAAGGCACTTAGTCAATGAATTAAACCATTTTCAAACAGTAAGGATGCACTTATTCAATGAGTTAAATCATAATAATAATTTAGAAGATATTCATCATTTTCATGTTGCATATAGGATCTCTAAACAAATGTGTCATACAACCAACCCCCAGTCCGGTAGTCCCAACCAATACCAGTAACGAATGAATAAATAAACAGAAATTGGTGAAGGAAAGAGAATGAAAAAGTTCTTTTGCCAGTTATATATAAAAGGGTAAAGAAGAGGAAGCCTTTTTTTTCAATTCTTGTGCCGGTCCAACTGTTCAATTGTTTAAGCTATTAAGAATTGAACGGTGCTTGCTATCATACCAACCCTAAGATATTTTGGATGCTGAGATGGAAGTTATATCTCCAGCTTATGATATTACGAAACAGTTCTCAGTAATGAAAAAATGAAGCTTTTTCTTCTTATTTTTGTTTAGGAGATTGGGCTGTTTGAATCAACCTGTCTTGAGACTTTCTCTAGACAATTTAGAGCAAGGTTTGTATCAGTAAGCTTGAATACGGTACATAAGATGTACACTTTGGATATGCATTGATACAGTGGAAAGGTATGGACAAGGTTTAAAGTATCGCGAGTTTTGTATTGTATCGTATCGGTACTTAGAAACGGCCGAAACTTTTTTTTTTGAGTTTTTTTTTTCACATTTTGGTTTTGTGGAAAGCTTTTAACATGCTTTTTATTATTAAAAAAATTGGGGTTCTAAAACACCTGGAACAGGCGTTTCGGACCATATCTTTTTCAAAAGATACGGTATGATACACCCCGTATCGGGCATATCGTATCGATACCTGGAACCATGGGTATGGATACACTTACATATGATAGGACTCTTAAAACTTTAATAGCGCTTAATCTGAGGTTGAAATAACTATGAAAAAGGTGTAAATATTAAGAAATGCACACTTCTTTTTGAACATACAAAAAGGGATAAATTACAGATAGGTACCTTGTACTTTGCGGGTAGTGACAGATAGGTACCCTGAACTTTCAATTGCAATACTTGAGTACCTTAAACTCTCAAAAATAGATACTTCAATTCATCCATTAGTATTTCGTCAATTAAACATTACATAATATCAAAAATACCTTTCTCATGTATTTCTGGTACCATATCTTTTCCAGGGGCCGTCGTGGCGCTCGGTTGCACTTGCTTGGTTGTCTCTGACTGAAGCCTCTTCGGCCGCGATGTATTTCTGGGCCTTCTTGAGGAATTCAAGTTTGGTCTTCGGTAGGGTCTTGGCAACTGAGCACTTGAGAGCTGAGTTGGGGGGGAGTCTATTGATGTAAGACCGCAAGCTTTCGCCTGACTCCTATTTGAGCGACATCAGAGGGACTACACTCTTCTAGCATCACCTATTACTGATGAAGCAGGCGAGGAACAAGGTTGTAAATTGCTCCCATGAGTTGACTGATCGAGGAGGAAGATTGGAGAACCAACAGCGAGTGGCTCCCCTGAAGGTAGCCTAGAAGGTTCGACATGTCAAGGCGTCAGAATAGCCGTATAGTATCATGAGCGCTCTGAAACCCTCTAGGTGGTCATCGGGGTCAGTGCTTCTATCGTACATCTCTAGTGTGGGAGACTTGAAGTGTGGGGTAGATGCTCCGAGATGATTTCCTTGGTGAATGAACCCATGCGACCAGTGGAGTTGTCGTAACTAGTTGAGGCATCGGCTCGGCTCTCCTTAACCTAGTGGAGCTCATCCTTGATGGCCCCAATCTCGGCTCGCAACTCGGCGATCCCTGGGTCGGCACGGGTATGGGCCCTGCTCTTGTCTTCGCAGACCCGATGGGCGTCGGTTCGAATTCCCGAATACTCCGGGGCAGGATCACGTTTTCCTCTGCGGGCGTGATGGTCATTCAAAATGTCCCTGAGGTCTGAGATGGGAGGTGGAGTGGGATGGCGTCGGCTCTCACCTTGGGAGCGAACTCCAAGGCGGTCGAACTGCCTGCCATCATCCTGGGGGACCTCCTTATGACGACGGTGGTGCTACTTCGAAGATTACTATCTTCGGATTGAGCGAGTGCACTCTCCCTTCGGCTCGGAGGACAAACATTCCTTCAAGGTGAGTCTAGGAGGCGGTTATTGCCTGATTCTGATGGTTCGGCCAGCGAATTATCGTGGCCGAGGGCCGGTATCTCGATGTTCTCACATTGACCCTAATCTTCTGACAACCCAACGGGGTGGTCGCCTTGAGAGGGACCTCCTGCTCGGGGGCTGACTTCTTCCATTCATTGGGTGAGACGGTCCAAACGATCAAGAACGACCTGAAACTATTCGTAAGTAACTAGGTTTGGGGTGTTCCTGGCTCTCCTCACCATGGCTTCCGAGTTTATAGGGATTTTGGATGATCTTAGAGTGTTATTATTGTTTATCCTAAAGTGAGGGTCGTCTTAGCAACAGATTCCCACAAATGGCGCCAATTTTTGTCACGCGGTTTGGCTGAGGGCAACGAGGTATTATATTCTTCAAGTTTTGAGAGTTATCCGAGGAACCTAAGGCTTCGGAAGAGGTTGATCGAAGCCGAGGACAGCAAACCGAGGCAAGGACTATGGTAACCGAAGACTATAGTAGCTGAGGACTACTGGCCATGGCGAGGTCCCTGGTGACCTGAGGCACTGCAAGACAAAGAGTGTCAGAGGCCTCGGGGTAGATACCCGAGGCGGAGGCTCCGACGCTCAAGTTAGCACGAAGCATGAAGCTGGGGAGAATGCAAGAGTGCTCCTGGAGAAAGTCCTCGGATGCACCAGATCTCCTAAAACTAATGCTTGGCAGGTAATGTGCGTGCAAGAAGTGAATGAGTGAGTAAATGTTGGAGTTACTATGTTCTGGCTGAAACGATGAGAGATCCATCCCATGGACGCCCAAAGATTGCGGAATAAGGGGCGAATTTCAAAAAATTTTCTCTCCCTTCAACTGGATATCACATTCCCTATTTAGAAAATCATATTTTCAAGGATCAATCTTGAACCTTAAACTGAACCAGATCTGAACCAAAAGGAATGGGAGAGAATAATACCTGATACGGAGAAGTAATATCTCCCAACGAAGGTGTTCACGCCCAAGGAAGGATCCAAAGACAACTCCCACTGAATATGGCGCAGTGCAGGATGGAGCAGAATCAGTAGTGTTCTTCCCCAAGAACTCTGTCCTTCGCAAGAAACAGTAGGATGGAACGTGAGCACAGCTTTCTTTTCAATACTTTCTCAAAGAACTGATGTCAGGATCCAATCTTGACTTCTCCCACAGCTGGAGATCGAATTGGCGAACAGGGCGGCAAGAGCAGGGAGGCGGCAAGAGAGTATTCGTAGGGTGCAGAATTCTCTCTTCTTGATTTCAGTACTAAAGAGGATCTTATGTGTTTTTTCTTCTCTCTCAAGGCTGCCGCCCCCTCCTTCTTTTTGTTAACTTGAAAAGATCAGCTCCTAATCCCATTAGGAGGTGCTTATCCAAATCATATTTGGATCAGCCTTTTCTTCTAGTGATAAGGATAAACCCTTATCTTATCTACAGATTAGATTAGTTTTATCATAATCCCATTATGAGGTTTTTAGATCTGAATCACATTCAGATCTAGACTCTCTGAGTGGATAGGGTTAAGACCCTATCCTATCTGCTAATCTATCTCAAAATTCGCCCCTTTAATTAACTAAATAAATAACCCAGTTTGAAATGGGCTTTAGGCCCATCAAGCTTATGTGCTCACTTAACCTTCCTATTTGCTGCCCAGTTGGGCTTCCTTGTATGGCGTGGGACCCAAACATTGATCTACACATCAGCCACATGGGTTCGGCCCAGCCTTTGTTACAAGGCCCGGTCGAATACACTGTTAAAGACAGTGCACCCCCTAAAACCCATCAAATGGGCTCTATGGGCCCAACACTTACCCTAAGTGGTCCCTAGGCCAAGCCACCTTGAAATACCCAGAGACTGTGGGCAGATGCAATATTAGCCCATCAGGTATTATCCTCAATGGTATTACACTTAACCTCTCAGCCCATAATGATCTTACACTGCCCGACAAGAGAGGACCTCTCCCTCGGCTGCAAGGAACAGTGTTGCACTCTCCACTTATATGGATCCCGGGAATTAAAACCTTTTTTGCAAACATTTTAGAAACCATAATGTATATACTTTCTATCATCTGGGCCTGACTGAAAATCGGCATCTGTATACCCTTGGATCTGTAGTGAGCTACCGTCGAATACTAGACAAAACTCTTTTGTCTTTCGAAGGTATTTAAGTATGTTTTTCACAGCAGTCCAATGCTCCTGCCCTGGGTTGGCCTGAAATCTGCTTACTACACTCACTGCCTGAGCTATGTCAGGACGAGTGCACAGCATGGCATACATGATGCTCCCTACGGCAGAGGCATAGGGAACGTCTTTCATGCCATCAATCTCCTCAGAAGTCTTGGGAGACATCTTCTTGGAGAGAGTGACTCCGTGCCTGAAAGGAACATTTCCTTTCTTGGAGTTTTCCATGTTGTATTTCTTGACTATTTTGTCAATACAAGTAGATTGGGATAATCCTATTATCCGCTTCGATCTATCTCTATAGAGTCGAAGACCTAGTATATAAGAGGCTTCTCCAAGTTCTTTCATGGAGAATTGCTGTGATAACCATACTTTCACCGTAGTTAACATACCTACATCATTCCCAATGAGTAGAATGTCATCTACATACAGAACCATGAAGGTAACCTCATCTCCACTGTACTTCCTGTAGACACAGGGTTCATCCGGATTCTGCTCAAAGTCAAACGATTTCGTGTCCTAACACTCAGGGGACCACATACATCAGTATGTATTAGGTCAAGTGTGCCCATACATATTTCAGGCTTACCGTTAAATGGCCGTTTCGTCATCTTGCCTTGTAGGCAAGGCTCACAAGTGGGAAGATCTTCTACAGTTAGAAAATCCAAAGGACCATCATTTACCAACCTTGTGATTCGGTCAACACCGATGTCGCCAAGTCAATAATGTCACAGACACGTGGGATTAACTGTATCACGAGCTCTCTTCTTAGGGATTTCAGCCGACGTAATTTCGGTTATGTTAGTTTCTAGAGAAGGATGTAGAACATAGAGACCGTTCTCCAGTTCCCCGTATGCGATGAATCTGTTGTTTCTTTTAATAGTAATCGTATTACTAAAGAAGACAGAATAACCATTTGCACACAGTTTTGAGACAGAAATCAAATTTCTCCTTAAATTTTGCACATAAAGACAGTCTTTCGGTACAATTATTCCTTCTCTAAAAATTAATTCCACGGTTCCTATGGCCGCGGCTGCAACAGTTGCAGTAGTCCCCAAGAAGAGTGTGACTTCTCCTTCACTCAGCCTTCTGCTTACCTTGAACCCCTGCAGTGAGTTACAAGCATGAGTTGAAGCCCCGGAGTCAATAAACCAGGATGCAGAAGCTACCAACAAATTGGTTTCTATAACACAAGTTTCGAAATTACCTTTCTTGGATTCCAGGTAGGCAGGACAGTTCCTTTTCCAGTGGTCGGTCTTCTTGCAGAAGTGACAGGCATCCGATGCTTTGTCTTTCTTCTACTTCTTGCTCTTAGTGGCTTTCTTCTGAGGCTTCTTTGCCTTCCTCTTTCTCTTGCCAATCTTGCCAGCTTCAACAAGCATGGCTACAGGCTCATCCTTTCTAATCAGTTCTTCAGCTCTTTGCAACATATTGCTGAGCTCTTGTAAACTGACATTCAACTTGTTCATGTTATAGTTCATGATGAACGGATTAAAGGAAGGAGGCAAAGAATTAAGGATAGCATCTATCTGGGTTGCAAGGTCCAGCCCGGATTCAAGAGCCTCCAGTTCGTTGATGTACCCCATCATCCGAAAACAATGGTCGTGAACTTGTTGACCCTTGGACATTTGTGCAGTCATGAACTGTTTCAAGACCTTTTATCGAGTAGAACGATTCTGCTCTTCATACATTGTCCTGAGACTGTCCAATATGTCTTTGGCAAGTTCGATCTGATCGAATTGCCTCTGTATCGGGTTGTCTAAGGAGGCAATGATGTAACACCGGGCAAGGGAGTTTTTCTCCTCCCATTCGGGCCTCAGAAGCCCTATCACCCGGGCGCTCCGGGGCAGGATTCTTTGCCACTTTGTCCAGCTTTTCAGAAGCTAGGACCAGCATAAGGTTCCTGTACCAGTCAACATAGTTTGGGCCCTTCAACTTGTTGTCATCAAGTAGTTTTGCAAAAGATCCGTTTGCCATTTTCTGATAAAAGAGCAAACATCAATCCACAACCTAATTTGATTCATGTTCATTTCATAGATATGGATTTTAATCTACGATCCATTTCCATTTATTCGTCTCTGAGATTTCCCTCCTCTCTCAGTGACAGAGACTACGAGTTGTTTCTGAAAATGTGGGAAATCACATAGAGTGCATGGAGCCTACTGTTTCAGCTGCATAACCCCACCACCTTTCTGTGAAGGATCACATCCACTCATCATATGAGTTTTCCCTTTGGCCTCTGTCAGACAAGGTTCAGAGCCATTTTCAGGTAAACCTTTCTGTCCAGTGAGTGCTTACCCATCATATTCGTGAACGCCAAGGTACCGTGAGAGAGTTCCCATTTTCTAGTGAATCCCCTCCCACATCGGTCTATGACGTCCCTATCATCTTATGAAACACTCAGACAAGCCCAACAGCAAATGGATAGCCCATTTTCTGGTGCGTTTCCTCATTACTGAAGGACCCATCCTCATGCTAATGATGGAAGGCCTTTAGAGAGTTCATCATATGAATCTCCCTATCACATGCACTCATATTAGTTGGAGGGAACAAAATTATGCCCTAGTTTGATTTAGGTCAAACCAAAGTGGCTCCCACTGACTTTCATAAAGCCAGATTTCGGTGGGCCTTGAATCGGCTAGGGTTCCGCACGTAACCTCTTTATGAGGTGTGGGGCCCACCACTGAGGGAAGTCATCCAATGACCAAAAAGGACACCATGGCAATGATGTGCATTCAGCCATGGTGTGCATAAGAGCCACTGTCGAATGAGCATGGGCCAAGTACTTATGGCCCATGTACGCAACACATCACACATCCATACATCACATGCAGGGATAAATTGATCCAATCAATTAATTATCTGTAAGGCCCATTGGAAGCCCGTTAAAATTCCATAATATTAACCATTAATATTATCTAGGTATATGGGCTGAATTAGGGTTACCCAGTTCGGCCCATATAGCTTTATCCTTTAAAATGGGCTTTTGCAGTTTTAACTATTTAAAACTGGGCCTTTACAGGTTGGGCCGAATTAACTATTTAATTAAATATCAATCCTTATGCCCATTAGTGGGAAATTAGGGCTAACATTCCCTAGAATTGGTCCAAACAGTTTTGAACTAATCTTGGTTCGAATGGGTCTAGTGTTTGATTTTTAATTAAATCCTTAATTCAAAAAAATAATCTGAAATTAAATACTGATAAAAGGAAAAACAAGAATCAGTCAAACAGGGTTGTTTGCACAATCCTTCTTGCAAAACAGAGGTTAGATCACAGAATACAGTTTCACAAACTGCAAATCACAGATAGCATTTCTCTCATCTGCGAAATCTCCTTCTCTACGAAATCTCCTTTTCTATGCCGCCAACTTCGATCCAAAATAAAAATAAATAGAAATCCTATTTCTATTAATAATTACATCAAATCGAATACCTATACATTGAGTCTAGAAAAAAAAATATTTACAGACCAAAAAAAAAAATCAAGAACTGCAAAATCGCAGGTTCCCTGCGCAAACCAAGAAATCGATCTCCTCTTGTACAAACAGCCCATAAATCAAGAAAATTATAAAGAACAATTCTAAATAATAATAATATTTATTTAAAATTAATTTCAGATTATTTTCCCATCTGTTTTGGGAACAAATTTCCCAAAAACCAAATCTGCGCAAATTGGGTAGAACGCCTTCTCCCTAATTGCGCAGGTTCAGATCTGAAACAGAATGGTTCAAGATTTGAACCTGGCTCTGATACCACTAAAAGGATGAGAGATCCATCCCATGGACGCCCAAAGATTGCGGAATAAGGGGCGAATTTCAAAAAATTTTCTCTCCCTTCAACTGGATATCACATTCCCTATTTAGAAAATCATATTTTCAATGATCAATCTTGAACCTTAAACTGAACCAGATCTGAACCAAAAGGAATGGGAGAGAATAATACCTGATACGGAGAAGTAATATCTCCCAACGAAGGTGTTCACGCCCAAGGAAGGATCCAAAGACAACTCCCACTGAAGATGGCGCAGTGCAGGATGGAGCAGAATCAGCAGTGTTCTTCCCCAAGAACTCTGTCCTTCGCAAGAAACAGTAGAATGGAACGTGAGCACAGCTTTCTTTTCAATACTTTCTCAAAGAACTGATGTCAGGATCCAATCTTGACTTCTCCCACAGCTGGAGATCGAATTGGCGAACAGGGCGGCAAGAGCAGGGAGGCGGCAAGAGAGTATTCGTAGGGTGCAGAATTCTCTCTTCTTGATTTCAGTACTAAAGAGGATCTTATGTGTTTTTTCTTCTCTCTCAAGGCTGCCGCCCCCTCCTTTTTGTTAACTTGAAAAGATCAGCTCCTAATCCCATTAGGAGGTGCTTTTCCAAATCATATTTGGATCAGCCTTCTCCTCTAATGATAAGGATAAACCCTTATCTTATTTGCAGATTAGATTAGCTTTATCCTAATCCTATTAGGAGGTTTCTAGATCTGAATCACATTCAGATCTAGACTCTCTGAGTGGTTAGGGTTAAGACCCTATCCTATCTGCTAATTTGTCTCAGAATTTGCCCCTTTAATTAACTAAATAAATAGCCCAGTTCGAAATGGGCTTTAGGCCCATCAAGCTTATGTGCTCACTTAACCTTCCTATCTGCTGCCCAGTTGGGCTTCCCTATATGGCATGGGACCCAAGCATTGATTTACACATCAGCCACATGGGTTCGGCCCAGCCTTTATTACAAGGCCTGGTCGAATACACTATTAAAGACAGTGCACCCCCTGAAACCCATCAAATGGGCTCTATGGGCCCAACACTTACCCTAAGTGGTCCCTGGGCCAAGCCACCTTGTAACACCCAGGGACTGTGGGCAGATGCAAGATTAGCCCATCATGTATTATCCTCAATGGTCTTACACTTAACCTCTTAGCCCATAATGATCTTACACTGCCCGACAAGAGAGAACCTCTCCCTCGGCTGCAAGGAACAGTGTTGCACTCTCCACTTATATGGATTCCGAGAATTAAAACCTTTTTTGCAAATATTTTAGAAACCATAATGTATATACTTTTATATCTCATATAAAATATAATTTGCAAAACAAATTTCAATGGTTGAAATCGGCTGCCGGCAGTCTTGGTTTCCAACAATGAGAGCGCATCCCCGATCGTTACCTTTTTCCAACAAAGGGGCTGATCCTGTCACTATGATCAGCCACACAGATGAATTCTTGGATTGTCCCAACATACCCAGGTTTTGACCCCCGCTAAGGATCTCACGGATTGGTACATCAAAGACAGACCGATCCGACACCTAGTGCAGTATCATAATCGAGTCTAGGGGTCGGGTGTCACTTTCCAGTTTTTCCCATCAATCTCCAAGGTCCAAGGCAATACTAGAAATCTGGTCCAGTTCAGAGATTCAATTAATCCCACACTGTATGTGCCTAGGGTCTCACCCCGGTAGCTGAGACAAGCCACCCCAACCGACTTGGTGGCACCACAGTGTCAGTCTTGTCAGGATAGGTCTCCCCAGACCGACCCACTGGCTGTGAACTTTCTAAACTAACACGAGTCTCAATAAGTGTCCAGTTTAAGGGTATTACACAGAAACATACCAAGGGAACATGAATCAAATATGCATTTTTATTCATTTACAATAAACTCATAAAGTACATCAATTTTGATTGAAGCTAAGGGCATACAAAACTGTCTAACACTGGCCCCTTTTCAAGAGCAGTTACCTCTTATTTATACTTGAGCGTGCTGGTGGTAATTAGAGATGAACACCTCGGATGAGAGCCGTACGAAGTCAGACTACATACCTTGACGGTACGCCAGATAGTTATGTGATTGACTCTATACAAAGGCAGTAGGGCTTTTGCCTATTGTGGCTGACGTTAATAGGCATTAGTGGGCTGGGCCCTCTAGCCCTATGTGGGCTGGGCCAATCTAACCCACATCAGGTTCAATTACCAAAAACTGAACCAAAATTTCCAAAATTATTGCCCTTCCAACTGATCTCACATTTGTTTATCAGAGATAAAACTTGTTTGGAGGTAATTCAACCTCTAAAAATTTAATCAAACAAGCACCCAACCACACTAAAAAGTAACAATTGCAAAGTTTAGAGGTCATTGCTTAAATCTAAGGTTAAAATAACTATGAATGAGGTACAAAAAGTAAGAAAATATCCTTTTAATTGTTTATATAAAGAAGTCATTACAATAAACATATCAGGACATATAAATATCATACAATAACTTTATTAGTAATGCATCGATCAAAAGTTTAAGATACAAATCTTACAAACTATATGCATCAATCAAAAGTTCAACTATTTTGTTCAAAAGAACAAAATAGTTTCATAAAATAAATGAGGATAGTTTGGAGTTTCATAAATGTTTAAATTTTGTAAATCATAAATATGTTGTTGTATATTATACATTACAATATTATTTAATAATTTACACAAACACATATCCTATGCAATTCAAAAAAATTAATTACTAAAATAATTTTTTATTTTTTGTCACTTAGTTTTATCAATTACCAAAAATAAAAAAATGACATTAAGGGCCTATTTGTTTTGAATTCTAAATTCTGAGTTCTGAATTTTGAAAATTATCAAATATCCATTTTGACCCCATATATGAGAAATTTTGTTTGTCTTTTTTTGAGATATCATTGAAAAACAAAAATTTGTATGATTACTTTAAGAGATAAGAGATAAGAGGAAACGAACAACCATTTTTCTCTTAAAGTTAAAAGATTCCTCTTAAGAAATAAGAGTTAAGAGGAAACGAATAGACCCAAATTGTTGATGGATCAATAGATGAAGATGAAAAACTTGTAAGCGAGAAAATTAGTTGGAAAGGTTAAACAACCAAAGTAAATCATTCCATCAACATTTTGTCCATATCCATCCATATCTACTTGTATGGATACATATCAACCAATACCACTTGGATATGATGTTACATGAATGATAATGACAAGCATGTATGGGAGGAGTTGGGATTTCTTACCAACAAAGCATGTTCCAACCCCTTACCAACATGATCTTACACCACCCATCTCACCATGAAACTGGGACCTACCATAAAAGTGTGACCTTCCATGTATGAGATGTGTGGTGTGAGATTGTGTCGGTAGAGTGTTGGAAAATATTTTGTTGGCAGGTGATCAGGACTCTATATGGAAGTCCGTTGTTCACATCTGTGCCCCACATGCACATCTCAGCATGCATTAGGAACATTTCCTGTAGGAATGTCAATGGGTCTTCTTGGACCTGAATTGATCAACTCGGTTCTGGTTATAGCAATTGGAACTGGTTCTGGTTCTTGATAAATTGTCTCAATTTTTATTGGGTCGGAACCAGTTCCACCTAGTCCCGAACTGATTTAGACCCAACCCGAGCTATATATATATATATATATATATATATATATATTAAATGTAAAATATATTTAATAAATTCATATTATATATATAATATTTTCAATAGGTTTAATATAATAGGATCCATTAGGTCAAACCCAATTGTCCCAAGAGCGGATCGGTTCAGTTCTGGGTCTTAAACTGTAGACCCTATCAGGTTTGGTTCTATTCTAGGTCCTTAGTAATTCTTGTCAGATCAGTTCTAGTTTTACCTGGACCTGACCCAGACCCGGCCCATTGACAGCCCTAATCTCTCATAATTGTCATTAGGAGATGTTCCAAATACACAGTTGGGTCAATGAGTCAGGTCCAACCCAATGGGCTCGAACTGATTGGTTTGGTTTTGATTTTATGAACTGGAACCAATGGGTTGGTTCTGGTTCATGATGTATTGTCCCAATTGTTATTGGTTCAGAATTGGATCTACACAGTCCCGAATTGATTTAATCAATTTTAGACCCTAAAGAACTAAAAGGGTCATTTTTGCCCCCAAATATATATATATATATATATAATAGGTCTATTATAATCAAGTACATTGGGTCAGCCCCGATTGTCCCAAGAACTGAGTTGGATTTGAAATTAGGGACCCTATCGTGTCTGGTTTGGTTCCAGGTCTTTACTATTTATTGTCAAATCAGGTCCAGTTCAACCTGGACACAACCTAGACCTGACCCATTGACAACCCTAACAGGCATAAATGATTTAGGTCAAGGTAGGATAAAAATGGTGTGTTTAAAAATGCATTAGACTCGAACCTCCATTTCATCTATAGGAAATGCAATCTTTTGGTTAATCAACAAGTAAACATGGGTTATAATTTTTAATTTTTTTTACATCTAAGAATATTGGATGTTTGGTTCTTGCAACCCTTGAACTGTGCAAAAAGCTATTTTAGACCTTAAAGAATTGAAAGGGTCATTTTTGCCCTCAAACTATAATGGAAAGGCCGCTTTAAGACAAAAATACACAACGTTAAAGATGCCATTGATCGATACTTTAGACAATGAATAAAATAATAAAAATATGCTTAGGCACTGCTCTTAAGTTTGAAAAGGCCAATTTAGACCTTCAAGTCTGAAAATACCACTTTAGATATTTGAAAATCTAATAATTAAAAAATAAATTTTATTAACCTTGAAATAAATAATTAGCAATAATTAATTTTTAAGTTAATTATTTCAAGGATGTTACGAAAGTAGAGTCATTAGATTAACAATTATTAATTTATTAAATAAAAAATTAGCAGTAATTAAGAGTAAATTATTACATATATATAAACACTAATTACTTAATTAGCTTAACTAATAGTAAATTAACGGTCACTTAATTCACTTAGTTAACTTAATAACTCAATTTGCTTAATTACAATTATTTACTTAGTTTCTTTAATTGTTTTATTTACTTAATTAATACTAACTTAAGTAGTTAATTGAGTTAATCAAATAGTTTATTCACTTAATTGACTTAATTTACTTATGCTCTATTTACTTTGTTTAATTTACTTATATCCATTTATACTTGGTCTGGAATTTTCCAAAGAAAAAAGAATGTTCACATAGTGAGCAAATCACTGACTTATGCATGGTTTTCAGGGCCAAAATGTCCCTTCTGAATTCTTTAGGATCTAAAATGTTTTTTTTTTGGCAAAATTCACGGGTTGTTAGAGCAAAAGAAACCCTTCCATTTATAACACACTTCTACCCAACCAAACTTATATACATACTAGTAGAATGTCCTATGTGATGCATGGGATATTTGAATCGGGATTCAATTAAGTTAAGAAAATCTCAACATATGATACAGTTCTGAGCTTAACTTTAATTCAAAATTCAGTTTTCATGTTATTTTAGTTCATACTAATTTAAAGGATACAAAAACGGTTCTAACATGTTATAACTAAAAATGCAAAATAAGAAGAAAGCTATGAACCATTACTCATGCAGAGGCAATATCTTAATGTAGAAAATTAAGAAGTGCTGACCAGCACAACTTTGTGTGAACATTTTTTGTTCAGTCCACCCCAATAAATTTCAGCTCCATCGTACAGTTGGGTAAGTGCCAGCTCGGAATTGATGCTAATTCAAGGGCGGGTATTTGGTGTTATAGGTGGAGATATTTGAAAATTTGAATTGTTATAGGTCTACAGTGAAATTTAGAATTCTGACATGAAGTGTAGTGTAGTTATCCCTTGAAAAGTTGGTGAGTTCAATGGCTATAAATCTTCTCCTTGCTATCCAAGGCAACTTTCCTAGTAGACAAATTTGGAAATGTCTAATGCCCTCTAGAATCATTTTTCTACTTTGGTCTACTGCTCTTTGGAAAGATCTAACTAAGGATTGCCTTATCAGAAGAGGCGCTCTAATTCAAAACCTTGCCTACTCAATGTGTCCAGAAAGCTGAGTTTATATTATTTGTTTATTGATTAATCGGTGGTTTATGACATCTGACTTCAGTGGGTAAACAAATTTAGACTCTACTTGCTGCTCTGTGGTGTGAACAGTTTGGACTAAAAGAAACAAGAGAGATTTCGAAGGGATCCATTATCAGATTGATGAATTGATTAAAGTTGTTATTGGGAAATTAAGCTCTTGGGTTGTGGCCTTCAAGGAGAAATATTAATTGGAAGCCACTTCAAATGTTTTAAATCCAATTTTCATGGTTGCTTTCTAAGTAATCCTAGGATTGATTCCATAAATTAAGTTCTATGGAGTAGTTGAAGTCACTAATTCATTGAGAGTTGAATAATTGTTTTATGTTGTTATTTACTAAAAAAATACTTTACCTAAATTCCTAAATAATGCTATTCCCTCCTTGATTACCCATCCTTGATATTTTTGCACAAATTCAAAAATATGTATCAGCCTAGAACAGGGGTAGTTAATAAACATATAAATGAATAAAATCGTCATGCATACAATGCTATATAAGGAATTAATTGTCTGGAAGAATTAAGGTTAACAAACGAAAAATAATAGTGAGCAACATATTTCTGTTTTCTTAACTGTAATCAATAATCCTGTTTGAGATGTGGAGAGATCTCTAGCTATATTGAAGTTGGGGCTGCAATTCTCATATACCATCGAACTCAAACCAGAGGAACACTTTTGCACTTCATCTCTGCCAAGTGTCAAAAAATGAAAAGATTTTTCTGTTGGTCCGTTCAGTTCTTCTGCTGTTCAGCTATACTTGAAAGAATGATCTGGGGAAATAACAAAGGCCAGAGAGGGAATGCTCAAAAGGAACCACCGCTGTGAGGGGCATGTTAAAAAAGAGCAATCCTGGAAATATAAAATCAGGATATCTTGACCATTTCAGGCATTTTAAAAGGGTAAGATTGGAAATATGAAATCAGGGTGTGTTGGACGATTCATCCATTTTCTCATTCATCCTCACTCAAGCCTAACCCATCCGACCTAACTTGATAGGGTCGAGTCACTGCATGTTTACCATTTAACTTGACCCACTGACATCCTTTTAACTTTATAACCTCCATTGTCTTCCTTACAAAATGCAGTTGAATTTGAACAAGAGCTGAATGGGTCAGGACATATAGAAGGATGAATTTGGACGGGAAATGGATTAAATTCTTATAAACGGCCAACTGTAAAGAAGGGTTGAGATGAGTTGAAGCAGCAGTACAAATTAGTTTGAATAATTAACTAGACAATGCTGGATGAAGTAATTTTACATCCAATGAAAAAAAAAGTACCTAATTGAACGGATTTTGAGAGAATGAAACTGATAGTTGTACTTTTTCATTCAACTCGATCCTATAGCGTATATGCAATGTATAGAGTATAGTATTTTATTTTACTTTTGTATAAGTCATTTAAACTTGGGAGAATAACCATTCAGCCCACCTCCAGAATTTTTAGTCCCATACAAGTGGGATGAATCTTGACCGTGGATTAAGGATGCAGTTTATAAGAGAACGGGATCTGTTCCTCACACAGGGGCGCTTCACAGGCACATCCACCATGCATTGGGAATATCTCCCGTGAATAATAACTTATAAATATGGGAGATGTTCCCAATGCATGGTAGGATGTGCGTGTAAGATCGGTGTGAGGCGCCCTGTGTGAGGAGCAGATCCGGTCTCATTTATAAGGGAGGGGAGAGGAGGGGCTATTAATAGGCTATGGGGGGCTGTAATTTCAGAATTATGCAGTGGACTGTAGTGTACTTCTCCCTTTAAAATTTGAATACAAATTTATCTGCAACATGTATAGAGACAACCACTAGGTTATCTCTTCACATAGTGCTTAGTGATGTGGAGAAGCACTCCTGGAATTAATAGTAGTCTTGGGTGCATATCGTGATTTAGGATCTTCCGCCAACAAACTACCAACATTCACAATTCACTATGAGATTGGGGCCCACCATAAAAGTAGGACTCCCCATAAATGAGATGTGTGTTGAATCATGTTGGTAGGGGGTTGGAACATGTTTTGTTGGCAGGTGATCACACAAGACAAGGAATCTGATCAGGCTTGGCCAGCATTCACCATGTGTCTCATCTCATCCAGATCTTGTAGCTTGCTCTTGCACTGATTTATGGTGATATGGACGGATCCCACATAATCGCTCAGCTCCTCCAAGCCCTCGTCTACAACTCTACATGGTGATCATAGGCTCGGCCAATTGTGATTTTTCCACTGGTCCACGTGGCAGCCTAACCCTGGCCCGATTTACAACCACATCAATACTGTTTTTTGTTGTGGAATGAACACAAGTTCACATCTCCTCCCCACGAGGGGCTGCCCCACAACGCTCCACAGCACATCCCCACCATGTATTGAAAACATCTCCTGATGATGACATCATTGGTTCTGGTACTATCATCGGGAATTGTTCCTAATACATGGCGGGGATGCACTGTGGGGTGGCACCTTGTGGGAATCTCAATGAACACTACCCACTTTTGGAAGCAATAAAATAACAGAACATGGATAATGTGATGGAGGCCCATCACAAGGCCCATCTCACCCCTAGGGGCGGCAGCTCCTAGGATAAGGTTAAGATAAGAAGAACTTCCAAGATTAGCAAGACTCTTCCAAGATTAGCAAGATAAAGCAAGACTCTTCCAAGATTATCAAGAAAGACTCCAAGAAGCATCAAGATTAGCAAAATAATCCAAGAATCATGCATCTAGGGAGATCGGACGGTGGAGATCAAACCAAGAAGAGTTCGATCCTATCAGATTAGATATTTGGATCTATCCTAGTTATTATTTCCTAGTTCTTTTACAATTTTCAAATGTATTATAAATACTGCTATTTTCCCAGAATTATTCATCAATTCATACTTCATAATTTTAGAGTTTCTTCAAATTCTCTTCTTCCAATTTTCGCCACCTTTTCTCTCTCCTAGAGAATTCGGTGTTCTTCGCTAGAAGCTAGCGATTGCCCGGTGCTTGCATAGCCAGCCTGATTTTTCATTGCTTCCATGCTGCGTCAAGTGGTATCAGAGTAGGGAATTCACCCAGTCATGTCCAACCCAGACGGTAGTAGTCGCAACCCACCCCGTGACGGAAATCAGGGGTTTCCAGCTATTTGGAGAGCAATCGAAGAATAGCGTACAGCCACACATAACATCGAGCAGCAGTTGGCAGAGATGGCTAAACAACTGCGAGCCTTGTTACGGGAGGTTGCTCCATGGAACCGGGAACATCCACAGCAAATCGAGGGAGACAACCACGACAAACCACCCGTCCATATTGCGTTCCGACGACCAGTCTTGGACGACAACAGTGATGATGATCTAGAATTTGGTGGTGCTCCAGTTCTTCCCGGCAACGACAAAAATGGTAGAAATTGGCATAACCAAGATAATTTCAACCCCCATAGGAATAATGATGAATTCAAACTTAAAGTAGACATTCCTACCTTTAGTGGAGATCTTGGCATAGAGGGACTTTTGGATTGGATCACAGAAGTCGACAGATTCTTTGATTACATGGAAATACCAGAGGAACGAAGGATAAAACTGGTAGCTTTCCGATTAAAGGGAGGCACATCTGTTTGGTGGGAACGGATGAGAGAGACCCAGATCAGAGAAGGAAGGGGTCATATTCGAACCTGGAGGCGCATGAAGCAATTAATTAGAAATAGATTTTTACCTCCTGACTATGAACAATATATGTTTGAATCTTATCAGAGGTGTGTGCAGGGTTCATGTAGTGTTAATGAGTACACATCAGAATTTTTTAGATTAGCAGAAAGAAACCAGTTGTCTAAAAGTGATAACTAGCAGGCAGCCCGTTATCTGAGCAGGTTGAGACCGTCCATCAGGGACAAAATTGGTGTACAAATGGTTCTCAGTGTGCAGGAAGCAAGGAACCTAGCCTTGAACGCAGAATTAATGTTCCAAGACAAGGCACGTAGTGATAATTACCGCTGGTACAGCGGGAGTGACAACAGACCAGCAACTGTCGACAGGAACAAATCAGCCCCAGTAGTACAACCCCCTCACCCGGTAAGCACAAGTAACGCCGGTAAGGCTACTACAGGAGGACATACTCGAGGTAATCCTTCCAACTCTCCTAAACCCAGTAACCCTTATGCAAGGCCTGCTCCTATTAAATGTTTTAAATGTAATGAGGTGGGACATAGATCCAGTGACTGTTCCAAGAGGAAGGCAGTTAATATGGTAGAAAGGGAGGAGGAAGAAGATATTGAGGAGGAGGTATCCTGTGGACCTGATGGGGAGGATGAAGAGGGTCCATATGAGCATGAGGAGTATACTTGTGTGGTAAGAAAATTAATATTGTCCCAGAAAAATAGGGATACTTCTCAAAGGCATAGATTATTTCGTATCAGATATACTGTCAAGGGAAAATTATTTAATTTAATTATTGATAGTGGCAATCAAGAAAATATTATTTGTAGGGATGTCATCCAACAATTACAGCTAATTCCTGAAAAAACATCCCAACCCATACACAATTGGGTGGATCAAGGAAGGAGGCGGCGTACGAGTGGAAGAACGCTGCAAGGTACCTTTTTCGATTAGTAAGTACCATGATAAAGTATATTGTGATATTGTTGATATGGATGCTTGCCATATTTTGTTAGGAAGGCCTTGGCAGTTTGATACAGATGCAAGGCACATGGGTAGAAAGAATACCTATCAACTTGAAAAAGAAGGTACATGTTATACTTTGTTACCCATAGCTGAAAAGAATAATACAAATGTTCCAAAAACACATGAGAATAATTTCCTTACCATCACCCATCATCATGCTGAATTTGTTAAAGAATGTAAGGATACTCATGAAATACATTTTCTAGTAGTAAAAGGAGAAGATGTTAATGATGAAAATAAAATTCCAGTTGAAGTACAGGGACTACTGTATGAATTCAATGATGTAGTTCTAGAGGAGTTACCAAATGAACTCCCTCCCATGAGAGACATACAGCACCATATTGATTTTCTTCCAGGTGCCAATCTACCTAACCTCCCACATTACAGGATGAGTCCTAAGGATAATGAAATTTTATGGGAAAATGTAGAAGAATTATTGAAAAAGGGGCACATTCAAATCAGCATGAGTCCTTGTGCAATACCTGCCTTACTTACACCTAAGAAGGATGGCAGTTGGAAAACGTGTGTCGACAGCAGGGCCATTAACAAGATTACTATTGGGTACAAATTTTCCATTCCTAGGCTAGACAACATGCTGGACCAATTGAGCAGAGCTGTAGTTTTCTCAAAAATAGATCTCAAGAGTGGATATCATCAAATCAGGATCCATCCCGAAGATGAATGAAAAACAACCTTCAAGACTAGAGATGGCTTGTTCGAGTGGTTAGTCATGCCCTTTGGACTAACCAACGCACCCAGCACATTCATGAGGCTGATGAACCAGGTATTGCACCCCTTCATTGGTAAATTTGTGGTAGTCTATTTTGATGATATTTTGATATATAGCAAATCTATCACTGAGCATGTGGGACATATTAGGGAGGTCCTGAAAACATTGAGGGAAAATAAATTATATGATAATTTGAAGAAATGCATCTTTATGAATGATAATTTATTATTCCTGGGATTTATTATAAGGATGGTGTGAAAGTAGATGAAGAAAAAGTGAAAGCCATTAGGGAGTGGCCAACCCCAACCACTATCATAGATGTTAGGCACTTTCATGGGTTGGCAACCTTTTATAGGCGTTTTATTTAGAATTTTAGTAGTAACATGGCTCCCATTACTGAATGTTTGAAAAAGGGTAAGTTTCAATGGGGAGAAGAACAAGAGCAAAGTTTTGCTCTCATAAAAGAAAAATATGTACTGCTCCTATTCTTGCCTTGCTAGATTTTTAATAAATTATTTGTTTGAATGTAACGCCAGTGAAGTTGGCATAGGGGGCTGTATTGTCCCAAGAGAAGAGACCCATTGCTTTCTTCAGTGAAAATTTATGTAAAGCCAGGAGAAAGTGGTCTACTTATGACAAGGAGTTTTATGCTGTGGTTAGAACCCTGAAGACAAGGGAACACTACTTAATTGCAAAAGAATTTATTCTCTACATTGACCACCAGGCCCTAAAATATCTTAGTGGGCAAAAGCAATTAAGAAGTGATTTGCATGCTAGATGGTTTGCTTTCCTAGACAAGTTCCAATATAAAATTGTGTATAAGACAGAACAGCAAAATAAAGTGGCTGATGCACTTAGCAAGCGTGTAGCTCTCATCAAGACCCTCAGTGTTGAGATTGTGGGTTTTGAGTGCCTAAAATAATTATATGCCCAGGATGAAGACTTCCAATAGGTATGGGAGAAATGCGTGAATAAGCAGCCAATAGAGGACTTCTTTATTTATGATGAGTTCCTTATGAAAGGGGAATAGTTGTATATCCCTTGCACTTCCCTCTGCGAAAAGATCATTAGGGATTTGCATGGGGGTGGATTAGCAGGACACTTGGAAAGGGATAAAACAATAGAAGTAGATAAGGGGCGAAATTACTGGCCGAAATTAAGAAGTGACATGTCTACCATTGTAAGCAGGTGCTATGTTTGTCAGACAGGTAAGGGACAAACCCAGAACACATGTCTCTACATGCCCCTACCCATTCCTACTGCTATATGGGAAGACTTGTCCATGGATTTTGTGCTAGGCTTGCCAAAGACCCAGAGGAACATGGACTTCATTTTCGTGGTGGTTGATAGATTCTCAAAAATGGCTCACTTCCTCCCATGCAAGAAAATAGCAGATGCATCGGCTACAACCAAATTGTTTTTCAGGGAGATTGTCCGCTTGCATGGGGTACCCAAGACCATCACATCAGATCGTGACACACGATTCCTTAGTCACTTTTGGATGACCCTGTGGAGGTTGTTTGATTCATCACTTAATTTCAGCAGTACAGCCCATCCGTAGACAGATGAACAGACAGAAGTGGTAAACCGGACTTTAGGGAATTTAATTCGCAGCATATGTCAAGAGAGGCCAAAACAGTGGGACTTCGCCATAGCCCAGGCCGAATTCGCCTATAACAATGCAGTGCACAGTTCTACAGGCAGATCCCCATTCTCCATCGTATACATGAAGATCCCTAACCATGCACTGGATTTAGTGAAGCTACCCTGAGTACCCAGCGCCAGTATCTCAACAAAATAGATGGCAGAACAAATCCAGTCCGTCCAAGAGGCTATGAAACAGAAACTAGAGCAAGCTAACGCCAAGTACAAGATGGCGGCAGACAAGCACCGCCGACCTCAAGTGTTTGATGTAGATGATGAGGTTATGGTTTTCTTAAGGAAGGAAAGAATTCCCGTAGGTACTTACAACAAGTTGAAGCCTCGGAAATATGGTCCATACAAGATCGCGAAGAAGATTAATGACAAAGCCTATGTAGTGGACTTACCAAATCATATGAATATATCCAAGACCTTCAACATGGCTGACCTTCACCGGTACCTGCCAGAGATAACACTTGCCTATCCTAGTCACGACTCGGGGTCAAGTTCTCTCCAAGTGGGGGAGAATAACGGAGGCCCATCACAAGGCCCATCTCACCCCTAGGGGCGGCAGCTCCTAGGATAAGGTTAAGATAAGAAGAACTTCCAAGATTAGCAAGACTCTTCCAAGACTAGCAAGGCTCTTCCAAGATTAGCAAGACTCTTCCAAGATTAGCAAGATTAGCAAGACTCTTCCGAGATAAGCAAGATAAAGCAAGACTCTTCCAAGATTATCAAGAAAGACTCCAAGAAGCATCAAGATTAGCAATATAATCCATGATTCATGCATCTAGGGAGATCGGGCGATGGAGATCAAACCAAGAAGAGTTTGATCCTATCAGATTAGATATTTGGATCTATCCTAGTTATTATTTCCTAGTTCTTTTACAATTTCCAAATGTATTATAAATACTACTATTTTTCCAAAATTATTCTTCAATTCATACTTCATAATTTCAGAGTTTCTTCAAGTTCTCTTCTTCCAATTTTCACACCCTTTTCTCTCTCCTAGAGAATTCGGTGTTCTTCGCTAGAAGCTAGCGATCGCCCGGTGCTTGCATAGCTAACCCGGTTTTTCATTGCTTGCACGTTGCATCATAATGGGAATCCATTTCGCTCCTACCATTTTTTTTTATTTCCAACGTAATCCAAACACAGCCTAGAAGTCTATGTATAAATTAATCAAAAGGACAGCTTAGAAACATAGCTGCGATCTAAGCAAAAAAATAATAAATAAATAAAATGACAAAGATATGTTTAGCATCAGTTCATAGAAAAAGAAAAGGAGGAAACACTATGAAATCATATTCTGTAGACAATTTTTTGAAAAAAGAAAAAGTCTCAATGTTTGTGGTTTAAATGCTTTCTGAGTTGAAGTTCAGTCGGTAACCGGTTCACGTGGTCCAAGGTGCCTTAGTGGAAGAGCGGTTGGACCGAGCTTATGCAAATGAGAGTTGGATTAGCCTGAATGGGAATGCGACAGTAAGCCATCTTTCAAAAGCTAGATCGGATCATAGCCCGATTCTAGTAGATACTATACCCACTAAAAAGTGGTACCCCAGACCCATCCGTTTCGATGAAGCTTGGTTTACCCATGGGGGGTGCAAGGGTATAATCTCGGATCATCATTGGGGTGGGGTGAGGGACTTCACTCCCCATCCCTAATTCGATAGGGTCATCAGGTCAAAGAGGTCAGGTACCCAGTGGGAATAGGAAAAATTGCCATCTATAATATCAATCATTTGAAGTACAATATCCTTTAAATTATTCAAATAGCTTATCCTAATTTCCTCATGAGCACTCCTTCAATATAGAGTTCACATCTCTGCCCCACAAGGGGCCACCCCATAATGCTCCACAGCACATCCCCGTCGTGCATTGGGAACATCTCCCCATGATAATATCAGAATCGATGATATGAATTTTTATCACATAACCTAAAAGTTCCATTGGAGAAAAAATTATATAAAGTGAATTTTTATCTTTTCTAATTTCTATTCATATCATGTAGGGTCTAACCATCTTTTTGTTTATCTATAAAAGAAACTAGTTGTTTAAATCATATTGTAGCAAATTAAGGGTGTTAATGAGCCGATCGTGGGCCAGGCTGGGCTTTGGACTTATGGCACCTAGTATGTTGAATTCCACACATCTTGCTTGCCTAGTTGCCTTCCAGATAAATAGGTTGTTGGGCTCCATAATAGGCTATACCTGCCCTATTTTCTCAAGTATTAAGCTCCACCATTTTCATTTTCTACCTCTTAGGGCTCGTTTGTTATTATTATTTTTTTTTGAGAGGGGGAAAGTTGGTCAATGGAATTTTGATTCCCATTGACCAAGAAACCTATGTTCTTTTTTCAGACTTCTATAGAGTTCATGAAAAATTTATTTTCCCTAGGTATTATTTACCCAAATAAGTGATGCCTATCTCCCAAGTGGATAAATAACAATCCCACCTAGGGGGAAGTTGTTAATACTTGGAGGGTACAAAATTGCTCCTTTTAATAATGGTTTTTTATAGATAAAATAGTTATTGTCTTATTTACCTAGGAAATAAAAGAATATGGGTAAATGCATTTACTCGGATAACTAACTTACCAAAAAGTGAATGGGTTCTTAGTTGATTTATTGAATAAAAAATCAGCATAGTTTGGATCTTAGAAAATGTATGAGATCTAGTTACATAAGTTTCTTTTTTCTTTTTCTATCTCCAAAATTTACTTTAAGTGGAGGGGTACCCGCCCCCCTTAATTTTGTTAACCAATGTCCAAAGGAAGAAAAAAATAAATCTCTAATGAGTAATGAGTCCTCCAGTTGCTGCTGTTCTTGGTTGACCTTTAAGGCACTATCTGTGTTGATTAAATTCATCAGTGTGAAATATAACCCATCTTTTCATTTGATTTATATTATATGATTTATTATAACATATTGTATCATTTCGAATTTGCCAAATCAGCAAAGTAATATACCAAAATAAAATCTGCCTAGTTCTATTTATTCGGCTTAAAGTTTGCCTCAATCCATGTATGGATAAAAAGTAGCCCCCTGTTAAGTAACACATAAGTACTTATTTTAAGTGGTGAGATCACACAATAAGGCTGCATTTGGCATTCCTTATTTTAAGGACATGTTTTCTTTTTGCAGTTAAAAAGTCTCTATGAACACTAAGCTTTTTGCTATTAAAATGCCCTTATGAACATTGAGCTTTTAACTACAAAAAGGAGATAAACCCTTAAAATAAGGAATTCCAAATGCAGCCTAAGTAGAAAATAAAAACTTATTCTGTTAGACAGTGTATGTCCTTAGCTCCAATCAGAATGATGTACCTTATGACATTTAATGTAAATGAATAAAGTACATATTTGATTCATGTTGTTATGGTGGGTTTCTATGTAATACCCTTAAACCGGACACATATGAGACTCATGTTAATTTAGAATCTTCACAGCCATTGGATAGATCTGGGGAGATTTATCCTACCAAGCCTGACAATGATGTACCACCAAGTTGGTTGGGGTGGCTTGTCTCAACTGCTAGGGTGAGACCTGAGGTACATGCAGTGTGGGTTTTCTTGAAACCCTGAACCAGACCAGAATTCCATTATTGCCCTGGACCTTGGAGATAGATGGGCAAAACTGGAATGTTACACCTGACCCCTAGACTCGATTATGATACTGCACTAGGTGTCAAATTGGGCTATCTTTGATATGCCAATCAGTAAGATCCTTAGAGGGGGTCAAAACCTAGGTATGTTGGGATAGTCTGAGAATTCATCTGAGTGGGTGATCATAGTGACAGGATCAACCCCTTTGTTGAACAAAGTGAATGATTGGGGATGCACTCTCTCTGATGGAAACCAAAGCTGCTGGTAGCCGATTTCAACCGTTGAAATTTGTTTTGCAAAATATATTTTTGTATATACATATATATTATGGTTTCAAAATGTTTGCAAAAGGTTTTAATTCCCGGGATCCATGTGAGTAGAGAGTGCAGCACTATTCCTTGTAGCTGAGGGAGATGTCCTCTCTTGTCGGGTAGTGTTTGATCATTATGGGCTGAGAGGTTAAGTGTAAGACCATTGAGGGTAATACCTGATGGGATAATCTTGCATCTGCCCACAGTCCATGGGTTTTTATAAGGTGGCTTGACCCAATGACCATTTAGTGTAAATGTTCAACCCATTAAGAGCCCATGGTGATGGACTTAAGGGTTCACTGTCTCCAACAGTGAATTCGGCTAGGCCTTGTAACAGAGGCTGGGCTGAACTCATGTGGCTAACGTGTAGAGCAATGTTTGGGTCCCACACCATACAAGGATACCCAACTGTGCAGTAGTTTGGAGAATAAGTGAGCACATGGACTTAATGGGCCTAAAGCCTAATTCGAACTGGTTTAATGTGATTAATTAAAGAGGGGCGGTTCTGGGATTTAGATCAGAAGATAGGATAAGGGATTGTCCCTATCCACTTAGAGAGTTCAGATCCAAATAGATATTTGCATCAGGAAACTCCTAATCAGATTAAGAGGGCTAATTTTTATCTATAGATAAGATAAGGTATCATCCTTATCTCTTAAAGAGAGTCCAAATCCAAATACATGATTTGGATTAGGAAACTCCTAATGGGATTAGAAGAACCTATCTTTAAGGCTATAAATAGAGGAGGAGGGCGAATCCCAATTCATCCTTCAAGATTATTGATTCAAGAGAGAAGACAGTTGTAGTTGGACTGACGCCATCTTCTGCTCTTGCCTTCTCCTGTTGCTACCGCCATTACCAGTTCGATCTCCACCTGTAAGAGCAACCAAGAAAGGTTCTTGATATCATTTTTTGGGAGAAAAACTTATCTGAAGTCATGCTCACTCGCCCTCCATTAGATTCATGGTGAAGAATCAGGTTCTTGCTGAAGAACCACTCTGCTGATTTTGCTCCACCCTACGCTGTGTCATATTCAGTGGGAGCAGTCTTTGGTGATCTCCTTGGGCGTGAAAACCTTCATTGGAAGATACTACTACTCCGTATCAGGTATATCCCTCTCCTACCTTTTGGTTTTAGATCTGGTCTGGTTTAGGGTTCAAGATTGATCCTTGAAAATGCAATTTTCTAAAATAGGGAATGTGATTCCCACATGGGAGAGAGAGAAATTTTTGAAATTTCGCCCAACTTACCTGTAGGGTTTGGCTATCCATATGATGGATCTCTCATCCCTTCAGTGGAATCAGAGCCAGGTTCAAATCTTGAACTAAAATTAGCTAGATCTGGAACTGCGCAAATGGGCAGAAGGCGTTCTACCCGATTTGCACAAATAAGAGATTTTTTGGGAAATCAGTTCCCAGATTAAGAGCCATTGATCTAAAACTAAATTTTATAAATCTGAATTATATTTAGATGGGTTCTTTATATTTTTCTTGATTTATGTGTTGTTCGTACGGTGGAGATCGTAATCTTGATTGGCATAGGAAATCTGCGCTTTGCAGTTCTTTCACATTCTTGTCTGTAATTAATTTTTTTTATTTTCAGATTGAATGTATAGGAATTCGATTTGATGTAATATTAATAGAAAATTAGGTTTTTTCTATTTTATTTCAATCAAGATCGAAGCAGATTGCACAGAAGGAAGGATTTTCACGAACAACCTTTATACTAATTCTTGAATGCCTTTTATTAGTAATTTAATTTCAAGTCATAATATTGAATTAATTCTTGAATTAAAAATCAAACCCTAAACCCGTTTGAACCAGATTGGACCAAACTGGTTGGACCAAATCTATGGTTCGATGGGGGCTGTTCTCAGCCCTAATTTTTCATTCTTGGGACCAAGAGTTGATGGTTAATTGCAAGATGTAATTCGACCCACACCTATAAAACCCAGTTTTAATGTGTTGAAACTGCTTTAGCCCATTAACTACATAAAAGCTATATGGTCCGAACTGTTCTTTGCAATTCAGCCCATATACCTAGATATGGGCTTTAATAATGGGTTTTACAGATATTAATTGATTGGATCAATTTTATTCCTGCATGTGATGTATGGATGTGTGATGTGTAACGTTCATGGGCCATAAGTACTTGGCCCATGATGATATGATAGTGGCTCTTATGCACACCATGGCTGAATGCACATCATTGCCATGGTGTCCTTAAGATCATTGGATGATCTCCCTTCATGGTGGGCCCCACACCGCCCCAAGAGGAACCATGCGGAACCCTAGCCATTTAGGGCCCATCTAAATCTAGCTTTATGAAAGTCAGTGGGAGTCACTTTGGTTTGACCTAAATTAAACTAGGGCGTAAGATTTTGTTCCCTCCTGAAATATGAGTGTATGTGATAGAGAGATTCATATGATGAACTCTCTAAAGGCCTTCCATCATTAGCATGAAAATGAGTCCTACAGTAATGAGGAAACGCACCATAAAATTGGGTTATCAATTTGTTGCTGGATCTGTTGGATTGTTTCATATGATTGGGGTGTCATAGACCAATGTGGGAGGGGCCTATCCTAAAATGAAAGACTCTCTCACGGTACCTTGGTGTTCACGAATATGATGGGTGAGCACTCAATGGATAGAAAGGTTTAACCTAAAATGGCAATGAACGTTGTTTGACAGAGGCCAAAGGGAAAGCTCATAAAATGAGTAGATATGATCCTTCATAGAAAGGTGGTGGGGTTATGTAGCTGAAACAGTTATCTCCATGCACCCTAAGTGATTTTCCACATTTTCAGAGACATAATTCGTAGTCTCCATCACTGAGATAGGAGGAAAATCTCAGAGATGAACAAAAGGGAATGTAACATAGATTAAAAGCCATATCTATGTAGATAACATGAATCAAATTAGGTTGTGGACTAATATTTGCTTTTTATCAATAATGGCAAACAGATAATTCGCTAAATTGTTGGACAACAACAAACTAAAGCGCCCAAACTATGCTGACCGGTACCGTAACCTTATGCTGGTCTTGACATCGGAAAAATTGGACAAAGTAGCTAGCCCCAAGCATCCGGGTTATAGGCCCGTAGGAGGGACTACTAGGAAGGGGAAGAGAAAAAATCCCTAGCCCGCTGCTACATCATAGCCTCCTTGGATAATCCAATACAACGACAGTTCGATCAGATTGAATTGTCCAAGGATATCTTGGAGAGTCTAAGGGCGATGTATGAAGAGCAGAATCGTTCTACTCGGCAGAAGGTCTTAAAGCAGTACATGATCGCACAGATGTCCAAGAACCAACAGGTTCATGACCATTGTCTCAAGATGATGGGTTATATTAATGAACTTGAGGCTCTTGGGTCCGGGATTGACCATGTCACAAAGGTGGACGTCATTCTAAATTATTTTCCACCTTACTTCAATTAGTTCATCATGAACTATAACATGAATAAGCTAAATGTTAACATTCAGGAACTTAGCAATATGTTGTAGAGGGCCGAAGAACTGATAAAGAATGATGAGCCCATTGCTTGTTAGACAGTTTTGTATGCCCTTAGCTTCAATCAAAATGATGTACTTTATGAATTTATTGTAAATGAATAAAAGTGCATATTTGATTCATGTTCCCTTGGTATGTTTCTGTGTAATACCTTTAAACTGGACACTTAATGAGACTCATGTTAGTTTAGAATGTTCACAGCCAGTGGGTCGGTCTAGGGAGACCTATCCTGACAAGGCTGACACTGTGGTGCCACCAAGTCGGTTGGGGTGGCTTGTCTCAGCTAACGGGGTGAGACCCTAGGCACATACAATGTAGGATTAATTGAATCTTTGAACTGGACCAGATTTCCAGTATTGCCTTCGACCTTGGAGATTGATGGGCAAAACTGGAAAGTTACACCCGACCCCTAGACTCGATTATGATACTGCACTAGGTGTCGGATTAGACTGTCTTTGATATACCAATCTTGAGTGCAAGACCATTGAGGATAATACCTGATGGGCTAATCTTGCATCTGCCCACAGTCCCTGGGTGTTACAAGGTGACTTGGCCCAGGGACCACTTAGGGTAAGTGTTGGGCCCATAGAGCCCATCTGATGGGTTTCAGGGGGTGCACTGTCCATAACAGTGTATTCGGCTAGGCCTTGTAACAAAGGCTGGGCTGAACCCATGTGGCTGATGTGTAGATCATTGTTTGGGTCCCACACTATACAAGGAAGCCCAACTGGGTAGCAGTTTGGAAGGCTTAATGAATACATAACCCTAAATGGGCCTTAAGCCCATTTCGAACTGGGCTAATTTGATTAGTCTTTAAGGGGCGATTTCTGAGATAAGATCAACTGATAGGATTGGGCCCACACCCTATCCACTCAGAGAGTCCATGATCTAAATGAGATTTAGATTTGGAAACTTTCTAATTAGATTAGAAACTGGCTGATCTAATCTGCAGATAAGATAAGGATTATCCCTTATCTTAAAGGGACTTCTAATCCAGATATGATTTGGGTTAGCAACTCCTAATGGGATTAGGAGCTGATCCCTTTAAGTCTATAAAAGGAAGAGGGGGTGGCATCCTTTAGACATCCAACACACAGACAACCAGCAGTCTTGTCTTCAGAGCTGAGATCACAGAAGAGAGAATTCTGCACCCTGCAAATTCTCTTTAGCCGCCTCCTTCCTGCAGCCGCCGCCTATAGCAGTTCGATCTCCATTCCTTGGGAGAAATCAAGATTGAATCTTGATTCCAATCTTTTAGAGAAAATATTGGTAGGAGTTGTATTCACAAGCCATACAGGTGATTCTTGGGAAGAATTAGGTTCTTAGGAAGGACACTGCTGATTCTGCTCCACCTTGCACTGCGCCATCTTCAGTGGGAGCAGATTTTGGTTTCTACCTTGGGCGTGAACACCTCCATTAAGAGATATTATTTCTCTATATCAGGTATTATCTCTCTCTCCTCCTTTTGGTTCAGATCTGGTTCAGTTTGTAGTTCAAGAATGATCATTAAAAATATGATTTTCTAAATAGGAAATTCGATTCCCAGTTGAAGGGAAAGAAAAATTTTTTGAAATTCGCCCCCTTTATTCTGCAATCTTGGGTGTCCATATGATGGATTTCCTATCCCTTCATTGCTATGCTTGTTAAAACTGGCAAATCGGGCAAGAAGAAGAGGAAGGCAAAGAGAAAGCCTCAGAAGAAAGCTACTAAGTCCAAAAGGCAGAAGAAAGACAGAGCATCAGATGCTTGTCAATTCTACAAGCAGACCAGCCACTGGAAGAGGAACTGTCCTCAATACCTAGAATCCAAGAGACAAGGTAATTTCTAATCCTTTGTCATAGAAACGAATTTGTTGGTAACTTCTGCTTCCTAGTGTATTAACTCCAGGGCTTCGACTCATGCGTGTAACTCACTGCAGGGGTTCAAGATAAGCAGAAGACTGAGTGATAGAGAAGTAACTCTTTACTTGGGGACTTCTACAAGTGTTGCAGCTACAGCTATAGGAACTATAGAGTTAATTTTCAAAGAATGAACTATTGTATTGAAAGATTGTCTTTATGTACAAAATTTGAGAAGAAATTTGATTTCTGTTTCAAAACTGTGTATGGATGGATATTCTATTTTCTTTAGTAATACGATTACTATTAAAAGAAATAACAAATTCCTCACATACGAATAACTTGAGAATGGTCTCTATGTTCTCCATCCTTCTCTGGAAACTAACATAACCAAAACTACATCGGGTGACAACCCCAAGAAAAGAACTCGTGATACAGTTAATCCCACGTGTCGGTGGCATTACTGACTTGGGCCATATTAACATAGATCATATCACAATGTTGGTAAAGGATGGTCCTTTGGATTTTCTAACTGAGAAGATCTTCCAACCTGTGAATCTTGCCTTCAGGGTAAGATGACAAAATGACCATTTAACAGTAAGCCTAAAAGATGTACAAGCACGCTTGACCTTATACATACAGATGTATGTGGTCCCATGAGTGTTAGGACACGTAACCAGCAAATTTGTTTTATAACATTCACTGATGATTATTCTCAGTATGGTTACGTGTACCTAATGAGACATAAGTCTGAATCCTTTGAAAAGTTCAGAGAATTCAGACAAGAGATCAAGAAATAGTTAGAGAGAGAAATTAAGACCCTTTGATTGGATCGAGGTGGAAAGTATCTCTTGGACGAATTCAGGAACTACTTAAAGGTCAATGGGATAATATCACAGCTAGCTCCTCTGGCTACACCACAATTAAACGGTGTATCAAAGAGGAGGAATTGGACTTTATTGGATATGGTCCGATCACTTCTTGTACAATTAGAGTTACCCACATCCTTTTGGGGTTATACATTAGAGACTGCAATATACGTGTTGAACTGGGTTCCAACCAAATCAGTTCCAAAGACTCCCTATGAGCTTTGGACCGATAAGAAACTAAGTGCGAGACACTTGAAGATTTGGGGTTGTTCGACACATGTTAAAAGAATGAGTGCAGATAAATTGGAGTCCAAGACCAATCGTTGCCTATTCGTAGGCTACCCCAAAGGCTCTGTGGGTTACCTATTCTATGACCCAGGAGAACAGAAGGTGTTCTATATCCGAAATGCCCATTTCTTGGAAGATGATTACATCCTGAACAATCATCGTTAGGAAGTTGTTCTTGATGAGGAGAGCTCAGGGGTAGTGGAAGATGTCCCACAAGTTCTAGGTAATGACCAACCTAGAAGATTTACCCGGGTTTCCAAGCCTCCAGTTCATTTCGGCTATGACCAGGATATTTACTTGGTGGAAGCCACAACTAGTGAGAAGGATCCCGTGACTTATACGGAAGATATGTTGGACATAGATTCCTTGAAGTTGGTAGATGCCATGAGAGCTAAGATGAACTCAATGGAGACTAATGGAGTTTGGCTCTGGTAGATCCGCCCCTTGGGGTAAAAGCAATTGGTTACAAATGAATCTATAAGAGGAAGAAGGACCTCGATGGTATGGTTGAGACCTACAAGGCTCGTCTTGTGGCGAAAGGGTATATTCAGAAAGAGGGAATCAATTATAAGGAAACCTTTTCGCCAGTAGCCATGCTTAAATCCATTAGGATCCTGCTAGACGTAGCAGCATACCATGATTACAAGATTTGGAAAATGAATGTCAAAACTGCATTCCTGAATGGAGATCTTAGTGAAGATATCTACATGCAACAACCGCAAGGTTTCATAGCTATAGGTCAGGAATACATGGTATATAAATTAAATAGATCCATATATGGACTTAAGAAAGCTTCTAGGAGTTGGAACATCTGGTTTGACTCTACTGTCAAAAGTTTTGACTTTGAGCAAAACCCAGATGAGCCCTGTGTTTACAAGATATCCAATGGAGATAAGGTTACGTTCTTGGTTCTATATGTGGATGACATTCTACTCATTGGGAATGATGTACGAATGTTGACTATGGTTAAAATATGGCTTTCATAGAAATTCTTCATGAAAGATCTTGGATAAACCTCCTATATACTGGGTCTTCAACTCTATAGAGATAGATCAAAAAGGATAATGTGATTATCTCAATCTGCTTATATTGACAAAATAATCAAAATATACAATATGGAAAACTCCAAGAAAGGAAATGTTCATTTCAGGAATGGAGTCACAACTCTCCAAGGGAATGTCTCCCAAGACTCCCGAGGAGATTGAGGGCATGAAAGACATTCCTTATGCCTTAGCTGTAGGGAGCATCATGTGTGCCATGCTATGCACTCGTCCTAACATCACTCTGGTAGTGAGTGTGGTAAGCAAATTCCAGGCCAACTTAGGAAAGGAGCATTGGACTGCTGTGAAAAACATATTCAAATACCTTCGAAGGACAAAAGAATTTTGTCTGGTATTCGATGATAGTTCACTACAGATCCAGGGGTATATTGATGTCGACTTCCAGTCAGATCTAGATGATAGAAAGTCTACATCTGGGTATGTTTTTACAATAAGATCGTGGGTTATTTGCTGGAAAAGCAGCAAACAGGGGTCTATGGTGGATTCCACAACTGAAGCCGAATACATTGCCGCAAGTGAAGCTGCCAAAGAAGTCGTATGGATGAAGAAGTTCATTCATGAATAGGGAGTAGTTCCATCCAGCACATCACCCATTCCACTATTGTGTGACAACACTGGAACTATCGCTCAGGCTAAGGAGCCACGAGCCCAATCGAAGTCGAAGCACATCGAGAGGAAATACCACGTACTGCGGGAGATAGTTGGAAGAAGGGACATCCTCATTTAGAAGGTAGCATCAGCAGAAAATGTAGCAGACCCATTGACTAAGCCACTAACACAGAAAGTGTTTGAGAAACACGTGAAAAGTCTGGGACTCCGGCGTATACCAGATTGGACCTAAGTGCAAGTGGGAGTTGTAAGCTAGTGTATTCCCTTAGCTCATCAGAGTGATGTACATTATGACATTTAATGTAAATGAATAAAGTACATATTTGATTCATATTATTATGGTGTGTTTCTGTGTAATACCCTTAAACTGGACACATATGAGACTCGTGTTAGTTTAGAATCTTCATAGTCGTTGGATAGATCTGGGGAGATTTATCCTGCCAAGACTGACACTGATGTGCCACCAAGTTGGTTGGGGTGGCTTGTCTCAACTACCAGGGTGAGACCTGAGGTACATGTAGTGTGGGTTTTCTTAAAACCCTGAACTGGACCAGAATTCCAGTATTGCCCTAGACCTTGGAGATAGATGGGCAAAACTGGAATGTTACACCTGACCCATAGACTCGATTATGATATTGCACTACGTGTCAGATTGGGCTGTCTTTGATATGCCAATCAGTGAGACCCTTAGAGGGGGTCAAAACTTGGGTATGTTGGGATAGTCCGAGAATTCATCTGAGTGGGTGATCATAGTGACAGGATCAGCCCCTTTGTCGGACAAAGTGAATGATCGGGGATGCACTCTCTCTGATGGAAACCAAAGCTATCGGTAACCGATTTCAACCGTTGAAAGTTGTTTTGCAATATATATATATATATATTATGGTTTCAAAATGTTTGCAAAAGGTTTTAATTTCCGGGATCCATGTGAGTAGAGAGTGCAACACTATTCCTTGCAGTCGATGGAGAGGTCCTATCTTGTCGGGCAATGTTTGATCATTATGGGCTGAGAGGTTAAGTGTAAGACCATTGAGGATAATACTTGATGGGCTAATCTTGCATCTGCCCACAGTCCTTGGGTTCTTATAAGGTGACTTGACCCAAGGACCATTTAGTGTAAATTTTGAGCCCATTAAGAGCCCATGGTGATGGACTCAGGGGTTCACTGTCTCTTACGGGTGAATTCGGCCAGGCCTTGTAACAAAAGCTGGGTTGAACCCATGTGGCTGATGTGTAGATCAATATTTGGGTCTCACGCCATACAAGGATACCCAACTGGGCAACAGTTTGGAGGATAAGTGAGCAAATGGACTTAATGGGCCTAAAGCCCAATTCGAACTGGTTTAATATGATTAATTAAAGATGGGTGGTTCTGGGATTTAGATCTGTAGATAGGATAAGGGATTGTCTCTATCCACTCAGAGAGTTCAGATCCAAATAGAGATTTGCATCAGGAAACTCCTAATCAGATTAGGAGGGTAGATCTTTATCTATAGATAAGATAAGGGATTATCCTTATCTCTTAAAGAGATTCCAGATCCAAATACAAGATTTGGTTTAGGAAACTCCTAATGGGATTAGGAAAACCTCTCTTTAAGGCCATAAATAGAGGAGGAGGGCGAACCCCAATTCATCCTTCAAAATTACTGATTCAAGAGAAAAGACAGTTGTAATTGAAATGACGCTATCTTCTGCTCTTACCTTCTCCTGTTGCTACCGCCATTACCAGTGTGATCTCCACCTGTAGGAGTGATCAAGAAAGGTTCTTGATGTCAGTTTTTGGGAGAAAAACTGATCTAAAGTCGTGCTCACTAGCCCTCCATCAGATTCTTGGGGAAGAATCAGGTTCTTGTTGAAGAACCACCCTACTGATTCTGCTCCACCCTGCATCGTGTTGCTGTGTTATATTTAATGGGAGCAGTCTTTGGTGATCTCCTTGGGCGTGAACACCTTCATCGAGAGTTACTACTACTCCGTATCAGGTATATCTCTCTCCTACCTTTTTTATTTTAGATCTGGTCTGGTTTAAGGTTCAAGATTGATCCTTGAAAATGCAGTTTTCTAAAAGAGGGAATGTGATTCCCACGTGGGAGAGAGAAATTTTTGAAATTTTTCCCAACCTACCTATAGGGTTCGGCTATCCATATGATGGATCTCTCATCCCTTCATATTCATGTTCAAAAAAAAACCAAAATAAGTGCATATTTCAAAATAAGCACTTAAAAAATATGTTAGAATTGGATGGAATACTATCCCCAATGTTATGTTCATTTTCTCAAAATTTCCCCCATCTTCAAAAGAAAGCACTATTCATGTCCTTCTCCTCTCGTGTAGACCCTTACTAGTAGTGGCAGTTGAACACCTTTCCATACCATCATTGCCTCTCTCTCTCTCTCTCTCTCTCTCTCTCTCTCTCTCTCTCTCTCTCTCTCTTCTTCTTCTTCTTCTTCTTCTTCCATTCCTTTCTCCACTATTGTAACTTGACTCTTTCCCAAACTACCATTGCTTCTCTCTTCTTTTATTTATTTATATTTTTAATTTTCTCTTTCTTTTCTTCTTCTCCCTCCCCTATGCCTCTCTCTCTTTTCTTTCTTTATTTCTCTCCTTCTTCCTTTCTCTCTTTCCCTACTCTCTTCTTCACACCACTGCTGCAATGAACATGAAATTAGCTTTTTATTTGTCTTTATATTTATTCAATATATGGTTATGCTAAGTTAGGGCTATAATTGTCATTTCTACAAATATAAGTACTTATGGAATAAGTAACACAGCAAACACTATAACACAAATAAGTGCTTAAAATAAATGCAAGTGGTTTGGGAAAGGACCTCCCAAACACTAATAAATACTTATTCAAATGAATACTTAAAAATAAATACTTATCTACCAAACCACTTATTCACCAAACATAACCTCTAGTTTCTTTGTTGAATGACAACATAGGCTGCAAATGCCAAGTTTTACCAAGCTAAGATGCCTTGATTGGTCAATCTAAACATAGTGAGGAGCTTATTTTGGAGGACCTTTCCAAATCACTTAGTAATCATATTGAGTGTCAATATTATGAATAAACTTATAAAATGCTTTTGACCAATACCTATCCATATCTTCTCATGTGGCCATATCCATTAATTTATATCTCCACTGATAGATTCTAAACAAAGGAATGGCTGAAATTTCATGAATTATGTATTTTAGGGAGGATAATATAAACATTGTTAATTGGTATGCCAATCATTATTTTGAATTATATCAACTACTTTGGTAAACTGATGAGGAAGAGGATCTAAAGTTTGATTACACTCATATATCCTCCCATACCAAAGTGGTTTGTTGATCTCTTATTTATTTACAAAGTCCACCTTTGAGATGCTTAAGACCAACACAAATACTCTTCCAAGGCTATGAGTCTTGGGCCTTAGTTGATAAGTTTGATAAACTTTTCCATGAGAATATTGATTAGGTAGAACTTAAGCTCAAATCATCTGATGTTGATTATTCCAAATGCACTAAGCCAATTTCATTAAAAAGTAATTTTAAAATCATTAGAATCTTTAATATTAAGACCTCTATTAAGTTTACTATTAGGTTCCATTCGCTTTTTGGGAAGTAACTTACCTAGGTAAATTTTTCCTGGGAAATTCTTACCTGGGTAAGTGCATTTACACATATTCTTTTATTTCCCATGTAAATAAGGCAATGGCTATTTTAGACATAAAAAACCATTATTAAAAGGGACAATTTTGTCCCATCCAAGTGTTGGAAATTTTCCCCCTAGGTGAAAAAGTTACTTAGCCACATGGGAGATGAGAATCACTTACCTAGGTAAGTGATATCCAGGGAAAATAAATTTTCCATGAACCCCACATAAATCTGAAAAAAGAACATGGGTATTTTGGTCAATGGGAACCAAAAATCCCATTAACCAACTCCCCCCCCCTTCAAAATCCAAAAAAATAAATAGGCCCTTAGTTACTAATGCCGATTTGACTTGAGGTTGTTTTTGTCTCAATTCATTCTTGCCTCATAAAAACCTTGTTTTAATCTTATTTAACATGCTATTAGTGATAGCTTGTTTAAAACACTTAATAACATGATTTGGAATACTCTCAACCACACTGCTTATCATACTACATCTACCAACAAGGCTTAAAGCTGAAGCCTTCCAACCTATAAGTTTGGAATTAACATTATCAATTATACTCGTTTAGGTATGGTTCGTAGTTCTCTTGTTGATGACCAGAAGGCCCAAATATTTTTCAAGTTTGGTTGGCCAAGAAGTCTGTATATTTGATGTTATAATGCAAGTGAGTTTGGGATAGCTAAGGAGGACCAAGTTTGGAGAGTGTAATTGGAGTAATTTGTTTCCCTCTCTAATGACCTCTTATAGACCCAATAAGGTCTCATAGACATATAAAAAAATATAAGGGAACAACATATCTCCTTGAGGGAGACCACAAGAAGGTTAGAAGCAAAGCAATACTGACCCATTTAGAATAATTTTGTAGGAAGAAATTCAAATTAATGCACCACATGAGATGTCTCCATTTTAAAGGGATATCAAAGTTCTAGAGAGTCGTAACACTGAAACATAATGAAATAGTTATAAGCTTTTTATTGTTGATCTATAACCCCACATTACTGTATTTACATTTTTTTAAAAGAATGAATAAACTTCACATGAAGGATAAGAATATTATCATGAAGTTTCCTTATCAAGGATAAAGATAAGGTAGTTGAGTTTGTTATGATAAAATAGAGAATTTGAATAGTTTTAGGATAGAGTTTATTTTGTATTGATCTCCTATATCTCTCAAATTATAAATTGGATGATGTATGTCCCACTTTTGGTGAATGCAATTTCTTTGAATTCAATGAACCCGTACATGCTATTTGAGCTAAAGTTTTATCAAAAAGGCCTCTCAACTTGCTCTCCACATGTTTGAAAATTGGTTGGCATCTTTGCTACCACCAAGTATACTAAACCATTTAGTTTCATTCTTTGTAGCTTATTGTTTGTTTTATTAGGTCCATATATTAGATATTTTTTCTATTTTTCTTCCACTTGCTGGATCTATCATTTTGAGTAAGAGAGTATGTGATCCAAAAGAATAGAAAAAAAAAACAAGATGGAGAAGGCAATTGAGAGAAATAAGAACAAAAAACAAGCACACAAAAGATTTTATAATCAAGCCTTGTATCTAAGCTAAGCTTTGCATCACTTCCTTCAGACTTAATTTTGAACACCCACTTATTCATGAGTACTTTCTTTCCTTCAAGTAGATTTACAAGGTTGTAGGTGTGGTTGTCTTGCAAGGATTTCATCTCATCTTGTGTCGTCCTCAACCATTCTTTCTTATTTTCATAAGCCAGTGCTTCTTTAAAACTCTTAATCTTATCATTGTTAATGACTAGCAAATATTCACTTAAAGGGTACAATCTAGAAGGTTGTCTCTATCTCACTGACCTTATTAGTTTATGATTAATGAAGGGTTCAAGAGATGAATACTCGTCATGTATTGAGCTATCTCTTAAGGTTCCTTCCTATAAGGTCTCAAGTTCTTGTTGCGTCTTGGTGACACTAGCAAGTGCACTAGCCACTCAAGTAATAGAGTGATGAATAAAGTATCATTCACACGAAGACTTCTGTAGCAACTACTACTATTAAATCAGTTTACTCTTATTTGATGAGCTATCTAAATCTAATTCAAATCTGAAACTCTAGATAACAAACTATCTACTAGGAATTGGCTCAAACACCTTGCATTCAAGTTGAGAGGATAAGCTACAGAAATGATTCAGCAATCAATTCTCTAGATCATTTGAATAGAATTTGATTCAGCTTAGGTTTGGTGAAACCCCAATGCAATGAACAACCTCTTTCAAACACATGTTCATCCTATGCATGAATAATGATTATTACATCTCTATCAAGAATCTAATCATTCATGCATGCATTAAGATCAAGCATTTCAAGGGCATCAATTCAGCTGAATGAACATCAATCCAGCTGAATGATCACCAACTAAATTGTGCAAGTTATCTCTAACATTGCTTTCAACTCAGTTCTTGATTACCAGACCTGAAATTCTAGAGTCTTTTTCAAGCACTCTAGAATTTCCAAGAGTCTAGAACAGACCAGCCAATACTGAATGAAGAATATCTGAATTCTCTCTCTAGCAATTCAGACATTACAAATTACAGATCTGGATTTGTAAGATAACAGTTCGGCCAATCAGTTCTACAATCAATTTTCTAATCAAGAAACATAAAAGTTGGATCTGATCTATTCAAATGATTCAAGAAAACTAATTACAAAATAGAATTTACAACAATCAAACTTCCATTACAACAAGAAAGAAAGATAGATGGGGAAATTACATAATCTCTAGCTGAATTCGAACACAAAGTATGCAGAAATCAAGGAAGAGTGTAACATAGATCTCCTAAAAGCTTCTCCTCCCTTTGACTTCACCTTCTTCTCTTCTTGGAATGCTTGGATCTCCTCAGCTCCTCTCTTGCGCCTAGCTATCTCTCTTTTCCTCTCCTTGAATTTCGAACCCAAGAGACCTAGGAGATTTGAACCTAGGCAATTGAACACCATTCCCCTCCAAGAGACCTTCTTAAATAGGCTTTCAAGGAGTATAGAAGCAGCCACCTCTAGGCTCTCTTGAAACTTCTAGAAAATGTTGCCCCTTTCTCTTGAACTCTCTAGAAGTTGCCGCTCCTAGCTCTTCTTGGACTGCACTTTGGGCTGCAACTTGGCTGAAATTTGGACTATTTTTGGACTGCAATTTAGGCTGCTCCTGAGCTGAAATGGGCCTCCTTGCTGGGCCAAATTAGCTTTCTTGCTAGGCTCTCTCTTTGGGTTCTCCCAAAGAGAGTAGCATGAGCTACATGGGCCGAGTGATCTTCCCTTGTTCTCTCGGCTAGGCTATGGTTCTAGCTGGGCTAAATAACCTTAAATTTGGCTCTTTTCTTCTTGTTTTATGCCTTCTTTCTCCTGAATTGGTTTCCCCTGAAATATTTACTGAAGTTAAGCTGAAATGGGGTGAAATTCAAACAAACCGTCATAAAATCATGCATAAAACCTCATAAATTATCTGTAAATTATATATTCATCAAATACCCCAACACTTAAGCTTTTGCTTATCCTCAAGCAAAGACATTAGCCAGAAACTGATCATCCCCCCTTTTATTCTCACCATTTATCGGATGAATTTTTAGGAGGGGAATGCATTGAGTGGTCGGGAAACTTTTGTAAGTATTCTGCTCCTATTCCTATAAACTACCATTTTAGCATATGCATAAGAGCCAAGGAAAATGAGAGTATGAGATCCTTCAAGTTCCAGCTTTCACTCCCATTCAATATGTATATAAGCTCTTTGACCGCCAAAATTAACTATAACTTTGAACTAGATTTCAAATCTGTAACTGCACCTCATGAGTGATCAATTGCATTTTGTCCCCTTGAACCTCAGTCATCACCAAATTTTCTTTCTTTCTTCAATTTTTTTGGGTGTGATTGCATTTTATGCTCCATCTCACACTGGGCACAGGCTTGAGGCAAATAACAAGACTCATATTCCAAATTGCTAGTTTTACTATTCAACTCAGAATAGCGGAGTCAATTGGACTTTGTCCTTTTGCAGTTGTTGAATCTCATGCATTAACAATTCAGATGTGAACTAGCTCGACTGACCATTAATAATGAAATCAAGTGCTTTCATACACATGAAGGTAGTTAGGGCTGGTCATGATGAAATTCGTATTCAGCTCCCTTAATCTCATGCATTGTGCTAAACTGGATCATTCACAAGAATAAAAACTGACACCTACAGTGGTCTCCTTTAACTCTTTTTACTTTCTTTTTAAATTCACCTAATAAACAGCAATGAACTTGGGGGATTTCAGTCTAATTGGTCATGTCATTGCCTGCATGTGTGTGTTGGGGTGATTGAGGTGCATGGTTCCATCCCCACACCCTGACCTCAACCTAACTCCCCCACACTTAAGATGAACATTGTCCTCAATGTTCCTAGTGTTAGAGAGTAACAATAAATCTAGCAAGAGCATCATCAAGTAAGGAGAGGGGTATAGAGGACTCCCTGAAGTATATTTTCAAATTCTACAATGGCTCTGTTGATGAGGGGTCTCACTGTGGAAAATCACCAAGTACTAGAAGGAGGGATCAAAAGCTTTATTCTAACTAACATCCTAAAAGTAATCTAAAGTGAAATGCTATAGATGAGAAAACTAGTTTACGTCTACTTGTCATAAACTGTAGAAGTCAAACCAATAAAAAGACTAATATACACAATTCAAAAATGTAAATAATTTAACCAATCAGTATTCCTAATCTAATTGCAAATTTCAAGGCAAATACTGAATGCTATCTGACAATACAAAATTCCAAGCTCAATAGCAATAAGCAGATCTGAAATCTACGCAAACAGGTCTGAAACAAGACTGAAATCAAGAATTTTAGACTGCTCTTTGGGTTCCAATCTGTATATACCTTGGGTAGTATGCAATCTTCTTAATTTCAGCAATGAAAATTAATTACACAGATCTGAACTGCTGAAACTATACTACTGAAGGTCAATATACAGATCTGAAATCAGTAGCTACTAATACTAGAACAACTATCTCTCAATATCATATCTGATTTCATTGCTGAAATCAGCAATGAAAATTAATTACTGAGATTTGAAATCTCAATAGCTACTGAGAACAGCAATATACAAATCTGAAATCAGTAGCAATTTACAAATTCTCTTTGAAATCAGATAGCTACTGCAATTTACAAAATCTTTCTCATTGTATAGATCTGATTTCATTGCTGAAATCAGTAGCTATTGAAACTACACTATTGCAGGTCAATGTACAGGTCTGAAATCAATAGCTATTGAGAGTAGAACAGCAGTGTTCAAGTGACTGTGTTCAGGTCTGAGCTCCATATTGAAAGGCTACTAAATATCAGATCTGACCCCATTATTTTTATGAGTTGTGCATCACCAAACACCAGCTAAAGTGGCCATACTAAAAACTGAGCAGATCAGCAAGACAAACCACTAATATCAGCAATGAAGCATGCTGTATACAGATCTGTACAAAACCAGAATCAATCAGCAGTAAAAGGACATTCAGTGTGCTCAGATCTGGTATGTGATTTCAGCAATAAGAGCTACTGTTTACAGATCTGAATCTTGCTACCATGACTAGTATAGCCACTAAACAGATCAATAATACAGATCTGAACTACACCACAAATATAGATATGAAACCTACTTTAGTTTAGAGATTTAGCAGATCTTATTAAATCAGAATTGATAGCAAGTTATGACAGATCTGATTTTGGTATGTGTTCAAAGCTTATTGCAGAAGTGATAGGTAAGGTAATCAGATCTGAACCACATTGTTTTCATAAAATATGCAGACCAAAAAGAGCAGCTACACTAATGAAACTATAGCAACTATAATGAGTTCATATCTGATTTTCGATTTCAGAAATCACAGCTAAGGTAATCAGATCTGAACTGCACTAGCCGCCTATGAGATGAAACAATTCAACAATTCAACTTTTATCTTTTTCTTTTTTTTTTGAAATAAACAAAACCAGCAATCAACTAAACTACCTAAACTAAAACAAAAACCAAAGATGAAGCAATTCAGCAATAGAAAAGAAGACCACCTTCATCAGCAATGAAAACTATTGCATTCAAATCTGAATTCTTAGATGTAGAGTTAAAAATTAGATTAACAGTAATAGGAAATTTCAAATCTGAATTATACTACAGATATCAGAAAGTACAGACCTGAATCCTACTTCAAAGGAAAGAGAATTTAGATTAACAAGTGCAGAACTAAAAGAAAAGATTACCTAAATCAGTAATGTGAGTCTGTGCAGATCTGAAGAACTACACTACTGAAACTAGTGTAATGTATACAGATCTGAACCACACCCTTTTTTATCAAATATGCAAGACTATAATGCAACTACACTACTGAAACTAGAACAACAAACTTAAATTTTCTTTTCTTATGTGCTCAAATCTGCATTCTGATTTTAGCAATGACAATGAATGTATGCAGATCTGAACCACACAATTTTTATGAAGTATACAGAACAAAAGAAAACGCAACTCCACTCCTGAAACTAGAACATTATTTTATGAAATATGCAAGACTATACTACTAAGACTAAAACAACAATCAGCAATGTGCTCAGATCTGATTTTTTATTTTAGCCATGACAGTTAACGTATACAAATCTGATCCACACTATTTTTATGAAATATGCAAAATAGAATGAAGCTCTACTACTGAGACTAAATCAGCAATCAAAGATGAAGTAGATCATCAATGGGAAAGAAAACTAACTAGATCAGCAATGGAGTTTCATGCATACTAATATGAACTATAATGCATAGAATTGAAAATCAGATTTACAATGGCTAATAGTTCCTAATATTGTTGTAATAAATCCCCGGCAACGGCGTCAAAAACTTGGTGCGTCTTGGTGACACTAGCAAGTGCACTAGCAACTCAAGTAATAGAGTGATGAATAGAGTATCGTTGCCATGAGGACTTGTGTAGCAACTACTAATATTAAATCAACCTACTCTTATCTGACTAGCCGAATTCTAAATCTAATTCAAATCGAAAACTCTAGATAACAAACTATCTACTAGGAATTGGCTCAAACACCTTTCATTCAAGCTGAGAGGATAAGCTACAAAAATGATTTAGCAATTAGTTCTCTAGATCATTCAAATAGAATTTGATTCAGCCTTGGTTTGGTGAAACCCCAAGGCAATGAATAGCCTCTTTCAAGCACATGTTCATCCTATGCAATAATTCTTATATCTCTACCAAGAATCTAATCATTCATGCATGCATTAAGATCAAGCATTTCAAGGGCATCAATTCAGCTGAATGAACATCAATCCATCTGAATGATCGCCAACTGAATTGTGCAAGTTATCTCTAACCTTGCATTCAATTCAGTTCTTGATTAGCATATCTGAAATTCTAGAGTCTTTCTCAAGCACTCTAGAATTTCCAACAGTCTAGAACAGATCGACCAATACTGAATGAAGAATGTTTGAATTCTCTCTCAAGCAATTTAGATATTACAAATTACAGATCTGAAATTACAAATCTGGATTTGTAAGATAGCAGTTCGGCCAATCAGTTCTACAATCAATTTTCTAATCAAGAAACATAAAAGTTGGATCTGATCTATTCAAATGATTCAAGAAAACTAATTACAGAATTGAATTTACAACAATCAAACTTCCATTACAGCAAGAAAGAAAGATAGATGGGGAAATTACATAATCTCTAGCTGAATTTGAAAACAAAGTATGCAGAAATCAAGGAAGAGTGTAACCTAAATCTCCCAAAAGCTCCTCCTCCCTTCGAATTCACCTTCTTCTCTTCTTGGAATGTTTGAATTTCCTCAGCTCCTTCTCCTTTGCGCCTAGCTATCTCTCTTCTCCTCTCCTTGAATTTCGAACCCAAGAGACCAATGAGACTTGAACTTAGGCAATTAAACACCATTCCCCTCCAAGAGACCTCCTTAAATAGGCTTTCAAGGAGTCTAGAAGCTGCCACCTCTAGCCTCTCTTGAAACTTCTAGAAAATGTTGCCTATTTCTCTTGAATTCTCTAGAAGTTGCTGCCCCTAGCTCTTCTTGGGCTGCACCTTGGCTAAACTGTGGGTTGTTTTTGGGCTGCAATTTATACTGCTCCTGAGCTGAAATGGGCCTCCTCCTTACTGGGCTGAATTAGCTTTCTTGCTAGGCTCTCTCTTTGAGTTCTCCCAAAGAGTGTAGCATGGGCTATAGTGGCCGAGTGATCTTCCCTTGTTCTCTCGGTTGGGCTATGGTTCTAGCTGGGCTAAATAACCTTAAATTTGGCTCTTTTCTTCTTGTTTTATGCCTTCTTTCTCCTGAATTGGTTTCCCCTGAAATATGTTCTGAAATTAAGCTGAAATGATGTGAAAATCAAACAAATCGTCATAAAATCATGCATAAAACCTCATAAATTATATGTAAATTATATATTCATCAGTTCTTCATGAATCTCTCCCCCATTTTCTTCTTGCATCTTGGGTGGAGGACTTGAAACTAAGTCCACAATGATTTCTTGTGCAAACCTTAGCTTCTTTGTCTTTTCAAGGCCTTCAATGATTTTGTCTTCAAATAATTGAAAGGATGAGAGATCCATCCCATGGCGAATTTCAAAAATTTTTCCTCTCCCTTCAACTGGGAATCACATTCCCTATTTAGAAAATCATATTTTCAAGGATAAATCTTAAACCTTAAACTGAACCAGATCTGAACCAAAAGGAAAGGGAGAGAATAATACCTGATACGGAGAAGTAATATCTCCCAACGAAGGTGTTCACGCCCAAGGAAGGATCCAAAGACTGCTCCCACTGAAGATGGCGCAGTGCAGGATGGAGCAGAATCAACAATGTTCTTCCCCAAGAACTCTGTCCTTCGCAAGAATCAGTAGAATGGTATGTGAGCATAGCTTCCTTTTCAATCCTTTCTCAAAGAATTGATGTCAAGATCCAATCTTGACTTCTCCCACAACTGGAGATCGAACTGGAAAACAGGACGACAAGAGCAAGGAGGCAGCAAGAGAGTATTCGCAGGGTGCAGAAATTCTCTCTTCTTGATTTCAGCACTAAAGAAGATCTGATGTGTTTCTTGGTCTCTCTTTTTTCTCTAGGATGCCGCCCCCTCCTTCTTTTTTGTTAAATTAAAAGATCAGCTCCTAATCCCATTAGGAGGTGCTTATCCAAATCATATTTGGATCAGCCTTCTCTTCTAGTGATAAGGATAAACCCTTATCTTATCTACAGATTAGATTAGCTTTATCCTAATCCCATTAAGAGGTTTCTAGATTTGAATCACATTCAGATCTAGACTCTCTGAGTGGATAGGATTAAGACCCTATCCTATCTACTAATCCATCTCAGAATTCGCCCCTTTAATTAACTAAATAAATAGCCCAGTTCGAAATGGGCTTTAGGCCCATCAAGCTTATGTGCTCACTTAACCTTCCTAACTGCTGCCCAGTTGGGCTTCCTTGTATGGCGTGGGACCCAAGCATTGATCTACACATCAGCCACATGGGTTCGGCCCAGCCTTTGTTACAAGGCCTAGTCGAATACACTGTTAAAGACAGTGCACCCCCTGAAACCTATCGAATGGGCTCTATGGGCCCAACACTTACCCTAAGTGGTCCCTGGGCCAAGCCACCTTGTAACACCCAGGGACTGTGGGTAGATGCAAGATTAGCCCATCAGGTATTATCCTCAATGGTCTTACACTTAACCTCTCAACCCTTAATGATCATACACTGCCCGACAAGAGAGGACCTCTCCCTCGGCTGCAAGGAACAGTGTTGCACTCTCCACTTATATGGATCCCGGGAATTAAAACCTTTTGCAAACATTTTAGAAACCATAATATATATACTTTTATATCTCATATAAAATATACTTTGCAAAACAAATCTCAACGGTTGAAATCGGCTGTCGACAGTCTTGGTTTCCAACAGTGAGAGCGCATCCCTGATCATTACCTTTCTCCGACAAAGGGGCTGATCCTGTCACTATGATCACCCACTCAGATGAATTTTTGGATTGTCCCAACATACCCAGGTTTTTACCCCCGCTAAGGATCTCACTAATTGGTACATCAAAGACACCCTGATCCAACACCTAGTGAGTATCATAATCGAGTCTAGGGGTCGGGTGTAACTTTCCAGTTTTGCCCATCAATCTCCAAGGTCCAGGGCAATACTGGAAATCTGGTCCAGTTCAAAGATTCAATTAATCCCACACTGTATGTGCCTAGGGTCTCACCCCGGTAGCTGAGACAAGCCACCCCAACCGACTTGGTGGCACCACAGTGTCAGCCTTATCAGGATAGGTCTCCCCAGACCAACCCACTAGCTGTGAACATTCTGAACTAACACAAGTCTCAATAAGTGTCTAGTTTAAGGGTATTGCACAGAAACATACCAAGGGAACATGAATCAAATATGCACTTTTATTCATTTACAATAAACTCATAAAGTACATCAATTTTGATTGAAGCTAAGGGCATACAAAACTGTCTAACAAGAATACCAAACCTCTACTTTTGATGATTTTCTTATTTACAGGATCCCATAACCTATAACCAAACACTTCATAACTATAGTCTAAGAAGTTGCAATGTTTCATCTTAGTGTCAAGCTAGGACCTTTCATTATTTGGAATGCAAATATATGCCTTATAGTTGAAAATGCATAAATGTTTGTAATTAATATTTTTCCCTTTCTAGACCCACTCTAAAACCAATGGAGAAAAATTGATTAAATCTACAATAGTTCTCATAGCCTCTCTAGTCTCTCCAGATTGGCTTTGGTAGCTTTGAGTAAGAGAGCATGCACCTATTCTCTCTACATTGGTGCAGTTAATTCTTTTGGAAACTCCATTATGTCGAGGTATATTTGGGATGGTCTTCTCCAACTTGATGCCATGTTCTTTACTATATTAAACAAACAGAACCCTATACTCACCACCATTGTCAACTCATACACACTTTAGCTTCCTTCTAGTTTCCCTTTCAACAATGGCATGGAAGTTCTGAAAAATGGCTAGTACTTGGTCCTTGGACTTTAGTGCATAAGCCCAAACTTTTCTAGAGTGATCATCAATAAAAGTAACAAAATAGAGAATACCACCACCAAGAGCTCTAGTGCTCATAGAACAAACATCGATATGAATAAAATCAAGAATATCATAGCTTTGATAAAGAAGAGATCACTGAAAAGAGATTGTGTGTTGCTTGCCTGCTAAATAGTTAAAGCAGGTCTTCAAATGCATACCTTTGGCAATGGGAAAAATCTCCTACCTTGCAAGGGTCTAGAGAACCTTCTCATGCATGTGACTGAGCCTTTTCTGCCATAGTTTAATGGAGAGTCTTCAATAGAGTTCACCTTCCTGTTGTAGATTGTAGCTTGTGTGACATAGAGGCTGTTCACATTTTCTCCTCTAGAAAACACAAGACATCCATTGTTGAGCTTCCATCTCCTTTCACCAAAGTAATTGGTGTATCTAACATCACCAAGGCAACCGATAAAGAGAAGGTTGATGCGGATGTAAGGGACATGTTTGACATTGTTCAACAACATCTTGTGATCGATGATTGTCTTCAAACAAACATCTCTCATGCCAGAGATCTTGGAAACAACATCATTCCCAAGCCTAACACAGCCAAAGTCACTAGTAGTATAGGATGAGAAGAAACCTAATCAAGAGGTGCTGTGAAATGAGGCACCTGAATCTATCACCCAGAAAGAATCTTGGCATACAAGGTTGGCATTAACTTCACTGCAGACAATAATAACCTTGACATCCGATGCAACCACAATTTTGTCCTTATCCTCTCTTCTATCGTCACATATTCCTTTGGACTGCTCCCTCTTGAGTTTTCTACATTCTTTCTTGATGTGGCCAACCTTGCCACAATAGTAACACTCAACCCCTTTTCTAGACTTGGGTCTTCCTCTGGGATCTCTATCTTCATCAGATTTACTAGTTTTGCTCTTGCCTCACTTTTCAACAAGAGTTTCACATTGAGAGAAAGTTCCGTTCTCTTTTCTCCTTATTTCTTCATTGAACATGCAGTCATTTACCATGTTCAAGTTCAGTATGCCATTAAGAGCTGAGTTGTTGATTGAAACCACCAAGGTTTTCTAGCTATCAAGTAGAGAACTTAGAAGTAGTGCTTAGACTTAGACTTCATCATAAAACACCATCTTCATGCTAGACAACTTGTTTAATACTTCTTAGAACTTTATCAAATGCTTTGCAACACTACAATCATCCTTTTACTTCATGTTTACTAGCTTTCAAATCATAAAATCCTTGTTTTACAACGTCTTGTGTTTGTATGCACCAACTTCTTGTGTAATGTGGTGAAAGACACTTTGATCCACCTATTTTAAGATTTGTCCAACTCCTTTCCTATTCAGAAATTCCTAGTCATCGTTAGTCTTGGTCTGGGTTTAACACCTTTCAGTTTGATGAGTTGGAACATCTCTTTGTAGTATAGGATATATTCCATTCTACTCTTCCAGACTTTGTAGTTTGAAGTAGTTAACTTGACATTGTGCACACTGCTAGAATACTTGGATTTAGAGGCACTTAGCCAGAAGTGGTAAAAAAAATTGCCTCTATATAATATTAAAGAAGGCCTAGTTATTTCGTTAGTATAGAAGCACTATCTATTGCCTTTATGGTTAAGAATTTTGCCTTTTGATATTAGCAGGCCTAAAAAATAGTCATGGTTTGAGGTTTGGTGCCCAAAAACAATTATGTGCACATAGCCAAGTCTATTCTCGAGTTATGACAACTCCTCACTTTCTTTGGAACCAAACCTAGTTCTTTGTTTGTTCATTTTCTCTCTTTTCTTCTCCATTTCTTCTCTATTCATTCTTTTTCATCTCTTCTTTACTTCCTCCTTTCTTCCTCTTTACTTCTCCATTTCTTTAACACCTGAGGTTGAGTTTGGAGTCAAGTTGTATAGAAGGAAAGAAGCCATTCAACCTAGTTCTTGCATCATTCGGTAGCATGGATTAAGGTGAAAGCCTGGATTACTTTCAATAAATTTGCTTGTGTGTTTACTTTCCGATGATGATTTCTTTACATTCAAATATTTTTTTATCTACAATGTTTAGTTCATACAAAAACATCCTTATCAAGCAACTTAACTTCTGAATTGGAAGACTAACAAAATGGAAGAGTTCATGATTAATGCTTTGAAATGATAGAAAGTATAGGGATTTCTATACATATAGGGTTAATTACGAATCATTGGCATCAACTTGTCTACTAAACTAGACCTCACCTCACTATTATGAGGAAAATCATTAAATGCTTTATTAGAATCCTTGTTGAGTTATGAACTAAAGCATCGACCAATCTTCTTTCCCTTATGAAACCCTAGAAAATTACACAATGAAACATTGTTCAGCTTTCCTTTTTTTTTTACGTTCTTTTTCTTCTTTTGGATGGTTAACCATATTTCATTATATATATATAGGAAGATTAGGAAAAAAGCTCCCCAAGAAGTCTCCATTTACATCACTTTGGACTATGTACTTAGATCATAACCACCCATAGAGGCTACTCTACTGCAAATCTGAGCTAAAAACTTGGCATCTAAGTTCATTAAAGGCCTTCACAAAAGCATCCCACAATATGAAGTACTAGTTATATCACTCTTAAAGCACAATCCCCTGTCAGATGTCAGAGTTTTCATTTCTTGTTCCTCAAGAACAACTTCAGAAAATGATCAAACCTTTCTTAATTTCCTCTATTCCTCTTAGATACTCTTCTAGTTCTCAAGAATGTCCCAAGAATTTGGATGCTCATAGGAACTTTAACAAAAATATGCATACTGTATAGTGATTCCAAATATATATATTAACCATTAAAGTTGAATCTTTCCAAAGTGGTCAAAGTCAAACAATCTTTTATGGATCCTTCAATCTTTACGTCTCCATTAAAATACAAATCCAAGGATTAGACTATTAGACTCTTAATTTTTGCCATTATTTTTAATATTTTTTCTCTTTTAAGTTTTCAAGAAACTATAGCGGAAAACTAGGAGACTTAGTTTAGTATCCTGGTTTTTCCTTCTTTATACAATTGATGAAAATACACTCTTCTTGGCACATTTCAATTGGTAAATCATTAAAGTCAGAATTACTATTATGTTTGGCTTGAATTGATATTTAGAAACTTCTAGGATCACTAAATTCAAGGTTTGGTGCTGCTAAAGAACTCTCCTCAAGGTTTGAATTGATATTCCTCTCTTGAGAAGAATAAGAACTCTCGAGAGAGGATTGACAGCAGATCCTTGGAGCAAGAGTGAGAGGAAGAGTTCCATGTGTTGTGGAGTCAAGATAACTGAGATACTTTTGTAGTATTTTCTTTACTCGGATCTTCATATGAATAGTAGTTTCTGGTGACAAGCATCTCAAATGCAAGAAAGTGGGCTTCTTGTGGGGTGTCTGCTCTCTTTTTCACTCTGCCTTTGCTTCCATTTCACATGATGGCCCAAATTTTGGGTCTTGATTCTTTTAACCAGCCAAAATTTTTTGCTAATTAAATGTTGTTAGTTCTTACAACAAGGCCATTCCTGCGAAGAATGCTCTTTTGAGTTCAAGCAGGGTAGAATCCAAACACCATTGCGACTTAGGAATTAACCAAAGATCCTAAAAATAGGTTAAATTGTTCAAATAAGTGATTACTCCATTGATAAAGAAAGAAACAATGCAGGATTGAGTTGATTGGGAATTATCATTACCTTTGTAGTCGACAAGATGAGCGTCTAGTATAGACAAAGCAAGAAACAACCATGTAAATAATGAGTACAAAATTTTATAAAAGAAACAACATAAGAATTGTTCAATATTGAAACTCCATTGGGATCATTGTTCTTTATATTTTCAGACTAATTAAAAGAAAAGATAAATAATTAAGTATGTGGTTTTATACACACAAGCCTAGTGTCCTTTAGTTACTCTAGGATGGAGATAGCATGCCTTTTTGTTGGTTGAGATTTTGGCTTAGGAGTTGGCTGTTGTTACAGCAATCTCGTTTTGTTAGGACCATTTGAAACAGCTTCACCATTTACGACCTATATAGGTGAGTCAATGGATGTTTGGCTCTTCCATGCATGGTTCCCAACTTTATTATTTGGATTCAGCTTTGGTATTGACAAGCTTGAAGGGGATCTCATAATCTTAATAGAATTGCTGATAAACAAATAGAATTAGGGAAGAAGTTAGGGCTGTCTTTCTTAGGTGGATAGTAAACACCACATTACTAATTACTGATTACGTATTGAGGTTTGATGGCAATAGAAAATATGAGCATGGACTTTTGGAGGCAGTTGGCATTGGTGGTTTATTGATTCTATCTTTTGATGGTAGGGTAGTTTGTGCATTCATTGGACTTGATGGGCATGTAGATGCAACTAAAGCCAAAATCAGAGCCTTATTAGTTGGCCTCAAGGTAGCTATGTCTATTTTAGCCAAGCTTTTAGTGGTTGAAGGACTCTAGGAATGTGATTTGGTTGAGCATCCAGAATTAACTAAAAGCCTTGGAAGATTTCTTCAAGAGCTGTTAGGGCATTGTTAAAGCATATTTACTAAAAGCCTTGGAATATTTTTATAGGACTGATAAAAATAAATAAATAACTTTGGAAGCAAATGAAGAAGCTGCATTAAATTTTGTATTTCAACTATTAAATTTTCTATTTTGCTCAATGTCACTCCAACTGGTTTCACCAACCCAACCAACTAGGTTTGGTTGAGCAAGAACCCTACAACCAAACCAAGCCAGCCCCTGAACACCCCTAGTTCTTAAGAATTTAATCAATTTCATAAAATGTTTTGTGGACTTCCCCACAACTTTCCCTTTCTCAGTAATTTTTTTGATAAATCATTTTTGGTTGCATTCATCTTTACTATTTCAAAATCAACCACCATAATGGCAAGTTGATAATTGCTAGGTAAGGAAAGAGAGAAAGTAAGAGATTCATTTCCTTTAGGACAACTAACACTTTCCACTCCTAATCCTAATGACATGCCAAAATTTCCACTCCCAAACCTAGCTTCTCCTACTACACTAGGACACTACTTCCTATTGGGCAAGTTATGTATACATTTGCAATTGTATTAGGGGAGTAATCAGCTCTTGGAATCATATCAAGGGCTATAGGTAGCCATATATGATTCACTCTAGATGCCAAATGGGGTGTTTTATATAAGAGTTATTTCTTTAATCATTATAATTCCTTCTTACTTATGTGACCAGGGCACTCTTAGAAGGTTATAGGGAGCTTCAATTGGATGTTTAGTAGTTAACGAATATACTATGAAAAAGAGTTGGATTTATTGACCAAGGTACCTTAGTAAAAAAATTTCACAATGAATCTTTATCTCTAACTTAAAATTTCTTTCCTAGGTAATTGCCTTATGAGTATCCTATTTTATTTGATTATATAGGACAAGCATGGTTACTTGGAAGGATCTTCACAGTTCCTTGATTTTGCATTTGCAAATGCAAATCAATAAGGGAAAATTTTATGTCAATGTATTAAGTGCAACAACTCTATGTTGAGAAATCGAACAGAAGTGTATGACCATATCATTTGTGAGGGGTTTTATGACTTACATGAATTGGGTGTACCATGGTGAAGCTACAACTTCTAAGACTACTACTACAAATGCTGCAAATAGTAAGCTAGGTCCATATGATGCATGGTATGTCACATGATGCATTTGGTTATTTAAGCTCAAACGATGACTCAAATGATGTGGCACATGCATCTAGACATGAGATTAATGATTATCCTCAAAAGTTTTTTAAGTTGGTAGAAGACGTTAATAAAGATTTATATCCAAGATGTAAGAAGTTTTTCATGCTTTCTTTTCTAGTTCGACTATATCACATAAAATGTTTGGGTAGACGGACCAACAAATCATTACCATGTTGCTTGATCTATTAAAAGAAACATTTCTAGAGGAAGAAACAATGCCAAAGTCATTTTATGAAACTAAAAAGATCATCAAGGAATTGGGTCTTCATTTTGAAAAAAAATTGATGCATGCCCAAATGATTGTATGTTATATTGGGAAGAGGCTGCCAAGTATGAGTCATGTATTACATGTGGTACTCCTAGGTGGGATTTAGATAACAATACATCATTTGAGAAAAATCAAAAGATTCTAAAGAAGATATTGTGTTATTTTCCCTAATACCAATGCTTCAAAGGCTATTCATGTCTGAGAAAATAGCTTCTTTCATGCATTGGCATGATGAACACCTTAAAGAAGGAAAGTTGAGGCGTCCTACAAATTCACCTGCCTAGAAAACAACTTCTTACATTATACATTTGCTATGGATAGTCTTAATGTTAAACTTGGATTAACTATAGATGGCTTTAATCCATTCATGATAATGAATCTTTCCTATAACACATGGATTCTTGTTATTATACTATACAACTTGCCACCATAGATGTGTATGAAGCAACCCTATTTTATGTTGTCATTACTTATATTCCTGGCCCATATGCACCGGATTATAACATTGATGTGTACTTACAACCTTTAGTGAATGAGCTAAAAAAATTGTGGGGTGGTATAGAAACTTACGTTGCTTTAAGAAAAGAGAAATTTCTACTTTATGAAGTTGTATTATGGACAATTAATGAATTTCCAAGATATGCTAATTTGTTTGGGTAGAGCACTAAAGGTTACTTAGCTTGTCCATATTGCCATAAGGATACTTGCTCTACATACTTACCAAAAAGTTGAAAGATATGTTACATGGGCCATCGACGATTTTTGAATGATGATCATAAATTTAGAAGTGATAAAAGATCTTTTAATGGTAAACAAGAATATAGAGATGCACCGATTTCATTCTTTAGGTCTTATGTATTAGCAGAGGTGAGTGACATTAATGTTACATTTAGAAAGAATATATGTGATAACAATCTTCCATGTAACTAGAAGAAAAAGAGTATCTTCTTTGAGTTGTCACACTGGAAAGATCTTTTATTACGCTATAATCTTGATGTTATGCACATTGAAAAGAATGTATGTGATAATGTAGTTGAAACATTATTGAATATTGAAGGAAAAGATAAAGATAACGTGAAGTCTCATCAAGATTTTGAAGCAATGAATATAAGAAAACCAACTCTGTATCTGGTGCAAATTGGGCAAAATAAAACATATTTGCCTCCAACATGCTTCACAATCGATAAGGAGAAGAAAATTTTTTGCCAAGTCTTAAAGCAAGTAAAAGTTATACATGGCTATGCATCTAACATTTCTAGATGTGTATACTTAAAAGGAGTGGAAAATCACAACATTGAAGAACCATGATTACCATATTTTGATGTAACAATTACTTCCCTTGGTTATTCAAAGGACATTACCTAAGAATGTAACCTCAATTTTGATTGAATTAAACTAATCATTTAGGGAATTATGTTCTAATGTTGTTCAAATACATTGTTTTCAAATGTTGGTATCTTGAATTGCATTAATTCTTTACAACTTGGAAATAACCTTTCCACCATCATTTTTTGACATTATGGTGCATTTGCCGATCCATTTAGTAGGTGAAGCCATGATATGTGGACCCGTACAATATCATTGGATGTACCCTATTGAGATGTATGTGATAGTAATTAGAAAGTTTGATTTGATTATATGCTTATACTACTAATTAAAGCTTAATCCATATTTATCCAATTTCATGTGGATATAAGCATTTATCTACATTAAAGTCATATGTGCGTAATAGAAATCAACCTGAGCGCTCGATTGCAGAAGGGTATCTTGTAGAAGAATGCTTAATATTTTGTTCAAGGTACTTACATGGAGTGAAGACAAGATCATGAATGATGATCACAATAATATTTCTATAAAAAACAATTTTTTTTTATTTTTCGACATGTAAAATGTGCATTTGGAAAGTGTGAATCATTTGTCCTTGGCAATAAATTAAGGATGCAAACATATTGATATGTGCTTTTCAATTGTGATGAACTCATCCCCTTCAAAGAGTAAGATGTAATTGTTTTATTAAATTAAATAGAATGCAATTTTTTGAATCTAACATAGATTAAATCACATGTAGAGAGTACATGAACACTCTTAATCTAAGTGTTCATCGTAGATGAGTAAGAGATATAGAACGGATTCATAGTGAGAACTTTCATGAATTATTTCACAACCATGTAAGAAATTATTATTACGATGTAGTACCATGCGTACATTTAGTTTATTGATTAATTTTTTCATAACTCTTAGTTTATTTATTATGTCATGGATATGCAGCAGACAAGGTGTGGACAAGTATTAAGTGATATTATTGTTAATGCAAATTGCCTTAATGATATTTATTATTGTTAATGCAAATTGCATTATTGATATTTATTATGCCATTGGTCCTAACAATATTACTAGAAGATTTCAGTTGTTTATAATGAATAGGACTAAATTTCATACCAAGAAATGTGATGGTAGAAGGAAAACTCAACATAAGGGGATTATTGTTAATGCAAAAACATCAAGCTTTGCAAGTGCCAATGATCAGAATCCCATTACAGGAGATATAAGTTACTATGGTGTGCTAACTTATATCATTAAGTTGGATTATCATGGGAACCACAAGTTTTTTTTTTAAGTGTCTAGGCTGATGTTCTAAACTATGGTAGAGGAATCAAGAATGATGAATTTGGATTTACAGTTGTCAATTTTACACAATTATGTCATACTAGAGGAAACTTGCATGATGAACCATTTGTTTTAGCGTCTCAAGCAAGAAAGTGTTTTATGTGAGAGATCCTATGGATATTGATTGGCATGTTGTTGTGAAGAAAAAAAAAAACAAGAAAGATATATGAAGATGGATTAGAAGATGATATTGAAGCAAATTTACAAAGCATATCATGTTCTGATCAAAGCGTGGATGATGATATTAGTTAGGATAGGCCATGTGTAATGGTACAACAATTTTACTTGAGAATGAAGAGAACCATCAAATTGATACTGAATTTGATGAAGAGTATATAGAGAGCAGCACCATCAAAAGTGAAAATTTTTGCTTAGGCCATTTGGAGGACTGTATTGACCATATGGTTGCTAGAAGGAAACAATTGTCAATGTAGATTCAAAGGAAGACAATGTACTAAAACTAAAATGAAATGATCAGTCAAGTCAATAATCTCATGCTCTCTTTTTTATTCTTTCCTCCATTAGAAGGCGTTCTACTTAAGCAATCCTCTTTCGGCCCTCCCTCCCTTCATTTTACTAGTATAAGATGTATCAACTGAATTCATACTACCTTCCTTGGTTTGATTCAGTTGGAATGTCAGAATAAGTGACAATTGAAATGCTTTGTTTGCAGAGCATTTACCAATGAGAAATTCAGTTTTTAGAGCATTTTTTTTAGTTTTGCAGATCATTTCTCTAGAATAAACTCCATACCACATGTTTATAAAGTAATAAACTACTCAAATTGAATCTTCAAGATCTAGGTGACAGTTGGAAATCTGAAAATTTGTCACTTGTGTATGAAACAAATTAGAGAAGTGGTTATCATTCAATCTATTTTGTTATTTTTCTCTAATTAAAGGTATTTTTTCTGAAATGAATCTTTTAAGTTCAAACCAATGGGTTGAATTTGAGCTAAGATATCAATCCTAGATTTTCATGCTTAAACTGGTAAGATTGAAAATAAGTTAAATGTAAAGAGAAGAAACACAGAGAAACTAGAAAAAGGTTATGACATGGCAAGTTCCATAGGCAATCTTAGATATATGGTTGGTTTCAGAACCCTTTCATTATTCAAGAATTTAACTACCTTTTTGCAATCTAGGATGTATTTTCCTGCCATTCTATCAGTGCAAAGGAATTAAATTTGACAACTTTGAATTGATTTTCAAAAATTCAAAAAGGTTTTCAATTCAGTAAAAAAGGAGAAAGCCAAAAAGGCTCTCTCTCTTCTTTCATTACCTTTCTTGAATTGATTTTGAACTAACCTTCAATCAAGAATCTAAAATAGGTTCAAAACCCATTGTCAACTTCAACCAACTAATTAATAATCTACTACAAGAAAAAATATTAACGATAACGTAACAATGACTTTTAAGTCTATCAATAATCTCTTTGAAATCCTTATTTTCTTATGTTGTTTTGATGTCTTCAATTTGATAAAAAAATTGTAGGATATGATTAAGGATTTCTTGAAGAGTTTAAGGAAGCAAAAAATTGTGGCCAAAGAAGTTGTTGTAAGCAAAGACCCATGTAAAAAAAGTAGGAGATACTGAATTGGGTCAAGATTTTTGGGAGGTATATGTTGGGGGACTGATAATGCATGAAGAGCATTTAATAAGGCCCCATGGACATTATAAGACAGTTGATACATCTGTCAGAACTACAACCGCATGGCCTTTGGTTTTGATAATATTACAAACTTACATATAATTATTTTTATTTCATATTTGTTGTTATATGTGATTAGATAGTCAAAAGCTATTTATTTACAAAATTTATACCTATTTATTTAATTTGTCTTTTTTCTTTTTGTTGATTTTCTTTACAGATTGTAGAGGAAGAGAGAATTGGATAAGGACTACATAGAGCATTTTTTTTCTTTATATATTAGAAGGATTTTCTTTTGGACTATATTTGATTAGATAGTAAAAAGCTATATTAGAAGGATTTTCTTTTGGACTATATTTGATTTTCTTTACAGATTGTAGAGGAAGAGAGAATTGTCATGATTTTTTGTTTCCTTTTGTTATTAAAATGATGATGAAATTCAATTAGAATATTTACATAACAATATCCACAATTTATTGATAAGGTGTATTTTTTTTATGAAGTATATATTTTCATACAGGTTTTATGTTTTGATTGAAGAATATATTTTCATACAAGTGTATCACTTGAAATATTTATGAAACAATATTCACAAATTGCACTTTTAAAAAAAATTAGAACATTTTTAAAGGCAGCAAAAGTGCCTCTAATATTAAAGAGCATATCTTTAGAGGCAACCAAAAACATAGTTAAAACATTTCAATTGAGATTTTTCCTCTTCTTAGATTTCTTTTAGAGGCACATAAAATCATTACAAAATCATTTAAAGGCATTCAAATGCACCTCTAAATTAGACTTTCAGAGGCACTTGTAACTATATTTATACAAGACTTTTAGGGGCACATAAAATCGCTGCAAAATCATTTAAAGGCATTCAAAAGTACGCCTCTAAATTAGACTTTCAAAGGCACTTGTAACTGCCTTTATACAAGAATTTTAGCATCAATGCAATAAAGACAATTGTATGTGCCTCTAAAAGTCAAATTTATATAATCTACCTTTAATTCTTAACCAAGCGCCTCTAAAACATTTAGCAGTAGGGCTTTTAGAGGCACTCACCTGGCTACCTCCTATTTGTTTTAAATGCACATAGTATGATTTTAAAGACAGTTATGAGTGCCTCTACAAATTAATTTTTCAGTAGTATAGGAGTTTTTCTTCCATGTCACTAGAAGTTAATAGAAATAACACAATAGTGAACTCGGGCTCTAATACCACTGTTGAGTAGGGGAGCATGTGATTCTAGATGTATAGAAAATGAACGAGATGGAGAAGACAATTGAGAAAAAATAAGAACAAGAAAGAAGCACACAGAAGAACTTTTAATGGGAAAAACCCTTCTAGGCTTGAAGGCAAAAACCATGGGATACTAGAAACTTTCACTATCTTTTTCAATAGTAGGATTACAACTTCTCTAATCTCTATAAGAGGATAACGTAGCGAAAGATGAGTTCTTTTGTATTGTAAAGGATAACCTTGGTAGGGTTTCAGAAACTAAATAGTTGATACAATATGTTGTAAAAAATGAGAAACTTAAATAAATAGAGGGTCATGGTCCATCTTCCAATTCTTCAACCATTAAAAATACCTAAAATAATTAATCATCTTGTCGTAGAGTAACGAGGTCTTTATAAACCAAGGTTACAACTTTGTGGAATACCAAAAGTTGTGAGGTTGAGGAGCCACCATTAGCGAGGCCCAAAGAAGATAATGAGGTTTGGGGGGTAAGGCTAGCTTGTGAAGACAAAGGAAAAGCTACAATACTGGATGCTGAGGTCTAAGGGACGATGAGATGGAGTTGGCACAACCATCATCTAAGGAGATACAGAGGTTACCATCTTATGAGGTTGCAAAGCCATGGATCCACAAGGCTATGAAGCCGCCATCTTGGGAGGTTGAGAATAGCTATCCCATCCTTCATATGAGAAGGGAAAACCCAACATACCAGAAGTTTACCACTCCCATCTCCATCATTGGGTGTTGAACCACCTCTAAATTATTTGTTTCATAACACAAACAATATTGAAATTTAATTTTGTAGTACCAACCAAGTCCATAATGACTCCTCCAACCTCATCACTATCAATATTAGTAACCATCAACTGCACCATCATTTCTATCTCTTTCTTTTCATTGCCGAATCCAATTATTGTCTTAACCAACACCGCAACCTTCATCAACCACCATCAATGATAAGCCTTCAAGAGTCATCTTCGAGACCCTTCACTTTTGTATTTTGTCCAACACTAGTCTTTGCTCCTTTCCACTCCATTAGGTGTTTGACGACATGCATGTGTTAAGGAATATTGTAATAGGTATTGCATGACCATATCAATTTTCCTCATCTCAATAGAATAAGATCAGATTAATGGTTAGATAAGATTAAGATGAAGAGATTATCTTAATTATTCTCTTATATATATATATAGTAATCTTGGTTTTAATGAATGAATGCACTCTCTACGTGCATTTTTTTTAAACTTAATACCAATACTGAATTTCTTGGACTTAGAAAATAATGATCTTGGTGTAATGGTAAAATATTAGGCTATCAGGTTTGAGAGCAGATTCTAATCTTACCAGGAAAGGAAAAAAAAAAAAGCAAAATAAAATATTACGCTATCGTATCCAGTCCACCCCTCCCAACCCCATATATAACTGGGACCAACATTGGGGAATGGCCTTTTTTTTGTATGTACTAAGCTAGGTTGGCTATGTTTTTTTTTTCGAAGGCATAAGGCCTCCTGTTATAGTTAATGTGCTAGGAAGTTAAACTATTTTATATTTATTTTGTCTTTTTCTACAATTGTAAAAAGTAACTTTAGTTGGGTCATTTTCTACTTTTTGTAAACTTGGGTTAGTTGAAAAGGTATACTTGAAGAAGCTTCTATTTGGCTTGCTTAAGAAACTATTCTTGTATTACTCTAACCAAGAGAAAACTAGAATACGTAAGAAGTGATTTTCAACCCTTCTCTTGCTCTATTCTTTCTCTATATTTTTACTTCAATTTGATGCGTGTGAACTCTCTGTTTTCTCCACTTTGCATGCACCCATAGTTAGCTGAAATTATAACCAAATTCCAACAAGTGGTATTGAAAATGAAAGTTTAAATGATTAATTCAGTAGATTTATGGAGTTGATAAATCAGATGAAAGCATATGGTGAAAATTTTGATGATAGAAGAATTGTTGAGAAGATTTTAATTAGCTTACCTAAAAAATTTGATCCTATTGTGGCTGTCATTGAAGAAACAAAGGATCTCACTGAATTAAGAGTTCAAGAATTGTTGGCATCTCTAAAATCATATGAGCAAAGATTGGCACGTCACTCCGAAAAATCAATAGAGAGTGCATTCCAATCCAAGCTTAGTTCCAAAAATCATGATGGAACATCCTCAACTCATAAGCATGGAAAAGGAGAATCCTATAGAGGAGGTAGATATTCTAGAGGAAGAGGAAGAGGTAGAAACCAAAGAGGAAGAAGCAGAGGTACTTTTGACGGAAAGTCTGATGAAGGGTCATCACATTGGTGTTCTACAAAAGGACTGTAGATAGAAAAACAATCAGCAAACAAATTTTACAGAAGAAAAAGAAGATGAAGGAAATTTGTTTTATGCATGTCAAAGTGCCATGGAGGAAAACAATGATGTGTGGTTCTTAGACAGTGGGTGTAGCAATCATATGACAGGGCATCCAAATATTTTTCTTGACATTGACACATCATTTAGCTCAAAAGTGAAGTTGAGAAATGGAGAAATTGTTGAAGTAAAAGGCAAAGGCATAATTGGTGTTGAAACAAAGAAATGAAGAAAATTTATACATGACGTCTTATTTGTACCTGAGTTGAATGAGAATCTTCTTAGCGTTGGACAGCTTTCGAAGCATGGTTATTCACTCTATTTTGGAGATTTTGGTTGTACCATTTATGACCATGAGAAACATGTGGTGAAAAATGTGAAAATGAAGACAAATAGAAGCTTTCCACTAGTATTTAATTATGCAAGAAAGGTTGCTATGAATATCAAGGAAATTGATGAATCTTGGCTATAGCATAGAAGATTTGGCCACCTAAATTTCAAGGGGCTGAAATTGTTATCACAAAAGGAGATGGTTCAAGGGCTTCCAAACATTAAAGAAAAACATGAAATTTGTGAAGGTTGTGCACTAGGAAAGCATCACTGACAACCATTTCCAAAATGAGTTGCATGGAGAGCCAATAAAGTGTTGGAATTAGTTCATACCAATGTGTGTAGACCCATGAAGACTCCCTCTCATTCCCAAAATAGGTATTTCATTCTCTTTATTGATGATTATACTCGTATGACTTGGGTTTATTTTATAAGAGAAAAAATCTGATGTATTTACTATTTTCAAGAAATTTAAATGTCTTGTTGAGAAACAAAGTGGGTATTACATTAAAAATTTGAGAAGTGATTGTGGCAAGGAGTACATTTCAAAAGAATTTGATAAATTTTGTGAAGATGAAAGCATGGAAAGGCAACTTACAGTCTGTTATACTCCTAAAAAAAATGGAGTATCGGAGAGAGGAACCAAATTGTAATGGAGATGGAAAAATCCATGCTACATGAGAAGAAACTTTCCAAAAGTTTTTGGGCTGAAGCTGTAAACATAGCTATGTATTTGATGAATCGATGCTCCATTGTAGCTATTAAAGGAATGACTCCATTAGAAGCTTGGAGTGGAAGGAAACCATCGGTAAGACACTTAAAAGTGTTTGGTAGTGTGTGTTATTCCCAAGTTCCAAAAAGAAGAGATCAAAGCTTGATGAAACAAATGAGAAGTGTATTTTTGTTGGCTATAGCTCTATGTCAAAGGGTTATAGTTTGTACAGTTTGAAAACAAACAAGATGGTTATTATTAGGGATGTCTTTTTTGGTGAGAAAGCTGTTGGGAATTGGGAGCAAGAAAAAATTGAAGAAAAACATATTCTCATGTTTAATTTGGAAGATAATACAACCCAAAATGATGAGGGAATTTCTCAATTATCTCCAAGTTCAAGCTCATCTTCATCTAGCTCAGCTACAAGAAAAATGAGGACCTTGGGTGATGTTTACGCAAGGTGCAATTTCTATGTTATGGAACCGAAAAGTTTTGAAGAAGCTATTAAGGAAGAAGCTTAGAAAAATGCAATTGAAGAGGAAGTTGTCATCATAGAAAATAATAAAACTTGGGAGTTGGTTGATAGACCAAACAACAAAAAAGTGATTGGTGTTAAATGGGTCTATAGAGTGAAGTACAATTCTGATGGTTTTGTGCAAAGAAACAAAGCAAGGCTAGTTGCTAAGGGCTATGCACAACAACCCGGTGTTGATTATTCTGAAACATTTGATCTGGTAGCAAGGTTGGATATTGTTAGAGCTCTTATTGCAATTTTTGCCCACAAATGTTGGTTTTTATGGAAACTTGATGTTAAATCATCTTTTTTGAATGGAGAATTAAAAGAAGATGTGTATGTAGAACAAACACAAGGCTTTGTGATTCAAGGCAAAGAAGAAAAGGTGTTCAAGTTGAAGAAGGCTCTATTTGGGTTAAAACAAGCACAAAGAGCATGGTATAGTTAAATCGATGCCTATTTTGCTGAGAAAGGGTTCATAAAAAGCAAGAGTAAACCTACATTGTATGTGAAGAAACACGGTATGGATGACGTTTTCAATGTTGCTCTTTATGTTGATGACTTGGTTTTTACCAAAAGCAATATGAAAATGATTGAAGATTTCAAAAATGAAATGGTGAAAAAATATGAAATTAATGATATGGGACTGTTACATCACTTTCTTGGTATTGAAATTTATCAAGGTGATGATGGAGTATTCATTTGTCAAAGCAAGTATGCTGAAAAAGTTCTCAAACAATTCAGAATATTTAGATGCAAACTTGTATCTACTCCACTAGTTGTTAATGAGAAATTAATGAAGGAAGATGGCGGTAAGAAAGTGGATGACACCCTGTATAGAAGCTTGGTTGGAAACCTATTTTATCTCACTGCTACAAGGTCGAACATCATGTATGCTGCAAATTTATTGTCCAGATTTATGAACAGTCCCAATCACATTCATTTTGGGGCTACAAAAAGAGTGCTAAGGTATGTGCAAGGCACCATGGGTTATGGAATCAAATATGACAAAGGAAATGGAGTAAGACTTATTGGTTTTTGTGACACTGATTGGGGAGGATGTGCTAATGACATGAAAAACACCTCTGGTTATTATTTTTCCATTGGTAGTGGTGTGTTTTATTGTTGTTCAAAGAAACAAAAAACAGTAGCTCAATCTTCAATAGAAGCAAAGTATGTTTCAGCTTCAAAGACAACATCTCAAACAATTTGGCTTAGGATAATTATGAAAGATATTAATGAGAAGCAAGAGAATGCTACGGTGATCCACTGTGACAACAAATCTGTCATTGCTATGTCAAATAACCCATGTTATCATAGCAGAACCAAGCACATTGCTCTAAAACATCACTTCATTCGAGATGCCATTGAAGATAGAGAAATTGAATTAGTATATTGCAAGACTCAAGAGCAATTGGCTGATATTTTCACCAAGCCATTGGCAAGAGAGAAGTTTTAAGAAATAAGAGAAGCATTAGGAGTCCAACAACATCACAACAACAGCACATTAAGGGGGAGAATGTTACAGTTAATGTGCTAGGAAGCTAAACTATTTTATATTTATTTTGTCTTTTTCTACAGTTGTGAAAAGTAACTTTAATTGGGTTATTTTCTACTTTTTGTAAACTTGGGTTAGTTGAAAAGGTGTACTTGAAGAAGCTTCTATTTGGCTTGCTCAAGAAGTTATTCTTGTATTACTCTAACCAAGAGAAAACCAGAATACGTATGAAGTGATATTCAGCCCTTCTCTTGCTCCATTCTTGCTTTGTATTATTACTTCAATCTGCTGCATGTAAACTCTCTATTTTCTCCACTTTTCATGCACCCATAGTTAGCTAAAACTACAGCCAAATCCCAACACCTCCCAACAGAAAACTAGAGACCAAATTCATTATTAAACTTGCTCGGAATTACAATCATCCAATAAACATTGAAACAAAAAAGAAAGGGAGGGGGGACCAACTAAAAACATGATTCAAGTTAAGAGCATGCTTGGCCAACAAGTGGGCTGCCTTGTTACTAGTACGAGGGGCCCAACTAATCGAGCAGTGATTAGGAATTTGCATCATGAGGATTTTACAATCAGTGATAACAATCCTAATTCTCCATGGAGGTATAGAATCGGCTTCCAATTAACAAACTCGAAATGATAGTTTGAGATTCACCCTTTAAAAATAGGCTCAAAACCATTTTTAGAGAGAGAGAGAGCGGGAGCGAGAGTGAGAGGGAAGACAGGGGGAAAGAGAGAGAGCCGCTACTACAACTTGCAGCGGCGGTGGCAGTGATGTGAACAAGGGAGGGAGAGAGAGAGAAAGAAGACAGGGGGAGAGAGAGAGAGTCGCCATTGCAACTTGCAGTAGCGGCAGTGGTGGCAAGAACACAAGGGAGGGAGAGAGTGAGAGAGAGAAGATAGGGAGGAGAGAGAGAGAGAGAGGGGTAGTTTTGAGAGAGAGAGACGTTCTTCCACCTTGAGAGATAGAGAGGCGTTCTTCCTCCCTGAGAGAGAGAGAGAGAGAGATCCCTAAGTGAGAGTGAGAAAGGCGTTCTTCCTTCCTGCAAAATGGTTAGGTTTTTTGGATTTGGGGGTAATCAAGGGTAGCACACGTCATTTCTACAAAAATAGAAGGGTAGATTCGACCTTGCACCGGCTCTGAAATGCATCTGAGCACGTTAAGAGCCAGCCCAAGGTCTATTATTTTCATATATGAGTATAAGATTCAGACCATGTTTAAGAGGTAAAACCAAACAAGGGGTGAGGTCTGAAAAGCAACATTTTCAGATTCAGACCTCTGAAAAGTGCAATCAAACAACCCCTTAGAAATATGAGAATTTTCCACTTTCCCATATTAGAAAATTATATTTAAAATATAAAATATTAATATACATCTATAGCGAGGTTGGTTTGAATTTGGTTAGCTTACAAATGGCCAAACCAAAATTGACCATTTTCAAAAAAAAAAAAAAAAGAAAACCAAAATTGACCCATCCTAATCAAGTTGGAAAATTGTTGAACCAAAGTTGACTGGAAATATTGGAAAACCGATCAACTCAGGTCAACTTGGGTCGGGCTGGTCAGTTTGGTCATTTTCATTGGTTTGATAAGCAACCCTAAGTGAAATTAATTATTATTTTTGTATTGCAAAAAAAATTACAATTATTATATAAAATATAAATAATTATTAATTATTTAAAAAATTACAATATAAAACAATTGTCTACTCTTATATGTTTCTATTGTTTAACTTTCACTTAACACGGGCCCCTACTAGTATTTAATTAAATTCAGATGCCATAAATTTAAGCTTAAATAACATGTTTTAAACTATCGTCTTATGAATTTGCATTTACGCTTAAAAAGAGAAAAAAAAGGCTAGCTAGGCTAGAAGCCTCACATACAACCATTCTTAATCACTACTTAACTTGTGAACCTATCAATATTCTTCTTTATGTTACTTCAATGACTAAGATGAAAGGATGTTGCATCTGTTAGTAGAAGCCGAATTTCATGCACCTTGTTTGTGTTCATGCATGCATTGAAATATTAACACCTTCCTTGGGATGGTTCTTCATCCAATTCTCATACACCTTGGTTGCTGGAAACAAAAATTCCTCTCCAAAGAAGAGAAAAACATGTATTCACTAGGTATATGTTTGGCATCGATGCTGCAGTTGCAGCACTGTTTTCTGCTGATGTGATGTGTGGTTTGGATCTTTATTTTTGTTTGGAATTATTTCTGCCAGGTAGGACATTTCCTGGAGCAACAACAAGTTTTTTTATTTGGTACCATTGCTCAAAGAAACATTTTCAGCATTGGTACCCATTATCCAGTGCCACATCACTGCCCTATTGGTGGCAACGAACTGCAGTTCCAAGAAACACCAAATTTAGCATTGCTCCAAGCCATGGATTCCCGATTTCCAAGACATGGCTTGGAGCATGTTTTTATGGAAAAACGTATGGTTCCAAACAAATGCCTGTTTCCTAGAGCACCGTTTTTCCGATGTGGCGCTGATGTGGCGCCATTGCTCCAGAAAATGACAACGATGCCAAACAGCCACTGGGTGGTAATCTATCCTATGTATAGAGATCAAAACTTGAGAGAGTCTCTACCCATCAAGGACTTCAAGTTCAACTAGGATGCAAGCTTCCAACAAGTCAATTAATTTCTACTATTAGATGGATATGATAATTGATAGCGATAATTTGGCATGAGAGTTTATATCCTAGTTAAACTTTGAGTCCTTGATGGATAGGACTCTCAAGTTTTGATCTCTATACACAGAATAGATCACCACCTAGTGTATACATGTTTTCGCTTCCTTCTTGGGGAGAAATTTTTGTTTTCCATCAACCAAGGAAGGTGTTAATATTTCAATGCATGAACCCAAGCAGTAGAATTCATCTATTGGATCATTTTTTTCATTGGTTCTTCCAATTTAGTGTCACTGTGTCAGTTTAAATTTCTTTTGCTTGAAATTCAGCTTTTGCATACATCAGCCAACAGTAGCATTTCAGCCTCTCCTTGCTCCAAACCCCCTTCCAAATTTCCTTTTTTTTTTTTGAATTTTTAATTTTTTTAATTCCACGTAATTGTCCATTAAACCAATAGGGAAACAACATAGGCAATAATCTCATTTATATATCTTGTTCCTAAAATCTCTCTCTCTCTCTCTCTCTCTCTCTCTCTCTCTCTCTCTCTCTCTCTCTCTCTCTCTCTCTCTCTCTCTCTCTCTCAACTAAATCATCTCCTCTCCTAAAGGTTCTTCTAAACTATCTCCTCCCCCACTTAAAACTTCCTCCATCAACATCTCCTAACCTATCTCACAAAAAACAACCTAACTCTAACGCCTCTTTCCCAACACCCCATCTCTTTTTCTCTATCTAAAATACTAACAAGATGAGTAAAAATTATCCAAAAGACTAATAAGAATAAAATAAGTAAGACAATAAGACAAATAATAAAAGTAATAAAATTTAATAATTAAAAAATTATTGTAATTATACATAATATTTTTCATATCATCATTAAAAATTTAATAATTAATTATAATAAGTTTATATATACTATACTAATTTTAATTTAAAAATGATAAACACAATAGAAAATTCAACATAAATTACTATTTTTAATTTTAATAATAATAATTATTAAAATTAATTATAGAAATATTATACTTAATTTATAATAACAAATTCCAACAAGATTAAGAATTTTAAATAGTAATAAACTTGGTATAGTATCATAGCTTAAATTATGCATCAATAAAAATTTACTAAATAAATTAAAATTTAATAAAGTAAAAATATTAATTTAAATTCCAATTAAATTAATTTTAAAATAATGAAAAATAAACACGACAAGTCAAGTTCAATACGGCTCTACCTTCACCCAACCTAGGCCCCTCATTTTTTCACATTATCTGACTCTTAGCCTCTGGTGATGTCACCCTGCCTCCCATTTCAACGTCATAACAAACATTAATGGTATAAGATAATTTAAATAATTTAAATACCTATATCTTTTGATATTTTAATATTTAAATATGGATATTTGATGAATAATCAAATTTGAATATTTAAATATTAATTTATTATTATACAAATTAATGGTATATTACTATTATCTAATATTGATTATTATTACATAAAAAATTAAGTAATTTAAAGATAATTATTTTTAAAAATTTTAAAGAAATTATTTTTCAGTAATTTTACATAATTTTCCAAAAATTATGAGTTTAAAACTTAATTTTGGTAATAAAAATTAATAAAACTTAATTTTAAATTGGAAAACTATTGGGAAATTTTAAGTATATTTATAATTTCCCTATAAATTTAGAAAATATGATATTTTTTGAAATTTGTTAAACTGGAAACTTTTGATAATTTCCATAATTAATTATTAGTAATTTACATTGGTTTTTGGTAATTATTAATTTGAAAAAAAAAATATTGGATAATTTTAATATTGATATTTATATTTGGTAATTATTAATAATTTCTATAATTACTGGTAATTTACATTGTCTTTTGGTATTTATTGGGAATTTTTAATTTAGTGATTTCCATAAACTAATTTTCATGTTTTTGGTAATTTAATTTGGTGAAATTTAATTTTAAAATCTAAATTTCTGAAACTGTTTATATTTTCAATAATTAATTTTTCATAAATTCAAAATTTTTTAAAAATTAATTTATTCATATCAATAAATTTTAAAAATTTTATTCATATTAATTTATTTATATCAATATTCATACTAATGATTTTTAGGATATTCCAAATTTTCTTTCTATTTTTTTTATTTTCTGTTGTGCAAACAACAATAAATTATAAATAGATATTTTTTATTAATTTAGTTTTAACATTCCATGGCAAAGTGTCAATTGGTTGGTTGGTAATCTTTTGGTTGTAGCAGAGACATGGGATAAAACCCGGTTTGCACTAGGGTTGGGAGGTTTTATAGGTTTGGAGATGATTGATGGGTGCCAAACCCAACCAAAGATAAATAGTCTTGCTCTGGGTTAATAATTTGCAGATAGTGATGAGCAAGGTCGTTCTCCACAGGGATTGGGTGGATTTATTTCTAAGTAGATGGATTAAGGGGGATTGTAAATCTAAGGAAAATAAGAAGATAGCAGAAAATAACAGAAAACAAAGATTAAATCGATGGGAGATGGCTTCCGGTTGAAGGGACAAGTTCAGCTTTCATTCATAGCATTGATCATTGATGCAAAGATAGATTCATATGTTTATGAATAAATTGGTTATAGCTATTAACAAGCTCTAACAGCTAGCCTCTACTCTTATTATTCGACAACCAAAACAAGCTCTTTGATTGCTTCCCTTATTAATAGGCAGTCCTAAACAAGCTCTTAGGATTTAACCTATTAATAGCATTAAGAGGGGAGAGACACAATTCTGGTCAGCGATCTCACAAGTTTGGACCGTTTAAACCAGATCATACATTTTCCTAACATAGATCGAAAACTTTTTTTGCAATCAATTTATGTTAGTTGCCACCATGATTGAACCTACCAATCATATACGAAACTGGAGGTTCAATCGGCCATAGATTATTTTCATTGAATGAGCAAGAGGCCCTTCTTGCTTAATCAACAAAAATAATCATCATAGTTAATTCGTAGAAAACATATGAATACTCATAAACAATGAACTGAAATAAAAATCAATTAGATCTCACAATGTTTAAAGAATCAAAGCTTCCCTAACCCTTCAACCAGAAATAAAAACATACAGACACCTCATGATGAAATCGCAGCTTCCAGATGAGAAAGAGGGGTGAACTCTTGCATCTTCCTCCTTGGTTGCTGATTTCTCTCTCTGAAGACTGAAGCTCTCTTTGAGGAAATTGATGCCTTGGGTGCTGGTCTGCCCTCCCTTTATGTAGATTTGGGGAGATGACTGCTCTCCAACTCCCTTAAGGAGATTATCCTCAAACTGGAAAGTCCTAGTCTAATTTGAACTTATCCTACCTAACTCTTATCTCTTATCTTTTTAGGATTACAATTTGAGAATTTAAATCTGATAAAACTCTTTTATTGATATTACATTCAACTTCTATTCTAATGAGACTCTTGGATCTTGAATTCGAACTGTGCTTCTTTAACAATTCGGGCTTGCTTCAAGACTATTCTGCAAATTGGGATTCAGCTTGTAAAATGGGCCTTACTACGAATTTACTCCAACTTTGGGCCCGAATTCGTCTTTGATATGGACCGATTCTACCAAAACCCAAAACATAAAAGTTGTGGGCCTTTTTCTTATCTTTCTAGTGCTTCTTGAATTGTCCAAATCGGAGTCTGGAATTGAGAATTATGCCCAAATAACTGATCGGTGCCGAAACTGTGCAAAATCATCCCATTAGCCTTGTTTTCTTTCAATCACCTTCTTGCTTGCCCTGAATCGAAATACAAGAGTAATGAGTCCAATTAGATACCAATTAAGTGTAAAATACTGAATATTAAGGGATAAAAATATGACAAATTTTATTCTCATCAATGATCCCCCTGGTTGTGTAGTCTCATGGAGAAACAATTTTTAAGCCTTCCTTATATTTTAAGCTCTACCTAAAAAGAAAAATCCTTGATATCTTTCAAATTTTCAATTAATAAAATTAGTCAACTTCTAATTTTTCTGTGCACCGAATGGGGCCGTACTCTTGTTACTCGCTAAAAAATATCAAAATAAAAATATATGTAAAGGGACGTGCTGCACCATACTCTTGTTCTAACATGTTTTAATTCTAACTTAAATATGTATAGTATTCTCATACTGAGCATAGGTCATTAACTAAAGAGAACGAATTGAATAGGAAAATAAACTTCATCAAGAAAAATGTTAAGAACATGAGAAAAAAAAGAGGAAAAAAATTTAAAAATAAGAAATAGTGGGGGGAACTAACCATTGAAGGGGAGTTCTATAACGAAAACCAAAAAAAAAAAAATCGCTCCAGTATTTTCACCTTTTAGGGTGGATGAAAGGTCGCACCTCCTTAGCTTGTTTTTGTGAAAATTTTTGAACGTTGAATGAAATGATTTTAGTTCCACTATTAACTTTATAAAAGGAGTAAAAGTTACATTATGAAACCCTAGAATTCGCGACAAAGCATGGGCCAATGACAGAAGTGATGTAAAATATTTTTTTTTTTTTTGTGCAGAGTAAAAAGGAAAGAAAAATTATTAAAAGAGAAAAAAAGGTGAAGAAAAGAAGAGAACAATACAATCCGAGTAAGAGGATTGAGGCTCTCAAAAGAGGCTAGAACATTTTCCAGGTTAAAACTAAGCACAAAAAACTTCACATCTTCCAACCTAAAACAACAGAAAAGTATGCTGCAGTCCACTACAGAATTCTGAATTTTACTGTATACCTATAATAATTTAAAATGTCAAACACCCCCACCTTATACATCAATACGGGCCGTGAATTGACATCAATTCCAAACTGGCACCTACCCCATTACCCCAATTAGGCTGAACCGTCATTCTCCCAAACAACCAAACCCTGAGAGAGTGACGTCCTTCTGAAACCCACAAAAAGCAGAAGAATCTCAAAAAAACACAGAGTTGAACCACCATCAAATTAAAAAATCTTCAAAAGACCTAAACTGCCTTCCTCCTCTTCTTCTACCCCTAACTGCCTTCCTTCCTCCTCTATCTGCTTTAACTGAGGCATCCACATAATAATCAATAAGCCTCTTAGTTTTCTACTGCCAGGTAGACCTCCAAACTAGGAAGCCTCATTGGCTTCATCCAAGGAGTCGTTGTTTTCCAAGAACTCTTCGAGGTCACAGTCAACCCCTTCTTTAGCTCGTAACTCTTCAGCTTCTGCTTCAAACCTTCGGAACGATTCACTTGCAAAAGCTTCACCACCCCAAAAGAACAGCCCCATTGATCTCGCCACCTGAAGAGTCTGCGGATCCTGGCGCCTCCACCTCAGAACTCCTAGATGGATCCGCTCCTTGCCTAATTGATTCTTCCGCTTTTACTATTTGTGATCAATGCCTCTAAGTTTTAATAAACTTATCTTTTTTTTTTTTGAAAAAGTAAGGTAAATTTTATAATTAAAAGAAAAAAAATATATATACTTAAATACTTTATTTCATGAGAAGATATTCCTAATACAAGATTGCAAGAGACTGTTCGAACAGTGTAAACATAATTGCACCGACTGAAGCCGAACTTACAAAAACAAGTGCCAAAGCAAAACAACCCCTCGCAAGCCTCTACAAGCCTCGACAAATCAAGCACAAAAACAAAACTTACCCAAAACTTGTTGAATTAATATCTTTTATCTATTAAAAACAATAAAAGCATGTCGAATTAATATATACCTTTTAATTTTTTTCAAATCAAAACTCGTGAATCTAAAAGTGTTAACAATGTGCAAAATATTCTTTGCAACACACAACGCAATTTCGCTAACAAAAGATTTCTCTATAAACAAGAGAGAGAAATTGTGATTTGTCCAAAGGTTACTTCGGTTCAGTTAATTTGTGAATCCATTTACCAAATCTAGAGTATAGAACCAACAAAATGTTTACACTACTAGGTATATGCTTCATTCCATTATTACGTTGCCTTTTTTAAACCAAAAAACGTACTGTAGAAATTAAAACTGTGCGTGGAAGGTGGAATACTCTCTTTTGGTAGGTTATGGTTTGTCCCAGATTATAAGAAGACTGGTTGGTGACTTCTGCCTAACACCTTCATAGAAGTAGATGATCATGATTATTATAGAACGAAAATAGAAAAAAAAAACAAAAAAATAATTATATACCTAGTGGGGTAGGCCAGATATCCTGTTCTTTGTTGCTTTCCTTAGGGCATATCTCAGGCCAAATTAATACTGAAGTCAACAGTTAGTACTATTGCCACTACCTCAGCTCTATTTTCAATCATATTATATTATTAAACTGCTCTCTCTTGATCTCTCACTAGATCTGTCTCATGTTACCAAAGGATAGAAAGTTGTGTAGATAATGATGGTGTGCGATCTAGAGGTTCTCATGTGTCAAATGCTTTAGACACCTAATCAGATGCTTGCCTTTTTGAGCTAGGGCTGGTAGAGTTGTGCAACTTTGCAAGAAAAAGAGTTAGAGTGTTCGGGTTGTTCGTATTCAAGATGGGCACTCCGATGCTTAAGTCAGTGAAGAGAATTTTTAGGAATTCTTGAGGATTTAGAGAGAGTGATAACTTAATCATGCATACATCTTTAGGTGAAGATGAGTCCTTTATATAGGTATGAGTGGTTATAGACCTCTAGCAATGAGTCTCGTGTTCTCATAGAGTCATTTCCATTAAGTCGGGAGAATAATGACATTGGTTACGTGATCTGCACAGGGGGCTGAGGTCCGTCCGATTAACTCTGATGCATGTGGTACGTGTGGGTTGGCCAGCCTAATGGTCAACTCATCAATCTCTGTTAACGGATCTATATGACAAGCCAGCGAGCATGCCTTGTAGGTCGCCATTGATACTTCTCATAGCTCGGCCAGTTCGGAAGTAGGTCGCTCTTAGCTCGGAGGCCTATTAGTTCGACCAAAGCCGAGGTACTCCAGGTTGGCCTATGCGAGATGCTACAAGCTGATTTATCGAGATGATCTGCTTACTCGACACTGAGATATCACTTGGATGCCATGTGTCGTGATGTCATTCGGAGAACCAAAATACCCCCATCAGATACCACCCAAGCAATTGTGGAATTATCCATGAGAACTATTGTTATGCAACGTACTAGTGAAGTACTATCCAAGCAATTTTGAATCATATGGAATGTAATACTCCATTTAAGTACTAATCAATACGGGAAAATCATTATCAGTGGAGCAATTAGAGAGGTAGACGCGCAGCTGGCTATATATATATATATATACAAGGGAAGAACGTGGACAATAAGTAAGAGTAAACAAATTAACTGCAGCTCCCTAACTTCATCAGAACCAACTGCGCCAAGGTCTAAATCTCTTTCATCACCCCACCTGTTTGATTATTTCAGTGAAGGATTAGTGGACTACTTGGAATATCTATCCACTTGGCCACTAGACTAGTCATACAAGAAACATTCCAAGTCTCTTTCAACTTCCCTTCATCTACCATTCTGAGTGCGTTCTTCTAGTTGGTTCACTATTAAGAGCGTGCAAGATAAGAGAGACAGATTAAAGGTCATGAATTCAAAAACATTAACAAGGAGGAAACTGAGAGATGGAAATAAACCCTGAAGATGTAAAGCAAGAGACTGATCATGTCGCAAGGATTTGTGATGTGAACAAGGAGAAATTAGCTTTCATGCAACAGAAGATCTCAAGAACCCCGTGGCTTCTGAAAAGCTCAGCTGGCCGGAGATCCTGTTGCATATTTAGAGTCCCTCAAAGCCTCATCGACGCCAACGGCAAGGCTTACCAACCTCATATTGTATCAATCGGTCCTTACCACCATGGTGAGAGTCAGCTCAAGATGATCGAAGAGCACAAGTGGCGCTTCCTGGGCTCCCTCCTTTCCAGAACAGAAAGCAAGGGCTTAGGCCTAGAAGACTATGTGAGGACTGTCAAATCATTAGAGGAGAAGGCCAGAGAATGCTACTCAGAGACAATTGGCCTGGACAGTGATGAATTTGTCGAGACGATGGTTTTGGATGGTTGCTTTGTCATCGAGCTCTTTAGGATAGTTGGGAGGTGTGTGCAGGGAGACCATGCTGACCCCATCTTCTCCATGTCTTGGGTCTTCCCCTTCATCTTGAGGGATCTAATTCGGCTTGAGAACCAACTTCCATTTTTTGTTCTCGAATCCTTGTTCGATTTATCACAGATGCCAGGAGATGAATCAGGCCCCTCCCTCGTCAAACTTGCCTTGGAATTCTTCAACAATGCAGTGCAAAGACCTGACGAAATTATTAACAAGTATGATAAGCTCCGACTCCAACCCAAACATTTGCTTGATTTATTCCGCTCAAGCTTCATCCCAGAGACCCAACCAGAGCCACAGAAGTCCACCTCGTCAACCCAAGTAATTCAATGCGTTAAAAGGCTCCGGCGGGCAGGAATCCAGTTCAGGAAAGTAGAGGCAGATAGTTTCCTGGATGTGAAATTCAGAAATGGGGTGTTCAAAATGCCAACAATAACGATTGATGACTTCATGGGCTCCTTCTTCCTTAACTGTGTTGCTTACGAACAGTGCCACAGACATTGCTCCAAGCACATCACCACTTATGCAACTCTACTGGATTGCCTGATTGACACCCCAAAGGATGTTGGGTACCTTTCCAAACACAATATCATTGAGAACTACTTCGGAACTGATGCAGATATTGCAGATCTCTTCAATAATTTAGGCAAGGATGTGGCCTTCGACATCCAGAGATGCTACCTAACCAAACTGTTTGACGATGTGAATACGTACTATGACAGCCATTGGCATGTCTACTGGGCAAGTTTGAAGAATACTTATTTCAACTCTCCTTGGTCGTTCATTTCACTGTTTGCTGCTGTTGTGCTCCTCCTCCTCACCATGGCTCAGACCTTCTTCAATGTTTATGCCTATTTCTACCCTCCTCATCAGCCGTGAAACCAAATAGATGTCAATAACAGGTAAGCACCAAGATAGCTAATTGTAAAATTGCGGATGCAGTTCATGATTTTAAGACAATTATTTACGTTGTTATATTGCAAATATTCTGCAATTATACCGTCATCTTGCTCACAAGATAACGTTTATTTAATTTGGACCATGGAACTGTTAGTTTAATGGCATTTTATGAGAACGATCGAAAAGTTGTGGGCCTAGTGGACATTATTCATACGACCTACAAATGGCTCTATTTTCTTTCTCTCTCTCTCTTCCATGTCTGGATTGTGTGACGCTTTCCCCATTTTTACAATTAGGGTTGCAAACCAATCAGATCAACTCAGATATATACCTGGATCGAAATTAAATTTGATTTGCTTGTATTCAAATTCGAATTTAATCTTCTGGCAAAACTTGGATGAAAATTTTCAAGTGAGGAGGAAAACCTATGGGTCAAAGTCATTAAGGATAAATACTTGAAGAGAGTTTTTGGGATGTCAATATTAATTATAAAGATATCTCTTGGGTCTAGAAACGCATTCTCGTTGCCCGGAATCCTCTGTTAGTTAGTGGGAATGGAGATAATTGGGTGTTTGGGAAACCTCTAACCGAAGAAATAAGCATTGAAAATGATGAAATAAAGATATGTATTGATGTAGGCATATATGGCAAGGCCCAAGATTGCACCACATGGCATCGGCCGGACAAGATCCAGGCCATCCATTCCTAACAACCCTTAACCACTCCATTGCAAGGTCAAATATAAAAGGGGGTACCCAACTTAAGGTAAATCCATCTTGCTCCATATTGTTCTCTAACTCTCTTGTTCTTAAGTGACCTCGTCTAAGCCCTCGTCTCTAGCTTGGTCCAACCCCTCTCATACACTTAATTAATTTGACCGTCGAAGTCTCCACCCCGTAGATATAACCCGGGGCCTCTAACATGCACTCTCTTGTTCTCAGTTTGGACACATCGGCCTCGGCCAAAGAATTGAAGTTACCTTGTTACCCTCGGCACCATCCTTGGCAGCAACATGTATGTCTCAAACTTGATTGATTATGAGAGAAAATTTTAGGTCGAAGATAAAGTTGGTAGGATAGTTCTTAATCGGATTTGGCAGATAATAAAACCAATCTCATCTCCTCATTTAGCAAATAATAAATTAATTTGGGGCTATAATCCTAAAGGTGAATTCACCATCAAATCAGCATATTCTCTAAAACGATCATGCATGGTTGAGCAAAAATGATTCAAAGAATTGGATGCCCTCCAAAAATAAAAACTTTTCTATACCTTCTTCTCCAAAACAAACTTCCTACAAGAAATCATCTTAGGAAGAGAGGTTTTGACATACTTGTTTTTTGTGGGGAAGTTGAGGACACTGACCATATTTTTAGTTACTATAATTTCTCTAAATAGATTTGGGCTATAATTAACCCCTCTCTTGAGGTCCTAATGAGAATGATCAATCTATTGTGGAGCGATGGTTTCGTATTGGAAATAACAAGGGGGATGGGAGTGCTCATATAAGAGAAAAAACTAGCATTTATCTTATGGTTAATTTGGGAAAATATGAATGAAAGAGTTTCTAAGTACAAGTTTTCTCGCCCTCCAATTGTTCTGGAAAGGGCGATGAACCTCTTTTTAGAATATTTAGAGGGAATGAGATAATCCATTGTTGAATGTGTGCTAAGCACCAGAAGCCTATAGTATGGAAATCCCCAATATCAGCTATATCTAGATTAATTTTGACGCTTCCGGCAACAGTGATAGAAATTTCTCAATAGAAAGTATTGCTCAAGGCCACCTTGGAAAAGTCTTAGACTTAAAAGTGTTTAAATTAGAGGTTTCCACCATCAACCAAGATGAAGCTTGGGCAATTTGGGAAGCCCACAATATGGCTTAGAATTTCAGAGAATCTCCTATCATTATTGAAGACGACTCCAAGCTTGTTATCTCATGTCTCAATGAGAAAACTCTCCCTCTTTGGAGCATAACTAACATGATCAAAGAATGTGTTCAGATGAAGAGCTTGTTCGACAGAGGATTAAGGTACAAACATGTGTTTTTGGGAGGCTAATCAGTCTATAGATCGGTTGGCTCATGAAGTGCTTTCATTCTCTTCGGATTCTTTGTCTTTTAGTCTCTCTTCCCTCCCCCTGTCTTGTGTAGCCCCTTCCATGGTTTTTAAAACCGACCTAGTGACCGAACCAGTTAGGGGTTCGGTTACCGGGTCGAATGGTCCGATCGTTCGAACCGAATGCTTGGCCCATTCTAACAAAAAAATAAAAAATGATCAAAACTGTTCAAATGGTTAACCACCCAGTTCAGCAGTTTGTTGACCAAAATCAACAATTTTGGGGAGAAATCTGGTTTTTAGGGGAAAATGGAACCGAACACCTGACTGGTTCTCGGTTTTTCCGGTCCGACCGTCTGGTCCAGTCCGGTTTTGAAAACCATGGCCCCTTCTGTCTTTATCGAAAAAAATTGAATTTAATCTTATCCGTTGAATTTGTATTGGATTAAAAATGAATTTGAAAATGCAATTAAATATTTAATAGCACTATTAAATTAAAATAATTAAATATTATATATTATTAATAAAATGAACTACAAATGACAACAGGCAATAGCAGTACTCTACTGAAATTGGAGGCAACAGGCAATAGCAGTACTCTACTGAAATTGGAACAATATGCAAAATAGAGAGAGAGAGAGAAACTTATTTGTAATAGCTGATCAGGTGTGTAGCTAGCAACCACTGTCCTAAAAATCAATTTCGCCACCTAGGAACTTGTGCGTTGGTACATTAAGAAACAAAAACAAATTTAGGAATTAGGAACTTAAAACTGGTTTGAATGTGCCACTGAATTTCTGAACTTTTTTGTGACAAACACATATATTTGTTAATTTGCTCCAGTTTTATTATGAGGGCAAAATTGTAAGGAGGCATCAATTGTGCATTATAAGTAATAATTAACATGAAGAAATTCCGTTAATTTTTTTCATTGTTTTGTGACTGAATATTTGGTAATCTATCCCATTGTATGGTGATAGCACAATCTCAATTGGCTCAGGTTGCACGAAAGCTGTGTTTGGTTTAAAGGAAAAAGTAGAAAAAGGAGAGGAAAGGTAGAAAAACCTTTATAAATCTTGTATGGGTTTTCATACCTTTTCCTTCCTTTCTTACCTTTTCCTTTAAACCAAACATAGCTTAAAGGATGTTGTTCCGTATATTTTTACAGATCTCTAGTGGTTGCACTTTCGCACTTGGATTTTCTAAAATATTTTTTACAAAAGTTACTTATTTAATAGGTTTGTATGACCTATTGGCATCTTAAGCTTCTATTTACAGTGAAATTCAAGACCATAGAAGAACATTGTTAGGTTCACTAGTTCTGTCGTGGTTGAAAATGGTTAGATGTGAGTCTTATAGCTTAACCTTTTCCTTTTCTTTTCTTTTTTTTTTTTTTTTTTTGAGAAGCCTTAACAGGATTATATCATTTTAATTAAATTAGAATGTATGGAATTTGAAGTTAGTCTAATATGTTTTCATAAATTAATTAGTTTCTTTGTAGAGATACCTATATAACTTGAAATTTTGGGAATTTAGGGTAACATCTCTCTATCTAAGGTGCAAAATGAGTCAATTTGAATCAGATATAGTTAGATACGAATTTGAATTGTTAATATTTGAATTTGAATAAAACCTTATCTAACATCTCTATCCGTTCAGCAAAAGATGTGAACCAATGATAAAACAACACGTCATATCTAACATCTTTAATGTTGTTAAAGTCTTGACGTGAATGGTTGAAATTTTAATTTAATGTGCAATAAATATTCGGAAATTCACTATATATAGTTGAACTTTGAAATTGAATCAAATTTGGATTGATATCAAAAATTGACTAATATCAATAAATTAAACTAATAAAAGGTCAAAACATTATAAGTTATTATGAAATGAACTGCAAATGACTTTGATGTCTTATGCTATAAATTGAAAATTAAGAACTTGTATGAAAGTTGAACCTATGACTTTTTAAAAGCAAATGGTAAGGAATAAATACATTATAAAAGAAGAAAAAGAAAACAAGTACAAAAATGAGGGTCAACCATAACCTGCCTAAAACAAGGAAAGCCAAAAAGAGATCCCAATTAACTTGGCTAAAACGACACCAGACCCAAAAGAACCAAAACAGATCCCAATTTAATCCAATGCATTCTAAAACAAAATAGGTACATCATTTGGATGGTTTTTCAAAATAGATTTTTTTCTTTTTATGATAAATATATAGGTAACTTGATACACACTTAGAAATCTTCATTCATTAATTGAATGGATGAGATCAATTGAGACATTGATACATGCTCATGATTAATTCATTACTTTCAAGAGACCACTTAGATAACATAGATTATTTGATTGATTTAGGCGGTGTTTGATATCAATGCCGTTGCTCCAGAAAATGGTGATACATCAGTGTTATCTTGGAAAAATCGGTGCTCCCAAAAACGGTAGCATGTTTGAAACCGTTTTTCCATAAAAAATTGTGCTCCAAGCCATGCCTTGAAAATCAAAAAGGCATGGTCTAGGGAAACATCGAATTTGACGTTTTCTCAGTTTGGAGCTCGTTGCTGCCAATGAAGACATGATGTGGCATTGTCCTGAACTACTTCCTACAATAATATCAATGTCGAAAATAGATATGGAGCAATGGTACCAAACAGAAGGTGTTGTTGTTGTCCCATAAAACGTTCTATTTGACAGTAACATTTCCAGACAAAAAAAAAATCATCATTTTCTCATAAAATATTGTTGTATATGCAGCATCCATACCAAATATATACTTAATTGAATGGCCTAAATTGATTGAAATCCCAATACATTTAGATAATTGAGATTAATTCAATGATTGTTAAAAAATGACTTCGATCACGTAGATCTTTAGACTGATTTGGCATATCAATTAGGACACCATGCCGATAGATGGACCATATTAGTTTCATCTATATGTCATTCCATTTCGATGGCAAGGTTAGTTGGAACCTTTTCACGTCATCTGCATTTCAATATCAGTTGACTAATTTGAGACCCCACTTTAATACTCTAAATCTTTTCTTTTTTTAGGATAGAAAGCTCGTATGCTGATTTCGTTGATTCAAGCTTGATGAAATATCATTTACAAGAATAGAATTCAAGATATCTGGAATAACCGACCTGGCTCCCATTTTGCTATAGCATGAGCAGCCTTATTTGCTGATCAATGGGTGCAATTCACCAAGCAAGAAGGTAGGTGGTGAAAATCGTGGTTTTAAAAAATAATTCAAAAATGGAATTGTTTTGGCCACCGGTTTTTAGGTTGATGGTTCAACTGTCTAGTTCGAACGAATGGTTTATTCTGACAATGCAAATTAAAAAGATAATTAAAAATAATTAAAAATAAAAAATGGTTAAAACCGTTGAACTGGTCGATAGTTCGACCACCCGGGTCGAATGGTCTGACCATACACGTCAACAGCGGTTCGAAAACCATGGGTATGTGGACTTTACACCAAAGCTCGGCTTTGACTAGTTTGACACATGATCACTCCTAAATAAGTGAGACCACCAAAACAATGGGGCGTATGTGGACTTTACACCAAAGTTTTAAAAATTGACATGGAAATGGAATCGCCTAAAAATAAAAAATAAAAAAGAAATGGAACTGCTTTGCCACCTATCTTTGGGTCAATGATTCAACCATCTAAGTGAAATGGTTCAATCCATGATATCATAAATAAAATAATAAATTTTAAAATTTAAAATATTTATAAATATAATATAAAAATAGATGAAATATTAAAGAAAAATAAAAGAAATATTTATAGAAACTAATTTCTTATAGAGCATGCACATCTGATTTCTTATGGAAACCCTTTACCCAATCTCATTTTATGCAAATGTTGTGTAATTTACAAGTCTTATGGCTTTATTAGAGTTCTTTTGATTTTTCTAATTTATTTAAAACCCGTTATTTCTACCTGCCACAACCATTGAAATCAATCAACAAATATTTCCAAAAGGAAATTGTAGTTGGCCAAATCAACGCTGAGAGTTCTGCAAATCATCCAAGCTAGAGAAGATTACATGTTTCTACTACTTGAGAGTGTAAGTACTACATGTAGATCACCATCACAAAATTTGCAATGGGCATCATAATGATACAAAAGTAATTGCCACAGTACCTATGGTGAAGTCTGTCACCATCACCAAAAGCAATACAACCATGTTGCTAGCAACTAAAATCATAGGGTCCCGCGACCTAACAAACCATATGGAACCTGCGGTGGCACCTACAATGAACTCAGTAACCTCATTACTAGCAAATATATCATTCAGAATGAACAATGACAAAAATACGATATGTGATGTCCCTAATAAACATTAGTAGTGTAACTAACATATGATGCACTATCACATCCATCACCACTCTCAACTTAATTTGACACTACATGGAAAAAAAAAATTTCCCACTATTTTCCTTTGTATAACCAAACAATTAAAAGTGAAAATTTTACACTTTTTCATCATATCCTTTCCTCCCACCAAAATCTTCCCACGAACCAAACAGAGCATAAGAAACTTACCTGTTATGTATTTAACAAATCATAGTTACCTATCTAGAACAAACAAGTTTCCTCCTATCGTTTTTCTGTCTCCCTTAATAGCTTTACCCCTTCCTATATAAGTAGGAGAGGTCTGAAGTTCTCCACACGAGATCAATTCAAGAGCCTAGAAAGCCCTAGATTCCCAACCTTCTACCTCCTACCACCTTACCCTTAGCAACACTACCCCCAACTTTCCCTACCTCTTCAATCATCATTTGTCTTTCATGGAGCCCCATCTGTAGCCTTACCATCCAACCTATTACACGAGATTTGGATATTGCTCATTCAAGTAATTCATACTGGTTGTAGGGTCTGTAATAGAGTTTTCATTAGTGGTTTTAGATATAAAAGAAAGAAAGAAAGAAAGAGAAGATGAAATTATAATCCTTTCATTGTTTGATGGGGAAATTAAAGAAATAAGAGGGAAAGATGATATCTAAAGGTCATTGCTACCCAATAAATTTGTCGCAATTCTACTCACCACCCAAGAACAAAAAGGTTGCTGTCATTCTCTTCATTGCCACCCAAAAAGGTTCTTGTTACAACTAACATTTGACCGGTTGAAGGAGAGGAGAGAAGAAGTATTGCATAGCATTGGGGGTGAGGACAAACAATAACAATGAAAAGAAGAAGAGAACCCTAACTTGTTTTGTTGAAGTGGTCACTTGGGAGTCTTGAGACACAAATGTCATTTTCAAATTTTTAAAATAAACCATTGCCTTGGTGACATAGAATGGAAAGTCTGGGAGGAAGAAGAGAACCACATTCTTCAATAAGGAGCTAAGAGAAGCCCTCGAATCCACAAGGAGATGAAAAACTTAAAGCAGTTGTATTCAATTTGTTATATTAATTTAATATATAATGATCAATATTTATACATAACATATCAACTAAATTAGAAAACTCCTAATTGAACACAAAGTTTCTAAAATACTATATCTAATAAAAAATAATCTTCTTACTTTCTTAGGTAATAAATTGAACATATCTCCACTTAGGTAACTCAAAGCTCGGAATTAGTGTATTTGCAATCTTTATGGTGAATTCAACACTCTAATAAATTGGACATATCTCCACTTAGGTAACTCTAAATCCAGGTTAGTTTTATGCATTTGAGAATACATTTCAAGAGCTTTTCATAGACTTACAGCTTGCCTTGAGAATTCTATATTATTAAGTTCAAAATGGGTGCAAAATCCACTACAAGACTGACCTACTATATTTACAGTCTCAGTTTTGGCCTCTTCCCTTTCTTTCTTAATGTTCATGGGCCTTCAAGAACCCTTTAGATACTCATTCTACACCAATCCCTTCCATTTTAAGTAAAATTGTACCTGAATTCTCATCAATATGATTTTAAGTAAGGTACTTGTACAAATCAACAACATTGAAAGTATGTGTAATTTTGCCTAGTTATATGGAAAATTTACCACATGGGCATTATCATTGATCTTCTTCACTATTTTGTAAAACCCAAAATTCTTATTATTCAGGTTATGTCATGTTACAGTAGGAAAATGCTCTTTCTAGAGGTGAACCACCACCAAATACTACAAGAAAAATGACTTTTATTGCCGCTAAAAATCCTTAAAATTACCACTAGAAGTTTTATCGGAAATTAACAAACTACCACTAAAGGTTCTAGAGACAGTTTTGGTGACTACTAGTAAAGCTCAAAAAACTGCCACTATAAGTTTGATGCCTTTTTTGGCCCATATATTTCAGCAATAGTCATGATTGCCACTAAATCTCTAATTTCTTCTTTTTTTTTCACCTACCAAAATAAGCTCATATTTTGTTCCAAATCTTATTTGTTAGTTTATAAGTTCATTCTTTAAATAAATTTTGTAAATTTCCTTTCATGATTGAATGATACATTTGAGACCCATAAGGTGGCTAATCAAATAGTGACAAGCTCCAACATTTAGGCAACCACTAATACTTTTTTGTGATAAAAATACTCCATTCCATATAATGTTGATTTAAAATACAAAATTTATCAATAAATGATTCTAGTACTAAAAAACCTTTACCATCTATCCCCTCACATTCAAGACCTGAGTTTAGATATTTGAACACACTACAGGAAAATGGACTTCTAGCAACGGCAAAACCATTGCTAGCAATGGACACAAAACGATGCATCTTCCACCATGGCCATAGGTTCTCGCAATGAGGTTTTGAAACCGTTAATAGAGTTAACGTTTAGCAACAGATCATGTCTGTTGCTATAACATTACAAAAACCGTTGCAAAAATAGCTATAGCAATGGAAAAAAATGTGGCTAAAAACATTTGAAAAAGAAAATTTGGTGCTTTTATTGCAACAGTTTATTGCAACAATCATTATGAAAATTGTTGTCATATGATACCTATCGCAAGGGTTCAAACAGAAAATTGCTACTACATAATACCTATCTCAATGGTTTTTATGAAAACTATGATTATAGAATGCCCATCGCAATGGTTTATAGAGAAAACCATGGCTATAGAATGCTTATCGCAATAGTTCAGACAAAAAATCATAGCTACATAATGCCTATTACAATAGTTGTTCATGAAAACCGTGGTTATAGAATGCTTATTACAACGGTTTATAGAGAAAACCATGGCTACAGAATGTTTATCGCATTAGTTTATAAATAAAATCATGACAATATAATGCCTATCACAACGATTTATAAAGAAAATCGTGATTATAGAATGTCTATTGTAATGATTCTTCATGAAAATTATGGTTATAGAATACTTATCGCAACGGTTAATAAAGAAAATTGTGGTTATATAATACCTATCATTACGATTTTTCATGAAAATATTAGCTAAAAAAGGTTTATTGCAATGGTTTATATAGAAAATCGTTGCTATATACTACTTATCGTAATAGTTTATAAAAAAATCATTGTTATATAGTAGATATCATAATGATATATTAAGAAAATCATTGCTAAATAATACTTGTAGCAATGATGCAACGTGAAAAACCATTGCTACAACTCTCTTTTAACAACGGTTATTATATAAAATCATTTCTAAAAGATACATATAGCATCAATTTACATAAAAAACCGTTACTATAAATGTTATACCATTATTATAACCTAACATAAAATAATTGGATGGTTATAAAACTATTGATATATCCTATCATAAGATGCATATAAATTTTGATTTTCTTCATATACAAATGTAAATACAAAAAGCATGTAGCATTTAATAAAAGTTATTAATATTTTGGTTAAGTAAATTGCAACCCAACGCAAAATTCTGAATTACAGCCCCCTATAGTCTATTAGGAGCCCCTATAAACAACATTTTGCCTATGGATTTGGCATCAGTCCACGATCAAGATTCATCCCCCCTGTACAGTGAAGATAAAAAATTTTAACCTAGACTGATCAATCATTCTCCGTTAATGTTTCCAACAAAAATGTAGTAAAATGGTGTTATTGTTTTTAACAATAGATATAATGAAAGAAATATCAAATGTCTTCAATGTATTGTTAACTTCTCCATCAATAATTTTTTTATCATTGTATTACTTCTTTCTAAATCGTGACTAAAGGTCAAAAAAACTGTAGCTAAAGACCTATAGCTACGATTTGGCTACGGACAAAAAACCGTAGCCTATGTTCGCGTGGCTATATCCTACAGCTATTGTTCAATTAATCCATGGCTATAGCCCATCTATAACTACGGTACCTGTCTGTAGCTAAAGGACATGCAAACCATATAACCGTTTTAGCCACGGACTAAACCGTAGCTAAAAGATGTATATAACTATGGTTTTTAAGCTATTTGTAGCTATATATCCAAATCTAAAACCACGGATTTTCACAAAACCATAGCTGAGGTCTTCCATTTATAACCACAATTTATTACAAAATCATAGCTAAATATGTCAATTTATATCCACTAATTTTTTCCAAAACCAAAGCTAAATACTTAACCTATAGATACGGTTTTTGACAAATTGTGGCTAAAAGGTACAATTTATAACCACAATTTCTTGTAAAATCGTGGCTAAATGCATTAACCTATGTCTATGGGTTTGAACAAACCATGGCTGAAAACTAAAATCTATGGCAACAATTTCTTTCAAAACCATAGCTAATTGTTTCAATTTATAGCCATGGTTCTTTAAAAAATCATAGCTATATTCCAATTTAAGTAGTAAAATAGCAACAATCAGGATCGCCACTTTAAAGCAATACTTTTGTTTCATTCATACATTACATGGAAATTATATATTAATTTCTAGCAAATGATTATATTATTGTAATAAGAAATTACATATCATGTATAGTTTGAATACATCCATTGTTACAAATATATTACAAATGTCAAATTCTCCTTAATACATATTAAAGGAAAATAGACAAATTCTATAATATAAGAGTTGTCCATTGTTTCCGACCACGCTTTAAGAATCGTTTATTACATATTTGACCTACAAAGAAAAAAAATTAAGAACAATGATTACTTTGATTGTCTAATTAAATATGCAATATACAATGAAAGGATGTAAAAGAAGCTAGGTAACAAAATCTAATAAATAATGAAATAATGCAAAGTAAATTTTGAATTTCTAATTAAATGGATTTGGTGACTTGAAAAAATTTATAGAAATGGAAGTCCAAGTTGAGGATGAAGAAGAAGAAAGGAGGGAGGGGAGGGGAGTCAATGGGGAGTAGAGTTGAATAGGTTTCAAGGGAAATTAACATTTTTGATAAAGATACTTATGGAATCCTAGTTTTATTCATTTACAAACTCAATATCGGTTGTCTAATGATATGGAAAAAGAACCTTATAATGAGAAGCAAACTTTTGAAGAAATAGCTATGTTATTAATGGAATAAGCCTAAGAAAATAAGGGCTATTTTCAAGAAAAAAAGGAAATATACAAAGACGTGATTATTAATATGCATGTCTAAATGGGTGTATGAGATAGGCTCAAGCACTCCTACAGTAACCAAATTGAAATTTCTCATATTGCCTACATTGATTTTACATTTTAGTGGGAGGGGGTCTATAAAACTTACCAAATTAACAGCATAACATGAAAAAAAAATCCATTCATGCATGGATCTATTACATAGCGGAAGAGAGAAAAAACCAAAGAAAAATATTGTCGGGATGTAGGTGGTCGCATAAATGATGTATAGATACACATTTCAACTAAGAAATAGACACATTTGCAGCAGTTATTACCAATTACTGCTTTTGTGTTTTGGCCTAATTAAAGAACAAACCAAATCTAACAATTAAGAGTAGAGGTAGGAAAAAAAAATATTATAGGAATTCAAAAGTTTGATGGTTGACAAAATGAGGGGAGTAAAACTCTCTTTTATTATAGGTTACGGATTCAAAGATTTCAAAAAAAAAAAAGTCTTATCACACCAATTGAATGATTTTGCAAAACAATCTCCATGGTGCATATAAGCATTCTAAAATTCGTCCATGGTGCAAAACAATTTGTAAGAACAACAAGTGAGCACTCATGGGGAACAAAGCTATTAAATAAAATAAAGAAATTATAAACTAAAAACGGAGGTGATTAATGGTTGTGAAGGCACCATCTATTGTAACCCAATCTAAAGAAGGGATTTGTTGCTTCAAATTTCATATGAAGAGCAAGAAAGAAACTCCCATGGTCAATCCTATAATGCAAGCAATCAACAACTCGGGGAATCAGAAGCTCATGTTCATAATCAATTGGGCTTACCTCAAAACCAAATAGAACATATGTCAAACAAGAGTTGTTCTATATCAAGTTGCCCTAAATATTCTACCACAACCTTTGATGAAGTAATTCCAAATCTCATTGGTCTCACATTTATGGCAACAACATTTGGGGATTTGGAGTTATTGCTGATGGAAGCACTCTGCTCGAACATGAAGACCACCTCCTCGTGACCAACCTTAGTGAAATTGAATTTATTTTCATCAAATGGTTGGAGAACCTGATCTATACAGAACTCAGTCGGCCGTTTCTTCAAGTGGTGACCTTCATTTAGTTGAGCAATGAATCCATAATCCCTAGGAGTAATAACCTTGTGGTCTCATGTTGTCACATTGTAGTGGAAGAGCCTTTGGCTCATCGGGTCCTCCCACTACACAAGCAACAATTCGTTAAGGAAATAAACCTTAGGGTTATCCTCCAGTTCAATTGTGTGCCCCGCATTAGATCAAATCGATGTCATCTCTCTCGAAGAAATGGAGAGGAAGCTTTGATACCAAAGGATCAACACATTGACTAATTTCAATACCATTGAAAACTCAAACAAAGAAAAGAGAAAGAAAGGAATAAAATTGAAGAGGAAGGAAATACAAGTCTCTCTTGTTGAGTCTGCTCCGTTTTCCTTGTTAGGGTAAGAAAATGGGAGTGGGTACATCTCTCTCTCTCTCTCTCTCTCTCTCTCTCTCTCTATCTATCTATCTATATATATATATATATATATATATATATATATATATATATATATATATATATATATATATATATATATATATATATATATATATATGTGTGTGTATGTGTCCTTTCACTTGCTTGCTTTCAAGCACGTAGTTGCATGGGTATTTTAAAATTTTGGCTACTACGCGTGTATTTTAAAATTTTGACTTTTTGTGTACTAAATTACAAATGTCACCATAAAGTTGTTTCATGTGCCGATTTGCAGTTCCAGTCCAGGAAAGATTGGGAGTTCAGATTGGCACCCTGTCCTACAATGCATCCAATCTATGTTTTAGGAACATCTCTCAATGACAAGTACACGACATGAGCACTGATTTGATCTCCAAAATTGGGCATCTAAGCTTTTGGCCAGAGATCGGGTTTGGGGTAAAATGGAATTGGTTGCCTGAACGGTTTCAGGCCGAACGGTCTGACCGTTCGGGCCAGAGAAGGTTCAAAAACCATGCATTCAAGTAGTCAAGTATTGTAAATTTATAATTTTAAAAAACCAAAAATCCAAATGCTTTTCTGATTCAAGCATTCCTAAAGCTTTTTGGATTTTTTTTTCTTTTCACATTCAAGTATTCTTAATTCTTAAAGTCCCAATTCCTATTTAAAGGCTATGGTGGTGATTTGGTCCATATATATTTAATATTATATATTTTATCAAATAACTTTTAATTTATATATATATATATATATATATATATATATATATATATATATATATATATATTACATATATATACCATATATTCTTGATGGGGACCTATAATATATATTATAAATATAAAAATCTAAAGAAGTGAACCCATCAAAAACTAAACCAATTAATTAGTTAAACTAAGAACACCCCTACCAAATTCTAAAGCACTCACTTTCTTTTTTTCTTTATTTTTTTTTTAATTTTAACATCATAAGCATCAGATGTTAGGGCTAAGGGGATTAGGGATGAGGGTAGCCTATGTTCATTTCTGATTTCCCCATACCCATAAGGTCATAACCCCCAATCCTGTCCCATGTGAGAGTCGAATTTGGTCAACCAAATATAATGCTTGAATTGGACTTAAAAATAATTAGATCAATAAATTTTTTAAATTAATTGATAAAAAATTAAAATTCATAGACAAATATTTCACCTAGAAATATTACTTGGATTGGAGTTAAACTTGCCGAAACAAATTGATTCTTAATTTGAATTTAGACAAATAGATACCAATTGTATTTTGTAATCTTAAATCCTAACTGTATTAATTTAAAATCCAATTAAATTTAATAATAATTGTGTCACTGAAATTTTAAAATTAACTAATAAAAAATTAAATTTCATAAACAAGCAAGTTTTCAAGTGTGCAATTCACTTTAAAGAATTGCTTTGATTGGACTTGAACCTAAACTTATTAATTAAACATAGGCTTTAAGAATGTCCCAAACTTAAGTTTTCAAGTGTGCAATTTTTCAAGTGTGCAAATGTCCCAAACTTACTAATTAAACATTATAAGAATGGCATAGGCTTATAGGCCATAGCCCATAGGGCTCCTCCTAGCTGGTTTCTACATAATTAATTTCTCTTAATATATTATATATTATAAATTATTTTATACTATATATCATACCATGCCACGTATTTTATTTCTTTGAGATATATATATATAAGAAATAAAATAATATATAATATATATAGTCGGGTTTGTAATCGGGTATTAGGAATGGGTACCCGCGTCAGAAAAACCAGTATCGGGTATCAGATACCCTACTGTCAAAACCCAAATCCATCCCAAAACCTATAAGGTTTTAATCGAAAATCAAAACCCTATATAAACGAGTCCTGTTAGGGTCAGGTCGGGTCGGATACCAGAAGATTCCCATGAAATTGTCATCCCGAGTTCATACCGAACTGGAGGCCGAACCGTTTTTGCCTCTAGGTCACGGGTCACCAGTTCGATTGTTTATGCCACATCAACATCTACTTATTTAATATGTGTGTGTACCAATGATTTAAAAACCGACCCGGAGGCCAAACAATTTTTGCCTCTAGGTCATGAGTCACAGTTCGATCATCTAGGTTGAATGGGTCACTAGTCTCACGTGTATTTAAGGCATATAATTATATATATGTGGGGGGGTGTAGGTAGGTGGGTGTGTATAAATATATATTTTAGCAATAAATAATGTATAAATATGTTTTAGATATATTATATGTATTATTTTATATTTAATTTATGTTTTTTAATTTTTTTTATTTATAAAACTTTTCAAATTTATAATGTAAGGCCAAAAAAGGGATTTGTTTTTGCAAAAAATAATGGGCTACAATGCATTGGGATGCATAGATCTCGAAAAGTTACCCAAAATAAAATAAAAAAAAATCACACCAATCGGACATTGGAGTGCAAAGTTATGGCCTCTGAAAGTTTGCATGCATTGAGTGTGCAACCCACGACCTGGTGACCAGGTTGAACAGGTGATGGTTGAACCAGCCCGGTTGGATGGTTTTTTACCAAGTCAACATTCTTTTACCGATTGACGGGTTTTGATGTCTAGCACTACTATCCCCCACTTTTCCTAAATTATCTTTAATTCATCATATTTATCTTCTAAATTATCTCTCATTTCTATTTATCCTCTCCCCCACTTTTCATAGATTTTTATCTAAGTTTGAAATAAAAAAAAATAGAAATTATTTAAATACTATAACAAAATTTTCTAATAATATTAATACAAATTATTATTTTATGGATAATTTAATTTAATAACTAAGGGCCTGTTCGTTTGCTCTGGTGTTTGACATCTAAAAGTGCAATTATTATATTTAGAAGTATATTGGTATTGGTGAACTTTTCTTTCCTCTAAACTCTTAATATAAAGAAAGTTGTTTTGAATTCTAAAAATTGTCAAATGTCCATTTTAACCCCATGTATGAGAATTTTTGTTTGTCTTTGTAATTCAATAAAAATGATATTAAAAAATATTATAATGATTAATAGTTAATTAACAACAATTAATAATTAATTATAGTAATTATTAATTAATAATATGTAATTAAAATTTAAATTATAACTAATACTAATTATCAGAATAATTAATGAAAAAATAATAATTATGAATTATGAATTAATGTCTATTATAATAATTATGAATTTTTAGCAATTAATAATAATTACTATAATAATTAATTATTAATTTTTTGTAATTTAATAAAGAATTAACGTTAATAATTGTTATGATGATTAATATTAATTAATAATTAGCAAAAGTGATCATAATAATTAATTATTATTAATTAGTATTAATTAACTTTTAATTATAATAATTAATTATTGTTATTTTAGTATTATAAAAATTATTAAATGTAGTATACGAAAATAAATAATCATTAATTATTTAAAAAGTTAAAAAATAATTAATTAAAAATAAATTCATTTTTTATTATTTTAAATTAATATTTTCAAATAAATTTATAGCTATTGCTATACATAGCTTTTAGCCACGCACAATGTATATTTAGCCACGAATAAAATCTGTGGCTATAGAATAGTTATAGCCACGGATTATAGCCACGAATAACTTAAAACCGTGGTTACAAGTATTTTTTATCCACGGTCAAATAGTTTGTAGCCACGGCCAAAATGCCAGTAGCTAATGTTCATTTTCTTGCTACGGACATAATGTTGTCTGTGGCTATATCTCATGTTTTAACTACGGTTGTTTTAGTCCGTAGCTAAAATACAATAGCTATAGCCCTCTTTTCTTGTAGTGCATTGATCAGATTTCTAGATAAGAGAAGACCCTTGAGACTTTGACACTGCACCCAATTTCTGGAAAGCTCCCCATACAATTTGTTATAGCTCAAATCAATATACTCAAGACTTGGGTAGATGCCAAAGTCTTCTATTATATTCCCGGTCAGTTGGTTGTTTTCAAGACGAAGTCTCACTAAGCTTGTGTAGTTTCTTAAACCTTTTGGAATGGGACCAATGAAGTGGTTGGAAAAGAGAAAAAGAGAGGAAAAAAGGTTGTTCTAGACAAAGATTACCTTGCTGTCTTTAAAATGTTGTTCCATTCAGCCCAATAGTGAGGACCTCTATTTATAGAGAAGTTTGAGTTTATATAGCATTAAATCTTAAGGGAAAAAATTTGATGTTGGAAGATCAATGGCTATGAAGTCTTTCTTAGATTGGGAAAGGGTGTCTTAGAAGTTCACCAATAAGGAATGGACATGTAGAGTTAGGGTGCAATCTTAGTTTGCTTTGGATTAGAAGAAGGCTTGCAAGATAAAATAGAACACCTCACCTACACTCCTACTAAAAGGTTGAGACATTTTAGTCTTACATGTAGTATAAGATGCCCAACTTTGAGAAACAATAAAATTACACCTATGCCATTGGGGATACCAATTTGAATGTTACAATTGGTCGAGCACAGTTTGAGTTTGGGACATAAGATGGGTGGGTAAATGCTATCATATTCTGATGATTTTGGTATTATTAGATTCAGCATTTCAGGCTCTATGTACCTATGGTTTCAGATTTCTATCTTGACACGAAATAAGGTTGTTGATCAAAAAGATTCCAAGCATATGATCAGAATTGGTCTCGACTTCAGGTCTTAGGGTGATGGGTCAAATGGTGTCAGTTTTGGGTAGACTTAGTATCATTGGATTTAGAATTTTAGGTTCGACATATCCATTAAGTCATATTTGCGGTGTCAGGCTTGTGATCAAAAAGATTCCAAATCAATGGTTGGAATCAATTCTAGCTTTGGATCTTATAACATAAGGGTGAATAATGTTGGGTTTGGGCAGTCTTGGTGTTGTTGGATTCAGAATTTCAAGCTCTATATATCTGTTAAGTCGAACTTGTGGCGTTAGGATTGAAATTAAAAAGATTTCAAACTGAGGGTGGGAATCGGTCTAGCTCTAGGTCTTAAAATAGAGGGGTGAACAATGTTGGGTTTGGGAAAATCTTGGTATCGTTGGATTTAGAATTTGAGGCTCTATGTATATATCAAGTTTAATTAGTGACCTTAAGCTTGGGATCAAAAAGATTCCAAACCAAGGGTCAAGATCAGATCTAACTCTAGGTCTTAAAACGAAAGGAAAAACAATGTCGGGTTTGGGAAAATATTGTTATTGTTGGATTCGAAATTTCAGGTTCAACCTATCAATCAAGCTAGATTTGTGACATTAGGTTTAGGATCTAAAGGATTCTAAATCGAAGGTTGGGTTGGGTTTGGTGTTATTGGATTTAGAACTTCTGGATATATGTGTCAATTGATTTGATTAGGCTAATTTGGAGATCCAAATTTAGTAAAAATCCTAAAAAAAATACCCTTAGGTCAACTAAGAAGTTAGTAGAAGCAGTGATTGAAGATCAAATTACTATAGAGAAGATAATAATAGAGGCACAAAAATGAGGTGTCTACACAACGTATTTGTTATTTTATTTTACTAATCCGCTCGGTGCTTCAATACAATGGTAAACTGTTGTAGAAAAAAAAAATCCACCATACATGTTTTCTGCTCATATTTGATTGACCAATAGTGGCGATGTATATGAGAGTTTGGTGTTTAGTGGAGTACAAACTCCTATTGCATAAAATAATGTCACCACTGTTGTAAAAATGTACAATATTGTATAGTTAGAACTCATATGACAACCCACAAGTTGATGCACAACTTGTTCTCTTTAAGGATTGTTAGTACTTCAAATAGATAATTAATGTGGTCTCATTCACTATGGTTGTAGATCAAAATATCATCAAAGTAAACAACAACAACAACAACAACAAAATAATCAGTGAATGGTTTCAATCTCGTTCATCAACAACATGAAAGCACTTGGTGCAATGGATAACCTGAATGGCATAACCAACAATTCATACATCCCTTCCTTTATCTTAATGGTTGTCTTCCATTCGTCCCCTAGACTTCTGCAAATCTAATGGTATCGACTTTTTAAGTCAATCTTAGATAGCACTTTAATAGTGCAGGTACAACACATGGGCCCATGCTCTCTCTACTCAAGCCCTTTTATTACAACGATTATCCAACTTTACCTTATAATATTCCATGTTCATTTGGGCTCATCCTATAGTGTGACAAGTTAGGAAGGCTAGCACTAGATATGTGGTGTTGGGTGTCCCTCATGGGAGGTAACCCACTAGGGAGGTCATTGGAAATTATTTCTAAAAACTCCTCTATTAAGGTCTCGATTTTAGAGGAAACATTGGTGAATGTCATATATACCATCCTTAACCACTAAGACATGCATATAAAATAAATTTATATATATTATATTATATTCAATATAAAATATTATATATTTGTAATATTTTATATATAAAAGACATAGGCAAAGAGTCAAGTTTGGGTTCGGGCTTACATTTCAAGCTTGGAACGTAGGCTAGCTTAAGATAGCCTTTATCATAGGTGAAAAGCCCAACTCGACCCAACCATAATCAGCCCTATCATGAAGAAGAGCATCATCTTCTTCAAAAATTAGCTTCTTGAATCCACAAAAAGAAGACAATTCCTTGAATCCACATGGAAAAAAGAAACTCAAAGATTATTGTATTCAATTCACTATACTAATTCAATGTACAGTGGTCTTATTTATAAATAATTCATCAACTAAAATAGAAAACACCTAATTGGACTCAAAATTTATAAAATACCATCTATATATATATTGGTCTGTCCATGTCACCTTACCTCTCCCTGCTTCAAAACCCCCATTCCTAATTTTCTGTTTTTTTGAATTTTTTATTTTTTTAATTCCACATAATTACCCATTAAACCAATAAGAAAACCACATATGCTTAACTATTTCTAACAACCATAAAGAAACATGGATTTGCTTTTCAAATATTTAGCCAAGTGGCACCACTTGTCCCCACTTCCTCCTAAATTGTCTCTAATTCCTATTTATCTCCTAAATTATCTCTAACTCTTATTTATCTTTGAAATTATCTCTAATTTAGTAGAGAATTCTCTCCTAAACTATCTCTAATTCCTATTTATCCTCTCCCCCACTTTTATCTATATCTATATAAAGAAAGTTTCAATAAAAAAATTCAGAACTATTTAAAAGTTATAACGAAATTATATACCAAATTTAAAATATTTATTCAAAACATAAAAAATTAATAGATTTAAAAATATTCATATTATTAATAATTCAATATTTTTACAAAATTCATCATGAAATTATGTAGTAACAAAATAAATTATAATTTTACAAATTATTCAATTTAAATGTTATTCAAATGATAAAAAATTAACATTAAAAATAACACGTTATTTAAATATTTCAATAACTAAAAATACTAAAATTAGATAAAAATGGAATTAATAAAAATGTTAGGTTTTATAATTATTTTTATTTATTTAAAGTTAATCAAATTTTCATTTAAAAATAATAAAAAGAATAAAAATTATTAAAATTATTACAAATTATTAATAAAACTAAATTTATTAAAAAATATTGGATAAATTACAAAAACCCCCTGTATGGGATCTGTGACAAAGACCCCTATATGCAATATTTTTTAATCCCTGGACTAACTTCTTAAAAACACTGTTCATCTTCCCCTACCTCAGATACACGAACAGCAGGGGGGTAATCCACATTTCTCCCTCTCTTCTGCCTCTCCAAAACCCAAATGCAACAGATTCTACATAATCCGGTATTTTTCCTGTGAGGTTGTTCCGGTTGAGGTAAAGATTTTCTAGTTTTGGGGGATCACCGAGGGAAGCCGGGATTGGACTAGAGAAATGGTTTTAGCCCAAATCGAGGTAGTCCAAGTTCTTGAGTTGGCCGAGGAATTCAGGGATGGGGCCAGAGAACGAAATCCGATTGAGACGAAACAATTTGATGTTTCAAAGTTTGGTGATGGAGTAGGGGATGGAACCGTTGAGCTGGGTGACTTCATCGAAGGAGAGGATTTCAAGATAGGGAAGGTCACCGATGGAGGATGGAATTTGGTCGGGGATGTAGGCTCGGAAGAAGGCGAGTTGGGTAACTCGGTAGGTTTGAGGGTTGCAGACGACGTAGTCCCAATCACAACAATCGATTTCGGGATCCCAGGAGACAAGGGCATTGGGATTGTTTATAGATTTCTTGATTCTCATGACCCTTTTATCATGCGGATTGTGATACGCTCAAGTTATCTAACAAGAGGGAGAAGGATCTAGAATAAGGAGAAGAGAGAGAGAGAGAGAGTTTGTTTGTAGAAAAGCCAATGCCAACTCCATTCATTCCGGCTATATTTATAGCCTTATGGTGCTACAAACTGGGAGTAGAAATAGGAACTACTGCCCCTTAATCTTAGGAGCTTATCAACAAAAAAACAGAATGCACTTATCTAGGAAACAGAATGCACTTATCTAGGAACAGAAATTGAAGACTTATCTAATGCACTTATCTAGGAAACAGAATGCACTTATCTAGGAGCAGAATTGAAGACTTATCTATTCTAACAGAATTAAAACTGAATGGATAAGGCTTATCCCAATTAAGAGCTAACATGACCGGGTCTTCTGCTGCTATCCACTTTGACCGGGTCTTCGGCTGCTGCTTGCATGCACGTATCATTCTCCTCCCCCCCTGAAGGAACCTTGTCCGCAAGGAAGTCGGGATAAGCTTTTCTGAAGCGCCATTCATTCTCCCAAGTTGCATCCTCAGTTGGCGCCCCAATCCATTTGACCAAGACTTCGGATTTTGGGCGGTATTTGCCCTTGTGAATAATACGGCGATCCAGGATTGCTTCCGGTTGGGGTAGGATGGTCGAAGTATCCGAGATTGGAGGAAGCTGAGTGGAAGTAGGGGTGATGGGTCCCAAGTGCTTCCGCAACAAACTGACATGAAACACATTGTGGATTTGAGAGCCGGGGGGCAAGGCTAAGCGGTAGGCTACTGGACCAATCTTCTCAATGATTGGGTACGGCCCAAAATAACGTGGGGCGAGCTTCATGGAACGCCGAAACGCCACCGAGGTCTGCCGGTAAGGCTGTAGCTTCACATACACGAAGTCACCTGCTACGAACAAGACTTCTCGTCGGTGCTGGTCCGCTTGACATTTCATCCGGTTCCGGGCTACCTGGAGGTTATGTTGTAGCTCACGTAGGATGATGTCCCGGTCACGCAAGTATTCGTCAACTGCCCCTACTCGAGCTGTACCCGGTACATAGGTCAAGAGACTAGGGGGTGGGATTCTGTAGACTGCTTCGAAGGGTGTCATTTTGGTGGAAGAGTGAGTGGAGGTGTTGTAGCTGTATTCTGCCCAAGGAACCCTCTACCCATTTTCGCGGCTGGTCAACTGCAAAGCACCGTAGATATTGCTCCAACATCCGGTTAACAACTTCGGTTTGCCCATCGGTTTGGGGGTGGTAACTGGAGCTCATACACAATTTCGTCCCATGCATCTGAAAAAGTGTCTGCCAGAATGAGCTGATGAATACCTTGTCACGGTCGCTAACAATGGATGTTGGTACTCCGTGTAGGCGGACAACGTTGGCAACAAATGCCTTCGCGACTGTGGTGGTAGTGAATGGGTGTTTTAAGGGAATGAAGTGAGCATATTTTGTCAACCGATCCACAATTACCATGATAATCGTGTACCCATTGGAGGAAGGCAATCCTTCGATGAAGTCCATGGAGATGTCTGTCCACATTTGAGTAGGAATTGGTAATGGCTGAAGCAATCCCGTTGGTCTCATGCAATCTGTTTTGAAGCGCTGACATACGTCACATTGTTGCAAGAACTCCTTCACCGTCCGACGCATGTGGGGCCAAAGGAAGCTGTGCTTGATGCGAGAGAGGGTCTTATGAAACCCAAAGTGTCCCCCTACAGGGGATGAGTGGCAGTCCGCCACCACCTTTGAAATCAAGGTGGAGGTGGGGGTCAAATAAATCTTGTCCCCCTTGAACCATACCCCATCCCGTTGAAGCAACTTGTGGGAGGGTCGCTTTTTCATCAATTCCCCATAAAAGGTGTCTTGTTTGACCTCTTCTTGTAGCATCAGCCACCAGTCTGCATGTGGTATAGAGATGGAAAGAAACTGAAATTCAGCCATACGTGACAAGGAATCCGCACCTTGGTTCTCAGCCCCTTTTTTATACTCGATCTCATAGTCGTAGCCCAGTATCTTTGGCAGCCACCGCATTTGTGCCGGTGTGGTTATCCTCTGCTCGAGTAAATATTTAATACTTTTTTGGTCGGTGCGGACTGTGAATGGTTTCCCAAGCAGATATGGGCGCCATTTCTTAACGGCTTTGACAATAGCTAACATCTCCTTCTCATAGGTGGATAATGCCAAGGCTGAACCTTTCAATGCTTCACTGAAGTAGGCCACCGGTCGGTTTTGCTGGATGAGGATGGTGCCAATACCGGTTCCACTCACATCGCATTCAATCACAAACCGTTGGGAGAAATCTGGTAGACGTAGGATTGGCGGTGAAGTGAGTGCCTTCTTCAATTGCTGAAAGGCCAGCTCTGCTGCTTCGTTCCATTGAAATCCCCCTTTGGTCCACAGTTGGGTTAAGGGAGCTGCAATGCTTCCGAAGTAGCAGATGAACTTCCGGTAATATCCTGCTAACCCGAGGAAGCCACGGACCCCCTTTGCTGATGTCGGTGTAGGCCATGCGAGAACAGCTTGTATTTTGGCTGGATCAACGGACACGCCTTGTTCTGAAATCACATGACCCAAGTACTCGACCTGCGAAACCCCAAATTGACATTTTGACATTTTTGCAAATAATTTGTTAGAGGATAATACAGTTAGAACAACTCTCAAATGAGATAGGTGGTCTTCCCATGATTTAGAATAAACCAGAATGTCGTCAAAGAAGACCAAAATAAATTTCCGGAGGTATGGGCGGAAGAGGTCGTTCATGAGGCTTTGAAAAGTTGCAGGTGCATTCGTCAAGCCGAACGGCATCACTAAGAACTTGTAATGCCCTTCATGTGTTCAGAAAGCCGTTTTAGGAACGTCTTCTTCTTGCACTCGAATCTGATGGTATCCCGACCGTAGATCTAGTTTGGAGTAAAATTTGGTGCCGTAGAGCTCATCTCATAATTCATCAATCACGGGAATGGGATACTTGTTTTTAATAGTGATTTCGTTCAGTGCTCGGTAATCCACGCAAAACTGCCAAGCTCCATCAGCCTTCTTCACTAGCAAAACCGGCGATGAGAATGGGCTATTGCTTGGTCTTATCAGCCCTGTCTGCAAAAGCTCCTTCACCATCTTCTCTATTTCGGTCTTCTGGTAATACGGGTATTGATATGGCCTCACACTCACCGGTCCTTTGTCGGGAAGCAGTGCAATCCGGTGGTCATGTGGTCGTTTAGGAGGCAGGCTTGTGGGCGGCTCAAACACATGGGAAAATTCGGTGAGAAGGTGGTCCATCTCGGGTGGAAGAAAACCTGGTTGGCCGCTGCTATGTGAAGGAACTATTTGAAAAAAAAAATCTCGTACCTTGTAACCCATTGCATTCCTTGTTGGTTAAGGCTTCGATGCTGGCTCGTCCCAATCCTTGGAAGGTGCAAGAGAGTCCCTCCTTTTTGAACGTCAAGGTTAGTTGTTTGTAATCCATCTCGACGGGTCCAAGCGTCTCTAGCCACTGTACTCCCAACACCAACTGGCATGCTGCGACGGGAAGAACATAATAGTCAGCGGTAACGAGGTGTCCTTGAATGGCGAGGGTGAGAGGTCGGCACTGCCCCATACACTCGATCTTTTCACGGTTGGCCACCATAACTTGAAATTTCTTGTCTCGGTTCACTGGCAACCCGAGCTTGGAGACGATGGCTTGGTCAATGAAGTTGTGGGTGCTGCCGCCATCAATTAATACGGTCACGTTCTTGTTTTTCAGTTTCCCAAGAACACGTATGGTTTGCGGGTGCTCAGCTCCTGCAATAGCATGGAAGGAGATTTCAGGGATGGCTTCTTGGTTTTCCTCCTCTGATTCGACAGTCTCCGCGTCCGCCGGTTCCGGATCCTCAATCATGAACAGTTGTGGACGTGCACAACGGTGGCCGGAGGTGAACTTCTCATCACAGTAGTAACACAGCCCCTTCTCACGACGTTCTCGCGCTTCCTGGTTGGTGAGTCGCCGGAATGTTGAGGAAGGAGCACTGGAAACCTGGTTCGCGCGCGAGCTTGGTGGAGGCCCAAGTACACCGGCCATGGGGTTGGGCGACGCCTTCTGGGTTGTCATGGCTGATGGGGATCGAATCGGTTGGCTAGCTCTCCGCTGTAAGTGATTTCGTTCCTCAATTAACCGGGCCACTCCAATCGCCTCTATCAAAGTTCGAGGCTGCTTGATCTTCACATCTAAACGAACGTCATCACGAAGTCCTGCAATGAAACAGCCAATGAGAAAGCTCTCGGGCAGGCCGTCAACTTGGTGAGAGAGCCTCTCGAAGGCTTCTTGATAAGCCGTCACAGTGGTGGTTTGCTTTAGGTGGGTTAATGCCTCTGATGGGTCCTCGTAGTCGGTGGGGCCGAACCGTTGTAACACCGCTTTGGAGAGTTCTTCCCATGTGAGCGGTCCGCGATGCTTGGTCAACCACCTGTGCCACTATAAGACTATGCCTTCCAAATGGAAGGAAGCTAGCTGCACCAGTTGGTCCGGAACAATATTTTGAAATTCAAAATACTGCTCCGCCTTGTAAATCCAACCGCTCAAATCATCCCCATTAAATTTTGGGAATGACAGCTTGACGTGTTGATGAGGGTGGTCATGGGTGGAGCTTGAACGGGAAGTATGGGGCTGTGAGGATTCTTCATGGGCGAAGGGGTTGGTCTCGGGAGTGGTATTGGGAGTGGTTCGTGAGGCTCGAAGGGCTTGGAGTTCAGTTAACACTGCTTGCAAGACAGTGTTCATTTGGTCGAAGCTCGACTCATGCCGTGCTAAGGTTTCATTGACCTCATTGCGGAACTCCGCGTTCGTCTTTCCACGGGTGTCCATGGTCGAACCGGCTCTGATACCAATGATACGCTCAAGTTATCTAACAAGAGGGAGAAGGATCTAGAATAAGGAGAAGAGAGAGAGAGAGAGAGAGTTTGTTTGTAGAAAAGCCAATGCCAACTCCATTCATTCCGGCTATATTTATAGCCTTATGGTGCTACAAACTGGGAGTAGAAATAGGAACTACTGCCCCTTAATCTTAGGAGCTTATCAACAAAAAAACAGAATGCACTTATCTAGGAACAGAAATTGAAGACTTATCTAATGCACTTATCTAGGAAACAGAATGCACTTATCTAGGAGCAGAATTGAAGACTTATCTATTCTAACAGAATTAAAACTGAATGGATAAGGCTTATCCCAATTAAGAGCTAACATGACCGGGTCTTCTGTTGCTATCCACTTTGACCGGGTCTTCGGCTGCTGCATGCATGCACGTATCAGATTGCAATGAACAAAAGAGGAGAGGGTGAGAGATGGGAGAGAAGCTGAAACGAGGAGGAGATGGAGATGTAAAAGAGAGAGTACTGAACAGGTGTTGCTGCATTGGTGATGATTCAGAACCAGAAATGACAGCACAGAGCAAAAGAATATGGTTTCCCTTGGTTTCTTTGTTTTTGTGCTTGATGTCAAACACAGGATTATAAAAAATCATGGCTTGTTCTTCTGTGTTTTGACTACAAACTTTCTTCGAGTTCATCATGCAAATGAGATGGGGTTTTTCTATGTTGACCTACAACATAACAGAACATTGGTTAATTCTCATATATTCAAATTTAAAAGAATATATGAGAAAATAAATACAAGGTAAATTAAATCAAAGAAAGTATTTTTCCTTTGAAATTAATATATTGTTTTCATTTAGAGAAAACTTCAGATCAAACAAGTAAATTATTGCTTGAAATTTTTTTAGACCAAATTCATTTACAAAGTACTCTCCCAAAACCAAATCACTACTGCCCCATCACGTACACCACGGTCTATCTCCCAATTCCAGCAAAAAGAAAAAGGAAAATAAGATGAAGGAAAAAAAAAAGGAACAAATGAAAGAGGAAGAAGAGAGAGAGAGAGGGAGAGAGAAAAATGTGGATTACCACTGCTGCTGTATCCTGAGGTTGGAGAAGATAAATAGTGTTTTTCTCCCAATTGTCTACAAGGGTAGTATTGGAGATTAAGAAATATTGTAATGGCAGATTTTAACAGAAAGCTAACAGAAGAGGGTTTTTGTCTCACGGTCATAGTACAGGGGGGTCTTTGTGCAAAACAAAGTATAGGGGGTGTCTTTATAATTTATGTTCATATTCAATTAATAATAATTACTTTTATAAATCAACATTAAATGAAAAATAAAATTATTAAATCATTCTGATTTTCCCATGCATCGCACGGGTCCCTAGTATATAATAAAAAAGGAGACTTCGTAATTAAATTCAGACTCAAAACTCGGAATTAGCATATTTGCAATTAATCTTCATGGTCAACTCTGAACCCCTTTAGTAAATTGAATATATCTTTGCATGGAAAACTCCAAATCCGAATTTGTTTGATGCATTGGAAAGTAAAATTCAAGATGTTTCTACAAACATATAGTTTGCCTTGAAAATTCAAATTTATCAAGTGCAAAATTTGCAAAATCTACTAGAAAACCTGATAGAGAGCCATGCGATTTGTCCCATGCAACTAATTCACTGACTGAACGAACACTAGAGTCCATCGAATCTAACACTCATCTACATAGACACCATCCCTCATAAGTCTATATCTCATGACTAACAATTGTAATCGATCACTACTCTAACCTAACATGTTTGTACAGATAAACAATATAAATACAACACTCAATCAACCCAAGAAGAATAAGTGATCCTTTTGCTTCAACTTATTCTCTTTGATTGACTCTAAACTTCTTTATGGTATGATAGCCACCTAAAATACTTTATTTGGTCAATCCTATTGCTCCACCAATTGACTGCATTGCCATCCTCAATTGCATCTACTCCATCTTAGTGATCTCCCAACATCACTTGTCTCGTGCCTATCAAACTAGATAGCACAAATTATTTGATCTGAAATCTTTGTTCAAGCCTATACTCAAAAGACACCATTTCATGTCCATCATTGATAGATCTAGTCCTACCCTAAACAAGGATGATCCATCATACTCTACTTGGTATGGAAATGATAAAATGTTACTATCATGGATTCAAGCCACCTTGTTCACCTTGGCTCAACATGCATCAGATCTTCTAAGGAAGTGTGGGACATTTTGGAGATTCGCTATGTGTTCTCCACCCCCATACACGTCACCTCTCTTCATAGACAATTTCATTTTTGGGAGAAAGGCACCCTTATCACGAATGATTATCTTCAACAAGCTAAGATCATCAATCACTAATTCGCAGCATACGGTTCATCTATGTTAAATGAGAATTGGGATCTACTCCTCACATAGGGTGCCTCACAACGACCTTGCAGGCACATCTCACCATGCATTGGGAACATCTCCTGTAAATAATAACACATAAGCATACAAGATGTTCTCAATACATGGTAGAATGTGCCTGTGAGGTCGGTGTAAAGAACAGATCCGGTCTCGTTAGATGATAAGCTGCTAATCTATAATCTCAATGGGTTGCCACCCTCTTACCACCTATTTGCCTTGACTATACAACTATACATAGACATACTCGGATTGCAGCTATAACCCTCCAAGACCCACAACCTACTTATATATGTAAAGAGATGTAAAAAATAACCTACCCATCAACATCTTAACTACACTAGCTGCTACTAAACCCCATGTACAACCGACTCAATACAATCACCACTTGTCTTCCTCCAACCAGCAATATATATATATAGAATAGAATGATATATAGTAGACAGAAAGAGCAGCAAGGATGAAGTCAATCTGCTCTCAACAATCATCCATCCAACAAGACCGAGACCAACCTACTAGATCTGCAACAAAGTTTGCCACATAGCCATTGATTGTTTCCAAACGCTAAACCTATCTTATCAAGGTTGACAACTACCTGAGAAGCTCGTTGCAGTGGCAGAACCATGCCACCATCTCATGATAATCTTGATAATACAACCTAGTGTTTTGACATTGGTTCTTCCCACATTCAACCCGAGCCCAAGTCTAGCCCAACCATCAGGCCTAGATCTTGATCCTAAGCCCAACCCTCATGTAAAGCTTAAATTAATCCTAGGCCTGAGCTCGAAACCTAGCCAAGGAATTGGGAAAAAAGATTTTTTCTTTTCTTTACTCAATAATAAAATTAATTCATTTATATTAAAAGACCTCAAAACCCAAAACTAATGAAAAGTCTCATTATGGCTTGAGAAAAGAGAACAGGAACAAAGAAAACAACACATATATATATACACAATCACATGCATAAATATGATGTCTTTTTTATATAATATGTTATCAGGTTGAGCTCAAGCTCGGGCCTAGTGTTTTTGGCCTAAGCCTGAGCCTGTGAGCCTAAATTCATGTCCAAGACCAACTAAGAACAAGTTGGACTAGGTCTGCCTATCAAGATACCCGGCCCATGAATAGATTTAGGTGTACATACCTTCTAGATGTTTCCTACTTAGGTGATCAGAGATTACAGCAACTAACCCAGGTTCACATCCGAGACCATATCCCTTCCTTGCTCGTCAATAGACCCGCCTAATGAAGCCTAACCTGTCTCCACCATTAGCCTCCTCCTCCTCCTCCTTCTCCCACTGCTTCCAACAGCCCACCTGGCCCACTCACACCCAGCCGACCCCCCAACACTCATCGGACTCATACCATGGTCACCTGATCCCAATATGGGATCTTTAAGCCTAGAGTTTACACCACTAAATACTCCCTATCAACTGCCCTCACTACCTCCAATCTCCACCATTGTGGAACCTCACACCTATGCCAAAGCATCCCAACACCTTGAATTCCGAATGCCAAGGACCAAGAACTAGAATCTCTTCACTAGAAACAAACATGGGCTCTTATCCCATACTGACCTGAAATGAATGTAGTAGGTTGCAAATGAGTGTACCACGTTAAACACAACCTCAACAACTCCATTAATAAATTTATGTTTCATCAAAAAGGGGTTTCACTAGCAACTGCTCATCAACTTCACTGAGACCATCAGTCCAGTAGTGAAGCATACCATGGTTCATTTTGTACTCTCACTAGTAGCAACCTATGGATGGCCACTCTATCAATTGGACATCGTGTGTGTATTCTTGCATGGTGACCTTCAAGAGGAGGTTTATATGGGCTCACCACCTAGCTATTTGGATTCCACACTCTCCAATCACTATTATCATATGCAGAAATCCATTTATGGGCTCCATTGGGCCCCTCATGCCTAAGGATGTCAATGGACCAGTTTTGTATTGGACCCTATCCAGTCCAAAATCAATTTGGACGGATTGGACAGACCAACAAGACATATTGAATTGGATCAATCCAGTCCAAAATATTTATTAGATTGGATTTGACCCGGTCCATCCATAACAAATTTATATTGGATTAGGTTGGATTAAGCCAATATCCGGTCCATTGACATAAGATAAGAATATATGTGTCAATGGATCAGGTTTGGGTTGGAGCTAATCTAAATCAAAATGAATTTGAACAGATTGGATGGTCAGACATTGAATTGGACCAGTCCAAATTGGTCCAAAACATTCATTGGATTGGATTAGACCTGGTCCATTTATAATGGACTCACATTGGACTGGATCGGGTTGGACCAAATTCAGTCCAATTGACACCCATACTCATGCCTAGTATGATAAATTTAGATCCATCATCCTTGAACTTAGGTTTCACGCTTCAACATTAATTCGACTCCCCTCTGTTTATCTATCATGGCCACACTCATGTTTTACTAATATTGTATGTTGACATATTTCTCATAAGCAATAGTCCCTCCTCCATTTCAGCCTTGATTCAACAACTTAGTTGGTCTCTAAAGATGAAAGACTTAGGTCCATTATCATACTTTTCTTAGGCTTTAAGTCCAACACACTAGTGCTGGTATCTTTGCCTCCAATCCAAGTACATTTTGGATCTAGGTGATTGGGATGACATGGGTGGCTACAAACCTACTCGCACTCCAACCTCCTCTACAAAGTTTGGTTCACCTCAAGTCCACCACTAAAGCACCTCACTACTTAATACAATTTAGTTGGAGTGTTGCAATACATGACCCTAACCAGGCCCGACATCACCTTCCATGTTAATCAAGCTTGCTAGCATCTCCAACACCCAATTGAAGCCAATGTCATTGTTGTTAAGCGTATTCTATGCTATTTAAAGGGAAGTATCACCTCTTGGGCTGCATTTCAAACTAGGCCCAATCCAGCTAAGTGCCTTCTATGATGTTGACTAGTCCAGTTGCCCATCGGATCAATACTCCTAATGACTTTGGTATCTTTTTTGGGTCCAATCCAATGTCTTAGTGCGCCAAGTAACTGACAATAGCTCATGTATTACTTTTTCATGGGGCTTCCCTTGTATTACTTTTTCTTTCTTTTGATAATGGTTAATAAATTCCTAAGGTGGCCACACCTCCACCTAGAATAAAGTTTGGGGCTAAAAAAATCAACCCAAGAAGAACAAGTGATCCTTTTGCTTTAATTTATTCTTTTTGATAGTTGGCATCTATAAGGAGCTAGGGTTGATGAAAGTAATTTCCATGGAGTTGCTTGGTGAGAGTCATCATTCGTAGTGGTTAAAAGGTTTGATAGGTTGAGCGAAGAAAGAATTCGTCATTTCTTGTATATTTCCAAAGCAATGTATCTTCCATTGCACCTAGATTTAATGGAATGTTGGTGATTTCCTCAGGTTGGGCATGATGAGCAAAAGTTGTGTTGAGGGAAGTCCAATTGTTTATTGTCCATGGTATCCAAGGGTCTTAGAGAGCATCAATAGTAGTGCCTTAACCAATCTTCAGTAGCATTCATCTAGGTCATCCTTCAATTGCATCACACATTTCCACCACCATGAGTTTGGATTTGAAATCAGGCCACCATCAAATTAGAATCCGTCCTGGTGATGAGTGGAAAATAGCATTCAAAACACGGGATGACTTGTATGAATGGATAGTGATGCCACTTGGTTTGTCTAATGCACCAAACACATTCATGAGGGTCATGGACTAGGTTCTCAAGCTTTCTATTGGTCAGTGTGTTGTGGTATACTTTGATGGCATTCTCACATATAATACTAATATGAATTCTCATTTGTTGCATCTTCAAGATATACTTATGACTTTGCATAAGGAGCAACTTTATGCAACCATGAAGAAGTGTATCATTGCCACAGATCATGTCTTATTCCTTGAGCATGCTATCTCAAGGGAAGGAGTTTTTGTAGACCCAGAAGAAGTATGTTCCATCATTGAGTGGCCCACCCCAAAAACACTTACTAAAGCATGAAATTTCCATAGTCTTGTAAGCTTTTATCGGTAATTCATTAGAAATTTCAACACTGTTATGGCACCATACACCAATTGTATGAAGACCAATACCAATTTTGTGTTCACCACTGAAGTAAAAAAGGCTTTCATTAAGATTAAAGTGTGATTGATAGTTGCGCCCATGCTAGCACTTCCCAACTTCGAGTAACCCTTTGAGTTTGATTGTAATGCCTCTAAGATTGGAATCGGTGTTGTTCTTAACCAATGTGGTAGACCCATAACCTACTATATGAAAATTTGAGTGGATCACACCTCAACTACTCAACTTATGATGCATAATTCTATATAGTGGTACAAGCGCTCTAGTGTTGGTGACATTATCTCATCTATAAAGAGTTTGTCTTATATTCAGATCATGAGGCACTAAAGCATATTGAGGGCAACATAAGTTGAATGCAAGGCATCCTAAATGAGTAGCATACCTCCAAGATATTCATTTGTGTTAAAACACAAGTTGGGTGTACACAATCAAGTTGTAGATGCGCTTAACCAAAGGAGAGCCATGTTATCCACATTATGAGCACAGGTACCTAGGTTTAATACTTTCCATGAATTATCTTTCACTAACCCTTATTTTGCTGGTCTCGTGGAAGATGTGCAAGTAGGTAGTAGGACAAACTTTGTGGTATATGATGGCTTTCTATTCAAGGGAGCCTACCTATGTGTCTCTGATTGCTCACGACGACTAAAAATTGTCAAAGAGCTTAACAATGAATGACATTTTAGGTGAGACAAAACAATTTATCTCATCTTAACAAGTTACTTTTGGCCCAAGATGACAAGAGACATTACAAGATTTGTGGAGTATTATCACATATGCCAAGTTTCTAAGGGGATAGAAACCAATGTTGGATTATACATGCCCTTCTCAGTTCCTAAAAGACCTTGGGTAAATATATCTATGGATTTTGTTCTCGGGATGCATGTACCCAGCGACAAGTAGATTCTATAATGGTGGTCGTAGACCATTTTTCGAAAATGGCTCACTTTGTGGCTTGTAGGAAGACAATGGATGCCTCACTTATTGCCAGTTTATTCCTCAAAGAGATTGTCAAACTCCACGACTTTTCGATTACTTCAGATAAAGACTCTAAGTTCATATCACACTTTTGGAGAAGTCTTTGGAGGCTAATGGATACTCCATTACAATTCAATAGTTCATATCATTCTCAAACGGATGGTCAAATAGAAGTAGTCAATAGGAGTTTGGAAAATCTTTTGAAAACCTTTGCAGCTAGCCATGAACGATTGCGGGATATCTTATTAGTGCAAGGCAAGTTCATCTACAATAGATCCAAAAATAGGAGCACAGGATACAGGCCATTTGAGGTAGTATATGGGGTCAATCCCCGTAACGACCTTGATCTTGCTACCAGTACTTTGCCATGCCAAATTCATGGCAAGGTTGATGATATGGTGCAGAAGCTTAAGAACCTTTAGAAAGGAATCCACAACAAGCTGGAGGTAGCCAATGCTAAGTACAAACAACATTTTGGTGGAAAGAGAATGAGAGTAGTATTTGATGCGGGTGACTGTGTTTGGGCCATTTTAATAGAGGACCATCTACCGAATGGACCATCTAAGATAGTTAAAGTTATTAATGAGAATGCTGTAGACTAAAGCTACCCAGCCATATGATGTCTTCAATGTCAAACACTTGGTATCGTATATTGGCGATCATTCAAATGATCACTTGAGTCCAAGGTCGGATTCTCTCCAGCCCGGGAAGGATAATGCAATACAGGAGAAGGCCAATAAGTTCTATGCAAATTGAGACCACTCCAAGACACGTAAAAAGTTGGGATGATGTTACTGAACCAACCAAATAATCAATTACCAAGTTAGCGCTAATAAGGAATTTCTATCTTAGTACAAATTTACCAAGTTAGCATTAGTGTGGAACTTCTATCTTAGTTCATAATTACCAAGTTAGCGTTGGATCGTGAATTCCAAACTTTTGTTCAATTAGTACTTTCTTTTTGAGGAGTTTAAGTAGGATTCTATTAAGAAGTGTTATCATTCATAGGCCTTAGTGTAGATCATTTCTATTTAAGCCATGTGCCATATACTCAAATCTATAATTCCATTTTGAGCCTTGCTTTTACAAGTCCAATTCATATGAGGAGAGGGTCCATGTGGGATTCATTCTAAAGCTAAATTCAAAATTCAAATTTAAATTTAAATTCAAAATGCAAGTCTTGATGATTTATGGAAATAAATCTAACTAAAGTTGCTCTCATGTCCTAAAATGGAAACCTAGTCAATGATTGAAAAGAAAATAATTGATTAAAAATTATTCTCTCTATAAATAGCAATTTGCCAACCTCCTCAAAAGGTAAGTAGAGATAATCAAATCTATAGTCAATTGAGATGTATATAGAAATTTATCCAATGATTGAAGAAAGAATAAGTAAAGAAAATTATTCTCTCCATGAAGTGCAATTTGTCAACCTTCTTGTTTATAAGAGGTAACTAGAGCTAATCAAATCTCTAGTTAACATATTTTCCTATAGATAGAAATTAGTCAATGACTGAAGAGAGATAATGGATGATAAATCATTCTCTCCAAGAATGGTAACAATTACAATATTTTACTCTCTAGAAAGGATAAGAATAATCAATCAAATCATCAACCAAGGGGAGGATGAGATTAAACCAAAAAATCTATAAATAGAAGCTCTCGTCAAGAGGGAAGAGATCTTTCGGTCAGAAACTAAATGAAGTAAAAAGGCTCATGGAGAAGGAGAAAACACACACACCATCTTTTGATGAGCAAAGATATAGTCTCATAGATTCCCTCTTTTTATCATGCATTCAAAACCCAATTGAAGGGAGCAATCTCTACCATTCATTGAAGTATGGAATTACAGAGAGAGATTATGTGACATGGGACTCGGTGTCATAATGGAGAATTTAGCCATAACCAGACGAGAGAGAGAGAGAGAGGTGAAGTGAAAAAGTGGGAGATTATGTGGGACCCAATGGGACCTTATGTCATATTTAGGAGATGTTTTAATTTTATATTTGTATAAAATTAATTAAAGTAATTTTCTAGGTACATGCGAGTGTTCAGCATGAGTGCCCCTTGCTAGTGGACCAAGGACCATAATTGTGGTGGTGTTTGGTATAGCTTCCATTTATTTGATGAATGATGTCATGTTATCATCAAATCAGCATTTATCCTATCATGTTGATTTCTATGCATAGGTATTAATAAAAGTTGGCCTTGATTTATGTGCACATCAACAGTAAAGCAGGTATTCACTTTTTCGGTGATATGGTGCTTAATGGCGTCTAGTTGTCAACAAATCCAAAAAAAAAAAAACGTTTACCAATCACTTTTTTTCGGCTATGAAGACAAATCAAGTATAAACATTTATTTAATAAATGAAAACCATGCCAAACATATAATATATCAAAATATTAAGCGCTCAACTACTGTAACCATGCCCTGCGACCTTTCAAAAAGATAAAAACACATCAGGTTTGCCATAAATTCAACTATCAACTTATTTTCATTTCATACACCGATGTATCCATATTTCACTGGGGTTTGCATGCAACCACGGTTGCAGCAGATGTGCCGTCCAAAATGTATATATTATGGTGGGCTGATTGCCGAGGTTAGTCCAGGCGCAGCCTGTGGTTGGACTCTAACAAGCCCAACCTTATTAGACTAGCCATAATCAAAGATACTTATTGTACGTTATGTTATCCATGTCATTTATTTTATCCATGTGTCTTTATATGCATGATATTTAAAGATTATTACTTATTGTTTATCATATATGTTATAATAATATATAGGATAGAATAAATAACATGGGCTCCACCAGTCTCTCTCAGGCCCAATCCAAATGTACAGACCTTGCCTTAGGGTTAATATATAGGATAGAATAATAATTATGCTGGCTTCCTTGCTTTTCTTATTTTTTTCTCTATTATTTTGGGTAAATTATTGAATATTGATTTCCTCACCTTCCAAATTGGCTAAATTGCCACTGTTTGTAACAGTGATAGGTGGGGAAACTGACACAATTCAAAGGAGATAGGTGGGTGATAGGTGTGGGTTTTGCAAAATAAAATAAAAAATAAATAAATATTTGTGTGGGGTACTATAATTTTCAATTTATTTTTATATATATAATGAAATTACATCATTTAACAGCAATAGATGCATCACAATTTTAAAGTATTAGCACCCAAATGGGACAATTCCACAAGAATTTCTCCCTCAAAAAACTTTTATGAAGATGAGCCAATTACATTTTCTATTAACATGCTTAACTGCTGGCTTACCTATTTGCAGATAGGGCTGCAAACGGATTGATTCGAAAAAGATATAGATAGATCCAAATCTGATTCATCTATATTCGAATTTGAATTGCAATTGGATATTGATTAATAGTGTTAATAAACTAAGTTAAGAATGATCAAAATATTATATATTATTAATAAAATGAACTAATAATGACTTTTATATTGTATTTCATGAATAAAACGAACAAAAAATAACTTGGATGAAACTTACACGCATGACAATTTAGTAAAAACACAACATTCAAACCAATTTTATTAATTAATACAAATATGAGCATTTAAATCGAATTTTATCAAATCGGATAGGGGTGGATTCATGTTTAATCCGATTATAAACGGAGTGAATTCAGATCTGTCTTGATGGATTTGAATTCAAATTAGAATTGGGACAAAGAGATACTGTTGCAGCTCTATTAGCAGGATCCATTGCAATATCCCCAAAGGATGCACCTTCAGTCATCAAATACAGACTGCATATGGTATTTATGCAACAATTTATATTTGTAAGCTCAAAGGTGAATTCCTATTGGGGATACAGCAATGGATCCCACCAATAGGTAACTAGTTGATCCATGGAGTATTCTAAATTGCCAACAATTCATCTTACACAAGTTCTTCTGGGAGTAAGATAGGACACTCTCCATGCCAAAACTTTCTTCTCCAAAACACAAAAGCTTAAATTGAGGCTTAAAAAAATTTGGGCTTTAAAAGCACAAATACTGAAGCTGATCAGAACACAACCTTATTTATTCCTCTTTCCTTCTCTCCACAAGGACTAAGCCTTACAACCAAGAGATTGATAATCTTAAGCAAAAGACAGTAAGACAATTGCAGAGAAACAAACACCTCCTCCCCCAACATTTTCCAAATACCGACCCAAGAATCCTAGAGCTGGAGGACTTTCTTCCAAGATGGTCTGCTACTAATATCATCCCACCATGCAGAGACATGCTTCCTATCCCTTACCAAGTGCTCCTTCCCAATATCATTTACCAAATAATGTGTGAAGGGCAGGTGTGTAAGGTCAGCAAGGCTAAAGAAATCCCCAGCCAAATACTTGCTCTGAGAGAGCCTCTCCTCATAGACATCCAATACCTTTCCAAGCTTCTCTTCACACTCCTGAACAATCTTCTGGTCCACAGGGAGACCTAATTTGGGGTGGAACAGAAGCTGCACCACCAGTGTGTAAATGGGTGGGTGGTAGTTCTGCCCTTCAACCTCTAGCCACTGTTCCACAACGCCTCTCTCCTCCACTGTCTTCCCCAGCAAATCAGTTCCTTGAGTCCTGTACTTCTCCGCATAGAACCTTATAATTGCACGAGACTCTGCAAATCAGATTCAACGCCATTTAGAACTATTCACAAGCAACTTAAGTGAATTAATTAGGGCCTGCAGTATTGTGCTGTGCCTACCGTAAAGTGTGTAATCACCGTCTTGTATCACAGGAACTACGCCAAAGGGCTGCAATTAATAAATTAAACCAGTGGTTAATAGCTTATATAAAGCCAACCAAGTCAATAATCTTTTTTGAGGAAGATTGGCTAATTACCTGCAATTCGAGGAATTCAGGGCTCTTCTGCTCTCCTTTGAGCAGGTCGACTGGAACGATATCGAACTCAATCTCCTTCTCTACCAGACAAGCGAGGACTCTCCTTGAACAGGAAGCGTAGGCTGGGCCGTGTACCTTGACCACCATCGTTTTCTTCTCTTAGAATGAAACTGAAACTCAATAGAAAGCTCAAAGCAAATAAGGATGGGGTATGAGCTAAAGGCCTCTGGTTCTTATAATGGTTTCCAGAGTTCAGTCACAGAGTTACAGGCATCTAAGAACACGCGTTCTTTGGGGATAGAGATTTCCAGACTTCAAATGACCAGAATATCCTCGTTCAATCATTCATCCCAGCTAAAATGATAAGCGCATCAAGGTCATCCCAGCTAATTACGTTGGGCATAAATGAAAAATATGGAATTGTAAGGACAAAAATGAAAGGCATTAGAATCTGGCCTGTGCACTTTCTCGCCGTTGATGTCTGAGTCCAAATTGGAAGTCACGTGAATTACGTGGGAAGCATTACCTTAATTGAATTCAGGCTGCAATCACCGGAACGGGAGGCTCAAGCACATCCACCGTGGATTGGAAATATCTCCCGTGAATAATATAATTACGAGTGTAGTTACATTCAGCTTATTTAGACCCAATACTCACACACTAAGAACATATAAATAGTTGCAAAGAATCAACAACCAACCCCTAGAAAGATTCGTCCACAAAAAACATGAGCACGCTTGATATAAGATGAGGTCACATCCACAACGGATCGAGAGGACAACGAACCAAACCCACGGCGACACCCAAACGTGTATCCAAACACACGGAACCGTTACAAAGAAATGCCTCGTGAATCATCACGTGACATCAATGAACATCGACTTTCGGACGGTGATGTCAATATCCCCACGTAGGATTAGTGATGGTGTGCGGAAAAGGTAGTAGCCCTCGTGAGTCATGAAAATCTCAAGGATAAGGAAAGCTGATCCCCAAGGATATCTTCATGAAACACATGGTGATGCCTAGTAGTGTATCCAATAATGGCCAACAAGTAGTATATTTCCTTTCCCGATATATAGCGAATGTCCTCGTCTTCTACCTTTTGGGGTCCTAGCGCTCCCTCCATAAATATGAGAGTCCTCTTCGTGGTTAGGAGATAGAGAAATCTTAAGCAGCTCACTACAAGCATCTTTAGACACACAACTCTCTCATTCCCCTTCGGGCCCACTTCTCTCTGGTTCCGTCTTCGATAGGGCTGTACACGGGTCGGGTTGGATCGGTTTACTGAGGTTTTCCCAACCGACCCGACCTGGTCGGGTTACCTGAGATGGAAACCGAAACCAACCCACTAATAGGCAAAACCGACCTGGTCGATTTGAGTCGGGTTGGGTCGCTTTGGGTTGGTTTCGGTTTTGCTCCTGTAGTCAAACCTTATTTCTAAAACTTGTCTCACCTTTGGTCCAATGTCAACCTTACTAACCCCTGTTCCACTCAAAAAGTTTTTGTATTCAATAAGACAAAAGACAAAATTGTTTTATAGAAAACAAAAGTTATCAATATTCAATATTCAATAAGACAAAAGTTAGAAGACAAAAGACAAAAGTTATCAATATTCAATGAAACAATAAAATAGAAAGTCAAGTTGTTTTATAGAAAGAAGGCCGAAACATTTATATTTAAAGAAACTTTCTAAATTCTAATATAGGTAAAAGATGACACCTAATTCTAATTGTAATTGCCTAATGAGTTGCCTATTTGGTGTAAAAGACTATAGAAACTAGGATAAATACAATTTAGTTAAGTAGGAACTAGAAGATAGGGTTGTTCTAGTTCTAGTAGAAGACTAGTTAAGTATGAAACTAGGAACTACCGAACTAGTAGAAGACTAGTTCAGTTCGGTTTCGGGTTTTACACAAGGAAACCGAAACTGACCCAATGTTTCGGTTTATGAATTTGCCCAACCCGAAACCGACCGGTGCTGATGAAAACCCGGCCAACTCAGGTTGGGTCGGTCCGAGTTGGTTGGTTTGGTCCGGTTGGGCCTTCTTATGAATAGCCCTAGTCTTCGATCACACAGGATGGCCTCAAGGAGAATTAACCTCACTACCATCCCTAAAGAACAAAACGACATCCTGGAAAATGTCATCCTCGAAGTCGAGAACCAATCGGAAACAAAGACAACCATTCATTATGATATCGAGATCCTATCAAGAAAGATCTACGGGTTCGAAGCTTCTCTTCCGCTCCTTGAGGAGCGCTTCAAAAGGATGGAACAAAGCATGGAAGAGATGAGAAGTACCCTCCAAATACTGTTGAGTCGCTCAGCCCATGCGGAGCAAACACCCGCCGCCACTATCCCTAGCGTCCCAAATACCAACCCCAACCGGCTCGCCCCTAATGTCATGCCCACTTTCCTCGACATGCCCGAACAACACCACGAAGGCAACCTGGCCCCGTCCTGAGCGGGATCCGCACCCGCCTACCAACCCAGCACTTCATCCGGTGCTAACTCACCATCTTAAATTCCCTTTAGCAGGGATGAATTGAAGGAATACGTCTAGGGGCTAGTGATCGAGAGCCATGACCGGGTGCAGGATTCAACGGTTTTGCCAAAGCCTTATTCCGATCGCATCATATACAAGTCGTATCCTGTCAGGTACACCTCCCCTCAATAATGGCCCCAGTATGGCGGGCAAAGAGGCAGCCTACAGGAACACATAAGCAAGTTTGAAGATTCTCTCGGGCCCTTTGCTCTAGATGGGGACCTCAAAGTGCGAGAGTTCTCAAAATCATTAACGGGACCAGAGTTCTCAAAGTTTGTAAGCCTCATTCCTAGGAGCATCGATTCGTGGGGGAGTTAGCGAGGAAATTCTTATCGAAATGGTTCACACAAGAAAAGAAGCTAACAATGGCGGGCCTTCGGAATGCAGAGCAGGGGCCAGGGGAGGATCTACTGGCCTATGTCTTGAGGTTTCAGAAGCTTACCCATTCTGTTTTTGACAAACACGCCGCTGAGAAGAACTTTGTCGAACAATGCGTTCAAGGAATGCGTCCAGCATATCGCATCGGCATTGAAAACGTCAAAGCAGAGACCTTTAACCAGCTCTAGAAATGTGCAAAAAGGACAACGCGGACAGTCAAGGGCACAAACCTGCATGCTAGGGAAGAGTCATATGTGGATCAACAAGAGGCCCCGAAACCATGGTATGGCTAGACCAGGGCCGTACCAAAGAAACAACACCCAAGGAAGAAAAGACATGTCAATGCCTCCCCCCTTTCCGTGCACTAGGGAGGAGGTGGTCATGATTATGAACAAGTTGGTGGAAGATGGGGTCATTGCCTTACTGCCACCACCCCTAGGAGTAAACCCAGAAAAAGGCAAGCATGGTGGAAGGTGGTGTGAGTACCATCAAACACCTCACCGCGAATTGATGGATTGTTTCTCCCTTAGAAGGATATTTGCACAGAAGGTAAAGTTGGATCAGTACGTGACCAAAGAACCAGCTTGTGTAGAGGCTAATCCTTTGCTAGTACACGCTCAAGGAGGTAGCGTCAACGTAGTCGGGGCTGCAGGACAGCACCAAGCAGATGCCCTGATGGAAAGGCTAGAGCGAAGCAAAGAACTAAGCCAATTCTTCGCCAAGCAAGGGGCCAACTCGGCGACGTAGAGATTAGCCATCAAGGCACTAGCGGAAGTCTTTCAACACCCCCTATAGCCGTGTAGCAACAATCACAGTAACATGGAGTTCGTAGATCCATGGTTGATCCCGAGAGTTTCATAAACCTTATGCCAGTCCACACGCTGAAGCTCATGGGCATCCAGAAGGAGGACGTCAAGAGGCTCCCACTGGAAATAACAAACTTCAACAAAACCCCCTCGACCACCGAGGGGGCAAGTTGTGATCGGGCCGCTCAGCATAATGTAGGAATTCCAAGTGGTTCAAGGAAGAACCTCCTACCATGCACTCCTAGGATGACCGTTGATAAATGACCTGGCCCTTGTTCTTTTGGTGTACCATTAATGCATCAAGGCGAGGTATCGCGGGAGGTTGATAAGGATTCTGGCCACCAGGGCTCCGTTTGACAAATCCAAAACACATCTTCAAGATGCTATCTACTTCATAGAGCTAGCAGATGACGGTGGGTCCCGGATAGCAAAAGTTGAATGGACAAAGCTGCCTCAGCCTCCTAGAGACGAACTTGCAGGGATGCTAGAGCGATAGAAGAGGAGTAGGTGTGTGCGGATGATGGAAAAGAATACTACACTAACGTCAAGGAGCACGAGAGTGATGGACCTCCCACGACCAAGAAGGCCATCCCTGAGGTATGAGAGCGATTTCATTTTTATGCATAGCTGGTTAAATGTAGCCTAATCGCAGTATACATGTTTTCAAAAAAGCATATTTATAAGAAAGAGAACCGTTGTGTTCTTTTGACCGAAAGATTTCAAGTGATGTTTCAACCAAAACTATTTCATCGCACCTCAAAGTGGAGTTGCTATGACCACGTCACCAAGCAATGGATCAAATTTTGCATTGAGCACGAAGGTATAACATCCATACCATACATGCATAAGAGTTGAAAAAAAATACACATATATGTATATATATATATATATATATATATATATAGAGAGAGAGAGAGAGAGAGAGAGAAGAATAACAGTTAAAAAAATAACCCCAGGAGTTGGAAGGAGAAATGCTAGAATATTGTGAAGAAGTTAGAGCACCTCCGAAAAGCATGATGGACTCCATCGACACAGTTGAAGAGCTGTTGACATTTCTGCCAAATTGCCCGTAAGAGATACAGAGCAATTGGTGGTGCTCTTAGAAGAGTTTTAGGATGTGTTTGCCTGGTCATATGACCAAATGCAAAGACTCAACCTAGAATTAGTCTACCACTGCCTGTGCATAGATCCAAAGCATCAGTCGATCAAACAACCACAAAGGATCTTCAAGCCGGAAGTGACACTGAAAATCAAAGAAGAAATAGAACGGCTTTTGAAGGTAGGTTTCACCAAGCCCATAGTGCATCCCCAATGGTTGGCTAACGTAGTTCCAGTGAAGAAAAAGAATGGACAACTAAGATGTTGCATTGACTTTAGAGACTTGAACAAAGCCTGTCCAAAAGATGAGTTCCCTTTCCCCAATATAGAGGTATTAATAGACTCGACGACGGGGCACTGACTCTTTTCCTTTCTAGATGCCTATAGCGAGTACAATCAAATCTTCATGGATGTAGGAAATTTTTACTACAAGATGATGCCCTTTGGGCTAAAGAATGCTGGGACCACATACCAGAGAATGATGACTAGTATCTTCCACAACATGATCCACTAAGAGATAGAATGTCACATAGATGATATAGTAGTGAAGGACAAGAAGAAAGAGGAACACCCCGAAATATTAAGGAAAATCTTCACTAGATGCTGAGAATTCAAACTGAGACTAAACCCACTAAAATGCGCGTTTGGAGTGCAATTGGGTAAATTCCTAGGTTACCGAGTAGACCAAAACAGGACATATCTGGATGAAAACAAGGTACGAGCCATTCTAGACTTACCACAGCCGGTGAATTAGTCCCAACTGAAGACCTTCCTCGGGAAAGTCTCCTACTGAAGAAGATTCATTCATGGCCTTGCTCACTTCGCTCGACCACTGATGAAATTAGTTCAGAAAGTCATCGGATTCAAATGGGCCAACAAACATGAAGATGCTTTCGAACAGCTAAAAAGAGCACTGGCCAAAGCACCTTCGGTGCAGCCTCCTAAGGATGGACAAGAGTTCAGGATGTACATCACAACGGGGCCGGAAGCGATAGGGTGTCTGTTGGCACAGGAAGGCAATGATAAACTAGAAATCCCCATCTATTATGCCAGTAGAACCCTCAAGATGGCGGGGAAGAACTATTCTCGCATGGAGAAACAATGTCTAGCCCTAGTCTTCGCCATGCAGAAATTTAGGCATTATATCCTTGGGTAGAAGGTGAGGCTCATCGCACGAAATGATCCGATCAAGTTTTTTTATGGACAAATCTCCTTTGTCTGGAAAGCTTGTGAAGTGGATGTGAAAGGAATGGTAGAATCTATCGTATGGATGCCAAAAATGTTGCGGAATGGGTGGGCGAATTTCAAAAATTTTCTACCTACCTTTCAATTGGGAATCGCATTCCCTGATTTTAGAATCAAGATTCAAGGATCCTACTTGAACCAGAACTGAACCAAATCTGAACCAAAAGTGAAGGGAGTAATTGTACATGATCCAGAGAAACAATATCTCCCAAAGTTGGTGTTCACGCCCAAAGAAGAAACCAATATCTGCTCCTGTTGAAGATGACACAGCAACTGTGGAACAGAACCAGCAGGGTGCGTCCTACACACTGAATCCTTCACAAGAATCCTTTGGATGACAATGAGCACCAAACCAAATCAGCCTTTCAAGAAAGACTAATATCAAGAACTTTTCTTGATCTTTCTTTGACAGAAAAAACGAACTGTGACAGATGGCGGCGGCTGCAACAGAAAGAAACTGGAGAAGAAGGTGGCGAACTGCTTTTCTTCTCTAGGGTTTCTAAGATCCTATCTCACAAAACTGCAGGGTGTGTATTCTTCTTAGGGTTCAAATTCTTGTGTATTCAATATTAGGTTTTCCTCCAGTTGCTTGATGATTAAGAAAAGATTTCCTGATCATATCAGAAGTTGCCCTTATCCAAATATGTATTTGGATTAGGACTCTTCTTAATCCTATCTGCAGAATAGATAAGCTTTTGGGCTCATCCTAATCTCAAACCCGCCCCTTAATAATGACTGATCAAATCAGCCTAGTTTGAAAATGGGCTTTAGGCCCAATAAGGTTATGTGCTCAAAAGTCTCTCAAACTGCTGCCCAGTTGGGCTTCTTTATATGGCGTGGGACCCAAGCATTGATCTACACACCAACCACATGGGTTCAACCTAGCCTCTGTTATAAGGCCTAGCCGAATTCACTGGTGAGCCTAGTGAACCCCTTGAGCCCATCATATGGACCCTATGAGCCCAACACATACATTAAGTGGTCCCTGGGCTAAGCCATCTTATAAAAACCCAGGGACTGTGGGCAGGTGCAAGATTAGCCCATCAGGTATTATCCCAAATGGCCTTACACTTAACCTCTCAGTCCATAATGATCAAGCACTGCCCGACAAGAGAGGACTTCTCCCTTGGTTGCAAGGAACAATGCTGCACTCTCTACTCACATGGATCACGGGAATTAAAACCATTTGCGAACATTTTGAAACCATACTTAAATATATATCATATATATAAATTTTGTAAAACAAAATTCCAATGATTGAAATCAACTACCGGCAGTTTGGTTTCCATCAGAGAGAGTGCATCCCCAATCATTACCTTTGTCCGACAAAGAGGCTGATCTTGTCACCATGATCACCCACTCAGATGAATTCTCAGACTATCCCAACATACCCAGGTTTTGACCCCTGCTAAGGATCTCACTGATTGGCATATCAAAGACAGCCCAATCTGACACCTAGTGTAGTACCATAATCAGGTCTAGGGGTCAGGTGTAACTTTCCAGTTTTGCCCATCAATCTCCAAGGTCCAGGGCAATACTGGAAATCTGGTTCGATTCAAGGGTTCGAGTAATCCTACACTGCAGTCTAACCCTGGCGGCTGAGACAAGCCACCCCAACAGTTAGCAGCACACCAATGTCAGTCTTGGCAGGATAAATCTCCCCAGGCTTATCCAACGGCTATGAACATTCAAAACCAATACAAGCCTCATTAAGTGTCCAGTTTTAGGGTCTTACACAGAAATATACCACACAACATGAATCAAACATGTACTTTATTTATTTACATTAAATACCAAAAGTACATCAGAATTGATTGAAGCTAAGGGCATACAAAAATTGTACAATAGGATGATGCATCTTAACGAATACGACGTAGAGTATACGCAACCTAAAGCCATTAAGTGTCAAGTTGTCGCTAACCTCTTGGCCATTTTCTCGTCTACCTTCGATTTTCCCTATCGAAAGAAATCCCTAGAGATCTGCCCATGGTCACTCTGATAGGAGATAGTGAGTGGATCCTAACCTTCGACGGAAGCAGTACAAGCACCTCTACTAGTGCTAGAGTGACACTGACTTTACCTAACGGATAAACGACAACCTTTTCATTTAAACTCTAGTTTCCATGCTCGCATAATATAGCAGAATATGAGGCATTGGTTCTTGGTCTGATCGGGCAGCTCGACGGAAGCACAGCGGTAAAAGAGCTTACCATCCTACCATATAGGACCTTGATACAAAAGTTGATTCATGGTCTCGACATATGCTTCAAACATCAAAATAGAGCCAAGAATAGGTTCGCTAATGCTCTGGCCTCACTAGGATCCAATATACAAACTAGCCCTTAGACGATAGAGATCACTGTCCAAGCCATTGATGAACAATCGACTATCACCCTAAAAGATCAAGTGGAGGATGAAGAGCGGATAATGGTCGATGATTGGAGGCATGAAGTGATACAGAAACTAAAAGGGTGGATCATGGGGACCCAAGACATAGGGTTGATTGCGAAGTTTCAACTGGTGCAAGGGGTATTATACCATCGAGAGTCAAACGGCGTGAGGGCAAGGTGTTTAGGGAAGAAGGAAGCGGAAGCCATGCTCAACAAAGTCTATGAAGCCACTTGTGGGGTAGCTATGGGTCCCCTATTTCGAAAATTATAGTGATTGGGATACTATTGGCTTATGATGAAATATGATTCAAATAAAACACAATGGGAGTGCGTCAAGTGCATCCCATGGATAGATAGCAAAGAATGCTTGGTTGGCGAGGAATTTGACGATATCTTGGAGGCGGCCCATAATTCCGAACCCGCGATTCATCAGGGTTAGCTCGCCTTACACAACCATATCTTGCATCTCAAGTTCTACTGGCCAACTATGATGGGGGACACATAGCGACACATGCGTTGGTGTTATAAGTGCCAAATTCACGGAGACAAGATTCACAAACCGACCAATACCCTGCACCTTATTATTACACCATGGCCCTTTCATACTTGGGGGGTAGATCTTATAGGAAAAATACACCCACAATCCAAAGGGTATTGTTTCATCATTGTCGCGACGGATTACTTCACTAAATGGGCGAAAACCATTCCCTTACGACGTATTTGCGATGACAACGCAACAAACTCTTACGGCAGAACATCGTCCACAGGTTTGGGGTGTCGATATGGATACTAACGGATAACAGTTTGTCAGTAAAAAACCAAGAGGTTCGAGACCTTTTAGGGCAGTACAGGGCAAGACTGGGGACGTTAATAACACACTACCCCCAGGGCAACGGTCAGGCGGAAGCCACGAACAAGACATTGCTGAAAATGCTGATATAAAGAGTAGCTAGGGGAAGGCTAAGATAGTTTTTGATATTGGATTTTCTCTTAATTATTTAGTAAAGAATTCTTCTTCCTAATAGTTCAACTTCTAATATTTTCTTTGAAGCTTTTCTCAACGTGTTTTATTTCCGTACTACACCAATACTTAATTATTTGTCGTTAACCAATTGTCATTTATCTATTGATAATGTCAAAACTACCTTCAAAAGAAGACATTGTTTATTGTCTTCTACCTTGAGAATAAACCAATTGAGGCGCTTGAGATTCTAGACTAATGCAGTCATTATCTTCTACCTTTAGACCTGAAACATATTCTTGTCTAATTATTACTTTACTTGCCATTATTGTCTCTCTATTATATTTCATGTTTTTTCTCTCTTTTTCTTTTAAGATAAATGGTTCGGTCTTAAATTAGAAGACAATAAACAATGTATTTTTTGAAGGGTATCTTGACATTTTAAATAAATAAGGGACAATCGGTTAATGACAGAAACCAATTAAAGACCAATTAAACACTTTTTTAGATACTAACTTGACACTATCCCAAAGTTCAGAATAGTAAAGTGGAATTTATTGCTGATAACGATGTATAATGGAAGGTGAGTTTCAGATAATAAAAAATTGTTATCAGGAGTTTTTTAGGTTTTGAAAAGTTTAGTGAGTTTAAGAAAAATGTGAAAAACTCGTGGTGAATTTTTTTATATAATATCCCTTGAGTTAAACAAATTTAGCCGTTATCAAACGGCCCCGCAGTATAAAGAACCTTAGAATTAGTTTTACCGCGTTGAGGTTGAGCGTTATCTCCTTGTTCCATTCCCGTCCACTCCCACCAAGCTCTTCCACGCTTAAACCAGTCCAGTCCTCCTCCGCCTTACTGCTCTTTGGAAAATGCAAACGCAAATGCAGATGCAAATGCTTCTACCCTCTTCTTTCCACCATCGAAACACTTTCTTCTCCTTTCATAGACGGCCGTATCTTTGGACCACTACCACTACCACTGCAACCTCTTATCGTCTTCGAGTCTCGAATGGTGTCAGCAACAGCAGTATCAGTAGCCAAAGCACACTCAAGGAGGAGTACAATAAAGAAGAGCAGCAGAAGCTTCAGCAACCGAGAACTAGGGCTTACCCATTTCACGAAATTGAGCCGCGTTGGCAGCGCTACTGGGAGGAGAATCGTACTTTCAGGACCCCAGACGAAGTCGATACCTCAAAACCCAAGTTCTACATACTCGATATGTTCCCCTATCCCAGGTGTTTCATCGCTTCTGCACTTCTCTTACTGAATTTACTCAATTTTATTATTGAACTTCAATCACATCAAACAGGAACATGCACCAAGGTCAGAGTTCTGGCTTGTACAAAAATTATCGATAAATTTGTGAATTTCATCAAGTTTCATAGCGATAACTTTTGCATATAAGCAATAAGCATTGTTAGGGAGCTTACGAAAATATCTTATTTCTCGGTGTCTCGATTCCATTTTGATGCTAATTTTCTGAAGACCTATGATGTTCACGGTTTGAGTATTTTTTGCAGTGGAGCTGGGTTACATGTCGGTCATCCTCTTGGATATACTGCCACTGACATTCTTGCCAGATACAAGCGCATGAAAGGTTTTAACGTTTTGCATCCAATGGGATGGGATGCATTTGGATTGCCGGCAGAGCAGTATGCAATTGAGGTTTGATTTTGCAATTGTAATGTGGGCTTTACGCGATATCTCTGTGGTCATTCCCTATTATTGTTTTTCTTTTCTTTTTTATTCTTTTCTTTCTGTGAACAGACGGGAACCCATCCAAAGATTACAACAGCGAGAAATATCGAACGCTTCCGCTCGCAGGTCATATGATGTCTATTTATCTTGATACCTTTCATTCGTGATGTAATTTAAGGCAAGTATGTTTTCATTTTATTTGCCTGGTAAACGAGCAAGTGCTGGACTGTTTTGAATCGCTAGAACTCTGGGTAATTGCTAGTATAACAGGAGCAAACTAAAAATAATGTGATTCCATATTTTCTGTTTGTGGCCAATTATTCTCTTATATGAACACTTTACTATGTCATACCGTTTGGTTCCTAGTTAGTTTTGTTCATTTATTATCTTCTTTTTTTCAGCTTAAGTCACTGGGTTTCTCATATGATTGGGACCGTGAAATTTCTACAACCGAACCAGAATATTATAAATGGACGCAATGGATATTTCTTCAGCTTTTCAAGAAAGGATTGGCATATCAGGTCCACATTGTTTCTTCTTCATGTTAAGTTTTCCTTTTAGTTTGCACTGAATATCAGCATCTCATGGTCCATGGTTTGCGTTTTCAGGCTGAAGTACCAGTGAACTGGTGTCCAGCTCTTGGCACTGTTTTGGCAAATGAAGAGGTAGTGGATGGTGTTAGTGAGCGAGGTGGTTATCCAGTCATAAGAAAGGTGGATCAATTATGCACTTAGTAGCACTTTCCTATCAATCTTCGTCCTATTATACAAAATGAGTTTTTGAGATCTCCCTCTCTTTGTCTTTCTTCCAGTTTATAGAAATTTTACAGTAACATCCTTTTATCACCAAGCAGCCAATGCGCCAATGGATGCTCAAGATTACTGCATATGCTGATCGCCTTCTTGAAGATTTGGATGATCTTGATTGGCCTGAAAGCATAAAGGAAATGCAGCGGAACTGGATAGGCAGGTCAGAAGGGGCGGAGATGGAATTCTCTGTACTTGATCAAGATGGACATGAACGGGACATAAAGCTTACCGTGTATACAACAAGACCAGACACCATCTTTGGAGCAACGTATTCATCGTGAACTTCCTTTTGATTGTCCATAATTAGTAGAATCCATACATTTAGACACAAAAAATACAACCATTTTATATGGAATTAAATGTGCATTTATTGCATTCACTCTGTGCCTGCAGATATCTGGTCGTGGCACCTGAACATCACCTGTTGTCATCATTGGTGTCCAATGCCCAAAGAGAATGTGTATGTTCATTCATTGTGGTTTCCAAAATACAGAATGCCTTGATTTTGGATAAATATCGGAGGACTGATATTTGAACGCAGGTGGAAGAATACAGAGAGATAGCATCAAGAAAGAGTGATCTTGAAAGGACAGAGCTTCAGAAGGAGAAAACTGGTGTCTTCAGTGGTTCATATGCCAGAAATCCAGCAAATGGGGAAGCAATTCCCATATGGGTGGCAGATTATGTTTTGGGGAGGTTCTAGAGTTCTTATTTTTCTTTCATCTTACTTTGAAATGTGGTTTACTGTTGGCATGTGTTACTGGCTCCAGACATATTATACACTAAAAGTTCTATTTCTTAAGTTATATGGTTGGACCACATGGCACATGATGTTACTTTTCTTGTTAGATCCTAGATAAATATTTAAGAAATCATTGTGAAGTATGACCAGAACATTTGAACTTTGTTATGTTGCAGTTATGGTACTGGGGCAATAATGGCTGTACCTGCACATGATTCTCGTGACTATGAGTTTGCTTTGAAATATGATATTCCAGTTTCCTGGGTTGTGAACCCAGAGGATAAAAGCTACAATGATTCTGAAGGATCATATTCAGGAGAAGGTATCATTATAAACTCATCAAATTTGGCATCTGGGCTTAATATCAATGGCTTGCGTAGCAAAGAAGCTGCTTCCAAAGTCATAGATTGGGCTGAGAGTACTGGGCATGGGATAAGAAAGGTATATTTCTCAGCTTAGGAGATGTGGGGCGTGGAGTTACTTAAGCTTCATGTTAACATACTTCTCTTCCTCTAGGTAAACTACAAGCTGCGAGACTGGCTTTTTGCTCGGCAACGCTACTGGGGAGAGCCTTTCCCAGTTATCTTCTTAGATGATACTGGTGAAATTGTCCCACTTCTTGAAAGTGATCTGCCTCTTACACTACCTGAATTAGATGATTTCACTCCAACTGGAACAGGGGAGCCACCATTGGCAAAAGCTGTATCTTGGGTATGATCTGCTAACGTACTGTACTCAATTTGTTTTTAATTCACTATTTGCAGATTCTGTGGCAAAAATAACCTTCCTTGTCTGCTTTTAGCATCTTATCTATACTCCTTTCACTTTTTTATGGGAAAAATAAAAGTAATTTGTATCAAGCATAGCAGGTAACCTAAAAAGCAAATACACCCATTAAGGGACATGACATTTACATACATGCATGTATCAACGACTGACCTCTCTCTTTGTTTGTATAGATTTGTATACACATAGCTTCAAAAACCCAAGGCAAAGTTATTGACCCAAATGATTTGACTCCAGTTATTTCTAAAGTCTTGCCATTTAAAACATTTGAGTTATTTATGAAGGCAAACCCAATCTAATAGTATCCCTTTCCACCCACCCCATTACAGCCTCTATATTGGATCCTTTCCATTCAAAGGTGCTCCTGTTTCTCTTAAACATATGGATAAAGGTAGAAGAGCCTGTAGGAGCTTGCCCTTCTACTAAAGCCTTTTGAGGGCCAAGTGGCCATCAACTGGTTGAATGTATCTTGGAGGTACCCAAGGCTTGCCAAATAGTCATGTGCTCTTCTGGAAAACAAACTGACAATGATGATTTCTTTAGGCAAACCATTTGAGGAGAACCTTTAATCTGCATAGTCTGTACATTAACTGGTACATCTTTATAATTGGTCACATTGAAACTGTGGGACTTTATAAACTATAGAGAATTATCTTGTTGAAATATTTCCCCAGTGTACCTGCTCCTGAACTCTTTGCCTAAACTAGTATCTTATGTTCAATCCTAACTGAAATTTTGTTTTTCTTTGCATATTCAAGAGGCTACTATGCAATCTATTCTTCAGCTGTTTTTCCCTGCAACTGATCATATTCATGCCACAAGATTTCCACCCTTGCAAAAATGCCTTTTTGAGATGTTCCACTGCTGAATTCAGTTCTGATAACTAGGCCTAAAACCAGCATGTGGGACATGTATTCTATGAACCCTTATGAGAAATCTGGTCTTCTTCTGCATACATGAATTCTACAAGCTGCTTCTATCATTTTGGCACTCTTTTATCTAATAGCCCTAGCTTGTTTAATTTTGAAGTATTTTGAGAAAGAGAAGAAGAGAAGAGAAGATAAGAAAAGAAAAGAAAAGAGAGAAGACAAGAGGAGAGGTGAATGAGAAAATTGGGTGGCTGCTTAGGTTCTATACAGCCCAAGATAGCATTTAAATGAAGCTTAAGAGACATGAAAAGTACAAGATTGCTCCTTATTAGACGGGCAGTACATAAACTGACTTTAAGATTAAATAACTTAGGCCCAACGGACCCAGTAAGAAATAAACTGAAAAAAGTAACATCCCAGCCCAAACAACATTAAAACTTAGAACACTCTCCCCTCAAGTTGAGAATAGATATCTTTTTTTTTTTTTTTTGAAGAATAAAGAAAAAATTATTAAAAATAAAAGGGAAGAGCAGCTCAGAAAGCCCAAAAACCCCATTAAACCCACAGCTAACAAACAAAAGCTACACCCAAACGATTCTGAGAGCTGCTCAAAACAGGCCCGATGACTTCCAATTATACAGCAACCAACAGCCCAATGATTATCCAAAAGCAGAGCCCCCCTCATCGGTGAGACTATCCTCCTGGATTGAGTCATCCTCATCCATTCCTTTCTCCCTTCCCGAAGGACTTTCTTCTTCAATTTCTCTACGATTTTTCTTCTTTCAAACTCCTCAAAGGCTCTTCTAGCAAACTCCTCACCACCTCAGAACATCAGAGCCAGGCTTTTCCCAATCGTGACCTCTCTATCCACTAATTTCTGGATAGTCACCCCTCCTGAATCTCCGTCAATAACCTCCTTATTTTGCGGCAACTAGATTGCATCAGAATTAGATTCTACCCCACTCAACTTATTTTCTTGTTGACTCTTCATCGAAAGAGGGACTGATGACTGAATTTGCATCAGTTCCCCCCTATGATCAGTACCTTGTGTCCCGTTTCCTCTTGTTTTTTTTTTCCTCCTATACATCCATTGTATCTTTTAGTAGGTCCAACCCCTGGTAGGTCAAGTTTTAATCTTGAAAAAATCTTTGTCATATGCACAGTACTATGGTTTCGTGCATTATGCGATTTCTTGACTTTGCTCCTCTTCCTTTTCTTCAGGCTTGCTCTTTCAGCCCAAATCAATGCCCAACCATCCAACCTTCACTTCCACATATTGCAAACAATCTTTGATGTGATTTACAGCCTGAGCTCCAGAGAAATCATCAACAACTGAGACTTCCTTACCTCTGATCTCACCTACATTTTCCAATTCAATTTTGATGCTATCGCTCCATTTCCCAATTTCCTTCTTCCCCCCCCCCCCCCCCCCCCCCCCGCGAGCCAGAAAGTCTGGAATTTCCGATTCACTACTAGCGACACTGAGACATCAACCCTGTGCTCGGATGAAGCACGAGTCTCAAATGGAATCTCTACTGGCCTGAGCAAATTGTCCAGTATCATCAAACACTGGTGAATAAGGGCATTTGTCAAGATTTGCACCTGTTTCACTAACGATCAACTTTTTGCTGCTTTTTTCATACTTGGTGATCACCTAGATCCATCTTTTTCCCTTTCCTTCTGTAGTCTTGATCGAGACGTTCCTTCCTAAAATTTCCTTTTCTTTTGAAGATTGGTCTGTTAATCTCTAAGGACTTACTGTTACCGCCTTTCCTTTTCCTAAGCTGCTTTTCCTTCATGCCAAACTGCACCTCTACCTTGAGATATTCAACATCAACTGAAATTCCGCTTGGGCTTGGCAAAGTCTTGTGCCAAAACCCTGAACAGAGGAGGACGATGATGGTTTGAGCATCACAGTTCGAAAGAGCTCTCTCATGCCCTCGTGGGGATTTCAACGAATCCACTTGCTCTGAAAACTTCAGGGATCCTTTCTTGTAATGTAAGAGGAGATAAATCTCCTCCAATCAGCTAAATGCTGGCCTCATCACCCGTGTCACATGGTTGCTTAAGTGATCACCTGCCTAGCTCCTGCTTACCCATCCAGATCCTAAATCCGGATTTGCCTCTAAAGGGCCTGAATCTGATTTAATTTCAAATTCTTCTGTGGTCCCAACTTATTGTGTGATGTGGCTCCACCCCTAATAGTCTCCACTAAAGTTTTTTCGCTTAAACCTTGCTCTTCATTTTCAAAAACTTTTGGTCTGCAGAATTTAATTTCCGAAGTCTTTCTGTCTAACCCATGTGACGTCTGTTCAGTTTCCTTCGACATTTGTCCACTCACTTTCTCCCCTTGCTCCATTCTTTCTTTTCCACGTGTAATCCATCCTTCACTGCTATCATCATCTTCTTCCTTAGAGTATTTCGTCCACAGTGATGCTTCAAATTCCAGGCAAACCCAAACCTTTAGCCAGGTCAGAGACCGTCTGCAAACAGATTAATGCATCTAGGAACATCTTCAGGATTCAGGCCTTAGGTTCTGACTTTTGTTATGTGAAGATCTTGAAGATTAAACGCTACCATAATTCCACCCATAGTTTGAATTAATTTTTCAAGGAATTCCTCAGTCCAGAGATTAAACAGAAGTCCCACAAGCTGAAGCTCAAGAATTCCTTCAGCAATAAACAACTGATTACAAGGCATGTACCATCTCGCTGCCTTTATTCCACCATCTGGAGAATCCACCAATTCAGTGATGTGAATCACTACTTCTTGACCATCTGCGACTAATACAGCCTTCGAATCGTCGAAAGGTTTAATGTTCACACGGCCTTTCAAATTGAAACTCTCTTCAACCACCTTCGCAATTCTTCCCCAATCAGTGAGTTTTTTGGCAGATGATAAAATCACATTCTTCTCCCAAGCTCCTTTCTCCACCCAAGATGGTGTAACACACTGAAGAAATCAGCCAAACTCGAGCTCCAAGCTGAAGATGGCACAACCCAATTCAAGAATTCGATGTAGGTTAACTTTGTGAGAATCGAACCTTGCTGATTTTCACTCCAATGGACTGATTGTATCTCCAATGGTTTGCAGCTGTTAATAACTTGAGAGACTAGGGTATTTGCTGGAGAAACTCGGAAAAGAGAGAGAGAGAGAGAGAGAGAATAAAAGGATCTCCTTCAGCCTTGGTCGAACTAGGGTTTTGGGAGAACTATTCTTGATGAAGTTATCTCTTAACTCTCCTACACTCTATCTTATATAGAGCTAGACTCCTAGAGTCCTAAAAGGAATATCTCAATGGTTTCCAACTGCTTTGGAGAGTTGCTAATTGGGATCAGATCCTAATCTAATTAGGACTTGGAGAGAACAAAGTACTTTACTAATTCAGCCCAAGAATCCCAACAACATAACTCCTAGTCTAACTAGGTAAGCTGCTAGTCAAACTTACATTGTTGGAATATTATCAAAACTCTCAAGTGGTTATTTATTCTCACATGGCCGGCCAGCCACCTTGGCTTCTTCCTTGTATGCCATGGGACCCACCAAGCTCCCAAGTTGTACTACATGGGTTCGGCCCATATGTTGAAACACATGGGCCAAATTCACTAAGTGATCCTTAATGAACCAGCCCAAATCCAATTGGGTTTAAATTTGGCCCAAATCACAATACTTTATTACAAGTGAGTTTTGGATTTGGGTTTCAACCATCCTATGAGCCCAAATCCAATGGCTTAACTAGAGAAAAAGCTCATCAGGTTTCAACCCAAATAGACATTTGCTTTCGACCTCTCTGCCCGTAATATCAGTACATTGCCCATAGGGAAGGACCTCTTCCTTGGCTAGAAGATGCAGTGTCACACCCTCTACTTAGATGGATCTCGAGATTAAGACCTTTTGCAAACCCTTTTTATAAAAATAAACTAATTGATCTCAAAAACAAGTCGAAATACATTGTCGGCCATTTTTTGTTTCCATTAAAGAGAGTATAAATTAGGATATTCTCTGTCTAACAAAGTGGTTGATCCTATCACAATGATCACCCACTCAAGTGATATTCCAAACTGCTCCAATATACTTAGATATGTGATCGTTAGTGGATCTCACTGGTTGGCATTATCAAAAGTAGCCTAGTCCAACATGTAGTGTAGTACAATCATCAAGTTAGGGGTTAAGTGCAACTTTCTAGTTTTACACATTTTTCTCCAAGGTCTAACCCTAGCAGTTGAAACAAATTGCCCTACCAATTCGGTAGTACAATGATGTCAACCTTGACATGATAAACTCCTCAAGCTTATCAAATGGCTGGGAACATTCTAAACTTAACATAAGTCTCATAAATGTCCAGTGGAGACGAGGGCATATAGTGTCTAATAAATTGACCTTACCCAATCAGCATCTGCAAAGCCTTCTATAATCATTTTATCATGTTTCCTGAACAACAATCCCTTTCCTGGACATGACTTAAGGTACTTCAGAATATGTTCAATTGCTCTCTTGTGAGAGGTTCTGGGAACCTACTTGTATTGACTCACAATGTGAACAACATAAGCTATATCTGTCCTAGTAAGAGATAAGTATAGGAGTTTACCTACCAAGCATTGGTACGCCTCTCTGTCAGTGTATAACTCATCTTCCTCACTTTCTTGCAATCCATTGTTTTGTTTAATTAGAGTATCAACAGGTTTACTTCTCAGCTTTCCTATTTCTTTTAGTAAATCGAATGAATTTTTCTATTGGCATATACAAATCCCTTAGATCTTGCAACTTCTATTCCAATGAAGTACTTTAGAGGTCCTAGGTCCTTAATTTCAAATTCAGATGCTGAAATTTCTTTCAATCTTTGAATCTCTTTTGTGTAATTTCTAGTGATCACCATATGGTCAGCATATACAATCAAGGCAGTCAATTTGTCATCCACCTTTTTATAGAATAGGGTGTGGTAAGCACCACTTTTCTTATACCCCACATTCTTCATGTCTTTACATATTCTTTCAAACCATGCTCTTGGAGATTGCTTTAAGCCATACGAGTTCTTTTTAACATGCACACCTTTCCTTTCATATCATACCCTAAAGGAGAATCCATATAAACTTCTTGGGGATCTCCATTTAGGAATGCTGAATGCATTCTTGACATCAAGTCAATGCAACTCCCAAGAGTAGTTTGCAGCTAGAGAGAGGAACCCATATAGTATTTGGCTTTGCATCCGGAGCAAATTCTCCTTGTAGTCAATGCCCTTTCTTTGAGTGAACCCCTTAGCAACCAGTCTTGCCTTGTATCTCTCTACTGGTCCATCTGCCTTGTGTTTTATTGTGTAAACCCATTTGCAACCCACAAATTTTTTTCCATGTGGTAGATCCACTAACTCCCAAGTACCAACCTTCAAAAGAGCTTTCATCTCTTCATTGATTGTTTCTCTCCATTTGTGATGAAGAATAGCTTCTTAATACTTGGAAGGAGTAGTAATAGAAGATAAAGTAGACACAAAGGAATAGGGTTGCTAATGGGTTGGGTTTGGGTTAGGTCTAGGTGGAACTAGTCCCAACCGATTAGTCATGGACTTCAGCTAGAGGATCTCCTTCACAAGGCTGATAAGTAACCCTCTTTCTCTTCCTTTGATACACACTCATCCCCATTCCATCATGTGTAGTGGGTTGAGTGGTCACAGGATCAGGAGACGTAGAAGTCTTTTCATGGAAAAATGGATCAAAGGAAGAAGGTGGAGAGGAGGGATAAGATGAAGAATCAGGATGGGGCTGAGGCATAAAAGGAGTTACCTCAAAAGAAACCTCTTTCACCCTACTAGTCTCTCCTTGAAGAGGATTTCAGGGAGGCTCAAAAAAAGATTGAGATTCAAAAAAAGGTGACATCCTTGGTAACAAATTTCCTTCCGGTATGAGGATCAAGACACTTATAGCCCTATTGAGTGGGGAAATATCCAAGGAAAACACCACCAATAGCCCTAGGATCCAATTTGGTTCTCTTGTGGTCAATGACATGGATAAAACACACAGAACCAAACAGTTTGGGTGGTAAATAAAGCTTAACCTGATTAGGATAAAGAACAGAAAACGGGGTTTGCATGCCCAACACCCTGGATGGCATCCTATTTATCAAATAAGAGGCAATAAGCATTGCATGTGACCAAAATTTCTTTGGTACCTTGTGCTGGAACAATAGGGCACAAGCAACTTCAAGTAAGTGGAGATTTTTCCTTTCTGTAACTAAACCTGTTCATGGGCCAGGCCCAGCCGGGTTCGGGTTGGGCTTTGCCTCTACATTAACATAATATGCTTAGGCCTAAGCCCGAGCCCGACCCTCATATAAAGCCCGAAGCTTGGGCCTAAGCTCGAGTCTGGCCAAAAAATTTGGAAAAAAGATTTTTTTCCTTTTTAATTCAATTAAAAGCTATTTTATTTACATTAAAAGTCCTCAAAACCTAAAAAAAATAATGAAAGATCTCATTATTACTTAAAAAAAGAGAAGAAAAATATTATATATATATGCTTGTTTATTATATAAAATATACTTTTATTATATAATATATTGTCAAGTCGGGCTCAGGCCAGGATTTTTTGAGAAAGCCCGAGCCTGGTATTTTAGGCCTGAGCTTGAGCTTGCAGACCTGAAATCTTGTCCAAGCCCGACTTAGATAGGGTCGGGTCGGCCGCCCGTCGGGCTACCCAACCCATGAACAGGGCTATCTGCAATACAAGATGATTGATGGAGAATTCCTTCATCTTCAAGGAAGATATTCAAGGAACCTTCAAAGTATTGAGCTGCATTGTCTGATCGAAACTGCTTGACTTTCTTCTTGAATTGTGTCTCAATCATTTTGCAAACGACTGTAGTAAATTTAGGAACTTCACTTCTCCCTTTCATCAAATATATCCACATACATTGAGAGAAGTGATTGATAAAACTAATAAAAGAGTGATTGCCATCCATAGAGACAATGGGAGGGTCCCACATAGATTTTGGATTGGAAATTTCACTTATAGATTTTGGATAGGTCCCCTTACAATGCTTTGACATCTAACAAACTTCACACTATTAGGATTCAGCCTGCCCTTGAATCCTATTAAGCTGATAACAATCAAGAAGAAGGAAGAGAAAGAGAGAAAGAGAAAGAAGAAGAGAAGAGAAGGGAGAGAAAGAATTGGTTCGAATGAGAGAAAAGATCACTCTCCCATTCAGCCAGAATTGATTTATATTACTTATATTGTGGAAAAGACACATGTGCCCCTACTTAAGTAAGGGACACTAAATCTAACATAATGGTACACATCAGCACATAAACATAAGTATAAAGACAGAACTACCCCTACATATTCGACACTAACACTCCCCCTCAAGCTGGAGAATATATATCATATAATCCTAGCTTGTTACATATGTAGTCCACTCTTCCCCGACTCAACCCTTCAGTAAACAAGTCTGCCCACTAGTTCCCTGTGTTAACATATGCAATATCTATCACTCCACTCAGCACCTTCTCTCTCACAAAATGACAATCAACCTCTATGTGCTTGGTTCTCTCATGAAACACCGGATTAGAAGAAATATGAACTGCAGCCTGATTGTCACAGTAAAGCTTCATCAGAGTGTCAACAGTGTATCCCATCTCCTGTAGAAGGTTTTTCAGCCACACTAACTCACAAGTAGTATGTGCCATAGCTCTATATTCTGCCTCTGCACTGCTTCTTGCCACAACTGTCTGCTTCTTACTTTTCCATGTCACTAGATTACCCCCAAGAAAAGTGCAATAGCCTGTGGTAGATCTCCTATCAAACATAGAATCGGCCTAGTCAGCATCAGTATATCCTTTTATTTCAAGTTTTCCACCACTCTTGTATATCAAACCACGACCAGGAGTCCCCTTTAAATACCTCACTATTCTTAGAACCGCATCCCAATGTGGAACCAGAGGATTATACATGAACTGACTTACCACACTAACCGCAAATGAAATATCTGGCCAAGTAATGGTTAGGTAGTTCAGTTTACCTACAAGCCACCGGTATCTGCCAAGGTCTTCAAACACCTCACCCATATCGCTACTCAACTTAGTGTTAGTATCCATAGGTGTTTCAGTTGGTTTAGCACCTAACAAACCTGTTGCTTCCAGCAAATCAATGACATATTTCCTCTGACACAAATTAATACCATGCTTAGACCTTGCTACCTCTATCCCCAAGAAATATTTCAATTTACCAAGGTCCTTTGTTTGAAAATGTTCCTGCAGAAAAGCCTTCAACTTATCAATTCCCATTTTATCATTTCTAGTAATAACAATATCATTTACATACACCACAAATAGGATCTTTCCTGCTTGAGAGTCATGACTGAAGACTGAATGGTCAATTTGGCACTGTTTCATACCAAACTTCTTTACCACCTCACTGAACCTACCAAACTATGCTCGAGGAGACTGTTTAAGCCCATAAATGGCCTTCTTTAGTCTGCACACCTTACCATCCTCCCCCTGAGCAACAAACCGTGGTGGTTGCTCCATATAGACCTCTTCGAGTAGATCACCATGCAAGAAAGCATTCTTGATATCAAGTTGATAGAGGGGCCAATCATACATAGCAACAAGAGAGATCACAATACGAACTCAACCAATCTTAGCAATCGGGGAGGTCTCTATGTAGTCAATACCATAGGTTTGGGAGTATCCTTTGGCAACTAGTCTAGCTTTCAACTGCTCTACACTACCATTAGGTAAGTATTTAATAGTATAAACCTACTTACAACCGACAACCTGCTTACCAGGAGGAAGAGGAGTGAGGTCCCATGTATGATTATGAGTTAAAGCTGAGAGTTCTTCCATTGCACGACGCCATCATGGAGAGGCAAGGGCTACCTGGACATCCTTAGGGACAACAACAGAGGACAACAAGGAGATAAACTAGCGATGGAAAGCAGAAAGGAGGGTGAGATAAACATAATTAGAAATAGGGTGAAGGGTACAACTGCGTTTACCTTTCCGCACAGCAATGGGAAGATCAAGGTCAGATACTGGGGGTGGGGCTGGTGTGGGGACAACTGTCGGATCTGCCGACGATGATGGAGCTGAGGAGTCAATACATGTGGGTGATGTGTATACACTTGACGGATAGGTGGCCATTCAACAGGTGGTGGCACCGGAGGCAAGGACTTGGTCACAACTGGAACAAAAGGAATGGAATCTGCAACTGGAAGAGGAAGGGGAGGAGGTGATGAGGAGGAAGAAACATCATCGAACCCCAAGAAAAATGGAGTAGACTCAAAGAAGGAAACATCAACACACACAAAGGAACGTAGAGAGCTAGGATGATAACATTTATACCCTTTCTGAGTTCGAGAATAGCCAAGGAAGATGCACTTAATGTATCGTGCATCTAACTTGTCCCTTCCTGGCCCTAGATTATGGACAAAGCAGACACACCAAAAAACCCGAGGAGATAGAGGAAACGGAGACAAGGTAAAAAACAAAGTGGTGAATGGAGAACAACCATCAAGGATAGACGTGGGCATCCAGTTAATCATGAAGCAAGAAGCACCACATCACTCAAAAAGGGGGGTTTGGGGACATTCATGTGATGCATGAGAAATCGAGCTATTTCCAAAAGATGACGATTCTTTTTCTCAGCCACTCTATTTTGTTGTGGGGTGTAGGTACACGAAGTCAGATCGATAATGCCATGTTGGTCCAAGTATTATTGAAATGATGAAGAAAAATATTCATGGCCATTGTCGGAACGAAAAATTTTAATGTGAACACCAAATTGGTTGTGAATCTCAGCATAAAATTTTTGGAAAATGGTAAACAATTCACTCCTTTATTTCATTAAATAGAGCCACGTCATCCTTGAATAATCATAAACAAAAATGACAAAATATCTATATCCATTGTATGACATTACTTTATAAGGACCCCAAACATCTAAATGAACCAAAGAAAAAGGACTTGACATACAGTTATCAATCCTAGGACTAAAGGGAACACGATGATGTTTCCCTAATTGACACGATTCACAATCCAAAACAGAAAGATGACTCAACGAAGCAACCAAAGACTTCAAAACTTTCAGTGAAGGATGACCAAATCAATAGTGCCATTGGAGAGGAGAGAGAGATGACTGGAGAGCTGTTGACGCTCTTCCACTACTATCAAGATAATACAATCCATTGACTTCATGCCCTCCACTAATCTTCATCCCCGTCTTGAGATCTATAATAACACATGAAGAAGGGTAAAAAGTAATAGAGCAATTAAGTGACTTGTCAACTTACTAACAGACATAAGGTTAAACGGAAATTTAGGGACATACAAAACTGAGGATAAGGGTAAGGGGGTCATGTTAACACTACCCACACTACAAATGGAGGATGTGGAACCATTAGCAAGGGTAACATATTGTGATGTTGAGCAATGAGAGAGGGAAGAAAACACACTTGGAGTTCCAATCATGTGATTGGAGGCTCTAGAGTCAATAATCCAGGGATTGGGTGTGGATGCTAGACAAGCCATACCTGAGTGTGCAAGAGTGGCCGTATTCTGCTAAAATGTGGTTTGAACAAACCTCTCATACTCATCACGGGGAACACTCTTCCGTCTGTGGATGTAGGCTCATTCCCGGGAACATCTGTGGATGTAGGAAACATCTAATCAGCTGAACGACTCTTCCGTCTGAAGCTACTATCACTAGTCATGGCATGATTGGTCCAAGTTGAAGGTGGACCATGCAAGTCATAGCAATAATTAATGGTATGTCCATCCATACCACAGTGTGTACACCTCCTCGGACTCGAACAACGTCATCGACCACGAGCTCCCCCTGAATCTCTACCTCCAATACGACCACCACCACGGTTATAGGTAGGTCCACCACCATCACTCCAACCATATACCAGTCCATTGCTACCACTACGGCTAGATTGAGCTCCCTGAGCTCCACCTCTAACACCACAACCCCTCCATACTGCAAAGGCTGATCTATCGAAACACTAGTGTTCTCGATATATCCTAAGGAAATCCTCCTAAGTCAAGCAAACACTTCTTCTAAGGAAGGGAGAGCTGATCCTCCTAGTATTTGGGCCCACACTGGTTCATATTCAGACTTCAGCCCCACCAAAAATCGAGTTACATCAAATTGTTCTCTCTGCTGTTGCTGAATTTTGACATCAGAAGTGAGGAGGTGATAAACATTCAACTCATTACGGATGTTTCTCATACTAGCATAGTACTCCTCAAGACTCTAATTACCCTGTTGTAGATTAAAGTATTCCTGATACAGCTGATATACTCTGGTTGTATTGTCTTGACCCGAATACAACTTCTTAGCATGATCCCACACTTCTTTAGTAGTGTCAAGAAACATGAAGTTTACACTAATCTTAGGTTCCATACTATTCCATAACCATGTGATAATCTGTGCATCTTCTTGTTCCCAGTCATCATACTCATGAGAACCGGTGGAGGGTTTTTCTTCTCTTATGTGTTTCACCTTCTTCTTTGCCTTAAGAAAAAATTCTACAGATTTAGCCCAGGGTACATAATTTTCTCCATTCAATTTAATGGAGGTCATTTGGACATTCAAGTAGTCAGTAGGGATCATCACATTAGTTTTGCTATCACTGATGTCTCCCATAGCTGAATTTTGATATTGCTGAATTCAGTACACTGCACACTAGACCACACCACACATTGAACACACTAGTTTCAGCACTTAGTACTGCTGAAAATTATACTCTTTACACCACAAACCCTACCCCACAACTACCTGAACACTCACCACACTATTTGAGGACCACTCCCCTTTCGAATCGTACTGAAATAAAACATAAACCCTAGCACATTACAATCTGAAATCCCACCATACAATCTGAAACAGTCTTATGATTTGATTCATAGCATGAAATTGCATAGAAATCTCTTACCTAGTCACCCAAAAATCAGACCACACAAGACATCCACTGCATCACACGAATCAGCCCTCTTCTTTTCATCGATCAGGGGAGGGCTTCTTAGAAACCACAACAACCAACCATAAACAGCACAACTGGAGGCATAGAAACCTCCCAAGGGAAGAAGACGACCACTTGTTAGACAGTGTATGCCCTTAGCTCCAATCAGAATGATGTACATTATGACATTTATTGTAAATGAATAAAGTACATATTTGATTCATGTTATTATGGTGCTTTTTTGTGTAATACCCTTAAACTGGACAAATATGAGACTCGTGTTAGTTTAGAATCTTCACAGCCGTTGGATAGATCTGAAGAGATTTATCCTACCAAGACTGACACTGATGTGCCGCCAAGTTGGTAGGGGTGGCTTGTTTTAGCTGCCAGGGTAAGACCTGAGGTACAGACAGTGTGGGTTTTCTTGAAACCCTGAACTGGACCAGAACTCCAGTATTGCCCTAGATCTTGGAGATAGATGGGCAAAACTGGAATGTTACACATGACACCTAGACTCGATTATGATACTTTACTAGGTGTCGGATTGGGTTGTCTTTGATATGCTAATCAGTAAGATCCTTAGAGGGGGTCAAAACTTGGGTATGTTGGGACAGTTCGAGAATTCATCTTAGTGGGTGATCATAGTGACAGGATTAGCCCCTTTATCGGACAAAGTGAATGATCGAGGGTGCACTCTCTCTGATGGAAACCAAAATTGCCGGCAGTCGATTTCAACTGTTGAAATTTGTTTTGCAAAACATATTTATATAGAGATATACATATATATAAATATATATATTATGGTTTCAAAATGTTTGCAAAATGTTTTAATTCCCAGGATCCATGTGAGTACAGAGTGTAGCATTGTACCTTGCAGCCGAGGGAAAGGTCCTCTCTTGTCAGGTAGTGTTTGATCATTATGGGCTGAGAGGTTAAGTGTAAGACCATTGAGGATAATACCTGATGGGCTAATCTTGCATCTGCCCACAGTCCTTAGGTTTTTTATAAATATATATAGAGATATACATATATATAAATGTATATATTATGGTTTCAAAATGTTTGCAAAATGTTTTAATTCCCGGGATCCTTGTGAGTAAAGAGTGCAGCATCGTACCTTGCAGTCGAGGGAGAGGTCATCTCTTGTCGGGCAGTGTTTGATCATTATGGGCTGAGAGGTTAAGTGTAAGACCATTGAGGGTAATACCTGATGGGTTAATCTTACATCTGCCCACAGTCTTTGGGTTTTTATAAGGTGGCTTGACCCAAAGACCATTTAGTGTAAATGTTGGGTCCATTAAGAGTTCATGGTGATGGACTCCGGGGTTCATTGTCTCCTACAGTGTTTTCAGCCTGGCCTTGTAACAGAGGTTGGGCTGAACCCATGTGGCTGATGTGTAGACCAATGTTTGGGTCCCACGCCATACAAGGATAACCAACTGGGCAACAGTTAGGAGGTTAAGTGAGCAGATGGACTTAATGGGCCTAAAGCGCAATTTGAACTGGCTTAATAAGATTAATTAAAAGATGGTGGTTCTGGGATTTAGATCAGCAGATAGGATAAGGGATTATTCCTATCCACTCAGAGAGTCCAAATCCAAATAAAGATTTGGATAAGGAAATTCCTAATTAGTTTAGGATGGCTGATCTTTATCTGCAGATAAGATAAGGAATTATCCGTATCTCTTAAAGAGAGTCCAGATCCAAATACAAAATTTGGATTAGGAGAACATCTCTTTAAGGTTATAAATAGGAGAGCAGGGCGAACCCTCAGGGATATGAGAAATCATTTGACTGACTGTTGAATTCTAGAGAGAGACAACACAGTTTGACTGCACTGCTTCCCTCTCCTGCTCTTGCCGCCATACCAGTTCGATCTCCCCCTGTGGGAGCGATCAAGAAGAGTTTTTGATATTACCTTTTGGTAGTAAAGATAATCTGAAGTCGTGCTCACTAGCCCTCTATTAGATTCTTGCTGAAGAATTCGGTTCTTGCTGAAGAACCATCTTGTTGATTCTGTTTCATCCTGCACCGTGTTATTTTCGGTGGAAGCAGTCTTTGGATCTTTCCTTGGGCGTGAACACCTTCATTGGAGGTTATTACTACTTCGTATCAGGTGTATCCTTCCACTCCCATTTTGGTTTCAGATATGGTCTGGTTTAGGTTCAAGATTGATCATTGAAAATGCAGTTTTCTAAAATGGGGAATGTGATTTCCACATGGGGGAGAGAGAAATTTTTGAAAATTTGCCCAACCTACTTGTAGGGTTCGGCCATCCATACGATGGATCTCTCATCCCTTCAATGGTATCAGAGTCAGATTCAAATCTTGAACCAAAATTAACTAGATCTGGAACTACGCAAATGGGCAGAAGGTGTTCTTCCCGATTTGCGCAGATTAGCGTTTTCTGGGAAATTTGTTCCCAAATTTTGGGCAATTGATCTGAAATTAAATGTTTATAAAACTGAATTATATTTAGAATTGTTCTACATATTTTTCTTGAATTTTGTGTTGTTCGTACGGTGGAGATCGAAATCTTTAATGGTGCAAGAAATCTGCGCATCTGTTGTTCTTTTTCATTCTTGGTCTATAATTAATTATTTTTTAATTTTTAGACGGAATGTATAGAAATTCAATTTTGATGTAATATTAATAGAAATTAGGTTTTCTATTTTATTCCATTCATAGTTGAAGCAGAAAGTGCAAGGAGGAGAATTTCACAGATTAGGGTTCGGCCATTTGCGATTTGCAATTTTGGAAACTGCATGCTGTGATCTAACTTTTGTTTTGTAGGGTAGCAATCCTACAAACAGCCCCCTACTGATTCTTGAATGTCTTGTTTTAGTAATTTAATTTCAGATCATGTTTTTAAATTAAATCTTGAATTAAAAATCAAACCGTAGACCCATTCAAACCATATTGGACCAAACTGGTTGGACCGAATCTGTGGTTCGATGGGGGCTGTTCTCAACCCTAATTCTTCACTCATGGGTCCAGGAGTTGATGGTTAATTGCAAGATGCAATTCAGCCCACACCTATAAAACCCAGTTTTAATATGTTAAAACTGCTTTAGCCCATTTCAGCATAAAAGTTATATGGGTCGAATTGCTCTTTGCAATTCAGCCCATATACCTAGATAATATTAATCAGTAATATTATGAATTCTTATAGGCTTTAATCGTGGGTTTTACATTTATTTAATTGATTGGATCAATTATGATTTTCCTGTGATGAACTCTCTAAAGGCATTCTATCATTAACATGAAGATGGGTCATTCAATAATGAGGAAATACAACATAAAATTGGACTATCCATTTGCTACTAGATCTGTTGGATTGTTTCATAAGATGATAGGGGCGTCATAGACCGATGTGGGAGGGGCCTATCCTAAAATGGAAGACTCTCTCACGGTACCTTGGTGTTTACGATTATGATGGGTGAGCACTCACTAGACAGAAAGGTTTAACCTAAATGGCAATGAACCTTGTCTGACAGAGGCCAAAGGGAAAACTCATAAGATGAATGGATATGATCATTCACAGAAAGGTGGTGGGGTTATGCAGTTGAAACAGTTGGCTCCATGCACCCTATGTGATTTTCTACATTTCCAGTGACATAATTCGCAGTCTCCGTCACTGAGATAGGAAGGAAATCTCATAGATGAATAAATGGAATTGGAACATAGATTAAAAGCCATATTTATGTAGATAGCATGAATCAAATAAGGTTGTGGACTAATATTTGCTTTGCCCTTTATCAGAAATGGCAAATGGTCAATTCGCTAAACTGTTGAACTACAACAAGCTTAAGGGCCCAAATTACATTGACTGGTATCGTAACCTTATGTTGGTCCTAACGTCCGAGAAATTGGACAAGGTAGCTAAGAACCCTGCTTTGGAATGTCCTGGTGATAGGGCTTCTGAGGCCCGCGGGAGGGACTATCAAAAATGGGAGGAGAAAAATTCTCTTGCCCGGTGCTATATCATAGCCTCCTTAGATAATCAGATACAGTGACAATTCGATTAGATTGAATTGTCTAAGGATATCTTGGATAGTTTAAGGACAATGTATGAGGAGCAGAATCGTTCTATTCGTCAGAAGGTTCTGAAACAGTTCATGACCGCACAAATGTCCAAGAACCAACTAGTTCATGATCATTATCTTAAGATGATGGGATACATCAATGAACTGGAGGCTCTTGGATTTGGGCTAGATCATGTCACCAAGGTTGATGCCATCCTGAACTCTTTGCCTCATTCCTTCAATCAGTTCATCATGAACTATAACATGAACAAGCTAAATGTTAGCATTCAGAAACTCAGTAATATGTTGCAGAGGGTCGAGGAACTAATAAAAAAGGATGAGCCCATTGCCATGCTTGTTGAATTTGGCAAATCGGGCAGGAAGAGGAAGGCAAAGAAGAAGCCTCAAAAGAGAGTTAGCAAGACCGAAAGGCAGAGGAAGGACAAAGCATCAGATGCTTGTCACTTTTGCAAGCAGGTCGGTCACTGGAAGAGGAACTATCCTCAGTACATGGAGACTAAGAAACAAGGTAATTTCGAATCCTGTCATAGAAACCAATTTGTTGGTGATTTCTGCTTCTTGGTGTATTGACTCTAGGGCTTCAACTCATGCGTGTAACTCATTGTAGGGGTTTAGGACAAGCAGAAGACTAAGTGACGGAGAGGTGATTCTTTACTTGGGGACCTCTGCCAGTGTTGCAGCTATAGCCATAGGGACTGTAGAATTGTATTTCAGAGAAGGATCAATTACATTAAAAGATTGTCTTTATGTACCCACTTTGAGAAGAAATTTGATTTCTATTTCAAAATTGTGTGTGGATGGATATTCTGTTCTCTTTAGTAATATGGTTATTATTAAAAGAAATAACAAATTCCTCGCATACGGAGAACTTGAGAATGGACTCTATGTTCTCTATCCTTCTCTAGAAACAAATATAACGGAAATTACGTTGGATGATATCCCCAAGAAAAGAACCCGTGATACAGTTAATCCCACATGCCTGTGGCATTACCGACTTGGCCACATTAACATAGATCGTATCACAAGGTTGGTAAATGATGGTCATTTGGATTTTCTAACTGTAGAAGATCTTCCAACCTGTGAACCTTGCCTTTAGGGTAAGATGATGAAATGGCCATTTAACAGTAAGCTTGAAAGATCGACGGGCACAATTGACCTTATAAATACTAATGTATGTGGTCCCATGAATGTTAGGACACGTAACCAGTGCGTTTATTTCATAACATTTACCAATGATTATTCACAGTATGATTACGTGTACCTAATGAGACATAAGTCTGAGTCTTTTGAAAAGTTCAAAGAATTCAGACAAGAGGTCGAGAAATAGTTAGGGAGAGAACTTAAGACCCTTCAATCAGATCGACGTGGCGAGTATCTCTCTGACGAATTCAGAGACTACTTAAAGGTCAATGGGATAGTATCACAACTAGCTCCTACTACACTACAACTAAACGATGTGTCAGAGAGGAGGAACCAAACTTTATTGGATATGGTCCGATCACTTCTCGTGCACTCAAAATTACCCACATCCTTTTGGGGTTACACATTAGAGACTGCGATTATACGTGCTGAACCAGGTTCCAACCAAATCAGTTCCGAAGACTCCCTATGAGCTTTGGACCGATTAGAAACCAAGTATGAGACACTTGAAGATTTGGGGTTGTCCGATACATGTTAAAAGAACGAGTGCGGACAAATTGGAATCCAAATTCAGTCGTTGTCTGTTCATAGGCTACCCTAAAGGCTTTGTGGGTTAATTATTCTATGACCTAGGAGAACAGAAGGTGTTTTGTAGTCGAAATGCCCATTTCTTGGAAGATGATTACATCCTAAACAATTATCGTCAAGAAGTTGTTCTTGATGAGAAGAGCTCAGGGGTAGTGGGAGATGTCCCACAAGCTCCAGTTAATGACCAACCTAGGAGATCTACCCGGTTTTCCAGGCCTCCAATTTGTTTTGTCTATGACCAAGAAAGTTACTTGGTGGAAGCTACGACCAGTGAGGAGGATCCCGTGACTTATATGAAAGCTATGTTGGACAAGATTTTTTGAAGTGGGTAGATGCCATGAGAGCTGAGATGGACTTAATGGAGACCAATGGAGTTTGGACTCTAGTAGATCCGCTCCCTGGGGTAAAAGCAATTGGTTGCAAATGGATTTATAAGAGGAAGAAGGGCCCCGATGGTAAGGTTGAGACTTACAAGGTTCGTCTTGTGGCGAAAGGGTACACTCAGAAAGAAGGAATTGATTATGAGGAAACCTTTTCGCCGGTGGCCATGCTTAAATCCATTAGGATCCTGCTACATGTAGCAGCGTATCATTATTACAAGATTTGGCAAATGGATGTCAAAACTGCGTTCTTGAATGGAGATCTTAGTGAAGATATCTATATGTAGCAACCGCAAGGTTTCATAGCTGCGGGTCAGGAACATATGGTATGCAAACTAAATCGATCCATATATGGACTTAAGCAAGTTTCTAGGAGTTGGAATTTTGTGTTTGACTCTACTGTCAAACAGTTTGACTTTGAGCAAAATCTTGATGAGCCCTGTGTTTATAGGAAATCCAGTGGGGATAAGGCTACGTTCCAAATTGGACTTAAGTGCAAGTGGGAGCTGTTAGACAGTGTATGCCCTTAGCTCCAATCAGAATGATGTACATTATGACATTTAATGTAAATGAATAAAGTACATATTTGATTCATGTTATTATGGTGTGTTTTTGTGTAATACCCTTAAACTGGACATATATGAGACTCGTGTTAGTTTAGAATCTTCACAACCGTTGGATAGATCTGGGGAGATTTATCCTGCCAAGGCTGACACTAATGTGCCGCTAAGTTGGTTGGGGTGGCTTGTCTCAGTTGCCAGGATAAGACCTGAGGTACATGCAGTGTGGGTTTTCTTGAAACTCTAAACCGGACCAGAATTCCAGTATTGCCCTGGACCTTGGAGATAGATGGACAAAACTGGAATGTTACACATGACCCCTGGACTCGATTATGATACTTTACTAGGTGTCGGATTGGGCTGTCTTTGATATGCTAATCAGTGAGATCCTTAGAGGGGGTCAAAACTTGGGTATGTTGGGACAGTTCGAGAATTCATCTGAGTGGGTGTTCATAGTGACAGGATCAGCCCCTTTGTCGGACAAAGTGAATGATCGGGGAGGCACTCTCTGATGGAAATCAAAACTGTCGGCAGTCGATTTCAACCTTTGAAATTTTTTTTGCATAATATATTTATATAGAGATATACATATATATATATATATATATATATATATATATATATTATGGTTTCAAAATATTTGTAAAAGGTTTTAATTCCCGTGATGCATGTGAGTAGAGAGTGCATCACTGTACCTTGCAGCTGAGGGAGACCATTGAGGTTAATACCTGATGGGCTAATCTTGCATCTGCCCACAGTCCTTGGGTTTTTATAAGGTGGCTTGACCCAATGACCATTTAGTGTAAATGTTGGGCCCATTAAGAGTCCATGGTGATGGACTCCGGGGTTCACTGTCTCCTACAGTGAATTCAGCCTGGCCTTGTAATAGAGGTTGGGCTGAATCTATGTGGTTGATGTGTAGACCAATGTTTGGGTCCCATGCCATACAAGGATAAGCAACTGGGCAGCAGTTAGGAGGCTAAGTGAGCAGATGGACTTAATGGGCCTAAAGCCCAATTTGAACTGTCTTAATAAGATTTATTAAAAGAGGGCGGTTCTAGGATTTAGATCAACAGATAGGATAAGGGATTATCCCTATCCACTCATAGAGTCCAGATCCAAATAAAGATTTGGATCAGGAAATTCCTAATTGGATTAGGAGGGCTGATCTTTATCTGCAGATAAGATAAGGGATTATCATTATCTCTTAAAGAGAGCCCAGATCCAAATACAAGATTTGGATTAGGAAACTCCTAATGGGATTAGGAGAACCTCTCTTTAAGGTTATAAATAGGATAGTAGGGCGAACCCTCAGGGATATCAAAAATCATCTGACTGACGGATGAATTCCAGAGAGAGACAACACAGTTTGACTGCACTGTCTCCCTATCCTGCTCTTGCCACCATACCAGTTCGATCTCCACCTGTGTGAGCGATTAAGAGGAGTTCTTGATATTACCTTTTGGCAGAAAAGGTAATCTGAAGTCGTGCTCACTAGCCCTCAATCATATTCTTGCTGAAGAATTTGGTTCTTGTTGAAGAACCATACTGCTGATTTTGCTTCATCCTGCATCGTGTCGTCTTTGGTGGAAGCAGTCTTTTGATCTTTCCTTGGGCTTGAAGACCTTTATTGGAGGTTATTACTACTTCGTATCAGGTATATCCCTCCACTCCCTTTTTGGTTTCAGATCTGGTCTGGTTTAGGTTCAAGATTGATCATTGAAAATGCAGTTTTCTAAAATAGGGAATGTGATTCCCACATGGGAGAGAGAGAAATTTTTGAAATTTCGCCCAACCTACCTGCAGGGTTCGGCCATCCATATGTGGATCTCTCATCCCTTCACCACTCCTTTTCAGCCCTTTCCCTTATCTCCAATAGATGACAAGGAAACCAAGAGAAAACCCTGGACTGGGTGTGTAGAGAACAGAATTCTGGCAGGTCTGAATTGCTCAGTTTGGCTCTGATACCATATTAGGATTCGGCCTACCCTTGAATCCTATTAAGCTGATAACAGTCAAGAAGGAAGAGAAAGAGAGAGAAAAAAAAAAGAGAAGAGAAGAAAGAGAGAGAAAGAACTGGTTTGAATGAGAAAAAAGATCACTCTCCTATTCGGCCAGAATTGATTTATATTACTTATATTGTGGGAAAGACACATGGGCCCCTACTTAAGTAAGGACACTAAATATAACATAATCTTACACATCAGCACATAAACATAAGTATAAAGACAGCCCCCTACATATTCGACACTAACACACCAAAGATTTTTTAATAGCATCTTTTCAAATAATACAGGAAACATAACTTTCAATGAAGGAAAAGACAAATGACCAAGTCTAACATGCCACCAAAAAGAAAAAAAAAAAAACTTTAGTAGCTAACTCCTGACTATTGCTGTCATCACCACTTGGTGCCTGCATAGCAGCACCAATATCTTCTTTGAGGTAATAGAGACCTCAGCCTCACAATCACTCCCAAACATTTGTCTCGTCAACTGGTCTTGAAACACAATGAATGGGAAAGAAAGTCACACTACAGTTCAGATCTTTGGTAATTTTGAATATAGACAACAAATTAGTGGTAAAGCTAAGGACATGCAACACAGATTTCAGAGATAGATCATTCCCAAGCATGATGTCTCCCTTCCCTAAAATACTAGAAAGAGAGCCATCAACAATTTGTACTTTGTCCTAGCTAGAAAAGAAGGATGATATGAGTTGAACAAGGAGGATACACTAGTCATATTCCCTGAGGCTCCTGAATAAATCACCCAGGAGCAAAAGGGAGAGGGTTGAATAACATTGAAGGCAAAAGCTATACCCATCATAGCAAATAAAGAAGTAAATGAAGACTGTTTTAGCCAAGCCATAGCTTGGTTAAGAAGATCCACCTACTCAGCTGTAAAGTCAGGCAGACTGTGAGTAGTAGTCTGTCCAAAATGAGTAGAAACACTTGAGGTAATATTCTTTTTTCCCACAACCAGCCAAATTTGAACTTGCAACATGATCAGCACCATTAGGACCTTTAATGGCTTATTATCCTTCCTTAGATCTGCTGGTTTGAGGTGGGAATACAAAATCCAGAATGTATCTTTTGTATGTCTCTCCTCTACAGTGAGAATACTTCAAATATTTCTTGTCTCCACCCTTATTTCCTCTACACGGTGCTGATACAAAGGGCTGATTGTTCAGTTGGCTGAAACTGAACCTCACTCCCCATCTCCTTTCTCCTTAATTCTTCATTTATGATTAGGTAGAAAAAATGCTGAAGGTCAGTCATCCCTTCCCAAAATCTGAGAGTGAATGCCCTCATAAGAGGAATTCAGATCTGCAAGAAACTTGGAAATTTTCCTTTCTTAAACTTGTTTATCATGGTTTTCCTTATCCTTGGTACTCTCCCAGTCCAATATCAAGTGGTGGTCAAGTTCTTCCCCAAGACCTTCAAGAGTTGCAAAATACGTTGCCACACTAAGCTCTTCTTGACACATGGCTACAATGTCTTGATTGAGTCTATAGATCCTTGCGAAATTCTTCTTCTGCCCATAGGTCCTTGGGGGTTTATCCCATATCCTATATGCAGTACTATAGTGTTGCACAGTCCTAGTAATTTAGGTGTCATAGAATAGAGAAGCCAAGACATTACAGTGGGATTCTCCCTACACCAAGTCTTGTATCTAGGCTGTTCTTTCTTTGGTTCTACAATCTGGCCATTAATATATCCTTCCATACCTCTACTGATTACGGCAAGCTTAGCTGAAATGGCCCACTCAGCATAGTTGTACTCATCCAACTTGATGTTGGTAATCTGAAGGGTAGGGTTTTCAAGATGGAAAAGACCCTCCTCTGACTTAGTTTCCTTAGAAGAGACCTCACTACTGGTAGACATTGTTAAAAACTTAAAATAGAACACAATCACCCAAAAACACCAGCAGCTCAAAACGACACCCTACCGCCCACCTAAGGAAGCAAGAAACTGATACAGTAATAAGTTCAAGAGTCAAGAACAATTGTTGACAGTCTGAAAAAAAAAATCCCAAATAACACCTGTGAACAGCCCAGGAATCAGCTCATACAAATTCTGGGTGTAAAAATAACAAAAAACATAGAGCTTCTTCACTCCCTAGTAGGCCTCTGAAGCAGAACCTCACAATCCAGCATCCACCAATGCCTCTCCTTCTGCTGTACAGGAACTAGACCTGAAACTCAGGTCTCTCTGGCAGTTCATAGACTGCTTAAAATACTTCTTCTTCTTCTTACCCTAGTAGGACTAACCAAAGCTGCTTAGGGTTCACTGGGTTTCTTCTCCAGGAAGAAACCCTAAGAATAAGGTAAAATTATTCCTTAGTGGTCCCTGAACATACAAGGAGAACTTCTAATGCTCTGATACCATGAAGTATTTTGAGCAAGAGAAGAAGAGAAGAAGAGAAAAAAGAGAAAACAAGAAAAGAAGTAAATGAGAAAAATGGGCAGCAGCATTGGTTCTTTCCAGTCCAAGATAGCATTTAAGTGAAACTTAAAAGACATGAAAAGTACAAGATTGCCCCTCATTAGGCGGGCTGTACGTAAACCGACTTTAAGTGTAGAGTAACTAAGGCCCAACAAACCCAATAAAAAAAAACTGAAACAAGTAACATCCCAGCCCAAACAACATTGAGACTTACAACAAAGTTATCATTCTGTGTCCTTTGACTCCATCATTTCATCACTTGCTTGCTCTCTTATAACTGTTTTTCTCCTTTCCAGGTTAGAACCATAGATCCTATATCTGGAAAGTCTGCAACACGAGAAACAAGTACCATGCCACAATGGGCAGGTTCCTGCTGGTAATATGTTTCTTTATTACTTTCAGTATATATATAAAATTTTCAATTGTTAATGAAATTGAAGAGGACCATGTATGCTTGAATAATCTTCTCTGATAGCTGATAGCTATTTGGAAAATCAATATCCATTGCTGCCCATTGAAATAGTTCCTTTTTTTTGGAATTCTAACACCATACATCAAAAAATGGGTTTAAAGTGTTGCCTTTGTTAATAAGTAGTGTTTAATATGAAAATGACATTAGTCTTGTACATTAGTTGTTCATTTATGTTAAATTAGCTAGGGGATAAAAAGGAAATGTTATGTAGAAGTGCCCCTCAAGAAATATTTTAAAACTGTCGTTGACCCGGACGGTTGAACTGTTTGACTCGGAAACAGGTATTATTCTGTTCCCATTTACCCTATGAACTGTTATTTGAAGAAAAATGTTGAACTAGTCAGCGAATTGCCGACCCAGACAGTTGAACTGTCAAACTGTTCAACCCGGGTAACGATTACAGGCTGACTTTAATATAATTTAAAATAAATACAGAAAATGACACTTATGTCCTAAACTAAATTGTCTATATAGAAATAAGGTTTTTAGGTATTCGTTTTTTTCTTTCTTGACTCTTGAGTGGCTGCAAGAGGCCTGCATCTGTAACTCTTCTATGCAACACCTACATCCAGTTTTCAAGGTGCCAAGGTGAGGCTAGGCGACAGGGGGGCACTAGTCGCCTAGGCGATGGATTTTTTTTAAGTAAAACCATATATCCTAGGGTAGTTACCTAGGTTCCATAACCATCTTTCCTTAATAGCTATTCATAATTTTCATAGGAGAAGTATAAATTTCATGTTTAAGTCTAGAAAATCAACATTTTATGAGAAGAAAAAGAACAAAGGAAAGAAAATAAAAAAATATAGGGGCTGAACCCCTACTTTTGTTATAGGAAAAGAAGAAAGAAAAGGTGGAAGGAGAAGATGTGGAAGAAGAAAATGTGTTGATTAGACAAAATTTTAAGTTCTTCCCTTGCTTATTGGTTCAGGTTTTGAAATCTTTGAGGGTTCAATCAAGGACCAAAATTTCGATATGATACGCCCCGTATTGGGTGTATTGTATTGTATCTTTGGGGTCCCGATACACCTGTTTACAGGTGTTTTCAGGGACCTTTTTTAAAATAATATATATATATATTTAAAAATGAAATTGAAAACCAAAGAAATAAAAAAATAGGGGGAGTATCGTTATAAGTACTGATTCACCTCTGCCGATACACAGATACTTTGAACCATGGGTTCAATACAGAAGTTAGCAATGTTTATGTTGATTAAACCCTAACAAATAAGAAAATAATAAAAATAAATTAGTATATAAACACAAAATGAATATTCTAGTTTAATAATGTCTATTTTATAATTATAATGTCGAAAAATTAAAAATATTAAAAGTATTTTATAACACAGTGCAGAAAACTGCTTGGCGACTGGGTGAGAAGACCCTCCAAGGGTGCCATGTCGCCTAGGCAGGCGCCTAGGCATCACCTTGACAACTATGGTTACATCCCCAACTCTAGAAGTGACCTACGGGCTACATCCGTTTGTGAGTCGCCTACATCTGCAACCCTGCAACTTAGAGGTCGAGACAGCCTGACGGAGTGATGGGAATAGAGATTCTTACCTTATGCTATGGCGACAATCTCTTTGGCTTCAGTGACCAAAAAATAGCTGCTATTGGCGACTAACAACATGCAAATGCAAATTTGCAACTCTACACGTCTTCTTCTTGGAGAACAACCAGCAAGAAAAGATGGGGATGGAATGGAAGCCCCCAGCTCCAAACAAATTAAAGCTGAATTTTGATGGGAGTTCCATAGGAAACCTGGGATTGGCAGGCATGGGCAGTGTGTTCAGAGACTCAGCAAACAAAGTGTTGGCAATGTATTCAAGGCCTATAGGGGTTGGCGACTCAATAAAGGCTGAGCTACTAGCACTTCTTCAGGGGTTAAAACTACACAAACAAGCAGATTTTAAATACTCTGAGGTTGAAGGGGACTCAAATCTGGTGATCTCTTGGTCTAACGCCACAGGTAATGTTCCTTGGATTTATAGACATTCCCTGCGAGAGATTGAAAACTTAGCAAGGGAACCCAATGCTTCTTTCACATGGATCAGAAGGGGACTGCAAATGGGATGGCTGACTTGCTAGATAAACAAGGGCAGGAAGCAACTTTTCTGGGCATTATTGTAACACATTCTGCAATATCGACTGTGTTTTTCTGTTTGTTGTGTTCTGTATCCATTTCTATCTTTTATTAATAAAATTAATCTTTCCTTGCTGATCAGAAAAAAAAAATGACCAGCAAGAACTGAAGATTGACCACCAGGAATGATCTTCAAAAACAACTGCAAACGATCTTAAAACTTTTCAAACCTTGATTTACTTTCATTGTCTTTGAGAAATGTTTGAAACCTCAGTGTCCTTAATAACCAAAAAGAAGTAAGGAATCGTACCTTCTGTCAGTTCAGCTACTTTATCTTTTTAAATATATATTTTTATCACCTTTATTTAAGATGCAATGGGTTGAACCGTCTGACCCAAACAGTTGAACTGATGACCGAGAAACTAGAGGCCAAAGAGATTCCGTTCCATGTCGATTTTTAAGACATTTCCCGCAAGAATCCATGGAGTTTCAGAATCCGACACATGTTTGATTTGGACATATTCATTTAGAAGAGTCCATGTAACACTACAAAATCATTAATATTGGTGAATAGCCCCTAAGTCGACACTTGGATAAGGTGAACTGAAATGAATAATAGCTATTAAAATAACTTTGATCACATATTCTATGCATGTTCCTTACTTCGTGTACACTATTATATGTTTAAAGCTATTTGTAAGTTGTAAAGCATCTTCTTCAGCAAAGATTTTTTTTGTTATTTCTTGTATGAGCTTTGTTGAAATAATTTAGTTGTTGGTGTTAGGGTCTGTTTGACTAGTTAAAGTGTTTTTTATTTCTAATTTTTCACTTCTGTTATGTCTGTTATTGTACTCACTTATAGCAGGGGCACAAAGGTCTTTTCCCTTCTTATTTCTGCCGCCCTATATATATTATAATAAAATCTGGCGCTGCCAGCACTGTTACATTGCAAACTCTTCTCCCTTCTCTCTTCTCTTCCTCTTATTTCTGGCCGGCCATATTGTCAAGAAGCTTGTTCACATTATCTACCATTATATTGGAATGTCCTATTCTTTGTTGTTTCCATGCAATCTTTTCCCATCTTTATTGTGAAATTGGATCTGGTTGCTGTCGTAACTGCACGTGCAAATGGTGATGATAGTGATATGCAATGGGAATATTGTTGAACTGAATGTGAAATCTGCTTGACTTGGGTCCATGTGAATTACTTCGAAGATAATGAAGAAAATTTATAATTTCTTTGAAGATCTAGATGAATATTAACAAAGATGAAGAACTTGCTCTCATCATTTGCTAGGCATCATGATGAGCCTAGTTTTTGGAAGGAGAGTTTGATAATGCAATTACTTGGGATTCCTGTGGAAAGGACCTTGGAGATATAAGTGCCACATTGCTTGCTAGATTCCATGAGCTTAAAAGTTGAGCACGGTGGAAGGGCTCAGCCCATGTATTTTGATCATGCCCACAGATTTTTTGAGCCTTCCAAATTGAGCCTGACAACATTTTCTCCTTCCTCTGTCTTCTCTCTTTTGCGACCAACTGGATTTTTTTTTTTTTTTTTGTCATTAAGCAATTTTTTCCCACACAACTAACATCTTCATATGATACCCAGATACCTATACAGGGATGCTTTATCATGTTGAATGCTTCAATTTTTTCAGTAAACTTCGTATATCCAGCTGTCCTTTCTGTATCCGGCTAACATAGTCTCGCACTATGTGTTTCTTGGTCATACTTGCAAGAGTAACTTACCTTATTTTTTATGTTCTGATGCTTGTTCATTAAATGTAGAATGCTTTCAGGTACTATTCAAAATTTTCACATCCTATAGTGATATAAGATTTATTCTTCTTTGATGTTTATTAAATGTAAAGGCTGAGCCATGAAGTGCCTTGTGAAGTTTTACATTTTTATATATATGCTTTCAGGTACTATTTGAGATTTATGGATCCAAAGAATTCTGATGCATTGGTTGATAAGACAAAAGAAAAGTAAGACTAACTATTACTCACACATTCCATTATTGTATTATTTTCCTTGAATGGTCAACATGGTGTTCTGTTTGTCAAATATTTGAAGTAGAAGCACATCCTATTATATTGATGTGTAAACCATTTCATTATTATTTTCATATGCAGGTATTGGAGCCCAGTTGATGTTTATATTGGCGGTGCTGAACACTCTGTCCTTCACTTACTTTATGCGAGGTTCTGGCACAAGGTTTGTTTTATAAATCCACCTTGGCTTATGTTCAGGGGCTAGGGCATAGTATTTATCTTGATTACTTGTGTCTTTTGTGATTTTGCCACTGAGATCATTAGCGTATAGGTAGGCACTACAAGTGTGTGATATTAGTGTCCAGATTTCAATACCACACTTGCATGCTGTAGAGAACACTGATGTGGGCCCCACAGCTACGGTCCCATTGTGTTCATAGGGTAGAAGGTGTTCTAGTCTTCCTAGGGTTAGCTATTGGTCATTTAGTTGTTACAGTTGTGTTATTTATTTCAGTCTTTTTGCTTTATTTGTTATGTAAAGACTAAGGGCAGATCTGTCCTTTCCATGTAATGAGCATAACCTATAAATATTAATTAAAGTGGCAGCAGCAAAAAATCAAGCTTCTGCTCCTTCTTTTCAACTCTTGTGTTCTATTGCTTCTCCTCCCTCTTCCTCCTCTTTTCTCTTTACCTTCCTTATTTTCGAACCTGAAATCCAATAAGGTTCAAGACTGATAACAGTCCTGAACTTCTACTTGGTATCAGAGCTAGGGTTTCTCATGTGAGTCTAGTCCAGCCGACCACATGAGAACCATCTAAGGCTGGAAGCTGAGAAAGTAGAGTTCGTTGACTGGTTCTTGGAGATCTCTAGAGGATTAGCAGCTGTTTGAAGAATTGCCACAGTTGCAACAAGTTGGTGATCAGTTAGAATCAGAGAAGGCTAGGGTCCGGGTAACCTTGGAAGGCAGCGAACAACATCCTATTGTAAGTTTTTTATTTTCTGAGAGAAGTACTATCAGAGAAGATAGGTTGGACCTATCTAGCAAGGGCGGCCGAACCACTCTAGGGTTTTATCTTTCTATTCTCTAGGGTTTTGTCTTAAGCCTGTGGCAAACCCTAGTGCTGACTGCACCTTGTGATCTAATACTACGGCAAACCCTAATAGTTCTCAACCTTGATCAGTTTTAGGGTTTCATATTAATCCTACTACAAACCTTATTCGTACGGTACTGTCTGGAGTGAACGGCTGAGAGTTTACTTTTAGGACTGATTAAAACCCCAATTCGGCTTCAACATATCAGATTGTTCTTCAAACTGTTTTTCAGTTTTCTTTTAGGGTTTCGAACTCTTCTAAGGGGGTGAAAACAGTTCGGACTGTTGCTGTTGTGTGTGGTTACTGATTCCAAATCAGTTTTATACCTGTTTCATGTACATCCACTGTGAGTACAGATTGGTTCTATACTGATTTTGTGATTGTGGTTGATAGTCCAAGTGCTGTTTTTGACTGTAGTAACCCTAATTTTGAGATTTCTGGTTCTTGATCGAAATGGAGTTTAAGGATCAGGCAGAAGGCAGTATTGGGAACAACAGTTATGTGGTATGTGGGCATTGTAAGAAACCCAAACACACAAAAGAAACATGTTGGAAGCTACATCCTTATTTGGTCCCGACAAAGCTAAGAAGCAAGAAGGGTAACGTTGATGTGGTAGTGCATACTAATTCAGCATCCTCGTCTGGCACAAGAGGTACATTCTTAGAGACCTTAGCCGCAGTTCAGGCTGCTCTTATACAGTTGGAAGGGGAAGTTGGGAACTCAGCTCAGCCACCGCAGTCACCATTAGCCCCCGCCACATTTGCTTCCACACATTCAGGTACTCGAGCCTCAACCTGCCATGCCTCAGCTCTAGGTACCACTGAACCCTGTTGGGTAATAGATTCAAGTGCATCCGACCATATGACTAGCTTGCCTTCATTGTTTACCACTTATCATCTATCTTCTGGTAGGGATAAAGTATCTATTGCTGATGGCTCTCTTGTCCCCATTTCTGGCAAGGGTGACATCAAGCTATCAGATACCATCTCCTTGTCTTCTGTCTTACATGTCCCTAAACTTGATACTAACCTTCTTTCAGTCAGTAGTATTACCAAACACATGAACTGCTTAGTAACCTTCTTCCCCGACCGGTGTGTTTTTCAGGACCTGAAGACGAAGAAGGCGATTGGGACTGGCCGTGAGACGAATGGGATCTATCTGCTCGGGGAGAGTTCTCGTCGGGAAGAGTCAGGGGATAAGAAGTCACTTGTTTCCCAGAGTGTGAGTTCGGTTATGCTTTGGCATAACCGATTGGGCCATTTGTCTTTTCGGTCCTTAAGGAGTTTGTTTCCTAATTTGTTTGAGTCTGTTGAGTTGTCCCAGTTGCAATGTGAAAGCTGTGAGTTTGCTAAACATTGTAGACACTCTTATTCGTTGAGCAATAAAAGGAGCAATCGTCCTTTTGATCTTGTGCATACGGATGTTTGGGGGCCATATCACATTCCTTCCATGGGTGGGTACAAATATTTTCTGTTATTTGTTGATGACCATACCCGGTTTTCTTGGGTTTATCTTATGCGTTCACGAGATGAGGTTCCCGCCCTAACCCAAAACATTCACCAAATGATCCTAACCCAGTTTGATGCCAAGATCAAAATTCTTAGATCTGATAATGCAAATGAATACTTTGCTAAGCCATTGGCATCTTACCTTCTTTACCCATGGGGTTATTCACCAGAGCACTTGCCCTCATACACCTCAGCATAATGGGGTTGCAGAAAGGAAGAATAGGCACATCTTGGAGGTGACTAGAAGCATTATGTTTACCTCCAATGTCTCTATTCGCTTCTGGGGTGATGCTATCCTCACGGCGGTATATCTTATTAATCGGGTTCCTTCCCGGGTTCTTGATATGTCATCTCCTTTTTCCCTTCTATACTCATATGAGGAGTTGTTCACTGTTCCCCTCAAAACATTTGGTTGTACTTGTTTTGTTCAGCTGCTCGGTCCCCATCACTCCAAGTTCGAACCCAAGGCCTCCAAATGCATCTTTTTGGTTATGCACAAACTCAAAAGGGTTATTGTTGCTATGATCCTATCTCAGGGAAGAAGTTTGTATCCATGGATGTCACTTTCTTTGAGGAGACACCCTACTATTCTCGGGTCTCTCCTCAGGGGGAGAGTAGTGAGCATGGAGATTTGGGTCCTTTTCTTCAGGGGGAGTGCAGTGAGGGTAGGGTTAATACTTTTGGGGTTGTTCCCTTTCCATTGCCATCCGTAAAGGAAAACGACATTGTACCACATCTACAGCCCATTGCATCTCCCAGTTTTTGTCCTATGATCGCCTATCTCCCTCCTACAGGTCCTATCTCACTTCCGTTGCTAATGTCCCTATTCCAAGAACAGTGCACGAAGCCCTATCAGTCCCGGAGTGGAAAGGTGCAATGCAAGTTGAAATGGATGCCCTATTGACAAATAGTACCTGGGAGCTAGTTGACTTGCCCGAAGGAAAAAAACCAGTTGGATGCAGATGGGTATTTATTGTGAAGCACAATGTGGATGGTTCCATTGAGAGGTACAAAGCTCGGCTAGTTGCAAAAGGGTTCACTCAGACGTATGGTATAGATTACTTGGAGACATTTGCCCCGGTAGCCAAGATGACCACCATTCGGGTTCTATTATCTCTTGCAGCAAGCTACACTTGGCCTTTGTACCAAATGGATGTTAAAAATGCCTTCCTGAATGGAGACTTGCAGGAAGAGGTTTACATGCAGTTGCCTCCTAGATTCTATGATACAGAGGCAAGTAAGAAGGTCTGCTGGCTCAATAAGGCGTTGTATGGTTTGAAGCAGTCACCTAGAGCTTGGTTCGACAGATTCAGACTAGCCCTTGGGAAGTTCGGTTATGTACAGGCCCAGTCAGATCATACACTGTTCATCAAGATGATGGAGTCCTCATTGACACTACTTGCAGTATATGTTGATGATATTGTGGTGACAGGAAATGACAGCCATGAGATTGAGTCTCTCAAACATCTCCTTCATCAAGAGTTTGAGGTGAAAGATCTGGGTACACTACGGTATTTTTTGGGTATTGAGGTTGCTAGATCTAAACAGGGGATCTTTGTCTCTCAAAGGAAATATGTTCTAGATCTGTTGGCTGAAACTGGAAAGCTGGGTGTCAAACCTGCAGATACACCCATTGAACAGAACCATAGGATTAGTGCAGAGTGTGGAAAGCTCCTATATCTATGCCTCACTCGGCTAGATATTAGTTATGCAGTTAGTGTTGTCAGCCATTACATGCATTCTCCTAGAACCACGCACCTTCTAGCAGCAGAAAGAATACTAGCATACTTGAAGAGATGCCCGGGTAGAGGTATACTGTTCAAGAACAATGACCACATAAAGGTGGAAGTCTATACGGATGCCGATTGGGCTGGGAGTGTTGATGACAGAAGGTCTACCTCTGGATATTGTGCTCTTGTGGGAGGTAACCTGGTCTCTTGGAGAAGTAAGAAACAGAGTGTTGTCTCCCGATCTAGTGCTGAAGTTGAGTATAGGTCAATGGTTAACGGAATGGCTGAAATTCTTTGGCTGAGATCACTACTTGAGGAGTTGGGTATTGAGTATGAGAAGCCCCTGATGCTGTATTGTGATAATCAAGCGGATATTAATATAGCACACAACCCGATGCAGCATGATAGAACTAAACACATTGAAGTTGATCGACACTTTGTACGAGAGAGGGTCTCATCACAAGAAGTGTGTCTCCCATACATCACCTCCAACATGCAGCTGGCAGATATCCTCACCAAAGCTGTACCATGGAAGAAGCTAGAGGCGGATCTATCAAAGTTGGGAATGATAAACATTTATTCCCAACTTGAGGGGGAGTGTAGAGAACACTGATGTGGGCCCCACAGCTACGGTCCCACTGTGTTCGTAGGGTAGAAGGTGTTCTAGTCTTCCTAGGGTTATCTATTGGTCATTTAGTTGTTACAATTGTGTTATTTATTTCAGTCTTTTTGCTTTATTTGTTATGTAAAGACTAAGGGCAGATCTGTCATTTCCATGTAATGAGCATAACCTATAAATATTAATTAAAGTGGCGGCAGCAAAAAATCAAGCTTCTGCTCCTCCTTTTCAACTCTTGTGTTCTACTGCTTCTCCTCCCTCTTTCTCCTCTTTTCTCTTTACCTTCCTTATTTTCGAACCTGAAATCCATTAAGGTTCAAGGCTGATAACAGTCCTGAACTTCTACTCATACACTAGAAAAAATAGACAATGGAACTTTTCCCCTCATAGTCTCTGCAGGATCAGAATTTTGAGAAGAAGATATAAAATTCATTTACATTCATGCCACTCCTCAAGCTCATTCCTAATAATTATCCTCTGGTCCTTTCACTTACTGTTCCTAGTGTATAACCTTGACTAGATATAAGGCAATATGATAAATTGTTGAGTCATGCCTTGAATTCTTGTTGCAGCCTGCTCCATGGCCCAACCTGCATTTGTTGGAAAAACCCTAAGGCAAAATTTCATAGTGGTCTGTGGTGGAAGTGGAGACAACTGGCGGTATGGACCCGATCCATTTTCAGTTTGTGGGTCCATCCCGAATACATTATGTTGTTAGGGCTTTCTTTATTATGTAATTTTTGTCTTGCACAAGAAGATAGAGAGCAAGGAGTTAGTTAGGGTGATCCGTTGGGTGAAAACTTTGAAAATTTTTTATGGAATTCCAGCAGTTGATTTGAGAAGGAAGTGGAGAGAAGTGGCTGATTTTGAGCCATTTAAGGAGTTAGTTATGCCTACTTGGTCTCCCCCTAGTAATAGATTCATCAAGCTAAATTTTGATGGTAGTAGTGTAGGAAACCCCCGGCCCTCAGGTATTGAGGTGTGTTCAGGGATGAGGATGCCAATATCATGGCTCTTTTCTCTGCGCCCATTGGTGTTGGGGTCTCATTAAGGGCAGAAATCCTTGCAGCGTTGGAAGCAGCCAAGAGAGCCAAAGAGCTTAACCTTTCTAAGTTCCTAATTGAAGGGGATTCTAAGCTGGTTATTGGCTGGCTTCAAAAAGAGGAGGAGAGGGGATGGTGGGGTTACATCAATAGAAAAGGAAATTTAGACATTTGACACAAGGAATGGATATCAAGCTGAATTGAGTAAAGAGGGATTCCAACTCCATGACTGTTGCTTTAGCTAAACAAGGGGTGGGAAGAAAACCTAATCTCTGGGCTATGCTGTAATCCATTTTCTTGCTTCACTCTGGGGGAGTTAAGAGAGTTTATCTCCTCCTTATTTGCATCTTCTTTTTATGATTTATTAATGAATTAATGAATTTCAGTTATTGATCCAAAAAAAAAAAAAGAAAAAAGAAGATAGAGAACAACTGAGCAAGTTAGAGAGTGAGAACATAGGTGTATCCTCCATTGTCAGTTTTCTTTAGTTGATTCTGCTCCTCCATCGCCAATGGACATAGGCAATAAGCCGAACCACGTAAATGTGTGTGTGCTCTGTTTTGGTTCTCTTTATCTCTCTTTTACTTCATTTTCTTTGCACTATCCAAATCCATATTTCTAGGTTTTTATGCAACATAAATCATGGGTGTTTTAGATGCATGCTGAATGTTCTAAGCCTTTCCCCGCTCTTAACATCTTCTTGCTAGAAAATGTTGGTCTAGAAATTAGGATAAGCAGGACTGGTAAAATAGAACGGATTGGCAAAACTGGATTCATGTAGCCGACCCCATATAGTTGGGATAAGGCATGGATGATGATGATGAGCTTCAGTAGTTATATCAGTTTAAATATTTATACATAATCAAATAAAGCTCAATAGTTTCCCATAAAAAAAAGTAGTCATATGCATTGCCTTTTATGATTCATAAGCAACTTTAAACAATGTTGTGTAATTAATTTTCCAAGAAACAGTTATTTGGTCATGTAGAAGCATGGTACATGGGAATGCACTATTGACAGAAACTCACAATCTCATTGAGAATTATATATTGCTGGTGATTCCTCAACCCAAGCTCAAATTGTTCCATTTTGGTTAGAAATATTCAGAACCTAGCACAATATTATCTTTATAAGAACTATTCCATACTACAACCTAGTGCTTCTTGATAAACTAAGTTTTCATCAATATTTATAATCTGCCTCTCTTTTAACTCTCTTTTCTGTTTGATTCTCTTCCTTTGTCCAATAGTTTATTTTGGTTTCTTTTGAGAAATCAGGATGCTTAATAATTGATCCTGATCCACTATTCTTGTTGTCATACCTAATTAGTCATCTAATCTTTCCTTTTCTAGGATATGACAAAAGCTTTTGTATTAATTAACTGGATATTGAATCTTGATATTTGCTTGTGTAATTCTTTTAAGACTTTATTGGCCTTTCCGTTTTCAGGTGCTTTATGACATTGGTGTTGTTTCAACGAAAGAACCTTTCCAGTGCCTCATAAATCAGGGGCTAATACTTGGGGAAGTAAGTAGAGTTTCTTTCCCATGTGAAGTGATGTAATCCATAAGATCCATAAGAAAAATTCTGTTGATCTAAATTAACAGGTTGAGTACACAGCATACAGAGACCTAGAAGGGAAGCTAATATCTGCAGACTCTACTGATGCTCTAGGTGAGCTTCAGCAAGAAAGAGTTCCAGAAGACAAGGTTTGTTTGCCTACCTGCATAGTATGTCATTTGTTTCTGCAATAGTCCCTTCAACTCTTGAAATAGGATAAATCGTACTTCTCTATGACAGTTATCATGTTATTTATTTGCTTAAGAGACACTGTTTCCCCTTTTGTAGGTAATGAAGTCTGGTGATTACTTTGTGCTGAAAGATAACCCAAACATTCGTCTGATTGCACGGGCTCACAAAATGAGCAAAAGTAGGGGAAATGTCATCAATCCCGATGATGTTGTTGCTGAATATGGTGCAGATTCTCTTCGCTTATATGAAATGTTTATGGGACCACTAAGGTAGTGAAATTGAGGTTTACATTTCATCATGTACTTATTTCGCTGATCATTTGCACCTTTTAGCTCTTCTCTCTGGAGATTTCAGAGTTAGAGCACAAATTGGATCTGTTTTCTCTTATGGCTCTCTGACACATTCGCTTTTGTAGAGATTCGAAAACATGGAGTACCAGTGGTATTGAAGGTGTCCATCGATTTCTGGGGAGGACTTGGAGGTTAGTTGTTGGTTCACCTTTGCCTGATGGATCATTCAGAGATGGAGCGGTGGCAACTGATGATGAACCTACTTTGGAACAGCTTCGCACTCTCCACAAATGCATTGAGAAGGTTACTCTTTTCTGAACTTGATGTAGTTATTGGTGTTAGTTTTCTTTCATTATCTTAATGCCAACTCAATTTTTGTTGATAGTGATAATATTCGTTCTCAAAGCAGTGCTGCTAGACCTATAGCATCATATACTATGCTCTCCTTTGTGGTGGGCCCTTTGTGGTTAGCATGTTATGATTTCTTCATTTGTTTGGAATAGATTGTTGGATGAGGAGGTGAATAAGTCTATGGTGAAGGGACCTGGGTTTGGCAGGTAGATGGGATAAAATCACTACTTATCAGGTTTGTTCCTCAGTGTAAAATCAACAAGAACTGTTCTGTGGGGGAAAGGGGAAAGGTGTGGGTTCTAGTGGTAGGATTTTTTTATAGCAGAATAATAAGGAAATTGTTCCTTGTTAAATTGTTAATGCTTTTTGGTTGGGGTTCTAGGTCTATTGAAATGTAATTTAGGGGTTTTTACTTGAGAAAGGAACAGGTTGAGATTTCATGGTTGATGGTGGCCATGGTTCTTCTTGATGGTTAGTAGTATCTGTGGTAATGCTGTCAAAATTTTTGTTTTAAGGTCTGTCAGAAAGTAGGGGTATATCTTGGTCCTTTTGTATAGGATGGGCTCTTTTGGGTGGCAGGTTTTGGTCCTTTGGATTCTGTCAGGTCAAAGTCAATGGCTACTATTTACCAGTTACCAGTGGAAAAAAAAAAAGAATGAATGAAAAGAAAAGAAAAAAAAGGCTATCCTCATATAGTGTGTTTTGTGTATATATGTGTTGCAGTTATTCCTGCATGTCTTGTTTTTATATTTTCTTAAGAGCATTGTAACTATCTTTCTTAATGACCTAATTTTATTTGCAGGTAACAGATGAAATTGAAGGAATGAGATTCAACACTGGAATTTCTGCAATGATGGAGTTCATTAATGCAGCATATAAGGTCTTCCTTCACAACCTTAAGAGCTTGCTACCTGGTTGTACATGCTATGGTTTCTAGGGAGCTTCACTTGTTACTCATGTTGGCTCAACTTGTACCAAATAACTGACCCATCCTGACTTCAAGGATGGGTATTGCTCACTTTTTTTGATACTAGGATCTGCTTGACCAAAGAGATAAACATCTGGCTGAGGAGTTGATGATGCCTGAGTTGAGGAGTTAAGCAACCACCCTAACCCAAGCTCGATAATGTAACAGTCCCATCATATATGCATATACCCATATAAACAGATTAACTGTGTTATTTATCTGTTTAAGGCATCACAGAATCTTATCTCTGATGCCATAAGGATGTAATCTCCTATGATGTTTTGGTTTATCAAGCAATGGTGTTCTGAATACCCATTTGAAGTTTTGGTTTCTACTGGTTGAGGTTTTGGCAGTTGGGATTTTCTCTTATGTTTTCTAATCCCCCCCCCCCCCAATAAAAAAAAACCACCAAGAAAAAGAGCTCCCACTTTTTTGTCTCTTATAAGTGTTTTTCTTAATGTGATGTTATTTTTGTACATTATTGCATTAGTCTGGCCTAGATGGTATTTTTTTTGTTTACTATTATTTCTGTATCCAACTTGAGTTGTTCTTTGCATATTATCTAACCAAACCTTCTATGGTTAATGTTTCTAGTGGGATAAGCATCCAAAGTCAATAATTGAAGCATTTGTTTTGTTGCTTTCACCTTATGCGCCACACATGGCAGAGGAGCTTTGGTTTCGGCTTGGACACTTGAACTCATTGGTGTATGAAGGTTTTCCTGAGGTATGTGGCATGCATGCTGTTAGAATCAACAGTAGAAGGGTAGTTTGGTCATTTGTCTATTTAATTAAGGATGAGTTGTCTATTTTGTCTGGGTTTAAATTGTGTGTCCCATACTTAATGAGGGGCATATTTGTCTTTTGTAGTCTAATGCAAGGAGTATAAATATAAGGTGGGTCGGCTGAAAGGGATGGACTTTTCCCCTTCTCAGACTGAACCCTTTCTTCTTCTTCTTCTTCTTCTTCTTCTTCTTCTTCTTCTTCTTCTTCTTCTTATCTCAGACCTAGGACTGAACTAGTGTTAATTGAATCTTTCACATGGTATTAGAGCACTAGAAAATCAGTCTAGAACTTAATTTCTTTCCTTTGTCCTTGGATTGCCATATCAGAACTTCCTGTTGAAATAACTCCCAAACTAATTGGAGGATCAATAAGGGACCAAAAAGGAGTGGTCGCTTTTCCTTCTTGGAGGTAATTATGCCTCCAATTGCTGTGATGGTGGTTTGCTAGAAACCCTCTAATCGATGACTCGAAGAGGGCTGGTTGTGGACAGGTGTGAACAGAACTCTCTAGTCAGCTGATAATGTAGTGTGTTCTCCCTCTTTTGCACTGGATTTCATCCAAGTGGCAGTGCTGATTGATAGGTATGCGTATGGATTGCTTTTCTCTCTTTTTATGTCTGAATATGTGTGGTAACAGTAGGGTTTCTGGTGCTGAACCTATGACAGCAGCAGTGTTGTAACAACAGTGTTTTATTGTGTGGTGTGTGGTCTAGTGCTGAATAGTGAAGGGTGACCTTGTCTCTTGTAGTTGAATCTTCTTTTGGTGTGTGGTGATTTTGTTATATTGGCAACAACTGAAAAGGGTAGTGATAATAAAACCAGTGTTATCATTTCCCCCGATTACCTGAATGTTCAAATGACCTCTATCAAATTAAATGATGAGAACTATGTGCCATGGCCTAAATCAGTGGAAGTGTTCTTGAGAGTTGTTATGCAGGAGAGAAGAATGGAAGAAGAGAGAAAAGAGAGAGAGAGAGAAGAGAGAATAGAGAAGAGAGAACTGAGAGCAAAAGATACTGCTGGCAGCGCAACTTTTTTAATATATATACTAGGGCGACAGCAACTAAAATAAAAAGAGTAAAAGTACAATAGTACCCCTGTGGTACTATACATAGGAAAAATAACATCTGTTAACACTCCCCCTCAAGTTGGGACATAAATGTTAATCATGCCCAACTTGTCACATAAATCATGATGTTGTGAGTGGTGTAGTCATTTTGTAAAGATGTCTGCAAGTTGATCCTCAAAGTTGACACTTCCCCTGTGATAACCTTCTATCTGATAAAATGTTTGTCGACTTCGATGTGTTTAGTTCTATCATGTAGCACAGGGTTAGCAGCAATGTTTATGGCTGCTTTGTTATCACAGAATAGGGTCATAGGTTTGTCCACTAGAAAACCCAACTCACTCAACAAATTCTTTATCCACATAATTTCAGCCACTCCATGAGCCATTGCTCGATATTCAGCTTCAGCACTGGACCTAGCTACCACACTTTGCTTTTTGCTTCTCCATGTAACTAGATTTCCTCCTATGAAGGTACAATAGCCACTAGTTGGCTTTCTGTAATTTAGGGATCCTGCCCAATCTGCATCAGTATACACTTCAACTTTCAAATGTCCATGCCTTTGAAACAACAAGCCAGCACCTGGAAACCTTTTAAGGTATCGGAGGATTCTTTCTGCTACTTCAAGATGAGTGGTCATAGGGGCATGCATGAACTGGCTAAGGACACCAATTGCATAAGCAATGTCTGGGCAGGTCATAGAAAGATATAACAATCTCCCATAAGTCTCTGAAACTGTTTTACATCCTTGATAGGTTCACCTTGGCTGTCACCCAATTTATGGTTAGGATCAATAGGGGAATCAATTGGCTTCACTCCCATTTTTTCTGTATCCTGGAGTAAATCAAGGACATACTTCCTTTAGGAAATGAAGATACCCCTTTTTGACCAGGCAACTTCAATTCCTAGGAAGTATCTTAGAGGACCTAGATCCTTTACTTCAAACTGTGTGGCAAGAAAACTCTTCAACTTTTGGATTTCATCCTTCCAGTCGCTAGTGATAATTATATCATAAACATATACCATCAAAGCAACAATTTTACCTTCTCCTCTTTTCACAAACAATGTGTGATCAGATTGGCATTGCTCGTATCCTTTCTGCTGAACCGTTGCATGGAATCTGCTGAATCAGGCTCTCGGTGATTGTTTCAGCCCGTATAAAGACTTCTTCAACCTGCACACCTTTTGTTCATTGCCTCGATCCTGAAAACCAAGGGGTTGTATCATGTAAACTTCCTCTTCAAGGTCACCATCATGCATTCTTGATATCAAGCTGATGTAGATCCCAGTCAAGATTAGCAGCAAGAGAGAATAGAACAGCAGTGTAGTTATTTATTTCAGTTATAGTAGTGTCAATTTGAGTCAGTTTGTTAATTCAGTTGTTATTTATTTCTGTTTTTATTTACTTTATTTATTGTGTAAGTACCAAGGGCAGATGTGTCATTTCCATTATGTACTAAACATAACCTATAAATATTAAGAGAGTGGCGGCGGAAGATCTATTAGAATCTGTCCCTCCTTTCAACAACTTGTGTTCTCTTGCTTCTCTTCTATTCTCTCTCCTTTCTCTCACTTTCTCTTCTGTTTTGCAAACCTAAAACCTTTTAGGATTCAAGACTGATTACAATCTTGATCTTCTACTTGGTATCAGAGCCTATCTAGGGCTTCTCATGTGTGTCTAGTCCAGTCGACCACATGAGGACTAGCTAGGGCTGGAAGCTTTGAAGAAGTTTTTCGGTGGCTGAATCTTGGAGATTACCAGGAGAGGTTCGCAGCAGTTGAAGACTTGCCGCGGCTTGCAGAGAGTTGGTAATCAAGAAGAGGCAGTGAAGGTTAGGGTTCAAGTAACCCTAGAAGACAGTAAACCGAAGACAGGTAATCAGTAAGTAAGTTTTTTTTTTATTGAGTTTCAGAGACTGCAACCAGCCGAGATAGGTTGGACCTATCTAGAAAGAGGGACCGAACTGTGTTCAAGTTTGCTCTAGGGTTTGGCTTGCCGAACTGTGGTTAAGTTTGTTTCTAGGGTTTGACTATTGGGCCGAACCCTCTTCAAAGGTGATTAGTTTTTAGGGTTTCATATTGCTCTACGACAAGTCCCACTTGTGTGGACTGCTTGGAGAGTGCAGCTGAGCACTTACTTCAAACCTACAGTTGAAACCCTATTTTTGCTCTCGCAGCAGTGGGCCCCACAGTAGTGATTTCAGAAAATAGCAACTCAGATTGATAGGCTGCCTGATAATGTGAATGCCGATTGATTTCAGATCAGATTTGGGTTGGTTTCAGATTGGATCAAATCAGATTTCAGATCAGATCAGATTTGTGTTGGTTTCGGATCAGATTTCAGACTTACTTGCTTGACTCTGTTTTCTGGTATAATTGCTCTAACAGTTTGTAGCCACTAAATCTTGATCAAAGATGGAGTTTAAGGGTCAGGGAGAAAGTAGTTTTGGAAACCACAGTTATGGTAATGTATCTGAAACTGGGTTTCAGATTACAACTATGAGATTTGATGGGTCAAATTATTTGGAGTGGGCGCAATCAGCCATGATGGCTATTGAAGGAAAGGGAAAACTGGGTTACCTCTTGGGAGATGTGAAAGAACCTTCCAAGGAGGACCCAACATACACCAAGTGGGTTCAAGAGAACTATTTAGTTATGGCATGGCTATGTAATTTTATGCAACCACATATCAGCCGAAATCACTTGTGGGCCAAGACAGCCAAAGAGATATGGGATGTTGTGAAAGAAACCTATTCCCAACCCCTTAATGTTGCCAGAGCCTATGAACTGAAGTGTGAGGTGAACAACCTTAAACAAGGAGAGAAGCCAATTTTTGTCTACTTCTCTACCTTGAAATCCTTGTGGCATGAGATTGACCATCTAGAGACCCTTGAGTGGGAGAGTCCCAAAGATGCACAGACTCACAGAAAGCAAGTCGAGACAAATAGGGTATTTGAGTTTCTGGCTGGTTTGAATTCAGAATATGACATTATGCGACAACAGATATTGACAAGAGATAGTGTGACCCTTTCTCAAGCATACTCCCTGGTGCATAGTGAAGAGACCAGGAGGAAAGTTATGATGCAGCCTCAGCCCTCTTTCCCAGCCTTGACAGCTATTAAACCCAAGCCAGGGGGTGACTCAGAAAGGGACTGGAAGAAGGAAGATAAACGGGATCTGGTATGTGAACATTGCAAGAAACCCAAGCACACAAAAGATACTTGTTGGAAGCTACATCCTCACTTGGTCCCAGCAAAACTAAGAAATAAGAAGGGTAATGCTCATATGGCAGTGAACACTGATTCAACATCCTCATCAGGCACATCCCTGGAGACTTTAGCTGCTATTCGGGCTGCCCTCATACAGTTGGAAAAGGAAGTTGGGAGTTCAGCTCAGCCATCACAGTCACCATCAGCTCCTGCCACATCTGCATTTGCACATTCAGGTACTCGAGCCTCAGCTTACCATGCTTCAGCTCCAGGTAATACTGATCACTGTTGGGTAATAGATTCAGGTGAATCTGACCATATGACTAGCTTGTCATCTTTGTTCACTTCTTATCACTTGTCCTCTGGCCGAGATAGAGTATCCATTGTTGATGGCTCTCTTGTTCCCATTTCGGGCAAGGGGGACATCAAGCTATCGGATACTATCTCTTTATCTTCTGTCTTGCATGTTTCTAAGCTTGATGCTAACCTGCTTTTAGTTAGTAGTATTACCAAACACATGAACTGTTCAGTAACCTTTTTCCCTGATCGATGTGTTTTTTCAGGATTTGGAGACAAGGAAGGTGATTGGGACTGGCCGTGAGACGAATGGGATCTATCTGCTTGGAGAGAGTTCTCGTCGGGAGGAGTCAGTGGATAAGAAGTCTTTTGTTTCCCAGTCTGTGAGTTTGGTTATGCTTTGGCATAACCGATTAGGTCATTTGTCTTTTAAGTCTTTGAAGAGTCTGTTTCCTGCTTTATTTGAGTCTGTTGAGTTATCAAAGTTGAGGTGTGAGAGTTGTGAGTTTGCCAAACATTGTAGAACCTCTTATTCTTTAAGTAATAAAAGGAGTAATTCCTCTTTTGATATTGTGCATATTGATGTTTGGGGGCCATATCATATCTCTTTTATGGGTGGGTACAGATATTTTCTACTGTTTGTTGATGACCATACCCGGTTTTCTTGGGTCTATCTTATGCGTTCTTGGGATGGGGTTCCTGCTCTGACCCAAAACTTTCATCAGATGGTTCTCACTCAGTTTGGGACCAAAATCAAAGTCCTTAGATCTGATAATGCCTTTGCTCAGCCATTGGCCTCCTACTTTCTTAGCCATGGAGTTATTCACCAGAGCACTTGCCCTTATACACCACAGCAGAACGGCGTTGCCGAAAGGAAGAATAGGCATATCTTGGAGGTGGCTAGAAGCATTATGTTTACCTCCAATGTACCTATTCGCTTCTGGGGTGATGCTATCCTCACGGCAGTTTATCTCATTAATCGAGTTCCTTCCCGGGTCCTTGATATGAGAACCCCCTTTTCCCTTCTATACTCAGACGAGGAGTTGTTCATTGTTCCTCTTAAAACCTTTGGTTATACTTATTTCGTTCAGCTTCTCGGGTCTCATCATTCCAAATTTGAACCTAAGGCCTCCAAATGCATTTTCCTTGGTTATGCACAAACTCAAAAGGGTTATTGCTGCTATGATCCGGTTTCAGGGAAACGGTTTGTCTCCATGGATGTCACATTCTTTGAGGAGACACCCTATTATCCTAGGGTTTCTCCTCAGGGGGAGAGCAGTGAGAGTCGGGCTGTTTTGAGTTTCTTTCCTCAGGGGGAGAGCAGTGAGAGTGGAAGTGGGGCTGTTCCTTTACCTATTCCAATGGGTAATGAAGGTTGTAGTGGTGAGGGTGGTTAGAGGGAGCCAGAGTTGAGAGTCTATCACAGGCGATGCAGGCAGGTTGATCCTAGTCTTTGGTAGTCCCGGCCAGCTCCAGTTCCTTCTGCACCTCTAGATCCAGAGCCTACTGAGATACCTCTCACTGTTGCCATTTCCTCTCCTGTGGATGACCTTGATCTCCCTATTGCCATTCGCAAAGGGAAACAACATTGCACCACTTCTACAGCTCACAACATCTCACAGTTCTTATCCTATTATCGTCTATCACCATCTTATCGGTCCTATCTCACTCCCATTGCCGATGTCCCTATTCCAAGAACAGTGCAAGAAGCCTTATCAGTTCCAGAATGGAAAGATGCAATGCAAGTCAAAATGGATGCCCTGTTGAAGAATTATACTTGGGCACTAGTTGACCCACCAAAAGGAAAGAAACCGGTGGGATGCAGATGGGTGTTCACTGTGAAGCATAATGCTAATGGCTCTATTGAAAGGTACAAAGCCCGGCTGGTTGCAAAGGGGTTCACTCAGACTTACGGTATAGACTACTTGGAGACCTTTGCCCCAGTAGCCAAGATGACCACCATTCGAGTTTTGTTATCCCTTGCAGCAAATCATTCTTGGCCCCTGTTTCAAATGGATGTTAAAAATGCCTTTCTGAATGGAGACTTACAAGAAGAGGTTTACATGCAGTTGCCTCTTGGATTCTATGATACAGAGACAGGTAAGAAGGTTTGCCGACTGAACAAGGCATTGTATGGTTTGAAGCAGTCACCTAGAGCCTGGTTTGATAGGTTCAGATTAGTCTTTGGAAGGTTTGGTTATGTACAGGCCCAGTCAGATCATACACTATTCATCAAGAGGTGGAGTCCTCTCTGACACTACTAGCAGTATATGTTGATGATATTGTGGTGACAGGAAATGACAATCATGAGATTGAGTCCCTCAAATAGCTCATTCATCAAGAGTTTGAGGTGAAAGATCTTGGTGCACTATGGTACTTTTTGGGTATTGAGGTTGCTAGATCCAAGCAGGGGATTTTTATCTCTCAAAGAATATGTTCTAGATCTGTTGGCGGAAACTGGAAAGTTGGGTGTTAAGCCGGCTAATACACCCATCGAACAAAATCACAAGATTATTGCAGAGGGTGGGGAGCCTCTTGAAGACAAAGTTATGTTCAAACGGTTGGTTGGAAAGTTTCTATATCTCTGCCTCACTCGGTCGGATATCAGCTATGCAGTTAGTATTGTTAGCCAGTACATGCACTCCCCTAGAACTTCTCATCTTCTTGCGGCAGAGAGAATATTAGCATACTTGAAGAGATGCCCGGGTAGAGGTATATTGCTCAAGAACAATAATCACATGAGGGTGGAAGTCTATACAGATGCCGATTGGGCTGGAAGTGTTGATGACAGAAGGTCTACCTCTGGATATTGTGCCCTGGTGGGAGGTAACCTTGTCTCTTGGAGGAGTAAGAAGCAGAGTGTTGTTTCCTGCTCCAGTGCTGAAGCGGAATACAGGTCAATGGCTAATGGAGTGGCTGAAATCTTATGGCTGAGGTCACTACTTGAAGAGTTGGGTATTGACTATGAAAAGCCCTTAATGTTGTATTGTGATAATCAGGCAGCTATTAATATAGCCCACAACCTAGTGCAGCATGACAGAACTAAACATATCGAAGTTGATCGACATTTTGTGCAAGAAAGGGTCACATCACAAGAAGTGTGTCTTCCGTACATCACATCTAATATGCAGCTCGCGGATATCCTCACCAAGGTTGTACCAAGGAAGAAGTTAGAGACAGACCTATCCAAGTTGGGCATGATAGATATCTACCCCCAACTTGAGGGGGAGTGTAGAGAACACTGATGTGGGCCCCAACTTGTCAATTCAGTTGTTATTTATTTCAGTTTTTATTTACTTTATTTATTATGTAAGTACCAAGGGCAGATGTGTCCTTTCCATTATGTACTAAACATAACCTATAAATATTAAGAGAGTGGCGGCGGTAGATCTGTTAGAATCTATCCTTCCTTTCAACAACTTGTGTTCTCTTGCTTCTCTTCTATTCTCTCTCCTTTCTCTCACTGTCTCTTCTATTTTGCAAACCTAAAACCTTTTAGGATTCAAGACTGATTACAGTCTTGATCTTCTACTGAGTTCATCTTGGAAATGTGTGCAAAAGTCTCTACATAATCAACTCCGTACACTTGTGTAAACCCCTTTGCCACTAAACGAGCTTTATACCTCCCCACCGTGCCAGCAGCCCTATGTTTGACTATGAACACCCATTTACATCCAATTGGATCATTTCCCTTAGGAAGATCTACAAGTTCCCATGTGCCATTTTTATGAAGGGCATTAATTTCTTCCTTCATAGCATCTGTCCATTCAGGTACTGAAAGAGCTTCTGCCACATTCTTAGAGATAGGGATATTGTCAATGGATGTGAGGAAGGCTCGAAAAGAGGGTGAAATGTTTTCATAGGAAACAAAGTGGGAAATGGAGTGTTTAGTGGTGCATGATCTAACACCTTTCTTGTGAGCAATAGGAAGGTCAAGGTCATTAGCAACAGAGGTATCAATTGCAATGGGGTCAGGGACATCAATGGGAACCAAGATACCTGAGTGAGTATGATCCGCCCCCTAAGCGTTTAATGGCATTGGAGGTACTACTTCTGGATTCTCCACAGCTTTTGAATTTGGTTGGCCTTTGTGACGACAGAAGAAGACACGAAAAGGAGGAGGATCAGGAAGAGGGAGCTGAACCAGTTTCTTCTCATTCCTACTCTCCCCCTAAGGAGAAACAGGGAAAAAATGCTCACTCTCAAAGAAAGAGACATCCATGGAAATATAGAATTTCCAAGAAACAAGATCAAAACAACTGTATCCCTTCTGAGTAAAGGAGTACCCCAGGAATATGCAAGGAATAGCATGAGGGTCCAATTTTCCATGAGGGAGCTGAACCAGTTTCTCCTCATTCCTACTCTCCCCCTAAGGAGAAACAGGGAAAAAAGGCTCACTCTCAAAGAAAGAGACATCCATGGAAATATAGAATTTCCAAGAAACAAGATCAAAACAACTGTATCCCTTCTGAGTAAGGGAGTACCCCAGGAATATGCAAGGAATAGCATGAGGGTCCAATTTTCCATGAGTGGGTGACAGATTTTGGACAAAGCAACAACAACCAAACACACGAGGAGGAATGGGAAGAAGGGAGGCCTTAGGAAAGAGAAGTCGATGTGGGGTTTTGCACTCTAACCAACGAGAGGGCATGCGGTTGATGAGGTAGGTAGCACAAAGGACAACCTCAAGCCAAAAGCGTTTTGGGACATTCATATGGAATTGTAAACCACGGGCCACTTCAAGGAGGTTTTGGTTCTTTCTTTCAGCAACACTATTTTGTTGTGGTGTTTGGGTACAAGAGCTACGGTGAAGTGAAAATTGGGTGAAGACCATCCGCTGAAAATCTTGGATAATATTTGGTACTTCATCCCTAGTCTGCATGGGGTATACCCATGTATATCTAGAATAATCATCGATAATGGTAATAAAATACTTGTAGCCACTCTCAAATGGTAAAGTAACAGGGCCCCACACATTAGAATGAACAATGTGAAAAGGAAATTCAGATTTATTATTTTTTGAAAGAAAATGAGTTCTACACTGCTTACTCAATTGACAACTTTGATAAGAGAAATCTAAAACGGACACTGACTTAAACAATTCTGGAAACACCACTTTCAAAGACTCAAAAGATATATGACCAAGACGACAATGCCATAAATAAACTTGACTCTTACAGGACTGACACTTAGACTCTGTGACTTGAAGACCAGCCTTATTCTCTAGCATGTAAAGTCCATCAACCATACATCCTCTACCAATCGTCCTCCCCGAGGCCAGATCCTGAATCACACGGTAAGAAGGGAAAAAGGTCACTGAACAGTTTAAGGAATTAGTAATACTATTTGTTGATTCTCTAGCTAAACAAGGGGTAACTAGGGAACAATTGTATTGGGCCCAATTGTAACTTTATGATGTTTTTGTATCAATGAATGAGGCTACACCTTGCGCCTCATATTGGGATGCTTGCAATGAACTATTTATCATTTGCTTCTAATGAAATCAATTGAATCTTATCTATCAAACAAAAAAAGTTTCAAGGTCAAGACATAGTGTTAACTTGTGTCAAAGAAAGTATGTCCTTGATTTACTTGAAGAAACAATGTTGTTGGGTGCCAAACCAGCTGAAACACCCATGGAACCAAATGTCAAGTTGAGCATTGATGCAAGTGAAGAGTTTGATGATCTTAGAAGGTACAGAAGGTTGGTGGGTAAATTGAACTACTTGATTATTACTTGGCCAAATATATCATGTTCAATAAGTATGGTGAGTTAGTTTATGCAACATCCTCGAGGTCCACATTGGGAGGCAGTTCTAAGAATTGTTTTGTACTTGAAGGGAGCTCCAGGTCGTGGACCGTTATACAAGGGTGGAGGAACTCTTGAGATAGAGGGGTACGCAAATGCTGATTGGGCCGGATTTGTGTCCGGCAAGAGATCCACTACAGGGCATTGTACTTTCATTGGTGGCAATCTAGTGACTTGGAAAAGCAAGAAACAAACTGCAGTAGCAAGAAGCAGTGTTGAAGCTGAATTCAGGGCCATGGCTCATACTACATGTGAACTAGTGTGGCTGAAAAATCTTTTGCAGGAGATGGGGTTCTCAATTGACAGACCTATGAAATTGTATTATAATAACCAAGCTGCAATCCATATTTCTTCTAATCCAATCTTTCACGAAAGAACAAAGCATATTGAAGTTGACTGTCATTTTGTAAGAGAAAAAGTGATCAGTGGAGTGATAAATATAGTTCATGTGAGTTTAGGAAACTAGTGGGCAGATTTGTTTACAAAAGGGTTGAGTCGGGGAAGAGTGGATTACATATGTAACAAGTTGGGACTATATGATATATACTCTCCAGCTTGAGGGGGTGTTAGAATTGACAATACAAGGGTAGTTTGGTCATTTGTCTATTTAATTAAGGATGGGTTGTCTATTTTGTGTGGGTTTAAGTTGTGTGTCCCATATTTAATGAGGGAAAGATTTGTCTTTTGTAGTCTAATGCAAAGAGTATAAATATAAGGTGGTCGCTGGGAGGGATGGACTTTTCCTCTTCTCAAACTGAACCCTTTCATTTTCTCCTCTCTTCTTTCTCTTCTTCTTCTTCTTCTTCTTTCTTTCCTTCTTACTTATCTCAGGCCTAGGACTGAACTAGTGTTAATTGAATCATTCACACATGCAGAATAAATGGATACTATATATATATATATATATATATATATATATATATATATATATATATATATATATTTCTAGTGTCTTATTTGTGAATTATAAATTTTTCTATTAACTAGATGAAGATTAAGTATTATTTTTCCTTTTCAAGTTATTCTGTGAGTTATGCTGGAATATAATTGAGGTATGATTGTTCACATTTGCATTGGATGAGCTTGGTGGGTTAAAAACTAGTGTCTTTGAACATGACCAGAGAATGTAGTTAAGCACTAATATATTTTCCTGTTATTCATGATCAAAAGTTTCTGTGGATTGGGTACTTGGGGGAAAAAAGAACTAGGGGATTTTATGTGTAAACTAATGTAGATCCTTTTGATTCTGATAACTAGGGTATTTATGCTGTGAGCTGTTGCATGTATCTGAATTTCATTAAAAAATATTGTGTTGTGTTCCATTATACACTCCAGCTGTTAAAACTGGGATCTTGGTAGTATTTAGGTTTCTTTTAAAGATGAGGCGGAATGTCATCTAGTTAGATGATTAGATATATGAGAATGGAGGAATTACTTGGGGTCCAGATGTTGCTTATTTTTTTCCGATAATTTTGGCTTCCAGTTGAATCTTCAGTGTAATGTAAAACATGTGTTACTGCTAGTTCATTCTATTATTCCTTCCTACGTATTATTCTTTCATATTTTGAATGCTTAATTTGAAGCTTGACGAGTATTCTAAATTGGAGTTATTCTGAAATTCTGTTGCTTGCTTCATTGACATTCCAAGACTGGGAGATTTACCTGTAAAAGTCTTTATTCTCCTGGGGAATTCTTTACAACCTTCTGATTAAATCGTCTGAATCACAGGCCAACCCTGAATACTTGAAGGAATCAACAATAGTCCTACCAGTTCAGATAAATGGCAAGACAAGGGGTACCATAAAGGTTGAGGAGGGATGTTCGGAAGAGGAAGCTTTCAGATTGGCATCATTAGATGAGAAGCTCTCTAAATATTTGGTTGAAAAGACAATCAAAAAGAGAATATATGTTCCAGGTAGAATCTTGAATGTTATCCTAGACAAGCAAAATGTTAAGGTAGGGAGCAGGTAACCTTGCCCTTACCTCACTGGTTTTGACTTTTGAGGCGAGCTTGTGTATTCTTTTCAAGTGTGGAGGAAATAGATCATTGAACAGTGTATTGGGCCAAATTAGCATGTACAGCACACATCAATGAAATTGGGAAAAAGATATGAATGATACTACTGTTGCGATGCTGCAGTACAAAATTCAATACGGTTTTCAAGCTTTTCACAATTAGTGGCGGGTAATGATACTTGCTTCTTCAAGTGTACATGTGAAATTGGGATTGATCTGCCAACTTAAATGAACGTTACTTGTAGTTGCAACTTGCAAGTGCAATCATGTGATTACAGTTTGATTGTTGGACTGGTTTCCATCTAGAAAACGGAGTGTCTGAGGGATGACCGCCAATATATATGATTTTGTTTTTCAAATCTATGGTATATTTTGAATACTTGATGCATTGTAATCAAAATTTTAACCAATCACGTTAAAAACTTCACAAGATTTATTTTTCATTCAATCATATTTTATATTTTACAAGGTGAATTAGTCTATTTTTAATACTGATGTATTGTTTTATCACTAATTGAAGTTATTTATTTCTTTATTTGCTTTACACTTGGTTTTGCTGATTACAGCCTTTTGTTTCAAGGAAAACTATGCTGTCGAAAAGACATGATATCAAAAGGGCTTTGACTAATATTCAGTATCATGTCTTTCAGGTACAAGTATCATGGTCGAACTCGTTTTGAAGCATTTTTGGTATCAAATCTTTCCATTTGTTTTTGTTTGATTTCATGCATACAATCCATCGCACCAAACATGGTTTCAGAACTTTAGCTCATTTTCTTACTACCATTAAACTTCTTATAACCCCACCTGATCGGAATGGTAGCATATAGCCGTTCTGACATCCACAGAATTAAAAGAAGTTAAAAGTTATGGGACCCACCAAAGCTCTTAATTGAAAATCGGTTGCACATGATCCATGATTCGTGATTCATCGTATGAATCTGCTTTACCTTGCATCCACCTATTCTTTCCTTCCTTTCTTCCTTCCTGGGTGCTGGGAATATTCCTCTATTTTTGTCCTTCTCAGGTGATTGCTTTGTTGATGAATCCATCCTTTTGCAAATTAGGCAATTCCTTCTTCCTTTATGCATCCAACATATGAAATTCCAAGGAGGGTCGAGATTCAGTATAGGGACATTCACACGAATTGCCTCTTTTAACCATTAGATCGGTTTAGATGAATACAATTACAAGAGGAGCTATAGATGCTATGTAGATTCCAATCTGAAGTTTGTTAATGATGTCCCTCCTATGATTTACTCTTTGGTAGGATATATATATATATATATATATATATATATATATAGTCCATGATGTCCCTACTCCCTCCTATAAAAGTCACATAATACCTACATTCAACCACTCACGTTTCAGACTCTCACCCCAACTAAAAGTTTTTCTAAAATAAATCTCTCTCTCTCTCTCCACACAAATCCTGATCTGGAAGGGAAACTTACCTAAAACCCAGGTACGTGAAGGTGGAGGAAAAGAAAAACTCTGCTAGAAATTAAATAATTCAATATATATATATATATATATATATATATATATATATATATATATATATATATAAACTACTAAAATTAGCTAATCATTGATTTACTTAAAAAACAAAGGTGAACATTTATTAATTATAATTAGTAAATTTCTTAATTACTCGGATTGATCCATTAAATTTAATGTATTAGGTATATAAATTTGTTTGTCGTAAGTGAACCAATAAAGTTTAAATTAGAAAATTACTTAAATTACTAAATTACTTAATCTACTTAAATTATTGAACTAGAAAATTACTTAAACTAGTGAATTTCTTAAAATTAATCACTTAGTAAAGTTAGTTAACAATAACATTAATAATTACTTGAATTGCTAGAAGTTAGTATATTAGTAAAATGTTAATAATTAGTAAAATTTATGGTAAATAGTACATTATTAAATTAGTAAATTAGAACATTAATAAATCAGTAAAGTTACTATAAATTACTAAGTTAGAAAATTAGTAAACTAATAAAGTTATCATAATTACTTAAATTATTAGAATAGAAATAGAAAGTTAGTAAAATTATTTAATAATTTACTAATAAAGTTACTATTTTAAGTAAATAAGTAAATTAGTAAATTAGAATAATGGTTATTCCAATTGGGACAAACCTCAATTAGAAATGGTATACGTTGATGTTCTTTCACTATTGCTTAACAAAGCCCGTGCATTTTCTTTTTTGCTTGGATGTCTTAATCAGATTTGTTTGGATCCCTCCAAGCCAGATAAGAGGGTTTTGACTCCTAGACCCAATGGAACTTTCACTTGTGCTTTTTTTTTCAAGTCCATCTCTCAACTTTCTACTCACCAACCCTTTCCATCAAAAGAAATTTGGTGTAGGCCAGTCCCCCCCAAAATTATGACTTTTTGTTGGGAAGTTTTTCATAGGAAAGTTAACACTTTAGACAACCTACAAAAGAGAAGACATTTTCTCTGTATTTCTCCTAATTGGTGTATCCTCTGTAGAGCTCACGGTGAGGATTGTTACCATCTATTAGTATCTTGTCCATTTTCTGCAGACTTTTGGGCTTGGCTACTTTCGTTGTTTGAGGGTAGTTGGACTCTACCAACAGAAGTTCACATGCTCTTCAACCATTCTACTTTTTATTGGCCTACAAAAATAGGGAGAATTATGTGGAGATGTGGTCGTGCTACCTTGTCTTGGACTCTTTGGGAAGAAAGGAATCTCATAAATTTTCAAGATAAGGAAAGAAACAACAAAGATTTGAAAGACTGTGTGTTAAACAGGGCACTACGTTGGCTAAAGACCTTGGAAATCTTTCATCAGTTCTCATTTAATGACATTTGGAGAAATTGGTCAGCAGTAGCATGGTGTTCATCTTTAAAGGCCAAATCAATTACAAGTTGGTCTCCTCCACCCGAAGGCTCAATCAAGTTGAACTTTGATGGAAGCAGTATGGGTAATCCAGGATTATCCGGAGTGGAGGGTGCTTTGAGAAATGAGAAGGGAGAGATTTTGTTGCTCTACTTAGGTTCTTTGGGAATTGGGAATTCCATCAGGGCAGAACTTTTAGCTACTATACATGGGGTCCAATTTGCAAACCAGTTGGGGGTACAACAACTAATAATCGAGGGGGATTCCAAAATGGTGGTGGGTTGGTTGAAAAATTCTGAAGAGGCTATGTGGCAATACAAGAATGAAATGGAGAAATTTAGTTGGTTGACAAGGAATATGTTGGTCACTGTACAGTGGGTGGGAAGATCAGCAAATACCTTGTTAGATGTGTTAGCTAAGCAAGGGGTAAATATGGAAGAATTATTTTGGGCTCAGTTACGATTCTTGTTTTTCTTTCCTAGTTTACTTGTAAGTTTCAAGGAGGGGCTGCAGTTCGCGCCTCTCATTGGGATGATGTATGAACTCACTCTAATTTGCTTATGAATCAATAAACTTATTATTATTCATAAAAAAAAACAAAGTTTGTGCATTGCACGGGTCTCCACTAGTTCTTTGGTAATTTGAAGATGGTCAAGAAGCCTCCCAGGGGTAGCTATTAACAGATTTACTCCTTTCATGGAGCTTTTCTACTTCTCCCCTCTGAGCTGCACCACTATTAATCATTCCAACAGTTTGTGTGGTATTTGATAATTTCATTTGACAAGGTTCTTTCCAACACCGGTCCTAGTTACGAGAACAAATAACCCCTCCGTCATTCTAAATATTTTCCTTCTTCTTGATTGATAGTTCTTTGCCTATTTGAGCATTTTTTTATTCCTCTTGCAAAAGTAGAGCCTTATAATTAGTCTTTATGATTTATGAATAAACTCTGTTTTTTTTTAATAAATTTATTTATTTGAAAATGACAAGAGCTAAAAAAGAATATTAAAATCCATGGAAAAACATATTTCAGGTAATGGTTGTAACCAATGGTGGATTTGGGACTAGGGGTGGAAACAAATTGAGCCTTTCACGAGCTATTTTAGATCAACTCATGAAAAAGTTCGATTCGACTTGGTTTAAACCGAGCTTTAAGCCAAACTCAAGCTCAACATATAAACTCATTTTCTAATATAGCTTTGCTTGTAAAGCTCACAAGCCTAATCGAGCAATATATATATATATATATATATATAATATTTTTATTTTTATAATTCTTAAATTTTCATATATAAAATAAAAAAATATCTTTTATATTTATAATTTTTTTATTTTATAAGAAGCTCGGCTCTCTAGCTTGAGCTGAAATAGAGCTCGAGCCTCATAGCTTTTTGGCAAATTGAGGTTGAATAGCCAAATATTTGGCTGATCTTGGCTGAAATCCACCCCTATTTGGGACTTTGTTCATCATTGCTCTGGTTTAATCTCAAGGAAGAATACAATGAATAGTGTCTTCTTTTAAGGGGTAATTTTGGAATTTTAAAATGTTTCAAATAACATGTGATATCTTGTGCATCATATATTGACAAAATGCTTATGGTGGGGCCTAACTAATAGTTTTTAGGAGCTTAAGTATTACATTGTCATGTTTTAAATTTTGGGTACTAAAGTGAGACTAGCCCCAAAGTATAGGGTACTAATCTACAATTTACCTATAAAATAATACTATTATGTACATTCAATTACCTCTAAGTCTTGTATTTAAGTCATTGAATAAATCTCATTCTCCATCTCATTGAATTAAACATTTAAGTTACTTTTATTTCTCATCATTGTTTTAAAGCCTCTTTTTCATCAATAAATTCCACTAATAAATCTGTACACAATAACATCAATAAAAATGGAATTATATATTTTTAAAATAAACCTAGAAATGAAACCATATGTTCCATCTAGGTGGTGGGTAAGCATTTCAACCATATGGATCAAATGGATAATTCCAGTATGTCATAAATAAATAATATAAATTTAGAAATATAAAAGATACAAAAAATATAGAAATAAAAGAAATTGGTAACAAAATTAGACACATTTTATTATTATATAGGGAAAATTCCCAATTAGTACTTGTACTTTGGGCCTAGTTCCATTTTGGTCCCTGAACTTTAAAATGGAATAATTCAATACCCATACTTTCAAAATGTGCCAATCTAATACCTATCGTTAACCAACCTGTTAACTAGCCATTAAGTGACATTTAAAAAGACACAAATGCCCTGTGAGTTTCATCTAATCCTCTTTATCAACCATTGTTGACAAAAAATGAATAATCCCAAATTAATACATCTTCTATTCAAGAAAATCAGGGTCACATCTCAACGGACATTCCAGTGACCTCAAATTTCTTGAATAGAAGAGAAATATTTGGGGCTGTTTATTCTTTATCAACATTTGAATTGTTGATAAAGAAAATTAGATGACACTTAAAGGACATTTGTGTCTTTTCAAATGCCACTTTAATAGTTAGTTAACATATTAGTTAATGATAGGTATTAAATTGGCACGCTTTGAAAGTTTGGGTAATGAATTGTCCTTGTTTTAAAGTTCTACATGGTACTAATTGGAAATTTTCCCTATTATATATTTATCATATTAAAAAATACATATATGATAAAATATATTTTATTAGTGACGAACTTTGAATATACAATTAAGGGGTGGCTATACAAAATTTAAGAAATGAAACCATTTTAACTTTATAGGTCAAATGAATCAGTCTAACATTTCATAATTAACATATATATTCTAGGCGGCCTCGACAATGCCGGATTTATCCCAAACCCGCCCCGATTAATTAATTCCTCCCGATGTAATAAATTTTTTTTCTGATTGGCCCACATTGTAATGAATTGGGTGGAATAAAAAACCCATCACGGTAGCGTCTTCTTCATTTCATTGTCCGGAGACGACCAGCGGCGGCGGAAATCCCCTAAAACCTGATCTTTCTTTCTCCTCCCTATTTTTTATTTTATTCTTTCCTTCAATCTTTCTTCTCTTCTTCAAATCCCCATTCCCTGTTTCTTTTCCACAAACCAGATCTGAATCGCCACCCTCCTTTCCTCTCTCTATTCCTCCCTCACCTTCTCTTTCCTCGTTTTGCCCTCCTTTTCTTTTCTCTCTCCTCCCTACTTGCTGATGCAATAAGTGTGAAAACAGAGCATCTTCGCCATTGCTGAACTGAGTCCGCACTATCGCCACCAACTGGACGGTTCGAATCCTCTCTTCTTGGCTCTTCCTTTGAAACGAGACCTGAATTTTGGGAGTTCCTGGTAGGATACATCAGCGACGGTAATCTCTTCGATAATCTTCATTAGCTCGGTTCACTGTGCACATATTACCATCTACACTCAGCCATTGATTCCAAGGTTACATAATAAGGAGGTATGCTCCTCCTTTGAGTTATTGTGCTGTCCTTGCTATGATCTTAGTTCGGGTCGTCGTGATATCGTTGCCTCGGTTTTCTTTGTAATGTTTGGTTACGGCAATTTGTTCTTGCTTAACGTTTTAGTTTCTGTTTAAGTTACCAATTCATATTTCGAATTGGTGGAGGTAAGAAGAATGATTGGGTCGCTTAGTTAATTGATGTCTCTATTAATTATTTTTTATTTTTTTGTCCTTTTTTTGCTTTGTTTATTGTATCATGTCCATGCCACGAATCCTCATCTTACCATGGTTGTTGCGTCATGCCATGATTTTCTTAAATTGTAATATCCATCAATGCTAATGCCAAGGGTGTTCAACCATTTTCGTATTGCAAAATGAATCCTGTTATACAGGCTGTGTGATGATTTTTTGCTTTCTTCTGATATTTGATCATTTATCTGTCTTTGTATTGCTCTGTCAAGTGATTTGAACCTGACATTTTCTGGAATTGAGTGGTTCAGTGTGTCATTTCCCCTGGTTATGCTGTGCCGTTATATGGCCTATTGGTCTGAAAGGTAAGCTTGCTGCATGCATTTTACGTTCTAGGATGTTTCTGAGTTCTGACCCTATGGACCCTGTCTCTATCGCATGAGGTGTCTAGGGTATTAATCCTCATCTGTTAAAATAATGCTGGAATTCTAATATTGTCTTGTAGAATCATTCTAGAGTGTCATTTTTTTCTTTTTCTTTTTCCTCTTCATTCTCTTCAAATAGAAGGCTTCATGTTATCATCTTAGTATCAGTCAAAGATTTTGCTTCCTTAGATCATTAAGCAGTTCGTATCAGGCTATTAGTTGTTGTTCTCCCATATCACCAAATAACCTTGATTTGGTGTTTATCATCGAAATTTATAGTGGTAATCTCGATTCATGTTGGTAAGTAATTCATTTATCTGTTCTGTTCTCTCTCATAAAGAGTTTCTTATGTGCTTTTAGATAACCTATTTCGTAGGCTTCGGGATGATCTGTCCTGCCATTCAATAATGGTTATGTAGTGCTGTTGGTAATCTATTTTTTTAGCTAATGGTTCCTAGCTTTAATTTGCATGTATCCCTTATCATTATGTGTTTTTTTCCTTTTTAGTTTAAATGAAATAATTCTTGTTCTTATATGTTCTCTTAACATTAATTAGGCTTTATTTTTTATCTTCTGTTAAATGATCTTTGTTATCTAATTATGCAATATTCATGTTTGGTAATTTCCATCATTGCGTGCTTATTTGCTTTGGGAGCCTCCCCTATGGACCCCACCTATTTGAAATGGGAGAGGGGTGCCTAATCCTTTCCATCTCTCATCCGAGTCTTACTCAGATTGGTTAAACCAGTTCCTTGCATATGGAGTTGCTATTGGACCAAATGAATTTTCTATAATGTCCGGAGGGCCCATCACCTCCAACTCAATTCAATGATGGATGGCGACTCTTTATCAGCCCAAGTGAGCTATTTCCCGATACTCACAGTAATCAAAATTTTAACCAATCATATTAAAGACTTCACAAGGTCTATTTTTCATTTGTACAAAGTTGTTTTTCTTCTTCTTAGTGAGTAATAATCAATTGTTTGAATCCTTTTGATTGATTTGCTAGTGGCGGATATGGATGAGGTGATCACCGCTGCCGATGCGTCATCCAACTCCCGGTTGGTGACATCTCCACCTTCTCTTCTCCCCTCGAATCTTCCACTCCTCTCTGCATTGTTAGCCTTCGCTCTTGCCCAATTTCTGAAGCTTTTCACCACCTGGTTTGTATTATCTTTCATAATTAATCCTATCTCTATTATTTTTTGATTTTTTAAATTTTATTTAAATCTATGCTTGAGTTTCCTTACCATCTAGTTTTTAGGTTGTATGGTTAATTGGACCTATACCAAAGGGAATGCTTGATGTCACTGTTGTTTTGTTTCAATCAATGAGAAAGTATGACAAAAAAGCCTTGGTTATGGGATTTTTTCTTCTGAAGCATGGATATTCTAAGTTCATTATATTATGCATCGGAAGTTGGTCTTAATTCTTAAGAAAAAGCAGTTCCTTGTATCATCCTATGTTAATGAGCTATAACCATTTGTCTGTACTTGTTGCTTTTTATTGGATAGAAAAACATAAATTTCTTTTTTAGAAAGTGATCTGCTTGTCTATTGTGTGAAAACTTGTAAGAATTTCCTAGTATACTTTATTTCTTTATGAATTACTGGCTTAATTTTTCCAAAACATTTCACCTAGATGTGCAGGTTCAAGGAGAAGAGGTGGGATTCTAGAAGATTGCTTGGGTCAGGTGGAATGCCATCATCACACTCAGCAACTGTGACAGCTCTTGCAATGGCTATTGCTTTACAGGACGGGACAGGAGGATCAGCATTTGCTATTGCAGTGGTTTTGGCATCTGTTGTATGTACCTATTAATTGGGTTTTCTTCATTCTTTTATTTGGATATGGTTGTTGTTTTATTGCTTATTGTCTATTTCCCTGTCACAAGTGCATTTAGAATCCTTTTTTTTCTAATATTTTCTTTTCCATTTTCTTATTGATGTTGTTTGCAATCTTTTTTCATGGATTTTGTTAAGGTTTTGAAACTAATTTAACCATTTATTAACAATTAAACCTTGGAAATTTCCTATACTTTGGTAATTAAGTATAGGAAATTTCTTTTATAATTCTGTAACTAGTTTTAAAGGAAAGGTTGCACCTCGTGCCTTTCCATGGGTTGCCGGTAACTCTTATTTGCTGGTTTAATAAAATCTTACTCATTTATCAAAAAAAAAAAAAGACATTTCCTTCTTTTGCTCAATCCATATTTAATCTAGTGCATTTAGAGCCTTTTTCCAACAATTTTGATCAATGAACTTCTATTTCTAATTAGTACTAGGAATACAACAATGCCAACAGAAAAAGTACTTATGGATTGGATTCATGTCTGATCTATTCCATAAAGCAATTGCTTTATTACATTCATTATGTGATTGTAATTTCTAAATACCTTTACTCCCTTTATGATCTCATAATTTGTTTCTGCTATCTTGCGAGGTGCCAACCAGCAGGTTGGTAAGGTCTCCTGTTGGTCGTAGCGGAGACTTGGGATTGAATCCCGCCTGCACGTGGGTTGGAGGATGGGTTACCCCCGTTGTGTAGCCCTTCCAAAGATATAAAAAAATTGTTTCTGCTATCTCTGATTTTAATTCCTTTCTTGGATAAGCATCTTCTATTGTAATTATGCATTTATCTTAGATATGTTTTCTTTTTTGATTGATAAAAGATATCTTAGATATCTTTTCAGGATTAAAATTGTTGTGGAATTTCTACAGGTGATGTATGATGCAACTGGAGTTAGACTTCATGCTGGTCGGCAAGCTGAAGTAAGATTACCTATTTCTTGAAAGGGCTTTTGTTCTTCTGTTGTCTAGTCCTTCTGATTTTTACATCCTTCCCTTTTTTTCTTCTATGAAAGTTACCATTTTCTCAAAAAAGAAAAATATGGAAAAAGTGACTATAGCAACTTGCATCTGACTTTCAGAAATAAATAATACGAGTTTTGAATAACTTAGTTCCAAGTAAATACATAATACGCATTGAGGTTGAGAACCTAATTTTTAGTTTTACATACAGTCATACACTCATTTGGTGTAAATTTTAGAGATATGCTTCTTGACTTTTTGTTCTAAAGAATCTTTACTTTTATTTGTGAATTTTGTTGTTGTCATCATTGTAATAATTATTTCTACCATTATTACTTATACTTTCTTTTTCCTTATGTTTGGGGGAGTGGGTTTTCAGTTCTCCAAATCAAATTCATATCTTCGTGCAATGTTGAGATAGTACACACCATACATTGGGTCCATGGGTAGATTCAAAACCACTGTTTTAGGTTCTTCACTGGGTAATTACATTTTATTTTGATCTCACATAACAATTTTGGATTCATCAATTTATCCTATGCATCAAATAATACAAAATAAATCTATTATTGACCAAACAAAAAAAATACAAAATAAATCTATCTTCTCATGTGCATTTTGGATTAAGCTTTGATTCAGTGTTGTTTGGACAACTGACACATTTGATCCTGAAAGTCTCCATTACTACTGTCAGAACTTTCTCCCGACTGATTTTTTCACATTAAGTTTTTTGTAGCCATAAAGGGAAACAACTAATTGTTTGTGGAACAACCTAACAATGCCTTCAACACCTGAAACTATCCTCAAGGGAACACTCATTGAACTTAATTTAAGTTCACTCAGCCTATGCATCACTCAAATGGCCACTATAATTTACTTTTAAGATATATGAAAAATCTCAACTAAATACAGGACAATTTGACTGAAATGGGGATGAACTTAGATAAATGAATCTTGCTTAAATCTCTTTTCTGGGAAAAAGCCGATATTATATAAAGCATTTATTTATTTTTTACAGAAAGAGATTCACCATATGGTAGAACTTGCAGTTTTAGTAGATATTCAAAATCACCAACAGAAGAAGGAATGGAACCACTAATATCCCTGAAGAAAAAATGTAAAACAAAATGATCGTTAAGCAAATTCCAGAGGTAGAATAAGAATATTCTAGATCATAGAGTACTGGCGGAACTCATAGGTTTACAAAATACTTCAAGTCACCAAGGGAAGAAAGGATGGAGTCACTAATCTTGTTACTGGAAATATCCCTCAAGAAAAAAAGTAAATTAAAATAATGGTTATGCAAATTTCAGTAGTAAGAACATTATAGAAAATTTAAAAGGAAATATTGAAGAATAAGAATAATGACAAAAAGTAAGGAGCTTCTTCTCTGGTTGCAAGAACTAAAAGCATCTTTAGATTTTGTTCAAAGTAAATAAACAAAAACTATAAATGGAAAAAACTAGCTATCAGAAAATAAAAACATAACACCTATAAACGGAAACTTTAGGTTTGCAAGAACTGTACTCTTCTTTTCATTTATTTCACAAAATATACATAAACAAAAATTATGAGTGGAAAAGGCCAGCTTTGAGAAACAACTGCCAAAAACCATAGTAGAACCTCAAAGATTTAGATCCTCAACTAAGTTTTACAAAGGATTGTAAAAGATATTTCCAAAATTATATCCATTTATTACAAGGAATAACACAACAAATCCCACTTGAGAAGTTGAGATCTACACACAATACACACAAATTTCAACTAAATGCACTCACTGATTTTTTGTGAGTGCATTTAGTTTTAGTTACACTTATTCAATTGTTGCAAAATAGCTACAATTAGTAGCTATTCTCATTATTTACCAAACTCATTTAATACAAATTTATTCTTTAATACTTATTCAATAATTACTCAGCTAAGGACATTTTGGGACCCAAAATCTAAATCTAAATAATAATAATACAAAGCAAGAAAAGTGAGATGAATAGCAAAGCCTCATACTTGAACCATCAAAGAAAATATTTGTAGCAAGATAACATGATGAATACCAAAGTAACACAAGGTGCTGAATGTGCAGTAATACATCACCTTCATGCAGCATGCAAGCCCCATACAATCAACAGGAAGTATGCTTGTATGAAAAGTCTAGATACAGTACTTCAGAAGCCTCAAAATTATGGTAATATCATATGTGTAAATGGAAAGAACAATACCAATATCTCATAGACTTGCAAACAAAGCAAGGAGGGAAAAAGTAATCCCATAGATGATGCATCTAAAAAAAAAATCCCATAGATTGGCATAGAGTGGACAAATAGAACCTCAGTGATGGAGCTAACAAAAATGTATTCATTTGAATAGTGAAAGGAACCAATGATTCAATCATCCAGATGGTCACTTGGCACCTCCTAGTAGGCACGGGGTCAAATCTGTGGAACTACAAGCTCTCAATGGCTAGTGGGCCTCGTATGCAACCTACTTTGATCTGGCCACCACTTCCACTCTAATGTGTAGCACCTAATACCAAAAAAGAACATTGAAGCTAGAGATACTTAGGGGCCTGATAATTTTTGGAGATGATTAAAAGCCAAACAGAAAACATAAATTTTGTATCAAATATCATATTAAATTAGCTTCATCCATATTATATTAACTTCTAACTAAAAAGAAACTCTCTTCTAAGCTCCCCTTATGTTTCCAAAAACAACAGAACACAACAGGCCAGGAAAAAGCATAGGTACAATTCTAAGAAGAATAAGGATATTATCCAAAATAAAACTTTTCCTCTAAACTTCACCTTCTATAATATAAATAAACCCAATGGATGAGTCCAAAGGACAAAAGACAATACAATTAAGAAGCCTTAAATATCAAAACAATGTAAATGCCTAAACTCTCTTAATAGATTAAACCAGAAATCTAGAATTACCTTTTTGGGGAATTCATAATTTCATAGCAGAAGACGACAGAGAAGCTGAGGACGAGACCTACACATGATGGGATGAGTTGAGGCTGAGGGAATATTTTTATGTGCTGTATTTGAAGCAGCCTGATAAATGACATTAGGAAGCAAAAAGGGAAACAGGAATCCAATCGTCAGTTATAGGGTTTCCCTTGCATGAAACATGGTAACTTGAGTCCAATCCAGTACAGTTTAAAGCAATTAATTTCTTATAACCAGCATGTAACAGAGCCACCAAAGTTTCAACTAAGCCCAACCATTCATCCTGGTCCTGTTTCCAAATATCGGCAAGATGGCACTTATATATAAGGAAAATCGATGTACAAGAATCCCTATCCAGAACATTAGCAAGTGAAACAACCAGTGATTTGATTGGTAGCAAATTAACAACAATATTCTTATTGAAGCTTCTACCAGAATGATATTTGACGAGGCAACATACCCAGTTGCAGTTTGTGATATCATAGGATTATGCTAGCATCTGGTTGTTAGGTCACTGTAGACCTCAATGTCTTATTTTAACCAACTCTAACCAAAATATTTGCAATGAGAAGCCAATAACAGCTGAAATGTAGAGCATATTGTAATGATTACCTGCTTTCTGTGCCTCCAGTCTTCCACAGCCTCTTTGGTTGCGGAAACACTGTTTGTCCTTTAGTTTTAGCTTGAGCGGTTTGGGGTTGTTAGGATGGGTACCATATACCATCTTGGAGTAACCTCAATGCCCTAACTGGAGCGTGGGATTGATCATCACGAAAGAAGCTTGAATGCCTGAAGAGTGAAATCACGGTTTCCTCTTTCCGCAGAGTAACTGAGCTTCCAACCTTTCAGAGTCAAGTTTGTCCCCTGTTCTACAGTCAAACCAATCCTCGGTTTCCTTTATTTTGTAGAGAGGGAGGGAAGAAACAGAAACAACCTACTTAATTATATACCCAATGTTGATTTACAATTCCAAGATGAGAGATCTAAATTCCCTTTACAGTCGAGACCCAAGAGAGCAATTTTCCAAAAGAAAAGGCAATAAGTTCTTCTGGATCTCTGGAAATGCTGTGGAAAAGTCTTTATTTCTTTCTACCCAAATAGTACTGATCACAGCAGCTGGAATAGACCCCCACAGACTTCTAGCAAGCTTTGACAGACCATGTAACTCCCAAGTCCCAACACCTCAACAACTCCTTCACAGAAACAGGCATAACCCAGGCAAGACCCAGAGCTGAAAAGTAGTGGTTCCAGATCTTAGCCGAGATAGAGCAGTGAAGAAACGGATGGTTACTATCCTCTAAGCCTTGGCCACCTCTTTTTGATAGATGAACCTTGGTTAAGCACCTGTCTAACCAACAAGATCTAAATCATGTAATTGAATCAATATTTTAAAAAACAACCCGGAACCTGAACTGTTTTGGCCACTGGTTTCTGGGCTGGCAGTTCAACCGTTCAGTTCAAATGGACGGCCCGTTCTGACAAAAAAAATAAAATAAAAGGCCAAAAACCATTGAACGGGTTGATGGTTCGACTGCCCAGGTCAATGGGTCATTGACCAATTCAACGGTTTTTAGCCAGGGACCGAGTTTGGGGTAAAACGGAACTGGTTGCCTAGACAGTTCCCGAGCCAAACAGTCTGACCGTCTGGGTCAACAGCGGTTTGAAAACATTGATTAATGATTCAGGGTTTTGTTTTGGGTGAAAAATGTTTTACAAACTGTGCTGGTCAGTTAACTGAAAATTCAACCACTCTGGCTCTAACAGTTCTCAACTCTGGTTTACAAGGTTCAATCCATCTATACTGGACCAGGAAGAGGTTCAGTTTTGGTTGAACCTCCTTCAACCACTCAATCTGCTCTTCTTTTTAAAACATTACAGGTGAGCTAGCCATCCTTTTCGCTAGCTTTTTTTCTTTAAAGTTTAGTTTGTTTTTCCTTATTAAATAAAAATTTTCACCTGTTATCAATTGTAAAACGTGTCTTGTTTTAATATTATGAATATTTTCTTTTAAGTTTCTTGTTCAGAGATTGCCCACTGTTTAATTAAATGTACCTAAATATGTCTACAAGTCATTAGTCAGTATTGTTGTAGCTGAAACTTTTTAAGAATTTAGTAGTATTAAAAGTTGTATAATAGTAACTACCTATTTTTTGAGTTATAATAGTAACCACCTTCCACAAGAAGTTTGCCCACTGTTTAACCAAATGGTTCAATTAGGGCTGCAAGCCAGGTTGCTTGACTTGAGGAATTTCCTTTACATCAGGCTTGAGTTAGGGTTTGGGCCCATTGAAAATTTAACAAGTTCCCACCCTAACCCGACACAAATTGCACCCCTAGATTCAGTATTTAACATGAAAATACAAGACAGAACTATTTAATCTCAAGTTCATCTGGTCCACATAGCCATGCATCTCAAATTATGGATTTCTTTGTAACCATAGGCTGGGGATAAGAAGATGATGTGACAAAGATATTTCTATTCTTCATTGTTTTATCGTCTGGAGTGAAGATTATTATCCTTTAACCTGAAGTGACCATCTTATGTGGCTTTAGTAAAACCAAATTTTTATTTTTTTTAAGGGATGACATGTATTGTGGGTTAGTTAGTACCCCATCAGATGTCCTATTATGGATTTTCTATAGGTGAACTATGATGTTCTCTTCCACTTTGTCTACTCTCTTCCAAAAGTAAGATGGTTCCACCCTGAATTTTCTTGGTATAAAAGCTTATGTTAGAATATAACATAAGCTTTAAATGATTGGTTTGGGATGAGAGGGGACTAAGATTTGAGGGGTTGGGGGCTTCGGATCCTATGTTATATATGCTTGCTTATTTGGTAGGGAGAACACAATTTAATTGGGGTATTACTTATATTAAATCCTTGAAGCAAGGTTGGACTTTGTTGGATCTGGTGGAGACAACGAAATCTGATTAGAAAAAGGCTATTACCCAATGTGGGTCCCAGCTATCTTGGGTCTTGGGAGGGGTGGACTGGATATGGGATTTATGGTCTTAACCTTTGCCTTTTTTTTTTTTTGCACAAAGTGACTGCTCTCAGACTTGAACCCGCATCCTCACACTTGACAGCCTGATATTTTACAATCACACCTTGTAATGGTGGGGCAACAAAATCTAATAAGGTACCATTAAATCCTGGAAGCACGGTTGGAACCTAGCCACTGTTGTTGCTGAGGTTGTTTAAGTGTCTGCTGGAGGTGTTATGGGCCCGCGTGTAGGATCTCGTCACGGGTCGGTCCATCGGGAGGGACTCCTGTCTTCCCTTTCCCTTGCCCTTGCCCTTGCGTACAGACCCTATGGTGGCAATCGCGTGGGTGATTTGTCCAAGAGATCACCCGAACTCTCCTAATGGGTGATTTGTCCAAGAGATCACCCGAACTCTCCCCACTCTCTTTCTTGACTGTGAAAACTGAATGCCTTTATTTCAATTTGTAGCTCCTTAAATAGGAGATTACAGAAGGAAATTCCTAATTAAACTCAAACTCCAACTTGAACTCAAACTCAAACTCCTAATTACCTACTCCTATTGGTAACACACTCTTACTTAAGATAAGATAAGGGATAAGGGATAAGGTAAGCTAGTGGTGAGTTGGCGGGCAGAGCTGATGTGGTAAGATAAGTGTGGGCCCGGCTTGATGAGCTGCCATGTGGGCCCCGCCCTCCGCTGCTGCTGCTGGGCGGTGTGCGTGCCTCGCGGTGCTGTTGCCGTGCGGTGCGTTGCGTGCTGCTGTCGTGCTGCGTGCTGCCAGGCGGTGCGTGCTGCGCACTGTCGGGCGGTGCGTGCTGCGTGCTGCTAGGCGGTGCATGCTGCGCGCTGTCGGTAGTGCGTGCTGCGCGCTGTCGGCAGTGCGTGCTGCCGTGCTGCGCTGTTGGCAGTGCGTGTTGCTGTGCTGTGCGGCTAGCTGTGCGTGCTGCTGCCTATGACTGCGCCGCAATGTGCTGTCGGTTGGTGTGACCATAACATTACACCCCTCCTGGACAACGAGCTTGTCCTCAAGCTCGAATTTCGGATACGGGGCTTGGAACTCTTCCAATGGATCAAACGGCTGCACACTATCTCTCAGTCCACCAGCAATAGGGGCTGCCCCGTAGCTCAGTGCATAAAGTTGGATTCTTTGATGCAGACCCCAGCCCCCTTCTTTAGTTTCCAACTCCCAGGCGTAACCATGTCTTATAGTGACTACACGATCTGCTGCACTCAGGCCAGCCGCAAGGACATTGAAGTGTTCCCCACCTCCTGGGTCATATAGTTTGAAGTGGTTTTGTGGAAGATCCACACAACAAAAATCGCGTATTGGACCACGGCCCCAGTGTGCTATGTTGTGGATCACAGGAATGCACCGGGTATACTTACAGAAGAGAACCTCAAGAGCAGTCTTACCGAAGAGAGCCATTCATTTTAAAATATCCCTTCGGCCTCCCCCATATATATTTTCCTCCATATTGCGAAACATAGGGCTGTCCCTGAACACAAAATCCATGCCATCAATATAAGCTTGAAAGAAAGTTACCTCCCTATCTTGCCCATCCACCTTATATCTCTTGCGCACCCCTGTTTCTTGGACTTTTGCACCATACCGTGGTGCCACAACCGTAACTCTATGTCCACGCTGAGCCAAAGCCTTTGGTAAAGCCCCAGCAACATCGCCCAACCCACCTGTCTTCGACAAAGGAGCGCATTCTGCAGGTACCAATATAATGTTCGTGACATTGTCCTCGGCCAAAGGAGGAGGCTTTACAGTTTCATCCTCTGCACGCTGATCCTTGGGAATAACTGTGGCTGTAGGGGCAGCGATCTGTTGTTCGTTGGATGCCTCTGCCCAGTCCGAACGACGACTGTTTGTGTTGGCGATTCCCACAAAACTCCTTTCCTTGTTGGAGAGGAATGCTTCCAGCAGGCGTTGCATCTCCCGGACATCTTCCTTGACTTCACGAACCTCCGTGCTGGTTTCTACTAGCCTATGTTCCAGTTCGTTGACCTTGAATGATAGTTGCTCCGTATCGCCCGTGATATTTGGCTCTGATACCAAAATGTTATGGGCCCGCGTGTAGGATCTCGTCACGGGTCGGTCCATCGGGAGGGACTCCTGTCTTCCCTTGCCCTTGCCCTTGCGTACAGACCCTATGGTGGCAATCGCGTGGGTGATTTGTCCAAGAGATCACCCGAACCCTCCTAATGGGTGATTTGTCCAAGAGATCATTCAAACTCTCCTAATGGGTGATTTGTCTAAGAGATCACCCGAACTCTCCCCACTCTCTTTCTTGACTGTGAAAACTGAATGCCTTTATTTCAATTCGTAGCTCCTTAAATAGGAGATTACAGAAGGAAATTCCTAACTAAACTCAAACTCCAACTTGAACTCAAACTCCTAATTACCTACTCCTATTGGTAACACACTCTTACTTAAGATAAGATAAAGATAAGGATAAGATAAGGGATAAGGGATAAGGTAAGTTGGTGGTGAGTTGGCGGGCAGAGCTGATGTGGTAAGATAAGTGTGGGCCCGGCCTGATGAGCTGTCATGTGGGCCCCGCCCTATTGCTGCTGCCGGGCGGTGCGCGCGCTTCGCGGTGCTGCTGCCGTGCGTTGCGTGCTGCGTGCTGCCAGGCGGTGCATGCTGTGCGCTGTCGGGTGGTGTGTGCTGCCGTGCTGCGCTGCTGTGCTGCGCTGTCGGGCGGTGCGTGCTGTGTGCTGCCGGGCAGTGCGTGCTGTGCGCTGCCAGGCGGTGCGCGGTGCGCGCTGCCGGGCGGTGCGTGCTGCGCGCTGTCGGCGGTGCGTGCTGCTGTGCGGCGCTGCCAGGCGGTGCCTGCTGCTGTGCGGTCAGCTGTGCATGCTGCTGCCTATGACTGCGCCGCAGTGCGCTGCCAGTTGGTGTGACCATAATAGGAGGTCTGCTGCTTATTCTCACAGTTTGCTCCTAGGGTCATTGATGAGTATATGATGACAAAGACCTAAACATGGTTCCATGCAACTAGTTTGAAAAATGCCCTTATCTTGGGACCCTCTATATAACCTTTTTGACTTGTTATCAGGCTGATGGTTGTTTTTTCTAGGCGAAAAGGTCATATACTGTGCTGATAAAAAAGAAAGGTCATTTACTGTACTTAAAAATTGTATAAAGTAGTGCAGTATTGGTTCGACATTCAATCTGAAGTTCTGAACTTTATCATTATTTTTGGTTTCTTCATTAATTTCCGACTGTTTTCTTCTTTATCTATTTTGCTGAACTGCATATGGTCAACATAGGTTTTAGCAATTTCTCATGTCAACCATTGCCTTCATAGCATTCATGTAACGATAAACATCTCTGGCATATGCAATGCAAAATCAGAATCTGATACCATTGGTTAAAGTATTATGTTTATGGCTCAACCATGTTAGTTGAAAGTGTAAAAGATAAAACTTTGCCAAGGACCACCATTGGTTAATGCAAGGACCTCCATTGGCAAAGGTAGAAAGGTCAAAAAGCTTGTCTACCTCCATTGGCAAGGACCACCTGCAACCTAACAAAGAGAAAAGCCAATCCCATATATCTGCAGCAAAAGGACAGGATGTTAGTAAGTGGTAACAATTCTCTTCCACAATTCTCTTCATTGGATTTACATAGAGTACACCAGCGTGGGGATAAGCATAATGGGGGGGGGGTCTCCTTTTCTGTAGTATGTCCACAGTGTTGATCTTCCCATGGTACACCTCTCAACAAAAAGCTCCAATTTTGGTAGGAGTTACAGTTGGGTTGTTCCAGAGCATATTCTGGATTTTATACAACAGTAGCAAGGAAGAGGCTTAAGAAAAAGAGGTAAAATTTACCGGAAAACTGTTTTGCATACAATGATGTGGGGAATTTGGGAGGAAAGAAATAAGCACCTTCTTGACAAAAAGACCAGCTCCTTGAAGAGTTAATTTCTTATATTACTTACCTTTGCAATCTATGGGATGTTAATTTTGATTTGTTCAGAGGTTTCTCAGTTAATGGCCTTAGCAGAAGTGCTCATACTTTTCTGTTCCTCCCACACTTTCTCAAACTGTCTTGAGAGGGCCAGTCTTTAGCTGTGAAGGAATGACAACTCTAAACTTTAATGGAAGCGCTTCAGGTAATCCTGGTTTAGCAGTAGCTGGCTGCTGGCATTGGAGGCATTATAAGGGATGAAAGGGGTAATGTCTGCTGGGTTTACAGTGGTCTAATCATAGTTTTCAAGGTGCCAAGGGCCCAAGGCGAGGCTAGGCAACAGGGCGGTGCCTTGTCGCCTAGGCGATGGATTTTTTGAAGTAAAAATGACATATCCTAGGGTAGTTCACTAGGTTCCGTAACCAACTTTCTTTAATAACTATCCATAATTTTCATAAGAAGAAGAAGAAATGTGTTGATTAGACAAAATTTTTTGTTCTTCCCTTACTTATTGGTTAATTATAATCTAAAAAAATAACAATATAAAAGTATTTTATTACACAGTATTGCAAAACTTCTTGGCCAGCCTCCAAGGGTGCCTTGTCGCCTAGGCGTCACCTTGACAACTATGGGTCCAATAGGCTTTGCTGACTCTACGAAGACCGAAGTGTTGGCTTCTCTAACAGGAATTAGAGTAGTGAGAAACTTGGGTTTTCAGAACTTAAATATTGTAGGGGATTCAGCAAATACGATAAAATGGCCAAGGGACAAGGAGGGTGCACCATGGAGATTGAGTCATTTTTTTGGCAGAGGCTAGGGACTCTCTGGATTGTTTAAATGCAAACCTGATCTGGATTCTGAGGGAGCTAAATCCTATTGCATATGGCTTAACTAAATTTGGTGCTCTTTTGGAGGTTTTGTGTAAGCTTTTGGGGATTCCCGTCTGTGTTGTACATCCACTTATGTTCCTCTTTTTTATCTAATAAAATGTTTTTACTATTTCTCAAAAAAAAAAGAAAAGAAAAAAAGCTTTGCCATTCATGATATGTGGTTGGAATCTCAAAATTCATTGCAATCTTTAGGTGGTTGCCCAGTTTGTGGTTAAATTGTGTTTGGTCATCTTTTGTTTTGAGTTGTGGGGTGAAACATGTTCAGTGGATGTTACTGAATTAACTATAGCTAAACTAACATGGTAATTTGAATTTATGCAATTGTATTTGGTGCTCATTGCAGTTGCTGAACCAAATAGTGTGTGAATTTCCTCCTGAACACCCATTGTCTAATGCTAGGCCTTTGCGTGATTCACTTGGTCATACTCCACTTCAGGTTAGTGGCACAGATTTGCATTTGATTATATGTGTTATTTTCAGATAATTGAATATTCATTTGTATGAATTCTTCTTCTCATTTACCTTCAGATGTTGCATATGTTTTCTCCAATCAGCTATTTAATGCATAGATTTTTGATAACCAAATTTCAGAATTTTCCAACTTGATAATATCTGTTTCTTTGGTTAAATTTGGCATATGAATGCTCATGGTTGGGCTGAGTTGCTCATAATAAACATCGTCCCAACTATATGGGATTGGCTACATGAATCCTGTTTCAACAATCCGTTCTATTTAAAGCCGCATCCACTGTTAAATTATTAGTGCTTAAATCATTTCTTACTTGTACCCATGTGCCCTTTTGGTCTACCTTTAGCTCTTCTAGCCCCTTCAATGTGTAAAAAATCATTCTTTCCACTAAGATAGACTCAGACACAGACACACACACACACACACAGATTTAATATTTTCCTAACTCATTGTTTTCAGATGTCACTTGTTTTTCAATTCTTGTTGTCTAAATGAACATTATATATTACATCCAATTAGCATTAACACAGAAGATTTCAAACATCCAATTCTTGTTGGTTCATCAAAGCTCTTCCGGTATCATACCCAGATTTACCCATATACATATACATGCATACAGCCATACTATTTGTGTGTGTAGGCCATTATCCAATGTCAATCCCAGCTATCATCTTGGAAGGGGTAGACTGGATACTGTCCTAACCTTAGACATTTTTTTGCACAGAGTGGCTGCTCTCAGACTCAAACTCCAATTAGGGGAATATAAATGTCCCTCCATGTCTTTACTTTGGGAATCCATGTTCAGAGGTTGGGCACCACTTCATTTCATTTACACCAGCAGGAACATATATGCAAGAAAGATGGCATCACTCTCTGGTGCTTCTTTTTTTTTGGATCAGCAGAAATTTAATTCTAATTCATTAAATAAAAAATAGTGACAGTGGGGCTTAGTACAACATGAATATAAAGTAGACAAACCCTTTCCTTATACCCATGTTACACAGAAGCCCAAAACAGGTGTTGTCTTGTAACTCCTTGCTTAGCAAGAGAGTCGGCAAATCCATGGGATATGCTTGTTTGTGTTTGCCCAAGAGATAACTACTTTTGAATCCCCTTGTACCTCAATCGATCAAAGGCCCAACTGTTTAGCTAATCTGAGCCCCTGCAGCAAGGTCAACAGTTCAGCCTTAAAAGAATTTCCCATGCCAACCTGTCCTGAATACAATGCCATCATCTTCCTTTCTGAGTTCCTGATTACCCCTCCTATTCCTGCCTCTCTGAGTTCCTGAATACAATGCCTATATTTTCCACTCTGGTGGTTCTTTTTCAGTTGAGGAGATCTTACTTCTCTTTATATGGTTACAGGTTGCTGCCGGTGCGACTTTGGGATGTATTGTAGCGTATCTAATGAAGAACTCCAATTAAGGAATGAGCCTTGAGCCCTGCTGGTATAAATATCTTTTACCTCATTGCTTACACATTTCATGGGCTGCTGCAAATCCAGCAAGATACACAGCTTATTTGCAATGTATGAGAAAAAGGAGAAAAGAGAGCCGACGTACAACAATTGGAAATTGTTGAAGGCTATATAAGGATACATGATTTGGATTAGGGATAAAATTTGTTTCCACCTTGACATCGGGATCGGGCTAGAGAGTGTCAGTTGTCATTTGTCACCAAGCTCTGTGCTACCCTCTTAATATGGATTATTATTATTCTATGGGTTAATTAACATCCAACGTTCTAATTTCAGTGTTCATCATTCATCAATGCTTCTTGAATCTTTTTACTTGCATGGTATTGGCCGGATCAAATATTTTCTTTTTTTTTTGGTAAATGGATCAAATATATTCTTGGGTAAGACGGTAGTTGCTTTCTTAATGAATGAACCGTCATCATTCATTTCTATATTTATTCAAGGTAATTTTAAAACCCGATTTAAGATGTGGCTCCATACCTGGCTGCATGTTGAACATTCAGAAGGCCAAGACCCATGGCTAGGTTGCTCCTTAAAAAGACATCATTAATTGAATTTTAGACACCTGATGCATGCAATATCCTTAGTAGTCTAGTTCTACTTATAAGCTATAGCAGGTAGTTCATCTTCGCTCATTCCAGGAAATATGCAAGCGTCCTTCTGAGAGCTGAACTTGTAAACACGCAAGCTTTTTTTAGAGTTTAGGGGTCTAAGGGAGGTTAGTAACATCAACACGACTTGGCACAATTAGCTTACCATCCATCCTTGTTGGCTTCAAGATAGACATGACGGTACTCATCAGTCATCACCCTCCATCTCGCATAAGGCTCTATAGTTATCAATAATCGTCTTTAATCTCCGTGGAGCCAAGGTTTAAAGTATCGGAAACGCAAGGTGTATCGGGATACGTTTTGGATACGTATAGATATAGATGAAAAATCAAGATAGCATAAATATGTTAAAAAGTTCAAATAAATTAGAAAAAATATGTTATTAACAATGCTTATAAGTTTTATATGATTGTAAATAAATCATTTAAATGTAAAAAATCATAATTTAACTTTTATATAAAATGTGACATATCGATACATAAGTAGTAGCCACTGAAAAATGATGGGATAATTAAAATGTGAAAAAAAAACTAAAATATGAATGTATATACATCAATTTTCAAATAACCGATATAATTATCTTAATATTTATTAATATATAAATTTTAATAATTAATTTCAGCATTTATTAATAAGCATCACTAAGAAAAGAAAAACAATTGACTTAAAACTAAAAATGCATGTAATTACAACAAACAAATTGGACTGGTTTAGTGGTGAAATTATGTGCATCAAAATCTGGTGACCAAGGTTTGATTCTTGCTATTGTTAATATTTGTAGTTTTTATACTAACAAGGTTTGTATCAGCCTGTATTGGGATTGTATCGGCTGGTACAGATCTGATACGGCTCGATACAGGCCCGTACCGATCAATACATACAAAAAGAAATGGAACACATGAATTTTACATGTTTTGTGTATCAGTTTCTAATGGAAATGGTACGTATCGGCCAATACGGGCCGATATGTTATGAAAGTTTAAACCTTGCGTGGGGCTTTAAACAGTCAATCACCAACTTAGAGTCACCTTTGATGGTAATGTATTTATTATTGAAATTCAAAGTAAGATTGTGGCTACCTAGGTGACTTAGGCTTCAGTTAAAGCGATCGTAGTTGTGAAATCAGATTGGTGCCCCACAACACTTCCTAGTCGTGTAATAGGAACATCTCCTAATGACAAGTATGGGAGATGTTCTCAATGCACGTTGAGATGTGCATGTGGGGTGCCAATCTGATCTGTGTAGTTGTACCAATATTATATATTTTCAAGTCATGAATTTGACTTGTGGTCCCTAGCCACACAAGCAACAGATAAACCTAAAAATCTATGATGCAGAAAAGATATGATATAGAAAGAGTTTTGACCAATCAAAATCCACCCATGAATTTTGATAAATAACACCTTATTTGCTACCATATTTATGATTTCAATTTATTGGTCAATTGTTTTTCCTATACAATATCTTTTCCATATCAGAGTTGAACCCCATATGAACAGAATATAAACCATTATACAAGAGGCATCAAATTAATCATTATAGCATCCAAGCATGGGTTCTTCCAAAGAACAAGGATCCACGACTTTTCTTTGCAAATCCCCAAATTATTCACCGTAAAAGAAAGACGTATTCCAACCTCTTTCTAAGTATAATAGGGGGAAGTGACTTATTATTAAATATTTTCTCATTTCGATTTTTTCATAGTACCTGATGTGCGATCCGATTGCTCCCTGTTGGAGGATGATCTGGCTTCTAGTCAGACGGCGAGCTAGGTAAATCTACAAAATAAGACGAGAACCCAGGGTGGCTAGCCCGGCGAGGTCGCTCCGATGCTTAAGTTAGTAAATTGTTTGTGAGCTGAAATAGCTTTGATTGTAGAGAGCTAGAGAGCAGAGAAATCATGCATACCTTGAGCCATCGTGGTTGGAGCCTTTATATAGTTGAGTCATCGCGGGTTTTGCGGATCGGTTCTGGGATCTTCGTTACGATGGGATCCGTTTCCGCTTTAATTGAGGATAACGTTATCAACTGATAAGGCTTATCAATTCCGCCCGAACCGGGTGGGGAGGAGATAAGGCTTGCCGTTACGTAGCGTGATCCCGTGAGGTTCGGAATCCGTTGGAGAGATTTTCAGGATCATCACCTAGTGGTCTGAGTCGGTATCCCCGAGCTAATGCTTTTTAGTTCTGAACTGGATTGAATGCCGAACTGCCTTGGGGTCGAGGTGATCCTATTGCAGTCTTGTACCAAGGTGATCTCGTCCTGTGGTGACCTTGTCCCGAGGTGGTTGAATATCCGAGCTCGATCTGTTGCAGACTAGGCATGTCAGGCTGAGTTGCCATCTTAGTCAGGTTGTGTCCACGTGTCCCCTTTTTACTAGGTCGAGCCAAATCTTCATTCATCAATTGCCCCCCACTCCCCGAGCTAGGGGTCCCGACTCGGTGCGGGGAGTTCATGACGAGTCCAGGTGGATTTGGTTCGACGTCTAGGCGGCTTGTCAGACAAATCGCTGGTCGGACCTGTTCGGCCACCCGGCTCAACCAAGAATAACCCAGGTCGCGTCTAGTCTACGCACGGACGTCACACAATCTATAAACTTTATGGACGCTAAACCAATTTCAACCTCGGGGGCCGCGCAACTGGTTTTCTTGGGAGCTGTTGGATCACTTCAATCTCGATTGTTGATTCTCGGACACAGCGGCTATAAATAGGTGGCCCGAGACACATTTGTTTCGCCACAAATTCGCTAGCCTTTGATCTGAGGTCGCATTCAAGTTCCTTAGCTCGATTTCTTCAGTTCAGTGTCTTCCTTCAGTTCAGTCTCTCTTTGGTGAGTCTTCTCTAACTCTCCTTTTTGATTCCGTGTCTTTTTCATGTCTACCTTTAGTTTTGACAATCTTTTATATGAGAGCGGTGAATCCGCTAGGGCCGAGGTGGGTACCTTGGATCATATCGTAGATTGTCATACCAAAAAAGCTACTTCGGGTCAAGATGTGGTCCACGATCCTCCCGAGGTGGAATCACCCAGAGAGGCTTGAGAGGCCTCAGGTGATCCGGCGTCCACCTCGCATCGAGGTTGGCAGCCATATAACTTTGGCCCGTCGACAATGACGGCGGACAGGCTCCTGTCCCTAGTAACTCGGTATAGGCTTCCAAGCAACTTTGTCTATAGTCTTCCCTTAGGAAACTTTCCTTGGGAGCACGGTCACGACGAGATCGTGATCTTGGAGGAGCAACTCGCAACTGGTTTTTGTCTTCCACTTCACCCTTTGATTGTCGAAGTCATAAAACTTTTTAACATTACCATAGATCAGCTACACCCGAATTCCATTCGTAATGTACTAGAAACCATTTACCTCTTCAACAACTATAACCTTCCTCTTGACCTTGATATCTTTTCTTCCATTCTCTCAATAAAGAAAATTTCCTCCTGTGTTCTACCTGAACACAGGCAAACTTATTACCTATCACCTCGTCCAGGCTATAAACTCTTGCACGAGCTCCCAAATAAGGTCCCCGACCCATTGGAGGGGTGGCCTTTCCCGACCCACTGGAGGGCGGCCATTCAAGATCTCGGTGTCAGGTTGGACTTGAAGACAAGGGAAGCGCTCTGATCTTGGGCAGAGCTCGGTCTCAAGTTCATGGACTACGTGACCGAAGACAAGCTCGTGCATGCTGGTTTGAGTCCTGGTAGGTCGTCACTTGTTGTGTTCCCTTTGTTTTATTTCGGTGTCATTTTTGGTCGTTTGCCTTTGTTGCAGCAACCATGAAAATCCCAGCGGCCGAACTCTTCGGTAGCATGAAGAAGGGAAAGAAGAAGCGAGCTTCCAAAAGAGCTCGTATTGAGTCTCCATAGGCTGCCGTTCTAGAGCCTGAGCAGCCCTCCGCCGAGCAACCTCCCATGATCGATCTGGTCGAGGAGGAATCCGGGAAGGTCTCCCTACCCCACACGCCCGAGGAGGCGTCTTCGGAGCCTGCCCCTGCAACTGCTGCTTCTTTAGGCAGCGATGAAGCAACTTGGAGCATACTGACCCCGAAGTATAGCCTTCTCAAGAGCCAAAGCGCAGTATATGCCGAGGAGGTTGCTAGTTGGGCCGAGCTACTAGTCGCTTAGCTCGGAGCGCGAGCGGCTACCCATTGCATGGTGGTAAGTTCTGCCTTAGCTTCTTCAATTTTGTACTTAAAACTTTTCTTGTACTAACTCTTGTGTCCTTCTCTTGGCAGGTGAACTCTGCTATACATGTCCTGGCATACCAATCCGAGGTACATATGAAGTGAGCTCTTGCTGCTGAGTCTTCTTCCCGCGAGGCTCATGCCGAGCTAAACTTGGCCCGCAATGAAGTTAACCAATTAAAGAAAGATGCGCGGGCTAAAAAGGAGTTGATCACACTACTCATGTTCGAGAAGGAGGAGCTAACGAGGCAGAAAGCGGTGCTGAAAAGGGAGGTGGAGAACTTCGAGGCCCACGTAAAGGAGCGAACTGAGATACTCCTTCAAGCTGTGGAGGAGGCCAGAGTCAAGGCTATCGAGGAATACAAATCCTCGGAGGAGTACTAGAGGGAAATGATCGAGGTGGGGATGGAGAGCTACCGCAAAGGCTTGAAGCTTAGTAGGTGGCTGACCCGACGTGAATTCCTTCAGCTCGACCTTAGCGCCATCACTACTTTGAGGGTCATAGAGGAAATGGCTGCCGAAGCTGCTGAAGATCCGGACTCCAAAGCGGAAAGCGACAGCGAGCTGCTCGGTGACGTCGAGGAGACAGGTGCTGGTGAGTGTATGGACGCTCTTGCCGAAGCCTCGAACAAGGGGGAGGAGCATCGAGATGAATAGAGTTCTTTTATCTCCTATAGTGTACCTTGGGCCTTTGAGCTCGGTTTATAGTGACCTTTTTTTCACTTGTACTCGAAGTTTGAAATCAATGAAATGCACATTTTGACATCTTTTGTTCAAAAATATTCCGTGTAAATAACTCCCGAACTGGCGAACTAACCAAGTAGGAGTAGAAATGTGTAGGTTACCCTGAACTGTCGAGCTACCGAGCTGGACTACAAGTAGGGATAACCGAAATAACATTTTTCCAAGTGCAGGTTACCTCGAACTGCCGAGCTACCGAGCTGGACTACTAGTAAGGGTAACTTCACATAATGTACGTCGAGGTGAGCAGACATTGTAGGGTATATACCCAACCTGTCTGCGCATGGGCTACTTGCTTAGATGTCGATTGTCCCTTAGAGCTAGTGGGTCCAACCTATTATTATATGCCAAACTGGGCTAGACGTCGTAGGGTTTATACCCGAACTGTCTATGCCTTAGGCTTAAGGGGTGATTTGCCTATGCTGAAGAGGCGACTAAGACTTGTTTGCCCATATTGAAGAGGCGACTGGGACTTGTCTGCCCATGCTGAAGAGGCGACTGGGACTTATCGTAATGCCGAGGTCTTATGTTCGCTCGACATCATGGCCCTTCGTCCTCTGGGAGTGACTCGCAGTTCTCTCTTCAGTTCGGTGATCATAGGTAGTATCTTCTTAGGTTGCCGATTTTCCACGCTTGAGGTACTTGTTTCCCTTCCAAGGTCTCGAGCTCGTATGTATCTTCCCCAAATACCCATCTTACTCGGTACAAGCCTTCCCAGTTCAGTCCGAGCTTACCAACACCGGGCTCAGGTACCATAACCTTCCAAAGAACCAGGTCACCGACACAGAAGTGTCGCTTCTTGACCCGGGCATTATAGTACCGGGCTACTTTCTGCTGGTAAGCTGTAGTCCGGATGTATGCCAGGTTTTGTACTTCCTCCTCCAGGTCAAGGTTGCTATGGAGCTCGTCATTGTTTGTATCCTCGTCGTAGGCTTCTAAGCGTAGTGCTAGCACCTCAATTTTTGTTGGGATCACCGCTTCCGTGCCATAAGTGAGATTGAAGGGAGTCTCACCCGTGGTAGTCTTGATAGTGGTTCGGTAAGCCCATAGCACACTAGGTAGTTCGTCCACCCATAGTCCTTTTGCTTGAGCTAAGCGGGCTTTCAGTCCATGGAGTATGGCTTTGTTGATGACTTCTGCTTGCCCGTTTTCCTGGGGGTGTGCCACCGAAATGAAGTTTTGCTGTATTCCCATTTCAGCACACAAATTCTGAAACTTGATGTCCTCGAATTGCTTTCCATTGTCAAAGATGAGTACCCGAGGTAGCCCAAAGCGACATACTATATTCCTCTAGAAGAAATTTTTTACGTTGTGGGCAGTAATCGTCGTTAGGGGTTCTGCTTCCACCCACTTTGTAAGATAATCAACTGCTACCACTAGAAACCTCTTCTGTCTTATCGCAGGCGAGAATGGGCCAAGTATGTTGATTCCCCACTGTGCGAAGGGCCATGGGCTGGTAAGGTATTTGAGGTCGGCCGCAGGTCAATGGTGAATGTTGGCGTGCCTCTGACATTTGTCACACTTCTTGACTAGCTTGAGTGCGTCTGCCTTCATTGTGAGCCAACAGTAGCCTTGTTGAAGCGCCTTCTGGGCGAGAGCCCTACCCCCAAGTGTCTGCCACGCAGGCCTTCATGAGTGTCGCAGAGAACGAGCTCGGTGAGGGTCACAAGCAGCATAAGTAGGGAAGCATAAAGGATCTCCTATACAGTTGTCCATCTATAATGACGTACTTAGCTGACTAGCGCTCTACCCTTCTGGCTGCATTGCGATCTATAGGGAGGGTCCCGTGAAGCAGATAATTCGTGAGTGGATCAATCCAGCTCGGCTTTGCTTGTGCTACAGGAGCGAACTCTCCTACAAATCCCCCCCCCCCCCGAGAATGCTAGGCCGAGGTAGGCCCTCTATGTACATGGTCCACATGGTATTGTTGCTTGTGCTGGCTAACCGGGATAAGGCGTCAGCCTCAACGTTCTCGAATCTCGGGATTTGCCTGATGAAATAAGATATGAAGCCATGTAGGACCTCTCTGACCTTGGCCAAATAAGCAGCCATGGTGGGGTCGCAGGCTTCATATTCACCACTGACTTGGTTGACCATGAGCTGGGAGTCGTTGCAGATGATAAAGTGTTTAGCCTCTATTTCCTTCACTAAAGTGAGCCCGACTATTAATGCCTCGTACTCTACTTCGTTGTTGGATGCTACGAACCCGAACCAGAGCGCATATTCCAGCTTCACCTCGCTTGGCCGTACAAAATTATGCCCACACCACTTCCTTGTTGTTTGGACGAGCCGTCAACGTGGAGGATCTAGGGCTCCTCGTTCCAGGTCGGACCTGCTCTAACCAGGACTGGTGCCGCGCTGGTTGAAGTTTCCTTCGTGTGCTCGAGCTTGGCCAGCTCAGGGATTGCAGTGCTGAACGTACATTCTGCCATGAATTCGACTAAGGCTTGAGCCTTATTTGTCGTCCGAGGTTTGTATTGGATGTTGTACTCACTGAGTTCGATAGCCCATTTTGTCAATCTTCCAGACACCTCGGGCTTGAGCAAAATCTGCCTCAGAGGCTTGTTGGTGAGGATGACAATGGTGTGGGCTTGCAAGTATGGACGAAGCTTCCGAACTGCTATGACTAGTGCGTACGCCAGTTTCTCGATCTCCAGATACCTTGTCTCAGCATCCTGCAAAACCTTGCTAACATAGTAGATGGGTTGTTGGACCCGATCTACTTCTTTTATCAGTACCGAGCTAACCACCTCGTCACTTGTGGAGAGGTACACCTTTAAAATATCCTCTTCCTCAGGTCAGGTCAGAATCAGGATACTAGCTAGGTATCTTTTTAGCTCGCCGAAAGCAAGCTGACACTCCGTAGTCCACTCGAAGTCTTTGCTCTTCTGTATGGCCTTAAAGAAAGGTCGGCAGTGATCTGCCGACTTTGACATAAAACGGCTCAGAGCAACTATGCGACCATTTAGTCTCTGAACCTCGTTTAGTTTGTGAGGTGGTCTCATATCTAAGATGGCCTTTACCTTTTCGGGTTGGCTTCGATGCCACGTCGGTTGACTATGTAACCAAAAAATTTACCCGAGGTGACCCCGAAGACAAACTTGTTAGGATTTAATTTCATGTTGTACTTTCGTAAAATTTCAAAAACATATTGCAAATCATTTAATAAAAATTTTGAAAATTGGGTCTTAATGACCATATCATCTACATAACATTCAACTTTATTGCCGATTAACGACTCAAAAATTATGTTTACAAGTCTTTGAAAGGTTGCCCCGACATTTTTTAGTCCGAAGGGCATAACCTTATAGCAATACAATCCAAGCTCAGTTACAAAGGCTGTTTTTTCTTCATCGATAGGGTCCATCCTAATTTGGTTATAACCCGAATATGCATCCAGAAAGCTCAACAACTCATGCTTTGAGGTCGCATCCACTAGGTGGTCGATCTTAGGCAGCAGGAAACAATCTTTTGGACAGGTTCTATTCATGTCGGTATAATCGACGCACATGCGCCATTTACCATTGGCCTTTTTTACCAGAACTGGGTTAGCTACCCAGCTCGGGTAATGGACCTCCCTGATGAAGTCTGCCGCTAAGAGCTTCTCGATCTCTTCGTTAACTACCCTCCAACGCTCCGGGGCGAGGTTGCATTTTTTTGTCTAACGGGCCTAACTAAGGGATCAGTGTTTAGTTTGTGAGTTAGGGCTTTAGAATCTATTCTAGGCATTTCTCCCGCAGACCAAGTAAATACATCTAAATTTTTAAGTAAAAAACTTACCAGTTGAGAGCGAAGGGGTTCCTCGATCGAAGTACCAATATGTAGGGTCTTAGCTGGATCATTTGTTGAGACCGGGATGTGAATCGTCTCCTCTATCGGTGTAGCTCGCTCCTCGGCATACTCCATAGTCGCTCGAGCTCGACATCAGCCGCTAGTTTGGCTTTCCCTTTGAGGTCGGCGACGTAGCATTTGCGAGATTCGAGCTAGTCGCCTCGCACAACCCTTACTCCATAGTCTGTAGGGAACTTCATTGCCAATTAGTAGGTGGATTCTACCGCACATAGTACGTGCATAATGGGCCGACCTACTATGGAATTGTACGGGGAGGGAGTTGCGACCACTAAGAATGTTTGCTCAAACCTTACAATATTTGGCCACGTGCCGACCTCTACGGGTACCGAAACTCACCCTAGAGGTCTGACGCCTCACCGCTGAAGCCTACTAGAGGAGTATCCGTCGGCTTTAGATCGCTTGTCTAGAGCTGCAGCTTGTTGAAGGCATCTTTGAACAGAATGTCGATCGAGCTACCCGAATCCACTAGGACGCACTTGACTTTGAAATCATTTATCCTCAGCTTTATCACCAGGGTGTCATCATGAGGATATTGGATCCCGCATGCATCATCCTCTGTGAAGTAGATAGGGTCTTCAAGTCTGGGTCACTTCAGCGGGTTCTGCTCCTCATTTTCTAGTTCGTGAACTAAAGTTTGACCTACTGCCAAAGTGTAGTCTACGATGATGGTCCCGCCAGTAATCATGTTGATTACTTCGCGGATTGGCCTTCCTTCAGGCAACTACCATGGCGACTGCTCACTCTGTCTGCTACTGGACTTGGGAGCATTTCTTCTCTGGTCCCCCTATCAGTCTGCTTGCCGATCTGCTTGGTTTCTTTCTTCTCTTTGTATAAAATTTTTTAGATACATGCGATGAATGAGCTCCTCGATCTCGTTGCGGAGGTTCCTACAATTCTCTGTACTATGCTCATGGTCTTTATGAAAGTGATAGTAAACATTCCTGTTCCTGGTGGCGGGATCTCCCCTCAACCGAGGTGGCCACTTCACATAGGAGGAGTCTTTGATTGCCATAAGGATTTCTCCTTGCTTCGCGTTGAGGGGTGTATAGCTCATCCTTTCAATAGGTAGAGTTCTGGAATGCTGACCTGACTTACGAGATCGCGAAGGAGATCGGCTCCCAGACTTGTTTCCTCCCCTGGTGGGGGACTTACTCTTTCTTCTCTTGTTCCAGTCATTACCTGTGTTGTCACCTTCTCTTTTTCTTTTTTTTTTTCTATTGGATTATCAGTCATCTGATTCATCTCTTCCTCTTCCCGATGAACTGATCGGCGAGCTTGAGGAATTCTGTGATGTCTTTCGGCTTGTTGGCCACCACATGCCATTTGAACTCCCTGTGAGTTATACCCTTCTTTGCTGCCGTGAGCCTCACCACTTGGTCTAGGTCGGGGATCTACAGGCAGGTGTCATTGAAGCATTTGATGTAACTTTTGATGAACTCCCATTCTCTTTGAACTGCATTGAGGAGGCTTTCTTGGGACCTCAAACACTTCTTGTTGGTGATGAAGTGCGAGGTGAACAACTCCACGAATTGCGCCCAACTCTTGATTGTTCCTGGTGCGAGGTTTCGGTACCATGTGCGAGCTACTCCTTTAAATGTGGTGGAGAAAGCCACGCACATGCAGGGCTCGTCATCCCCGGCTAGGTGCATCTGGGACTGAAAGGAGTCTACATGGTCATTAGGATCAAAAGATCCGTCATACTTGTCGAGGGGAGGCATTTTGAAGTCCTTGGGCATTGGGGTCGCCAATAGCTCAGAGGAAAGAGGGGACAACCTGGAGAGAAGAGGAGCGGTCTTTGTGGCTACTGAGCTCGCCTCCTCTTTACCTTTTACTTGTTCCTACTGATTGAGCCTTGCGAGCTAGCTGTTCTGAGCTGAGGTTCGGCGTGCCTTACGACACCTTCACTGCTGCTTCTTTGTCGGCTTTTCATTGGTACTGCTAACCTCTGTGTAGTCTAGTACTGTTCTGCTGCGAGGTAGCTCTTGGCTCCCTAGACGTTGGGTCTGACTGCCATTGATGGAAGGGCCTTTCCTTGAGTTCGCAGCTAGAACTCCGAACCGGTTACCTGCGAACAAACCACCTTGATGCGAACGCAGAGGAAGAATGGCTCTGGCGGGCTGAGTGTCTCCGGACCTGTTTCCGAGGTTATCTTGCGAAGCAGGCGGAGTGATGTGCCCGTCCCTCCTTCCACGAGGTGAGACTTGGCTCCTTAGAGGGACTGGGACCTGTGAAGTCTCCTCTTCTCGATGGGGAGATCGAGTGATATCTTGCATGCGAGGTCGGTTCTGTTGAGTTGCTGGGTGCCGGGGTGGAGCCGGCTACTGGCTTTGCGGCAGTGGAGGGAACTACTGCTGGTAGAACTAGTGAAACATCTATTGCCAGTATTGTTGGAATTGTTGGACCTATTGCATTTGGACCTGAATGGCCCGCATACAGTGTACCAGGTCATCGAACTAGGATTGCCTGACTCCGGGGGGAACCACAAATGGTTCAGCGAAGGTCGCGCCAACTTTAGGAGGGAGTGGTGCGTTTACCTACGTAGAAGCTTGCGGCATGGTTAGTGTTGGAACCCCATCCACAGTGAGCGGTATGGTGAACTGACCGATGCTGACTGATGGAAGTTGAGGTTGCCCCCCAGAGACGTTCATTTCAATGCTCTGTCCGACGTGACTAGAGGATGCCCTTGATTTCAAATGAGCTGTTGAATGTGGAGAAGGCTTTTTGTAGCGATTGCCACAGACAGCGCCAATTGATGTTGCGCGGTCTGATTGCTCCCTTCTGGAGAATGATCTGGCTTCCAGTCGGACAACGAGCTAGGTAAATCTGCAAAATAAGACGAGAACCCGGGGTGGCTAGCCCGTCGAGGTCGCTCTGATGCTTAAGTTAGTAAGCTGTTTGCGAGCTGAAATAGCTTTGAATGTAGAGAGCTAGAGAGCTAGAGAGCAGAGAAATCACGTGTACCTTGAGCCATCGAGGTTGGAGCTTTCATATAGTTGAGTCCTCGTGGGTTTTGCGGATCGGTTCCGAGATCTTCATCACGATGGGATCTGTTTTCACTTTAATTGGAGGATAACATTATCAACTGATAAGGCTTATCAATTCCACCCAAACCGGGCGGGGATGATATAAAGCTTGCCGTTACACGGCATGATCCTGTGAGGTTTGGAATCCGTTGGAGGGATTTTCGGGATCATCACGTAGAGGTCTGAGTTGGTATCCCCGAGTTGATGCTTTTTAGTTCCGAACTGGATTGAATGCCGAAGTGCCTTGGGGTCGAGGTTATCCTGTTGCGATCTTGTACCGAGGTGATCTCGTCCTAAGGTGACCTTGTCCCGAGGTGGTTGAATATCCGAGCTTGATCTGTTGCGGACTAGGCATGTCAGGCTGAGTTGTCATCTTAGTCAAGTCGTGTCCACGTGTCCTCTTTTTACTAGGTCGGGCCAAATCATCCTTCATCAGTACTAGAGTAAACATGTAAGCTTTTCTCCTAAAAGCCTGAAAAACTATCAATGTTAGTGGTACTAATCTACCATAATATTGATACGTTACCTAATTCAGGTCCAGTTGTCTTTTTGGCTAAAAGAATATTTATTGCAAATATTTTTTGGTTATTTAAAAAGCATGATATGCTACCTAATTCATGTCGATATTTGTATTTTTGACTAGAAGAATATTTATTGCAAATATTTTTCTATCCAACACAAGATAATGTGTTATGTACAAGAGGCAACAAAACTAGAGCTGTAAGATGGGTCCAGCCCAGCTCAGCTTCAGTCAGGGCAATAACCGTTTTAACAGTCTTTATAGCCTTGCGTTAGGAATATCTCCGTACTTATGTGTCTTATTTTATGGGGAGATATTCCCAATGCAAGGTGGCAAGAGGTTGTTCGAACGGTGTGAGCATGGGCTTGCATTGATTGAAGCCAAACTCAGTCTGGCCACCCATAGGCTAGCATGGCCCAACATGGCTCACCTATCCAAAGCTAGGAGTGGCAATTTTTCACCCAACCTGCTGAATCCACCCAACCCACCCATTTATTTGGCGGGTTGGAAATGGGTTGGATTGTAGATAACCATTGGGTTAACCACTAAAGATACAAGTATTAATTCCTTAACCATTTTTTATTTTATTCATTTGAATGAAATAATTTATAATTAATGCATTAATTTTCTATTAGTTATTGACTAAAATTAGTTTTGTTTCGAATTAACACACTTCACCCAGATTGACATAAATCCAAATCAACTTGACCCAAGTCTGGACCAGCTCAACTTGGTCTAAATATGAACAGACCTGATCACCTCGGTTCGGTTCGTTAGGGTCGGCCAGCCTAGTCTAAACCTGACCAGACTTAGGGCAAATCGATACGGGCCAACTCGAATACAAAACAGGTCCGCGTGAGCTGGTTTGGTCTAAATTCCGACCCCATCCTGACTCGAAGCCCACCCGAATCTGAAGCAATCTGATTTAATTCTCTCGACCCGCTTCGAGCTAGTCGGATCGGTCCCAAACCCGTGCATAAACCTGATATAGGCCAGTCCATGTCAATCCGCCATTGACTGAATCGGTCTGGTCTGGTCCAATAGGATTGATCCAAATTTAAACGGTTCAACCACCCTTGATGTGATTAGCTTGAAGACAATCCAATTAGATAGTTCAAGTTGGTCTGACCGGTTTGAACCTAAGTGGTTCGATCAAACTTGAAACCCGAACATAATCAAATGGTTTCACCACTTGTGTAAAAATAACATGCATATAATGTGATTTGAACCTTCATCACTTATGTAAATAGAAAATACTATTACCACCAAGCTATAACCAACTTATTTGTTAAGAGGGAGTTAGTTTTTTATTTTAGTACATAAATATAAGATTAATGTGTTTCGGCTGGTTGGATTGGGTTAAAGCGGGTTTGGGTTGAACCCAACCCATTTAATTTTATATAACTGGGTCATTAATGGGTTGGCAGGTTAGATGGGTTGGGTTGAACCCAACCCATTTAATTTTCTATAACTGGGTCATTAATGGATTGGCAGGTTAGATGGGTTGGGTTGAGTTTTGAGGCCAATGGGCCTGCATGACACGCCATTGGAAATTAGCCCATGTCGGGCTAGCATAGTACTGCTCGCGTGCCAACTTGGCATGAAGCCTACACATGTCATCCTATCTGAGGAATATAGCCATTGGGGACTCCAATGGCTATTTTCAACTTTTCGGGAAAATTTACAAAAATAACCCCCAATAATTATAAACTATTTGTGTATTTGTGTACTTTACCTTAGGGCAAAAAATGACTTAAATGTGTTCCCAACAATTACATAACAACTGCAAGAAAAAAATAACTACATAGCAATTAGTTTGGGAGGACATCTTGGTAAAGTGATTAATTAACTTTTGAAAGACCAAAGTACCCCTCTGAACAACTGTGAGTAACTAGTTTATGAGGGTTTTTTGATTAATTGAATTCACAACTCTTATAAATACTCTTACCATCCCTCATTCTCATTGCATAAACTCTCATACTCCACATATACTTACATATTTTCTCCTACTCTCTTAGTTTCTTATTCCATAGTCCCTAATTTTCTTTATTTAAAGTGTCAACACGGAGAAGATTTGCTCAAGTGTTTCAAATAACAATTTGATTTGTTCAAGTGTTTCAAGTTAACAATTCGAGAGGTTTAGAAGTTTCATTAGTTGAAATCAAGTTGGATACTGAATTGGCAACTGAGTAAGAAGTATTTAATTTTTTTTCTGAATTTTAGGATTTTATTATTTTAATATTTTATATTTAAGGAAAATTACATATCAGTACCCTGTACTTTGGACCTAATCTCACTTTGGTCCCTGAACTTCATAAGGTGTGAATCCAGTACCTAAACTTTGGATTGAATTGGTGACCACGGCATGTATTTTACAGCCATCTACTACACCAACGAGACTGGTACAGGCCTCGAGAACTGAAGTGAAAGTGTAATCGTCGCCGTCGGGGTCGGGGGAACTTGATGCGTACACTTGGATTGCTCACTCAACATCAAACCAACCTTCTCTGCTTCTCGCTCTTTGCTCTGCCTGCGTTAGCCTTTCAATCTCTTGCTTACTGATCAATCGGCTTGATCTGTCTATGACGGCATTGCACTCCGTACTGGGCTGGAGTCTTTTTGTCCTTGAAGAACACCGGTGATTACACTGACTCTGGTTTGCTGGCCATCTCTCATGGCTGCCCAAGGCTGGCCAAATTCGAGGTTCAAGGATGCAATAACATCACAGAGATGGGAATGAGGAATTTGCGGCTGGCATGCTTCGGAAAACACTAGTTGATGTGAAAATCTCCTGCTTCTACAAATTCGGGACAGGATCCAACAAGATTCCTAGCACTAAGGCCGTCCCTCGACATGCTTTCGACCTTGATGAATCTGCAGAGTAACCCAGCACATCCAATTGCTATGATGGGTTCGTGAATGATAGTCCCAAGAAGAAATGCAGATACGCCGACCGTTCTCATATTCTCAGTAATGGCTATTACGGCAATGAGTTCAGTATGTGATAATTCATCTAATAACTGCCTTGAAATTAGTTTTGCTAGTTCAATTAGTGCAGATCAATCAAAGCTGAAGCCGTCCCAATTCCCAAATGGGCTCTTAATAGAAATAGCTATCCCTTTACACGATCACCATTTATAGTTTTATCTCAATTGAACTCTCATGAATGTCACTCTTCACAATAAGAAAGTGAGTGGGACTTGTGACTATCATTCGTCATTTCCCCAAATTCTCTAATCCTTATAGGGGTGGCAAATGGGTGGATTGGATTGGGTTGAGTTAGGGTGGAATACCAATCCACCTATATTGACCCACCAACCCACCATGATCCATCATCAATCATTGTTAAAGGGTTATAATCCACCCTATCTTTAATCCATTATGTCCCATTCATATTGACCCTTAACCACCATCACCCATACTAAACCATTTATCTTCACTTATAAATACAAAAATGAGTCGAGATGACCTGTATATCCAAAATAATAAATTGAGAGAATAATCTCTCTCAAGATTGCCATGTGACAAAAATGAGTCTGATCAACTCGTATACCCGAAAATGCAAAAATTGCAGATAAATGCAAAAAATGCAAAAAAAAAATCCCAAAAAATGTAGGAAAACACAAAAAAGACAAAAAAAAAAAAACAAAAAAAAACTAAAACATTACATAAAATTCAGAACTTTTGTAGAAAAAATCAGAAAATATGCAAAAAATACCAAAAAATTGTAGGGAATGCATGAAAAACACCAAAGAATGCAAAAATTATGTAGAAAAGCACCAAAAAAATCGTAAAAAAATGCAGAAAAAATACCAAAAATTTGCAAAGAAAATGTAGAAAATACATAAAATGCAAAAAATACAAAAGTTTTATAAAAGTGCTTTCGCAAAAGTATTTTTTATGAAAGTACTTCTACAAAAATACTTCTATAAAAATGCTTTCATAAAAGTTCTTTCAAAAAAAATTCTATAAAAATGCTTTTGTACTTTCATAAAAGTGCATTCGTAAAAGTATATTTATAAACAAAAGTACTTTTATAAAAGTGATTTTATGCTTTCAGTACTTTAATAAAAGTGCTTTTGTGTAAAAGTACTTTTGTAAAAGTGCTTTCATAAAAGAACTTTTATAAAAGCACTTTTATGCTTTCATAAAAGTGTTCTCAGAAAGTACTCTCATAAAATGCATTAGTGTAAAAGTATTTTTGGAAAAGTACTTTCGTAAATGTACTTTTATAAAAGTACTTTTGTCAAATTGCATGCCAATGCAAAAGTTAATAAAATCTATTTAATTTCACTTTTAATCTCAAAATGAAATGTGGCATGCTGATTTGAAAGTCTAATGAGATGTGGCCATGGTAGGAGGCATGAGTTTGAAATTGAATTACTACAACTTCTAGTTTTTGAGATTTGGTGAGTATAGATAGAATTGACTTTGACCAAATCTGTGCGACCAACTCATCTTGGCCCTAATGGGTACCCTCAACCCAACCCACCCTAATCCTTTTCTACTGACCCTAATGGGTTACTTGACCCATATCGACCCACCAATAGAGTGGGTGGGTTGGGTGGGTCAAATGGGTTAGGGACAAGATTGCCAACCCTACTAGCAGATCTAGAAAGCACGGTGTGAGGTGATCTTCAACAAAAAATCTCTCAATCTGTTTACCATTGCAAACAATCTTCTCCATTTTTAGATCTTGAAAACAATTTGAATTTGAGGCTCAAGACCAAATCCCTAGTACAAATGTTGGTTTGTCTCCTTCTCTTTAGATCTAGGTATGACCTCCCCCTACATATTAAGATAAATTTCGTTGGAGCAACATCTTCTACCAAATCCAGGGTTGGTTTAATAGCAAGAGATCATTGGGGTTCACTCATAATAGCTCGTTCCATCGCCTTCCCTCTTTGTTCATCTGTGGAGATAGAAGCTTTGGCCTTAAATCAAGCACTTGGGAAACCAAGTGATAGACACCATGGACAAGAAAGATTTTAACATTTCATCTTTTTATATTTGGTCCATAGTTCCTGATTTCTTACTTACTTCATTTCTCTAGGATTGTACACTGAACTAACTTTTGAATGAATTGCCTTTTTCTTGGCATAAAAAGTTGATTATAGGATCGGGTGTTAGGATCGGGTGTCAGCACCTGATTTTTGTTCAGTGCCTCGCCTAACCTTTAACTCACCTAAACATCTGATTAGACCCTTCCAATCTCCCCAAAACACCCTAAAAAGCCAAAAAACCCGAATTTCATCCCAAGAGCCCTCAGATTCATCGCTAAACCTATCTGATACCTATCTGATGGCCCTGATAAACCCCTACTTACACCTCAACCATTAGATTAGACACAACCATCAGACCCAAGACCTCCCAAAACACTTACCCATGAAATTTCAACCCAAAATTCCCTCATTTATCCCTTCATCAAGTAAATGTTCCATTTTGATGCCTCTCGTTAGACTAAACACTCGAAACCCAGAACCTCTTCATCTTAACACATCCAAACCAATCAGACATTAAACTCCGGATACATCAAAATACCCTCCCATAAAGTTTTAACCCTAGATTCCCCTATTTGCCCTTCTTCCCCCTTTTCCCTTTCTCTATTCCATTTCTGCCTCGAACTCAATGACGATCTCCTCTCCGATCTCTTATCGCCGATCTCTCTTCCTTCTTTTTCTTCTTCTCTTTCCTACATTTCCCCTCTTGTTCTTGTTTTCATTATTGCTGTTGCAACATAGGGGTGGCCATGAGCCAAGCTCGAACCCAATTTATAGGCTCGATTAATAAACGAGCCGAGCTTGAGCCTAATAGAGCTCGGCTCGTGAGGCTTGGGAATCGAGCTCGAATATATATATATATATATATATATATATATATATATATATAAAATAAAATTATAAAAAATAATATATATAATAAAAGTATTATAATTATTAATTATTATAATTCTTAATTTTTTGAATATCAAATGAAATATTTTTTATATATAATTTTTATTTTTATAAAATATTTTTCTCAAGTCGAGCTCGAACTCGAGCCGAGCTCTAGCTTACGCTTAAGGTTCTAGCTTGAACCAAACCAGAGCTCGAGCCGTGTACTACCTTAGCGAGCCGAACTCGAGCATCGTACTATTCGGCTGGGCTTGGCTCGAATCCACCCCCGGCTATAAGAAGCGGCAGATCTCATCCGCATACAAAATCGGAAGTGGTAGGGAACCCACCACCGACCTCTCTCCCTTCTATCTTTTATTATTCATTTTTTTTTTCTTTTTCCGCTCCTTCCCATAGTTGTCACCCTCTGAATCACCACCGAACCAGTGGTAGTGATGTCATTCTTCCTCTCCCTCTCTCCTTCTTCTCTATCCTCTTTTTCATTCCCCCTCTCTCCTATTATTTCTCTCACTATTTGCCCTCTCGCACTCTGTCACCACCGAACATAGTTGCCCTACTTGTCATTGTTTCCACCGACCAGATAGGGCAGAGTCGTTGTAGTCATCACTTGAGTTGCTATCCTTGCGGCTAGAAACTTGTCTTACCTCCGTCAACCTCCCGACGGAACTATTCCAAAGCAGCTGTTATCTGAGGATGAATAATCTGAGATCAAAGTTTGTCTTGAGATCTCCCATCTCTGTTCTCTAGCTTCTCAAGATAAAGCGTGCCCAACTCCACCGTTCGAACTCGAAATCTATGATCGAAAGTTGTGTCTCATTGCGTCAACGTTTAGGCCGATATATCTTCAGGTAAGTCCGGTTATACTTCACATTGTAATTAGTTCGTAGTTTTTCTTTTCCGTTGTTGAGCTTGGAATTTGGAAGAGAAGGAACCAATAGAGCTGATTTTCCAAACAAACCCTTGTAAGTTCTTAGTATCGACTCAGTCCGGCCATGGTTTTCTCGTGTTCTCTTTTTAATTATGCATATCCAACCGTCTGGGTCAACTACGGTTTGAAAACATTGGTCACTATAATGGGAAGGACATTAACTCATTAAATCAATCCCATTAATTAGTTAATGGAATCTAAAAATAAAAAATGTTTGAAACAAAAAAAATTCTCTCATCTCCATTTGAACTTTCAAAGAGTAGGACACTAGAAACCTAATCCACTTGGGGGGTGTTCTATAGCGTAGACGAGAAATTGGTTAGTGTGTTTTTTTTCTACACCATGGGTGTGGTGTGGATGAAAACAAACCACACTCCAACAAGGTAGTTGTTCTACACTGTAGACAAAAATGTGTGGACTGATCCACACCACACTTCCATGAGTGTTCTACAAGGTGTGGCATATTTCAGTCTGCACATTGCATTTGATTCTATGCATCTCAACTACAACACTTGAGATAATCTATGTCGTTAATCATTAAAAAACAATATATTATTTTTTTGTAATATACATAATAGAAAAATATTAGTAAATTGCCAAGGATTTTAATAGTTAATAAAAATAATATTAGTAATAATTAATAATATTAAATAACATATAATGATATTAATATTAATTAAAAACAAGTAGTAATATTAATTGATGGAGTGCGATCTGGCCGGTCTTAGCTGTCCACGACCTTGCTTCTGAACGGGGTAGCAGGGAACTTGAAACGGAGGAGATGAGGAAGCTCCGGGGGGAACCCGGTGTAGAGGCTCCGAAGCTCAAGTTAGAATCCTTCAAAAGCAAGATAATACCAGATAGCGCAAAGTTTTGCATACCTTGTTTGTTGGGGGCAGGGGGCTCTTATAATCACTTCGTGCACTCGCCCCGAGGTCCTTGTCAGTTTGGGTATGATTACCCTTGTGCTTGTCAATTCGGCTGTCGTCCTTTCTGCTGGGACAGAACCGTCACTGCCCAACCGTCTCTCTAACTGGAGATGGCGGTGTCAGTGGCGGTGGCAGGTGGCCGTTTAGAGTACGGCCGCCAAACGTCAGATCCCAAGTCAGTCAGGTTCGGCGCCCTCGGGCACGGACTTCCTCAGTGTCAGGCATGGTACGACTTGTTTGGTTTAGTGCCCAGAAGGTGATGCGGAGTGCTGAGCGAGGCGAAGTCTTGAGCTCGGAGGTATCTATAGGGCAGGTCAGTTCGGCGAGGTGTATCCCGAACTGTTACAAGGCAGGCCAGTTCGGTGAGGTATATCCCGAGCCGTTACAAGGTTGGCCAGTTCGGCAAGGTATATCCCGAGCTGTTACGAGTCAGAGGTCGGGCCAAATCTTCCTTCATCAATTGCCCCCCACTCCTCGCGCCAAGGGTCTTGCCATGGTGCGGGGAGTTTCGCGAGGTAGCAGTGGATTTGTCCCGTCCTTCGAATCTTGATTGCGCGAGTTGCTTTTGCTAGGGTTCTTCGGTTTCCGAGAAGGCTGGAAATTCGCGCCGCTGATGGTTGTGACAGCGCGCGTTTTAAATTTCAAAAATTCGCGCCGCTGGGACGTGACAACGGGTCATTCAAAAAGGCATGCCACTGCTGTACGTGCGCGGGCGACTGTCAGGGAGACGTGTGGCGCATTAGTTTCGGAAAGACGCGTGTCGAAGCGACGTTGGTTTCAAAAAGACGTGCGCTGCCATTTCGCTTTTTTCGGAAAGATGTGCGCCAATCACGTCTCGACCTTATGGGACGTGCGGTCAGTGAAAACGTGGGCCGTCGGATCATCTTCGATCTGCACGGTCGATTCTTGGTTACTGTAGCTATAAATAGTGGGGGACCCCAGTCGGTTTGTCACTTCTGCGGTTTGTCTACTGAGCTCGCGTCCAAGTTTTTTCCAGCTCGCGTCAAGGCTGGTTATATAGCCTTCACGGTTCTTTGGCTTGTTCCAGTCTCCGGAGCCTTCAAACTTTCTTCCGGTGAGTACTTTCTTGAATCCATCTTTTCCCCAATGTCTAGCTTTGATAGCTCAGATGATTCTTCAAGTAGGGCCGACGTAGGTTCCACCAACCGAGCCGTGTCCCCCGACTGCCTCAGTGATCCTGAGGTGGAACTTGAGGACTATGAACCAGTAGGCCGAGCCGCTTCGGGCAGTTTGGCGTCTACCTCCCGCCGAGGTTGGATGCTAGACAGGTTTGGTCCTTCGACCATGACGCCTGAGGGGCTTCAATCCATACTTGTGTCTTACAACCTTCCTGGGGGGTATACATATTTTATTCCTTCGGGTAGCTTTCCTTGGGAACACGGTCCTGATGAGATCGTGATTTTTCGAGAGCAGCACGCTGCAGGGTTGCGACTTCCTTTCCATCCCCTTCTCGTCGAAGTCATAAACCACTTCGGTGTCACCATTGGCCAAATTCATCCAAACTCTACTCGAAACCTGGTGGGGACAGTTTCCCTTTTTTGCGAGCAGAACTTCCCCTTGGACTTAGAGATATTCTCCTCTATCTTGATGCTCAAGAGACATGCGGGTTCTCTTCCTGGGGGAAAACGGGCATATTACCTTTCTCCTCGCCAGGGTTTTAAGCTTCTGCACGATCTTCCTAATAAGGTCCCGGCGTGGAAGCGGGACTACTTCGGCGTGCGAAGTGCACAAGGATGGCCCTTTCAGACCGGGTGGGGTGAGGCTGCTCCTGATTTAGGTGTGACTCTCAATAAAGAGACGGTGAAGGGCCTCCGACAATGGGCACGACAAGGTTTAAAGTGCCACCACTACTTAACGGAGGCCAAGCTTATTGCGGCCGTCCTGAGTTCGGGTAGGTTTCTAGCTATGCGGTTTCTTGCTTGCTCTGTTCTTTTCATTTTTTCTGATGTCGAACTCGTTTCTACAGGTGTAATGGACACAGAGAGAACTCGTGGGGGGCGTCTGTTCCAAGGTATGAAGAGGAGGAAGCGGGTCGCCAAGCGAACTCGTACCGAGCTGCCCCTGGATGATGAGCCCCAAGTTCCAGACCACACACCGGAGGATCTGCCCAGGGAGCCCGAGGTGACTCCACCGATGCACGAAACTGCCGGGGCGCCTTACGCTGAGACCACTCATACGGGCGCTCCTGCATACTCAAGTGCTCCTGCTCACTCCGGGTCTGCTCATACGCGGGCTGGGCCCTCGGGCTCGGGAGCTCAAGGGGAGTTTAGGAGCGTGTTGACGCCTACGCTCTTCAGAAGAGTAGGGAGGCTACTTTTCCTAAGGAGATCGCGGTGTGGACCGATCTTCCCTTGAATCAGGTCGCCTGCCGCTCCGTAACACATGCCATGGTGGTAAGTTAGATTTCGTCTGCCTTTTTCATTTTCTGTCACTTCTGCTGTTATTGCTCACTTGTTTCTTTTGGTAGGTGAATTCTTCAATTCATGCCTTGGCGGCCCAAGTGGAAAGGAGCTCGCGACAGGCACGAGTTGCTGAGGCTGCCGCTCATGCTGCTGAAGAAGCTTTCCGTGCTGCAGAGGCAAATACCCGGGCTGCTGAGGCGGCTGCTTACGCTGCTGAAGAGGCTGCTCGCGTCACGATGGCCAGGCAGGCAAGGTCTCAGCGTGATGCCGAGGCCATGGGGGTAGTTGTCAAGCATATGGCGGACTTGAAGTTGGATTTGCAGTATCAAGTTGAATATCTTCAGGAGGACATCAGGGAGAGAACACATATTTTTTCCCAAGGCATTGAAGACGCCAGGAAGAAGGCAGGTGGATGATCCGGAATACGTACCCCGACCTCGATGTTAGTGCCATATCCACTTCGTGTATAACTCAGGAGATGGCCAATGCTGTCGATGGCGAGCCAGACTCTAAAGGAGAGGCAGGGCCTTCGGGTGTTGTTGAAGTGCCTTCTGATGGCTAAGAAGTGGCTCCGGGCATGTGATTTTTTCTTTTTTTCTTTTGTAAGTCCTTTCTGATGGCCAATGTACTCCTATTTCTTGCAATGGAATAGTTATTCTTTTTGCCCGTGTTCTTTTTCCCCGAACTGATTCTTTGTCGATGCCACTTTGTCCTGGTTATTATACTTCCGCGGCCTGTTCTGCCGCGAAGGCCTTTTTTTTTTGTAAGTCCTTTCTGATGGCCAATGTACTCCTGTTTCTTGCAATGGAATAGATATTCTTTTTGCTCGTGTTCTTTTTCCCCGAACTGATTCTTTGTCGATGCCACTTTGTCCGGGTTATTATACTTCTGCGACCTGTTTTGTCGCGAAGGCTTTTTTTTTTTTGCAGCGAACTAGTTTTTTGCCGAGCTGATAATATGCTCGACTTCTTTGCTTGTTTACGCCGAGGTTCCTCTTGGCTTGCATCGTGGCACATAGGACCTGATTTCGTCCACTTCTCTTGGTGGTTTATAGGTAGTATCGCCTTAAGTTCATGATGTTCCACGCTCGAGGTACTTGTTTGCCTTCCAAGGTTTCGAGTTCGTATGCCCCCCCGAGCGCTCTTTTTACTTTATAGGGCCCTTCCCAGTTTGGTCCAAGTTTGCCCACGCCGGGTTCGGGCACCATAATCTTACGAAGGACCAGGTCGCCGACTTGGATGCTTCGTTGCTTTACTCTACTATTGTAGTAGCGAGCTACCTACTGCTGGTATGCCGCTGTTCGGATGTGCGCGAGGTCCCTTACCTCGTCCAATAGGTCAAGGTTGGTACGTAACTCATCTCCGTTCGTCCGATCGTCGTATGTTTCTAGTCGCAATGTTGGTACTTCGATTTCTGCCGGGATCACTGCTTCAGTGCCGTAGGTGAGGTTGAAGGGGGTTTCTCCCGTGGCGGTTTTTTCGGTAGTTTGGTGAGCCCATAAGACACTTGGTAGCTCTTTGGCCCACAATCCCTTAGCTCGATCCAGACATGCTTTCAGTCCGCGCAGGATGGCTCTGTTCATTACTTCCGTCTGACCGTTGTGCGCGACTGACGTGAAGTTTTGTCGAATCCCCATGTTCTGGCACCACTCTTGGAACTTGATATCCTCGAACTGCTTGCCGTTGTCGGAGATTAGTACCCGAGGTAACCCGAAGCGACATACTATGTTCTTCCAAAAGAAGTTCTATATGTTTCGAGCCGTAACAGTTGCCAGAGGTTCGGCTTCTATCCACTTTGTAAAGTAATCTACTGCAACAACTAGGAATTTTCTTCCACCTATTGCTGGTGGGAATGGCCCCAGGAGGTCGATGCCCCATTGTGCAAAGGGCCATGGGCTGGCGAGGTATTTGAGGTTGGAGGCAGGTTGATGGTGGATATTGGCGTGCTTCTGACACTTGTCGCATTTTCTGACGAGCTCGACAGCTTCTGCCTTCATCGTTGGCCAGTAGTATCCTTGTCGAAGTGCTTTTTGGGCGAGTGCTCTGCCCCCCAAGTGTCCGCCGCACAGGCCTTCATGAGTGTCGCGGAGTACAAACTCGGCTTCGGCAGGTCGCAGACAACGCAAGTAGGGGAGCGTGTAGGACTGTCGGTATAACCGTTCGTCTATTATGACGTATTTGGCTGCCTGGCACTGCACCATCTTGGCCGCATTGCGTTCTGCAAGAAGGGTTCCGTTTATCAAGAAGCTCACGAGTGGGTCGATCCAGCTCGGCTCTGCCTCCAAGACGGGAGCGACCTCCTCTGTCCCCCCGAGAATACTAGGCCGAGGTAAGTCCTCTATGTAAACAGTTCTCATGTTGTTGTGACTTGTACTGGCTAAACGGGACAGGGCGTCGGCCTCAGTGTTCTCTAACCTTGGGATTTGCCTGATGAAGTGTGACTGGAAGTTGAGTAGGTCTTCTTTTACTTTGGCCAAATATGCGATCATGGAGAGCTCGCGTGCTTCATACTCGCCTGTAACTTGGTTGACCACGAGCTGAGAATCGCTGTAGATGACCAAGTGTTTTGCCTTTACCTTTTGCGCTAGGTCCAACCCGGCTATCAGTGCTTCGTACTCTGCCTCGTTGTTGGATGCCGCGAACTCAAAGCGTAGTGCGTATTCTAATTTTGTGCCGCCCGGGCCGCACAAGACTATTCCAGCTCCGCTGCCTTGCCGGTTCGAGGAACCATCCACGTGAAGGATCCAGGGCTCCTCATCCCAATTCGCGCTTTGCTTGACCAGGAGAGATGCCACACTAGCTGCTACTTCACGGGGTTCGAACTCTATGGGCTCGGGAGCTCCGGGTTCGTCCGAACTAGGGTCCTCGGGCTTGACCTGTGGGGCTTCGTGGCTGAAAGTGCACTCGACGATAAAATCTGCCAAAGCTTGGGCCTTAATAGCGGTTCTTGGTTTGTACTGAAGGTCATACTCGCTGAGTTCGATGGCCCATTTCGTCAGTCGACCGGAAACCTTGGGTTTGAGTAAAACTTGTCTCAGAGGTTTGTCAGTCAGGACGATGACGGTGTGAGCCTGGAAGTATGGGCAGAGTTTCCGAGCTACTGTCACTAGGGCGTATGCTAGTTTTTCTATCTGTGGGTACCTTGCCTCTGCTCCCTGCAAAATTTTACTAACATAATAGATGGGTTGCTGGACCCGGTCTGTTTCTTTTATTAGTACCAAACTGACCACCTCGTCGCTTGCTGAGAGGTACAGTTCTAAGACCTCGCCCACCTCGGGCCGAGCTAAGGTCGGCACACTAGCGAGGTAACCTTTTAGCTCGTCAAACGCGAGCTGACAGTCCTGGGTCTACTCGAACCCTTTGCCTTTGATTGCCTTGAAGAAGGGTAGGCAGCGGTCTGCTGATTTGGACATGAAGCGGCTTAGAGCGGCTATGCGACCGTTTAGCCTCTGAACCTCTTTTACTTTCCGAGGTGGTCTCATATCTAGAATGGCTTTTATTTTGTCTGGGTTGGCCTCAATACCGTGCTGATTGACAATGTACCCTAGGAATTTGCCCAAGGTGATGCCGAAGACACATTTGTTGGGGTTCAATTTCATGCTAAACTGACGCAGGATTTGGAAGACAAAATTTAAGTCTTGTATTAATTCTTGTGAAAACTGAGTCTTGACGACCATGTCGTCTACATAGCACTCTATTTTCGTGCCAATTAGGGGCCAAAATAGCCTATTTACAAGTCTTTGGAAAGTCGCCTCAGCATTTTTTAGTTCGAAGGACATGACCTTGTAGCAATATAGGCCAAACTCGGTTATGAAGCTGGTTTTTTCCTCATCGAATGGGTCCATCCTGACTTGGTTGTAGCCCGAGTAGGCGTCCAGGAAGCTTAGCAACTCATTTCTTGAGGTCGCGTCCACTAGGCAGTCAATTCTGGGGAGGGGGAAGCAATCTTTCGGGCAAGCTCGGTTCAGGTCGGTGTAGTCGACGCACATGCACCACTTGCCGTTTGCCTTTTTTACCAACACCAGGTTGGCCACCCAGCTCGGGTAATGGACTTCCCTTATGAAGTTTGCTGCGAGGAGCTTCTCGACCTCCTCGTCGACTGCCCTCCAGCGTTCTGGGGCTAAGTTGCGTTTCTTCTGTCTAACGGGTCTGACTACAGGGTCAGTATTAAGTTTGTGAGTTATCAGGCCGGGGCTAACGCCGGGCATGTCGGCCACGGACCAGGCAAAAATATCTAAATTTTGAAGTAAAAAACTCACCAGTTCGGTTCGTAGGGGATCCTCGTTGGAAGCTCCGATCTGAAGTGTGCGAGCTGGGTCCGTAGCCGAAGTTGGGATTGCGATCGTTTCCTCCGTGGGCGAAGCTCGTTCCTCACCCTGCTCCGCAGGCCGCTCCAGTTCGAGGTCGTCGGCCGCCTTGGTTTTTCCCTTCAGGGCGGCAACATAACACTTGCGGGACTCGAGCTGGTCGCCCCGCGCTACCCCTACACCGAAGTCCGTAGGGAACTTCATGGCCAAATAGTAGGTGGAGACCACCGCCCGTAGGATATGCGTGATCGGCCGCCCTATTATGGCATTGTATGGGGAGGGGGTCGCGACTACTAGGAAATCATGGTTGAGTCTGACTGCACAAGGCCATGTGCCGACTTCCACAGGTACTGTTATTTTTCCGAGGGGCCTGACTTCCTCTCCGCTGAAACCCACCAAGGGAGTGTTCGCGGGCTTCAGCTCGCTCCTCTGTAACTGCAGCTGGTCAAATGCTGATTTAAAGAGGATGTCCGCTGAGCTGCCCGAATCTACGAGTATGCGTCTGACCTCGATGTCGCTGATCCTTAGTTTAATGACAAGCGCGTCATCATGGGGGTAGCGGACCCCTCGCGCGTCGTCCTCCGTGAAGAAGATTGGTTCTTCGGTCTTTGGTCTCTTTGGGGGGTTCCGTTCTTCGAGGGCCGCTTCACGAACTAAAGTCCGGGCCGCTGCCGAGGTACACCCCGCTACCACCGAACCTCTCACAATTACGTGGATGGTTCCCCGAACTGGCCTCTCTTCCGGAGGCTGCCGCTGCAACGGTTCGACAGGTCTATTGCTAGACTCGGGGGCATCCTTTTCGTTCTCCCCTTGCCGATCTGCCTTATTGTTATTATTGTTGTGCTGTACAAAGTTTCTCAAGTATCTGCGACGGATGATCCCCTCTATCTCGTCCCGGAGGTTATTATACTACTCGGTACTATGACCATGGTCTCTATGGAAACTACAATACAAATTCTTATTTCTCTCGTTCGGATTTTCCTTTAGGCGGGGTGGCCACTTCACGTACGGGGCGTCTTTGATCGTCATTAAGATCTCCGTCCGCCTCGTGTTTAACGGCGTGTAGTCTGTCTGAACTACTAGGGGAGCCTGGAACGACTGGTTCGGCTTTGGCTCCCGGGTCGGGTTTTTTCTGTCGACCGGGTTGGAGAGCTCACCTTCTCTCTTTCTTTTCTCGTTCCCGCCTTCGGTTCGTTGGTTGATTTCTTCCTCTATCCTCATGAACTTATCCGCGAGCTTGAGGAATTCGGCCACGGTTGCGGGCTGGTTAGCCACCATGTGCCATTTGAATTCTTTGTGCGTCACCCCTCTTTTGGCCGCCGCGAGCTGCACTGCGGGGTCCAACCGCGGTATCTGCAAGCATGCTTTGTTGAATCGCTTGATGTAGCCCCGTATGGATTCTCCTTCTCTTTGGACTACTCCGAAGATGCTTTCCTCTGTTCTGGGGCACCGTTGGCTGGTGACAAAGTGTGCGGTGAAGACCTGCACGAACTGGGCCCAACACTTTATCAACCCGGGGACCAAGTTCTTGTACCAAGTGCGGGCTACTCCCTGAGGGTGGTGGTAAAGGCCACGCACATGCACGATTCACTGGCCCTGGCGAGGTGCATTTGGGACTGAAAGGCGTCAACGTGGTTGTTGGGGTCGAAGGACCCGTCGTACTTGTCCAGAGATGGTAAGGAACCGAGAGAATCGGGGCAGCTTCTACCTTGTCCGAGCTCGTCTCTTTGCCTCTGAGTTCTGACAAGGCATGGGTGGCGGTTCGACGACTTCACCGACGCCTTCGTTGTTGAGCGGGCCTTGTACTGGCATTGCTGGCCTCCGTGTTATCGAGCTCGATGGGCCCGGAATGCTGGTAGTCTGCCGCCAGGGCGCCGAATCGGTTTTCGGTGAGCGGGAACTCGGGCTTGGAGCGCCGGGGTGCCGACCTCGCGGGCGAGGTTCCCGACCTGCCTGCGGGTTGCGAGGCGGGGATGATATTTTTCTCTCTTCGGCCTAGGGACGAGGCCTGGCTGTTAGGGGGGTTATGGGGCCGGGAGGCCTTCGCCTGGTGGGGGCGTCTATCCTGCGGGGAGGCCTTGACCGACATCGGAGCGGGGTGGCGAGGTGGAAGTAGTGGTTGGTTCAGTGGCAATTGGGGGAACTGCTGTTGATAGTGATACTGGGAGATGTTGTGTAGTACTTGGTGCTGGTGAAGCTGGTGCTGCTGGAACTGTTGCATTTGGGCTTGCATTGCCCGCATGCACTGCATCAGGTCGTGCAACTGGTTTTGGCTAGCTGATAGGGGGACGGCAGTCGGTTCAGTAAAGGTTGTCCCAATGGGGAGAGGAAAGGGGATGCTTGTGGCAGGAAGATTTACGGGCGCCACTGCTTGTGGCGCGTTCAAGCTGGGGATCCCATCCACCGAAAGGGGGATGGTGAACTGTCCAACGCACACCACGGGGACTTGAAGTTGTTCCTCGGTGGTGTTTGTCTCCGTGCCACGTCCGGTGTTGCTGGAGGAGGCCATGAGTGTTGGGTTTTTTGAAGAAAAGGGGTTATGGAAGTTTGGAGGGAGGCTTTTTGAAGCGTTCCAACAGACGACGCCAATTGATGGAGCGCGATCCGGCCGGTCTTAGCTGTCGACGACCTTGCTTCTGAACGGGGTCGCAAGGAACCTAAAACGGAGGAGATGAGGAAGCTCCGGGGGGAACCCGATGTAGAGGCTCCGAAGCTCAAGTTAGAATCCTTCAAAAGCAAGATAATACTAGATAGCGCAAAGTTTTGCATACCTTGTTTGTTGGGGGTAGGGGGCTCTTATAATCACTTTGTGCACTCGCCCCAAGGTCCTTGTCGGGTCGGGTATGATTACCCTTGTGCTTGTCAATTTGGTCGTCGTCCTTTCCGCTAGGACAGAACTGTCACTGCCCAACCGTCTCTCTAACTGGAGATGGCGGTGTCAGGTGCGACGCCCTCGGGCACGGACTTCCTCAGTGTCAGGCATGGTACGACTTGTTTGGTTTGGTGCCCATAAGGTGATGCGGAGTGCTGAGCGAGGCGAAGTCTTGAGCTCGGAGGTATCTATAGGGCAGGTCAGTTCGGCGAGGTGTATCCCGAGCTGTTACAAGGCAGGCCAGTTCGGCGAGGTATATCCCGAGCTGTTACAAGGTTGGCCAGTTCGGCAAGGTATATCCCGAGCTGTTACAAGGTGGGTCAATTTGGCGAAGTGTATCCCGAGCTGTTACAAAGTTGGCTAGTTCGGCGAGGTGTATCCCGAGCCGTTACAAGGTGGGTCAGTTCGGCGAGGTGTATCCCGAGCTGTTACAAAGTTGGCCAGTTCGGCGAGGTGTATCCCGAGCTGTTACAAGGTGGGTCAGTTCGACGAGGTGTATCCCGAGCTGTTACAAGGTTGGCCAGTTCGGATTATTCTGGTTTTGGGCAAAGGGTGAGTTCGGGCCCCCCGTAGGGAGTTCGGTCCGCTGGTGTCCCCTTGTTCCCGCCTTAGGCTTGGCCCCTTTTGCCGAGCTGTTGTTTCTGCCACGTGTCACGTAACAGTGAGGTCGGGCCAAATCTTCCTTCATCATTAATGATATTTGATAATATTAACAATAATTCTAATAATAATTAATAATATCAATAACAATTAATATTAATAAAAGTAATATTTGAAACTTAATAATTAATAAAATAATATTAATATTAATTAATAAACATGAGTAGTAGTGGCCAGTGGTTCAAATAGAGAAGAGTAATATAGCATGAGAATAAACAAAGGATGAATACTTACTAGTTACTATCGATAATGTGATGCAACAGTGGTCGGAGGAGTCACGAGTAGTTCAAACTAGGTTTGTCAATAATACTTGAAAATCTAATGCTTGATCTAACATCCGATCTGATTATCTCAGATTCAAATGATGTATTTATGTAATCAAATTGGATTCGGATGTTACAATCTACATCAAATTAATAGTCGGATTGAATTCGAATTTGACCCCATCCAATTCGATTAAAATATGAAACCAGATATTATAGTATTTATTAATTTTAATATATAAATTTTATATAATTGTATTTAAAATTATAAAAATATATTCTATATATTATATTATATATGAATTTATATATAATAATTTAGTATGTTATATTATATTAATTTATTATATATAAAAGTTGAAAAATAAATAAATTTTATTTTTTATGGTATTTTAGAAAATTTATAGCGGAGTCGAATTAAATCCCGATCTGATCCAAGTTCGTTAGGATTTGAATTCGAATCCAAGCCAATTGGAATCAGATGTAGGTTACCAATAATCGGATTGAATGAGGGTTTTGTTGCATCCGATCTGAATCTGATCCAATTACAACCATAGTTCAAATAAAGAAGAATAGCAATGACAAGTAGAGAAGAATAGGGGACTGAACTGTGGGGCTTTTTCTTGGACCGAACCGGTACTACCGATTTTTGGAAAATTGGTAACCGAAACCGAACCAAAACTAGTCGATTAACCAGTTGACCGGTTCGGTTAACCGTTGGTTTGATTCATTGGTTTTTTGGTTTTTTTAATTTTTATAATATATATTAAAAATATATATAATGTTATATTTTAATTAATAAATAATATATCATATTATATATATTTATTTATATAATGCATATTTATTAATTTATAATATATAAAAAATATATAGAAATATATGTATACTGGTCGGTTCGGTTAACCGCCAGTTTTCTATATTGGCTAACTGAAACCGAACTTATTGGTTCGGTTAACTGATTTTTTGGTTTGCTTTTTTGATTTTTTTTGCTCACCCCTAGAGAAGAATAACATCGGCGAGCTCACAAAAAAGTATTCCAACGGTAAAAAGAAATGAGGTCTTATACTAGGGTTAAACATCCATGCGAAGTATGGGATCGTTATTCCATATGCAAAACGGTGTGGTGTAAATGCTTTCACGAGATAAACCCATGGATGAGAAAATGGACCGTGATGTGGACCAATCTATGAGATAGTGTGGATCAATCCACACTACATCCAACCGAATGCATGCCATAGGGGTGGTGTGGATTGAAACTGAATATATCGTGGCCAATCCACACCACCAAACACCACCTTAGTCCTATTTTTCTCTCATCTTAGCCACTTGGTTTCTCCTCGGGCTGTAATTAATTGGATCGTATTCAACAAAATCTGACTCCGATCCGAGAAAGTTTGCATCTAAATCCTATCTAAAATACAATCAGACTTAAATACTTCATACTCAAATTCAAATCCTTTACGAACTTGCATCGTATTTGGATTTAATTCAACTTTACTTTATTTTTTAAAGAGGCAAATTATAAAGACCCCCATATACTATGGGGTATGTGATAAAGATCCCCTTATACTTTGTTTTGCGACAAAGACCCCCCTGTATTATGACAGTGAGACAAAGACCCTCTTCCGTTAGTTTTCCATTGAAATCTGTTGTTGTAATATTTTTTAATCCTTATACTACCCTTGTAATAAGGACAATTGAAAGAAAAACACACAGACAACAACGACGGTAATCTCCTCAAATTCCTTCACAGTTCTCTCTCTCTCCCTCTTTCTCCCTCTCTCTCTTCCCCTTCCCCTTTCTCTCCTCCCTTTTCTTCTTCCCGTTGTTGATGAAATTGTTGGTGTCTGGCTGTTGATGAAATTATTTCCCCTGTCAAAGTTGTTGATGAAACTGCTGGCTGTCCGGCTTGTTGGTGTCATGGCCCGACGCAGCTGATAAAGAAGGGAGAGGATAGTGCGAGGGAGACGAGGCTGTTGGAGAAGAGGATTCTGCAGTGCTGTGACTTTGGGCTTGTGGGTTATCTGTCGGAGACGGGCTCGATTTGCTATTAATCTCAGTCATTTGTGGATTTCGCTATTGCTGTTGGGATGATGAAGGTAGGAGCTTCCATTGATCGGTAGCGTATCTGGGTCTTCGGATTCATAGCTTCACACTGTTGTTGTTCCAACTGAATAGAGATTCCCCTAGTCGGAACATAAGGAGGGACGGAAATACATAGAGCTACAGTAATCTGTTGTTGTCGAGTCTCTACTAATTCTTCAAGTGTAGGCGAAGATGAACGTCGTTGCTTCTTGAGAAGAAAAGGAGAAGAAACAACTTGAAAACACTATTCATCCAACATCTCCTGATCATCAGAATTCAAAACAATCAAGAAAAACCCAAGAATTAGATCATCCATTCATTCAATGCTCAGATGCACCATCGAAACATTCAATAAAGCAGAAATGGAGAGGGGAAAGAGTGAGAGAATACCATTAATTCATGGCATTGATCATGACAAACTCCATGTCGTCTGTGTATTTGGCAGCGAACTCGTCGAGTGCTAGCTCCATGGATCGACAAGGCCCGCACCACGACACCATGAAATAGATCACCATCTTCGGTTGGAAGGAAAAAGAAAACATGGGATGATCCCTAATTGATAGGCTTAATTCATATACATAAATAAATAGCTAGGAGAGAACCGTGTTTTACTATTTTTTTGTGTAGGTAATTTAATTACCAGCTTAGTGGAATTTTTGTAGGAGTCGAAGTGAACTTTCCATCGGGTTGTGGAATGGAATGTGACGATGCGAGACGCCTTGGATGGACCATTGCCGATAGAGAACACATCTTGCACGTTAGATTGGGATGAACCCAGTGTTTCCGTTGTCGTTGCAGCTGCCGCCTTTCCCAATCCCAAACTCTGATGTCCAGGGAACCTCATCTTCTCCCCGTACCTCCTCGAAACCCTAATATTTGGACACTTTGGATAGAACATACAGAACAAAGGAAAGCGGGAAGAAGAAAGGGGAGGAGAGAAAGGGGAAGAAGAGAGATCAGGGTGGAGAGAGAGAAAAATGTGAAGGAATCTGAGGTAGAATGGGTTACCACCGCAATTGTTCATGTATTGTGAGGTCAGGGAAGATGAACAGTGTTTTTCTCCCAGTTGTCCGAATAGTTATTACAAAGGTAGTATAGGGATTAAAATATATTGCAATGGCGGATTTCAACGGAAAGCTAATAAAAATGTGTCTTTGTCTCACGATCATGTTAGACAGTTTTGTATGCCCTTAGCTTCAATCAAAATGATGTACTTTATGAGTTTATTGTAAATGAATAAAAGTGCATATTTGATTCATGTTCCCTTGGTATGTTTCTGTGTTATACCCTTAAACTTGACACTTAATGAGACTAGTGTTAGTTTATAATGTTCACAGCTAATGGGTCAGTCTGGGGAGACCTATCCTGACAAGGCTGACACTGTGGTGCCACCAAGCCGGATGGGGTGGTTTGTCTCAGCTACCGGGGTGAGACCCTAGGCACATACAGTGTAGGATTAATTGAATCTTTGAACTAGACCTAATTTTCAGTATTGCCCTGGACCTTGGAGATTGATGGGCAAAACTTGAAAGTTACACCTGACCCCTAGACTCGATTATGATACTGCACTAAGTATCGGATTGGACTGTCTTTGATGTACCAATCAGTGAGATCCTTAGCGGGGGTCAAAACCTATGTATGTTGGGACAGTCTGAGAATTCACCTGAGTGGGTGATCATAGTGACAAGATCAGCCCCTTTGTCGGACAAAGGTAATGATCGGGGATGCACTCTCACTGATGGAAACAAAGACTGCTGGCAACCGATTTCAATCGTTGAGATTTGTTTTGCAAAATATATTTTATATGAGATATAAAAGTATATAAATTATGGTTTCAAAATGATTTGCAAAAGGTTTTAATTCCCAGGATCCATATAAGCAGAGAGTGCAACACTATTCCTTGTAGTCGAGGGAGAGGTCCTCTCTTCTCGAGCAGTGTATGATCATTATGGGCTGAGAGGTTAAGTGTAAGACCATTGAGGATAATACCTGATGGGCTAATCTTGCATCTGCCCACAGTCCCTGGGTGTTACAAGGTGGCTTGGCCCAAGGACCACTTAGGGTAAGTGTTGGGCCTATAGAGCCCATTTGATGGGTTTTCAGGGTGTGCACTGTCCATAACAGTGTATTTGGCTAGACCTTGTAACAAAGGCTGGGCTGAACCCATGTGGCTGATGTGTAGATCAATGTTTGGGTTCCACACCATACAAGGAAGCCCAATTGGGTTGCAGTTTGGAAGGCTAAATGAATACATAACCTTAAATGGGCCTTAAGCCCATTTCAAACTAGGTTAATTTGATTAGTCACTTAAGGGGCAAATTCTGAGATGGATCAGCTGATAGGATTGGGCCCACACCCTATCCACTTAGAGAGTCCAAGATCTAAATAAAATTTAGATATGGAAACTTCTTAATTAGATTAGGAGATGGATGATCTAATTTGCAGATAAGATAAGGGTTATCCCTTATCTTAAAGGGACTTCTAATCCATATATGATATGGGCTAGCAACTCCTAATGGGATTACGAGCTTATCCCTTTAAGTCTATAAAAGGAAGAGGGGGCGGCAGCCTTTAGACATCACAAACCAGCAATAGATAGTCTTGTCTTCAGAGCTGAAATCACAGAGGAGAGAATTCTGCACCCTGCAAATACTCTCTTGCCGCCTCCTTCCTGCAGCCGCTGCCTACAGCAGGAAGAATGATCAAGTTCTTTTGGAAGAATACTGCTGATTCCGCTCCACCCTGCACTGCGCCATCTTCAGTCGGAGCAGATTTTGGATCCTTCCTTGGGCGTGAATACCTCCATTGGGAGATACTACTTCTCTGTATCAGGTATTATTTCTCCCTACTCTTTCTGGTTCAGATCCGGTTCAGTTTATGGTTCAAGAATGATCATTGAAAATATGATTTTCTAAATAGGGAATTCGATTCACAATTGAAGGGAGAGAAATTTTTTTTCAAATTCGCCCCCTTATTCCGTAATCTTTGGGCGTCAATGTGATGGATTTCCTATCTCTTCAGTGGTATCAGAGCCATGGTTCAAATCTTGAACCATTCTATTTCAGATCTGAACTTGCGCAAATAGGGAGAAGGCGTTCTACCCAATTTGCGCAGATATGGGTTTTGGGAAATTTGTTCCCAAAACTGATGGGCAAATAATCTGAAATTAATTTTATATAAATCCGATTATTGTTTAGAATAGTTCTATATGATTTTCTTGATTTATGGACTGTTCGTACAAGAGGAGATCGAATTCTTGGTTTGCGTAGGGAGAACTGCAAGATTTGTAGTTTCTTGAATTTATTTATTACATTTGGTCTGTAAATATTTTTTTTTATTTTTAGACTCAATGTACAAACATTCGATCTGATATAATTATTAATAGAAATAGGATTTCTATTTATTTTTATTTTTGGATCGAAGATGGCGGCGCAGAGAAGGAGATTTCGCAAATGGGACATTCGCTATCTGCGATTTGCAGTTTGTGAAACTACAATATGTAATCTAACCTCTATGTTGCAAGATGGAGTGTGCGAACAACCCTGATTGACTGATTCTTGATTTTCTTTTATCAGTTATTTAATTTCAGATTATTTTCTTGAATTAAAGATTTAATTAAAAATCAAACCCTAGACCCATTCGAACCAAGATTGGTTCAAACTGTTTGGGCCAAATCTAGAGTTTAATCAAGGCTGAAAGTCAGCCCTAATTTTCCCACTAATGGGCCTGAGGATTGATACTTACTTAAATGGTTAATTCGGCCCAACCTGTAAAGGCCCAGTTTTAAATGGTTAAAACTGCTAAAAGCCCACTTCAAAGGATAAAGCTATATGGGCCGAACTGGGTAACCCTAATTCAACCCATATACCTAGATAATATTAATGGTTAATATTATGGATTTTTAACGGGGTAACCCTAATTCAGCCCTAATTCGGCCCAAACTATGCCGACTGGTACAGGAACCTTATGCTGGTCCTAGCTTCTGAAAAGCTGGACAAAGTGGCAAAGAATCCTACTTTAGAGCGTCCGGGTGATAGGGCTTCTGACGCCCGAAGGAGAGACTATCAGGAATGGGAGGAGAAAAACTCCCTTGTCCGGTTTTGCATTATTGCCTCCTTGGACAACCCAATACAAAGGCAATTCGATCAAATCGAACTTGCCAAGGACATATTGGACAACCTGAGGATGATGTATGAAGAACATAATCGTTCTACTCGACAAAAGTTCTTGAAATAGTTCATGACCGCACAAATGTCCAAGGGCCAACAAGTTCACGACCATTGTCTTCGGATGATGGGTTACATCAACGAACTGGAGGCTCTTGGATCCAGGCTGGACCTTGCTACCCAGATAGATGCTATCCTTAATTCTTTGCCTCCTTCCTTTAATCCGTTCATCATGAATTATAACATGAACAAGCTGAATGTCAGTTTGTAAGAGCTCAGCAATATGTTGCAAAGAGCCGAAGAACTGATTAGAAAGGATGAGCCTGTAGCTATGCTTGTTGAAGCTAGCAAGACGGGCAAGAGAAAGAGGAAGGCAGAGAAGCCTTAGAAGAAAGCCACTAAGGGTAAGAAGCAGAAGAAAGACAAAGCATCGGATGCCTGTCACTTCTGCAAGAAGACTGACCACTAGAAAAGGAACTGTCCTACCTACTTGGAATCCAAGAAAGGTAATTTTGAATCTTGTGTTATAAAACCAATCTATTGGTAGCTTCTGCATCCTGGTGTATTGACTCCGGGGCTTCAACTCATGCGTGTAACTCACTGCAGGGGTTCAAGGTAAGCAGAAGGCTGAGTGAAGGAGAAACGGTTGCAGCCGCGGCAATAGGAACCGTGGAGTTAATTTTTAGAGAAGGAAAATTTGTACTGAAATATTGTCTTTATAAACAAAATTTAAGAAAAATTTGATTTCTGTTTCAAAAGTGTGTGCAGATGGTTATTTTGTCTTCTTTAGTAATACGATTACTATTAAAAGAAATAACAGATTCATTGCATACGGGGAACTGGAGAACGGTCTCTATGTTCTACATCCTTCTCTAGAAACTAACATAACTGAAACTACGTTGGCTGAAATCCCCAAGAAGAGAGCCCGTGATACAGTTAATCCCACGTGTCTGTGGTATTACCGACTTGGCCACATCGATGTTGACCAAATCACAAGGTTGGTAAAGGATGGTCCTTTGGATTTTCTAACTGTAGAAGATCTTCCCACTTGTGAGCCTTGCCTACAAGGCAAGATGACGAAACAGTCATTTGACAGTAAGCCTGAAAGATGTATAGGCACACTTGACCTAATACATACGGATGTATGTGGTCCCCTGAGTGTTAGGACACAGAATCAACACGTGTATTTCATCACCTTCACAGATGATTTCTCACGATATGGTTATGTGTACCTAATGAGACACAAGTCTGAATCCTTTGAAAAGTTCAAAGAGTTTAGACAAGAGGTTGAAAACAGTTGGGGAGAGAAATTAAAGCCCTTCGATCTGATCGAGGTGGCGAGTATCTCTCTGACGAATTCAGGGACTACTTAAAGGACAATGGAATAGTATCACAATTAGCTCCTCCTGCTACACCACAACTCCGGTCACTTCTCATACACTCAGAGTTACCCACATCCTTTTGGGGTTACGCATTAGAGACTGTGATTTACGTGTTGAATCGGGTTCCAACCAAATCGGTTCCGAACACTCCATATGAACTTTGGACCAGAAAGAAACCAAGTGTTAGACACTTGAAGATTTGGGGTTGTCCAGCACACGTTAAAAGAACGAGTGCAGACAAGTTGGATCCAAGACCAGCCGTTGCCTATTTGTAGGCTACCCAAAAGGCTCTGTAGGTTACCTATTCTATGACCCAAGTGAGCAGAAAGTGTTCTGCTATCGAAATGTCCAATTCTTGGAGACCGATTACATCCTGGACACCCATCGTTAGGAAATTGTTCTTGATGAGGAGAGCTCAGGATCAGTGGGAGATGTCCCACAAGTTCCAAGTAGTGACCAACCTATAAGATCCACTCGGGTATCCAGGCCACCAGTCCGTTATGGTTATGACCAGGATAGTTACCTGGTGGAAACCTTGACTAGTGAGGAGGATCTCGTGACTTACGTGGAAGCTATGTTGGACATAGATTCCCAGAAGTGGGTGGAGGCCATGATAGCAGAGATGGACTCAATGGAGACCATTGGAGTCTGGACTCTAGTAGATCCACCCTCCGAGGTAAAAGCAATCGGTTGCAAATGGATTTACAAAAGGAAGAAGGGCCCCAATGGTAGGATTGAGACCTTCAAAGCTCGTCTGGTGGTGAAAGGGTACACTCAAAAAGAGGGCAATGATTATGAGGAAACCTTTTCGCCTGTGGCCATGCTTAAATCCATTAGGATCCTGTTAGCTATAGCAGCATACCATGATTATGAGATTTGGCAGATGGATGTCAAAATTGCATTCCTGAATGGAGATCTTACTGAAGATATCTATATGCAACAGCCGCAAGGCTTCATTGCTGCAGGTCAAAAAAACATGGTATGTAAACTCAATAGATCCATTTATGGACTTAAGCAAGCTTCTAGAAGTTGGAACATCCGTTTTGACTCTGCCATCAAATCGTTTGACTTCGAGAAGAATCCGGATGAACCTTGTGTTTACAGGAAGTACAGTGGATATAAGGTTACCTTCTTGGCTCTGTATGTAGATGACATTCTACTCTTTGGGAATGATGTAGGAATGTTGACTACGATGAAAGTATGGCTTTCACAGCAATTCTCCATGAAAGATCTTGGAGAAGCCTCCTATATACTAGGTCTTCGACTCTATAGAGATAGATTGAAGTGGATAATAGGATTATCCCAATCTGCCTACATTGACAAAATAGTCAAAAGATACAGCATGGAAAACTCCAAGAAAGGAAATGTTCCTTTCAGGCATGGAGTCACTCTCTCCAAGAAGATGTCTCCCAAGACTTCTGAGGAGATTGTGATGGCATGAAAGACATTCCCTATGCCTCTACCGTAGGGAGCATCATGTATGCCATGCTGTGCACTCCTCTTGATATTTCTCAAGCAGTGAGTGTAGTAAACAGATTTCAGGCCAACCCAGGGCAGGAGCACTGGACTGCTGTGAAAAACATACTTAAGTACCTTCGAAGGACAAAAGAGTTTTGTCTAGTATTCGATGGTAATTCACTACAGATCCAAGGGTATACTGATGCCGATTTCCAGTCGGATCCAAATGATAGAAAGTCTACATCTGGATATGTTTTCATGATAGGATCGTGTGTTGTTTGCTAGAAAAGCAACAAACAGGGGTCTACTACAACTCCACGACCGAGGCCAAGTACATTGCCGCAAGTGAGGCTGCCAAAGAAGCCGTGTGGATGAAGAAGTTCGTTCACGAGTTGGGAGTAGTTCCGTCCAGCACATCACCCATCCCATTGTTGTGTGACAACAATGGAGCTATTACTCAGGCTAAGGAGCCACGAGCCCACTCGAAGTCGAAGCACATCGAGAGGAAGTACCATGTACTAAGGGAGATTGTTGGTAGAGGGGACGTCTTGATTCAGAAGGTAGCGTCAGCGGAAAATGTAGTAGACCCATTGACAAAGCCACTACCACAGAAAGTATTTGAGAAACACGTGGAAAGCATGGGACTCCGGTTAGTACCTAATTGGACCTAAGTGCAAGTGGGAGCTGTTAGACAGTTTTGTATGCCCTTAGCTTCAATCAAAATGATGTACTTTATGAGTTTATTGTAAAAGAAGTGCATATTTGATTCATGTTCCCTTGGTATGTTTTTGTGTAATACCCTTAAACTGAACACTTAATGAGACTCGTGTTAGTTTAGAATGTTCACAGACAGTGGGTCGGTCTGGGGAGACCTATCCTGACAAGGTTGACACTGTGGTGCCACCAAGCCGGTTGGGGTGGCTTGTCTCACCTACCGGGGTGAGACCCTAGGCACATACAGTGTAGGATTAATTGAATCTTTGAACTGGACCAGATTTCCAGTATTGCCCTAGACCTTGGAGATTGATGGGTAAAACTAGAAAGTTACACCCGACCCCTAGACTCAATTATGATACTGCACTAGGTGTTGGATTGGGTTGTCTTTGATGTACCAATCAGTGAGATTCTTAGCGGGGGTCAAAACCTGGGTATGTTGGGACAGTCTGAGAATTCACCTGAGTGGGTGATCATAGTGACAGGATCAGCTCCTTTGTCGGACAAAGGTAATGATCGGAGATGCACTCTCACTGATGGAAACCAAGACTGCCGGCAGCCGATTTCAATCATAAAGATTTGTTTTGCAAAATATATTTTATATGAGATATAAAAGTATATAAATTATGGTTTCAAAATGATTTGCAAAAGGTTTTAATTCCCGGGATCCATATAAGCAGAGAGTGCAACACTGTTCCTTGCAGCCGAGGGAGAGGTCCTCTCTTGTCGGGTAGTGTATGATCATTATGGGCTGAGAGGTTAAGTGTAAGACCGTTGAGGATAATACCTGATGGGCTAATCTTGCATCTGCCCACAGTCCCAGGGTGTTATAAGGTGGCTTGGCCCAAGGACCACTTAGGGTAAGTGTTGGGCCCATAGAGCCCATCTGATGGGTTTTTAGGGGTGCACTGTCCATAACAGTGTATTCGGCCTTGTAACAATGGTTGGGCTGAACCCATGTGGCTGATGTATAGATTAATGTTTGGGTCTCATGCCATACAAGGAAGCCCAACTGGGTAGTAGTTTGGAAGGCTAAATGAATACATGACCTTAAATGGGCCTTAAGCCCATTTCGAACTAGGCTAATTTGATTAGTCACTTAAGGGGCGAATTCTGAGATGGATCAGCTGATAGGATTGGGCCCACACCCTATCCACTTAGAGAGTCCAAGTTCTAAATAAGATTTGGATCTGAAAATTTCCTAATTAGGTTAGGAGATGGCTAATCTAATCTGCAGATAAGATAAGGGTTATCCCTTATCTTAAAGGGACTTCAAATCCAGATATGATTTGGCTTAGCAGCTCCTAATGGGATTAGGAGCTTATCCCTTTAACTCTATAAAAGGAAGAGGGGGTGGCAGCCTTTAGACCTCACAAGCAAGCAATAGATAGTCTTGTCTTCAGAGCTGAAATCATAGAGGAAAGAATTCTGCACCCTGCAAATACTCTCTTGCCGCCTCCTTCCTGCAACCGCCACTTACAGCAGTTCGATCTCCAGTTCTTAGGAGAAATCAAAATTAGATCTTGATTCCAATCTTTTGGAGAAAAGATTGGTGGGAGTTGTATTCACAAGCCGTCCAAGTGATTCTTGAGAAGGATCAAGTTTTTTTGGAAGAACACTGCTGATTCCGCTCCACTCTACACTGCGCCATCTATAGTGGGAGCAGATTTTGGATCCTTCCTTGGGCGTGAACACATCCATTGGGAGATACTACTTCTTTGTATCAGGTATTATCTCTCCCTACTCCTTTTGGTTCAAATCTGGTTCAGTTTATGGTTCAAGAATGATCTTTGAAAATATGATTTTCTAAATAGGGAATTCGATTCCCAGTTGAAGGGAGAGGAAAAATTTTTCAAATTCGCCCCCTTATTCCGCAATCTTTGGGCGTCCATGTGATGGATTTCCTATCCCTTCAGGTCATAGTATAGGGGGGTCTTTGTTACAAAACAAAGTATAGGGGGATCTTTGTCACAGGCCCCATAGTACAGGGGGTCTTTGTAATTTGCCCTTTTTTAAAATATCAAAAATAAAAAATCTAATTACATTTCAACTTTTATATAATAAATTAATGTAAATATACATACAAAATTTATTATATATATTCATAGATAACATAATATATAAAAATATTTTTTTATAAGTTTAAATATAGTTATGTAAAACTTATATATTAAAATAAATAAATATTATAATATAATCAGAGTTGGACCTGATTATTAATCAGATGTAGATTATAAAACCCAAATCCAATCCAATTACATAAATGCATTATTCAAATCTACGATAATTGGATCTGATGTCAAATTGGGCCTCAAATTTTTGGGTATCATTAACAGACCTATTCTCTCCCTAGCTCATTTCACGCAAGAGATAAATATTTTGTACCAAAAAAAAATTCCTCTCCCATTATTTATATAAGTTGCCTGAATCCTAACCAACTTTGCCCTTCCCTCAGATCTCGATCTCCCCAGCTCATTTCACCTACGGTTTGCTCTTTCTTGCTAGAAGCACCCTATTTGTTGGTGAAACGTGAAAATGGAGCATTCTCACACCGGAGAAAAGCTCGAGAACAATGGTCTTCGAACACTGTTGTTAGATAGGAGAGGAACAGATGAAGGGAGAAGAAGATAGGTTGGAGTTCAGGTGAGCTCTTTTAATTCTGATGGAGCAGTTGCAAGTTTAAGTAGTGGTGGCAAATGCAAAATGGGCTTATGCTCACACATGGAAGAGCAAGATGATGTAAGGGACAAATGTCACTATCCTATAAAGTGGGGAGCAATGTTGGGAGCCCCGAGTGGCTGGGAGATCCGGAGCCACTTTCAATTGGACACTTTTTTCGTTGTTTTTATTCTTACTATTTTCATTCTTCAACTCCCAACCCTCGCAGAGCAGAATTGATGTTACGTTTCAGTTGAGAACCCAAAGTGATAAGCCTCAACCAGTGGAGAAGGAGCCATGGATTAAGAGAGGAAGCGCAGTGAACTATATAAAGATGTTTTATTGGTTGAAAACAGCCTACGACCAAGTACAGATTCAAACAACTTCTGTTAGAGGTTTTTCACATAGTCGGGTTTCAAGAAACCTGTTTTTAGTACTGTTATTTTCTTTGTGTGCATCTGGTTTGGTTTTGAAATTTTTCCCACGGTTTTGTTGACTTTTATGTTTTGGTCTATGGAAAGGGAAGAAGAAAACAGCTGGAGTGGTGGTGATGGCCCTTTTCGTCGTCTTGAGAAGCTTTCCAAGAATAAAAGACCTTTTGAGAAGATAAATGTGTGTTTTAGTTTTATAATAGATGAGAGACCATTTCTATTATTTCTTAGCAGTTGAAGAGCTAGTGTCCCATGGATAGTAGAATTATTCATGGGCCGGGTAGCCCAACGGTTTGGCCCGGCCCATTATTTTTTGGGTTTTGGACAAAATTTTAGGTCTATGGGCTTGGGTTTGGACTTTTTCAAATAAGTCCAGTCTAGGCCCGATACTTACATATAATAAAAAATTACTTATGTTATTTATAATATATTTATTTTTTAAATTATTAATAAATATTAATTTACTATTAGGAGACACAATTTTGTTTATTAATTTATTAAGTTATTAGTAAATTAATATAATATTAATTTATAAAAGTACATTAAAAATAAGACATTTTATTTACAGATAGAGTTTCGAGCTTTATATAAGGGCTAGGCTCGGTCTCGAACCTACACATTTTCTGTTAATAAAGAGGCAAAGTCCGGCCTAAGCCCAGCCCCGCCCATGAGTAGGTCTAATGGATAGGTTGCAACGGTTCATTTTCTCAATAGTTGGAGTTTTTTTTTTTTTTTCTGTTATTTCATTGCAGTTGTTTGATGAATGAAGGTGCTTGACCGGTGTAATTGGTTTCGTCGGTTGAGCTTAATTTTGCACTTCCTGTCTATTGCATTCTGTATTCCTTTTTTTTTATTCATTTGAATGATATGAATAATTAAAACCCTAGAAATAATGTATGGATAGGTTATACTTGATTTGGTGCAGTCTAATTACAAATATTCCAATGCTCTTAGCTTGAAATTGGGCTTAAATTAATTTAATTATGACAAAAAATTAATTTATAAATTTATTAATAATGACTATAATATAATTTTATATATTTACTAAGTAATATTTACAAAAATTATTACATTTATTCGTTATCAAAGTAACTTCGGAATTTGTTCACCAAGATGACAGAATAGAGAAAAAGGAAAATAAAAGGGATAAAAATACAAAAACTACTTTAATTACTGCACTATTTCAGAGATTTCTCTACTCTCCTCGCATCAGATACTCAATCAGGCGTTCTAATGAAACAAAGGAAGATCCACCTTCCATCAAAACCGCCCTACTCTTCTCCCCCATCTCCTTAATCCTTCTTCTCACTTCACTATCAGCGGCCATGAGAGACCTTATACCTCTCTCCACCTCCTCTGCACTCGCCAGATCCGCACCGTTCCGGTACTCCACCGCCAACCCCAATTCCTTTACCAACTGAAACGCGTTTAAATGTTGCTCCGCATAGTACACCATACCACAGACTCTCTGGTGTCGAGTTCCATCCACAGTGAGATACAAACCTTCCGATGGCTGGGTGGACTAGGACCTTCACCTGCGGGACCCAGTCATCGACGAATCCCCTTCCCTCTGTTCTTCCCAAGAACCCATCAGGCAGAACTTCCTCCGGATTCGGATAAGCACTAGGCATGGTCATCCCCTCCCCGGGTTGACGCAGCGACCACAAGAACCGGTGACCACTCCGCTCAATGCCAATGGCTATCTCTTTTACCTTGGCTTCATCAAACACGCCCACGCTGCCAAAGCACAGGAGCACCACCGACGACGGAGGCTGGTCGTCGAGCCAATTCATGATCTCGCTGTATTGGGTGCGGGTGCAGTCGGACAAGAAGTTGGACAGACCCCCGAGTTGAAGCAACGGTCCAACTGGGTAAATCACTGGTGTTTGACCATCAGACATCGAGTTGACGGCATGGGATTCGAGCTCTGCATACGTGTTAATTATGATGCCCCTCGCCTCCTTGAACCAGCAGCCGTGATAGACGAACTATGTATAGCCATCTCCCTTCCTGTTCCATAAGGGCATAGGCAAGGAGAATGGAGGAACTGGATTGACAAAGGTTGGGAATTTTAACTCTGTCTCCGCGTCCTTAAACTCGGTACCAGTGGCAATCTGAGTATCGAGCGTTGGACGGTAGAGCATAAGACCGAGCAACCCCGCGTTAGAAGTAAAGAATAAGTACGAAGGGATGCCGAACTCGTTGGCTACATCGATCATGGGGGTGCAGAAGACATCAATCACCATCCCAGCGACTCGATCCGTGCCAGCGGCAGCACCAGAATCGGACGACATAAGTTGGGTGAGAGCGTGCCTAACGTGTGGTTTGTGGCTTTCAATGAAGAGATGCAAATCCTACCAGACTTGTATAAACTTCCGGCGATGGTGGATCGACCTGAGGCAGACCAATGAAACGGATGTCAGGGGTGGAGGCAGCAAACGATTCAACATAAAGGTCAATACCGAAGGAAGATGGTGGCTGCATACACAGGACGGTGATGGAGAGGCGATCATCTCGATCGATAAGTTACTTCGCGAGCTCAACTGCTGAGAACAGGTGACCAACTCCAAATGCCGGAAGAAACACGAGCTCCGTTTTCTCCATCACTTTCTCTCAATGATCAGTCTGTTGTAGTCGCAGCTCCTTTACCCTTTTATCTTCCACAAACCTGAAAAGGAAGTGGAGAACTTGATCGTAGTAGACCACACAATTTGCGATACAGGGAGGACAGACCATTAACCTCCTAGCAATGATCAAAGTATCGGAATGAATACGGAAAGGGATAAGTTTTGAAAATTTATAGATAGCAAATATAAACACTGGGATACACCGGTGAAATGGGTAAAAATCACATAAATATATTAATAATACTAAACCAAAAGCTGAATTATCTATGAATAAGATACAAAGATATGAGAAATGCATAATTTAATAGGTTATATGAAGAGAAATATTACAATAAACAATATGGGGATCCTAGAACATTCAAACATTGTACAATAATTATTATTCTTTCAATTTTATAATTATAATTTTCAATTTTTATTAGTTTTTTAGAATATTTATTAATTTAATATTTTATTTAAATAACAACTATTTTTTAAATAGTAAATATGTTTTCATTTTTAACATATAATATTTTTATTTTACATAATTGTAAAATAAAACAAATAAACCATTTAAGGTAGATAAAATAAATTATATTTAATTTTCAATTTCTGTTAAATCTTTTGGTAAAATTAAATCTTAAATTATTCGTTTCAGTTTTTATAATTATAATTTTCTGCTTTCCATTAATTTTGTTGGGAAAATTTGTTTATTTAGTATTTTTATATAATAACTAATTTTTAGTTTTTATTAATTTTTTGAAAAAAATAAATCTTAAATTATTTATTTCATTTTTCATAATACTATTTTTAATTTGTATTAAAGATGAAAAACAATCCAAAAGTAATCAATGTACAATTTTGTCAAACTAGACACGGATACGCCTTCGCATCAGTGTGTATCAAACCATATCCACCGATACGAAGGCATAACATACCGATACGCATGACTCATGGGATATGCATCCAGTCGTAGCATATCCTGTATCCATGATCATAGATACGGATATGATATGCCCCATATCGTATTGATTGTTAAGTTCAGGAATTGCTTTTAAATTATTATGGCCAAATGACTCTTAGCCCCCTGTCACAAAATGAAAACCCCTAACACTTATGCGATTAAAATCCAATGGCAAAATTAACTCGAGCCCAGCTTGGTTAAAGCTTGCAAGTTTGAGTTTGGTTTGGCTCGAGTTGGATTACAAGTCAATTTTTTTCTAAAAAGTAAAAATTACAGAAAAGTACGGCCAGGCCCATTGTATATTTCTGAATTCCACTACAGATCTATAAACATTCAAAATGTCAAATACCCCCATACGTACGTATGTATGTATGTATGTATGTATGTATGTATGTAGTATGTATGTATATGCATGTGTGTATGTATGTATGTATGTATGTATGTATGTATGTATGTATGTAGAGGTGTAAAGTGGGCCATGCCAAGCCAGCACGACATGGCCTATGGGTAGCCCACGCAAAAGGCAGGTCGTGCCACCCTCCCTGGTGGAAATTTTGGGGGTTGGCCCGGCATAGCCCACGGCCTAGGCCCGTGTGGGCCCATGCCTTGTCGTGCCATGCTATGGACCTGGGCCGGGCCGGGCTGCAGGCCGTGCCATGGGCTTGGGCCATGCCAGGTCGGACCACAAGGCAGGCCTTGGGCCTGGGCTGAACCGAGCTGCATTGTCTCTTTTTTATTTTTTATTTTTAATTTTGATTTATTTTCTAAGTAAAATTGCAAAACTAAAATATTTAAATTTCCTTTGAACTTTGGGAATTGGGAACTATTTAAAAAATTAAGAAATGAGAAATTTAAGTTATCTAACACATAAATGAAAAAAAATACTTAACCAAATTGAAATAAGAATGGTGGAATAACAAATTGGAAGAAAAATAGGAATTTTATTTCATTTAAATTTGAATGGTACAAATTACAAATACAATGATTGGATCATTGGACACTTAGATGAATGAAATATGAAAATGGAGTAAATTAATAAAATATAAAAAATACAATATGGTTACAAATTAAAAATACAAAATTACATTGTTCAAAAATTAAAAAAATATCAAATAAATTAAATAAATTAAAAAATTTACAATAATTTGAAAAATAAAAAATTCTATACAAGTAGTCAAATTCATGAATCATCATCATTCATGACTTTCATCATCTGCTTCGGGTGAAATATCAGGTGTAGTATCATGCCTTTTTTTTGTCTTGTAATCTATTTTTCTAGCATCTACCCAATCCTTGAAGCAGATGCACATCTCTATGCTTTCATCGTTCATGCAACTTCTTCTGTCATCGAGCACCTTGGTACCTGCAATAAAACAAGACTCTAATGGAACTGTAGACACCGAAGGGGTTAGTAGATTGCGTGCCATGGTGACAAGAATTGGATAATTTTTCGAATGTTCACTCCACTAGGCTAAAATATCAAAATTACTTGATCTTTCACCTAAATAAAAACAAAATTGCTTGTAAATAAAAATTAAGTTCAGTAAATGAACTTGTTGTAGAATTAGCAGATTTATGCCTTCTACTTATTAAATAAAAAAGTTTTTCTCTTCTACTATTGGGCTCAAGGTCAGAAGTAGAAGATGATGTACAAGTAGAAATATTTCCTACAATTTTAGATTCATACAAATTGTACATTTTAAATAATAAATTATTAATTTCTTCTTTTTTATTTCCTATATCAATATTCATATTTTCCTAATCCTAGGGTCTAATATTGTAGCTAAACAATAGAGGGGAGAAATGTTCTCCCAATATTTTTTAAATTTATTTTCCATTATTTCAATAATACATTGAAATTGTGGATTATTTGTATATTTTGCAAAACAATCATTAATTACCATTAATTGATAAGGTAAAAATTACAACTAGTTGGATAATAAATTCCAGATAATTCATTAGTTGCATCATAAAAATGTTTTAAAAAATCTCTTATACAAACTGTCATTTCCCAGTCTTCCTTAAATATCATATCATTAGACATTTTTGAATTATAAAAATCAGAAAGAATTTGTTTATGAAATATACAACTTTCTAACATAGCATTAGTATAATTCCACCTATTCTTTACATCTAATATAAAATGTTTATATTTTAAACCATAATTTTGACATAAATATTTAAATTCTTGTTTTCTTGCCCCTGAACTTTATATTATATATATATTACAATTTCTAGTTTTTGTTATATGAGTAGAAATGATATTCAATGCATCTTGAATACATAAATTTAAGATGTGGCATGCACATCTAATATGAAATAACTTACCATTAAGTATGGTATTAATTGAGATTTTAAAATATTTATTGCATAATCATTATTGCTTGTATTATCAAAACTTCCATAAGCATGTAAATTATTTAAAATAGCTGGGCCATTATGTAGCCATTAAAGCCTAGTAAAACTTAAAATTCTTTTATTCAATAGCCAATTTTCATCAATGAAATGGTCAGTAACATAAATATAACTAATATTAAATTTGGATGTCCAAACATTCGAAGTAATTGCAACTTTAGAATTAAGATTTGCTAACAAATAAATTAAATTTTGTTTATATGAATAAAAAATTTTTAAAGCATTAGTTCTTATAGTATTCCTAGAAACTTTTTTATATTGTGGGTTTATAGAACTATGCAACCATTTTTCTATCTTTGGATCTTCTGCTAATATAAATGGTTGTTCTACATATACAATAGCAAGTTTTTGTCTCATTTTTTCTTGTGAATATTTAAAAGTACCAAAACTATTCCCCCTCCCAATTTGTGTTAGGGTTGTTTCAATCCATTCATCTTCTTATTTCTCATGTGTGAACAAATGTCTAATTAAATGACCCGTACCACCCTTGTTACAATAAGTAAAATTCTTTCTAAATTTTTGACAAACGACCATTTTCCCATTCCCCTCAATATCCTCTACTTTGAAAATTTTTCAAACCGGACTACTCAACTTAGAGGCCCTCCTTTTTCCCCTAGTATCAGTACTGGGGGTGAAAGTTCAACTTTCATCGACAACAATTGCATTAGTACTAACACTATAATGATGCGATTGAATATCATCAATGGTGAACATGTTGAGGATTGGTTTTCAGAAGAGCCAGCCATTTTTTTAATTCTAAAAAGATAAAAATTAGTCTAAATCGACTTACTCAGATTGTCAGTTCAAAATCCCAACTTGATTTCAACGATTGAAGCCTTTCAACGCCCAAGCCTCCCAAATTGAGATATTTGAGCTAGTTGAACAAGTATTCTTCTTGTTGAAAGTTGAAACTTCAATAAAGTTGAGACTTGAGAATTGGAGAATGCATAATCAAACAATTAGCTAATTAGAATTACTCAAATTGCAGATAATTGAGAATGTATGAGTATGAGAGAGATGAGATTAAGAGAATTGTTAAATTGGTGTGATGAGAATGGTGGAGGATAGGGCTATTTATAGGAATTGAACATAATTCAATTGTCCAAAATACCCAAAAAACTAGCTGTTATTTAGTTGTTAAGAGGGGTATTTTGGTCATTATAAAGTTATTTATAACTATTATGGGCCTTTATGTCATTTTTTCAACCCTCGTAAGCAAAATACACAAATACCCCCTAATATGGCTATTTATAGCTATTGGGAGTATTTTTGTAAAAACCCCAAAAGCTAAAACTAACCGTTGGGCCCCTTTAGGCCCCAGGCCCAACGGTTACATTCCGAGTGGGCCACGCTCGGCCCATTACGAGCCTCATGAGCCATGCCATGCCGGCCCATGATAGGCTGTGTTGCGGGCCGTGCCACGGGCTGAATCGTACCAACTAGTGGACCTCGAACCCCCAGCCCAACACAGCATGAACCTTCGTGTCAGGCCTGGCATGACCCATGGCTTTCATGCCGTATTGTGCCGGGCCACGAGCAGCCTGACTCAATTTACACCTCTATTCATTACTTATAACTTCATCAAGGCACATAAGGATGTACATCTAAACATATGGGCCGGGGAACAAATAGTCGACAATGAAGATGATGAAGTAAATGGTGGTGATGGTTGGCACAATAGTGAACATGCTTCTAGTAGCAACCGACGAATCAACTTAGTGCGAGATCAGATTATCAATGAGCTATGGGAGAGATATCAAATGACACACTAGCATATTTACAATCTAGTGTGGATTGTGTTCAATTTGCTTTTATTTCGTACGTTTATTATGCACTGGACTAAGTCGATAACAAGACATTAGCTAAAATTGTAGGATTTATACACATTGCAATTGTTCATTCCACTTTTATGTTACCCTTTAGTTTATTCATGATACTTGTTTTTACAATTGCCATATAAAATTATATGCAGTTACTAATGACGGAGGGAGTTTTTTTTGCCAATATGCTCATGTGGAAAGGGAGAAATGCCATTGCATATGGTCAGGACTAAAAATAACTATGGACGGTGGTTTTTCCGTTGTCCACTGAGAGGGGATCAGATGAGCGCTTTTATATGGGTAGACCAATACAATGGGGATACCCAACACCGGGTAGGAATGCTCCAAGACAACACCGTTCTTCATTAGTTGTGCAACCACAACCAAATAATAGTAACATTGCTTTGTTAGCTTGTTGTGGTTGCAATATCCTATATTTTGGGTATGAGTATGCTTGGTTGTTCTAGTATTCAAGCTTATGAAATAAAATGATAAAAATATGGAACCCGTCTAGTAGTATAGACTTTTTAGAATTTAACTATGTACTAAAGCTTGATAGATCTCATAGTGATGTAGGCTTATATTCAAAAACTTATCAGACTTGTTAATTAGCAGTGCATATTTGTTAGTATGGAACACATAAGGCTTTTGTGCTTTTCTTTTTTATTTTTTTTATTTTCTTGGATGCAGTTGAGAGAGAGAGAGAGAGAGAGTACTATGAGATTAGACCAAATTGAATTGAACTTAATGACATGGAGTCCTAACCAAATGTCTATAAAGTGCACAAAATGATTCCACATGTTCATGTTCAACCATCTACTGTTTCATTTATGTCTACAAAAAATGTGCAAGCTTTGAAAAGCCTTACTGGGTTTAATTACATAGGGAATAGAAAACAAGTATGTAATAATAGATTTCATAAAGGAAAAGAGAATATCTGGGTTTAGAGGCCATTCCTTGAAATCTCATTTAGGCCAATGAAGAAACCTCAAATTCTTATGCCTCACCATATTCTTATGCTTTCCTTCATGCATAGAGAAACATAACTATATATGATCATATCTAAAAGAAAAATATCTGATCCAAGGAAGAAACCTCAAAACTAAAATGGACGTTTTGAAGTTCAAAATTTGAAACTCTAAAAGAGTTTCAAAACCACAAACCACCTCGAAGACTCCGTCAACATATTCACATAAACGCCATGAAAAAGCATGTATAGAGCACACTCATCAAACAGAAAAGATTAGGCAATTCGAACCATCAAGACGCCCATGCTATCCATGGCCGTCATGTAATAACTATTGAGAGAGAGAAGGAGAGAGAGAAAGAGAGAGAGTCAAAGTGAAAGTGTCATGTATCCAATATTAGATGTGGGTTATATCATATTTCTACAGTTGGATCTGAAAATTGGTCTTTCACATGTAATTTTGACCATTGGATTGATTAATGGATTTTATACACCAAATAAAGTGTCACACTGAAACAGCTACTAAATTAGCTTATTACCATTAATCCACCTTTTGTTTTTGCAAAACCTGAATCCTGGACGATTGAGGTTAAAAGCAACAAATTAACCATGCATGAGACATGGTTTTGATAAAGTCAAACTTTAAGGCTTTGATAACCAGGTTCTATTTGGGTTGATATAGGTTGGGTACCCCAAATTTCTGATGAAATTACCATCGATAATCCATGCAAACCCCCAACTTTGATGGCAGCAGAGAGACCTTGGTGCAGTTGGCTACTTCCTCTTGAAATGTTGGAATCAAATTCTTTGAATCAACAAACTTAATGGTTTCAATGCTTGCATTTATGCTAATCGATAGAAATTGTATTAATAAACCTGAACTGATTGGTTAGATACAAAAAAAATCCGATTGGTTATACTAATTATTTGGCCAAGTCCCAGGCTCAACAGATAGTGACTTTTTGCGGGTTGTATTTTATTATTTTTAATCAATCTCTTACAAAGAAAATTTTTTGCCTTACAAACTGCCCTTCTTTTGCCCTTGTATTTATCAAAACACAAACGAAAACCCATTGACATCGAGTAAGCAAACTAGGGTTTTAAGAACCGAAAAATCATGGTTTCTATTATGCAAATCTCGCAATAAATCCATATAAAGAAGAAAGAAAAGGCAAAATGCAAATAGAGAGAAATATCCTAAACGATTTGAAACGGAACAAGGAAAAGAATTTAGATATCTACCAGTTGACCTTCAGAAACGGAGTTCAAATCATCATCAGGCCGGAGGAGAGCGTGAAAGAAAGAGCAGAGAGAAAGAGAGAGGAAAAAATAAGAAGTGCAAGGGACGAGCAGCAATCGATTCTTTGATTCAGATTGAAAACTATAAAATCACCATCACGATCCCCTCAGAGAGACTGTGAAAAGCCTCTGTTTTCTTCTCCACATGTTCTCTTTTGCCGCTACGAGTCCCTTCGCTCACTCCTTTTCTTTCGTCGCCCACGCCCACCCACATCTCTCGCTCTCCCCTGTGTTGCCCAAACGGAAGCTCCCCTGCATATTTATACACAGATTACCTAAACATTGGTTTCCAAACAAATGTAAAATAGCAAAATCGCTTATGATAATTCCCGATTACTAACCTCACACTACACTACTCGCGTGTATTCGAGCCGAGCCGAATACATGCTATTCGAGCCGAATACATGCTATTCGAGCTCGGCTCGTAGAAACTGTGTTAGGTTTGTGCTCGATTTCGACTTAGATTCGAATCAGACATTTGATCTCGAGTTTAATTCGGTTTAAAGATCGTAAGTTTGAGCTCGGTTTGGTTCAAGTGATTACCATTATACTTAAAAATAAAAATATTATATATAAAATATTATTATATAATAAAAATTATTTATTCTATATATTTATATATGTATATGTATATATATATATATACATACATACATATATATATATATGTATGTATGTATGTATATAATAAAAAATTATTTATTTATTATATTAAGCTCACGAGCCTCATGAGTTGAGCTTTGCTAGGTTCAAGCTCGGCTTGATTAACAAACGAGCCTATATAACAGGCTCGAGCTCGACTCGAAGGTCAATTTAAATTAAGCCTAGCCGAGCTTTTCACGAGACGAGTCGAATAGCTCGTAAGAACCTCGACTCATGGCCACTACTAAACACTTTGTTTCCCGAACTTTAAAATGTGACAATTTAGTATTCAAACTTCCAAAACATGTTTATTCAGTACTTATCATTAACCAATTGTTAATCAGCCGTGGCATTTGAAAAGATAAAAATACCTTCAAGTATCATCTATTTCTCTTTATCAACCATCTAAACATTGACAAAAAATTAACAATCCCAAATACTTATCTCTTCTATTCAAGAAAGTTGGGGTTACATCATTTTGGTAACCCCAATTTTCTTGAATAGAAGATGAAAGGATTTGGGACTGTTCTTTTTTTATCATTGTTTGGATGATTGATAAAGAAAATTAAATGACACTCAAAGGGCATTTGTATATTTTTAAATGTCACTTAGCGGCTGGTTAACGATAAGTACTAAATTGACATGTTTTGAAAGTTCAGATACTAAATTATCGCATTTTAAAGTTTAAGTACCAAATTGACACTAGGCCCAAAGTACAGAGTACTAGTGGGAAACTTTTCCTTATTTATTTATGTTGTATTTGTTAATTGACAAAAAAAAACCGTTGTATTTAGTAAAATTGTTATTTTCATGAGTGAGAGATTTTTTCTAACTGAAATGTTTGAGCTTCTCAATACAAATTGTTATATTTGATACTTAAATATGATGTTTCAAATGTAAATGCAATGCTTAAAATATCAATATAATGGTGCAATGTGGACCATGCCATGGGTATGTCATTCCTGGCAAACAGGTCATGCTGGCATGAGCCCACATAGGCTGCAGCCTAACCCAGCCTAGGAGTCGGGAGATCACATCTCCGCCCCACAAGGGGCTGCCCCACAATACTCCACAACACATCCCCGTCGTGTATTGGAAACATCTCCCAATAATACTGTGGGGTGTTGTAGGGCGAAGATGTGAACTCAAGGGCTGGGTGATGTTCTTAATACATGGCGGGAATGTATTGTAAGGTGTTGTGAGGCAACCCCTTGTGGGGCAGAGATGTGAACTCAGGGGTCGGGTCATGCTGGTCCCAGATGCCCATTTTCGGACCCACCAATATACTAAATACGATGAGCTGGGAGATGCGCTTTTGATCATCGAGATCTATTGCTTGCACACAATTATGAATGTGGCCCCAACATTCTATAATGAGTTCTCTCGTGATTGATCACATAGCCAACTTTATACATTTGTGCTTGTACCGTATGGTGAATAATGGGCTATATAATCAATCATGAATGAATTGCAGTGTTTTGTACATGAGAGCTTTGATCCACACAAAGTGTAGTTTAAGAGTACGAATCTATTAACCACAGTTTATTGATCACTTCATGATAAGATGCTACCTATCCAATCACAAGTTGAAGGCATTTACATTAACATATGCGTGATAAACCAATATATATATACGGAGGTAAATCAATATATATAGTGAGGATGAAACTCGCCTTGCCCCGAAACCTTACACACAACCTCACCTTCTTATCCCAACCCAATATAAGGCCGCTCAAAATTTAGAAAAACAAAATCCAATCATAAACCAACAATACCATTGACCTATACAAAGAAATAGAAGTTTCCTTCGTTGATAGAATTGTAACATAGAAGTTTCCTTCATTGATACGTTTAGGCTACCATTTTCTTCAAACCAAACACAACCTTATTAGCAAAGACGTCCACATATTCGTTGCCTTCTCTAAATGCATGAGAAAAGGAAATACACATGGTGATAGTGCACGACCTAAATGCTCCTAGCTGGAGAGTGCTGTTGACGTCACTTACTTAGTAGGATAATTAATCTGCAAGATGAACATATCAGAGAACCCGGGGTGGCTAACCCAAGGAGGTCGCTCCGATGCTTAAGCCAGTATTTAGATGTGTGAGCTATAGGTTGAATGCTAGAGAGCTAGAGAGCAGATAGACATGCATACCTCGATTTCGGATGGTTGAAGCCCATATATAGGTGGGTGACTATAACTCTTGTGAAACGTCCCCGGGATCTTCGTTCTGAGCCATTGGAGTCCATTTCCAAAAGGCGAGGATTCTGCTAACTAACGAGAGTTACTATTTCCTTCCGATTAGGATGGGATAGAATCAATGCCTATGATTACGCAATGTTCCCACGAAAGCTCGGAGACAGCAGTTAGCCTTCTAGACATTCGCCATGTATCATCCTAATAAGTGCGGTCTTCTGGGGTACCTGGGTTTAGGTACTAACCAAGGTGGCCAATGTGCCTGAGGTGAAGCGACCAGCCGAGGTGGTCGTTGAGTAGCCTGACCTGTTGAGGTGATCAGGTATGCAAAGTTAGTTTGCCAAATAGCTGAGGATGTTGAGTCACATGTCCAGTCACCTGATCGAATCCATGCGTCCGCTGCTTACTAAGTTGGGCCAAATCACCCCTCATCAGTTTTCCCCCACTCCTATGCCAGGGGTCCTGACCTGGTGCGGGGAGGTCACGACGAGGCTAGGTCGGTTTGGCTCGTCTTCTTTTGGGTCATCACCCAGCTCGGCGGTCTATCGTTAGCGACCCACCCGGTCCGACTGTAAGCATAGATCGCGTGTTAGGAATGCGCGGACATCATGCAAATTCCAAAACTCCGTAGACGTCAAAACACGCGGTCAACTATTTTCATCTCGAGGTGCGTGCAACCGGTTTTGAACGAGAACCGTTGGATGCTTCAGATCTGGACCGTCCAATATCAGTTATTCCGATTATAAATAGGGGCCTTGGAGGTCCCATTTTGTTGCTTGTACTTGGAGTTGTCGTGTCTCGAGCCCGCACCTTGGTGTCTAGTTCGGTGGTGTCCGCCTTTGTGTCTGAAGTCACTTTCTTTTCTCCATGGGGTTGCTTTCTCTTTGGGGTAAGTTCTCCTTGCTTCAGTCTGCTCCTTTGTTTCAACATGAGTGATTTTAGTTTTTCCTTTAGTGATGGCGAGTCTACTTAAACCAGGGAAACCTCCTCAGCTAGCTCTTCCTTGGCTAGTGAGCACGAGTCCGGTCCGAACGAGGTTACCACCTCGGCCCAAGAACATGAGGTCGGCACCACCGAGGTGACTTCCTCAATGCGTCTTATTGATCCCAGTCTGGCCGAGGTGGCCCTTCGAGAATGCAAGTCATCTAGTGGGAAGGCATCTTCTTCCATACCACCCAAAAAATCGTCTAGGCCAGAGAAAAGTGCCAAGCAATCCTGGGGTCCAAACAAGTTCGGCCCTTCAACTCTATCTCCCGAAAGACTTCAGGCCTTGGTCCTCAAATACAATCTTCCCAAGAACCTTGGTTACTCAATTCCCTTGGGGCAACATCCTTGGCAGCACGACCACAATGAAATCACTATCTTTGAGGAGCAGCTCGTGGCTGGGCTTCGTCTCCCGCTTCATCATTTCTTTGTTGAGGTCATTAAGTATTTCATCGTCACCGTAGATCAGTTGCACCCAAACTTCATTCGAACCATCATAGGAACCATCTCGGTCTTCTGCAACTTTAGCTTGCCTTTAGAATTAGATGTCTTCAGTTCGCTTTGCGGGGTCAAGAAGAATTCGATTCCCTCATCCAAGAAGACAAGTGGAGTTATTATATCTCCTTTCGATTTGGGTACAAAATCCTCCACAATTACCCGAACAATGTCCCGACTTGAAAAATGAGGTATTTTACTGTCTCTGCCAAAGAGGGGTAGCCTTTATCCTACTCATTGGAGGACCTGTATTAAGGACCCTGCAAACAAGCTCAACTCGGAGCAGCGATGGGAGATATATTTCTTGGTCGATCTCTAGTTGTCTATGGAGGATTATTTGTCTAAAAAGATGCTTGTGGAGGCCAAATTAAGTCCTCCAGGTAGGTCAGTGCCTCGACGCATAAGATTTTTCTTGTTTGCCTTTTTGATTACTTCGACTAATCTGTTGTGATTTCTATAGTAACTATGGCTGACATTCCCGACGCTAAGCTTGTCGGGAATATAAAAAGAGGAAGAAGAGGACATCATCAAGGAGTAGCGCCCCTCTTCAGGCTGCCAGCACTCACACCACCAAGCCCTCAACTACCAGTGCTCGGTAACCTCCAGTCATTAGTATTGTCGAGGAAGACCATGAACAGACTCCACCTCCTCCACCCGAAGCAGTTTGATCTCCATCACGCCAGGTCACCACCCCTAGGGTTGGCTCCTCCAGCAAGGGCCCCGAGGTGGTCCCGAGCATCCTGAACATCAAAGCCAACCATCTGAAGAGTAGGGATGTTGTCTTCCCCTCTGAAGTCCAGAAGTTTTCCGAGTTGCCTATCGAGCAATTGTTGTCTCAGGGTGTGAGTACTTGCATGGTGGTATGTCTCCAGCCTAGACTCCTTTAACTTCTTTGGTTTTCAACACTTGGTCTAAATTTTCTTGTCTCGCAGGTGAATTCCATACTACACTCCCTCGCCCAATAGTTTAAGCTACATCAACAGGAAGCTTGAGCTAGTAAGGCCAAGGTTGAGGAAGCAGATGAATGGACTATCTCTGCCCAGGTTGAATTGTCGAAGGTCTGTAGCCAAATCCATAAGCTCAAGAATGATGCGTGGACTCAGAAGGAATTGCTCGAGCACATGATGAAGGAAGCCGAGAAGTTGAAGAAGACTATGGAAGAGTGTGAGGCTGCCTCTGATGAGGAGATCGATAAGGCCAGGAAGGCCGCTTTCGTGGAGTATCAAAGTTCAGAGGAATTCTGTGTGCTAAAAATAGAGATCGGCACCACTGCTTAAAGGAAAGGCTTCAAGTTGTACCGGTGGCTGACCAGGTGCGAGTTCCCCAAGCTTGGCCTTCACACCATCACTACTAGGCGAGTCACTAAGGCTGTGGCTACAGAAGCCAAGCAGGACCTAGACTCAGATGAGGCGAGTGACGACGAACTTGATGAGGGAGAGGGGATGACAATAGTCGACAAGGTCGTTGGGACCGATGAGGTTATTGCTGTTGCAGATTCCATGGAGATCAAACCTCCTAGATCTAGCAAACATGTCGAAGGCGGGGGTGAGGAGCCCCGAGTTGATTGATCTGCTGCCTCTTTTCTTGTACCTCCATGTATATATACTTATATCGATCCTCCGAGCTTGGCTTATCAGATTCACTCTCCCCTACCCCTTTTTTTGTATGTACTAGGACCATCCCCCTTTTGAAGTAATGAAGCATGTTTAGTTCTCCATTTTGCTCTGTTGTGCAAAGAATTTTTTAAGTATGGATAGATCTGAAGTCAATATAAGTCGAGGTGTGCGGGTACTGTAAGGTGTATGCCCAACCTGCCTGTGCACCATTGAGGTTGATCGTGAACTATTTTCATTTTGTCTGTGTTGACAAGGCAACTAGATCTTATAGTGTCGAGGTCTTTTCCCAACTCGACCTATTAGCCTTTAGGCTTTGGGAGCAACTCATAGTCCACTCTCCTATGTACGAACTGACCAGCTTGGTGGTCTTCTTGACTTAGCCCTTAAGCCTTGGGAGTGACTCATAGTCTGCTTTCCTGAGTATGTCCAGTCTATATGCTCATACATAGTATCTTCTTAAGTTGTCAGCATTCCAAGCATGGGGTACTTGCTTCCCCTCCACCGTCTCGAGCTCATATGTGCTTTCGCTAAAAACTTTCCTTACCCTACACGAACCTTCCCAGTTCGGACCAAGCTTACCGACCTCGGGCTCAGGTACCATCACCTTCTAGAGCACTAGGTCGCCAACTCAAAATTGGTGTTTCTTGACCCGGGCATTGTAGTATTGAGCTACTCACTACTGTTAGGCCGCAGTCCGAATATAGGTCAGGTCGCATACCTCCTCGATCAAGTCAAGGCTGGTTCGTAGTTCGTCGTTGTTGGCATCTTCGTCGTACACCTCGAGACGCAAGGTGGGTACTTTGATCTCACCTGGAATCATGGGTTCTATTCCATATGTCAAATTGAATGGCGTTTCTACGATCACAGTCTTGATAGTTGTTCGGTAGGCCTAGAGGACACTGGGTAGCTTATCCACCCACAACCCCTTAGCTCGCTCGAAACGAGCTTTTAGTCCGCGGAGGATTGCCCTGTACGTCACCTCGGCCTGTCCATTCGCTTGAGGGTATGCAACCAAAGTGAAATTTTGTTGGATCCCCATTTTGGCACACTAGTTCCGAAACTTAATATCATTGAACTATTTTTCATTGTCTGATATTAGCGCTTTGAGTAGCCCAAAGCGACAAATTGTGCTCTTCTAGGAAAAGTTTTGACATTCCTGACTGTAATTGTTACTAGCGGCTCAACTTTCACTCGCTTCGTGAAGTAGTCAACTACCACGACTAAAAATCTCCTCAGCCTAGCACCACTTCCTCGCTGATTAGACGAGCCATCCATGTGGAGGATCCAAGGATCCTTGTCCCAAGTCAGGGCTTCCTCAATTGGGACCGGTGCCACATTGGTTGTCACTTCCAACGTGCCTGCAGGTTCAGTCACCTCAGGGGTCAACGTGCTGAATGTGCATTCCACAATGAAATCCACCAAGGTCTGAGCTTTGATCGTTGGACATGGCTCGTACCGGATGTTGTATTCACTCAACTCGATAACCCACTTTGTCAACCTTCCTAATACCTCGAGCTTCAGTAGAACATGTCTTAAGGGTTTATTGGTGAGGACGACGATTGTGTGAGCTTGAAAGTATGGGTGCAATTTCTAAGCTGCTATTACTAATGCCTATGCAACTTTTTGATATCGGGATATCTAGTCTCAGTTGCCTACAACACTTTGCTTACATAGTAAATGGGTCGTTGGACCCGGTCTACCTCTCAGATTAGTACCGAGCAGACCACCTTATCACTTGCTGAGAGGTGCAGCTTCAAGTCGTCTCCTTCTTCAGGTCGAGTCAGAATCGGTAGAGTGCTTAGGTACCTTTTTAGATCATCGACCATGAGTTGGCATCCTTTGGTCCACTCAAAGTTTTCATTATTTTTTATGGCTTTAAAAAAGAATAGGCATTGACCTACCAATATAGACATGAATTGGCTCAGGGCAGCTACTAGGTCAGTTGGTTTTTGAACTTCCTTTACTTTCTGGGATGGTCTCATATTCAGTATGGCTTTTATTTTATCCGAGTTGGCATCGGTGCCACGTCGGTTTACTATATAACCAAGGAATTTGGCCGACGTGACCCCGAAGACACACTTGTTTGGGTTGAGCTTCATGTTAAATTTTCTTAAAATTTGGAAAACGCAATTTAAGACATCAATTAAAGAATTTGAAAATTGGGCCTTCACGACCATGTCATCAATGTAATACTCAACTTTGTTGCCAATTAACGGTTTGAAGACTTTATTTACAAGGCGTTGGAAGGTCGCTCTAACATTTTTTACTCCAAAGGGCATCACTTTATAATAGTATAGCCCTAGTTCGGTTACAAAAGCGGTCTTGTCCTGGTCAGCTATGTCCATCCTAATTTGGTTATAGCCGGAGTGAGCGTCCATGAAGCTCAGCAACTCGTGCCCTAAGGTCGTGTCTAATAGGCGATCTATTCTAGGGAGTGGGAAGTAGTCCTTCGGGCAAGCTCTGTTGAGGTCAGTTTAGTCGACGCACATGCATCACTTTCCATTGGCCTTCTTCACTAGCATGGGGTTGACCACCCAACTTGGGTATTGAACCTCCTTAATGAAGTTTTCTATGAGGAGATTCTTGACCTCCTCATCGACTACCTTCCACCATTCTGGGGTGATGTTTCATTTTCTTTGTCTAATTGGCCTGATAGATGGGTACACATTAAGTTTGTAAGTTATGATATCGGGGTCTATACCGGGCATTTCTATTGTGGACTAGGCAAACACATCTAACTTACTGAATAAGAAATTTACTAGTTGCGACCGAAGTGGTTCGCTTAGCAATGCGCTAATCTAGAATGTCTTCTTCGGTTTGGCGTTGGAGACTGGAACCTAGACAGCTTCCTCCATTGGTGCAGCTTGCTCTTCTGTATGTTCGGGAGGAAGCTCTAGCTCAACATCCTCTACCAACTTTGCCTTGCCCTTCAACGCGACCACGTAGCACTTACGTGATTCGAGCTAGTCACCTCATACTACCCGATTAATGGTGTGTCTACGGGCTTCAAGTCCTTCCAACTTAACTGTAGCTTGTCAAATGTTTCCAAGAACAAGATATCTGCTGAACTCCCGGAATCTACCAATACCCGTTTTACCTCGAATTTGTTGATTACGAGCTTGACAACGAGGGCATCATTGTGTGGATACTATATTCCACACACATCGTCCTCGGTAAATTAAATAGGCTCTTCTACCCGAGGTCGCTTAGGCAGATTTTTTGCTTCATATTCCAATTCTCAGATCGATGTCTTCCTTGCCGTTGTGTTGCACCCCGCAACAATAGATGCACCGGTGATCATACTAATCACCCTGCAAATCAGTCTGTCTTCTGGCGGTGGCTGTTGCGAGGTGGTTGATTGTTTCTTCTGCTTGACTTTGGAGCTTCTCTTCTCTGGTCGGCCTACCGGCTCACTGTCTCCCTATCCTCATGATGAATGAATTTCTTCAGATACCTACGATGAATTAGTTCTTCCATCTCATCACGAAGGTTTCGACAATACTCAATGTTGTGCCCAATGCCATGAAGAAAGTGGCAATAGACATTCGGGTTTCTGGTTGCTGGGTCTTCCCGCATCAATTTCTTCAGATACCTACAATAAATTAGTTCTTTGATCTCATCGCGAAGGTTTTGACAATACTTAGTGTTGTGCTCAATGTCATAAAGAAAGTGGTAATAGACATTCAGGTTTCTGGTTGTTGGGTCTTCCCGCATCCTGGGTGGCCACTTGATGTAGTTAACATCCTTGATTGCCATCAAATCCCACCTTGTTTTGCGTTGAGGGGGTGTAGGTGGTCCTCTCTACTGGGGGGGCTCCTAGATCGCCGACCTGACCTAGAACCCCGAGGTGGAGACTTGCTTCTTCTTGGTGACTTGCTCTTCCTTCGCTGATGCTTGCTGCTACGGGTCCCTTCATCTTCTCTTTTCCTCTTTTCCCCCTACTAAATCTCTGCCTTGGAGCCTAGGGCCTCTTTCGACTTCCTGAACTTCTCGGCGTTGGAAAGGAACTTCTCAATCATCTTTGACTGGTGTACTTCGAGGTGCCATGCAAACTCAACATGCTTCTCTCCTTTTTGAGTTGTGGTGAGGCGTATGGCTAGGTTGAGGTCAAGTATCTGTAGACACTCTTCATTGGAATGCACGATATAGCTTCTGATTGATTCATTGTCTTTTTGTACCACATTCAGAAGGTTTGACATGGATTTCAAACACTTCTTACTAGTGATGAAATGAGCAATGAAAGTGACGATGAACTGAGCCCAGCTCTAGATCGAGGTTGGTGCTATGTTCGTGTACCACAATCTAGCTAACCCTCTGAAGGCGATGGAGAAGGCCACGCACATGCTTGCCTCATCTGCCTCGGCAAGGAGCATCTGAGACTGGAACGCATCGACGTGGTCGTTAGGATCGGACTTCCCATCGTACACCTCTAGGCGGGTGTTTTGAAGTATTTTGGCCTTGGGGCCGCAAGGATCTTTAGCACCAAGGGGGAGGGTTGGAACAACAATATAGGAGCTAGATGTGCAACTACTATGCTCACTTCCTCCCTCACCTTGCTTGCACTAGAAAAAAATAGGGTTTTAGTGACGTTAGTTTTGTAACGTTTAAACGAAATGTCGTAAAAAAGTCCTCTTTTAATGACGTTAATGTTAAACGGTGCAAAAAAGGAACTTTTTGCAACGGTTATAAATAATTGTTGTGACGGTTATAATAATTGTTGCAACGGTTATAAATAATTGTTGCCAACGACGTTTAAAGACGTCGCAAAAAAAAATTTCCCGCCATTTCCTCTCCTTTCCGCTATATGTTTTCGGTGACGTTTGTCTCAAACGTCGTCAAAACACATCTGACGACGTTTACTTTTGAACCTATATTGACGTTTATCGTAAACGTCGTTAAAGGAATTGATTTTTAGTTGTTTATACTTAGTCTATTATTACTACTACTACCACCACGTATCATTCTTCTTCTTCTTCTTATTATTATTATTATTATTTGATAATACATATAGAAATATGTTTATATATTAAGTGATAGTTTTAATTTTTGCAAATTATTTTTAAGTTTTATAAGTATAACTAATGTTTTTGAAATAATTAATTAATTATTTTTATTAGTCTATTCATTAATATTAGAAATTTATATTCAAATATTAAGTATACTCTCATTTTAGTTAAAATTATTTTGAATATTAAAAATTTTAAATATATCCATATTATAATTAATTATAATTAAAATACTTATACATTAATTTTAGTAATGATAGATAAATAAATAGGTGGAAATATTTACATTTGATTGGTTGGTTATAAAAAAAAAGAAAAATAGTAGATAAAGCAACCCCAATAACAATTATTAATTAATTAAATGTTAAATATTATTTTAATTAATTAATTAATTATGTTTTCTATTATGTTATAATTTTAATTTTATTGGTAATTATTAATTAATTAACTAGTTTGTTCATTAGGGGTGAGTGCTCAATTTAGGTGCATGACTTGGCCTGCAACTTGAAAATTTTGAGAAGGGTTGGAGTAGGTCCATTAGGCTAATATTTAAGTTAAAGTTAGAGTTAAAAAGTATGAACTAGGGCCTATACTTGACATAACCTAGCCTAACTTGCATTAGGGCTGTCAATGGGTCAAGTACAACCCGATGGACAAAAAATCGATTTGGGTTGGTTTCAAGTCCTAATACATTATTAGAGCCAATTGTCCTGAGAACCAGTAAGTTCGATTATAGGTCTAAAAATTATAAAGCTTGTCAAGTCCAATTCAATTATATGTCCTTAAATTTTCTTATCGAGTTGATTTCGGTTCCAACTAGACCCAATTGACAGCCCTAACTTGCACCCCCTAATCATGATCTAGTAGGGCGCGCCAATCAAAAATTATTGGACAATATTCATATGCAAAAATTACTAAACAATAATGAAAAAACATCAATAATTAATTAAAAATCAAAAAATTCTGAAAAACCTAAAGCTTAAATAAAATACAAAAAAATAATAAAAAAACAAATCAATTATATTTTATCACAAAAAATATTGAATAACAATGAATGGGGATCAAGGATGGAGGATAAATTTTACCCCCGATTGATCATTTTTAATTTTAACTTTAATATTGAACTTTCCCTCCCTTCTCATCAATTGATGGATACCCTAACTCCTCCTAATCATGATCTAGTAGGGCGTGCCAATCAAAAAATATTGAATAATAATGGAAAAACATCAAAAATTAATTAAAATTTCAAAAATTATGAATCGATTGCTTGTTCAATGATTTGACCGCCTGGTTCGATAGCCCAGTTCAACAGTTTATTGACTTTTTCGATGTTTTTGACCAAATGCGGGTTTTAGGTAAAACGGAACTAGTTGCCTGAATGGTTTCCGGGCTGAATGGTCTGACCGTTTGGATCAACGACGGTTCAAAAACCTTGATAAGAACAATTAAGCATGGTTTTTAAAACCGATACTGATGAATCATGTTCTACATGAGTAGAACCTTTAAAAATAAGCAAGAAACAATCATCTTTATCAAAATAACATATTAAACCTTTAAAAATAAAAACCATACCTCCTAATAACATCATAATCTCGAAATTCATCTTTGAGTTCTCCTTCAGTAACTCTGGGATCTAAGTTCCCAACATAGACTTGAGACATTATGCCAGGCCACTATCAACCATGAAAAAAAATATATGATTTGCAGAAACCACACAACGCAGAGTTCTAAAACCCTAAGAATGCCAAAAAAAACTAATTTAAGCACAATTGTGCATTGCACGCAGGAAAGCAAAAAGTAGTTAAATGGTTTGCCTCTCCAAAACCCTTCGACCTCCTATTTAGAATCCCTTATACCTGTCGACCTCCTACTTCCAAAATACAATTAGCCATCAAGGGTTTATATAGAAGTACCTTCTCTTCTCTTACTCGAACGAAGAAGGGCCGATGCTGGCTTGAATATCTCCAAATCAAAAGAAATCTTCCCATGCTAGTTTAGAGTCGCATGGCACTTATAACTTAGATTTCTTTCTCATTCCCCATTTGATCAATGTTTCTCCCTCTATAAGAATCTTCGTCAAAAACCTAGCTAGAACCAGATTGCCTTTGCGCGGGGAAAAAATTTGGACTCCTCGCATCCGCGTGATTGTATTAGACCGGTTTAATTTTAAAACCGCCCTCCGCTGCGTCTGTTCCCGAACCCAATGTACATCACTATACTGGCGGTCATTCAGACCGCCGGTTGAAACCGCCGGCTTAGACCGTGAGGGCATGCTTGGGGTTTGGTTTAACGATTCCGGCTTTAGCATGAATGATCACGGGATGTGTGTTAACAGTTGCCACAGGTAAGGGGGAAGGAGAGGGGATTTGTTTGTAGAAACTAATAATTCATCCTCATTAACAATACGCTTAACAAGGGTTGTAGAGGGATAATCCAGGCGTTTGTGCCAAACATCAAGGGAAGCTCATTCTCCAATAAAGGCAGATCACGGTGAGTCTCATAGTTGATATATATAGGCCATACTCATTCATGTCGCCAAGCATTATTTGTCCCGTTCGTCAATCCTTCACAAGGAAATAGTCAAGGTTAAATTCAAAGAAGCAATTATTATACTTGGTGAATTTTGAAACAAAGACCAAGTGCTTATGTGTGGAAGGAACATGTAAGATGTCACACAATATTAATAGAGATCAAATAGAAGAGATAATACAAGAATGTCCAGTGTGAGAAATACCCAAACCTGACCCATCACCTATGGAAATTTGATCAGCACCCTGATATTCTGAGTTAACATTGAGTCGATTCAGGTCATTTGTAAGATGATTAGTCGTTTTGGAGTCTGAAATCTAGGCATTATTACACTGAGAGAAGTATGATTCCTTGGCTGAAGAGTTAGTTGTATATGCCTGCTTCTGACTTCTTAGATATTCAATAGCAGCTTTTAGCTTGTAATAATACTAGGTGGCATGATTCCTCCCATTGCAAATTTGACATGGTTTACGTTATCATTGGAAGGGATCTTTGATTAGAACTTGGCTTAGAATAGCCTTTCTTGAGGTCGTTGCAATTGCCTTTCATTGCTAGTCCTCAAAGGTTCTATCATCATTTCGAGTAGCGATTGTAGTAATAAATGATTCGTATTCAAAGTCCAACCCTTTTAGGGTGTGATGTATAAGTTGAGAATTTGTGAGTGGCTCACCTAAGGATGACAGATGATCAGCAAAGAATTTCATTTCTTGAAGATATTGATTCATAGATAAGTTACCTTTACGAAGAGTGGTAACAACATCTCTGACGTTAACGGCTCATGCAGTTGATTTAGTACATGTTTGACATTGATGCTGCAGATATACTAATGTTCGGTGCTGCTGATGTTGGTTGGAAATACTGTTTACTGAGAAAATAGTGTCTTTTTTCTGTTTGGAAACATTGCTGCTAGGTAGGACGTTTCTTAGAGCAATATCGATACTTTCTGTTTGGTACCAGTGCTCCATGTATGTTTTCAACACTGGTACCCATTATAGGAAGTCCATATGACTGCCACATCACATCTTCGTTGGCAGCAATAAGATGCTGAGAAAATGCTAAATTCGGGGTTACTCCAAACCATGCCTTTTTTATTTCTAAGGCGTGGCTTGGAGCACCATTGTTTTATAAAAAAAATTGTTCTAAACAAACAGTCATTTCCTAGAGCACCATTTTTTCCAATGTGGTGCTGATGTGTTACCGTTTTCTAGAGCAACAACATCGATGCCAAACAAATGCTTAGAAGCATAGATTTTTTTCAAGTGAGTCCATACCTCTCGGCTTGTTGTGGAGCCAACAACATATGCAAGAATGGGTTCTGATAGAGTGGCGACATGTAAACTCAATAACAATCGATCTTGCTTTGTCGAGGAAGACTTTCCATTCTCATCTAATGGACAAGAGAGAGGTCCATCGACATAGCCAAGTACTTCATGGCTGATCAAATCATTCTCAACCTGGACAGGAGATAATAGTTCGATCCAGTCAGTTGAAGTATAATTAGCTGCAGAAAGGTGGGAGAAACGGTCTGAGCCATTAGTGATGGTGGAGTGCTTGTTGCAGTATTATTTGAGTTGCTCGATCCACTGATAGAAGACATGTCTTTCAGATAGATGACGTGAGTCCCAGAACATCTCTGATACCATGACAAAATAAGAGAAAACTTTATTCTCCACTACTTGTGTATTTTGGTGAAGTGCATATATACAAATTTTAGATAAGAATGCAAGAGTAGTTAATGATAAGAAATACAACAGATTGAGTTGGAGAGTGAGAGAAAATAGGTAGAGAGTTATCTCAGAGAAGATTCCCATGTTCTTGATAAACTTCTGAAGTGGCTATCATTATAAAAAAAATAACGAGAGGTATAGGGTGCATCCTCTCCCTATCAGCTAAACCATTACAACTAAGCCCAAAACAAAAGGTCCCTAGCCACCCCTTGCTTATCTAAAGCACCCGCAATACCATTAGTCGACCTCCTTTCTAGTTTCTTCCCACTAGTTAACCATTCAAATTACTTCAGTTCTTCTCTATAATCCAATCTTGTCGATTCGAAATCCTTTAGCCAGCCTATTACCCCCTTAGAGTCTCCTTCAATAATTAAATTGTCAATTCAATTGTTTTGCAACAAGGGGTTCAGCTCTAGTTGAATTTCCTACTATATATGATGGTCCCAAGAAGAGTGCAAGAACATTTCCTTCTTTGTTTCTAAATGCACTACTCTCAACAAAATTAAGCTTTACAAAGTCTTTAATTGGTGGTGACAACGAGAAAATAGAAATCTCCTTCTTGAAAGAACTTTTCACCACTAAACCCCAATTCCTCCAAATATCATCAAACGAAATCAGCTCGGAGAAGTATGAAGTTTTGACCCAATGAATCACCCTTATCACTATGCATTCCAACACCTAGAAAAAGGTCTTCTCCATTTTTTCCATCCTGTCTTATTTATATTGCTTCACGATAGGTATAAAATTAACACCACCTAGATAAAAACGCGAAACTAAATCTTAAGCCATGGTTGTACATGGGTCATTTAAACTAGAATTATATAGAACAAGGGAAGGGGGAGATTCCAACAAAGTATCATACATAGAGAAGACAAAAACCTTTTGTGCAATGCTTGTACACAGTCTTATATATGAATGTCACAGGAAGCTTGGAAAAATTGAAAGGATGCAAATTATAGAAAATCTTAAGCTATATGAACCACTTGTAGAAGCGCCAATGAGAGAAGCACCACAGCAGTGACAAAGAGTTGAGAATGTCGGGAAGACAACAGTTCAAAGAAGAAGAGAAGAAATTGACTAGTTAGGTGTTTTGATTAGAGAAGACAATGGTGCAAAGAAGAAAGGGGAGAAAAGTTAGGTTTTTGAAATTGAAATGAAACTTTTAAAAGAATGGTAGGATCCATCTAATGGACGCCATAAAGGTTGCGGAATGGGTGGGCGAATTTCAAAAATTTCCTACCTTCTCTCAACTGGGAATCATATTCCCTAAATTTAGAATACAATATTCAAGGATCCTACTTGAACCATAATCAAACCAGATCTGTACCAAAAGATAAATGGGAGGAATATACCTGATCCGGAGAAACAGTATCTCCCAAAGTTGGTGTTCACGCCCAAAGAATGCTCCAAGATCCGTTCCTGCTGAAGATGACACAGCTATGAATGAAACAGAACTAGCAGGGTGCGTCCTACACACTGGATCCTTCACAAAAATCCTCTGGAAGTATTAAACACTGAATCTTTTTCAGTCTTTCTTGCAAGACTGATGTCAAGAACATATTTCTTGACTTTCTTTTCTGCAAAGATCTAATCTTGCAAAGGCAGATGGCGGCGGCAGGAGGAGATCTCCAAAAACCGAAAAAGGCTGAACTGCTTTTTTTGTTTTTCTGGAGAGTATGAATGAGATCCTCTCTCAATTCGCAGGATATATCCTATACCTCTTCAAGGTGGTTCGAAATCTCCTCCTTTCTTCTTGATTAAGAAACCTCCTTTTTAGGAGTTATCCCAATCCAAATCAGTATTTGGATAGGGGATAATCTTAATCATTTCTGCAGATAGAGTTAGCTTACTCCTGATCTTATCAGGAGGTTACCATATTCAAATCTAATTTGAATTTGGTCTCTAAGAGTGGATAAGGCTAAATGCCCAATCCTTTTACTAACTTTAATCTCAAATTCGCCCCATGGATGGGTGATCATATCAGCCCACCTCGAAATGGGCTTTTGGCCCATTAAGTGTTCAGTGTCTAATTACTTTCCAATCTGCTGCCCAGTTGGGCTTCTTTGTATGGCGTGGGACCCAAGCATTGATCTACACACCAGCCACATGGGTTCGGCCCAGCCTCTAAAACAAGGCCCAACTGAATTCACTGAAAAACTCAATGAACCCCTTGAGTCCATCATATAGAACCTATGGGTCCAACACTTACATTAAGTGGTCCCTGGGCCAAGCCATCTTATAAAAACCCAGGGACTGTGGGCAGGTGCAAGATTAGCCCATCAGGTATTATCCTCAATGGTCTTACACTTAACCTCTCAGCCCTTAATGATCAAGCACTGCCCGATAAGAGAGGACCTCTCCCTCGGTTGCAAGGAACAGTGTTGCACTCTCCTCTCACATGGATCCCGGGAATTAAAACCATTTGCAAACAATTCAAAACCGTACATATATATATAAATATATTAATTTTGCAAAACAAAATTCCAACGATTGAAATCAACTGTCGGCAGTTTGGTTTCCATCAGAGAGAGTGCATTCCCGATCATTACCCTTTGTCCGACAAAGTGGCTGATTCTGTCACTATGATCACCCACTCAGATGAATTCTCAAACTGCCCCAACATACCCAGGTTTTGATCCCCGCTAAGGATCTCACTGAATGGCATATCAAAGGCAGCCTGATCCAACACCTAGTGAAATGTCATAATCGAGTCTAGGGGTCAGGTGTAACTTTCCAGTTTTGTCCATCTATCTCCAAGGTCCAGGGCAATACTGGAAATCTGGTCCGGTTCAAGGATTCAAGTAATCCCATACTGCATGTGCCTCGGGTCTTACCCTGGTGGCTGAGACAGGCCATCCCAACACTTGGTGGCACACCAGTATCAGCCTTGGCAGGATAAATCTCCCCAGACTTATCCAATGGCTGTGAACATTTAAAACTAACACGAGTCTCTATAAATGTCCAGTTTTAGGGTTTTACACAGAATTAAACCAAACAACATGAATCAAACATGCACTTTATTTATTTCCACTAAATAACAAAAGTACATCAAATCAGATTGAAGCTAAGGGCATACAAAACTGTCTAACAGCTCCCACTTGCACTTAGGTCCAATCTGGTACAAGTCGGAGTCCCATACTGTCCACGTGTTTCTCAAACACCTTCTGTGTCAGTCGCTTAGTCAATGGGTCTACCACATTCTCCGCTGATGCTACCTCTTGCTATCACCCTCCCGTAGATCCAGTGTTGTCATACAACAATGGAATGGGTGATGTGCTGAATTCCAAATTCATGAATGAACACCTTCATTCATAAGGCAGCATCACTTACGGCAATGCGCTTGGCTTGGGTTGTTGACTATTAATTTGCAACTTAAGACCCCTGTTTGCTGACACTCAGGAAACAACACACGATCCTATCATGAAAATATACCCAGATGTAGATTTTCTATCATCTGGATCTGACTGGAAATCGGCATCGGTATACCCTAGCACTTGTAGTGAACTACCATCGAATACCAGACAAAACTCTTTTGTCCTTCGAAGGTATTTGAGTATGTTATTTACAGCAGTCCAATGCTCCTGCCCTGGGTTTGCCTGGAATCTGCTTACCACACTCACCGCCTGAGCAATGTCAGGGCGAGTGCACAGCATGGCATACATGATGCTCCCTACGGCTGAGGCATAGGGAACGTCTCTCATGCTCTCAATCTCCTCAGAAGTCTTGGGAGACATCTTCTTGGAGAGAGTGACTCCGTGCCTGAAAGGAACGTTTCCTTTCTTGGAGTTCTCCATGTTGTACCTCTTGACAATTTTGTCAATATAAGCAGCCTGGGATAATCCAATTATCCGCTTCGATCTATCTCTATAGAGTCGAAGACCCAGTATGTATGAAGCTTCTCCAAGATCTTTCATGGAGAACTGCTGTGATAGCCATACCTTGACCGAAGTCAACATTCCTACATCATTCCCAATGAGTAGGATATCGTCCACGTACAACACCAAAAAGGTGATCTTATCCCCACTGGACTTTCTGTAAACACAGGGCTCATCCGGATTCTGCTCAAAGTCAAACGTTTTGACTGCAGAATCAAAACGGATGTTCCAACTCCTAAAAGCCTGCTTAAGTCCATATATGGATCTATTAAGTTTACATACCATGTGTTCCTGACCAGCAGCAATGAAGCCTTGCGGCTGCTGCATGTAGATATCTTCACTAAGATCTCCATTCAGGAATGCGGTTTTGACATCCATTTGCCAAATCTCATAGTCATGGTACGCTGCTACAGCTAGTAGGATCCTAATGGATTTAAGCATGGCCACGGGCGAAAAGGTTTCCTCATAGTCGATGCCTTCTTTCTGAGTATACCCTTTCGCCACCAAGCGAGCTTTAAAGGTCTCAATCCTGCCATCGGGGCCCTTCTTCCTCTTGTAGATCCATTTGCAACCAATTGCTTTTACCCTGGGGGGCGGATCCACTAGAGTCCAGACTCCATTGGTCTCCATTGAGTCCATTTCAGCTCTCATGGCCTCCACCCACTTCTAGGAGTCTATGTCTAACATAGCTTCCGCGTAAGTCACGGGATCCTCTTCACTAGTCAAGGTTTCCACCAGGTAACTATCCTGGTCATAACCATATCGGGCTGGTGGTCTGGATACCCGGGTGGTTCTTCTAGGTTGGTCATTACCTGGAATTTGTGGGACATCTCCCACTGCTCCTGAGCTTTCCTCATCAAGAACTATTTCCTGACGATGGGTGTCCAGGATGTAATCGGATTCTAAGAACTGGGCGTTTCGACTATAGAACACTTTTTGCTCACTCGGGTCATAGAATAGATAACCCACCGAATCCTTTGGGTAGCCTATAAACAGGCAACGACTGGTTTTAGATTCCAACTTGTCCGCACTTGTTCTTTTAACGTGTGCAGGACAACCCCAAATCTTCAAGTGTCTTACACTTGGCTTCCTTCCGGTCCAAAGTTCATATGGAGTTTTCGGAACTGATTTGGTTGGAACCCGATTCAGCACGTAGATAGCAGTCTCTAATGCGTATCCCCAAAAGGATGTGGGTAATTGTGAGCATACGAGAAGTGACCGGATCATGTCTAACAAGGTCCTATTCCTCCTTTCTGAGACACCGTTGAGTTGAGGTGTAGCAGGAGGAGCTAATTGTGACACTATCCCATTGGCCTTTAAGTAGTCCCTGAATTCGTCAGAGAGATACTCGCCACCTCGATCTGATCGAAGGGCCTTAATTTCTCTCCCTAACTGTTTCTCGACTTCCTGTCTGAACTCTTTGAACTTTTCAAATGATTCAGACTTATGTCTCATTAGGTACACGTAACCATATCGTGAAAAATCATCTATAAAGGTGATGAAGTACACGTGTTGATTCCGTGTCCTAACACTCAGGGGACCACATACATCAGTATGTATTAGGTCAAGTGTGCCTTTAGATCTTTCAGGCTTACCGTCAAATGGCCGCTTAGACATCTTACCTTGAAGGCAAGGTTCACAAGTGGGAAGATTTTCTACAGTTAGAAAATCCAAAGGACCATCCTTTACCAACCTTGTGATTCGGTCAATACCAATATGGCCAAGTCGGTAATGCCAGAGGCACGTGGGACTTACTGTATCACGATTCCTTTTCTTGGGATTTTCGACCGACGTAGTTTCGGTTAAGTTAGTTTCCAGAGAAGGATGTAGAACATAGAGACCGTTCTCTTGTTCCCCGCATGCGATGAATTTATTATTCCGTTTAACAGTAACCACATTACTAAAATAAACAGTATATCCATCAGCACACAGTTTTGAAACAGAAATTAAATTTCTTCTCAAGTTCTGTACATAAAGACAATCTTTAAGTACAAGTAATCCTTCTTTAAAAACTAATTCTACGGTTCCTATTGCCGCTGCTGCAACACTTGCAGTTGTTCCCAAGAATAATGTCACTTCACCTTCACTCAACCTTCTGCTAACTTTGAACCCCTGTAGTGAGTTACACGCATGAGTTGAAGCCCCGGAGTCAACACACCAGGACACAGAAGTAACTAACATGTTAGTTTCTATGACACAAGTTTCGATGTTACCTTTCTTAGATTCCAGGTAGGCAGGACAATTCCTCTTCCAGTGGTCAGTCTGCTTGCAGAAGTGACAGACATCAGATGCCTTGTTCTTCTTCTGCTTCTTAGGATTGGTAGCCTTCTTCTGAGCCTTCTTTGCCTTTCTCTTTTTCTTGCCCGATTTGTTAGCTTCAGCAAGCATAACTACAGGCTCATCCTTCTTGAGTAGATCCTCGGCTCTCTGCAACATATTGTTGAGTTCCTGGACGCTGACATTCAGCTTATTCATATTGTAGTTCATTGTGAACGCATTGAAGGAAGAGGGCAAAGAATTGAGGATGGCATCCACTTGCGTGCCAAGATCTAGCCCGGATCCAAGAGCTTCAAGTTCGTTAATGTAACCCATCATCCGAAGACAATGGTCATGAACTTTCTTCCCTTTGGTCATCTGCGCGGTCATGAACAATTTCAGGACCTTCTGTCGAGTAGAACGGTTCTGCTCTTCATACATTGTTCTTAGACTGTCCAATATGTCCTTGGCTAGTTCGATCTGATCGAACTGCCTCTGTATTGAGTTGTCTAATGAGGCAACGACAAAGCAGCGGGCTAGGGAGTTCTTATCCTCCCACTCTTGGTAGTCCCTCCTACGGGCCTCAGAAGCCCTATCACCCGGACGTTCCGGTGCAGAATTTTTCACCACCTTGTCTAACTTTTCGGAAGTTAGGACCAGCATAAGATTTCTGTACCAGTCGGCATAGTTTGGGCCCTTAAGCTTGTTATCATCTAGAAGCTTTGCAAATTGACCGTTTGCCATTTTCTGATAAAATAGCAAAATCATTAGTCCACAACCTTAGTTTGATTCATGTTACCTACATAAATATGGCTTTTAATCTATGTTCCATCCCATTTGTTCATCTCTGAGATTTCCCTCTTTTCTCAGTGACGGAGATGACGAAATGTCTCTGGAAATGTGGGAAATCACATGGGGTGTGTGAAGCCAACTGTTTCAGCTGCATAACCTCACCACCTTTCTGTGACGGATCATATCCACTCATCAAATGAGTTTCCCTTTGGCCTTTGTCAGACAAGGTTCAGAGCCGTTTTCAGGTAAACCTTTCTGTCCAGTGAGTGCTTACCCATCATATTCAGGTTACGCCAAGGTACCGTGAGAGAGTTCCCATTTTCTGGTGAAGCCCCTCCCACATCGGTCTATGACGCCCCTATCATCTTATGAAACACTCTAATAGATCCAACAGCAAATGGATAGCCCAATTTTATGGTGTGTTTCCTCATTACTGAAGGACCCATCATTGTGCTAATGACGGAAGGCCTTTAGAGAGTCCATCACATGGGTCTCCCTATCACAAGCATTCATATTTGCTGGAGGGAACAAAAACGCCCTAGTTTTAATTTAGGTCAAACCAGAGTGGCTCCCACTGACTTTCATAAAGTCAGATTTCTGGTGGGCCTTAATCGGCTAGGGGTTCCATTCGCATCCCTTTTCAGGGTTGTGGGGCCCACCAAGCAAAGAGGGGTCATCCAATGACCTTGAAGGACACTATGGCAATGATGTGCATTCAGCCATGGTGTGCGCAAGAGCCACTAACGAGTCTTCATGGGCCAAGTACTTATGGCCCATGGTCGCAACACATCAAACATCCAAACATCACATGTAAAGGAGGAATTGATCCAATCAATTAACTGCTGTAAAGCCCATCGAATAGCCCATTGAAATCCAAGTCATTAACAATTAATGTCTACTAGGTGTATGGGCTGAATCGCAGATAGCAGTTCGGCCCATACAGCTTATCTCACAGTAATGGGCCTTTTGCAGTTTTAACCCTTTAAAACTGGGCTTTACAGGTGGGCCGAATTAATCCTTGTAATTGAACATCAGATTTGGAACAGCAAGTGTGAGAAATACAGACTGAAAAACAGTCCCTATCGAACCCCAGATTCGGTCCAAACAGTTTTGGTCCAATCTAGTCCGAGAGGATCCAAAACTAATTTTCAATTCAAGAATTAATTCATGAAAGATCTGAAATTAATAATTTTGATTTCAAACAATCACAAATCAAACTATGGACTGTTCGCACCACCTGCAAAACAGAGGTTAATCACAAGGGTTGCAGTTTCACAAACTGCAAATCGCAGAAAGCGATTTCTCCAACTGCAAATCTCCAGCGCCGCCTTCTTCTTCCTTCTTCTTTAATCAAGAAAAAATAACAGAAATCCTATTTCTATTAATTACATTCTTGATCAAATCCTATACATTCAGTCTAAAATAAAAAAAAAAAATTATTTACAAACCGAATATAAATAAATAGAAAGAAAAATGGTGCGCAGACTATCTGCGCCAAATCTGCACTGTGATCTCCAGGTTCGAACAGTCCATTAAATCAAAACAAATAAAGAACAATTCTAAATAAGTTTTGGATTTAATAAAATTAATTTCAGATCAATCGCCCTTAACAAGAAACAGTTTCTTGAAATAAAGAAAACAATCTGCGCAAATCCTGAAAGAACACCTTCTATCCATCTGCGCAGGGTCAAATCTGATTTTCTTTTGGTTCAAGATTCGAACCTGTGGCTCTGATACCACTGAAAGAATGGTAGGATCCATCTAATGGATGCCATAAAGGTTGCGGAATGGGTGGGCGAATTTCAAAAATTTCCTACCTTCTCTCAACTGGGAATCATATTCCCTAAATTTAGAATACAATATTCAAGGATCCTACTTGAACCATAATCAAACCAGATCTGTACCAAAAGATAAATGGGAGGAATATACCTGATCCGGAGAAACAGTATCTCCCAAAGTTGGTGTTCACGCCCAAAGAATGCTCCAAGATCCGTTCCTGCTGAAGATGACACAGTTGTGAATGGAACAGAACCAGTAGGGTGCGTCCTACACACTGGATCCTTCACAAGAATCCTCTAAAAGTATTAAACACTGAATCTTTTTCAGTCTTTCTTGCAAGACTGATGTCAAGAACAGATTTCTTGACTTTTTTTTCTGCAAAGATCTAATCTTGCAAAGGCAGATGGCGGCGGCAGGAGGAGATCTCCAAAAACCGAAAAAGGCTGAACTGCTTTTTCTGTTTTTCTGGAGAGTATGAATGAGATCCTCTCTCAATTCATAGGAGATATCCTATACCTCTTCAAGGTGGTTCGAAATCTCCTCCTTTCTTCTTGATTAAGAAAACTCCTTTTTAGGAGTTATCCCAATCCAAATCAGTATTTGGATAGGGGATAATCTTAATCATTTCTGCATATAGAGTTAGCTTACTCCTGATCTTATCAGGAGGTTACCATATTCAAATCTAATTTGAATTTGGTCTCTAAGAGTGGATAAGGCTAAAGGCCCAATCCTTTTACTAACTTTAATCTCAAATTTGCCCCATGGATGGGTGATCATATCAGCCCACCTCGAAATGAGCTTTTGGCCCATTAAGTGTTTAGTGTCTAATTACTTTCCAATCTGCTGCCCAATTGGGCTTCTTTGTATGGCGTGGGACCCAAGCATTGATCTACACACCAGCCACATGGGTTCGGCCCAGCCTCTAAAACAAGGCCCAGCTGAATTCACTGAAAAACTCAATGAACCCCTTGAGTCCATCATATGGACCCTATGGGCCCAACACTTACATTAAGTGGTCCCTGGGGCAAGCCATCTTATAAAAACACAGGGACTGTGGGCAGGTGCAAGATTAGGCCATCAGGTATTATCCTCAATGGTCTTACACTTAACCTCTCATCCCTTAATGATCAAGCACTGCCCGACAAGAGATGACCTCTCCCTCGGCTGCAAGGAACAGTGCTGCACTCTCCTCTCACATGGATCCCGGGAATTAAAACCATTTGCAAACAATTCGAAACCGTACATATATATATAAATATATTAATTTTGCAAAACAAAATTCCAACGATTGAAATCAACTGCCGGCAGTTTGGTTTCCATCAGAGAGAGTGCATTCCCGATCATTACCCTTTGTCCGACAAAGTGGCTGATTCTGTCACTATGATCACCCACTCAGATGAATTCTCAAACTGCCCTAACATACCCAGGTTTTGATCCCCGCTAAGGATCTCACTGAATGGCATATCAAAAGCAGCCTGATCCAACACCTAGTGAAATGTCATAATCGAGTCTAGGGGTCAGGTGTAACTTTTCAGTTTTGCCCATCTATCTCCAAGGTCCAGGGCAATACTGGAAATCTGGTCCGGTTCAAGGATTCAAGTAATCCCATACTGCATGTGCCTCGTGTCTTACCCTGGTGGCTGAGACAGGCCATCCCAACACTTGGTGGCACACCAGTATCAGCCTTGGCAGGATAAATCTCCCCAGACTTATCCAATGGCTGTGAACATTTAAAACTAACACGAGTCTCTATAAATGTCCAGTTTTAGGGTTTTACACAGAATTAAACCAAACAACATGAATCAAACATGCACTTTATTTATTTCCACTAAATAACAAAAGTACATCAAATCAGATTGAAGCTAAGGGCATACAAAACTGTCTAACAACTTTTTTGGAAATTAAGCGATGGGTTTAATTCCCATCTATTACTAATTCCCCACACAAAAGGCTTCAACCTATGTGTGGATAGATGGCACCCTATCATAAAGTAGTCAGCAAGATGATCATTAAAATGTACGACCCAGACTTGCATTTGAAGGTAGAGATGCCATTATTTAATTCTCCAAATTCGAAAGCAATGGGATCAGAACTCAATTTATGGTCCTATTCGTTTTTGGGTAAGTTATTTATATGGGTAAATGCAATTAACTAGGTAAGTGCATTTATCCATATTCTTTTATTTCTCAGATATATAAGACAATGACAGCTTTAACTAGCCATAAAATGTCATTATTAAAAGTGAAAATTTTCTCTCATCCAAGTATTGGCAACTTTTCCCTTAGGTGAGAAAGTTATTTATTCACCTAGGAGATGGGAATCACTTACCTGGGAAAATAATTTTTTTATAGGCCCCACATAAATCTGAAAAAAAAAAAAGAACATGGGTTTCTTCCTCAATGAAAACCAATATCCCATTAACCAACTTTCCCCCTCTCAAAATGAAAAAAAAAAATGAACTTGCCCTATATTTTTTCTATATATGGGTACTAGTGCTTTTATTTTGAAAAGTATGCTTTGGAAATATCTACACACATTTCAAAATAAAAATATCTAAATAAAAGTATAATATGCATTTTATACATTGGAACTTTTTAAAATACAAAGTACAAAAAAAATCTATCCAAACATTGCCCAAGTATATCATCCTTTTGAATCTTGTGATATTGCACAAATAGTTTAAGCCTCGTTCCCACACAGATATTTTTCTAGCTGATATATGATGTGATAACACATATTTTCCACCCATTTGTAATGTTCAACCCACAACGTTTCAGGTGCATAAAAAAACGTTTCAGGTAACAACAGCAACAAGGAATGCACAACCTTATTTTCACAATCCAAGTATCGGATTAGCTGCATTAATTAAACCCTATAAAACTGGTTTATTGTTGAGAAGAAGAAGAAAGATACAAATGTGTATTTATTGAGAAAGCAAAGAATTAAGGGTAAAAAAAATTACACTACAATTGAAAGATGATCAACCTGAAAACCAGTACTCTTGGACCGGATAGCTAGAGAACAGAAAACTCAACTGGATCAAATCGTTCTGGTTGTCAAAACCACCCAAAAGATCATCTTAATTTAATTTCAACTCTACAACAACACTGTTTCGATTAGACTAGCTATCATCACAGGGATCGAATCAAGCTATTCATCAGTGCAGCTGGAGGGTGCAAAGCCCAACCTGCTGGTCTTCAAATCAAACTCCCAAAACATGTTTTGCTGCATTATGTTCCCAATGACTGAGACACCGCCTTCAGGAGGAAGGGGCTGAAACCCAAGGCACCTTACTCCATCATCCACCTGGATCACATAGTTCTTCACCGGCGGCTCCATTCGAGCCTCACCGGTGAAATGGATTCTGAGTTTAGGCACTTCAGTGGCATTAAACTCTCCCGGTTTCACGCTGATGCAGAACTCAAAACGAGGATCCTCATACTTGGTGTACTTAGTCAAAGACTTAATCAAAGCATCCATCAGAGGCCTGTAAGCCTCCATTGCCAGAAACGTCAAGGTGCTACCTTCATCAATAATGGTTCCTCCCCTATCATCCCTCAGCTCCCACACTTTGGACGGAATGTCTAACATAACACCATCCAGTGAGATGCCAACCACATTCACACCATAGAACGTAAGGACCTTGCCAAGGACTAGATCCGTGTGCTGCATATGTGGTGGATGTCGAGTCTCGCCGAAGACAAGGTAACTGCGGACGTTCTCGGGGCTGAAATGATCAACCAGGCAATATGAGAACTTGTAGCCAAAACTTTCTGAACCTCTCACGGCGAAGGAGTAGATGCTGTATCCCAGCCCGACTACACCATCGATAGCGTCATTTTCCTCTATACCTTCAATTATCTCGTTGCATCCCACCAGGAATTGTTCCATTTTTTTCTCCGTGCCGCTCTTCATTTGTAGGGTCAGTGTTTCGTTGGCAAAGAAGCCTAGCACACTCTGCCCAGCTCCATAACTATAGATATAGAATCAAGTGATGATGATGATCAAATTAGAAACACCCAAATTAAAAGAGAAGAATGGATGGATATATATAGATCGAACAGAAGAAGACGAGAGCTTAGCTAGCTATAGCTAGAGAAGAAGGCAGCCAATACATACCTGTAGTCATACTTGCAGGGGCTATCTGGCATGGGGCATATACCCAAAGCAAACAAATCCCCAAGATCTTGAGTACACATCGTGGACGAGCAATTAATTGTTTGAAAGGAAGACGACTTTGTTGGATCGAAAGACACCTGCTTCCCTTCATCTTTATTACTTCCACATTTCATCCATGTAAGCTCGCTAGCTGTGTTTGCGATCATAATCAACTGCTGGGGTGGAGTCCCCACTTTCAGAGGAATGAGGTAATGGCCTGACCTAACCGATGCCCCAGAGAAGAATGGAGCTCTTATTACATCATCGGTAGCAGTCTCTTCAGCTTTCCTCCTCTTTTTCATCGCACGGGAGATCATTTGGACACGCTGAGAATCGTAGTGAACATGTTGCTTCATTTGTTCCATATTGTTTGTCGGTGGCCCCATACCAGGCTTTCCCTGGAGACGAGGGTCATTCTTGTGAATCAGGTCGAACCGCACTGTGTCACCAGACTCACCACCATATGCCGGGACTAAGAAGAACACATTGATGGAAACTAAGAAGAAATAGTGTAGGAGAGACATCATTGGACGTGGTTTCAGCAACCTGCAATTGCTAAAGGACAATTCTTCCTATTGAAGTTGCTAGAGGACAAGTTTAAAGCAAACAAAAACAAACCCAAGAATTAATAGTCTTTTTCTTTTTCTTCATTTTTTGGTAAGCAAGAACAAGGTGTAATAGAGTTCCATTTGTGGAGATCCGAACTATTAGGGAAGTTGGGAATCATTCTACGCTGTCTGAAAAAAACCGGGGAATAAAGATAGAGTGCAACTGCAGCACTAGGAAACTATAGGAGAGGTTCAACATCTAACAATTAATATTCTCTCTCTCTCTCTAATTCAATTCTTTGAATTGATTAAAGATCATCATCATCATCATCATCTCCTAATTTGGGTTGGCTACATGAATTTCATCTTGTCATTCCCTTCCTTATGTTTAGTGTCTTACCAATTATGAGCCCTCAAATCTCCTTTCAAACTTCCATCCTTTTAATTGAATAATGGCCTAAATTATATTCTTATTGGAGATCTATTTAACTGTATGAAAAAATTGGACAAAGGCAGAAATATAAGGCCATGTTTGGTTCGCTCCTCTGGGCCTCCTCTCATTTTAGGCAAGAATGGGCAAGAATGAATAACATTAGAGTGTTTCGTTACAAAATTCTTGCCAAGGGCCACATTCTTTTTATAATGAAAAATCAACTTCATAGCACGAAAATTGAGTAGCCTGTATCATGAAAAATAATCATACCCCATCTTGCTCATTTCATTCTTTGAGGAAACTCTGCCTACAAAACTATTGCCATAAATGTTTACTTTTACAAAAGTACTTTTACAAAAATACTTTTACATGAAAGCACTTTTACGAAAGTACTTTTATGAAAGCACTTTTATGAAAGCACTTTTTTGGAAGTACTTATATAAAAGCACTTTTGTGGAAGTACTTTACAAAAGCACTTGTGAAAGTACTTTTATAAAAACACTTTTACGAAAGCACTTTTATAAAAGTACTTTACTAAAGCACTTTTATGAAAGTACTTTTATAAAAGCATTTTTACGAAAATACTTTTATAAAATAACTTTTACGAAAGCAATTTTAGAAAAGGACTTATGAAAGCACTTTTATAAAAGCACTTTTATGGAAGTACTTTTATGAACACTTTTACGGAAGTACTTTTAGAAAAGCACTTTTAGAAAGTAATTTTGTGAAAGCACTTTTATAAAAAGACTTTTACAAAAGCACTTTTATGGAAGCGCTTTTACAAAAGTGCCTTTACGAAAGCACTTTTATGGAAGCACTTTTAGGAAAGTACTTTTATAAAAGCACTTTTAGGAAAGTACTTTTATAAAAGCACTTTTAGGAAAGTACTTTTATAAAAGCACTTTTAGGAAAGTACTTTTGTGAAAGCACTTTTATAAAAGGACTTTTAAGGAAGCGCTTTTACAAAAGCACTCATAGAAGCACTTTTATGAAAGCCTTTTACGAAAGTACTTTTACAAAAGCACTTTCAGGAAAGTACTTTTATAAAAGGACTTACAAAAATACTTTTATGGAAGTACTTTTATGAAAGCACTTTTGTGGAAGCACTTTTATGGAAGTACTTTTATGAAAGCACTTTTACGGAAGTACTTTTACAAAAGCACTTTTAGGAATGTACTTTTATAAAAGCACTTTTATGAAAGTACTTTAATGAAAGCACTTTTATGGAAGTACTTTTACAAAACATCTATGCCAAGTTGTAAACAATGATTGCTGGAGACCTAGGCTAGCGGTTGGTGAATACTGGCATGAATTTTTTTTAAGAATGAAAACGAAAAACATAGGACATTTGTTAGTATGAAAAGAATTCATTTTTAGGAAAAAAGTGTTCGGTTCATAGCAATATTTTCTCATTCTACCTATTTTTACCCACTCATGTCCATTTTAGAATTTCATCTTGGATAAGAATGAAAAAGAATGAAAATTCAACCAAACATGGCGTAAGTGGCTAGATGTTCTGTGTTTTTGGCATTTCAATGCCTTAAAAATAGGATACGATATGCCTGATACCATGACTTTTAAAATGTTGTTGACCAAACGATCAGATCATTCAAAACAAGAATGGATCATGATTCCAGGTATGGTTATGCCTTGAACTATTATTTGCTAAGAAAATTTTGAAAAGAGCAGAAAACCGCTGAATCAGATGATTGAACTGTTCAACCTAGTCAACAGTTTATGGCTTACATTTAAATTTATAAGAAAAGTATATATATATATATATATATATATATATATATATATATATATATATATATATATATATGTATGTATGTATGTATGTATGTATGTATGTATGAAGGAGTAGTTTATTCCATTTTTCCGTGGGGTTTACCATTTACATATGATAGAAAGACTCAACTCTGGAGGATTGGAATCCCAATACTAGACGATAGGAGTCTCAAGGCTAAGGCAATATCTATCAATCCCCTTTGTCTAGTATTAGCCATCGACAATCACCACTTGCAGAGATGACAAGGGTTTGTTCTTGCAACGACAACCAACTCAGTAGAGAAACCCAAGGCTTGCAACAACGACTCAAGGCTTGTGCTGGTGAATAACTCACTACAACAGTGACCCAAGTAGTAGTGGCAATTAGGCGGGTTGGATTGGTTTTGGTTTGGGTTGACCTTTAACCCAATTCATCTAACCTTCCAACCCATTAATGACCCAGTTATATAAAATTAAATGGATTGGGTTCAACTCAAACCCACTTTGACCCAATCCAATCCACCCAAACCCATTAATCTTATATTTATGTACTTAAAACAAAAAAAAAAAAAAGTAACTCCCTCTTGACAAATAAGTTGCTCATAGCTTGGTGCTAATAGTAATTTCTATTTACACAAGTGGCGAAGGTTCAAATCACATTACATGCATATTATTTTCACACAAGCGGCAAAGCCATTTGACTATGTTTGGGTTTTGGGTTTGACCGAACCACTTAGGTTCAAATTGGTCAAACCAACTTGAACTATCTAATTGGATTGTCTTCGAGCTAATCACATCAAGAGTAGCTGAACCATTTGGATTCGGATCAGTCCAACAAGACCAAACCGAACCGGTTCAGTCAATGGCGGATTGACTTGGACCAGCCCATATCAGGTTTGTGCACGGGTTTGGGACCGAACTGACTAACCCGAAGCAGGTCAAGGGAAGTAAATCGGATTGGTCCATATTCGGGTCGGATTGTATAGATATGAGTCAGGCCGGACTCATATCAGATTGGCCAAAGCAAGCAGGGTCCCGCCCAGCCCCATTTCAGATTTAGGTCAACCTAAATCGGCCTGCCTTGGATCAGATTGGGTTCAGACTGGGCTGGCCGACCCAAACGAACCGAACCGAGGTGATCGGGTTTGTTTATATTTAGATCAAGTTGTGTTGGTCCAGACTCGGGTCAAGTTGATTTGGATTTATGTCAATTTGGGTGAAGTGTATTGATTCGAGACAAAACTAATTTTAGTCAATAATTAATAGAAAACTAATGTATTAATTATAAATTATTTCATTCAAATAAAGAAAATTAAAAAGAATAACCAAGGAATTAATATGTATATCTTTAGTGGTTAACCCAATGGTTATCCACAACCCAACCCATTTAAATTGACCCAATGGATGAACAACCCATTTCCAACCCGCCAAGTAAAAGGGCGAGTTGAGTGGGTTAGATACTGGGTGGGTTAGCTGGCCGTCATTGACAACGGTACCCAATGGCTTGGGCATGGGAGTTGGGAGCAATCACCCTCAAGCTACTTAAAGTTTCATGTCTACATTTTTTGTTCAGTCATTTTTTTATTGGTTGAAATCTGTATTATGTTGCTGTGAAATCCCATGTTTTCCCTTGGACCTAGCACTCCAGCACTTACCTAGACCCTTCAATAGCAATGCACCACGCCTGCAGCTCAACTCAACTATCAAATTTCAAAGTTAACAGGAGTGGAGAGTCAACAATAGTATGGACTCCAACAGATATTCATTTTTATTTATTCATGGATAAATTGATGAAACTTCCCCTAAAGTTTTGTAATTGCAATCACCTCCCCTAAACTTTCAAACATAGTTGCAAGTGGACCCTCTCTGTTAGAATCTTCTAATAAGAGGCACAAAAATGTCCAAAATACCCATAAAGTTACTACTAATTCTGATAGGCTGATTTCCACATAAAAAAAAATAATACAAATTTTATGAACAACAAGAAAAGGAGTTTAAAGTTATAGTTTTACCTTTGAGTGATTAATATGAAAAGCAAATATGAAAAATAAATCAATTTCACAAACTAGATTGGAGAGGCTTTGGTAGTGTTTGATATGAAGAAATTTTTGAAAAATAAACATTTTGGTCAAAAGTAAATGCATGGGACATGGGTATTTTGGACATTTTGTACCTCTTATTAGAAGATTCTAACATAGGGGGTCTACTTGTAACTAGTTCAGAAAGTTCTCTCTCTCTCTCTCTCTCTCTCTCTCTCTCTCTCTCTCTCTCTCTCTCTCTCTCTCCACTTCTTTCTTCTCCTGAACCCTTCTCATCCCAAACCCACGTAACCTGTCCTGACCCGTTCTACCTGATTATTATTTGACATATCCTATTATTGCTATCATTTATCAAATTTGAAATTCAAATTTAATTACCTTAATTAATACCCATTAAATCATCATGATTGACCCCATAATTTATCTTATTTAACATAACACTTATAACATTAATTAGCTTCATTAATTATCTGCATATCATAATTAAATTAATTAATTCCATTTAAATATATTTAAAACCAGTATTGTATAAAATTGAGATATTAAAAGGATTTTAAAGTAGGTTGTTTTACTTGAAACATAAGCATTTTAACCACTAGTTCAGAAAGTTCATTTGCAAATACCTAGATTTTGGTCCTCCAATGACATCATGACACGTGGCATCGGAGAACAGTTGGGTGACACCTTGGTACCACATAAGCAAACTAATTCGGACTCTTCATAGCTGTATCAATGACCACGACACCACCTGGGTAAACCGAACCATAAACAACTAGGCAGGACCTCAAGTTGGTGTAAGAGGCAACTTGCTTCCACCAAATTACCCTGGCCTCGACAAGACATTAGGTCGGTATGAGGCAACCCGCTTCGGTCAACCTGACCTGAGTTCAACTAGCGACCTGCCTAACGTGTCGGGCGACCCCTCCTTAAGTAGGTTATAGTCTCCAACTTCCCTGAGATCAAGACATCATGTCGAAAGACCCGGTTATCACCTGCCCACTTCAGGCACGACTGGATAAACACTACTCGCTTACGCAAAGTCAACCTCCAGGTGTGAAACCACCTCCGAACCAGACGAGCTGGAGATCTCGGACACGCTTCGTGAGCCTCACAGTAGCTTGCCTATATAAAGGCATTCCCTTCCTCTGAAAAGGTATGCACGACTTAAAATTCACAGCTCTCTAGCTTTCTCCCTTTTAGCTCTCTCAACACTCTTTGCTGACTCAAGCAACCCGGACACTCTGATCTCTCTCTCTCTCTCTCTCTCTCTCTCTCTCTCTCTCTCTCTCTCTCTCTCTCTCTCTCTCTCTCTCTCTCTTGCAACTCAACCTAGCGACCTACTCAGTCTGACATCCGAGCTGTCACCAAGACCAAAAGACTTCAAGGCCCTGATGCAACTACACAGGGTAACCAATGCAAGCCTTTGCATGGCCTTCTCGACCACTTTCTGGGGCACAGCTCGGATGTGGTATTTGGGGTTGGCCACCAGCTCCATTAAGAGTTGGAACCAGTTGGCCAACCTATTCACTACATCAAATGGTTCAACCTGGAGCAACTTCAGATTCCCAATATATATACATCGGAGGTCCAAGAAAATAGGTAAAAAAATCAAACATTTTGGGGCTCGTCTGCCCCCATATCTTCCATACTAGCATCAGTTATCTCGTCCTCCTCCTCGAAGTCAAGCTCTTGATCAACCTGACCCATCATCTCGTCGGTGCATACCGAGGACTTTAACTTGCTGAGGTCGAACTCCGGGCACACCAAGGCTACTAGTATCTGACACAGCTCAAATCCCTTATGAAAGGTGCCAAATTCGAATTCCTCCCTCTCCTTCAAGAAGTTGGGAGAAGCCTTTAACTCTTCAACTACACAGATCTCAACTACATGGACATCGTCAAGAAACTTTTGATTGTTGCTCGGTGAGCTCAGCTTCCTTCTCCTGTAACTATTGGTCCTTATGCTTGAGCTCCTTGTTTAGCTTCTTGACCTCCCTCGTTAGGTCTGCATTACGACTTCGCTCCACCACGAGCTCGTCCTTCAAGTCGCCTAGGCCCTAGCCAAACCACCCTCAGCCTACCCCAACAAAGAATGCGCCAAAGTGTTTGCCTACAGAAGATATAAAGGGAAATGAATCCAGAATGTAGGTCAGAATGAATACAACGAGAAGGTCGGGAACATACCATCATGAGGCAATGCATAAGCTTTCCCCCGAGCTCACCGAGACGTGACTTGCAAAGCCTCACAACCTCTTCAAAAAAGACGACCTCCTTGCTCCTCACTAGGGCAGTCTGAAAGTCCATGGTGGTGTGCCTCTCCTTAGGATCGGTTTCAGCGTTTGAGCCTCCAGACTCCCCGATCTCGGGTGGTTGAAGGGGCTCCTCGGATATATGGGTGGCCTCGGGCTCTAGCAAGGTCCTTCCTAGCTGGTCTCGCTCGACTAGGTCGACAACCGACTCGATCTCAATAATTCGCATGGCAGCCTCTAGAGTAGCGATCTAGGATGCCTCTTGGTAGGCCACCTTCCTCTTCATGGCTTGGAATAGCCTGGAAGTTGGCATGCCCGACATGTCTCCTGCACAAGAAATCAAGGGTGAGTCAAACTATAAAAAGAAAAGAAAGTAAAGAAGAAAAAGAAAATGCCCAAGCCTAAGGTGATGACCTACCTGGAGGACTGATCCCGACCTGGATCAGCTTCTCCTCAACCAAGTACTCACTCAGCATCGACTTCTGGTCCACCCACTAGGACCTACACTCTTACCTGCAGTCGCTCACTTAGAGTTTCCTCCCCAGAGTCCCTCACTCCATCTCTCCAGGTCATCAAGAATGGTCATCCGCTACTCAAGTCAAGGAAGATATACTTCCTCTTCCAGGTAGGGCTGCAAATAAGTCAGATCAGATCCGATCTGAATCTGATATCGATCAGTTAAGAAGCAGATTCAGATATCCCTCCAGATCCTAACAAATCCTAACAAATCGGATCGAATCGGAAAAGCCGATCCGTTAACTTAACGAATCGAATTTGGATATTGATTTATCTGATCCATTGTGACCCACTCCGATCCGTTAATTATGAAATATTATATATTATATATTATTTACATATTATATATGTATATTTTATATATTATTATATATTATATATTTTAATATATTATTATACTATATAAATAATATAATATATTATTTTATAAATATAATTTTAATCAAATCGAATATCAAATAGTATATTCAAATTCCAATTCAAATCATACATTTAAAAATCCGATGAATCCTTATCGGATTTGGATCAATCATATTTTCTTAACGGGTCGGATCAGATATACCCTTACCGAATCCAATCCAATCCATTTGCAACTCTACTTCCAGGCCGGTACCTTGGAGGGAAATTCGTTCAGCAACTTACACCTAAGTCAATGGAGTGTTGGAAGGGTTCTTTTTATATAGCACAGGCCGACAAAGATCTTAATATCTAAAGGGAAGCCGACGTGGTGACAGAATGAGATAGTGCTGATCAAGGTCCAAATGGAGTTGGGATGAAGTTGATCTAAACTAATGTTGTAATAGTTTAGTACCTTGGGAATAAGCAAATGAAGGGGGAACCAAAGACCCACTTTCAGGGCCTCCTCGAAGATAGCAATCTCATCATCCCCATGCTCCCACGGGTACCCCTCAAGAGGAAGAGAGTATCTAAACTGATTCAGAATCTTATACTAAGTTGTAAGCTCATAGACTGTCGACAGAGAGCTCGGAGGGACTAAACTGGTTTGGTGTTTTAGTCCATGTGAAGACAAGGCCCTCTTATGAGAAACTCGCCGGTCTTGGGCCGAGGTCCATTCCTCGACCTGACAAGACGGACCCCCCTCTTCTCTAGACTCACTGCTAGATGAACAGACCGACCTAGTTGATAATACCAATCACTCTGATAATGCCGAGCTCCACGATCTCACCAGGAACCCCAAAGATAGGGATGAGAAAAATGAGCCCTCAAGCGTCCTATTTATAGGCAGATGAACCAAACTATGGACTATGTTGAGATCAAGTGGATCAAACAATTTGTGAGGGTAAGGTGATTCGTATTCCGCTACTCAAGTCAAGGAATCGACCTAACTTTGGCCCAGGCAAGGTGATTCCTTGCCTTAATGATCAGTTTAGCACATTTTTTACGTCCACACGACCTAATGGTTGTGTGGCATCCTTGAGTCCCCAATAACCTTGTGCCTAGGTCGGACCGACCGACACAACTAGGTGGGACCTGAGGTCAATGTAAGAGGTGACTTGCTTCCACCGAACTACCTTGGCCCAGGCAAGATATCAAGTCGGCATGAAAGGCAACCCACTTCTACCGACTTGACCTGAGTCAGCTAGCGACCTACCTAACATGTTGGGCGAACCCCCTCCTTAAGCAGGTTATCATCCCCGACTTCCCCGAGATCAAGACACCACATCAGAAGAGTAAATATCATAAATGAAAAAATAGCAAGAAGCCAAAATCGGATGATCTTATACAAATCATCCATGTTTAAAAGATTCAAAAGATTGAAACCCTGATATACCTCTTCGCATAGTTTCACAAACCATGTCAATTACTATATACATAGAAAATAGCTAAATACTCTTCTATCTGGATTGTAAATATCATAAATGAAAAAAATAGATGAACTGAAACCAAAATCGGATGATCTTATACAGATCATCCATGTTTAAAAGATTCAAAAGATTGAAACCATGATATACCTCTTCACATAGTTTCACAAACAATGTCAATTACTATATACATAGCAAGAAGCTCTTTTGGACTGCAAAACAACAAAACATTGTAACTCGAAGAAAACCCAAGCTTTCCCAAGTATGTTCGAAGTCTAATAACATCCTCCAAATCAGCCTTGCATACTTACACTACACTGAATAGTACATGGCAGACAACTTTTACTTAGACCCCATTAAGAATGCATAGTGCTATAATCAACCTTGCATCATCAATGACTAAAGGCATTGCCACCTACGATCAGAAAGAGACCACTGATTCAGGATGTAAAGAAGACTGTAGTCGAGATACAGCAGTATCAGTTTCCTCATTCTCTTCAAAGTCTATTGGTCTCCCATTAATAAGTTTCCTGGAGTCAAAAAGACCAAGAATTAGATATGATCTGGATAACAGATTCAATGCCAAATAAGCTCAAGTACAGGAAAAGGAAAAATTAACAATGGATATGGCACTGAACAGAACAGAATGGTGAAATACCATATCGCTGGGACAAGGCTTAAATAATGTTGGCAATGATGATGATGAATGGAAAAAGAAAGATAGAAAGCCACTGGACAAATCCAGAGATAAAAGTAATAAAAGGGATATTATGTGGTTTTGTACAATATCAGAAGAAAATGAAGCAAAGATATCTTTACACATAAAGGGAGAAAACCAGGCATATAGTTTACTGAATGAGGTGTTACAGTTACAGCCGGACAACCAAGGAATCTAACACATGGCCTTCGTAAACAAAGTTATGCCAAAGAAACCATAAACAGGATGAAGATTCTGTCATGTATTATAAAATATAAACTCATGGAATTTTGAACCTATGTTTGCAAAACTAGAACATACTTGCCAGCTGAAACAGAAGTCTAATTTTAGGGTTGCACTGCATTCAAACAAATATTTAAATCATATTAGATGCATCAAAGAGGAAGATTAAAGAATCTTAATAAAAGATGGGGAAACTAAGAAAAGCTGAAAGTTTTAGGAAATTTATTTAATGAACATAAAGAGGGTTCTAATGGAGGTTGTACTAGAACTCCAATATAAATGGAAACAGTATGTTGTTGTGTACCATTGTAAAATTGACGTTTCCAAAGTAAAGGATTTGATAAAAAAGATGAAGGGAAATGCATTAGGAATTTAGGACAAAAAGGTATCCCAATAAAAGCTTGGAAAGTCATGGGAGAGATATGCTTAGTATGGCTAATTAAACTATTTAATAAGATTATCAAAACATGAGCAGGGGTAAGGCTGCACACACTTGTCCCTCCCTAAACCCCACATTGGCAAGAGCCTCATGCACTGGGCTGCCCTTTTTATCAAAACAAAGAAGATGTTGGATGATTTGAGAAAAGCTCTATGGTGCATATATTTTAAAACAAAGGCAAAATACAAAGTTGTAATAATTATTGTGAGATTCAACACTGATGAGCCACATTAATGCATTATGAAACTTAGGAAGAGTGTAATGAAGCAAGGTAACATCATGAAACAAGTGTATAAAACCAAATTGGTTTTACAACAAGAAAAACAACCATGAAAGCTATCTTTCTATTGAGAAGGTTAATTAAAAAGTTTGGAGAGAAGGTGAAATCTTTATTTAGCATCCATTGATATAGAGAAAGCATATGTGATATAGTTGCATCATGAGTTAAGTATATTAAAAAAACACAAACAATCGATGGCATCTACACTCCACCATGTATTGGACCTTTGCTCCTATTAATTCTAGCAGTTAAAATATCAATAGAGTTTGATAAATTAAGTAAGAAATAAAAGAGAGCTTCTTTGGCCACATGCAGAGACTATTGACCTGAAATTTTCCCAGCAAGAAACCTCTTCTCTAATAGCTTTTAGATTAAAATTTGAAATTTCAATTTGTTAGGGCTACTTAGGGAGTTGGAGTAATAGAAGTTGGGGTAGTATATAACTCACATTTACATTATGATGTAACAATTTCTGGGTTGGACCTGTCATACAATTACATGGTCCATATATTTGATAACAATTTCTGGGTTGTGGCCTATAGATGAACAACTACACAACCAACATGGTTGTATTTCTGGTGGAGCCTTGGACACATCAAAACATGTTCAACCACAACTATTATTTGCAAATTGCAACATGCCTTCACACTTCAAGTAGTGTTATAAGTAGCAATGCGCACCTTTTGTAGCCAAGACTCTCTTCTGATAATGCCTTCTCTAACCTTTCCTCAAATGGTGTTGCATGCCAGTGGACTTTCTGGTCCTATAAACAAAATAACATTCCTTCAAAACCTTAGTAACCTCTAAGAGGCCATACATAAATATATACATAGATACATGTATACTTCTACATGTGCAAGTAGGTGTATATAAAATGAACAATACAAAATATAATGAAGTACCTCTTTGTATTTGTTAGTTGAATTTGGGATCCCATTCCCATCCCACCACTTAGATGAGATACGAGAAGGCTCTTCATCATTCCAGTGTGCAGCAACCATTCCAAGAATAGGCCTATCCCCATCAGAAGTTTTAGAAGAATAAGATCTTCCACCCGGGAAAACCCCACAATTTTGATCAGCATCATCTTTTGGGGGTGATGATGGCTTCAGCCAGTGAGACAAGCTTGCGTCAACCTTTGACTCCTTGACAGCCATACTTTCTCTCTCCTGTTCCATTTCTAACTTGTTTGAGTAAGAAACAGATGCATACTCAGGAACTGCACTTGCAATCTCCTCAAGAGAGTCTCCTGTGTGACCAAGTTGTTCCTGATGGGTGCTAAAATCTACTTCCTTCAGTGCTTTCCACTGAGAAAAATTCTCAACAGGGTTCAGAACTGGATAAACATACTGGGACCTGATCCGAGCATTATTCCCATTTGCATATTTGTCTAGGTTTACTGGATAAATGGTTCCAGGTGTTTGCATCTCATCAGTTAGTTTTAATGGAGTTGGATAAGGAGAAGACTCTGATTCATTGTGTCTACCCGAGGAATTAGATTTCAAGCTTTTTCCATTTGAAGGAAGATTTTCCGTATCTAACTCACATTTGAAACGCACACACTTGCTTTTAGATTCAGAAGCAACAGCTGGTATCTCCGGAGTAACTAATGCGGATGTTTCATTAGTACTAGGATGAAGAGGAAATGTTATTGCCGTACTAGGATTTTCAACCTCACTGCATTCATGATGCCTGGTATAGTCCCTTCCTACCAGCTCCTGCCCCTTTGGCATGCTGCTTCAAGTAATGAAAACAGTCAAACATTAGCTAGCTACACAAATTTTGTGAAAATGAAACCAGAGGTCCACCAGTGGATGCTCATACATATGGTAAAAACTAAAAGAAAAATGGTTTGTTGGATCTCTCTGGAACATATCTTAATAAAAAATGGGTATGTCACCACAAGTTTCAGGCTTTGTTTAAGGAATCTTCTGCCATATTTCTTCTTCTACCTATTAAGGAGAGTTCCATGTATCATATATAAATGGTTGAAATCAATTTAGCCATAACATTAACAATCAAGCATAGATGATAGATCTTATTTCACACATGATGAATTGAATAGAGAAATTTAACCTGATAGATGTATGATTTTGAGAATCCGATTCCTTTCCCAATTCTTCACAAAGCTTAACAGGGGAAATGGAAATCTGATTGGGATGCTCATCCCATTGGAGTTTCTTGATAGATGCACCAGGAAGCCACGAGTGGAAATTGGAAGGTTCTGAATCTCCATTGTGGATTGCTGCATCTTTGATTTTCTCAGACACTTTCCGAATTTCAGCCGGAGTTTCAAGAAGTGCCCCACAAGCTTTAAGGAATTTTGCCTGTTAGGGAAAAAGCTTTATATAAAGAACACAAAACAGAAACTTATTGGGCATTCCAAAAACTGAAATGTGACCCTCAAAAAAGAAAGCCAAAATTATAGAACCAGTGTTTTATAAGCACAAGGCACAAAAAAAGTGCAAGGGGCATTTTGCACCTGAGGTACGAGGCACACGCCTTTTCAAAGCAAGGCACAAAAATGCAAAAAAAAATTAAATATGCCAAATTTTTCAAAAAAAATTGCAAAAGATAAATATATATATATATATGAAACATAATATTAATTAAAAATATAAACTCAAATTTAAAATAAATGTTTTAAAAACCTATTGTCTCAAATTAAAATACATAAACATAACATGTAAAACATATCTAACATGAAAATTCAAAAATAAAACCATGTATAACATACAAAACAAATTCCAACATGAAAAACTCTCAACCTCTTTATTTTTTTTCTCCAATTGCATTACTTCAAAGAGCCAATGTGATGTTAGACATTATGCATTCCCGATTTTACGAGCCACTTTTGTACCAAGCCCATTAAGTCATTCAAGTATGCTTGCAACCCAAAATATTAAATGGAAAAGAAAGCAATTCATGAGATCAAAAGAAGATTGAAAATGTTGTTTAAATATATAAATGGCCCATAATTTAAAAATGGATAGGGAACCGAACAGAGTGGATTTTGGGAACGGAATTATGTGGAACCCTATATAGTTGGGACAAGGCATCAAGGCTTAGGGCCTATTCATTTCCTCTTAACTCTTACCTCATAAGAGGAATCTTTTAACTTTAAGAGAAAAATAGTTGTCTATTTCCTCTTATCTCTTATTTCTTAAAGTGCAATCATACAATTTTTTGTTTTCCAATAATACCCCCAAAAAGACAAACAAAAACTCTCATATATGGGGGTCAAAATGGATATTTGATAAGTTTCAGAATTCAAAATTCAGAACAACATTCTCTGCATTCAGAGTTCAGAGGAAAGAAAAGTTGACCAATTCCAATAGACCTCTTAATGTAATTATTGCACTTTCAAATGTCAGACTTCAAAGCAAACGAACAGGCCCTTAGTTGAGTTGAGTTGAGTTGAAGAAAATATCACAATTTTTAGAAACTTCACTTGCACAAGGCTCTATATGGTTGCATACTTGCATTTGAAATGAAAGAAAGCAAATGATTTGTCCAAAAAATGATACTTATTATATTGTGCTTGGTTGCATGTAAAATGGCTTTGAGAAATGTTTTGGAAATTTTGAGCAGTAGTTGTGGGAAACCTGCATGCCCTCTATCTTTCCATGAGTTATTTTCTGAAGTGAGGGTTTACCCCCCTGATTAAATCTAATGACATTAAATCATTCAAATTCATTTTCCATAGAGTTGTCAATGGATCAGGTAGGTCTAACAGATCCAAATCAAACAAGAAAAATATATAGGGTTTGGATCAATATTATTGTAATTATGTTAGTTTAAGTTTTGGTTGTTTTAAAACAATTAAGACCCAAGACTGATTATATATAATTACATATATAATCATGTATATGCATATTTAATTGGTAGAAACATTTAAAGAGATAAAGAGAGATCTTCATATGGTGTTAATTTACCTAGAGAAAGCTAATTAAGGTTCAAAGCATCAATACTCCCCATATGCAAATTAAATTTTTCATTTGACTGAAACTATTTTTTATATTTTTTGGTCTAGAAAATTCACAAGAGATCTATCATATAACACATTGAGTTTGAAAAGAATGAATTCTTTTAATATTTATATTAAACATGTCATTGACACTAAAAACTAATTCATATCAGTCAATACACACGGATACGTTGTGGTATTTTGAAACTTCTTAAGGATATGTATGAGGGTGCAACAACCAATGTTAAAGCACCCAAGAGATATAACAAAGTTTACAATAACAATGGATCTTCACCAAGGTTCAGCACCTAGCCCTTATTTATTTGCACTAAGCATAGATGAATTGGCTAAACATATTGAAGAGGTTACCCATGGTCCCATGGTGTGCATTGTTTGCTGATACATTGTTTTAATTGATGAATCTAATGAAGGATTAAATGAAAAAATTAAGCCTATGGACAAATGTCTTAGCAAAAAGAGTTTTATTATAAGTAGGACTAATATGGAATATATGACAGGTAAATAATAATAGGAGTGTGAATCGTTCACTTAGGAATGGAGACCAAGAGATAAACACAATGTGACCTTTTCCTATGCCTTGGTTCAATAATTCATAACAAGGGAGAGATTGAGGAGGATTGCATACATAGAATTAAAGCAGGACGGGCAAAATGAAAGGGTGCATCCAAAGTTTTATGTGATAGGTGAATACTACTTAATCTAAAAGGAAATTTATATAAAACAATTGTAAGAACAGGTATGTTGTATGGAGCAAAGTATTGGACAGTCAAGAAACATGTCCAACAACTAAAGTTGTGCTTGAACAGTTTGGTACCATTGATGTTTCTTCTTGACACATTTGGGGTTGATCAATACAAATTGGTGAGACATTTATCTCGTCGCATCACATTAAACACTCGCTTCAACGAAAAAATGCATGTCATTGCCATTTAGTGGTAAAACATCAAATTTAAGGCTTCAACTCTAAATAGCAATGATTAGTTCCCCATATGCATTTTTTAGTAGAGAAGACTATATTATGTAATGTGACAGCATATTTTTTTCAACAATTTGTATTGGTCAACCCAAAATGTTTAAGAAGAAAGAGCAACGGTACCAAACAGAATGTGGCAAAAATGCAGTTAGATGGATGAGTGGAAAAACTAAAAAGAATAGGATCAAAAATAAAGTCATTCGATAAATCCTAGGAATAACTCCAAGAGGTGATAAAATGAGAGAAAGTAGACTGAGATGGTTTGATCACATGCATAGAAGACCATTAATAACACCCATAAGAAGTGATCTGTTGCAAGTTGAAGGGGCTAGAAGGACTAGGGGTAAGCAAAAAAAAGACATTGATTGAAGTAGTAAAAAACGATTTAAGCACCTAGAATTTAACAATGGATAAACAGAATGGAATGGAGAAACAGGACTCGTGACCACATATGGTTGGGATAAGGCTTGGACGATGATGGTTATGATATCCGCATATTACAAAGATACCTCAATCTGATACCTACTTTTTCCTTCACAAGAATACCTATTTTACCATGATATAACTGTAGAATTACCATATTATGATCTCCAAATGTGCCAATTTATCAAATACTTAGGTTATTGTCAAATTACATCTCAAAGGAATAACTGTCAATTATAATCAGGACTATCAGGTCAAACCTAATAGTCCCAATTGCAGACCCTATAGGTCTGGTTTGGAAGTGGTTTTGCACTTTTACTTATTAAGTAGGGTCCAGGTCAAGACCTATTAACAGCACTAATTCTCCAAGATAAATCAAGCAATAGGAAAATGTTTTGTTTTCATATTGAATTTGGATATCATTTGTCAATGAAAGGAATCATTTTTCTGTCATTTTACAAGAAATTAAATGCAACCAAAAGGAAAAAAAAAGTAAATACTTAAAGTATCCACTAAAATCACTGTTCTATCATAATACATTGGAATAGTAGAGCACCTAAGGAACACATCAAGGAAAAGGAAATGCAATATCACAGTTACTGTAGTGTAATCTACACCTTGTGAAATTAATCTGACAAGAGAAATAAATAAATTTTATATATGAATTTATGCTTGCTTTAGAATATCTTCAAAACTTCAAGGCTCAATAAATGCATTATTATTTAACTTCCATGTAACCAAACAGAACTATATTTTGTTAGTTGTTTACCAGTTAGAACATGATCACAGAAACATGTATTTTCTCTCGAAGTGCAATTTTTAAAGCAGATCAAGCTACGGATACCAAAAGGTTTGCAAAAAATCTAACGGCATAAATAAAGACAACTCACACCTCATCCTTGAGCTCCCTGACATCACCATCTCCATAAACATCAGGGAGTGGAGATCCCGGATTATGATTCTCCAGATCCTCGCAAGGAAAACCTTCTTTCTCTTTAAGAAGAAAAAAAAATAGAAGTCCATTCAGCTGTACTACTATAAAATACTTTATGGAAAATGTACAAAAACAAACAGATGAAGCAAATTTTAATTTAAATGATCAGATACTCTACAGATGAAGGAAAAGTTCATTTAAATAATCAGAAATTCCATAGTTGATAGAAAGTAAGAATTACCAAAATGGCAAGATAAAAATATGAATCAAGATCACCTCAAATGCAGTTTTACACTAACAAATACCTCACAAGATAGATCCTAATTACAAAACAGGGGTGAAATCCAAATCACTCAAATCACAAACAATTCGATACCCTCAATTTCCAACATCAGTTTTTACCTTCAGATAGAAGTAAAGACGATAGTTGATTTCTCGATGCAATGGAACCACCCTGCTAGATTAAACGAAACCAACAAGAAATCACGCATGCATTCACAAACTAATAAGCAGAAAAAAGGATACATTCTTCATCTACTTAAAAAATCCAATACTAAGAAGACGTGTAACTACAGAATTGAAACAAAATAAACAATAAAAAAAAGACTACCTTGCCCTTTGAAGCAACTGAATCAGAAATGATATGAGATTGAGACCGGTCTGCATCTTTAATTCGAAAACAACCAAAGAAACACCCCATCTTTCTCAACAATCTAAAGATAGACCCTGGAACACGATCAAACCGAAAGCACATATCATAAATCGGAGAGATTAGAGTAGCCAAGACTGAGACCTAGAGAGAGGGGGGACAAGCCGACAAAAGAAGAGGAAACGAAGACAAGCGAAGATGACGAGTCGGAGCGGATTCTTTTTCAGCTTTCCATTTGTGGAACGCGAGATTGTTTGTTTGGTTGTTTGATTGTTCGGCTTCATTTTGAAATTTAAATTTGGTTTAAAAACGAGGGAAAACAATATGGTAATTTTCTTTTTTTCTTTTTTAGTAAGCAATTTTTATGATACCTAAAAAGGGATGACACTTGAAAACCCTATACGTAAACTTTAATGAATACAGGTTGATTGGTTATCACTTATCAGCCATTCAGCCTTATCAGGTACAGCCGTAGAGGTGTTTTTGCGGAATTCGGATCCAGTCCTATGTGCGGTGTGAGATTATGTTGGTAGAGGATTGAAAGGTGTTTTATTAGTAGGACTGAATCCAATTTTGTTTTGTGGGTCGTGCCTGTTTGGCCCGAAACCCCTCAAAAAGGGAAGCTTAACACAGTCCGTGTCACAAGCCTAGAGGGGCCCATGGTCAGTCGTACCGTGGACTCGTGGGCAGTATGATATTTTTAGAAAAATTAAAAGAATAATGAAAAATATTAAAATAAATTAACAAGATAGAAAAAATTTTAAGAATATAAAATTTTATTCTATACGAATTTTAATATATATATAATGTTTATGTATAAATAACAAAATGAAATTGAAGAAACAAATTAAAAAAAATGAAATAAAATAGTATAATAATATTGAAAGCAACACATTATAATACATTTATATTTATATATTAATATATTACATATAAATAAACGTATGTGTGCGCCATTTTGTGTCATGCCAACATGGCCCACTTTATTGCACTATCGGATCTGCTCCTCCTCATAGAGGGCGCCTCAGATGCACATCCTCCCGTGCATTAAGAACATCTCCCCATTCACACTTGAGCGCCTCACATACACATTCACTGTGTATTAGAAATATCTCTCGTAAATAATAATTTAAAAGTATGGAAAATGTCCCCTGCATGGTATTATGATATGCGTGTAAGGAGGTGTGAGGCGCATGTAAGAGGATCCGATCTGGTCTCCTACATAAGTCCAGCACGTCCCAATTGATATAATTACCGGTCTATACTGGCCCACTGTATTACCAAGATAAGGCATGATTATCGAGTGCAACTTGGTCTTTATTAACCTGAGCCCAAACCCACCCGGCCCACAATTTGAGTTGGGCTTTGGATTTGTGGTCCTTCGAATGGACCTAGCTCAAAACGTTAGGCTTGATTATTATTTTTTAAATTAGGCCTGGGCCTAGTTGTTAGGAAACCCTAGTTAGGACTTTGGCCTGACCTCACCCCCACCTAGGGACGATGTGAACTTGTCCAACTAAACTATATATATACATAGTATAAGCATATCTTTTCATATACATATATACACGTATGTCAAATTTAAATGTGAGTTGACTGACCAACCCCTAGTGGTAGGAGTGTTCAAATTTGGTTGATAAACCGAAAATCAAACTAAATTAAATCGAATAAATTAATTCGGTTTGGTTAATTCAGCTATCGGTTCAGTTTGGTTTGTATTTATAAAAAAATCGGTTTTTGGTTTTAATTTGGATTGACTGAAATTTTCAACTAAATCGAACCAAAAATCGAATTAATGTCGTTATTTAATTAAATATATTAATCATTAATGTTTTATTTAATACTTTATACTAATTAATTATTATATTTTTCAATGAACAATTAATAATAGTTAATTAAAACCTAGACTCATTCTTAATTGCTTATTAGTCATTAATTATTCATCAATCATTAATTACTTTTGAAAATGACCAATTCATCAATTCCCCATTGGCGTAGGGCTTTGGGCCTATTTTAGCTTTTAATTAATAATAGCTAATTAGTTAAAACCATTGGACTTTGGGGTCATTCTAACTTTTAAATAATAATAGTTAATAATTAATTAATTAAAACCATTGGCTTTTGGGGAATTTTAACTTTTCAATGCTTGTCATTTATGTGGAATCAGGGTCCAACCAAACCGAACCGAATTCGGTTAGGGTCGGCTTAGTTCTAAAATATAATTTGGTTCAGTTTAGTTAGAGGAAATGGTAAAACTGAATAGTCAGTTAGGTCCCCGGTTTAAACTGAACCGAACCAAACTGACCGAATGTACACCCCTACCTAGTGGGAATAGGGTCTAGTTTTCTGGAATTTTTTATTGGACATAAATTACCCCTTAATCACTGAATTTTTTTAGAACAAATTTGTACTTTGACAAAACACCATAATTAAGACATTTAAATTGTATTTTTTTTGGAATTTTCATTGGACATAAGTTACCCCTTAATCACTAAATTTCTTGGGGGGGCAAATGTGTAATTTGAAAAACACCATAATTAAGATTTAAATTTTAGTTTTCTGAAATTTTCATTGGACATAAGTTACCCATTAATCACTAAATTTCTTGGGGACAAATGTGTGCTTTGACAAAACACCATAATTAAGACATTTAGGGTATTCCAGCCATTTGGTTGAGTGTAATTGGAATTGGATTCCCATTCCGAGCAGAATGGCATTCCCCCATTTGAGGGGATGGCCATTCCCGGCCCACCCCCTTAGAATCGGATTCCCATTCTAGCCAATTAACACAAGAAAAATGAAAATGACAAAAAGCCCCTCAAACCCCTGATTCCATGTTTCCAACCCTCTTTCTCATCTCTTGTCACTCCCTCCTTCAAACCCTTCAACAGTTCGGTGGACTACTCTAGCCAGGTAAGTGATCATGGATCTCTCTCTCTCCCCTTCTCTTCTTTTGGGAAATGAAAAAGTAAAAACCCTATTATAGGTAGGCGTTGCTTCCGTTTTTGTGTCTTGAGTCGAGCTTGCAGTTGATCGATCTTTCATGGAAATGGCGGTAGGAGGGTACAAAGGAGGAGCAAGTGGGAAATTCCAGAAGAAGCCATTTCGGAGAGTCGCATCAACGCCTTACGATAGCCGACGTGCATTGTCCGGAACCCCATAGACATGGGGAGAAGAGGGTGGCTGTTGAAGCTTGTCTGAAAAGTGTGCAATTATTCTTCTCATTTATGTTCTGCATGGGTCTTCCTGCTCCGTCGTCCATTTCTGGTTCGATTCGTCCTTTCTTTAATCACTTGCTTGTTCTCGTTTGTTTCTAATGTTTCTGCAAGACTTAATTGGATTGTATTGGACATGGAATTTTTATAGATTTTTTATTTCTTTATATGTTTTTTATTAGGGGCAAAATTGGAAATGGTTGATTCCGATTCCAATTCCGATCATGAAACAAACGAACTCTTAATATTGTAAATTTATGGAATTTTCATTGGACATAAATTATCCTTTAATCATTAAATTTCTTGAGACAAATGTGCGCTTTAACAAAACACCAATTAAGACGTTTAATATTGTAATAGTCATTGTTGAACCATAAAAGTCATTTATGTGGATAGATGCCACCTCATCCTCCCATTAAAAATCATCCAATAAAAAAGAAATGTACGCTAATTATAAACATATAACAAAAAATTTACAAACGGAAAAACTAATTATAAACATATAACAAAAAATAATTAGAAGAACCAATCTGATAAATTACCTATTATAACATTTATTTTCTGAAAAAATTCACTACATGGCATCCCTTTTTAAGTTGCCTCAATTAAGTGAAATAAAAGGGCTATTAAAAAGTAGTTCCAATCCAATGCAATTGGACTTCATAAGGGATTTTTCCAAGTCCTATATTTAAGTTGTTAACTCTCACTCTTTAAATAAAAAAAAAAGGCATGGAATATCTATTCTAATGCATTTTTCCAAAAAATTCTATAGAAAAGTACGGACAGGCCCAATGTAGATTTCTAAATTTCACTACGGACATATAAACATTTAAAATGTCAAATACCCCCACTCTATGCACCAACATCCACCCATGAATTGGCATCAATTCCAAGCTAGCACCTTTTTTTTTGTTGTTGGGACTTTCTTGCCTTAGAAGCACTTATTAAGTTATTGAACTATTATCGGCACGTTACACATAAAGAATTGATTCAGATTACTGACTTAGAAGCTTAGCTATTTCCTCAAGATATACATGTCACCCAGATCTACCTAGGTCTAGACCTTATCATCAAATTAGTCATTCATGATCTCCTTGATTTGGAATCTTTTAGCAAAGCTCAACATAAGTCATGTTCTTGGCTTGAATTTCCTTTATCCTCATATATGTGTAGCTTGTAAGCTCATCTTGAAGGGATATGGACTTCATTGGTCGTGCCGCTTATTTTTTTCATGTCTTATCATTGGTCGAGATGCCCTTTCAGGTTTTATCTATTAGGGTTACTTCTCATTTTTTTTCTTTTTTCTTTTTGTTTTTTTTTTTTGTGCCATATCTTTTGCCTGAGTTGCCCTTTCAAAATTTCAACTCAATGAGCTAGGGAGATGCCCTTCCTTTGGAATGGCTGCATCTAGAACAAGGGTCTAAATTGCCTATGTACCCAATGTGGGATCAAGCTAGCACAGTTCTAGGGAAATTGATTTTGATAATAGGTGCTTGGCAGTTTCTTAAGATTTAGAGAGGACTTTGTTTAGGACAAAATGTGGTTTGGCATTTAGGTTAGGAAAGAGAGGGATAGAGGACATAAGGTTTCTTTGATGGTTTGTTGGTTTATAAAAATGACAATGGGGTGTAAGTGTTCAAGGGTCACCTTCTTGTTGATTTTTTTGTGGGGCTATTTTTTATTTTATTTTTTGAGTAAGGGAGTTTCTCAAAGTCGTTTCTACTATCTTGTTTGGCTTAAGGATTCCGTTGCCTAGGGAACCAAGGAGAAATTTTTCTTATGATGAAATGTAACCCAGGGCTTGGGTGAAAAAATGAAGGAATAAAAGGCTTAAATTGAAAATGGCACTTGGGGGCTTATTGAGGGATTATGAGTGCATTGCATTACCTCACTTGAATGATTGGATAATTGCAGTTATGATGGACTGCAACTTTGACTTATCTTCTACTTGAATTTTCTCTTATTTCTTTGAATTTTTTTTAGCTTTATTCGGGATTTTTTTCTAAAAACTAAACTTCTTTTTCTCATGACCATGTTGCCCCTAGTTTAGATGGAGGTGGGTGAATATTCCTCAAAAGGACCCTAGGGAATGTGAAAGGGTGTAAAAAGAAAATTTTTTTTTGAGGTTGTAGAAAGGAAAAGCTAGGTTCAAAGTGGCTTGCAAGGGATTAAAATGTGATCATGGGTGGCTCAAGGTAAGTGTTGGGCCAAAGATGGCCTCCCCTTTTGTGGATTCCGAAAGGCTTTTGTTGCCCCTTGCCTAAGATATAGATGGTTAACTCAAAGAATCCTTGTCTCACTCAACTTTTTTAGATTATTTTTCTTGTTGCTTAAAGAGATTGAGAAGATGAAATATCCACTTATGAAAGGGTTCAGGGGTCAAATTTCATGGTTCATAGAGGAAGGGCTAAGTTCCATTTTTTCTTTTTGGTCAACCTTAATCGACTACTTTGCCCATAGTCTCATAAGAGTTAGGAAAGAATGGAAATGACACTTCCATTTTTTCTTTTTCTTTTTTTGGCTCTTTTTTCTTTCTTTTTTATCTTTTTTATCTTTTTTTTTTCATTTTTTCCAAGTAGGGGTGTTCACGGGTCGGGTTGGATCGGTTTCTTGGGATTTTCCCAACCGACCCGACCTGGCCGGGTTAGCTAAGGTGGGAATCGAAACCGATCCACTAACAGGCCAACCGACCTGGTCGGTTTGAATCGGGTTGGGTCGGTTTCAATCGGTTTCGGTTTTTCTCCTGTACAAAGCCAAATAAAATCTGAATTAGTTGATAATTTGATATTCAAGAGTCCAAGATAAATCTAAATTTAATTCAGGTAAAGAATAAAATCAATAAATTCTTCATGTAAAAACAAGTGTCAATAATGAGCCTTCTAGAGTAAAAAACTAGGTAAATCTAGGTAGGTAAATCAATAAAATAAAAATTTAGAAACCTTCTAAATTCTAATCTAGGTATAAAACTAAAAAAGGACACCTAATTGAATTCTAATTGTAATTGCCTAATGAATGGGCCTTCTAGAGTTCTAGTTCTAGTAGAAGTTTAAAAGTAAAAGACTAGTAGGAATTAGGGAACTACTCAAACTAGGAAGTAGGAACTACCAAACTAGGAAGTAGGAACTACCAAACTATTCGGTTGGGGCCGGGTTGGTTTCGGTTTTCACGCAAGAAAACCGAAACCGACCCGAGATTTCGGTTTATGTATGTGCCCAACCCGAAACTGACCGGTACGAATGAAAACCCGGCCGACTCGGGTTGGGTCGGTCCAGGTTGGTCGGTTTGGTTAGGTTGGGCATTCTTATGAACAGCCCTATTTCCAAGTACTTTGAACTTAAGAGGTCCAATCATACCTGAATTGATGACATGTGTGGAATTTACTACATATGGCTCGATTGAGATGTCATGCTAAGGGGTTGCATTGAGAGTTGATAGGCTGACTTGTTATGTTGAGGACCTCACAATGTTGATTTAACATGTTGATCAGATGTATGAGCATGATGCAGATCAAGGTAACTTGTCATGCTAGCGACTTTCCTTGTTGTGGACTAGACTAATAATTGATGATATGCCAAGTGTTGATCAGATAACAAGTGTGCTAATGATAGGTGATTTTGTTACGATGCAAACCAATGTTGGGATGTGCTGATGATAGGTGATTTTGTTACGATGCAAACCAATGTTGGGATGTGCTGATGATAGGTGATTTTGTTACGATGCAAACCAATGTTGGGATGTACTTTGATGACTTGCCCTGGTGATTAATTAGTTGTTTTTTTTTTTTACTCACGATGATTGATGAATTCTCGACAAATGGTGATGCACTTTTGTTCTTGTTATGATTCCAACACTTGACCAACTTTCCAGGTAGAGAGTCATAAACTTCAATATTTCTAGGATCCATTTAATCTTGAGTAGGTAGTTTAGCTTCGCATGTCAATAGGTCAAATCCTTCTCAATGTGCTTCAGTGCCAATGAAAATCTTGTTTCTAGAGACAATGAAATGCTAACATTTTTTTTTTGGATATTTTGAAAATAATGCATGAGTGAAAGCTACTTTTGGATTTTTGAAGTTTTTTGCTTTTTTTATTTTTGAGGGGTTTTTTTGAAATTTTTTGAATTGTTTTGTACTATGAAACTTTTTTATTTTTTTTTTTTGTTTTTAAGAAAATATATTTTTTCTTGGTTTTGAAAATAAACTAATGCTAAGAAAAATTATCCCCTTTTGGAAAATGATAACTGTCTTGATCGAAGATTAAGATAAAGAATCCAGTTGGGGGATGCCTGAGGAAATTTAAGCACTTAGAATCAAGAAATGAGTTTCTAGGATCGAAGATGAATGTAATTAAATGAACCATTTACTCATTAGATCCAATGGGGGATTTGGGTTGACATAAATGCACAAGGGGTAAGGAAAAGTTGTGAAAAAATGCAAAAACAATATGTGTAGGTAGGGTAAGGCTAAATTGGGGGATGGTCTCTTTGAAAGATAAAGACTAAGGGTTGAAGGTGGATTAGATCTCAAGATAGGTTGCTCGGTTTGAGTGGTAGAATTGGGAGTCAAAGGCAAAGGGTGCTTAATTGCTGAATATCTTTCAATACGAGGAGGATCTCTATTTCTGGGGGAGATCTCGAGATCCTAAAAGGTAGGAGATAAAGATGCTCATCTCCTGCTAGGAAAGGGGATACTGTGTTTGCTATCAATCATTAAGTGCACAACTAGGGTTTTGCCATGTGTCTCGTAGGGATCTTCTTGAGGATTGGCTTTCCTTTCACTCAGGAACCATCATTACTCACGTGTGTTACCACCTTTTGTATGCCTCACTTGATTGACGTTGCACTAACGACGTCACCACCTGGCGGGCAACGTCTTGTCAGCCCTACGTGGCACCTTGCCACTTTCGTCCCTTGGACATTACTCGCATGGGTGGCATTTGGACATGGTTCCTTAATAGGCCATGGTGTCGTGACAATTGAGGGTTTATCGTAGGTCTAGGCATGTGTAGGTCTCGCCATAGATTTGGCCCAGGTTTGCCTTGGCTCGGGCTACAAGTGGGCTCGTCGAGAGCGTGCGGTGAAATAAGGATTTATCGTGGTTCTATGATGCACGCTGTAGGTTCATCGCAAAAGGGAAGTTGACTGTGGGCTATTCACACGCATCCGTGTGGTATCAATATAGTGTTTAATGTTCTCTGAAGGTTTGAATGAACACTATATGCCTACATTAGCCCCCCTGCTTATTGGTAAGTGGGAGCTTGTCGATAAGCACTTGCTTTCTCATCTTTGGATCTTGTGGTGGGTTCGTTTGCGTGCATTGGGTCTGGGAATTTGCCCTATTTTTGTAGATGATGTGCACCTTGTGTTTGCGGTGGAGATTTCTTGCATTCCATGGTTTTAGCCCCCTTGTATTTTGGTGATTTCCTTCCTATCAATGGTCAATGCTATGCTCTGTTTGTGTGTTTTAGCACCCTTGACCGTTGATGGGAAGGAAATTGGCAAAAGACACTACGAATTACTACTGCCGACCGTCTCCTTTCTGCTAAGGGGCAAACTTACGTTCGGTTTGTAAATTTTAGCTCCCTAGCTGTTGGCGAAAGGGTATTTGTTGGAGTGTCAAGCCCCTAGCTATTATCGGCGAAAAGGGGATTGGAGAAGGGTGCTATCATTAATGGCCTAGCAGGGCGAAGCCCCCCCTGTGTAACGGTGTAAAAGACTGTTCAATTCTTAGTATTTGTCGATGGTGAGTGATTCGACTGCTATCATATTCTATTGTTGATGGATGTCGAGATGACCATTGGGTGAAGGCTATTAGTGGAGTTTCCAGGGAATCTAAGTGCGCTTGGGGTTGCTAGGGAATGTGACCGCACCTGGGGTTGCCAGGGCCTTCTTGGGGAATCTAAGTGCACTTGGGGCTGTCAGGGCCTTCCTGGGGTTGCTAGGGAATTTGAGTGTGTTTGGGGTTTCTAGAGCCTTTCCAAGGTTGCAAGGGAATATGAGTGCACCTGGGGTTGCCAGGGCCTTCCTATGGTTTCTAGGGAATCTAAGTGCGTCTAAGGTTGCTAGAGCCTTCCCGAGGTTGTCGCCTGGTGTTGCAAGGGAATGTGAGCGCGCCCGGGGTTGCTAGGGCCTTCTTAGGGTTGCCAAGGAATCTGAGTGTGCCTGGGGCTGCCAGGGCCTTCCTAGGTTTGCTAGGGAATTTGAGTGTGCCTAGGTTGCTAGAGCCTTCCTGGGGTTGCCAAGGGAATATGAGTGCAATCTTGGGGTTTCTAGGAGATGAGAGTGCACTTGGGTTTCCAGGGCCTTCCTAGGGTTTTCGAGGGAATTAGTCCTAGGGTTGCCAGGAGATTAACATGCATATGGAGAACATATTTGAAGGTTAGTACACAGATTGTATCGTTCAATCATTGAGCTATAAATTCATCACATTATCAAGGTATATGGATACATCAAGACTTTATCGCAAACAGAACTGTGAAGGAAACTTTATCGCAAGTTGCAAACTATTGATATGTGTACTCAGGATCTCATCACATTTATTCATAAGTAAAGTACAATTGTATAAGAAAGCATAGACATTGAGGCAGTTTTCTTGATACATTTACCTCTGCAGTTTTGAAATTACATAAATAAGGTTCTACTCAAAGTAAGTTTCAACTAGGAACCATTGATTGTTTCATCTTGTTCCTCTTTATTTACACTCTTTAATACATAATAGCTAGATGCATGAGCCTCTTTTATCACATACAACCCTTCCCATGTTGGGGCGAATTTTCCCGCAGACTTGCCTTGTTTGATGTTTATCGCCGTTTTGAGTACCTTGTCTCCTTCTTTAAAGTTCCTCGGTCTCAATAGTCTATTGAAATTTGTGGCTAGGACTTGTTTGTATTTGGTCTATCTTTGCACGGCCCTATCTCTGACATCATCTACATCTTCTAGCTTATCCGTGAGTAAGTGGTCCATATCTTCAGGTCTAACCTTCTTCCCCATTACAAAGGCTACTCAGGCAGACACAACCCATATTTTTGCTGGTAGTACTACTTCTTGGCCATGTACTAATGAGTAAGGTGTCACCTATGTGCTCTTCTTGATAGTGGTGCGATAAGCCCAGAGAGTTTCTAACAGCTTTTCTGTCCAATCCTGTTGATTGTCAGCCACTATTTTACTCAAGAACCTTAGTAGGGTCTTGTTTGTGGCTTCTGTTTGTCCATTTCCTTGTGGGGAATATGTTGTCAACATCCCTAGTTTTGCACCGTATTGCCCTAGAAGGTCACAGACTTCCTGATTTTTTATGGAAAGGCCACTGTTTGTCAGAATCCACACAAGGACTCCGAATCTGTGAACCATGTTCTGCCTGAGAAAGTTGGTTATGTTTTCTATACAAATTCTTCGCAAGGGTATGGCCTCTGCCCATTTGGTGAAGTAATTTATGGTTCACAGATTCGGAGTATGGAAGGACCAGGGTATGGTAATTGGGTGAAGGCTATTGGCGGCTTTGTGGATCCTCTCAGCATGGATTTGGCACTTGTAGCATTTGCGCACATGTTTTTGAGTATCCTCCATCATGGTTGGCCAATAGAAGCCTAAGTGCTGGATACTGTTGTAAAGTGCTAATTGTCCCTGGTGAGCAGCAGGTTCAAAGCTATGGGTTTCCTCTAGTATTTCTTCCATCTCAATGCTAGCTAGGCACCGCAAAGGATTCCCCGTGTATGACTTCCTGTATGGTATCCCTTCTTGGAGGTAAAACCGCCTAGCCGTAGATAGTAGCTTTCTTCTCAATGTTGGGTCAATGGGCAGCATACGATCTTCTATATAGTTTATATACTCCTCCAGTCTTCCTCACAAGCTACAAGGCACTCTCTTCTGTCCACCTGCAGGATGCACTTATCGCATTCACGCTGCACTTTGGCAGAGTTTGAATTCATCGCAGGCCAGTAGTATCTTAGCCTTTGCAATTTCCTGTATAGGGTGCTTGCAATATCCCCACAATGGGCTTTATGCATTTCATTTAGGACCACTTCAGCCTTGTCTTTTCCTAGGCATCTTGTTCTCACCTCGTCTGACTGTCTATGGTATAGTACCCCATTCACCAGTTGGAATTTTGCAAGCGACTTGATGTCTTATGTCCCTATGGTCTAACTATTTAATTTCTGTATTATCTCATGCCTCCAATCGTCCATTGATATTTATCCTCCCTTTCTACCCAATCTTTCAATGTGATGGCCGATTGCTTGTTGACTAATTGGATGGTGATCACTATTGGTTCTTTGTTGGACTGTATTTTAGATCCTAATGTGGCTAGTGTGTCGGCAAACTTGTTTTGTGCTCTATTTTGATGCTTGAAGTCTACCTCTAGGTTGCAAACTAGCCTCTGAATCAAAGTTCTGTATGGTAGAATAGTTAATTCCTTCACTGTCGTACTCCCACTAAGTTGGCCAATCACCATTTTTGAGTCACCAATCACTATGATTTTCTTTGCACCGGACTCTATTGCTTTAATCAAGCCTAGGACTATGGCTTCATACTCTGCTATTTTGTGGGAGCAAGGGAACTATAGCTTGAAAGAATAGGCGGATGTCTATCTGTCGGGCGATGTTAGGGTGACCCTGGTACCAACTAAGGTACTGGTGATACTTTCGTCGAAAGTTAGGACCCACTTATTACTTTTGACCATAGCAATCATTGGAATGTCACCAGGTATTTCTTCTAAGATGGGAAAATCACCACTTGAGGGAAAGTTAGCCAACAGGTCTGCTGCCACTTGGCAGGTATACTCTATCATATACTCACTAAGCTACATCATCTACTTGATGAGTTTTCCGGAGATGGGAGGTCTATCCATGAAGAACTTAATTGGGTCATTCCATGTGATGAAGCTGACTTTTTGTCCTAGGATGTAGTCTCCAAATTTCTATGTGGAAAAGATCAACGCTAAACATTGCTACTCCATATGAGAATAGTTCTTCTCAACTGGCTTAAGGGTCCTACTGGCATAATATATGGGAAATTCTACTCCATCCTCCTGGGCTAATAGGCATCCTATGACCTCTGATCCAATTACGATGCATATTTTGAATTCATGTCCTTCCTTGGGCGGTAACATGGTTGGGGCCCTAGCAAGTGCTGCTTTTAATTCCTCAAAGGTTTGTTGGTGCTCCTTGGTCCACTTGAACTCTATAGACTTCTTGACTAACATCATTAAAGGCAGCGCTGCATGTGCAAGGCCGGGGGTGAATCTCCTAAAATATGAGATTTTCCTAAAAAGGTTTTCAGTTGTGACTCATTAGCCGGAGGTGGGAGATCTAAGACAACTTTGACCTTGCTCTTATCCGGGTGTATACCTGTTTGGTCCACTCTGTAGCTTAGAAACTTGCCTGACTGCGAAATGCATACTTCAATGGATTAAGTCTTAGCTTGAAAGCCCTGCACTGGGTGAATACCTTCTTCAGAACCTTGGGGGTGGTCACCCTTCTTCTTTCACTTGACCACTATGTCATCCACATTACATTCAATTTCCTTGTGTATCATGTCATGGAAGATATTGTTCATCGCTCTCTAGTATGTGGCTCTGGCATTCTTCAAGCCAAAGGGCATCATCTTGTAGTAGAAGTTCCATATTGTTGTCCTAAAGGCTGTGTGATGTTCATCTATGGGATCCATGAAGATCTGGTTATATCCATTGTAGGCATCTAAGAAGGAGAAAAGCTCATTTCCTACGGTTGAGTTTATCAGAACCTCCATATTAGGCAAAGGGAACTCGTCCTTGGGGCAAGCCTTGTTTAGGTTTCTAAAGTCAACACAACACCTGCAACAAGGTGAGGTTAGTTTATGGGTGGAATACTAATGCTAAATGACTAAGCTAGAAACACTAACTGAGTTACCCATTCTTCTTCTTTATTGGTACTATGTTGGCCAGCCATTGGGGGTATGTTATAGGTTTGACGAATCCCACTTTCAAGAGTCGCTCTACTTCCTCTTTGATCTTCAGGGTTACTTCAAGTTTGAAAATCCTTTGTGGTTGCTTCACTAATATGAACTTAGGATCTATATAGAGTGAGTGTCTGACAAGATCTAGGTCTAGTCCCGGCATCTGGTCATATGACCAGGCGAAAACATCCTGGAATTCTGTGAAAATACACAGATTAGACTATTTTACAAGTATTAACGTTTTGCGAAAAGGAGAGGTCCTTACCTTTTAGTAGTGTGATAAGTTGTTCTTTGTCCTCTAGTCTGAACATAGGATCTATGAAGAGTGAGTGTCTGACAAGATCTAGGTCTAGTCCCGACATCTGGTTGTATGACTAGGCGAAAACATCATGGAATTCTGTGAAAATACATAGATTAGACTATTTTACAAGTATTAACGTTTTGCAATAATGAGAGTTCCTTACTCTTCAGTAGTGTGATAAGCTATTCTTTGTCCTCAAATCCTAATTTGGTTGATATGTATAGTGGACTCTTTTCTATTCCATCAGCCACTAGGCTGATTTCTTCTAAGGGTTCCTCTATCACATCGATGGAATCCGTCATGCACTTGGGAGGTGCTCTAACTTCATCGCAGTACTCTAAGACATCCTCCCTCAACTCCTATCATCATTTGTGTTATTTTATATTTGGATTTTGGGTTTTCTATTTGGTATAATTGTGATTCAATTCAATGTCATACCTTTGTTTCAAGCTCAAGATGTAGTTTATTATTGGGTGGCATTACTGCGGTGACATCAGTTTACAAAAATGATTTGACAAAATAATGTTGGTTGAAACATTACTTAGAGTTCTTTGTTAGAGGATTATGATCATTTTTTTAGCAGAAAAGAGACAGTATGTATGTGTATTTGTGAAGGGTTACATAAATATGTTTGGAAGGGAATTGTAGTTTCATCACGCACTTTCTTGAAGAACAAATTTGGTAAACAATCTTTAAGACAAAACAGTCAGGAATTGAAAACCTAATAAAGAAACTCATACCTCAGGGATGGCCTTTTTGTTTGTGAGTGGTTCGTCAACATCACAATCCAAGAAAATGGTGTAATACTCTTTTCCATCGGTCCTAGTCACCCATATGCTTTTGCTTCTCTTCTTTTGCTCGATAGTCTTCGTAGGCTTGCTCTTTGTGAGGTTTGGCAGCTTTGTCCCTTCAACCTTGTCTATTCTTGTTTCCCCTTCGTCCACCTACTTTATGTAGTAGATAGCATCCTATAGGTGTGTCTCTGACTTATCAAAGGAGGCCCTAGTGGCTAGGATCTTGATTGAGCATCCCCTATGTTTTGCTTTGATGCACTGGTGGTATGTTAAAGGGACGAGGGCCAGATCATGTATTAGGAGACATCCTATGAGGGCATGCTAAGAGGTCCTCCCCTAGATCACCCAGAACTCCTGGGAGATGGAAAATGGCTCAATCGTGACTTGCAACTCAATGGACCCCTCTGTGATAGATGCGTTCCCATTGAAATTTGTTACCTCCAATGGTAGTCCTTTGATATCTTCCTTCTACACTCTCATCAACTTCAATGTGTGAATGGAAATGAGGTTGACTGAGCTTCCTAGATCAACCATTGACCTTCTCATTTCGAAACCGCCTATCCATGCTAAGATATACAATGGTCTATTATGATGGGGGTCAACAGCTAACATGTCATCTGTTGTGAATTCTACACTACTGCGGTCGTGAGTGTAAGGTTGTAGCGGGTTCCTGAAGACTTTTGCTAGTGCTCTGATGGCCAGCTTTTGTGTTGTCGTGTTTGTCCCTTTCTTTCTGAAGAACTGTTGTAATTCTTGACTTTGTTCAAGCTTTTCTATCAGTGCATTGGACTGGTACTGGCTGGATGCACCTACCACATTGACACTACCTCCCTAGATATGGGCTGGGAAGGGGTCAGTTTCCACACACACGGGGTCCCTCTTGATGAATTCATCAAGTTTCACCTTTGTATGAACAACCTTCTCAGGGTGAAATAGTCCATCAGGTCATGATGCAGTGATTGGTGAAGTTGCACCACCTCCTGTCGTGTCTATCCTTCTTAGGGTCTACCCCTGCTGGTGGTGAGGGCAGGTTGATAACTCTGCCTTCGACTAATTGTTCATAATCGTGATTACCTCCTCCCTTGTGTTGGGGAAAGGGGGAGGGACTGGTAGGTCACTTCTTTTTTCTAGGGTGTTGTTGTGATGGTATGGTCCTTGTCTAGTCCTTACATTGTTTTTGGGCTTCCTATCAACTGCGTATGCCTCATTCCTACTATATGGGGAGGTGTCCTTGACTATGTGTGCCGTCCTTTTTGCACACCTCCACAGTTGGCTGAATGTCTCTAACTCCACATTCTTGATGCCAATCCTGTAGGTGGGGCGCATGCCTTGTACGGACTGTTTGACGAAACTCTTCTCTGTAGCATGCTCGTCAAAGACGGAGTGCGTTAGCTTCTGGAATCTCATGACATAGGCTAAGAGATCCTCTAGGGTGAACCACTTCGATTAAAATTTCTTGGGCAGTTCACCCCATGAATCAATGCTTCCGGCGATGAGGCTGACAAACCATGTATATGTCGGGCTGGTTAGAGACTTTGAGAATTTATGAATTTTAAGGTCCCCATCTAGGGCGATGGAACCAAAGGTGTCCTTGAACTTGCTGATGTGCTCTTGTGGGCTGCCCCTCTAGCCATCGTACTACGACCATTATTATGGAGGGGTGTACCCAACAGGGTAAGGCTTATACAGGATCGATCGGAATATGGATTCTATAGGACGACCAAATCTTGAGCTCGGCTACGACTTTCCACCACTAGTCCCTGAACGTATTCCCTTAGCTTGTTCCGGCTGAGCAGGGTTTCTGTCATTGGATTGGTGCGGGGGAAGGCTTGAGATTGGTTGATAGGTTGGTGGCCTGTCTAGGTTTGCATTGGCTCGGCCCTTTTAGACTGCTCTGGGATGGCGGGGATTGGGTTGGAAGTGTGGCAACTGGGATTAGGGACGCCAACAAGAGTGGTGGCGGGGGGGAATGGGGATTGTTCGGCTTGGGCCGAATGTTGGAGAAGGATTTAGAGAGCGCTCTTCATATCTTCTTGCATCTGCTCGATCTTTCAGAACTGAGTCTCAAAATGGGCCTTGAATGTGTACACCTTGTTTGAGAGGATTTTGATGTCAACTTGAATGCGTACACTTTGCTTATGGATGTAATGTTGATCCTTTGTGTGGCCATTCCATGTGATCGAAGATGAACCAGAGATTTTATTGTAGGTAGGGTAAGGCTATATTGGGGAATGGTCACTTTGAAAGACCAAGAAAGACCGAGGGTTGGAGCCAGATAAGATCTCAAGATAGGGTGCTCGGTTTGAGTGGTAGAATTGGGAGTCAAAGGCAAATGATGCTTGGTTGCTGAATGACTTTCAATATGAGGAGGATCTCTATTTATGGGGGAGATCCCGAGATCCTAAAAGGTAAGAGATAAAGATGCCCATCTCTTGTTAGGAAAGGGGATATTGTGTTTGTTGTCAATCATTAAGTGTGCCACTAGGGTTTTCCCACATGTCTTGTGGGAATCTTCTTGAGGATTGACTTTCCTTTCACTCAGAAGCCCTCATTACTCACGTGTGCTACCATCTCTTGTGTGCCTTGATTGACGTGTCGCTAGCGGCGTCACTGCCTGGCAGGCAACATCTTGTCAGCCCTACGTGGTGCCTTGCCCCTCTTTTCCCTTGGACATTACTCGCATCAGTGGTGTCGCGATGATTGAGGGTTTATCACAGGTCTTGACATGTGCAGGTTTCGCCACGGATTTGGCCCAGGTTTGCCTTGGCTTGGGCTACAAGTGGGCTCGTCAAGAGTGTGCAGTGAAATGCGGATTTATCGTCATTTTGCGATGCATGTTGTGGGTTCATCGCAGGCCTGTGGTGCATCACAGAAGGGAAGTTGACTGTGGGATGTTCGCATGCATCCATGTGGTATCAATACTGTGTTTAATGTTCTCTGAAGGTCTAGATGAACACTATATACCTACAATATGAAAATGAAACTTGCTCACTAGGACATGTAAGGGAGTGGAGTTAAAAATGAGAAACAACTTCTATGAAAAAGGGATTATGCATGATTTTGCATTTTTCTTGATCGAGAGTGTTGATGTATTTTTGTTGGGTGGTGCTAATTTGGTTGGATCATGATCTTCTGTTTGACTGGTAGTTTTTTCATCCTGCAAAAAATGTAAAGACTCCAAACTTGGGCATAAATCAGTAATAGGTCCTTGGCTGAACCGCTTCATACTTGAACAAAGAGAATCTTGCTTGATGTTTTGATGTAGCTGAAAGATGTGTTGCCCTAGATTTGGGCCTATGCCAGAGATGGGTTGAAGATTAGCCAAGCCCTTTGATTTGGCCAAGGATAAATGCGGGCTTAAGTCTAGTCCATGGTGTCTCAACTAAAATAGGTAATTGTGAGAAATTGTGTGGCCCTAAACTTGGGCCTTGATCAAAGATTAACTTGGGTGTCATCCATGGTGGATCAAGGGTTTTGAGAGGCATACCTTGTTGATGATCCAAGAGTTCTACCTTGATTCCGTGTTATTGGCATGATTTGAGTCGGTCCATCATAGGAAAAGCTTGATTTGCTTAATTTCATGCAGAAGATCTGGGGTCATTTCTTCTTCATCTGATTCATAAATGACCTCGAGATTGGGCTAATCCTAGTCTTGGCTAGCCCGTTTTATATCCTGATGGGTGTTGTGCTACATCTGTAGACTCGAGTTGATAGTAACCCCTAAGTTGAACCGAATAAGACCATAGTTAACTTGCTTTTGATGTTACTTGCCTTTTGGTTCTATGCCAATGATGGGGTTCAAATCAACCCAGTTTATGTCTTGTATGACAATCCTTGTGCCATGCCAGACTTCCAATTCAATGATGGGGTTGGGCTCTAGATTTATTTGTTGAGGTTCTTGTTTTACTTGACCTGTGTCATACCAATCTTCTGTGCCTGTATTTGAGATGGGCTCTAGGTCATCTTGCTTAGGCTCTAACTTTTCTTGTCATACACCATGCCAGTCTTCTGGTTTAGTGATGGGGTCTTGATCGACTCGGTTTGAGTCTTGCTCTAGTTGCCTTGTACCATGCCATATGTCTATGTCTTGCTTCATACCATGCCAATCTTCTATGTCAAATTTAGAGGTGGCTGGTTGAGGTTCTAGGGCAGAAGTTTATGCCCAGTCTAGATCTATATTAGGATTTTCTTGCCCCTATTTTGTGGGAATCACTTGAATTGAAATAGAACCAAGTTTTATGTCTAGTTGATTGGTTTGCACATTATACTCTTCTTTTTGAACTGGTTTATTGTTGTGTATTTGCTTTATGGGCTTGATGAACTAAGTTGCATCTAAAGGATGATCTTCTTCAATCTTCTGATGCATTATAGTGATAATGTGCATTACTATTTTAATGAGACTTGGTCCTTCTCACTAGGCCTCTTAAGGACTTGGGCTGCTTGTGCCCTCCACCTAGATATGAAGTCTGTGAATGATTCTTCTTATCCTTTTTTACCAATTTTACTTTATGCCTTGACAATAGGATGTCTATGTTATACGAATAGTGATTTACAAATGTGTCAACTAGACTTAGCCAAGTCTTCACTAAGCTAGGGTCAATGTTCATTAACCAAGTTGCATCAAGTCTAGTTAGGCTCCTTAAGAACGATTAAGCTAGAAGCTCATCAGTGAAGCCCATGGGCCTTTGTATTTGCTTATACATTCTAATGTGGGCCTTTGGGCACCCAGCCCCATCGTATTTGTTTATGTCGGGTCACTTAAACCCTGGAGGTAGCCTATGTCCAATAGTCAAGTCCAAGTCGTTGCCTTGCAACTTGCTAAACCTTTGCTCTATGTGGTTTAATTGTTGGTCCAACCTTGGGTCATTTGGGGTCACAAGTAAGAATGTTGCCCTTGACATAAAATTTTGGGCTGGTGGATGTGTTGGAGCAAAGGACTAGGGCGTTTGGGTTTGGATTGGTTGGGCTATTGTTGCCCCTTTAATAGGGACCTTAGCTTGTTTGATTTGAGCTTGGATTGATTGGACTAGCATTGGTATGGGTTGGATTAGGCAAGAATACCCTTGGAGGGGTTGCATTTGAATTGTGGCCCATGATACTTGGGCCTTCCCTAGATGGCCTTGAATGGGCTGAACTGGCATATATTGGGCTTGTGAAGGTTGAAATTGATTGTATTGCCCCTAGTTGGGCTAAGCTGGCATGGTTAAGGTCCATAAAGTTTGGACTTGGGTGTGTTGCCCTTGGTTTGGCTAAAGTGAGGTCCATGGTGTGTAAGCCTGTGTGTTTTGCCCCTAGTTAGGCTGAATTGGCATGGATGAGGTGTGTAATGATTGAGTCTAATTGTATTGCCCTTGGTTGGGCTGGACTGGTATAGATTTGGCCCATGATGGTTGAGACCTTGATTTGGCTGAATTAGCATAGATGAGGCCCATGAAGGTTGGACTTGAGTGATTTTCCCTTAGTTGGGCTGAATTGACAAGCATGGGGACCATGAAGTTTGGGCTTAGTTGTATTTCCCCTGGTTTGCCTAGATTGTCATAGATGTGGCCCATGATGGTTGGGCCTAAATGCTATTGGCCCTGGTTAGGCTAGGCTTGGTCATTGGGTCGGAGATATCTGACTTGACTCTTGAACATATTTATTTGATTTTGGAATTGGTGCATTTGGTTCTAGTACATTTGTTCGATAACCCTTATGTATTGGGAGAAGTCCATACTTGGGTTAGGTTGACCTTGGGTTGTAGCCATGGGCTTTGGTTGTGTAGGCTTTTATTTAAAAGAAAAGGAAGATTTGTACCTGAGTGGGCCCATAACTCCTATTCGCTTTCCAAAGCAAAGACAAAAATAAGAATACAAATGCAAACAAAAAGGACAGATCCAAGACACGAATACAAATGCAGTGAAAAGACGAATTTAAAAAGGTATCAATGCATTAAAATGCCTAGTTGGGACTCCTAAGGTTAATTGCTTGGGATCAACATGTAAGGCTTGGCTTTGTTTCTATAGGCTTCTAAGGGGTGTAAGGGAGCCTTAGTTGAATTAGGCTGCCCATATACCTCAGGTCAAGTCTTCGGTACATTGTTGAAGCCTCACCTCGTCTATCCAAAGTCACCAACCTTATTCATGTGGTGGTTGGATATACCAGAGGTAAGAAAGAAGGGCTCTCCCCTTTGTAGGGCGGTTATCCATATGCAATCATACTAGGGACCGCCTATAGTCGAGTCAAAAGGACAAAATGCAATGCAACATGAGTAATGATGAGGGACATTTTGGTCAACCCACACACTTGCAGGCACGTGGACGCTGTCAACAACACAATGCCCAACTCAGCAACGTAGCTCGCTAGTTCAGAATGTGGCAGTCTATGACAGGTGCGCGGCCGAGCTGAGGCAAGCTTAGCCCACCGGCAACAACAGCTCACCCCAAAACTGTTCCACGTGTTGTGCTCGCTCGAACACTATTACCGCAACTACAGGAACTCACCAAACCATGTGCCATAAGATCCACGGGCAATCTGTAACTGTCGCACGAATGTAGCAACTAACAGATGATTACATTTTGATTCATTAAGGGCATCAATTCAGGGGTATTTTTGGCTTTAGAATAGTCAAGATGTGCCCTTTTCCTAGTTAAATGCAATGTTGTGGCCTCTAAGGGTCTTTCTGCAAATTCTGGAGAAAACTGAGAAGTTTTCATGGTTGAAATGTAGATTTTGGGAAGTTGGTGTGAAGTCCAGCTGAGAGAGGGGGTGTTTTTGTGAAAATCTAAAAGCAGGAGGGCGCCTCCTAGCTACTAAACCTAGTTTGGCGCCCCTCCTATTGTATTAGCATACTCCCTACACCTTAGCAAACCCTAGGGCGCCTTTTAACCCATTCTTTTCACTCTTAACAAACCCTAGCCGCCCCTAACTGCTAAATCCTCACCTTCCATCCCTTCTAATCTCCACCATCCATTCTAGGGCACTCTCTTTTTAGCATTCTAACCCTAGGGAGCCACCTAACTTCTAATATTCATCATTTAACCTTTAGCCATTAAATCTCAGCCCTACATAATATTGAGTGCCCTCTCTTTCTCTTTTCAGCCTTAGGATCACTTTAGAACAATCCTAACCCTCTATTCTAAACCCTAGGGCACCCATATTTCTGCAAAAACCTAACTTCCGCCCCCTCTTTCTCTCTAATTCTAGTTATATCCACCATTCTCTATAAATAGGACCCTAGGGGCCCTAGAGAAGGAGTTAGTCAATTCATCCAGTTCACAAGACTAAAGTTTCTTGAGGAGTTTAAGGGTTGTAGAAGGGGAGGACGCCTAGTTCTTGTCAGGAGGGGTTCTTGCAAGCTGTTCAACCAATCTACAACTACCGCCACTAGATTTGATCAACCATTCTTTTTTTTTCTCTATTTTCTCTTTTGTTATTTTTATTTTTGCAATCTTTTAGATTTAATTCTTGTTCGTCTCTCTGTTTTGTAGATTTGAATTCATCCGGTTCAAAGCTAAGGTGTCTCGAGGGGTTCGAGGGTTGTAGAAAGGACAGACACCCGGTTCTTGTCAGGAGGGGTTTCTGCAAGCTGTCTGGCCGGTCTGCAGCTACCGCCACCGGATCTGGATTCTAGATCATTTTTTTTATTTATTTCTTTTACTTCCTTTGTTGATTCCCTTACTTTATTAAATTATGATTTTTATTTATTGTCTTGTTTAAATTCAAAACATTTAATTTCAGTAATAATAGATTTTATTTTCGTATTTTCTGCCATTCCCGATTGCATTCATTTGCCTAGATCTAAGTATATATTAATTTTTCACTTGCTTCCCTATGAATACGACCTGTTCTTAGCCATTTACTACGTTAGTAGTTGTTTGAGAAATGGTAAAAATTATAAATGTTTAAACTGGTGTTCCGGAGTGTTAAACGACACGCTTCCGGGCACACCCCCAAACTACGGAAATAGCTTTGCGAAAGACTCAAAGATGTTGCCTAATGGCACCTAAACATCAGATAGCTATACAAAGAACCCAAGATCACTCTGAAAGTTATGCGCACTGAAGCTCTTGAATTCTCTCAAAGATTCTCACTAAATCTCCTTACTGACTTAAGCATCAGAGTATTCTCCTGGATAAAACTTACCCAGGCACTATGACCCTTGTTTCTTCACAACATCTCTCAGCTCAGATGTAAAGTTCACAGCTTGACAATACAATTCGACATCACTAGGTTGGAACCCAATTCGAGCCACATCCCTAAGATATGAGGGAATGAGCGGATTTGTGCCACATCAATTGGTGCCATTTGTGGGAAATGCATAAAAAAGCTAGTGTTCCCTTTCATTCATCTTTTTACATTTCTCATTTTTCTCGAAGAAATCTTGCAATGGCATCTTCTGGCAACCCTTTAGACAACAATATCAATGGCCAAGTACCATCAATCATGACAGACCAAATCGACGTTCCTTTACTGCCCACTAGTGCATAGAAAAACATGAATATACCACTCCACCTCTAGTTGTGGATCCCATAGAACCTCCCATAGTGGTCGACATACTATAATTTTACGACTTGGTATGATGTGTGCACGACATGACTAAACATATGCAAACATGGGAAAATAGGTTCATCTTCATTTGTCAGGCTACAACAATTTTAGCAATAGTAGCGGTTCCGACAACAATAGGAATGGTTTCAACAGCAGTTTCAGCAGCAACAACAATTACAACAATAGTAGCAGTTTTAGCAGCAACCACAGCAGTAGCATCAACTTCGACAACAGTTCCAACAACAGTGTCTTATGGCGTCAGATCAACTACTTTCCCACAATAGGCAGCAGGAATTACAAGGCAGTCAGCTTCGCAATAGCCAACGACTCCCTCCACAAAATGATAACTTGAATCGAGAGAACGCACCTCACCCACAGATATGTAGTCGAGTCCAGGTTCTAGACCAGGAAGACGCAACAACCCAAAACAACAGGTACCAGCAGAAAGTCAAGCCGGAGTCCCTACCGAGACCAATGCAGCTAGCTCCATTGAATGCACCAAGAGGAAGAAACGTACACACAACACAGGGAGAAAAATACTAGTCGTCCACACGAACAATGGGGCCTAACCTGGAGAAAGCAACATGGCTACCAGTAGGATGGTTTCCCTTTCAGAACAACCTGGTTTAACCTGCGAAACCCCACTCGCACCAGAAATCCTCAAAGCACCTCACCCAAAAAACTTTTGAAAGCCTATTTTGGAGTCCTACTGTGGAAATACAGACCTAATAGAGCATGCAAACAACTTTTAGGCTCTTATGCTCCTTCATGGGGCAAATGACACAAGCATGTGCATTGCATTCCCCACCACACTGAGGAGGAAGCATAGCTTTGGTATTTGGGGTTAGCCCTAGGATCTATAAAAAATTGGGACCAGTTTGCCAGGCTCTTTATTAACCAATTTGCCACCAGCAAGCGACGCACTAAATCGGTGACCTATTTGTTCAACATCGTCTAGAGATCGAACAAGTCACTCAGGGACTATATTCAAAGGTTTAACATGGAACGACTTCAAATACCAAACTTGGACCCAATTGTATAGCTCATAGTGGCCAAAAATGTGTAAAGGATAAGAATATGAAATGGGAAATCGAGCTACATCCGCCAACCTCCATGGAAGACTTCCTTCAAGTAGGTCACTAGGAAAGAGGAAGCGAATAGACGCAGAGGCACGCATGAGCAGGACTAGGTGAAGAAGCAGTAGGGACGGAGTCTGAAGCAGTAGGAAAGAGGAAGCGAACAGACATAGAGGCATGCATGAGCAGGACTAGGAAAAGAAGTAGGTCACCCAAAAAGAGTAGATCCCCAAGGAGAAGGTGCAGCAACTAACCATGTCGCAAGAGTAGGTCACCGGCTAGAAGAACAAATCGATGATCAGCAACACCGATAGTATATACTAGGGTATTTACCCCACTGAATACCAGGAGAAAGGAGATCCTCATGCAAATTCAGTCTAATGACTATGTAAAATGGCTCCCAAGATAAGGAGGGATCCTAGCATTCAGAATGCAATCAAATATTGCATTTCCACAAAGATTTTTGGCACGACACTAAGCACTACTAGAACTTAAAGAACAAGATCGAAGACCTCATCAAGTGAGGTTACCTGAGACGCTTCATCAAGGATGAACAGCAGCCTAACACGGGAATCAGCAAGGAGGCACCTCAGAATAATAGGCAACAGGGGCAAACTACCCAGAATCAACAAACACAAGAAAGGCAAGTCCAAGGAACCATAAATGTAAACACTGGAGGTTTGATAATAGCAGGTTGCACCACATCAGCTAGCAAGAACGCGATGCAAGAACTGAAGCAAGAGGACAACTAGCTGAGCAAGCATCCTTGGAAAGAGGAAGTAATTTATTTTATGGAAGACGATATGTGCGGGGTTTAGTACCCCCATGATGATGCCCTAGCGGTAAAATTACTCATCAACGATTTCAAGGTAAAAAGGATCTTGGTAGATTTGGGAAGCTCAGTAGATGTTCTATTTGTAGAAGCATTTAATTAGATGTTCAACTGCAAAGTAGTTCGCCTGATTGGCAAGGTCAGGTTGCCAGTTGAGGCAGGCTCGCCACACCACTTGATGCATTTCGAGCATGATTTCCTAGTAATGGCTGCATCCTCACCTTGCAACGCAATTTTAGGGTGACCAATTGTATAGGCAATATGGGTTATGGTTTTAACCTATCACTTGACATTAAAATTCCTGACAGACACAGGGGTAGGAGTGTTACGAGGCGACCAACTGGAGTCCCAAAAATTTTATATGGCTTCGTTGAAGTTCAAAGGCAATATGACATTCGACATAGACTTAGAGCCACCACCAAAGAATACAGAGGAAAGTGATTGCCCAATCGAGGAAACAATTGCAATACAGGTCTCTGAAGTCAAGCCTAAGAAATCACTCCAAATAGGAGCTCACCTAAAGGAACCTTTGCAATCTAAACTGGTAAGCTTTTTATTAAATAATTTAGATGTTTTTGCCCGGTCAACTATTGAAATGCTTGGTATAGACCCTAGTTTGATAACTCATAAGTTTAATGTGGACCCTATAGTCAGACCAGTCTGACAGAGGAAGAGAAACCTTGCCCCGGAAAGGTGGAACATAGTGAACGAGGAGGTGGAGAAGCTATTAGCAACAGACTTCATAGAGGAAGTCTAATACCTGAGTTGGGTAGCAAACCCGGTCCTAGTAAAGAAAGCAAACGACAAATGGTGGATATGCATAGATTTTATAGACCTGAATCGAGCCTACCCAAAAGATAGCTTCCCCGTACCCAATATAGATCGCCTAGTGGATGTGACCTCAGGATATGAACTACTTAATTTTATGGATGCCTATTCAAGATACAATCAAATTCTAATGGACCCAAGAAACCGCAAGAAGACTGCCTTCACCACCAATACAGGCTTGTATTGCTACAAGGACATGCCGTTTGGTTTAAAAAATGCCAGGGTGACCTATAAATGCTTAGCAAACTTTGTTTTTTCTTAATTGATTGGCAAGAAAGTCGAATGTTATGTCAACGACATGGTTGTATAAACGCTTTTTTCAAAAGATCTATTTTCTTATTTAAATATTGTGTTAGATGTTTTGTGAAAACATAACTTAAAATTAAACCTGAACAAGTGCACTTTTGGGGTAACCTCTGGTAAGTTCTTGGGTTACATTGTCAGCCAACGCGGGATAAAGGCCAACCCTGAGAAGATCCAAGCTATCCTAGACATGAGACCACCTAGGTCAGTTAAAGAAACCTAGAGACTAACAGGACGAATAGCAGCCTTGAACTGGTTTATGTCTAAATTGGCTGGGAAGTGCCATCCCTTTTTCAAGGCCATAAAAGAAGAACCAAGCCTTTGAGTGGACCGAAGAGTGTCAGCTTGCTTTTGACGGCTGAAGCAATACCTCAGCTCACCACCCCTGTTGACCAAGCCAGAGGTGGGAGGGAGGTAGACAAAGTACAATGACCTGTGTATTATGTCAGCAAGGTTCTCCACACTATTGAAACAAAGTACCCCAACATAGAGAAGCTCACCTTCGCATTAGTTCTAGCTGCTCGAAAGTTAAGGCCCTATTTCCAAGCCTACACCATAGTGGTGCAAACTGACCAACCTCTGAAACAAGTCCTCCTAAAGCTAGAGGTCTCAGGAAGACTCACCAAATAGTCAATTGAGCTCAGTGGATATGATATCCAGTTCGAACCGCGTAGAAATAAAAGCGTAGGTCCTGGCATATTTCCTTGCCAAGTGTACCTTCATCTCACCATCGCCTAGACAGATAGAGCTGGAAGCGAGATCTTGATCCAGCGTGGTGCCCCCTCCTCTCGCGAGATAGCGAGTTGGGATACAAAGCCTTATTTACTTCACGTAGACAGCTCATCCAACCAGGGCGGGAGCGGAGCTGGGTTAATGTTATATGGACCCTACGAGACAAAGCTAGAATATGCGCTTCGGTTTCAATTCCGAGCATCGAATAACGACACTGAATACGAGGCCCTACTAGTAGGCTTAGCAGTAGCAAAAGAAGTGGGAGCTAGGCACATAGTTATATGTAGTGATTCACAGCTTGTTGTGAATCAGGTAAACATTGACTACTAAGCACGGGAACCCTCCATGGAAGCATACCTCACCAAAGTAAGAGAGCTCCTCCCCGGTTTTGACTCTTGGTATCCCCAATGAATTCCAAGATCGGAGAAAATAGAGGTTGATGCCCTTTCTAAACTTGCGAGCATGATTGACTTGACAAAACAGACTATCTACATAGAAGAACTACCTCACCCTTCGATAGAAATGGTGGGTAAAGAGATCACCAGCATCATAGACGCACAATCTGGTTGGATCGACCCGATATACAACTACCTAAGACACAGAACGTTATCGACAGAAAGGAATGCAGCTCGATGAATAGAGTGATAGACAGGCCGCTACGTGATAGTTGGCAAGTTTCTCTACAGGAGTTCCTTCACATTACCCTACCTGCGATGCCTAAGGCAAGCTGAAGGAAGTTAAGTTTTGCACGAGATCCATGAAGGCCTTTGCGGAGGACACCTGGGGGGCAAGGCCCTCACCTAGAAATCCCTATGACAAGAATACTACTAGCCCACCATGAAAGCAGACACAACCAGTTGGTCTAGCGATGCGACAAATGTCAATGACACACGAACATCCCACACCAACGCATTGCTGACCTAAAATACTTGACGAACCCATGGCCATTTTTATAGTGGGGCATAGATTTGTTGGGACCCTTTCCACCAGATAAAGGACAGAAGAAGTTTTTGGTAGTAGTCGTGAATTACTTCACCAAATGGGTGGAAGATGAACCTTTAGTAACAATAACAACTCGCAACATCCAGAACTTTTTCTGGCAGAACATAGTATGCAGATTTGGCCTACAAAGAGTACTAGTCTTCGACAATGGAAAGCAATTTGAAGACATTAAGTTTCAGGATTAGTGTGGCCAAATGGGAATTAGGCAAAAATTCACGTCGGTAGAACACCCCCAAGCAAATGGACAAGATGAAGTTACCAATAGAGCAATCCTACGAGTACTCAAGGCTCGGCTGTCTCGAGCCAAAGGTTTGTGGGTGGACGAGCTACCCAGCGTGCTATGGGCATATAGGATCACTGTCAAGATAGTGATTGGTGAAACACTATTCAACCTAACTTATGGAACCGAGGCTATGATACCAACAGAGATAGAGATTCCAACCTTGCGATCTGGGGTATATGTTGAAGACTCAAATGAGGAAGAGCTGCGATCTAACCTCAACCTAATAGAAGAAACTAGAGACCTCACCTATATTCAGACTGCAGCATACCAGCAACGTCTAGCATAGTACTACAACGCTAATGTTAGAAAACATAACTTCAGAGTTGGCAACCTAGTACTCAGGAAAATTATGATGCTCGAGCCCGAAGTAGGGAAGCTCGATCCGAACTGGAAAGGTCCCTATATAGTCTCTAAGATTTTTGGTGGGAATGCATACAAACTTGAGACACTTGAAGGCAAAATGGTCCCATGGGCATGGAACGTAGACAACCTGTGCTGGTATTATGTCTAAAAGAGGGATTCGAGTAGTTCACCAGCACCAGTTAGCAGCTCGCCTGCAGTAAGCATAAGGTAATAGATAAACCCAAAGCCACACAACGCAGCTAAGTTACGTTGAATAGATAAGCATAAAACATTGAAGGAAACAAACTTTTTATTGTTGGCAAAGGAAAAAGGGGACCCAGAACCCCCTACAAGAGGTAGGCCAAGTGGCCGCCTTAAAAAAATATGGTTCAACAAGTTCAGACAATACGTGGCATGCAGGCCCCAAGATCTTACAGGAGCGTAAAACACCCAGAATAGTTGAGACAATCACCAACACTATCACAAATTCCTCATCAGAGCTAAGAAGTAGGATACTCATCACCGTCAGCATCATCCTGAGCCTCCTCGCCATCTTCTCCTTTAAACCCCTCTTCATCGTCGTCCTCTTCCTCTTCCGGGGTCAGTGGTTCCTTGTCCACCTGTGTGAGCTCGGGCGGGACCTTCCATGAAGTAATGGAGCTGACATCGAGGTCGAGAAATAGAGACTTGAGGTAGCGGCGACACAACTTGAAACCCCTCTTCATCAAAGAGATACCGTCCAACGCCCACTACTTCTTATACGCGGGAGGCTCCAAGTAAGAGGCAACCGCCACATCCCTAACTTGCTCAGCCCTTAGGAACACCTTCTGGGAACACTTTGACCTCGCCTTGATCAGCTCACACTATAAGCGTTGATGCTCCACGCGTATCCCCTTCGAGTCCAAATTGAGTTTCTACACCTTGGCATTAAGCAAATCGATGTTAGTCTACAAACTAGCTCGCTCCTTCTGACTAGAGTAAGCATGATCCAGCAAGGCCTGGCCATAAGAGTTTGCCTACAAAAAGAAAAGCAAAAGTAAGAGAACTTGAAGAGAGAAAGGCAAAAAAACACCACAAAGAAAAAGCAATAAACTTGTATGATGCACTGGGTTATCTGGGCCCCAGCTTCCGCAAGATCCATCTCGCTGATTCGCTGCATATCCGCCAGAAGAAGAATGCCTCTACCGATTTAAAGTGCCACCCGAGTGTCACTCGATTGATCAATCACTTTTATATCAAGAATACAGGGGATAAAAGGAGGGACATCAAAGAGATAAGGGCCCGCCTCCTGTGTGGGTTGGTGACCAAAAGAGTCTTGCTCTATGAGCATCAGGTCCCCCTCTCCCTCTAGGTCGACAATGGGAGGAGTCTCAGAAGAAGAGAATCCACCCCTTGACAGCCTGCATTCAGCTCAGTGCTTCTTGTGGGAAGACCTCTGCTCTGCATCAGCAGACACCATGGAAGCCAAGTTCACCATACCTGCAGGAAACAAAGAATATCAGTTGTCGAGCTAATCAAAGGGAGACATAAATAGACAAGTAGCCTGAACTAAATGTGCAATAAGTGGCCAGACATTCGACCCACCTATCCAGCTCAGGTCCACCCACCCGAGCATCGAGTTGTCTAAAATATCCTCAATCCTAACACGTTCTTGGACGAGCCATTGAATAGCATCCCGCAGCTTGTCATCCTTGCACTCAACAACCTTTTGGGGACAGCTGTACCAGGCAGTATCACAGTCCTAGCCACGAGCCTTCTTAAGGAAGAAGAATCGCTGCCACCAATTCCTAACCTTGTTCAGGAAATTAAAAATTTTTCTTCCATTGTGGAAGAGAAGATAGAAACAGAAGGGACCTAAAACCCGCTTCATTTGCACCAAAGCCGAGAAAGCCTCGATGCTCAGAGGAAAGCTGCAATGATGGAACAAGTTGATCAACCCAATCAACGTCCTAACACCATTAGGGGTGAGCTGGCCCAAAGACACCCGATAATGCCTTAGGACTGTAACAATGAAAGGATGAAGGGGAAAGTGGAGACCAGCCACCAAGGACTCCTCATAGACACATAGCCCTTTGCGGCCATGCTCCCAAGGATAGTTACCAAGACTAGGCATGACCCACTGATACTCATCTGGGACCTCATACCTATGACACAACTCTACTATTTCTTCCCCTAACAATTGGGTCCCCCTGAATGAAACCGTTGTGGCCTCAACTTCTTCCTGCTTGCCTACTAAAGCCCCATCAAGAAAGGTCTCGAAAGATTCCTTGCCGGAGTAGCTAGATTCCTCCTCTAACCCACTGCAATGAACTCTATTCTCGGCAGAACTTTGAGACATGTTGAGAGAATGGAGGAAGTACTCACAAGGAAACGCTAAAAGGGACTCAAAATGATAGTCATCGAACTCAGCAAAGGAAGAAAGTACAGCTCGCCTTAGTAGTTTAGTGACAAAACCCCGAAAGCCTCGCCATACACCTTTCTCTAGAAAAGTCCAAAGAACAGTGACAGAGTGGGGACCTTGAGGGCCCCCATATCTAAAGCTCGCTGAGACAAAAATCAACAGCTTCAATTTGAAACCGATTTGACAAGAGCACGCCTCTTACTATTAAACGACGCTTGCACCTAACAGGCTATTGATAGTTGAAGACCTATGCGTGCGCCGGACATAACAGCATACTAGTCTCGGAAATTCAAAAAAGGGGGCACGCAATTTTGAAATTTGAAAATCTCACTACCTCATGCCAACAAATTGCACCAACCGCGCTAGAGCATTCTAAAAAGGAGGGGGCAATGTTGAACCAAATGAGCGATAATGCAAACCAGGCTGGCTGAAAGGGTGAACTAAACCTGTGATAAAAAAGAGTCAACCCAAAACTCAGGACTACAACAATGAAAGGATGAAGGGGAAAGCGGAGACCGGCCACCAAGGACTCCTCATAGACACAGCCCCTCGCGGCCATGCTCCCAAGGATAGTTACCAAGACCAGGTGCAATCCATCGATACTCATCTAGGACCTCATACCTATGACACAACTTTACTATTTCTTCCCGCTTGCCTACTAAAGCCCCATCAAAAAAGGTCTCGAAAGACTCCTCACCGGAGTAGATAGAATCCTCCTCTGACCCACTACAATGAACTATGTTCTCGACAGAACTTTGAGACATGTTGAGAGAATGGAGGAAGTACTCACCAGGAAACACGAAGATGAACTCGAAACGATAGTCACCGAACTTAGCAAAGGAAGAAAATACATCTCGCCTACGGAGAATAGAGCTTGCCTCAGCAGTTCAGCAACAAAACCCCAAAAGTCTCGCCATACACCTTTCTCCAGAAAAGTCCAAACAACAGTGACAGATTGGGGACTGAGGGCCCCCATATTTAAAGCTCATAGAGAGAAAAGTTAACCGCTTAGAATTGAAACCGATTTGACAAGAGCACGCCTCCTACGATCAAACGACACCTGCACTTGATGAGTTGTTGATAGTTGAAGACCTATGCGGGCGCTGAACCTATTGGCGTGCTAGTCTCAGAAATTCAAAAAGGGGGGCACACGATTTCAAATTTTGAAAATCTCACCGCCTCATGCCATCAAATTGCACCAATTGTGTCGGAACATTCTAAAAAAGGGGGGGGGCAATGCTGAATCGATAACGATAGCAAACCAGGTTGGCCAAAAGGGCGAATTAAACCTGTGATCAAAGTGAGTCAACCCAAAATGCCTCTAAAATTTCTACTCTCTTCGCCTATTAAGTAGTGTTTTGAGAGCGGGGGGCAATTGATGAGGGGAATTTTGGTCAATCCACACACTTGCAAACACATGGACGCTATCAGCAACATAGTGTCCAACTTAGCAAAGAAGCTTGTCAAATCGGCACATGGCAGTCTGCGACAGGTGTGCAGCCAAGCTAAGGCAAGCTCGGCCCATCGACAATAACTGCTCGCCCCGAAACTGTCCTGCACGCTGCGCCCGCTCGAACACCATTACCACGACTATAGGAACAACTCGCCGAACCATGCGGCACAAGACCCACAGGCAACTTGTAGTGACCATGCGAATATAGCAACTAACAGTCCAACACCCCCCCAAATTGGGGAAACAGATCTGCAAAAGACTCAAAGACGTTGCCTAATGGCACCTGAACATCAGATAGCTATAAAAATAACCCAAGATCACACTAAAAGGTATACACATTGAAGCTCTTGAATTCTCTTAAAGGTTCTCACTAAATCTCCTTACTGACTTAACCGTCGGAGTATTCTCCTGCGTAAAACCTACCTAGGCACTCTGACCCTTGTTTCTTCACAGCATCTCTCAACTTGGACATACAGTTCACAACTCGGCAATACAACTCGACATCGCCTGGTTGGAACCTAGTTCGAGCCACATCACTGAGACACAAGGGAGTGAACGGATTTGTGCCTCATCAAGTAATGTGTGCAAAATATGTTTAAGCCCAAAATTAATTAAATATCCTTAGAACTCATTTTTTGACTTTGGTCCTAGAAATTCCCCGATGGAGTTGCCATCTGTGGCTACCCGACCAAAATGGGGGACGGAAAGGTATGGAGTGGAGTCGCCACCTAAATTTTTGGGAAATGGAAATTAAGGAAAACTCGAGATTTTGCAAGAAAAAAAAAATCTTTTCTTGGTGACTCGTTTCCCGATAGGGATGAGATTCTTAGGGTTTAGGGACCAAGGTATAGTGTGGGAAGGTGTTAGGAACCCCACACACACCCAATTAAATTAGCCTCTACTTTACCAAAATTCCAAGGAACATTTAATAAAGTTTTTGGGCTTAGAAAGCAAATATACACCCAATTAAATTAGCCTCTACTTTACCAAAATTCCAAGGAACATTTAATAAAGTTTTTGGGCTTAGAAAGCAAATATCACACTATTTGATTAACAAGAAATAAACTATGTAAGCAATTACTATAAAAATTGATGAGTGAAAGATCGAAGAAATAGACTAAGAACTAGAAACTAAAGGAGCTCCGAGTGATAAGATTATGTACATGTGAAATAAGATGCAATGACATGAGTGGTAGCTTAAAGATGTATGCTGAAATGGTAAGAAAAGGGGCTGATTAATAATTACTAAAACATGTAAAAAAGGCTAAATGAGAATACTCCTAGGTACAAAACAGATTGGGTTATTTAAAGCTATACTGTACTAATGAAGGATAACTAATTAGAATCGATGGAACTATCTAAATATGCAAAGCTAGGAAATGCTAACACAATTCAGTGCTAATGAAATTTAAAATTAGTTGTAATCTACTTAAGACACTTGACTACACAAACACTGGGCTGACTTTAATTCTCTAAATAAAAAAAGACAATATCTATTCTTGTACACTTCCAAAAAATTCTAACGATTAAATTCTAATGGTTGCAATGCCAGTTATTAGACATGGAGTACTAATATGATTGATGTTAAATTCTAGTGGTTGCAATGTAAGGTATTAGGCCTAAAAGTGAAAACAATGAACTAAAATTCCAAAAAAAAAAAAACTAAAAAAATGCATGTAAGTGCTTGTTGGATTGAACAAAGAGCATTCTAAGGGTGAGACTTTCATCTTTACTTGATTACTTTGAAATAAATAAAAGTTTTCTAAGGCAATGGAAATATCAGACCTATACGAATAGAGAACGACATACCTTAATAGTTGGCTTTACAAAGTAGAAGTCACCTCTTCCATTTTATCATTATGTTGAGTAGCTTCTCTCAATGACTCCAACCTTGATAGCTGCCCTTGCTATGTCTTCCATCAGGTATTTGAAACCTTGAGAGGCTCCTTGGTTTCAAGATGATTTCAAGGTCATTAGGGAGGTCAAAGACATTGGAAATGTAGCCTAAGATATGAGAAAACCTTGCTGGATGACTATGATTTTTGTTGCACTGTTGTTGGCTTCAAGCATGCTTCGGACTGTTTTTCTTGAATGTATGCACGACTTCAAGGGGAATTCATGGTTCCAAACATGTACGGGGGACTCTAGAGATGTTGAAGATTGAGTGAGGAAGGTCTTGGGATGTGAAGAGGGGGTATTCTCTAGGCTAATGGGGTAAAATTCTCTCTCTAAGCTAGATTGTGTGTCTTTGTGTATGAGAAAGGGAAATATTTATAGATTTTTGAGAGGGGAATGAAGAGATGAGATAGAGAGACAAGGGAGATCAATGGATGAAGTTTAAAGGGTTTTTGGAGGGAGATTGATTGAGAGAATGGGCTGCCAAGACAGCTTTGGGAGAGGTCTTCTCCATCAATTAAGATTATGAGTGGAAGATTTCACCAATTTACCTAAATTGGACATTCTAAGTTTAGATGATTGGCTTGATTGATTGGAGGCTCCTAACTAGTCAAATCTTGGATTTTAAGATGGTTCTAGAGGCTGGGAGAAATGTTTGGTCGTGGGATGCCCTAGATTCAAAGTTGTAGTGAAGAGGATTTCAAACAGACGGATCAAGTTTAGCTTTAGATCTCAAGATGGAGGGGTTATCGGTGTCAAAATTGGACGATCGGAATCGATTCCGGCTTCAGGTGTTAAGATAAAGGGGTAAATGGTGTTGTGTTTGGGTGATCTTGGTGTCATTGAATTTGGATTTTTGGGCTCGATGTACCTATGGTATTGGATCCTTGAGGCTCCAACTTTCGTAAAATTCCAATAATGCTCCCAGGTTAGTTAAGAGGTTGGTTGAACCATGCTTGAAGCTTAAAGTGATGCAAAAAGACTAAGGGGCATAAAAATGGGGTGTCTACATACTTAACATGGTATGGTTAGCCACAATTCCATGTTTTTGTAGGGAGAAGGCAAAAGTTCTTGAATTTTGACTTACTTTGTTGTATCCTCCATAATATTCATTGCTTCTATTAGATCATATGCTTCTGATATTCTTATTAAGTTGACTTTCCATTTTTTCCTTAAAGATCTTAAATACATCCAATGCCTCTGAGTTCTCATGAATTAGATATACATAAACATATTTAGATGAACCTTCTACAAAGGTAATGAATTATTTGTGTCTTCCCATAGTGGAAACAGAGAATGACCCAAAAATATCTCTGCCTATTGTTTCTAGTAACTTTACACATCATGGAACCTTTCTTAGTGATTTTCGTAAATTTTCCTTTATGTAATCCACCATACCCATATCAAAATCAGAATAATCTAGTGAGTTGAAAACTTTATATTTTGTGAGACGTTCCATTCTATTTTAGGAATGTGGCTTTATCTTTTATACTACAAAATGGATGAATTTTTATTCACTCGACTTCTTTTATTTTTTTGATAATTCCCCATTAGTACCTTATACTTTGGGCCTAGTGCCACTTTGGTCCCCAAACTTTAAAACGTGACAATTCAGTACCCAAACTTTCAAAATGTGTCAATTTAGTACCTATCGTTAACCATCCAATCATTGATAAAAAATGAACAGTCCCATATCCTTGCCTCTTCTATTCAAGAAAGTTGGGAACACCAGAATGCCCACTAAGACGCCCCAACTTTCTTGAATAGAACAGGCAAGGATTTGGGATTGTTCATGTTTTGTCAATGTTTGGATGGTTGATGATGTGTTGCTCATTGTGACACTAGCAAGTGCACTAGCCGTTCAAGTAATAAAGTAGAGAGTGATGTATCGTTCCCACGAGGATTTATGAAACAATTACCAATACTAAATTGAGCACTTCTTATCTGATCAACAAATAAATCAAAATTCTAATGAAAGCTAAGAAATCCTAAATTAAAATCTATCTAAATCATTGGTCCAATTGCCTTCAAATCAGGTTAAAAGAGTAAGCAGTAAATGTCAATCTCAGAATTCAGCAATCTATCAATTTGGATCATTCGAATGAATCATGATTGAGCCTTGGTTTGGTGAAACCCCAAGGTCATGAACAGCCTCTCTCAAATGCATGTTCATCCTATGCATGAGTGACGGTTCTTCTATCTCTAGCAAGAATCTAATCCCCATGCATGCATTTCTTCAAACACTTCTAAGGCATCAATTCAAATCTGAATTGATCACCAACTGAATTGTGCAAGTTATCTCTAACTTTGCACTCAATTCAGTTCTTGAATAGTAGATCTGAATTCCTAGAGTCTCTCTCAAGCACTCTAGGAATTCCAAGCTGTAGATTAATTCACCCAATCTGAAAATTTCAGATCTGAATTTCTTTCAAGCAATTCAGATCTTGCAATCTTAGATCTGAGAATTCAGATCTGAGTTTTGAAGGTTAGTTGGCCGAATTAATCTACAATCACACCCTTATTCAAGAAATTTCAAGTACAATGCATGACCATTTGAATGAATCAAAAAGAATTAGATTGTTGAACTGAAATTTTACAAGCTGAAATACATCAAGGAAGAATGGAAACAAGGAGAAAGAAGAAAGAACATATAACTAAGAAACTGAATTCAAATCAAAAGAGAATGAAACTACAAATGATTTATTACAAAAGATCTTTGAATCACAAACCCTCAATTCGAACTCACCTTCTTCTTCTAGCTTGCTTGTCTTGAACTTCCTTCAGCCCTTCTTCTTTTTCTTCCTTGCGCCTAGCCTTCTTCTCTTCTCTTCTCTCAAGGTGGCCGAACCTCTAAGAGTGGGAGAGCCTTCCTCTCAAGCAATTGAACAACTTTCTCCCCTCCTAGAGGCCTCCTTATATAGTTTTTCAAGGGAGCTCTTGCCCCTTCTTGAAGCCTCTAGAATGGGGTGTATTACACCCCTCATGAACCCTCTAGAGTGCTCCCTCCTTCTCTTCAAGAAACTCCTAGAAATTGCCGCCCCTAGCTCCCTTTGGGCTGCTATTTGGGCTACAACTTAGCTTGCTTTTGAGCTCATGTGGGCTACACTCTAGGCTGTTATTTGGGCTAAAAATGGGCTGGGCCAAAATTTCCTTCTTGCTAGGCTTCTTCCCTTGGATTTTCCAAAGAGTTTCACTTGCTCTTCTTGCGCCGAATGAAATTCTCTTGCTCTCATGGCTGGGCCGGGCTGAACTTGATAAATTTTGGGTTTTCTTTTCTTGCTTTTGCCTTCTTTTTGTTGATTTAGCTCCCCCTGAAATCTTTCTTGCAATCAAGCTAAAATAGGGCAAAATTTAATTAAACCATCATAAAATTTCATGCAAAAACCTCATAAAATATAGATAAATTGTAGGTTCATCAGTTGATAAAGAGAATTAAATGATACTTGAAGGGAATTTGTGTCATTTCATGTTTTGTCAACATTTTGAAAGTTTAGGTACTGAATCGTCGTGTTTTAAATTTTGGGGACCAAGTGGCACTAGGCCCAAAGTATAGGGTACTAATCGGGAATTTTCCCTTTATTTTTTTAGTGAATGAGCCTACCATTTAGATTAGACCAAGTCGGATTGGATCGGGTTGGGTCAAATGAACTACCATTTTAAGTTAAATGGATTGGGTTGGGTCAAGTTTGATATCCATATGGATCAGACCCTCATGGAGCATCCTTCAAGGTTATCGATACGCTACTGCATATCGACATTATCGTATTAGTACTTAGAAACACATGAAACACTTTGTTTTTAGTTTTTTTTTTCAAATCTTGGTTTTTGGAAGGCTAAAAATAGGTTTTTTAATTAAAAAAAGGTGGGATTCCTGAAACGCCTATTACATAACTGGTGTTTTGGAAAGATACGATACGATACACCCGATACGGGGTGCATCGTATCGATACTTTGAACCTTGGTGTCCTTTGCCTGTTTTGGGTGCTATAGTGTTTGCTCAATAGAGTGAACAAAATAGCTTCAAGACCCTACCAAGGACCATTCTATGACATCCAAACAGTTCCCTAGTTGCTAGCAGTTACCTAGAGATCAAATTTTGGCAAGAAACCGTTGGGAAATGGATGGAGTACAACCAACAGAACAGGTCTGAAATTCTTATGTATTTAATGCCTAAATAGTGGAAAAAAATGGATGTTTCAAACCATATCAGATCGTAGGGACACTCTAATACGAATTAATAGCCCAAAACAAGGCTTTTGGGACTAAATAGAAGCATGGGATCATCCTAAACACCAAATTGGTTTGAAACATTAGGTTGAAATATATAAGCAATTAACCTTGAGCTATTGTAAAAAAACGCTATGTCCATGGCTTCCTTCAAATGCCTCTAAGCTTCAAAATTTCCTCTACAATCTCGTTTGCATCTTCTCATCCCTACTGTACCGCAAAACTGAATTGGAAGTCATTATCTCTAGTCACAGTTGCTCTCACCCAATGGATCAATGGTGTGTGTTTAGTCCACTAGTAAGTGTGCATGTGCTTTACACATGATGATTTTTTATGATGATAGTAAATAATATGTTTCCAAAATTTTCTATAATTTTATATATTTTATGTTTATAAAAATAATTCTTATTTGACATAATTATTTTTGTTTAATATAATTAAGATACCTAAATGTTTCTACAAATTTTCATTATAGTTTTTACACTCTAGTGTGTTGTCATATTTTTCAATTTTTATTATTATTTAATTATAACATATAGGGTTGACACATTTGAACCAAAAGGTTGAATTGTTGATTTGCCACTAAATTGGAAAACAACTCCATTTTTGGGTTGATTTTAAATTTGTATTTTATTTCTTTCAACAACACAAATAATTATGCTTTATTGTACTTATTTTCTTTAACACAATTAATTTATATAGGATTCAGTGAAGAATGAGAGTGCAAGGTGTCGACCAACTAGTTGTTAAGATCTCCTGCTAGTCATAGCAAAGACTTGGGATCGATCCTGTCTGCACTTGGGTTGGGGGATGGGCTACCCCCTTTGTATAGCCCATTAAAAGATATCAAAAGTAAAAAAAAAAAAAATAGAATGGGAGTTAATACCTTGAATATAAAACTTAAGGAAAAGGAATTGAATGAGGAGAAATGTAGTAGTTCAAATTACATTTTGTTCCCTCACAATTAGAAAATGGACCAAATTCAAAAATAGGGGTATTCTAGTAAATAATGGGATTCAATGAATTTTAAATGGGCATTAATGCCTTAAATATAAAACTTAATGAGAGGGATTTGAATGAGGAGTAAGTGGTTGTTTAAATTACATTTATGTCCTTATAATTAGAGAGGGACCAAAATTTTAAAAAATTGGTGTATTTTAGTTAAACAAAAGTTCCACACCATTAGACTTGGCAAAAAGTTGACCCAACCCAAGAAACAGGGTTAGGGTCTCATATCTAACTACCTTAATTTGAGAATGACCATGCCTAATTAGGACTATTTATGTATTGTTAGAAGTTTTCATTCTTTAATCTTTACTAGCTAGTCTTTACTATTTATTGTTTACTCTTTGAATTTTTGAGTTTTCAAGTTTCTTTTTTTAATTTTATGTTTGGAATTTTAAGGTTAATTCCTTTAATTTTGGCATTTCATGTATTTTTCTTTATTTTTAAAATTCTAGTAATTTTTAGGATTGACCCAAACCAACCCATGGTTCAACCCTAACCCGAACACTTAGGGTTAGGGTCTAGCATTTGCTGACCAACCTAAAATTCAACCTGGCCCAAAGTCAACCCGAAATGTCTTGACCCAACCTGACCCTAACCACTTAACCAAGGATTAATGTATTGGTGTCAAGTATCATATTGGATAATTTGGATACTGATACGGATACAGATATACTTTGGAAACACATGGATACAGACGAAAGATTTGGATATGCTAGGGAAACACATACAAATTCTTTAAATATATTAATGACAACAAATTTAAAATCAAATAACCACAAATAATGTATAAATATCTAGGAAATGTATATTTTAATAGTAGTATATATGAAAAGTATATTACAATTGAATTAATATGTCAAGATGCATAAATATCATACAATTTTATAGATATTGCATCAATCAAGAGTCTAAGAACATATAATATGCACATATTGTATTTTAATAAGTATATCAATTATTTTTTATTTTACTGTTTGTTACTTTTTTACATTAACAAAAAAGTTAACCAAATATTAAATTCTCAAATTTAGATTAAAATATCAATTAATAATTTATAAAAATATATACTTTCAATTTAAAATATATCAAATGTGTTAAAATTTCTAATATATATATAGCAATTAAAAATAAAAAATGATATTATATATATGTTGCATTTTTTTAATTGCTAATATAATTATTGCATTTTTAGTATTTTTGTTTCTATATTTTTTTTCTAGAATTAAAAACCATTTTTTGTATAAATTTTAATTGGTAGAGTTTATAGATTCTATTTAATATAATATTCCCAAATATTTGTAAATATTTAATATGTTGTTATTTAATGTGAGGTAATTTAGAATAATAACTAATAATTGATATATATATATATATATATATATATATATTATTTTTAAGTACTAAAATGATTATTCTATTATTAATATTTTTATTTGCATAAATTTCTTGAGATCAAAATAATTTTTTTATTTTAATGTGAATTTGATAGGTTATTTATTTGTTTATTCTATTAGTTTATATAATGACTATTTTGAATATTATTCTTTCAATTTTTAGTAGGAATTGTTAAACATAAATATTTGTTATTTAATTAGATTACACTTAGTATGTATATACAATATTTAATAAAAGTTATTTTATTTCATTAATTAACACAAGAATTAAGTTGAATTAGTGGTTTAGGGGTTGATTTAAAATACAAGCATGTGGCGTGGTGGGAGACTTAGGTTTGAATCTCCCCTTTGTAAAATCTATTTTTAACAAAAGGCACGGTTGCACGGCATATTAGTTCATATCACATTGTATTGGATAGATACACATCGATACGGACCAATACGATATGCCCCGTAATGGGTGTATCTTATCGATATTTAAATCCTTGCACTTAATCCAATTACAAGGTCTACACACCGCTATTCATACCTTTAATAGTAGTATAGATTCATAGAGCTTAAACTGCCTAGAGAGGGGTCATCTTTCATGGTTAAGGATTTGAAAAATCAAAAGTTCTATTGACCTTTGTTTTTCATTACCATTGGAAGAAAAGCATCAACTTCAACTGCCTCATGCATTCATTCTCTCAAAGGGAGTCTTAGCTTGGTTTAGGACTTATTTGCCACATTAGAAACTAGTCCTATTCACCAATTGGGTCTCACAATTCAGTTGAAGCCTTCTTAATGAGCTCTAAATGGATCATGCTCTAAAAATTTTTTCATATGTTCTTTCTATTATTACAAAATTTTGGGTAAAATACAAAAGCCTCCCCTAAAGTTTCTAACAATCATAAAAACCTCCCCTATAGTTTCATTTTAACAAATACTTATCCACACATAGACCCCGTATATATGTCCACCAATGTTGTGTGGGGCTCATCTTGAAAAATGTATATGGACCCCACATACATGTCTAGACATGGATCTCACATGCATGTTCACCAATGGTATGTCAGGCCCACCTTGGAAAATGTACATGGGTCTCACATACATGTCCACCAATGGTATGTGGGGCCTACCTTAGGAAATATATGTGGGTCCTACGTGTTAAATGAAAGGTTTATTGGCCCACACACAAGACATTCATATACATAACACTTATTTTCATCATATTAGCAAACAATCTTCTAGCTTTTATGGTCTTTCCTGATATCTATCAAAAATATTTCAACCAAACAGTCTTTGGTCTTCCAAGATCTATTCGCAAAAGCTCACCCTGTCTTTTAACTATCAGATCTTGTAACAAATCTTCTAAAAAAGACTTGCCAAAGAGGCACATAGTTTCATTGTACCTACATAACAACACCAAATAGACTGATTGCAATGCTGATTTTGTGCCCATTAGGAGGGCTTTCACACACCTTCTCCTAGCTTTGCATGGTGGGCCCATATAGAAAACTTAGAACTTTAGAAGCTTTGTTTGGTTAGAAAACCCATAATCCTAAATGTTCTTTCCTTCAACCAATAATAAATCTTTTTGGTAAAGCTGGTTTGTATAGATTTTTTAGAGTGGGTTAGTGAAAGCAACTCAATTAAAGTTGCTAAACCAACTTCATTAGAAAGTCATTTTATTGGCCGAATGAAAGCAGTTTCCTTTAGCCATGAAATCGTCTTTCCTGTAAAGTCATTTCTTCTTTTCGAGTTTCCAACAGATGATTTTGAACCATCATTGGCCCAGATGGTCAATCCATTCAGCCCAAAATATCCCAATCAACTAGTTCAATTTCACCCCTGATTGAAATTTTGTGAAAAACCATTGACTTGGTCAGCAACCCACTAATCTAGGAAATTGAACCATCAATTCGTTTGACCAAAAAATGATTTTTGGTTATTTTTATTTAATTATTTTTGTTTTTTAAAATTGTAATGGATCATACATTCAGATTAGATGGTTGAACTGCTGATTTGGAAACCGATGGATAAATTGGTTTTGATTCCGACCCAATTTTTAAAACATTAGTTTTTATGGCTTCTTCAAAGTGGATTAGTGAAAACAATTCCAATGAAAGCTACTAAACTTGAAACTTCACTGGAAAGTCATTTATTTTCCCAATGAAAGCGTTTTCAGGCTTTCCAGTTTTTTCACTAAACTTATAAGTTTTCCTTGTGGGGCCACTTTAAACTGGGGCTGCATTTGGATGCGATGTAAATCAAGAATCGATGTAAAAATTACATCGGTTGGGTTTTGTAGGCATTTGGAAAGAGGGTGTAATTATTATCAACGTAAAACTCCACTCCAAATAAATAACAAGTCATTTTTGCCATGACGTATGATGTTAACATGTATGCACTAGAAACTTAGAACAGAACCTGACCACCAGGCCATCATTGACTCATTGCTACTATAATTTGAAGGTCGAGGAGTCTCTCTCTGTCTCTCTTTCTCTCTCTGTTGTCGTTGCTAAAGTTTGAAGGTGGAGTCTCTCTTTCCCTCCCACTAGGGGTGATCATGGGCCAGGTCGGGCTTTGCACTTATGATAAGGGCTATAGCTTAGGCTCGGGCTCAGCCCGGCCTGGGGTTCTGGGCCTATAGCATAAGCCCTAGCCCAGGTCTACACGGGCCCGAGCCGGATCCGGCCTGATTTCAGGCTAATGTCTTTCATATATAAAGCATTACATAGCTATAATATTTCACAAGGCTAAGGTTTCTTGAGGAGTTCAAGGGTTGTAAAAGGGAAGGACGCCCATTTCTTGTCAGGAGGGGTTCCCGCAAGCAGTCCAACCAATTTGCAGCTACCGCCACTGGATATGATTATCCATCATTTTATTTTCTTTATTTTCTTTCATAGTATTTTTATTTTAGCAATCTTTTAGATTTAATTTCTGTTTGTTTGTGTGCTTTGTAGATCCGAAATCGTCTGGTTCAAGGCTAAGGTGTCTCAAAGGGTTTGAGGGCTGAAGAAGGAAAAGATGCCCAAATCTTGTCAGGAGGGGTTCTTGCAAGCTATCCAGCCAATCTACAACTACCGCCACTAGATCCGAATTTTGGAATCACTTTTATTTATTTCTTTTGTTGACTTCAATATTTTTTATTTCTGAATTTTGATTATTGTCTTATTTAATTCCAAACCTTTAATTTCAGCATTAATAAATTTATTTTCTTATTTTCTGCAATCCCCAGTTCCATTTTCTTCTTTTTATTTGTTCGAAACAAGAAAATAATAAAGTTTCCCTCGCTTCCTGTGGGTTCAACCCCTTCCTCACCACATACTACATTGTTTAAGGTTACGTGAGGATTGAAAAATTTTATAAATCTCTAAACTGATGTCTCGAAGTGGTTAACGACACACTTCCGGACACACCAGGGCATAGCCCTTGGGTAGCTTTGTTAGACAGTCTTGTATGCCCTTAGCTTCAATCAAAATTGATGTACTTTATGAGTTTATTGTAAATGAATAAAAGTGCATATTTGATTCATGTTCCCTTAAACTGGACACTTATTGAGACTCGTGTTAGTTTAGAATGTTCACAGCCAGTGGGTCGGTCTGGGGAGACCTATCCTGACAAGGCTGACACTGTGGTGCCACCAAGTCGGTTGGGGTGGCTTGTCTCAGCTACCGGGGTGAGACCCTAGGCACATACAGTGTGGGATTAATTGAATCTTTGAACTGGACCAAATTTCCAGTATTGCCCTGGACCTTGGAGATTGATGGGCAAAACTGGAAAGTTACACCCGACCCCTAGACTCGATTATGATACTGCACTAGGTGTCGGATCGGGCTGTCTTTGATGTACCAATCAGTGAGATCCTTAGCGGGGGTCAAAACCTGGGTATGTTGGGACAATCCGAGAATTCATCTGAGTGGGTGATCATAGTGGCAGGATCAGCCCCTTTGTCGGACAAAGGTAATGATTGGGGATGCACTCTCATTGTTGGAAACCAAGACTGCCGGCAGCCGATTTCAACCGTTGAGATTTGTTTTGCAAAGTATATTTTATATGAGATATAAAAGTATATACATTATGGTTTCTAAAATGTTCGCAAAGAGGTTTTAATTCCCGGGATCCATATAAGTGGAGAGTGCAATACTGTTCCTTGCAGCCGAGGGAAAGGTCCTCTCTTGTCGGGCAGTGTATGATCATTAAGGGCTAAGAGGTTAAGTGTAAGACCATTGAGGATAATACATGATGGGCTAATCTTGCATCTGCCCACAGTCCCTGGGTGTTACAAGGTGGCTTGGCCCATGGACCACTTAGGGTAAGTGTTGGGCCCATAGAGCCCATTCGATGGGTTTTCAAGGGGTTCACTGTCTTTAACAGTGTATTCGACCAGGCCTTGTAACAAAGACTGGGCCAAACCCATGTGGCTGATGTGTAGATCAATGCTTGGGTCCCACGCCATACAAGGAAGCCCAACTGGGTAGCAGTTAGGAAGGTTAAGTGAGCACATAAGCTTGATGGGCCTAAAGCCCATTTTGAGCTGGACTATTTATTTAGTTAATTAAAGGGGCGAACTCTGAGATGGATTAGCAGATAGGATAGGGTCTTAATCCTATCCACTCAGAGAGTTCAAATCTGAATGTGATTCAGTTCTAGAATCCTCCTAATGGGATTAGGATAAAGCTGATCTAATCTACAGATAAGATAAAGGTTTATCCTTATCACTAGAAGAGAAGGCTGATCCAAATATGATTTGGATAAGCACCTCCTAATGGGATTAGGAGCTGATCTTTTAAGTTAACAAAAACAAGGAGGGGGCGGCAGCCTTGTGAGAGAGAAAAAGAAAAAACACATTAGATCCTCTTTAGTGCTGAAATCAAGAAGAGAGAATTCTGCACCCTGCGAATACTCTCTTGCCGCCTCCCTGTTCTTGACGCCCTGTTTGCCAGTTCGATCTCCAGTTGTGGGAGAAGTCAAGATTGGATCTTGACATCAGTTCTTTGAGAAAGGATTGAGAAGGAAGCTGTGCTCACGTACCATTCTACTGATTCTTGTGAAGGATAGAGTTCTTGGGGAAGAACACTGCTGATTCTGCTCCATCCTGCACTACGCCATCTTCAGTGGGAGCAGTCTTTGGATCATTCCTTGGGCGTGAACACCTTCGTTGGGGGATATTAATTCTCCGTATCATGTATAATTTTCTCCTATTCCTTTTGGTTCAGAGTTCAATTCTCCTTTTTGTAGTAGCTTTATGGTTAGAAGCCCACGTACGTCAATGTCCATCTAGTAGACCCCTATATCATTAACAGAATAAGTCATTATTTGAGCAAATGCATTTCAACAAAATCATACAAGCATTAAGTTCAATAAATTCATACAAGCAAACCTGTTACTCCCTCACCCCTCTCTCCCCTCTCTATCTCTCTCCCTCTTCCACCTATGTATTTGATCAGGTTTCTGATTAGATCAGATTTCCCCTCCCCCCTCTCTCTCCCTTCCCCCATCAGATACAAAGGTGGGAGAGGGAGAGAGATAGAGAGATTGGAGAGAGAGAGAGAGAGAAAGAGGAGGAGGAGAGAAAGAGAGGAGAGGGAGGGAAAAGGAGAGAGAAGAGAAAGAGGGAGGGGGAGGGAAAATCTAGTTTGATTATATTTCTAATCAGTTGATAAGATTTTCCCTCCCCCCTCACTATACTCTATCTCTCCTCTCTCCTATCTCTCTTACTCTCCCTCTCCCTATATCTGACCAAATACAGAGGTGGGAGAGAGAGAGAAAGGGGAGGGGGAGGGGAAATCTGGTATGAACATTTCCCCTCCCCCTCTCTCTTCCCCTCCCTTTACTCTCTCTCCTCTCACTCTCCCTCTTCTATATTTGATCAGATACAGAGGGGGAGATAGAGAGGAGAGAGGAGAGAGAGGGAGGGGAGGGGAAATTTGGTCTAATCAGATTTTCCCTTCCCCTCTCTCTCTTCTCCCTCCCTTTACTCTATCTCTCCTCTCTCTCCCTCTCCCTCGTATTTAATCAGATACAGAAGTAGGAGAGAGGGGAGAGATAGAGAGGAGAGAGAGGGGAGAGGAGAGAGGGAGGGGGAGGGAAAATCAGGCTGCCCCTCTACTCTATCTCTCATCTCTCCTTTCCCCTCTCTTGTCTCTCCTCTCTCTCTCTCTCTCCCTCTCTCCCTCTTCTTATATCTAATCAGATATAGAGGTGGGAGAGAGGGGAGAGGAGAGAGAGAGGGAGGGGAGGGGAAATCTGGTTATCTCCCCCTTTCTCTCTTCCTCCTCTCTCTACTCTTTCTACTCTCTCTCTCCCTCTCCTCTCCCTATATCTGATTAGATACAGAGGTGAGAGGGGGGAGATAGAGAGGAGAGAAGAGAGAGAGAGAGGGGGGGAGGGGAAATCTGGTCTAATCAGATTTCTTATTAGTTGATTAGATTTCCCCTCCCCTCCCTCTCTCTCTCCTCTCTCCTATCTCCTCTTTCCCAGCTCTGTATCTCATCAGATACGGGGAGAGGCAGAGGGAGAGAGAGAGAGAGAGGAGAGATAGAGTAGAGGGAGGGGAAGACCAGATTTCCTCTCTCCCCACCCTCTCCTCTCCTCTCTCTCTCTCCCCCTTCCTCTACTCTATCTCTACTCTCTCCTTCCCCTTTCCCTTTCCTTGTATCTTATCAGATACAAAGGTGGGAGATAGAGAGGAGAGAGGGGAGAGTATCTGATCAGACCAGATTTCCCCTCCCCCTCCCTCTCTCTCCTCTTTATCTGATCAGATACAGAGGTGGGAGATAGAGAGGAGAGAGAAATAGAGGGAGGGGGAGGGAGAGAGGGGAAGGGAGGGAGGGGAAATCTAATCACACCAAGGTTAGTTAATGTCTATCTCCAAACTCTTGACTTAGAATTGGCATACAATTGTAATGAGAGTAAAGTAGAAACCATACAACCTGAGAATAAAAATCAACAACTATATTTGGCACTTAGGGTCATGGTAGTTGTAGATAACTAATCTGGTGAGGAATTTCAACACTTGATGTAGCACTATGAGATGATGGTCCACCCCTTTGGTTTGATGACCCACCTCTACATGTCGATGATCTACTCCTCGTATTGGTGGTTCTGCCTCGAGGTTGTCTTTGTGCCCTCAATGATGATGATGTTTATGATGGGCCTATATTTGATGTCTGACACCCACCCATTGCAGTACCACCTCTTATAACATCATCAACCCTATTCTCAGAATTTACCTGATGTCGGCCCCTGCAACCTCTGATGTTATGTCCTGTCTGCCCACATCTAGAACATGTCATAAACTTGCCCCTCTGTGTCACATTATGTCCACTTATCAACTCATTGGGCCCCTTCTTCCTTAATTTCCTTGGCCTTCTTGGTTGTGGCATGATGAGGGTGGAGTGACAGGTACTCGTTGATGTACAATGGGCCACTGAGACTCATTTGGGATCCGAACAATTGTTTTGCTATAGGCCTGTATACATCTTTTAGTGGTGTAAATGGGATCAATGTAATTGTATACACACTCCTTCTGCATCTTTATGCAAGAAATTGCATGTGCACATTGTATCCATGTGAGTGCCCACCACCAACATGAACAAGTTCTCCTCTCAAGATTTACAACTGCTCTCCTATCAAAATAGGTCATCTCAAATGTGGACATCCCAGCATATACATGAAAATAGTTCCAGGCATGTTCTTCAAACCACTATATCTTCTTTCTAACATTAGGGTAAACAAGTCCATTGTCATTTGTGAGTTGTTGATGTCTTGTCTAGACTAAAGTCATCAACTACCTCCTGATAGTTTCTACCAGTGTAATAATAGGCTTGTCATGAGCATCTAATATCCATTTGTTGAATGACTTCGAGAAGTTATTACAAATGTCACCACTACAGGCTCTTGGTCCAAAGGTTGACCTGGACCATAATGCCGGGGACACCCTTCTCAACCAATCATGAGCATCTTTGTTCAATTCTTTCATTTTATCCATGTACCAGTCAAACTCAGCAGATGTGTATGCATTAGCACCCCCTATAAGCAATCCCTTAGATCCTTTCCCTTGAAAAGAAGTTTAAAGTTGGCATACATACGCCTCACACAAAAGCGATGCTCAGTATTCAGCAACAACCTCTCAAAAGTTTCCACAGGTTCTTGCAACATAACACATAAACCCAAGTAAGAATGTTAATATATATGTATATATGCACATATAAAATGTAAAATAATAAATGTACTAGTATAACACCTTCTGCCTATCAGAAATAAAGATCCAACCATACTCCTCTAGTCCTCCAATTGCATCAAACAACAAAGTCAAAAACTAAGTCCATGACTCCCTACCCTCATATTCAACTACAGCATATGCAATTGGGATTATGCAGCTATCCCATCTAAATCAATGGCCGAGAGGATATGGTCGAAGTTAGGTGGCTTCATGTGGCAACCATCAAGCCCTATTAATGGGCGACAATCCTCAAAAAATTCAACTTTCATTGCATTGAAACAAATAAATATCCTCTCAAATTGTCTAGAGACCCCCTCCTTGAAACCAACCTTCACAATGCTACCTGGATTTGAATTCGAAAAGACATGATAGTAATCGGCCAAAAACTTGTACTATTCACTATGTATGCCCTCAATTTGGAAAATTGCCTTTCTCTTGGCTTTGTAATCCAGCCGCTTACTAATATCAACTCTAAAATCCGTTAGAGTCTCATTGCGTAAAGCAAGGGCTTTCCAGCCAGGATCATCAATAAACTTGTTCTTATATTTATTGGCTAGCCATGTCAATGACATTTTGTCATTCCTTTGTGCTCATGCACATCCACACTTGTCACTGAAAGATTTGACTTAGAAAGACTCCTGGTCTTGCATCCAAGATGCATTAATCCTCCAGCCACACTTTTGCTTGCAAACTGTTGTGACCTTCTCTTTATTATTCTTCACATAATCAAATTGTATGCCATGTATGATGGCAAAGTTAACTAGTGCTTCCTTAAATGTAGTTGGGTTGGCAAATCTCATCCCCACCAACAAATTGGGTGAATCCAACTGCCTCTCTAGTATAAATGACTCATATTGTGCACCTCTCTCATCATTCGAAGCATGTGGAATAAGCAATTCTTTCGATTGATGATAATCATTTAACAACTCTGGCCCAAGAACATTCGTTTCTTTAATAAAATGAGGATGTGGTTCGTTAATCTGATCATTTTGTGCTTCATTAAGACCACTAATAGTGGAATGGCCATCATGATAATTGTTGTATCCTCCATCACCACCAATATCTACTCCATCCAATGGGATGTTAATGTCATCATACTCATCTATCCTAGGCCTTGAAGAGCTGGCCTCATTACCCTCCTGAATGTTGTGTGCACCTCATTACCCTCATGACTATTGTGTGCTTCATGTATAACATAATGGTTTATATGAGCCACGGCTCCATGTGCTGCACACATGGACAACACATCTTTGTCGTTGTTAACCATGACCAGTCCATTATCAATGTCATATCCTATCTTTCTGTAACATACTTGATAATGACCGGTGTATCCCAAGTCCTTCAACATGCCAACTATCTCAATGTATGAAAGTAAATCACCATCAAGTTGTTACATACAGTAACATCACCCCCACAGTAGATTTGTGGTGGTAAATCAACGAATGTGCCACCGTGGTGGATGAAAATAGTATACATCTACAAATAAATATAATAAATGATATAATACACTATAAAATCCAATATAACATCCATGGTTAGACCATGGTTTTGAACCATTGGTTTAAACCACAGGTCTGAACCATTGTCTCAACCACAGTTCTGCCCAATGTTTCTGAACCATATAACTGAACCATGGTCTACACCATCGGTTTGAACCACAGGTCAGGGCTTGGGTGTCTCACTTGTCAAGGATTGGACAGCTAAGAACAAGTCAACAAAGTGGGGAGCCACTTTACATGTGTAGTAAGTACATTTACTTTTTGTCTATGAAGACAAATGCATGTCTAGCAGACAAGGTGGGGAACCACCATTAACAATGACCGATCATAAAAGGAAAGGGAAACATTCCCCGTGCGTAGCATTAAACCCTACTAAACATATGCCATTCATCCATCTCGGATGTATCAAACCATGTCTATAAGCCTTAAACCCTACTTCAACACATATGCCATTCATAGATCTTGGTCATATCTAGCCATGTGTCCACAACTAAGGGAATGAAAAACCCTAAAAAATCTTGCATTAAAATCAAGACGAAGTTGATGTAATATAAAATGATAGAAAACAATAGCAAAAAAACCATACCCTGGTTGTCTCTTTCAACGTTGACAACAAGAGTCGTCTTCTTCGGCAACAACTAAGTTAAAAAAAGGGGATGCAATTTCTTCCAATGACAACAACAAGAGTTGTCTTCTCTGGCAACGTCACTAGTTTATTCGATTTCAACTTTTCTGGCATCGCATTTGAGCGTCGATTTCAACTTTTCCAGTGACGCATTTGCTTGACATCACCTGCGCGAGGAGCTGGTTTTCAAAATCTCAGGTAACTGCAAGTGTGAACAATGTTCCCACTTGTAGAGAAAGGATTATAGTTGGGGTTGTTTTTGTCATTTCAAAAATGAATCCATGCATTACTTGAAATAATTGGTGGGTAATTATGTCTTGTTGTTTTTTGACTGATGGTGAGTTAACGTCGGTACTAAATCGTCGCAAAATGAAAGTTTGGATACTAGATTGTCCTGTTTTAAAGTTTGGGTACTAAATTGCCACTCGACCTAAAGTACAGGGTACCTATTGGAAAATTTCTCTAAATTGTATGGAAGAATGGCAAAAAAAAAAGAAAATAGAAAAAATTTAATGAAATATTTTGGTAATTTACAACCTTAGTCATCTAACTTAATGGATGAGGGGTCCTTGTCTAAGGGCGAAAGTTAAGGGAGTCTTTGTTGAAAAAGAAGTATTGGGGATTTTGTCACTGACCCCATTGTAATTACCCTTCTTTGCCCACGGAGCGGTGAAATTACTTTCTTTCGAGTGATTCATCAATAGGCCATAGGAAGTTGCTTCTTGGAATGCCGTCGTCTAGCTGGCAAGGCTTTCTTTTTTATGGGGCTACCCTCTAGAACCGGATTCCGTTCCTTGAAACAAACCAGACTGGCAAACGTCCCATCAGATGAATAAGAAAGTGGTCCAACGAATCCAGCTGAGCACAGATCTACTCTTCGAATAGCAAGCAACAATGGAATAGCGGCTAAACCCGATCCGTTCAAAACGGGTACGATATTCAAAGTATGAGAAATAGCGAAGCAGTGAAATTGTATAGATGGAGGGTATTCCGGGCTATAAAAAGCGTGAAACTCTCTGTTTTGGCACAAACACAAAAGAAATATCTTCCGCTTTAGTTGATGGAAATCTAGAATAAAACACGCTGTTTTCGAGCATCTAATGTCTCTTTCTTCCCAACTTTTCTTTTCATCAAACCTTGGCATAGAAGGAAGAGGCAGTAGCCGAGCCTCTGTGGCTCGAAGGGTACGCACCTCTCTCTCCTCTCTCATTCGCCTCTCTACCGCTCCTGCTCCACCGGCGAACTTAATAGCCAAACCAGCACCATTTGACTGTGCAGCCTTGTTAGTACCGGGGGAGAAGTTCAATCTTTGTTAAGAAGACCAACTTGCATTTTCCATGGTTATGTTCACTAAAACCCGGTTTAGCGGATGAGATTAGGTGCTTTGATTCCGAAGGAGGTATTGGTCTCATCAAGTTCGACTGCAACCCAATAATCTCTGTAAGTCCTCTCATTTCATTTTTTTGTACTTCTCTAGATATCTCTACTTTGATTTGGTCATGGCACTGGTTTGTAGTTTGGCTTACAACTTCTGTTTGTACTCCGGTGCTCTTTCCATTAGCAATTAAAGTTTCTAATTTTACTCTAGTGGTCCATTTGTTGTCTTTTTGAAGAACTGTAGCACAATAATTGGATTTGCTTATTTTTAAGTTTCCCATGCTACTTTATTTTAGGATTATGGGAGTGGGTTTGCTTTAGATTTTCTCCTTTCTTACTTATTCATATGCTTTTTCTAATTATTTGGGAATATGAAATTTCTGAATTTTTGGTTACTATGAGAAAGTATGGACTAAAATCTTTGGAATTTTTTTTTTTTTTTTTTTCCTTTGGAGCTTTGTTCCCACTAGTTTCTCTTTGTATTCGAACTCCACTCTGTTATTTCTAACGCGGCCTTTAGACATCCAGTAAACTTTTCTATTGATTTTTTTTTTCATTTTTAATACTTATTTAATTAATCCTTTATCCATCTGGATTTCTTACAACATGGTTCGTTCTACAAGCTAAATTGCAATCATCATAATAGGGAGGAAGAATATAAGAGATATTCTTCTTTTTGTTCTTAACTGATAAAATATTGGCATAATATAAATGGAGTTTATGCTAGATTTAGGACTTAGTAAACATAACTTTAGAGATAAGGAAAATTTGAAAAGAAAAATCCTGCACTATCATTCGTGGCATTATAAAATTAAAATCAAGCCTTTTTGGTACTTTTCCCTTTTTTTTTTTGTTTTTGACATTACCAATAATTATTAGTTTAACGATTACTTAAATGCTCCCTAATGGAATCTTTGTTATTGCAGTTTTTAAAAGAAATTGAACTAGAGAACATAGATAAGCTGATTGTGTACATAATTCCTATATGAACTGAAATTATAGAAACATAAGCACTAATACTGCCTAAAGAAAGACCACCATGTTTCAGAGTTTTCAGCCACTTCATGAGGGCGACCCCCTTATACCCCTGGACAAGGGAGGGATAGATGGCTAGGAAATGTTCTTCTTACAGGGTCTCCTTAAGGACAGAATAATGAATTTTATTAGAAAAGCCACTGGAAACTATTTTCTGTTACAATACAAACCTTATATTGGATTACTATACTGGAGTTATCTTTCTAATGGGTTTTCAAACAGGAAAACATAAAATAAAAAGAGTAACCTAAGTTGAGCTTAGGAATATCTAAAGATTTTAGTTTTGAAACTTACAATGACCATTTTAATGCCACAAAATAGCCATCGGGCAATGCTGATCCTCCAAAAAAAGGGGGTCAATGCATAGGCACAATATTCCCAAGGCGTGCCTTAACTTAAACAATCCATATATTTTCTATAAAGCTGCTTGTACCATCAACCGGTAGGCCGTTGGAAACCATCTTACCTCAATAAGGTAGAAAAGATTGCTAAATGGTAACTGATCATTTTGTAAGGATGACCAAGAAGGGGCATTTCTTTCCTCTATTACCATTAAGACATTTTTTTCCTCCACTTGTTTTTTGATCTTTTTTAACATTTATCATCATGGCCATGATGTTTTATGATGCTACCCTTTCCAAACCATTTTCCCTTGAATGAAAGAAATATTATTAGCCTTTGAAGTTTTCCAAATATGATTTTCTTAGAATAATGAGTCATTAAGTCTTTCCTCTTCATTTTGTGTCTGTGTGGGGTTGTAGGGCTGCAACTTATGCAGGATGGGCTGAACTTAGGACCAATACTAAGGTTGAGCTTGGGCTTGGGCCCTAAAATTGAGTCTAGTATTTTCCATTTTTTTTCTTGTTTTTTTTTTCTAAATTTTGTGTCATGGGGGAAATCTCATCATTTTGCATTTTTGATGTGGCTCTAATCATTTTAAATTGTTAAGTAGATTATTTATAGTTTTTTTTTTTCAAAGTTTCCAAGTCTTCAAGTCAATAGGTTGAAGTGAAAGAGTGTATACATCTGCTGTATAAATTGCATGATGTAGAAATGTAAGTAGAGAGGTTTGGAGCAAGATGGTAGAAGGAGAGTAGGAGTGGTTATTCCATTGTAAAGTCTTTTTACAAAGCATTGGCAAGAAATCGGGTTGAAAGATCGGATGTTAAATGTGTTTGGGGGAATCGAGTCCCTCCCAGGGTTGAGGCTTTTACATGGTCTGTTTCTTTGGATTGTATAATTTGTATCTTTACTCAAGATCATATCAGAAGTAGGGGTCTTCAACTAGTGGGGATTGTTCAAAATTGATATGTTGTCCCCAAGGTTGCCGAAAGAGATAGTTGGTCTATGGCCTGTTCTAAGTGGAAGTAGAAAGGCAAAGATAGCATGGAGTATGTTCCTTTTTTTGAAGAGTAATAATAAAAGTTTTATTAATAGTAAAAAAGATTACAAAAAGGAGGTGACAAGATGGCACCTTGACAAAACACAGCAACTACAACAGCAAGTGCCATATTAATGACTTACAATTCTGGATTTCAAGTACATTCCAAAAATTTGCCCCCCAAATCAGTCCTACTAGTCATTTCAAACTCAATAAGCACCAGAACCCAATAAATGCGTTTTGTAGGATCATTCACTGACTTGCATTGTACAACATTTTTAGGATATTTCAGCTTGCCATCATAGTTTTCAAGGCGTCTAGGCAATTCTGGGCAACACTGGGGTGCCTAGTTGCCTAGTCGCCTAGGCGATAAAAATTTTATAATATGAAAAACTGACATTTGGCTAGTTTCCTAGTTTTATATACAATTCAGCATGTATGTATAGCAATTCTCTTTATTAAGAATATTAACTTTCCTCTAAAAATGTGGCAAATCATCACATCTAAAAGATAAAAATCTTTTACATATATTAATTTCATTATTTTCAAAAATAATACTTCTATAATAAGTATTTAATAGAGCAAATTCATATTAATTAGCAGCTAAAGAAGGTTATTAACTTTATATGATAAATATTCAAGATGGAAAGTAAAATAGAAAATAAACAAGGATGGAGTTTCTGTTTTATTTAGTTAGAGAGAGAATAGAAAAAAAGAACTTTATCATTCTATTGTTTCTTTCCCCTTTCTTTTCTTTTCTTTTCTTTCTTTCTTTTTCTCTTCTCAAAACCCTTTGTTCTTTTAAATTTCAATAGTAAAACATTAAAACAAAATATAAGTGATATATATATCATATAATAAAATGTATTAACACGTACATTAATAAGATACATCAATATAAATGATATTATAAAAGGTGCCTGCCTTGTCATTTTTTGTTGCCTAGGTGGGCGCTTAATCGCCTACAAGAGTGCCTAGTCGCCTAGGCGACACCTTGACAACTATGCTTGCTGTCTAGAGTCTGGATGTTAGAGATTAAGAGCTGAAAACGTACATCAAGAATTGCGTTTTGTAGTTGTAGGGGCATTTCTTTAATTTTTCAGAAGAACTATCTTTTATTGAGCCATTAGTAGTTTTCCAATTGCACTAGGACTTGGTGATGATTAAAAGAATTGCACTAGGACTTGGTTTTCCAATCTTCAATAAATTTTGTTTTCTTACTTGGATTAGGGGACATGCTTCTAGAAATATGTTTTAATGATCAGTGACTACAGTTGTAGGGTGTTTGATGGTTGTTTGTGTCTGTCCTTTTCTCTCAGGTGATAACATGTCACCTTCCTTTGTATTCTTTCTTTTTTTGAATTAATTTTCTTTTTATTATAAAAAAATGACCGGTGACGATAGTGATGTGTTGTTGGAAAGTGTAAAATCCCTATTCGATTCTAGGTTAAAGTAGAGAAGAAGAAGAAGAGAAGAAGAAGAGGGAGGAGAAGGGTTCGGTCAGATTAGGAGAAAATCAGTTCACCTCTAGCCGACCCACTTGTATTTATCTCCAATGACATAGTTACAAGAAAGACCATATTGTCCCTCATAAGTAATGGGACACAACTTAAATAAAATAGACCTTTAACTCTCAAATAGATAAACCCAAATGACCAAAATACCCCTGATTTGTGCATTCTAACACTCCCCCTCAAGCTGGAGAGTATATGTCATATAGTCTGAGCTTGTCACAAATATAATCTACTCTGCCTCGAGACAATCCCTTTGTAAAGAATGCCCACTGATTTCCTGAGCTCACATGAGATGTGGTTATCACTCCACTTATCACTTTCTCTCTCACAAAGTGACAATCGACCTCAATATGCTTGGTTCTCTCATGGAAAACTGGGTTGGAAGATATGTAAACAGCAGCTTGGTTATCACATTAGTCTCATGGGTTTGTCAACCGAGAATCCCATCTCTTGTAGCAAGTTCTTCAACCATACTAGTTCGAGCCATAGCTTTGTACTCAGCTTCTGCACTACTCCTTGCCACCACTGTTTGTTTCTTGCTCTTCCAAGTTACAAGATTGCCACCAAGGAAGGTATAATACCCTGTAGTTGATCTCCTGTCTGATATAGAACTAGCCCAATCAGCATCTATATACTCTACTATTTCAAGAGTCCCTCCACCAAATTGGGTACGTATTTCGGCATAAAATTTTTGAAAAATAGAAAATAATCACTGCGATCTTTTATAAGATAAATCCATGTCATCCTTGAAAATTCATCAACAAAAATTACAAAATACTTATAACCATTGTATGACATCACTTTGATCGGACCCCAGACATCAGAATGAACTAAAGAAAAAGGACTCGAGACACGACTATCAACTCTTGGACTAAAAGAGACTCTATGATGTTTCCCAAGCTGACATGACTCACAATCCAAAGATGAAAGATGACTCAAGGAAGGAACCAACAACTTTAGAGCCTTGAGAGAAAGATGACCAAGTCTGCAGTGCCATTGTAGAGGAGTAAGAGACGACTGAAAAGCTACTGGAGGGCCACCACCATCAAGGTAATATAATCCACCTGCCTCATGCCCTCCACCAATCTTCATCCTTGTCTTGAGATCCTGAAACACACAAGAAGAGGGATAAAAGGTTATGGAACAATTAAGTGACTTGGTTAATCTACTAACAGACATAAGGTTAAAGGGGAACTTGGGAACATATAAAACAGATGATAAAGACAAGGAGGAGAGATCAACATCACCAACACCACAGATGGAAGATGTAGAACCATTAGCAAGAGTAACTGTTTGAGATGTGGAGGACCGAGAAAATGAAGAAAATACATTAGGAGTTCCAGACATATGGTCCGAGGCTCCGGAGTCAATGATCTAGTGTGAAGGCTTGGAAGCCAAGCAAGCCATATCTAAATGGGCAAAGGTAGCTGTGTTCTACTGAAATGTTTGAAGGAACTGCTCATATACCGCACGGGGTACACTCACCATCACCTTCCCAGAAGCACCAGTAGATGTGGAGGGAATCGGGTTAGTTTGCTGACTTTCAGTAATTGAACCACTACCCTTAGTCACAGCATGGTTAGCCCAAGTGTTGGGTGGACCATGTAAATCATAGCAGAAATTAACCGTGTGCCCCTCTAATCCACAGTGTGTACACTTCCTAGGGGCATTACTTCTTCCTTTACCACAACCTCCCCCTGAGTACCGACCTCCACTCCGGCCACCAGCACGGTTATGGGACCACCACGGTTACCTGGAAGTCCACGACCGCCACCACCACCTCTATTTCCACGGCCTCCCCCTCTAGTCACCACAAAACCAGATTTGTTTGAGAGAGAAGAATGCTCTATAGACTCAATAGATGTCCTCCTAAGACGGGCAAAAACTTCTTCAAGTGAGGGAAGAGCAGACCCCCCCAGTATTTGTGCTCGGACAGGCTCATATTCAGCCTTCAAACCCATCAGAAACCTTGTCACATCAAGTTGCTCATGCTGTTGTTGTTGAATCTGAACATCCTGTGTCAGAGGATGATACACATTGAGCTCATTTCGGATATTCCTCAGACTTGCATAGTATTCCTCCAAGCTTTGACTGCCTTGCTTCAGATTAAAGTACTCTTGGTACAACTGATACACCCTAGTTGTATTGTCTTGTCCGGAGTACAGTTTCTTAGCATGATCCCAGATTTCTTTAGCTGTATCTAGGAACATAAAGTTCACACTAATTTTTGGTTCCATGCTATTCCACAGCCATGTAATTATTTGTACATCTTCCTGTTCCCAGTCACTAAACCCCGGAGAATCAGAGGAGGGTTTCTCCTCTCTCACATGTTTTACTTTTTTCTTGGCCTTTAAAAACACCTCCACAGATTTTGCCCACGGCACATAATTTTCACCATTCAACTTAATAGATGTCATTTGAACATTTAGGTAATCTAGAGAAATCATGACGCCTGTTTTATTGTCATTCCCATCTCCAATCAATGCCATCTTAACTACTTCACCTTCAAATATTCAGCACAACCTCACGCACTTCCACAAAACTTATCTTACTTTCAGCACCACCAATTTCTTCAAATACACATTGCACATCAAATACAAAAGCTGAAATCACTCAGTCATTAAATCAAACACCTGTACTGCACACTACAGAACCATTCACACACCAAATACAAGGGCTGAAGTCACTCAGCCATTAAACCAAACACAGAAATCAGTATAAGCACCACCACACGACACAAGGTTTCACTTTCAACTATTCAGAATCATCCACACACCATTCAACACAGTACAACCACCACCACACCACTGCTGTCGTGAATTTCAGCAGTCGAAACACTCTACTTTCAGCACACATATGAGGTAAAAACAGAGAACAAGGCTGATATGCATACTAATCACTTCAAACCTCCACAAAAAAATATTTTGAACCAAAGCACAGCATTTATAGTCCACTATTTGGGCAAAAAATAGAACTGCTCATACCTGTCCACAAACAGCCCTCTTCGTATCACAGAATAGAGGGCATCTAGTACACAACCTCAACGACCACCACCCCAGTAATTGGAGGCATACTCACCTCCAAAACCACAAAACGACCACTCCTTTTTGGCCTCTTGTCGAGCTTCCACTCAGGCTAGAAGAAAATCGAAGAAAGCTGAAATGGTTGGCAGCGAACCCAGGAAGAAGACAAATAGTGAGGAAAGAAGAAAAAAAAAGGGAAAAGAGAACTAGGTTTTATTGCTCTGATACCATGTAAAATCCCTATTCGATTATAGGTTAAAGTAGAGAAGAAGAAGAAGAGAAGAAGAAGAAGGAGGAGAAGAAAGGTTCGGTCAGATTAGGAAAAAATCAGTCCACCTCTAGCCGACCCACTTGTATTTATCTCCAATAACATAGTTACAAGAAAGACCATATTGTCCCTCATAAGTGATGGGACACAACTTAAACTTAAATAAAATAGACCTTTCACTCTCAAATAGATAAACCCAAATGACCAAAATACCCCTGATTTGTGTATTCTAACAGAAAGAAAAACACTGGTGACAGCAGTGATGGCATAGATGGATTTCATTAGTGGGGGCACTGTTTGGAGAGGGAGTGAATTCTTGTTAGGAAGATTTATTGGTAGGGATGGTGGCCATGGAATGGCATAAGAGAATCTAGTTGTAAAGTGAGGTGGAGAAATAGGGTTTGTTGGCTGAGGTTGATCTATGGTAGGAATCCTGTGGGGAGTTTGAAACAGGAAGAAGCAAGGTCATTGAGCTTGTGATGAGTGTGACAAGGGGCAGAGACTTATGTGGACAAAGCCAAAAAACTAGAGTATGTGTTACTGGACCAACATAGTCCATTCTAATAAATGAATCAACTCATGGGTGGTTTCAATCAGACTTTCTTGATTTTGTTTCCTTAAAGGTTGTAAATGGTTTGAACATAAAATTTTGGGAAGATGATTGGGTGGAGATTGGAAAATTCTGTGATCTATGCCTGTCAAAATTACAATCTATTGAGGTGCAAGTGGATAGGAGGGATTTAAGCTGGTGGAATGAATTCAATAATGTAACTTCTCTGTTAGATCTTTCTACAAGGCTCTATTAAGGAATCAAGTGAAGAGATTGCAGGTGAAAGGAGTTTGGGTAAATTCTATTCCACCTTGGGTGGCATTTGCTTGGCTTGTAGCTTTGGACAGTGTTCTGATGTTGGATTGCATTCAAAGTATCCAGTTGGTTGCAAGATGTTACCTATGTGAAGTTGCTGTAGAGAATGTATTACACCTATGCTTTGCTTGTCACTTTTCTAAATTAATTTGGGGATTTTTTGTTTTTGACTCTTCAAAACTAAGTATGGTGGAACCAAGGACTTTGACAGACATTTTTGCTCGTTAGCCTATAATGAGAGGAAATATCAAGTCAAAGAGAGTGGCTAACGAGATGCAGTGACGGCAGAGTTGTATAGCCTTCTTCAGGGCCTTAAAGTTGCTTAGCAGTTTGGGTTTCTTAACTTGGAAGTGGAAGGGAATTCTCAAGTGGTTATCTCATGGACAAGGAATAGTACCCAAATCCCATGGATTTACAGGCATACAGTCTGAAATTGAATTCCTAGCAAGAGGGATGAATGCCACATTTAGATGGGTTAGAAGAGCAGCAAATGTGATGGTAGACAGATTGGCTAAACAAGGGACTACAAGACAACAATTTTTTTGGGCATAAATCTAAAGTTTCTTGTGGTGTTGAACTTTCCACCTTGATGTAATTCTTTCTTTTTGATGCTTAATAAAATTTATCTTCATTGATCAAAAAAAAAAAAAAGACCTTGGGAATTCAATGGGTGAGGAGGACAGCCAATGCTTTTTCTGATACTCTAGCTAAGAAAGGGGTTACTAGGCACAATTGTATTGGGCTATGTTGTAATTGTTTTTGCTTTTTTGTTGTTGAGAGGTCGCACTCGCACCTCGTGCCTCTCTATGGGAAGCCTGTATTGGTAATACCTATACTGTCATCATTTTACTTCTTCTCTTTATTTAATAAAGACAAGGCTCAAGGGAGAGATCAAATTGCTCATTTATGTGGGAAAAAGGATAACGGACTTGGTGCTTATTCTCCCAGAATTTGAAGGAGTTTCAAAGGAAGATCTTGGTACTCATTTATGGTCTCTTTTTGAGTTGGAGTCAAGTAGCTAGTTTTTCTGTGTTTTCTTTTTTGGTTGTATTTTCTTTTTTGACTTGTATGCAAGATGATTTTGTGGTGATTCCTCATAACCTGTGCTGATATACTCTTTTATTAATAAAATTCTCTTTCATATTTATTGCTCGAAAAATGAGTGGTTTCATAGCTCTAGAGGTATTAGGCAGGCAGATCTATCTTCTCTCCTTTTTATCTGTGTCAGAGAGGGTACTAATTGTGTCCTGATATCTCAGATTTTATATAAACCATTAGTTATGGTTTTTTTACATTTAACTGACTTATTTACAATCATATAAAACTTGTAATTATTGCTAGTAATATATTGTTTTCAGGATTTATTTGAATTTCCTAGCATTTTTATGTGTATCTTGATTTTTCATCCGCATCCATGCGTATCCAAAGCATATCCCTATACGTCTCTTAAAATTGTCTTTCTGATACATCTCGCATTTCTGATACTTGGCTCAATTGTAATTTTGCTGTCTTTGAGGCAGAAATTCATGCCTCTTTGTGGGAAACTTTATGCTGCATCTTTTTTTTTGATCAGCAAGAAAATTAAGAATTGTATTAAAATATGAATCTGGTTAATACAACAAAAGGGTGTATCCATCCATAAGGACCCATTCCAACCCCAACAAAGTTACAAAAATTATAATAGTGCCCAAAACAATTGTTGCTTATATACTTCTTGTTTTGCTAGAGTATTGGCCATCCTATTTGCTGTCCTAGTCCAATTGAAAGTAATGTTCAGCTCCTATGTGATGCTCTCTTTTTCCCTAAACTCATGTCTATAGATCCATGGCACAAGCTACTTATTCCTGGCCCAAGAAATGATTAGCTTTGAGTCTCCCTATACTTCAAAGTGCTGAAATGTTAATTGCTAGTAGCAATTCTTAATTCTTGCAGTAGTGCTATAGTAGAAAGCTTGCTGAATTAAAAAAATATGAAATAAACGGAATTTCTTGAAGAAAGAAGGAAGAGAGAAGGAGAAGAGAAGAAGAGAAGTTGAAAAGAAAGGAGAGCAATAATCTGGCTGCCCCCTTCACTTATTATTTATATTAAAAATAATAGAGAGTACAAAGACAACTATGCCCTTATAGGGCGGAAAGACATAAAACAGCATATATAAGACACAAAAACATAATAAAATTTGGACTCACATAACTATTGTGGTCCCCACCTCCTATCTAACAACTAACATAAAAATCTACTCATAAAAACATAATAAAATTGATTAATCTTCAACACTCCCCCTCAAGTTGGGAGTAAATGTCACACATTCCCAACTTGCGTAGATCATGTTCAAGCTTGTTCTTTGCCACCCCTTTAGTGAAAACATTAGCCAGCTGCAACTCTGAAGAGACATAAGGCAAACAAACTTCTCTAGTTGTTATCCTTTCTCTTATAAAGTGTCTATCAACTTCAATGTGTTTTGTCCTATCATGTTGAATTGGATTATGGGCAATATTAATTACAGCTTGATTGTCACAGTATAACATCATAGGTTTCTCTGCTTTCACCCTAATCTCACTCAAAAGAGATCTAACCCAAAGAAGTTCTGAGACACCATGAGCCATGGATCTATACTCAACCTCTGCACTTGACCTCGCCACAACTGCTTGCTTCTTACTCTTCCAAGAGATCAAGTTTCCACCTACAAATGTACACACTCCTAATGTTGACCTCCTGTCATCTAAGCATCTTGCCCAGTCTGCATCTGTATAGGACTCTAGCTTCAGATTCTCATGATTTGAGAAAAGAATGCCTCTGCCAGGGTGCTTTTTCAGGTATACAAGTATCCTCTCAATAGCTTCCTATTGCTGAACCCGAGGTGCATGTATGTACTGACACACAACACTGACAACATAATAAATATCTGGTCGTGTCATACACAAAAACAGCAGTCGGCCCACCATTCTTTGATATCACCCTACATCCTTTACCAACTCACCATCCACACCATTAACTCTGTGATTTAGATCAATAGGAGTGTCTGCTAGTTTGGTCCCCAGCTTCCTAGTCTCCCGCAATAGGTCAAGTACATACTTCCTCTGTGAAATAAAGACCCCATGCTTGGACCTTGCAACTTCAATCCCCATGAAGTATTTGACCTCTCCAAGATCTTTGATCTCAAATTCTTGTTGCAATGAATTTTTGAGATCATCAATCTCCTCCAAATTATTTCCTATCACCACTATATCATCTACATACACAATCAGAATTGACACTAGAGCATCTCTCCTCTTCACAAAGAGAGTATGATCAGACTGTGTCTGTGTGTATCCAAAACGGATGAGTGCCCCTCTGAACTTGTCAAACCAAGCCTTTGGTGACTGTTTCAGTCCATACAGAGATTTTCTGAGTCTGCACACCTTTCCCTTACCAACATTTTCATAAAAACCTGCTGGAATGTCCATATATACCTCCTCCTATAAATCACCATTGAGGAAGGTATTTTTGACATCAAGCTGGAACAAAAGCCATGAATAGGTGGCTGTTAGAGATAAAAGGATACGGATTGGACTCATCTTAGCTATTGGTGCAAAGGTTTCCAGATAATCAACAACGTAGGTCTGAGTATACCCTTTTGCTACCAACCTTGCCTTGTACCTCTCTATCTTGCCATCAGTCCTATACTTCACTGTGAATACCCATCTACATCCGGTTGTCTCCTTGTCTAGGGCAGTGATTTAAAAGGCGCGCCTAGGCGCTCAGGCGAGGTGCATTTTAGGGTAGGCGCCTCGCCCAGGTCCTAGGCGTAGCCTATTCAAAAGGCGCATGCGTAGTTCACCTAGGCGTGCGCCTGGTGCGCCTTAGCCCATGCATGTGCCTTTTGAAAATTTGCCGCTTTTTCCCTTTTTTTTGAGTCTAGCCGTTGGGTTGGGGGCATGTTTTATAATTTTTTGATTTTTTTGATTTTTTTTTTGCATTTTTTTCGATTTTTTTGCATTTTTCTAAAATTGTGCGCCTTGCCTCAAAAAGGCGCGTGCCTTGCCTTGCGCCTTGCGCCTCAGGCGCAAAATGGCCCTTGCGCCTTGCGCTTTTAAAACACTGGGTTACCTTGACTGCTCCCATCAAAATTCAGCTTGATGTATTCTTTGGGAGGTGGTACCCAAATCGAGGATGCCATCTTTTTAGAGGAGCATTTCCACCTCACCCCAGTTCCTCCATATATCATCAAAAGAGAATTGTAAAAAGATACCCAGTGTTTTAATCCAGTATGCCACTCTAGTCTTCACATATTCCTTCACTGCTTCCCTGCTTCTCTCCTTATCTAGAAAGATCTTGCATTCATTTCTTCCCAAATAGTCCAAATCAATGCAGCCCTTGTACATCTCCACAATTCTTCTCCTTCTCTTAGGCCAAACAAACATGGTCAGATCAAATAACCCATTCACCTTTGTTGGCAAGTTCCACCTGCATCCATACAAAGAGAGAAACCAATTCCAAATGCCTGCCACAAAGGACAGGAGATTAATAGGTAGTAACAACTCTCACTAGGAGAAAAACCAATTACATCTTTTTGCATTGCCACACTATCCATGCCATTTTGCCTTTTTTTTCCTCAAAGTTCTAAACATAAGCTGGTCTTTTTCTGATTGTTAAGGAGTTCTTAGAAGCTTGGTGAATAAAGGGTTTGAATCGGTAAGGTAAGCTTGCATGGGCAATGATCTAGATGGTGTGGACAGAGAGAAATTAGATGTATCTTTGAGAATAAAGGGTGCAGGAAGAAGCTCTGGTGAAGGGTGCTTTGGGTTGATGGGGGTGTTGATCTCTGTGAAAAGTGTTTCTAGGCAGACCCCGGTTCATATTTTCCTAGTTGAGCAGAACTGATTTGGAGGGCCTTGATTGTATATTCCGTGCTTGTATAGAAGACCCTAAAAAACACTATAATACCTAACGTTGCTAGTGTTACTGGTCAAAAAGAAAAGAAGACACTACAGTCTTGGTGCAAGGAACAGAAAATTATTGCAACTTGCTTCCCCACCCCAAAAATATATACACAGAAAAGATACCCAGAAAAAATGGTCAGATTGGGTTTCATCTGAATTTATTTCATTGCCTGATGTATTTTTTGATAGTAAATAAAGATATATGAAAAGAAAATAGAAGAGAGAATTTATAAAATAATAGAAGAGAAAGAAAAGATACAATCTCAGGTGATATGGCATCACTGATATGAACTCAAATAAATGATACCCCACATCACAATAACATGTTACCAATACAACACACTGCAAAACTCTCAACTCTAACCATAAAACCTTACCAAGAAGAACTCAGGAGTCAGGACAAAAACCATTAGTAAACCACCGTCCTTCCAAATCTAAGTCAAAAACATCCCAGAAAACCAAACACACTCTTTGATTAATTACAATCACCTAATGTGTGGGCAACCATCATCCCTTTTATTTATTTGAATCTATCTAATGGTAGGACTCTCACTGTTACAGCACTGTTCATGTCTAATTAGGATACAATACAATGTTCATGTGTAGTTGCCTTATCTAGAAGCTCACCCACCATCTTCCTGCAGGTACTGGCTCTTAATTATTAAGCTCATCAAGTGGTTTCTATTTGTGTATTGGGAACCAACTACCAATTTGTTCTGGCAGGGTTGATGTGTGCCTCTAAGTGAGCTCTGTATCCTAAAACTTTTTCTTGGGTTCCCCAAATGGGCTTTATGCTGGTCTTTGTTTTCTCTCTCTTTCTCCTAGTTTTATAGATAAAGGAAGCACAAGGTCGATTCATTGGGAAGTGAAATCAGAGGGAGTTCAACTGTATTAGAGTTGAAGCCAAAGGATCCAAAAGTGAAGAGGGAAGGGGTTCACATCTTATGTCCACTGTCATAGACAAGTTGTGTAAAATAATGAACAGTCTATTAAATGCCTTTTCTGTGCTTGCATTGGATGTTGAAGATGATAAAGAGGAGACGGACCTTGCTCCTGCTGCTAAAGGTGGAGAAAGTGCTTCAAGAATAGACAAGGGTAAGAACACAAGAACCAGTTCAGGAGATGTGAAACAAGTAAACAATAGTAATCAGGATCAGCAAGGACCAGGGGCTTCAGAAGAGTACAAGATGCCGCTTGTGTGGATTGACTTGGAAATGACTGGTTTAAATGTACAAGTAGATAGAATCCTGGAGATTGCTTGTGTGATCACGGATGGAAAATTGACTAAATCTGTGGAGGGTCCTGATTTGGTTATCCATCAGAGTAAGGAGTGTTTGGAGAATATGGGAGAATGGTGTCAACATCATCATGCAGCAAGTGGGTTGACAGAGAAAGTTCTTCAGAGTACACTCAGTGAGCGAGAAGCTGAAATGCAGGTTATAAAATTTGTGAAACAACATGTTGGCACATATACACCTCTTCTAGCTGGAAATTCAGTTTATGTGGATCTTATGTTTTTGAAGAAGTATATGCCAGAGTTGGCTAGTATATTCTCTCATGTACTTGTTGATGTTAGCAGTATAAAAGCTTTATGCATCCGCTGGTACCCAAGGGATAATAAAAAAGCTCCTTCCAAGGAAAACAAGCATAGAGCCATGGATGATATCAAAGAAAGCATTAAGGAGCTCAAATATTACAAGGAGAACATATTTAAAGTGTCCAAGTCTAAGAAGTGAGGCAAACATTATAGTGCAGATCATGGATAAGAGGATGGAGATGATTCTGGTTTCAAGCAATTGCCTCCCATCATCCTTGTCTACTTGCCAATGGTAGATCCTTTCTTATCTTCAAATGATTGGCTTTGAGAAGTCTACTTTTTTTTTAGCTGCAGCCTGTTAATGTTAGGTTCTTTAACCGCATGTCAGTATTAAGATACAATATTGGCTTGTCTTATATATACTGTCACACTCAAGGTCTTTGGTTGAACCCAAAATCCAATATCATCTTTTATCTTTGATGCATGCTTGTATTTATCACATTTTCATTGTGCATAAGAAATGGCTGAACATGTGGTACCGTAACACATTCTAATATCACTGTTAATTTTTTCTGTCCGAGTCGCCTGAGTTTTGTATTACCTAAATCCCTTCGGGTGTCGTGTTTATGTAGCAAATCCTAATTCTAGTTCAACGGTACAAAAGATTTGTTTGTGCATCAAATCTTGTGGGCTGACATGCGGTTCCAGCTAATTTGGGGCAGACTCCCACCGGATAAACCTTTTCGTCAAAAAACTTTGCCTTCTGAGCAATAGTGTGAGCCCTTAAAGTCCAAAACGAGGTTTGTACAAAAACTTTACAGAATTAAAACTACTAAGCTTTGATCAAGTAATGCAAAAAGGTCCAGAGATGGAGGATGCAAGTCTATTACAGCCTTCAACAACAGCATCTGACAACATAATTAAGTCGCGCCAATTTCTAGATCGAGCAAAAAGAAGAGCTGCTTCCAGTATAGCTCCAAATTCTGCCAGTTGGGTAATATCCCATTTTTAGTGTCAGCCCCAGTAGTTCGTTAAACTTTGTTTGGTTAGGTCCAAACGTTAATTGTATAGTTCTTTAAGGAATTGCAATGGGCGTATGCCCAGGATCCAGCCCAATTAGTGCTCTTTCAAGTTCAATAGTGTTGGTATTTTTAAAAGAGGAAAACGCTAACAAAAAAGAAGCAACAAAGGGTTCTATAAAGCAGATGGGCTGTCCCAACAAACAAAAGTATCAGCAGAAGTTTTAGCTAACCGAGCTAAATAGTGTGCAGCCCTATATTAAGAGTCTTAGGAATAAAATTAAATTTAACACATAAGAAGTGATGAGGGCGGATTTGGCCCTCCAATAACATTATGATACTTGGCACCTCGTGACAATTAGGTGCGGCCTCATGACAACTAGACATCTCGCCACTAGGCAGCTCGACACCTGGTAAGCCCGGCACCTCACAGGCAGCTCGGCACCTGGTCAGCCCAGCACCTCACAGGCAGCTCGACACCTAGTCAGCTCGACACCTCACAGGCAGCTCAGCACCTCATAGGCAGCTCGGCACCTCACAGGCAGTTTGACACCTGGTCAGCCCAGCACCTCACAGGCAGTTCGACACCTGGTCAGCCCGGTACCTCACAGGCAGCTCGGCACCTCACAGGTAGCTCGGCACCTCACAGGTAGCTCATCACCTGGTCAGCCCAGCACCTCAAAGGCAGCTTGACACCTGGTCAGCTCGGCACCTGGTCAGCCTGGCACCTCACAGGTAGCTCGACACCTGGTCAGCTCGGCACCTCACAGGCAGCTCAGCTCCTGGTCAGCCCAGCACCTCACAGGCAACTCGGCACCTCACAGGCAATTCGGCACCTGGTCAGCCCAACACTTTATAGGCAGCTCGCCACCACGCAGCACTTACAGGCAGCTCACCACCAGGCAGCTCACCACCATGCTGCACTTACAAGCAGCTCGCCACTAGGTAGCTCGCCATCATGTAGCCTGGCAACTTAGACAACTCAGCACTGCACAAGCAGCTTGCCACTAGGTAGCTCGCCACCAAGCAACTCGCCACCAGGCAGCTCGCCACCAGGCAGCTCACCACTAGGCAGCTCGCCACTAGGCAGCTCGCCACCAGGCAGCTCGCCAATTACGGGTAGCTCGCTTCCTAGTCGTACTGACCACCGCAAAACAACCCCGAGGAGCTCACCACCGTACCCCGCATTTTACGGGATTGTGACTTGGAACGGCTGTATTAGTTCACCCATTCCCCGATTTAGGTGAAACTGGGCAACCTTACCAGTTGGTGGCTTTATCAACACCTAACATGAAAGCAGGTCCCATCACAGCGGGAATCCAGGAACTGCTCCACCAAACCCATGAAGACTCTAGTATATAAAGGCCTCACCCCAGGGGCGAGAGGATGAGGTGGTAACCCTTGCTCTCTAGCTCTCTAATTCTCTAATATCATTCTCAGCTCACAACTAAGTGCTAACTTAGCCATCGGAGTGTCCCCGTCGGGTAAGCCACCCCGAGATCTCTGACTCCTCTCTTGCAGGCTACCCCAATTCTCGTCGTTGCTGGCAGCCAAATCGTCTCTAGCAGGGAGCAGCTAGATTATGCCACATCAATTGGCGCCGTCTGTGGGAACACGCTACAAAAAGCTAAATTCTCATCCTACAAAAAGCTAAGTTCTCCCAGAAAGCTAAGTCCTCACTTTTTAGAAATTGAAGCTCTCGCGTTGCGAGGTGGATGCAGCACAATCATAGCTTTAAGGCGCCCATCCGGCAGCCTGGCACGGATTGGCGACCTGGCAGCCCGGCACATGTGCCGACCTGTTGGCCCAGCCTGGGCACGAATTGACGAACTGAGAAAAGACTTCCTCATCACTTAAGATCCAATCACCTCTTCGGAATGGGTGGGCTAGTCCTAGTCGCCTCTTCGGCATGGGCACCTAGTCTCAATTGCCTCTTCGGCATGGGCAAGTTAAGATCCAGTTGCCTCTTCGGCATGGGCGAGCAAGTCCTAGTCGCCTCCTTAGCATGGACACTTAAGACCCAGTTGCCTCTTCGGCATGGGCGAGCTAGTCCCAATTGCCTCCTTGGCATGGACAAAATCAACGAAAGTGGACTATAATTTTCCCCAAGAGCCTAAGGGCTACAATACCGAACTGCCAGAGACCTCAGCACCTTACGGGCAGCTCGCTTCCAAGCAGCTCTCAGAGCCTAAGAAACTGAATCAGTGCTTACGAGCTTATCAAATTATGGGCCAAAAGGAGAAATCTACTCCCTTTGCCGAGTTTCTTTCAGCTTGGGAGTGGGGGGCAAATGATGAGGGTGGATTTGGCCCTCCAATAACATTATGCTACATTGCACCTCATCACAAATAGGTGGGGCCTCATGACAACTAGACAACTAGCCACTTACGGGCAGCTCACCACAGGTAGCTCGTCACAGACAACTCGCCACTAGGCAGCTCGACAACTGGTTAGCCCGGCACCTCATAGGCAGCTTGGCACCTAGTCAGCCAAGCACATCATAGGCAGCTCGACACCTGGTTAGCCTGGCACCTCATAGGCAGTTGGACACCTAGTTAGCCCAGCACCTCACAGGCAGCTCGGCACCTGGTCAGCTCGACACTTTACAGGCAGCTCGCCACCATGCAACACTTACATGCAGCTCGCCATCATGTAGCTTGGCAACTTAGACAACTTGACACTGCACAGGCAGCTCACCACCAAGTAGCTCGCCACTAGGCAGCTCACCACTAGGCAGCTCGCCACAGGCAGCTCGCCGCTTACGGGTAGCTCGTTTCCTAGTCAGACCGACCACCGCATGACAACCCCGAGGAGCTCACCACTGTACCCCGCATTTTATGGGATTGTGACTTGTAACGGCTATATTAGCTCTCCCACTCCCCAATTTAGGTGGAACTGGGCAACATTACCGGTTGGTGGCTTTATCCCCACCTAACACGAAAACAGGTCCCATCACAGCGAGAATCCAGGAATTGCTCCACCAAACCCACGAGGACTCTAGTATATAAAGGCCTCACCCAATTGCTGCCCAATTGGGCTTCTTTGTATGGCGTGGGACCCAAACATTGATCTACACATCAGCCACATGGGTTCAACCCAGCCTTTGTTACAAGGCCTAGCCGAATACACTGTTATAGACAGTGCACCCCCTGAGCCCATCACATGAGCTCCTAATGGGCCCAACACTTACACTAAGTGGTCCCTGGGCCAAGCCACCTTATAAAAGCCCAGGGACTGTGGGCAGATGCAAGATTAGCCCATCGGGTATTACCCTTGTGAGTCTTAGAAATCACCCACCGGGTTTTCCTCCACAACAAATTCAACCATGTCCTAAGAACCCTCAGCTTGAATATGCTAAAGCTGTTACAACCTTAAGGAGTGGGAGGATGTTAGAGGACCCGTGAGAGAAAAAGAAAGTTAATGAAGAAGAAAAGGAGCAGGAAGACCCTAAGTTGGGGGGAGAAGAAGAGGGAAAGGAAACTTCAGAAGAAGAACCTTTAGTGAACCAACTTGTAGTTCCCTTTCCAATTGCACTCACAGTCGGGCTAGTGCAAAAGAAGAAAGAGACTCGCAACAAGGAGAGCAGGGGAGTCCATATTAACTTCCCTCTCCTCGCGATCCAACACATCCTGGCCTATGCCAAGTTCTTAAAGAGATGTGTATTCAAATGATGGAGCCACAATCGGCCCCACAAAAAATGATGCTTTCGGCAAACTACACCTAGCTCTAGCTGTCCATCAGGAGCCAACTACACCACTTCCTTTGCACATACAGGTGGTTCATATGCAACTACAAGTCTTGCATCCAAGCCTTAGCAACCTCTCACTCTCTTTAGTATTCTAACCCTAGGGTGCCACCCACTCCCTTTAATCTGCACCTTTCAGCCCTAGGTGCCCAAATCTCCACCATTCAATCCTAGGAGCTTAAATCCCATCCCTCCATACTTATAGGCACCCTCTCTTTTTCACTCTAACCGTAGGATTCCTCTTGTTTAATCCTAACCCTCCATTCCTAAACCCTAAGGGCACCCATTTTTTGCATAAACCCACTAGCCACCCCTCTCTTTCTCTCTAATCTCAGTTTTGTCCACCCTTCTCTATAAAAAGGACCCCAAGGGCCCTAGAGAAAGGGTTGGTTAGCCCTGTTCACAAGGCCAAGGCTTCTTGAGGGGTTCAAGGGGTTACAGGAAGGAGGACACCTAGTTTTTGTCAGGAGGGGTTCTTGCAAGCAATTTGTCCAACCTGCAACTGTTGCCACTAGAGTTGATCCACCATTTTTATTTTGTTCTATTTTTCTTTCTTTTTGTTATTCAGTTTTTCTAGCAATTTAATTTCTGCAATTTTTTATTTTGGTTTGATTTAATTTCTGTTTTTCTTTGTCTTTTGCATATATGAATTCGTCCAGTTCAAGGCTAAGGTGTCTCAAGGGGTTCGAGGGCTGAAAGGAGGAGGAACGACTTGTAGTTTGTCTTCCTGGAAAGCTACTGCCACTGGATCCGAATTTCAGCATATTTTTATTTATTTTCTTTTTAATTTCAGTTTTATTTAATTTCTAAATTTAATTTCTTGTCTTTTTCAATTCTGAATATTTTATTTTAGCTTTAATAAATTAAATTTTCTTATTTTCTACAAAATCCCAAATTTGTTTTCTTTTTCTTATTTGTTTGAAACAAAATAATAATTTTTAACCTTGCTTTCCTAAGGATTCGACCCCTTCCTCACCACCAAACTACATTCTTTATCTAGTTTTGAGGATTGGAAAAATATAAATTATTAAACTGGTGTCTCGAGTGTTTGACGACGCATCCCAGGTGTACCACGTTTTTGACGCCGTTCCCGGAGAAGCAACAGATTGAAAATTTTTATTTCTTTGTTTTGGATCTGTTTACATTATTTTTTTATTTCATTAGTTTTCTGATCATTGGAAATAAAACTCTCATAATTCTTCTTTGTTTTCATAGGACATAGCAACCGAAGGTGGGGTGTCGGAACACTACCAAATTGTGCACAAAAAAAAAAGAAAATATTGGGTAGTGATTTAGGTGTGGTCATCCCAACTTATTTCTGATTTTTCTCTTTATTTTCAAATTTATCTTGGTAGATTAGTGTTTTTGAATCTTTGGTTATTTATTTTTATTTTTATTTCTTAATAGATTCGGCTATATTTTTTTATTTTGTTTCTCCTTTAGATCTAGTTAGTTATCTGTTTATTTCTGTATTCGCATGAGTTTTTTTTTTTTTTGTTCATTTCAAAATTAATTATTCTTGTATTTTTTTTTCATGTCTTTAATTTTTCTTGCTTGGTGCAATTTTAGTTTTAAGAATAGTGATTTCTGTTATTTTTATTTTTGATTTCAGCAGGTGCGATTTCATATTTAGGATTAATAGATGTGTTTTTTCGTTAATCCATTTAAGGGCAATCTAATTTAAATAAGATAAGGTGGGAATTTCATCACCCTTCCTTGGCCCAAAAACCACCACCCTTTCATGTGTGGTTCACCCTAAACCTTAATTTAAAATTTGGATAGCAAGATCCTTTATGAGGATCTATACATTTGGTTCAAAAGTGTGATGAATTTTAGGGAAGCTTGTAATTACTTTCCATAACCGGTGGTTGGTGTTTAAGGAAAGATGTTAACCGACTAAGCCTAAGTGGATTTTGTGGTTACTTAATTACGTCCTTGTGAGAGCAAGGGGAGCCTCCCACATTCCCACCTCTTACTTGGCTAACCAAAGGAAGTGGTGTAATTCTAAGTGAACTTAAAAGGATTCACATTGGTTGAACTACTAGTTTAGGAAACTTTAGTTTAACCCCTAGGTCATGTGTTTTACCTGTTTGTGCTTAATCAAAAATAAAATAAAATAAAATAAGATGAATTCAATGGCCGGAGTTTGTGGAATGAGAAACTGCTTCCAACCTAAGCCACTGATAGATTGGTGCCATGTGTCTCAACAATTGGATAAGATTAATGGGATGGCCCAAAGACTTGATCAAGTCCTTGCATTTCGTCAACAAATTGGCCCATACCCAACCTTGTCATCCTACCCAACATGTTCCATCTGTGCAAGCCCGACCCACCATGTTGATGATTGTCCAACGGTGGCCCAGTTTCCGCCGTTTATCCAAGAACAAGTTCAAGCAACCTAGAGTTTCTCGAGGCCTAATAATGACCCATTATCAAATACTTACAACCCTAGGTGGAGAAATCACCCTTAACTTTTCTTGGAAGGCACATCAACCTAACACACAGTCCAGCAATACCATCTATCTCTAACTCCATGGCCTAGCATTTTTAGAGGCTACAAGTACAAAGCCAATTCCAGTAGAGTTACCCTAGGAACCAGCCAATCCGACCTTATCAGGTTTACCCAGAACCTTCTTAGACCAGTATAGTTGATGACAAATTCATGCAACTTCAACAGTTGATTTTAACTCATTAGCTGTTCAACGCTAGATTAGAGAGCCAAGTAGGACAGCTAGCTGAAGCCAATGTGAGGAGAGAAGTAGGACAACTATCGAGTCAAACCGATTGCGAATCCTAGAAATCAGGCACCGGATTTTTCTCCACAGCAAGTTCAACCACCTCCAAAAAACCCTCAGTTTGAAAATGCCAAAGCTATTATGACCTTAAGGAGTGGGAGGATTTTAAAGGACCCGTATGAGAAAAAGAAATTTGAAAGCATCAATGAAGAAGAAAAGGAGTAAGAAGACCATAATTTTGGAGCGGAGAAAAAGGAAAGGAAAATTTAGAAGAACCTATAGTGAAACGACCTATAGTTCCCTTTCCAACCGCACTCACAGTCGGGCCATTGTGAAAGATGAAAGAGACTCGCAAAGAGGAGATCAAGGAGTTATTCAATCAAGTCCATATTAGCATCCCTCTCCTTGGCGCGATCCAACATGTCGCGACCTACGCCAAGTTTTTGAAAGAATTGTGTACTCAAAAGAGGGAGCCACGATCGGCCCCACAAAAAGTGATGCTCTCAGCAGATGTTAGTGTGGTTCTCCTAAACCAACTCCCCCAAAAAATGAAAGACCTAGTGCTCCTCTAATAAGTTGTGTCATCTTTGGAATCATTTTTAATCAGCCCCTATTGGACCTTGGGGCCAATGTAAATCTGTTCTCCTCTATTATTTATGAAAGGTTCAGAATCGGCAAGTTAAAACCTACCCCGGCAATTCTGCAACTCGTTAATCGGTTAGTCAAGACTCCTCGAGGTGTTATTGAAGACGTCATTGTCAGAGTAGAGGATTGTTACTTCCTATTGGATTTTATCATTCTAGACATGACCCCAACCGAGGAATTGAACCGTAACCCAATAATCTTAGGACGTCCATTTTTAGCAACTGGCAATGCAAACATCAACTATAAATTGGGAGAAATGGACATTTCATTTGGGGAGTAGAAAGTTCGATTAAATGTATTTAGTGCCACTAAGTATCCAAACCTAGGGGAAGATGAGTTCAAGGTAGATGTAGTGGACGACCTTATAGATGCCTTGTCTATCCTTTGGTTAGCCCAATCTGAGCTCTGTCTGTGTTTAGAAGAAAGTTAGTTTGGAAGTGTAGATATGAGAAGTGAGTGAATGCGTCTAGTTGAAGGCGTTAAACTTAGCATTGGTTGGGAGGCAATCCAACGGAGTTTTATTTTAGTTGTCTTATCAGAGTTTATCTTTTTTTTTTAATAAGTTTCAGAATTCAGTTGGCAAATCCTGAACCCTTGTTGAATCCTTACCTCTTGATTGTTCCCTTTGGCCCAAGTCCCTTTTGCATCATTCTAGTCATGCCATTGGGGGCAATGGCATTTAAGTTGAGGGGTAAGGAAAGAGAGAAAATTTTGAAAAATTGAGAAAAAAATTTAAATAAAAAAATTTGAGAAACTAAGCCTTTAAATATGTAGAATTAAAATTTTACTGAAATTTTTAATTTTTTTTCCATTAAAAGAGATTCCCAAATAGAAAAAGTTGAGGAAACCGATAAAAGAATATTGAATTTTGTAGAGATCGGTAGCAAGTGACAGGAGTTAAATTGGTCTTGTTTGAATGTTGTCGAAATTATTTAGAAGTTGAAAATACTTCCAAGTTTTCCCCTGTAAAGATAAGAAGAGAAATATTGAGAAATTAGAAGAAAAATTCTTCAGGTTAATAGAGATAGTGGACTATCCCGAACAGTGCTGAATTTTACACATAGCAAAAAAAAAAAAAAAAAAAAAAAAGAGAAAGAGAATAAAAGGTCAATGGACACCCTAGACTTAGTAACTAGGTCTCTTCACTTGAGTTAAGTGTCGAGATTCACGTCAAACGGGAAAGGGAATGCCAAAGACACTTACCTAACACTTAGTAACAGGGTCTCTTCACCTAAGTCAAGTGTCGAGATTCGCGTCAAATGGTAGAAGGTAGCAATAAAAATGTGTGTGCATATCAAGTTCAGAGGTAGAAATCCACTGGCAGAAATGATAAGAAGAATACTCGTTTGGTTTTAAAAATCAATCCTAGCTTATCGAGATAGTCTATAAATGGAAGGGTGTATAAGATTTTAAAGCCAAGTTTATGTAATGTTCAAAGCAGGACGGTTTTACCCCTTAAACCCAATACTGATTTATACAAAGTTTGAGAATTTTGGAATCATGATACTTGGCTAGTTTTGTCAGGGATGATCTTGCAATGGGAATGATCTCTTTAGTCAGTGTAATTTTAAGGCTACATTGCTAAGGGACTAGCAATGGTTAAGTTGGGGGGTGTGATGACTTTGTATTTTGACCTCTAAGGGCATCATTTTACGGGTCTTTTAGACCTTAGATTGACTAATTTGTACCACTTTCCAATTAAACTCAATGTTGTGACCTCTAAGGGTCCTTGTGTAAATTCTAGGTAAAAATTGGGAAATTTATAGAATTTTCCGCAGATTTTGGGAAGATTGTGAGAATTCTAACTGAGAGAAGGGATGTTTCTATGAAAAATTGAGCACAGGAGGGCGCCTCCTATCTGCTAAACCCAAAAAGGCACCCCTCCTACTATATTAGCATACTCCCATTTCCTTAACAAACCATAGGGCGCCTCTCCACTCATTCTTTTCACCACTAACAAACCCTAGCCGCTCCTAACTACTAAATCTTCACCTTCCACTCCTCCCTAACATCTAATCTCAACCATCAAAGTCTTAGCAACCACTCATACCCATAGATCTTCACCTTGCATTCTAACACTAGGGTGCCACCCACTCCTTTTAATCTCCACCTTTCAGCCCTAGGCACCCAAATCTCCACCATTCAATCCTAGGAGCTTAAATCCCAACCCTCCATAGGCATCCTCTCCTTTTCACTATAGCCATAGGATCGCTCTAGTTTAATCCTAACCCTCCATTCCTAAACCCTAGCGGCGCCCATTTTCTGCATAAATCCACTAGCCGCCCTTCTCTTTCTCTCTAGCCCTAGTTTTGTTCACCCTTCTCTATAAAAAGGACCCCAAGGACCCTAGAGAAGGGGTTGGTTAGCCATGTTCACAAGGCCAAGGCTTCTTAAGGGGTTCAAGGGTTACAAGAATGAGGACACCCAGTTCTTGTCAAGAGGGGCTCCTGCAAGCAGTTTGTCCAACCTTCAATTGTCGTCACTAGAGCTGATCCACTATTTTTATTTTTTTTATTTTTTTTTCTTTTTGTTATTCAGTTTTTCTAGTAATTTAATTTTTGCAATTTTCGATTTTGGTTTGATTTAATTTCTATTTTTCTTTGTCTTTTGTAGATCTGAATTCACCCAATTCAAGGCTATGGTGTCTCAAGGGGTTCGAGGGTTGAACGGAGGAGGAACGGCTTGCAGTTTGTCTTTTAGTAAAGCTACTGCCACTGGATCCGAATTTCAACATATTTTTATTTATTTTCTTATTAATTTTATTTTTATTTAATTTTTGAATTTTATTTCTTGTCTTTTTTCAATTCTAAGTATTTAATTTCAGCTTTAATAAATTTTATTTTCTTATTTTCTGCATATCCCAATTTAGTTTTCTTTTTCTTATTTGTCAGTAACAAAATAATAATTTTTAACCTTGCTTCCTTGAGGATTGACCCCTTCCTCACCACTAAACTACATTCTTTATTTAGTTTTGAGGATTGTAAAAATATAAATTATTAAACTGGTGTCCCAGGTTTGATGACGCATCTTGGGCGCACCAGCTATCAAGTGCCATCACTATTTCAACGACATGCCTTTTGAGTGCTAACAAGTGTACAGTGTCTTGGGTGGTGCTATACATGTATTTTGTATTGGGAGAATGCCAATGGCATAATTATAATTACTAGTACGAATGTTCAATACTTTGATGTATCCTTCTATCACTCCCCCAAAAGCTTAATTTACTCTTTGAGGGGAGGTAGGTAGTTGAGTGTTGCCAATACCATGTAAAGCTTAAGCACGAGGTCCCCTCAATACAAACTAGTGTACTTGCACTTGCCATCATTTAATACAATATAAAATGCCTCTTGACTAATTTGTATGCCATCTTATTGCCTTTTCTTGTATTGTTGCTTGTCTCATAGGCTTACTCAACGCACATCGAGTACTGCACAAGGCCTCATCAACATTCTTCATGACATTTGGTATTAGATCCAAGAACTCCTATACATATTGGACCCTGTCAACCAACCCTTATTGCACACACAATGAAGAGCCACCATGACATCACCGACGAGATCTCACATGGGTTGTCCCAAGCCCACAACCCAATGGGGCACCAATCGATGAACCCTCCAAAACACAAGCCCCAAAGGGCCACAAAACTAAAACTAGAAAGCGTGACAAATCACTTGGCCAACTAGCAAGCATGGACATGTGTATCCTATATTATGAGGTGAGTAGGTGAGACCTAAGGCTAGGTCAAGGAACTCCACCTCAACATGGAGACCATTGAGATTGCAGTGGTGGAGCTATAAGGACGATTCAATGGCGCCTTCAAAGAGATCCATTCCACCTTACAATGCTCGGATGCGGGGCCTTCCTAATACAACCTTTAGGGCATGATGGACCGATTCCAAGTGCAACTGGATGAGATGAGGGACAAGCTAACACTCGTAAAAAGGGCAATGGCCAACTTCACTGCCTCATCTACTATGACTCCTACTCGAGGGCCCATGATGCTCAGGAACTTAACAACTTATTGTGGCAACTTGAACAATATTTCTCCACTACTAGCATCCATGATAATGAAATTCAGGTATGTACGACAACAATGTAATTAAATGATATTGCAATGCTATGGTAGCGTAGGTGTTGTTAGGACATGGAATGCAACACACGTACCCTCAACACCTAGGCCGATTTCAAGTGAGAGATCAAGCAATAATTCTACCTTGAGAATGTAGAATACCTTGCATGAAGGAAAATGAAGAACTTAAATCACTAGGACTCGTTTCATGACTATATATATAGTTGGCTGGGAGAGTCTTTGAGACTTCTCAGTTTGACACTTCTTTCTCCTCTCTTCATCTTTCTCTCATTCTCTCTTTCTCTCTTCTCTATCGCTGAAATTGGTTCGACTGATCTATTTTCACAGTTGAAGTGACAAATTTGAAACAATGAGAGAAACTTGTGTTAATTTACTTCTCAACCTTGAAGTCTCTATGGCATGAAACTGATCACTTGGAGACAATTGAATGGGAAAGTCAGATGGATGTAGAAACATATAACAAATTGGTTAAAAAAATTGGGTTTTTGGATTTCTTTTAGGGCTGAATTCTGAATATGGTATAGTGAGACAACAACTTCTTACTAGGGAGAGTGTTTCCTTGTCTCAAGCATATTCTTTAGTGCATAGTGTGGAAAGAAGAAGGAAAGTTATGCTGCAAAACTCCCAAATTGAAATATCTTTAGTAGCTATGAAATCAAATCATTATGGTGACAAGGAGTGAGAGAGGTAAGGAAAGAAGAAGAAAGGGAGGTCATTTGTGACTATTGCAAGAAGCCTAGACACACTAAAGATACCTGTTGGAAATTTCATCCTCAGTTGACACCTTCAAGAATTAAGAATAAGAAGGGAAATGCAAATATTTCCACTGCTATATATGTTTCACCCTCTATTGGAGCAATATCTACCTCCTTGGATGCCTTGGCTACTATCAGGTCAGTCTTGACATAGTTGGAGAATGAAGTTGGCATTACTAGATCATCCTAGTCTACCTCGGGCCCTTCTACCTCTACTTCAACTTTTGCTCACTTAGGTGCAAGAGCTATTACTTATCATGCCTCAAGTCCAAGTAACACTGATCTTGTTTGGATAGTAGATTCGGGTGCCTCTGACCATATGACCAGTTTAGCCTCACCATTTTCTTTTTATCATTTGTCCTCTAGTAGAGATAAGGTCTCTATTGTTGATGGCACTCTTATTCCCATTTTTGGAAAGGGTGACATTAGAGTATCTGCTACACTTTCCTTATTATCAATTTTACGTGTGACCAAACTTAGTACTAACCCATTTTCTGTTAGTAGCATTATTGAAAATCAGAATTGTTTAGTGACCTTTTTCCTTGATCATTGTATTTTTTAATATCTGTTGACAAAGTAGGTGATTGGGACTGGCCATGAGGTGAATGTGATCTACTTGCTTGAGCATCCACCTAGAAGAAATAAAGGAATTGGAAAGTTTTTTGTTTATCAATTTATTAATAAAATTTTTTAATATATCTATTAATAAAATTATGTATATTGTATCATACTTATTTTTTAATATGACAAATATATAATAATAGAAGTGTCTATTTTTTTTTCAAATTTTTATATATATTTTATCTTTTTTGAATTTATAAATTTGTATTATTTATTTATGACATCATGAAATTATCCATTTGACCCAAATGGTTGAAGTACCCAACTAGATGGAAAACATGATTTCTTTTCTAGCTTTATTTTAAAAATATAAAATTTTATTCTATTAATAATTACTGTGTATGGATTTATTAGTGGAATTTAATCATGATAAACAAAACTATTTTTTATATTTTTAAATTTGTATTGTTTATTTATAATATCATGAAATTATCCATTTGACCCAAATGGTTGAACTACTTACCCACCACCTACATGAAAAATGTGATTTTATTTATATGTTTAATTTAAAAATATAAAATTTTATTCTATTAATACTTATTGTGTATGAATTTATTAGTGAAATTTAATGATGATAAACAAAAGTATAAATGTTGGATTCAATGAAAGAGAATGTGATTTATTTAATGACTTAAATTTTCCGGATTACCTTCCCACGAAAATTTTATCCCGGTGAATTGGGAATGTCTACTCACAACCTGTTATCCCCGTGAATTGGGAACATCTCCCCCTATATAATACTGTGTAGGAAGATGAAATGTTCTCCATGTGTGACTGCGATGTTAAGTGGGTAGACGTGGACAGAGTTTGTGTGAGCAAGAGATCCGGACTCACATATTTGTACTCTTGGAAGTTGGATCCAACCTCTTGGCAATCCCTAGTTGAACCACACGTTATTCTGGTGAAGTTAGTATGCTCATGAGTCATGATATAAACTGTTGTTTTCTGGAGTGCATGTTCTCGAGCATACAAGCCCATGAATGATGCAATGTCTCAGCACTCTTTGTTAAGAGCCTAAGAGGTAAACTAACATTAAAACAAAGCCTCTTTTCTTATATAATTAACATAACTGTATGCAAATTCGTAAGGAAATATATACCACCTAAGACATACATGCAAAGGCATGCAGTCTCCCAAAAAAGAATCCCTTTCAGATTTCACATTAAAGGTTTACATTCCGATCCTATTTCACGGACTTCTAAAATGGAGCGTTTACCATCTCCCTCCCTTGGCTGCAGTCTGCAGATCTAGCTTTTTCATAGCATTGATCATGAATTTGTTGCTTCCTCAGTGTTACCAACTCGCCTGTGTGTCATTTGTGAACTTGAGTATTCAAAACCACTCTCAGTTGATGAGACATTAGATGATACAGATGAGTCAGGTACTGTTTCTGTCAAAAGAGTTTGAGTCTGTGTTTGATTCCGGAAACTCTGAGAAACCGGAGCTGGGTATTGTCTGGGTGGTTCAGGGGTTGGACCCCCTTGGCCTGCTTCAGCTAGTGCTCTCAGAAGGTTCATAACAGTAGGGAAAAACCTTGATGAAATAGAAAGTAGACCTGGTAGCTGCAAGTACAACAAAATGGTGTTGAGAACCCAATCTGTCTGCTTGTGGGAAAAAACGGCAAAAAGAATAATAAATTTTAACTTCAAGAACACAACAATCTTGCGGTTTCAATGGAAAAAAGAAGGTTTACTCTAAAAAAATACTCCAGTGCCACAATGACTAACTAATATGAAAAAAAAAAAAACATTTGTAGTGAAATAGGTATTAAATCTTTTCCTTCACTTTGCTTTACATGTATTTCCAATGTTGCCTTCTAATTGATGCCAGAAAATAGGAGAACATCTCCTCCATCCCATAATTGTTTATCAGTTTATTGCATAAATCAATTCAATTTGATTTAAATATTTATGCTTTTATATACTTAAAATTCATATTGTATTTATTAGTTAAATTGGTTTGGTTCACTAAATGGTTATAGGTTCAAGTTTCAAATAAGTTATTTTCAATTCATTTTGTTCATGTTATACAATTTCTAGGTTATTTTTTAGTTTTTGAATTTAATTTATTAATGCTATTCAATATTTGATTGTTATCTGAATTTGTTACAAATAAGATACAAAATCCAATGGATAAAATTCAATTTGTACGAATCAAATTTGGATCTACCTATATACAATTTGATCCTATACATTTGTAGCCCCATAAACATTATGAGACTCGGAAAAACAACAAAGAGAATGGTTATTGTGGGACAGAGCTAATAAATTCAAATTTACACTGGTTCTTCGTGGAACAGCTAAAAGCATTATTAAGCATCAGCATGCAGTATGTGATTGTCAAAGAGAGTCCAAGTGATTGGTCCAACAAAGCAAGAGTTTCCATGTTGAAATTAGTATAAATTAAAATAAAAATGCTTTTTCTATACTTACAGCACCATTGCGGAATTCCCCTGCAATGTCAAGTTGTACCCAGAGAGCCTTGGCCAGTAAGCCAATGACAAAGAATGCCATGAGGTAAAAGGGATTCCTGTTTAATCAGCAGAAGAGCGAATCATGAAAGAAAGTTAAAAAATAGAATTGTCTTGTGTTAGATTGAAAATAAAAGACGACTATTTGGTTATGGTAATTACTTCAAAATCATTATGAATTCATTAAAACCAAGAATCAGTAGTGCAACAATTGCCCATGGAGGAGGTAACCACTTATTACTTTCCTTGAGAGCTTCCTGAAGAAAAGAAATGTTTATGCATATTAGGTGGCCAAATAAAAGTATTCAAGGTAATGCATGGAGATATTTACTCAATTTAAATTCTTTTACAGGTTTTCCAACAAGAGAGAAGAATAAAAATGACATAATGCATACAACATTACAAAACCATTTCTATAGACATAAAGATCATAGGGCAGAAAAAATGTGTAATGAGATTTTACTTGTGTTCTGTTTTGATTATTAAAAAATGGGAAGTAAATCAGCATTAAAAAGACAATAAAGAATTCCATGCAGATATTTAACTGTATTCAATGTTTTAGATGATAGATCTATTCTGCAAATGCTTTATGCTATAAAAAGAACTGCTTCTCTGAGAAATTGAGGTGAACTGCAGAACTACTTACATTTTTTTCTTTAAGCAATAGAAAATAGGGTTCAATTGAAGTAGAAAGAAAACATAAGGAAATATATACACAGGAACTGAAAGAGGTGGTGATCTACAGCAGAAACCTGACCACAGCCAACTGGAAAATAAAACAGGGAAAAAGTACTACAGGGGTTTCCTTACACCAAGAACACCCCAAAGTAAAGATTCCTTTGGAACCCCATTCCTTACTACAAGAGGTTTTAGAGAGATGTTATCTGTGGCAGGTCCAATGAAATATGCAGAACAATACATTCATGATTTCTTATCACTCGTCCAATCCCAGAAGCTCCAAGTTTTTCATTTTTTTTTGATAATAAAATATGAAAGAAATTTATTAGTAACTCAATTATATTTAATATCTCCCATTACTTGATTATAAACTTATGTATATATATTAAGTATAGGAAAATCTATGATGCTAGGAAGACATGATATTAGTAGACTTGTTCATAGGTTGGGCTCGGGCTTGGTTTTTCCCACTTTGTCTCCATATCCCTTGACTCCTAGGATCTTCGGGTGTGTATGCTTTGTTCAAAATCTTGGTCTTGGTCTAGACAAGTTGTATGCACGCTCCATTAAGTGTATCTTTCTTGGCTACTCTAGGACTCAGAAAGGGTATAAATGCTACAATCACATTACTCGGAAGTCATTTATCTGTCCTGATGTTACATTCTTTGAGACTATGTTGTACTTCTCAGGTCTTGATATTTCTTTCTCCCAAAGAGGTTCCTCTTCCTCTTCCAGTTGATAATCCTATTCCTGTTGTTCCCATTGTGATTTGAGTCTCCACCTCCTCCAATGAAGGATCATATTGAAAGGCCACCAATCAGTTAAGTGTATACTCACCAACAAAGACCAACACCTCCTCCAGCTTCTACTCTGTCTACAGATCTAGTTTCTTCCACACCCAAGTTGCTTTCTGACCTTGTCCTTCCACACCCAAGTCTCCACCTCCATGTATACTTCCACTCTGCACCCCATATCCAATTATGTTTCTATTCCTCACCTTTCTGTTTCCCATTGCCAATCTTCTTTTTCTACACCTAAGGATGTCTAGGAGGCTCTTACCTCACCAAGGTGGTGTAAAGCTATGGAAGAGGAACTCTTTGCCCTTAATCACAATCATATGTGGTAACTCACCAATCTTCCCCTAGGTAAACATGTTGTTGGTTGTAAATGGGTGTATACTGCTAAATATCTACCAAATGGGAGAGTGAAACAACTGAAAGCCCATTTAGTTGCCAAAGGATATCCTCAACTTTATGGTATAGATTATGTGGAAACCTTTTCCAATGTTGCTAAGATTGTTTTAGTACACATATTGATTTCCTTAGCAATCATGAATGATTGGCCTTTGTTTCAGCTCGATATTAAAAATGCCTTCCTCCGTGGTGATCTTCTAGAGGAAGTATACATGGAGCAACCACCAGGGTTTGTTGCTCACGGGGAGGATGGTAAGGTGTGTAAACTCAAGAAGGAAACCTATGGGCTCAAACAATCTCCCCATGCTTGGTTTGGAAAATTTAGTGAAGTAGTGAACGAGTTCGAGATAAGACAATGTCAAGTTGACATTCAGTGTTTAGCTATGACTTTGAAACTGGGAAGATCTTGCTAGTGGTTAAAGTGGACAAAGTCATCATTGGCAGTGATAGACTTGGGATTGATAGACTGAAGATTCTACAAGATCACTTTCAGACAAAAGATCTTGAGAAGTAAAGTATTTCTTGGGTATAGAAGTCGCTAGGTCGAAGTTAAGTATTTCGGGATGAGACAATGTCAAGTTGACATTTAGTGTTTAGCTATGGTTTTGAAGCCGGGAAGATCTTTCTAGTAGTTTACGTGGACGAAGCATCATTGGCAGTGATAGACTTGGGATTGGTAGACTCAAAGTTCTACAAGATCACTTTCAGATAAAAGATTTTGGGAAGTTAAGTATTTCTTGGGTATAAAAGTCGCTAGATTGAAGCAAGGCATAAAACTATGTTAGAGGAAATATGTTCTTGACCTATTGGAAGAAATATGACTATTAGGTGCTAAGCTAGCTGAAACTCCCATGGAACCAAATGTGAAGTTGGGTAGTGATATAGGTGAATTATTTGATGATCCTGGAAGGTATAGAAGGCTATGGGAAAACTGAATTACTTAATTGTTACTAGACCAAATATCTCATTTGCTATTAGTGTGGTAAGCCAATTTATGCAAAGCACTCCAGTTCTTCACTGGGATGTAGTTCTTAGAATTGTGAGGTATTTGAAGTGGGCTCCAGGTCGTGGGTTACTATACAATCCGGGAGGTAGTCTCGAAATAATTCGCCATACAGATGTAGATTGGGCAGGCTCAGTATCTGATAGGAGATCCACTACATGCTATTGCACCTTTCTTGGAGGAAATCTAGTGACATGGAAGAGAAAGAAGCAAACTGTTGTAGCAATGAGTAGCGCAGAAGTAGAATGCAAGGCCGTGGCACACACTACATGTGAACTAGTTTGGTTGAAAGATCTTTTGCAGGAAGTCAGGTTCTCAATAAGCAAACCCATGAAGCTATACTATGACGACCAAGCTGCAATTCACATCTCATCCAATCCAGTTTTTCAAAGAGGACTAAGCAGCACATAGAGGAAGATTGCCATTTTGTAAGGGAAAAAGTCATTAATGGTGTCATAAGTACAGAGCATGTGAGAATAGGTAATCAGTGGGTAGACCTGTTCACAAAAGGGTTGAGTTCGGGAAGAGTGAGCTATATATGTAATAAGCTGGGACTATATGATATACATTCTCCAGCTTAAGGGGGAGTGTTAGAGTTGACTAGGAAGGGTATTTCAGTGTTTTCATCATCTGCTTAAGTATTATGTTAGTTACATGTCCCATACTAAAGTAGGGGCATATTTGTTTTTGTACCTTGTTTTATATATATATACTAGGAGAGTCTTTGAGACTTCTCAGTTCGACACTTCTTTCTCCTCTCTTCTTCTTTCTCTTTTCTCTATCTCTGAAATTGGTTTGACTTGTCTATTTTCACAGTTGAAGCGACAAATCTGAAACAAGGAGAGAAACTTGTTTCGATTTACTTCTCAACCTTGAAGTCTCTATGGCATGAAATTGATCACTTGGAGACAATTGAATGGGAAAGTTAGAAGGATGCAGAAACATATAACAAATTAGTGGGAAAAAATAGGATTTTTGGATATATTTTAGGGATGAATTCTGAATATGATATAGTGAGACAACTCCCAAATCGAAACATCTTTAGCAGCAATGAATTTGAAGCATTATTGTGACAAGGAGAGAGAGAGAGGTAAGGAAAGAAGAAAAAAGGGAGATCATTTGTGACTATTGCAAGAAGCCTAGACACACTAAAGAGACCTGTTGGAAACTTCATCCTCAATTGGCACCTTCAAGAATTAAGAATAAGAAGGGAAATGCAAACGTTTCCACTGCTACAGATGTTTCACCCTTTACTGGTGCAAGATCTACCTCCTTGGATGCCTTGGCTGCTTTCAGGTCAGTCTTGACATAGTTGGAGAATGAAGTTGGCATTACTGGATCATCCCAGTCTACCTCGGGCCCTTCTACCTCTACTTCAACTTTTGTTCACTCAGGTACAAGAGCTACTGCTTATCATGCCTTAAGTCCAAGTAACACTGATCTTATTTGGATAGTAGATTCGGGTGCCTCTGACCATATGATCAGTTTAGGCTCACCGTTTTTTTCTTATCATTTGTCCTCTAGTATAGATAAGGTCTCTATAACACTGATCTTATTTGGATAGTAGATTCGGGTGCCTCTGACCATATGATCAGTTTAGCCTCACCGTTTTTTTCTTATCATTTGTCCTCTAGTATAGATAAGGTCTCTATTGTTGATGGCTCTCTTGCTTCCATTTTTGGAAAGGGTGACATTAGAGTATCTGCTGCACTTTCCTTATTATCAGCTTTGCATGTGACCAAACTTAGTAGTAACCCACTTTTTGTTAGTAGCATTACTGAAAATCAGAATTGTTCAGTGACCTTTTTTCTTTATCATTGTGTTTTCTAGGATCTGGTGACAAAGTAGGTGATTAGGATTGGCCATGAGGTGAATGGGATCTACTTGCTTGAGCATCCACCTGGAAGAAATAAAGGAGTTGGAAAGTCTTTTGTTTCTCACTTTGAGTTAGATTATGCTCTAGCATAACCGGTTAGGTCATTTGTCTTTTGGTTCTTTAAGGAGTCTTTTTCCTACTTTGTTTGAATCAGTCCAAGTGTCCAACTTAAAGTGTGAAAGTTGTGAGTTGGTAAAACATTGTAGATCAATCTATACTTTGAGTAATAAAAGAAGCATTGCTCCTTTCGAAATTGTGCACATTAATGTTTGGAGACTGTGCTGAATGTTGTATTGAAAGTAGAAGTAAAGAAGAAAACCACTGGCATGCTGGAAAATGTCGAATTGTACTGCTCAGTCGACCAGCAATGATTTATATTTGAATGAAGTACAATGGTACAAGAATTTACTGGAATGCCCCTGATTAGTGATGGGACACCCAGTTAACTTAAAAACATTAAACAGGCTTAGGCCCATTAACCCAAGCCCAGTTACAGGATAATTTAACTTATGTATGGGCTAATAAAACTCTTATCAACCGAAAACTCATACAAAGAGACTTCATTCTAACATTCTAACACTCCCCCTCAAGCTAAGCATGGATATCAACCATGTTTAACTTGCCATGTAGGTCTCTGAACTTTGTTGCTGTCAGTCCTTTAGTCAATACATTTGCAATTTGCATCTCAGATGGTGTATAGGATACACAGAGTTCTCCTGAAACAATTCTCTCTCTGACAAAGTGTCGGTCAATTTCATTATGTTTTGTCCGGTCATGCTGCACGGGATTGTTGGCAATGTTGATAGCTGCTTTATTATCACAATACAGCCTAAGAGGGCCCTTAGCCTTAATACCAAGCTCGTTAAGAAGAGTTCTGAACCAATAAGAGTTTAGCAACCCCGTGTGCCATAACCCGGTATTCTGCTTCTGCACTTGATCTAGCCACCACATTCTGCTTGTTACTGCGCCATGTGACCAGGTTCCCTCCTAAGAATGTACAGTAACCTGAGGTTGATTTCCTGTCTCCAATAGAACCAGCCCAATTTGCATCAGTGTAGGCTTCAATTTCAAGTTTGTTGCTTTTCCTGAATAGGATTCCTTTCCCTAGGCAAATCTTTAAGTACCTTAGAATTCTTTCCACTGCTATCATATGAGGGGTCTTTGGCGAGTGCATGAATTGACTGACAACATGCACTGCATAGGCAATGTCTGGCCGAGTAAGGGATAAGTATATCAGCTTTTCTATCAATTTTTTGTATCTCTCTTTATCATAGTATTCCTCACCCATTGATTCTTGTAGTCCATGGTTTGGTTCTATCGGGGTGTCTGCTGGCCTGCATCCTATCATGCCTGTTTCCTATAGGAGATCTAACACATATTTCCGCTGACATATGTAGATTCCTTCTCTTGATCTAGCAACTTCAATCCCAAGAAAATATCTCAGATTTCCCAGGTCTTTGATCTCAAATTCTGAAGCTAAGAACTCTTTCAGCCTCTTCATCTCTTCCAAGTCATTTCCGGTGATCACCAAGCCATCCACATAAACAATGAGTGTTGTAAGTTTGTCATCCTGTCTCATTGTAAACAATGTGTGGTCTGCACTACTTTGAGTGTACCCCACTTTCTTCATAGCCATACAAAGTCTCTCGAACCATGCCCGGGGAGACTGCTTCAAACCATATAATGCTTTCCTTAGTTTACATACCTTCTTTCCAACATCATAGCCTGGTGGGGGTTCCATGAATACCTCTTCACGAAGATCACCATTTAGGAAGGCATTCTTCACATCAAGCTGATGAAGTTCCCAAGATAAATTTGCTACTAGTGATAGTAGGACCCGGATGGTGTTGAGCTTTGCTACTGGGGCAAAGGTTTCTTTGTAGTCAATTCCTTCCTTTTGTGTAAATCCCTTTGCCATAAGTCCAGCCTTATACCTTTCGATTGACCCATCTTCCCTGTGCTTTACTGTGAATACCCACTTGCACCCAACAATGCCTTTACCCTCTGGCAAGTCAACCAATTCCCATGTTCTTGCTTTCACTAGGGCTTTCATCTCTTCATTCATGGCTTCTTTCCACCTTGGATCAGATGCTGCCTCTGAGTACCTGGAAGGGACACGAACAGAGGAAAGAGCAGACACAAAGGAGTGATAGGCAGGAGATAAGTGTGAGTAAGAAACAAAATCAGCTATGGGATGCCAGGTAGTACAAGAACGAGCAGGCTTACAATTAGCAATAGGAAGATCCAAATCTGAAGTGTGAGGGTCAGAATTACCTTGGATTGTAGAGACGGATTGATCTAAGTTCAATTGGTTGTAATAATGAGATTGAGGGCCCTACTTTCTTCTGTTGTATGTAAGTATCTCTTTCTCTTGCTTGCTGGAGCCTTCAAGAGCATTTGCTGTATCAAGAAATGTAACTGGCACAGTGGGAGCCTCACTAGATTGACCCGAAATGTCACAGTTAGGAATAGTGGAAGGTGATGAAAGGGGAGCAAAAAAGAAAGGAGGATGAGAATCCTCTTCCACCCCATTTGTCTCCCCCTGAAGAGGATTCTGAGAATACTAGAAATAGGGTTGAGACTAAAAAAAAACTACATCTCTAGTGACATATTTTCTCCTGGAGACAGGATCATAACACTTGTACCCCTTTTGTGTAGGAGAGTAACCCAGAAATATTCCCTTTGTAGCCTTGGGATCCAGCTTAGTTTTTTTTGGATCCTTCACATGTATGAAGCATGTACAACCAAAAACTCGTGGGGGGAGAGGAAATTCTGGAAGAGCGGGACACAAAACAGAGAAAGGGGTCTTCATACCCAATACCTTAGATGGCATCCGATTTATCAGGTATGATGCAGTGAGTATAGCTTGAGACCAATATTGCTTGGGCACTTTGCGTTGGAAGAGTAGAGCTCGAGCTGTCTCCAAGAGGTGCCTGTTCTTGTGCTTAGCAACCCCATTTTTCTGAGGGGTGTTAGCGCAAGAAGATTGGTGTAACATGCCTACATCTTCCATGAATGAGTTCAAAGATCTTTCAAAGTATTCAACCGCATTGTTTGACCGGAATTGCTTGATCTCCTTGTCAAATTGTGTTTCAATCATCTTGCAAAAGGCCATAGTTATCTGTGGCACTTCATCTTGTTCTTTTAACAAATAAATCCATGTACACTAAGAATAATGATCAATAAAATTGATAAAGTAACGGAAGCCATCAATGGAGACAATGGGTGAAGGACCCCAAACATCAAAATGCACTAAATCAAAAGGAGCACGAATTTCATTACTAGAAGTTGGATACACACTTCTACATTGTTTTGACATCTGACACACATCACAAATTAGACTCTGACTTGGAATTCCCTTAAACAATTCGGGTAACAAGATTGCTAAAGAAGAAAAGGACACATGACCTAGCCTAGCATGCCACAAGTGCAGCCTAGCTACTGACTCCACACTTTCTGGACTAGTAGTAGCAGAAGCTTGTAAGGCTGAGTTGATGTCTGCATCAAAATAGTAGAGGCCCCCATACTCACGACCACTCTCAATCGTTCTCCTCGTCAATCTATCCTGAAAGACACAATGAGAAGGAAAAAAGGTTATACTGCAGTTCAAACCTTTTGTAAGTTTTGAAACAGACAAAAGATTTGATGTAAGAGTAGGAACATGTAGGACAGATTTAAGAGAGAGGCCCTTGCTTAGGTCAACCACCCCCTTTCCAGAGATGGTGGAGAGAGACCCATCAGCCACTCTCAACTTATCCTGTCCAGACAACAAATGGTATGAAGAGAATAAGGAGGACATATGTGTCATATGGTCAGTTGCTCCGGAATCAATCACCCACGAGGAGGAATCAATGGAATTAGTTGCACTGAAAGCAGAGATTGTACCTGATTTGGCAAGAGAGGTGGAAGCTAAAGGGTTATTCTTCAGACAGGCTAATGCCCGACTGACAATCTCTACCTCACTAGCCAAGAAGCTCAAGGTGCTTGGTCCAGAGGAGTCGGTGACCTGCCCTGTGATGGAAGAGGACACTATTGGAGTATTCTGTGACTTGTCACTGCTGTTGTTGGTGGCAAGATTCCCACTTGCTGTATGCCCCCTATGTTGTCTTTTGTCCTTTTTCAAAGCAGCTGGCTTCAGATGAGGATACATGACCCAACATTTTTCCTTTGTGTTTCTCACTACCACAATGAGTACAATTGAGGGACTTCTTGTCTGGAAGTCTATTTCTCTTAGTGGAGACCAGGGCTGAATGTTCTCCAGATAGTTCTGTTGACTGTGTCTGGGAGTCAACTTGCATATTCTTTCTCCTTCTTCATTCCTCACTAGGTAGTAGGCATGGTGAATCTCGGGTAATTCATCTCTCCCTTGAATCTGTGACCTTATACCTTCATATACTGGGTCTAGTCTAGCTAGAAACTTGAAGGCCCTGCTCTCCTCAATCTGTTTGTCATGCCTTTCCTTATCCCTGGCATTTTCCTAGTCCAAAATCAAGTGATGGTCAAGCTCTTCCCAGAGGCCTTCCAGTGTTGCAAAGTATGTTGCTATGGACATATCTCCTTGCCTTAGGGCTGCAATGTCCTTTTTCAGCCTGTAGATTCTAGCATTGTTCTTTTTCTAGCCGTATGTCTTCTCTACTTTCTCTCAAATCTTAGCAGCTGTAGGGAAATGATGAACAGTTCTGGCCACCCGAGGAGTCATGGAGGCTAGCAACCAAGACATGACTGTGGCATTTTCCTTGTGCCACACGGTGTATTCAGGACTGCCAACATCTGGTTCTTTCTTGTCTCCATCCAAATAGCCTTTGAGGTCACGAGAGGTAATGAACAGCCTTGCTGAGACGGACCACTCTCTAAAGTTATATTCATCCAACAATACGTTAGTGATTTGCAAACTGTGCAGATTAGGGTTTTCCAGGTTGGGTGACCTTGCGACAGGTCTGATATCCCTGGAGGAAACTTCTCCGGATAGTGAAGACATGCTGACTTCAGTCTTAACTGGTCAAAGAGTTCAGTGCTGGGCAATCTAGAGCTGACAGCCCCCTAGGTTACTTCATTTAAGCTGAAGAAGCTCGGGTACAAAAGTCGTGAGGGGTTTCAGACTGATAACCAACCTGAACTTGGAGCTGTTTACCACTTTGCTGTGCTGGTTCTGCTGGGGCTTCGAAGCTGCTGTTGTAGGGAAGCTCTCCCCCTTTCGGCTAGGACTAGGACTGCAGAAATCAGTCCTCAACTAGGTTTGTCCTATACAAACCTCACTTAGTAGCCAAATACCTACTATCTTACAACCCTGTTTTTTTTCAGCAACCCAGAGAAGAAGAAGAAATGAGAAAAGAGCAGCAAAAGAAGAGAGAGTAGAAGCTTGTGTGCTGGCTGAAACCCTAGGTTCGAATCAGCTCTGATACCATGTGTGCTGAATGCTGTATTGAAAGTAGAGAAGTGAAGAAGAAAACCACTGGTATGCTAGAAAATGTCGAACTGTATTGCTCAATCGACCAGCAATGATTTATATTTGAATGAAGTACAATGGTACAAGAATTTACTGGAATGCCCCTGATTAGTGATCAGTCACCCAATTAACTTAAAAACATTAAACAGGCTTAGGCCCATTAACCCAGGCCCAATTACAGGATAATTTAACTTAAGTATAGGCTAATAAGACTCTTATCAGCCAAACACTCATACAAAGAGACTTCATTCTAACATTCTAACAGGGACCATATCATATCACTGCTATGGGAGGATACAAGTATTCTTGTTATTTGTTGGTGATTATTCTCGTTTCCCTTGGGTTTATCTTATGCGTTCCCGTGATGAGGTCCCCATTTTAACATGTGCCTTTCACCAAATGGTTTTCAATCAATTTGGGGTTAGAATCAAAGCTTTTAGATCTAATAATGCTAAGGAGTACTTCACTAAACCATTGAACTCATACTTCCTTGAATATGAGGCTATTCACTAGAGCACCTGTCCTCATACCCCTCAACAGAATAGGGTAGCTAAGAAAAAGAACAGACACATCTTTGAGGTTGCAAGAAGCATTATGCTAAATTCAAATATCTCTATACATTTTTTGGGGGGGGGATGCAATTCACACGGCTGTGTATCTTATTAACCGAGTTCCTTCTTGTGTCCTAGGTATGAAAGCTCTTTTCACCTTATTGTACCATGAGAAAGACTTGTTTACTGTAGAGAAGATGGGCCGAATGAGTCATAGGCTGTTACTATATGTTATCTTTATGTTCTTCTCTGTAATTGGCCTTATTCTGGGCCCATACTCTTTTATGTTCCTCTTTTTGTAATTTCTTGTCCAACTAAGGACCTCTCTTGTAATTACTAAAATATTAACTTAATAAAAGTGTATTAGAGAGTTAGAGGGAGGTTATGTTCGAATCTCTCATCCTCTAACTCTTCTTGCCGCAGCTCTCTCTTCTTCTCTAATCTTCTCTTGCTAGTTTTCTTTGTTTCAAACACAGTCCCTACTTCTAGGACTGTTTTTCAACTTGGTATCAGAGCAGGCCACTTCTTGGCGTGTCCCTCATGTGGTTCTAGTCCAGCCAACTACATGAGGAGGTTCTAGGGCTGAGAGTTTACAGTCATCCGCTTGATTCTTGGAGGTCATTGGAGGGTTCCCAAGCTTCTACACACTTGGAGAAGGGTTCGGTGACTAGGAAGAATTAGAGAACAAGTTGCTTTACCTGATTTAAAATCAGAGAAAAGGGTTTTTGAAGTTTCCTAGAGGACAAGTGTTCGGCCTGGTTTATTGTACAAACCAGAGACTCTCTTACTGTAAGTCTTTGCTCAGTTGTTTCTGGGTTAATTTTTCACTGTTCTGGACTGTTAAAAGGGCCGAAGTTTCCTTGGAAACAGTGCTGCTATTCGGCTATCCTCTGGTCTGACTTAATCCAGAGATTTCTGGGTTGGTTTTAACTCTTTTCTGGACTGTCAAGTAGCCGAAATACCCCTGGAATCACTGTTGCTGAGACTGCTTCATTCGGCCACTGTTGTTGGACTGCTCCTACCCAGAAATTTCTGGGTTGTTTTGGAGGTCCTATTCGGCTGATTATTGGGTTGGGAAGTTGCTGAGACTGTTAAAACTAAGTGGTACTAGTCTCATCTTCATTCCAGCCCTTTCTTGAAGGCTGAAACAGTAAACAGTGCCCTATACTTTGAAGGCTGAAACAGTAAACAGTGAGCTGTTAAGTATTGCACACTGAGTGTTCGACAGAAGGTCTCTCAAAGACTGTAATTTTTTTTTTCCTCTTTGGGACATCGGCTGTTAGAATCTGAAATATCTTGTGTTTGGAGGTTGCTGGGTGTCTTTTGGAGGCTGAAACAGAAAAGAAAAGAACTATCACCGAACGTTGCATGATGGGTTTCTCAAACTTTGAAAACAAGAATATTGCTGAATATGGGCAGATTTTGGGAACCCCAACCAATTCTATGCTAGCTGTAACTACAGTCAAGCTTGATGGGACCAATTACTTAGCTTGGTCACAATCAGTGAAAATCCATATTTGTAGCAAAGGAAAATGGGGTTTTATTTCTGGGAGCAAGAAAGCTCCTCCAGAGGATGATCCATCTTATGAGAGATGGGTACAAGAAAACTACACTGTGATTGAGTGGCTTGTGAACTCAATGCAGCCACATATCAGTCAACCTTATCTGTGGATGAATTTGGCTAAAGAGATCTGGGATAGTGTTGCAGAGACTTATTCCCAGAATTTGAATGTTGCTAGAGCTTACAAACTGAGAAGTGATGTGAAAAATCTAAGACAGGGGGAGAAGTCACTTGCAGCATACTTCTCAATCTTAAAATCTATATGCCAAGAGATTGATTTGATAGAGGCTATGACTTGGGATACCCCTAAGGATGCTGAAACATACAGGAAATTGGTTGAACGGAATAGGGTGTTTGAGTTCTTGACAGGGCTAAATTCTGAATATGACATTACAAAGCAAAACATCTTGTCCAAGGAAGATGTTTCATTGTCACAAGCATATACTCTGGTCAGCAGTGAAGAAAGTAGAAGGCAAGTGCAGGTTCAAGGAGTTGGTATTAATGATCATTTTGCAAATATGGGAATTAAACCCAAAGGGGTTACAGAAGCTTACAATGGCTCAGGAAGGAAAGAAGTGGTGTGTGAATATTGTAAGAAGCCGAAACATTCAAAGGACAAGTGCTGGAAGTTGCATCCCAATCTTGTACCTATCAGATTCCAGAAGAAGAATGATAGTAGAAAGACAGGAAATGCACATGCAGCCACAGGCATAGATACAGAGGTTGAATCTACCAATGCACAGTTGGCAGCCATGAAAGCTGAATATGAGAAGTTTGGAAAGATGATCAGTCAGCTTGAAGGTGCATCTTCATCATCCGTCCCTTCTGGAAGTTCAACCACCATTGCATTTGCTCACTTAGGTATAAGGGCTTCCGCTAACCATGCATCCACCTCAGGTAAACACAAAACCCCTTGGATCATAGACTTAGGTGCTTTTGATCACATGACCAACCTTTCCACTTTATTTGTTTCATATGATTTACTTCCTGGCCGTGACAAAATCACCTTAGCTGATGGTTCTCTTGCCCGTATTTCCGGCAAGGGAACTGTCAAGGCTACAAACTCCTTACTCTTATCTTCCACTCTTCATGTGCCTAAATTAAATACCAATTTGTTATCTGTAAGTAGCCTTACCAAATCATTGAATTGTTGTGTAACATTCTTCCCTTCTCACTGTGTGTTTCAGGACCTGAAGTCTCAGAAAGTGATTGGGAGTGGCCATGAAGCGAATGGAATATACTTGCTCGACACCCCTGGCCAATGCTTTGATCATCCCAAGAATGTTGCTTTTGGTTCTACTTTTTCAGAGTCTGTTAGTCAAATTATGTTGAGTCATTGTCGGTTGGGTCATTTACCTTTTTCTGCTTTAAGCCATTTGTTTCCAAAACTGTTTAAGTCGGTGTGTCCAGTCTCAATTGTGAGTTTTGTCAGTTGTCAAAGCATTGTAGAAAAAATTACCCTGTGAGCAATAAAAGATCCTCTTTTCTTTTTCATATTGTGCACTCTGATGTGTGGGGGCCATACCATTTATCCTCTATGGGGGGTTACAGATATTTTATCTTGTTCATTGATGACTTCACTAGATTCACCTGGATATACTTAATGAAATCCCGGGATGAAGTTCCAAGACTTGTGAGGCAATTTCATGAGCTTGTTCTAACTCAATTTGATACCAGAATTAAGGTTTTCAGATCTGACAATGCAAAAGAGTACTTTGAGAAGAGTTTATCCTTGTATCTTTCAGACATGGGGGTTATTCATCAAAGCTCCTGTGTTAGAACCCCTGAACAAAATGGAGTTGCTGAGAGGAAAAATAGGCATATTGTTGAAGTTGCAAGGAGTCTTTTGTTTGCCTCACATGTTCCCACAAGATTTTGGGGTGATGTTGTACTTACTGCTACCTATCTCATAAACCGTATGCCATCCAGGGTTCTAGGGTTTAAATCCCCCTTCAGTCTTCTTCATCCAGACAAGGATCTCTTCCCAATTCCTCTTCGTATGTTTGGATGTACCTGCTATGTTCACATTCCAAGTGTGCAAAGACACAAGTTTGAACCGAAAGCCCACAAATGTATCTTCCTTGGTTACTCCCCCACACAAAAGGGTTATTGCTGTTTTGATCCAAAGACTGGCACCCGACATGTTTCTATGGATGTTACCTTTAATGAACTTTCTCCTTTTTATAGTCCTCTCAGGATGGACTTTGTCCACAGGGGGAGTCTGTCTCAAGTTTTTGCTCTTCCTCTTCCTGTCCCAGTTGAGTTTCTTGACAAACCTGTATCCTCACCAAATGAGTCAAAGGAGGATCAATCACTTCATACCTCTTGTCCCAGGGACCCTATTTCTTTACCCCCTCGCCCTATCCATAATCCCAAAGTGTATCAAAGGCAGAGATCCAGGAATGAGCAAATGGCTTCCTTTACAACAGATGAAGCTCATACATTCCCAATCACAGATGAGATAATAGGTTCAACTCCTTTGGAATTATCTTTTCCAGACCTTGATGTCCCCATTGCTGTTAGGAAAGGGAAGCGGAAATGTACTACACTGCATTTTCAAACACCTTTCTTATGACCTGCTTTCTCCTTCATACTTTGCCTATCTCTCTTCTGTTGCTTCTAACCCCATTCCTAGGTCTGTCTCAGAAGCTCTTGGGATTCCAGAATGGAGAGATGCCATGGAAACCGAAATGGATGCTCTACATGCAAATGGTACTTGGGAGGTGGTGGATTTGCCTGAAGGGAAGGATCCGGTTGGGTGCAAGTCGGTTTTCACCATTAAATACAGGGCTGATGGAACTATTGAGAGGTACAAGGCTAGGCTTGTTGCAAAAGGGTATACACAGACATATGGGATTGACTACCTGGAGACTTTTGCCCCTGTTGCCAAGATGACATATGTGAGGGTTCTTTTATCTCTAGCAGCTCACTTTGATTGGCCTCTCTATCAGTTGGATGTAAAGAATGCATTCCTGAATGGTCACTTACATGAGGAAGTCTACATGTGCCTTCCCCCAGGGATGTATGGGAAAGATATGCAAGGAAAGGTATGCAGATTGAAGAAATCTCTTTATGGTCTCAAACAATCTCCTAGAACTTGGTTTGAGAGATTTAGAGCTGCACTTGTTAAATTCGGCTATGTTCAGACACAGTCGGATCATACTCTGTTTGTGAAGAAAAGTAGATCTTTGGCAGTGTATCTCATTGTGTATGTTGATGACATTATAGTGACTGGTGATGATGCCTCAGGCATTCTGGCTCTTAAGTCTTTCCTCCGTATAGAATTTGAGATTAAGGATCTAGGGGAGTTGAGATACTTCCTTGGCATAGAAGTTGTCAGATCCAAGGATGGGATCCTTATTTCCCAAAGGAAATATGTTCTTGATTTATTGTCTGAAACTGGAAAACTGGGTGCAAGACCAGCTTGAACTCCCATTGATATGAGTCACAAACTTTCAGCTACAGATGGAACTCTGTTGGAAGATAAAGGGGTTTTTCAGAGACTTCTTGGGAAGCTTTTGTACCTGTGCATGACTAGACCAGATATTGCGTATGCTGTCAGTTGCATTAGCCAATTGATGCATGCTCCTATAGATACTCATATGGTAGCAGCAGAACGGATTTTGTGCTATCTGAAAGGCTCTCCAGGGAAAGGAATCCTATTTACCAAGCATGACCACTTGAAACTTGAAGCCTATACTGATGCTGATTGGGCTGGAAATATGGATGACAGAAGATCTACTTCAGGATATTGCAGTCTGGTGGCTGGTAATGTTGTCTCTTGGAGAAGTAAGAAACAATCTGTTGTGGCTAGATCTTCTGCAGAAGCAGAGTATAGGGCCATGGCACATGGGTCTCGGAATTGTTGTGGCTAAGGTCCTTAATGGAAGAACTTGGGATTGATCATGACAGACCCATGATGTTGTACTGTGATAATCAGGCTGCCATCAACATTGCTCACAACCCGATACAACATGATCGAACCAAACATATTGAAGTTGATAGACATTTTATCCGAGAAAGAGTCTCCTCCGGAGAAGTGTGCCTTCCATTTGTTACCTCTGAATGACAATTGGTAGACTTTCTCACCAAAGGCATCTCCAAGGCAAGACTTCATCATGACACTGGCAAGCTGAGCATGAATGACATCTATGCTCAGCTTGAGGGGGAGTGTAGAGAAGATGGGCCGAATGGCCCATAGGCTGTTATTGTATGTTATCTTTATGTTCTTCTCTGTAATGGGCCTTATTCTGGGCCCATACTCTTTTATGTTCCTCTTTTTGTAATTTCTTGTCCAACTAAGGACCTCTCTTGTAATTACTAAAAGATTAACTTAATAAAAGTGTATTAGAAAGTTAGAGGGAGGTTATGTTCGAATCTCTCATCCTCTAACACTTCTTGCCGCAGCTCTCTCTTCTCTAATCTTCTCTTGCTAGTTTTCTTTGTTTCAAACACAATCCCTACTTCTAAGACTGTTTTTCAACTTTTACTATTTTTCTTAAGGTCTTTGGGTGCACATGTTTTGTTCAGATTTTGGGGCCTAATCATTTTAAATTTGATCATAAAGCTTCCACATGCATTTTTCTCCGTAATGCACAAAATCAAAAGGGATATTGCTGTTATGACCCAATTTCTTGCTCTTGATTTGTGTCTATGGACGTTACCTTTTTTGGGGATGTTCCTTATTATCCAGGAGTTTCATCTCAGGGGGAGAGAGAATTGAGGGGATGTGTCTGTTCTTGAAGTTCCCCTTCTTACCCCTGTTCTTGAAAAGGAATTGTGTCAGGAGGATCATTGTCAGAAATGTAAGGAGTTGAAGGTTTTTCATAGGAGGTGGAGACAAGTTGATTTTGGTGCTAATGATCAGCTTAGGCTAGTTCCAGTTTCCTCTGCGGCACCTGATCTAGATACTACAACTTCACCTTCCACTCCTAAGACTACCATCATGGAGCCATTGCCTTCTACTAATGATCTTGACCTTCCCATTGCAGTCCGTAAAGGGAAACAGAGATGTACCACATCCACTACTCATTGCATATCTCAATTTCTCTCATACAACCACCTTTCCCCATCCTATAAAACCTATTTGGCATCAATTTCTGCTATATCCATCCCTAAAACTGTGTAGGAAGCTCTCATTGTGCCTGAGTTAAAGGATGCAATGAAGAAGGAGATGAATACACTCACTAAAAATGAGACATGGTAGTTGGTGGATCAACCTGAAGGAAAGAAACTAGTTGGGTGCAGATGGGTTTTCATTGTGAAGCATAATATAGATGGATCAATTGAAAGATATAAGGCTCATCTTGTTGCAAAGGGTTACACACATACCTATGGCATTGATTACTCTGACACTTTTGCACCAGTTGCTAAGATGAATACTATCTATGTTCTGTTATCTTTGGCTGCAAATGTTCTTGGCCCATGTTCCAAATGGATGTCAAGAACGCTTTCCTCAATGGTGATTTGTAGGAAGTGTATATAGAGTTGCCTCCTAGTTTTTGTAAATACAAATGCATGCAAGAAGGTTTGCAAATTCAAGAAGTCATTGTATGGTTTAAAGCAATCTCCAAGGGCTTGGTTTGATAGGTTTAGATTGGCTTTGGAAAATTTGGGTATATGCAGGCTCACTTAAACCACACACTTTTCATCAAGAGGGGTGGTCCGTCCTTGACACTCCTTGCTATATATGTAGATGATATTGTGGTAACAAGCAATGATGTTGATGAGATTAATTCCCTTAAACAATTACTTCACAAAAGAGTTTGAGGTGAAAGATTTGGGCCATCTCCAATACTTTCTAGGAATTGAGGTGGATAGATCTAAACATGGTATTTTCATTTCTCAGAGGAAATATGTCCTTGACCTCTTGGAGGAAACAAGAAAATTGGGAGTTAAACCTATAGATACTCCCATTGAATTGAATCTGTAGAGAAGATGGGCCGAATGGCCCATAGGCTATTTATCCTTTCTTACTGTTTATGTTCCTTTCTGTAATGGGCCTTATTCTGGGCCCATCCTTTTTATGTTATGTTCTTTGTAATTTCTTGCCCAACTAAGGGTCTCCTTGTAATTATTCAAATTTAACTTAATAAAATAATGTTAGGGTGTTAAGAGAGAGAGTATGGTTCGAAACTCTCATACTCTAAACCCTTATTGTCACCATCTCTTTCTTCACCTTCTACTCCATAGAAGAAGTATTTTCTGTTGTTTTTCGATTTCTTTTGATTTCTGCATCTATTCTAACAGTCCCACACTCTCAAGGACTGCTTTTCTTCTTGGTATCAGAGCAGACCTGAACTTGGCTTGGGCTCTCATGTGGGTGTAGTCCAGCCGATTACATGAGAGTGTTCTAGGGATGGAAGCTTCAGCTTGTGTCACCTGATTCTTGGAGGTCATTGGAGGGTGCCCAAGACTCAAATCTCTTGGAGAGTGGTTCGGTGACCAGGAAGAATCAGAGAAAAAGAACAGTTCAGTTTCTGATTTGGAGCTTAAGTCAGAGATTGTAAGTTGTGCTCAGTTATTTCTGGATTATTTTTCTGTTTTTGGACTATTGAAGTGTCCAAAGTTTCTTTGAAAACTGTACAACTATTCGGTTGTTTTTAATCTGGTTTAACCAAGAGATTTCTGGGTTGTTTTCATTCATTTTCTGGATTGTCAAATTGCCGAAACATCTTTGGATTCAGTGCTGCGAGTTCTTGCTTCTGGGTATTGCAGCTTGGTGGCTGGTAAGTTGTTTCTTGGAGAAGCAAGAAACAATCGGTTGTTGCTCGATCTTCAGTAGAAGCAGAATACAGGGCCATGGCACATGGAGTTTCTGAACTATTGTGGATAAAATCATTGAGGGAGGAACTAGGGGTTGAGCATGACAAGCCAATGATGTTGTACTGTGATAATCAGGCGACATCAACATTGCTCACAACCTAGTGCAACATGATAGAACTAAGCATATTGAAGTCGATAGACACTTTATTCGAGAAAGGGTCTCTTCGGGTGAAGTATGTCTTCCTTTCATCACATCTGAAGGACAGTTAGCAGATTTTCTCACCACGGGCATTCCCAAGGCAAAACTTCAGCATGATACTGGCAAGCTTGGCATGATTGACATTTATGCTCAGCTTGAGGGGGAGTGTAGAGAAGATGGGCCGAATGGCCCATAGGCTGTTTATCCTTTCTTACTGTTTATGTTCCTTTCTGTAATGGGCCTTATTCTGGGCCCATCCTTTCTATGTTATGTTCTTTGTAATTTCTTGCCCAACTAAGGGTCTCCTTGTAATTATTCAAATTTAACTTAATAAAATAGTGTTAGGGTGTTAGAGAGAGAGTAAGGTTTGAAACTCTCATACTCTAAACCCTTATTGCCACCTCTCCTTCACCTTCTACTCCATAGAAGAAGTATTTTCTGCTGTTTTTCGACTTCTTTTGATTTATGCATCTATTCTAACAGTCCCACACTCTCAAGGACTGTTTTTCTTCTGAATCATAAGATCAGTGCAGAAGTTGAACCTCTTGATGACAAGACCATGTATCAACGGCTAGTTGGGAAACTTTTGTATCTTTGTCTAACTCGGTCTGACATTTCTTATTCTATCAGTGTTGTTAGTCAGTACATGCATTCTCCAAGAGCCACTCATTTGTTGGTTGTTGAGAAGATCCTAGCATACTTCAAGAGATGTCCAGGTCGTGGAATATGCCTCAGGGAAGGGAAAGAAAAAGGAAAAAAAAGGAAAGGAAAAGAAAGGGAGGGGAAAGAAAAATAAAGAGAAAAGGAAAGAAAAGAAGATCCTAGCATACCTCAAGAGATGTCCAGGGGATAAGCCTCTTGCACCTGAGGCATACGCCTCAGAGGTGTCAGTGCCCCTAGCATACACCTTAGGGCGTTTTGGGAGCGCCTCGCTTGGAGGCGCGCCTCTAGGTGTAAGCCTCCCATGCCTTTTAAAACACTGGTGACAATCAAGCTGCTACTAATGCTGCCCATAACCCAATACAGCATGACAGGACGAAACACATTAAGGCGGATCGACACTTTATTAGGGAGAGAGTTGCCTCTCAAGAAGTGTGCTTTCCATACATTGCCTCTGATATGCAGCTTGCTGATCACTTTACCAAGGCAATTACTAAAGTCAGGATGGAGATAAATTTATGCAAGTTGGGAATTCTCAATATCTATTCCCAACTTGAGGGGGCGTGTAGAGATGTTGACCAGCACACTTAGTTGTTTCCCCATCTTTATTTAACATTGTTTCAAGCTACTGTTTTGTGTTTTTTCTCTCTGTCACAGTCAACAGGGGTATTTTTGTCACTGTACCATTTTTTGTTAAGTCATATAAAAGCCAATGAGGGGGGCGGCAGAACTCATTTGACTCTGCACTCTCTTTCTTTCATTTCTTCTTTTCTTCTTCTTCTCTTGAACAGTTTTTGAACTAAACCTACGACTGCTACAGATGTATTCCAAGTTGATTAAAAAATGCAAATATAAAGAAAAGAAAAATTTTGGAGAACATATATTAAGAAATAGCTTACCTGTGCAGAGATGGCTTGAGTAACAGTATACTCAGTCTCTACTGTGAACTGTCTCCACAAGGACTTACATTGTACTGGAGTAATCAGTGTTCTATTTGGAGGAACCTGATCCACATGTACATTAATTATGAGCAAAATATGACACAAATTAAGTTTAACCATTGAAAGACACTAACTGAGTAACTGATACCTCTTCCCATGTGCTTGAAGCAAGTGGATCCACAGAAGTTCCCATGCTCCTATCATTGGATACAGGAAAACCAACAGTTGAATCCTTAAGACAAGAAAAAATAACATTTTCAATCTTATCTGGTTTGTCCTCCAAGCGAATGGCTGCCATAACAGATAAAAGCTTCAGCGCCTGCAACATGATGAAAGAATCTTAGTGCAATGTTTCTCAAGAAAAAAAGAGAATTCAGATATTAGATACTAGGTGAAATCCTTTCAAACATATTTTTGGTACAATATCCTTGAAATGCAAATTACCGAAGCACGGGCTTCTTTTGTAATTGCCCGAATATCTTCTTTTCCAGTCCAAACTCTTGGCATTGAATCCTTATCATGGCTGAAGATTGTTAAGAACCTGAAGATAATATGAAGGTGATTAGAAAGGAAGGATAATTAAACTTATGAAGTACTAAATGAAAGAACCCAAATGGCAACCTATCCTTCATGCGAATCAAGACTTTTCCAGCTTCTTCTTTTGCTTTTTTCTCCACGATACTTCTTGCAAAGTCACGCAGATTCTGTACCAGTTTATCAAATTCTGCTTGATCGAACTCAAAACCAGTAAGGACCGTTGAAAATTCTGATATAGCAGCTTCAGTCTCACGTCCAAGAAGTCTTCTTATCAGTGTCCAAGTGTCCTTTCCGGCAGCTTCAAATAAGGATTCAACAGGTTCAGTAAGTGTTTCAGTGAGTTGCTTCTGCATGTCAAATGTATTTCCAATTAGTGTCACTAGCTGACAGAAAGCTCCTCATATTTGTACAAAAGAGACCAAACAAATTATAATATTACAGTGGAGCATTATTGAACAACAATGTTATAAATACATTACCTCATACTTAGTTATCATTTCCAACAGCTTTGCATTACGAATAGATTCTACGTGTGCTTCAATGTCTCGACCAAACTTTTCCCTGACTTTTGAAACATCCCAATTTGCCTGCTGAATAGCAGCATCTGCAAAAATAAGAAAACAACTACCTGATTAGAGAGCGGAGAACCCATTCAGGAGTGAAAAATCAAATTCCAGTGAATGGACAGGTAGAACGTGCCAGTTTGAAATGGCCTTGTAATGCATATTTAAAGATCTATACAGGCATTATCTGAGAAGATGTAACACAGGTGCTGACAGAAATTCAAGTAATATGCTTTCTAGTTCTTAATTCTGAAGAGCCCTGTCACAACTATATTCATCAGCTGGTGGATGAATCCTGTTCTGTCATTCCACTCTACTCAGTACCACATCCTCAGAAAAAACACATAAATGCTACCATTTTTATAGTAAAAACAAAATTAATTAAAAGAAAAGGCATATATACTATTATTATGATTGCACAAATAAGACTACAATCTATCAGTCGGGTTGGAAATATTTATAAACTAACAGAAAAGTTACTTACCTCTAAAATGAAAAAAAAAGGTTAAGGGGAGCTATCTTCAACTTCAAGACAGATTCTAGATGCTGCTCACAGAAAAAAAGCTTATTGACTATCAAACTCAGAACAGGCCGGGCAGTTTAACGACCCATGATATGAAAAAGCCTCGTTCCATATCTATTGGATATAGTTTAATTGTGAGGAATTTTGAGAGAGCGACACTACTGTATCAAGACATACCATCCCAACTTCATCTTAATTAGTGAAACTTACAGACCTTTTAGAAGTTTAAGAAGTCAACAACAGGAGAAACCCTTTCTCCACTCTTCTTTGTGTTACCAAACTAACCTCCAAGTCCAATTCAGGTGCTTCATGAAGGCTTTGATGTGGGATATGGTCCAATAAATATCTTCATTTCTGTTAGATAGTGACATTTTTTTTATGGGCTTCAATTAAGGCAAGAATAAATGACACATATTAAGTGTATACTCTACATAAGCACACAGTTGGAGCTATGTAGAGATTAAAAATCAATATAAGCAATTTTTTTTTGCAAGGTTGACTAATTGAATGCTTTATGATGGGCTTTTTGGAAGACTGCATATCCTTGCATGAAACGTGAATTTACGTTGATTTGAAACGCTTGTAAATATGAGATGAGATGAAATATCTAAATGAATAGTAGCATGCTTTCATTAAAGGAAAACAAAATATATATATATATATATATATATATATATATATATATATATATATAACAGGTATGCAATTTGAAACTAGATGAAAAGAAGCAATAAACAGCACACAAAAAGAACCAACCCTGCCCTTACTAAACTACATAAATGCTGCAATATAAAAAGACCCCTATATCCAACCAAAATAAAGAAAAGGAAAAAATCATTTCCTCTTTTTTTCACTAGGCTGTAGGGCTGCAAATAAGTTGGATCAGATCTGATTTGAATCCGAATTTGATCTGGTGAGTGCTGGATTCAGATTACCTCCCTTGATCCTAACAAATTGGATCGAATCGGAAAAGTCGATCTATTTAGTTAATGGATTGAATTCAAATATACCCCAATCTGGTTCACCATTACCTGATCAGATCCGTTTGTTATGAAATATTATATATTATTATATTATTTATATTATTTATATAATATATTATCTATATGTATGATCAAGTATTTTTATTACAATTCAAATGGAATTGGATTCAAATCAGATGACTGTATTTGGATTTGGATTCAAATCATAATCTTGAAAATCCAATGGGTTCTTATTGGATTTGGATCAGTTGGATTTCTTATCAAATCAGATCGGATATACCCTTTACTGAATCTAATCTGATTCATTTGCATGCCTACTAGGCTGGTATGCTAGGAAGGAGAGGAGTGAAAGGATCTTTGAGCAGAAGAGGTCAACTGGAAGTAGGGGTGTCAATTGGGTCAGATTTGGTCCAGTCCGATGTGGTCCAATACGAACCCATTACAAATGGACCAGGTCCAATCCAAACCAATGAATACTTAGGACCATTTTGGACCAGTCCAATTCAATGTCTGGGCCATCCAATATGTTCAAATTGGTTTTAGTTTAAATTTGTTCCAATCCAAACCTAGTCTATTGACACCTGTATTCTTATTTTCTATTAATGGACTGAATATCGGTTAAGCCTTACCCAATCCAATATAAATCCACTACGAACGGACCAGGTCCAAACCGAAAAAATAAATACTTTGGATCATTAAGTCTGGACTGATCCAATTGAATATGTCTTATTGGTCCGTCCAATCCATCAAACTGATTTTGATTTGGACAATGTCCAACCCAAACTTGTCCATTGACACCCTAAATGGGAGTACTCTTCTTATTATTCAGGTTGAAATAACAAGGATTTCAAAGGTTTGGTAAGTAACATTCACGCCAGCATTGAAGTGAAACGCTTCTCTTCCTTTCCCTTCCCTTCCCTTCTCTTTTCTTTTTCTTATCTTTGTCTTTCTTTCTTCCTTTCCTTTCTCTTACCTTTTTTCCCTTTCTTTCTCTTTCTTTCTCTTTTCTTTCTCTTTTCTTTTCTTCTTTTCTTTTTCATGAGATGTGCATGAGGGTTTGATTTGTCTAGTATGGTTTGTTCATGTTTAAAGTTTTAGTCATTGAATAAGTAGTTTAAGAGTTATTAAGTCTTCTTTGAAATAAAATAGGAATATGGCAATTCTTTTTTCAGTCCTACTAGGATTCTTATGAGCCTACTACTGTCTGTAAATATGTATGGACGTTTTACCAAGGATAAATGAAGTTTATTTAATTTTTTGGAGCTAATGCTATTTATAGTTAGTGATTCCCATACCCTAGAGTGATTTACCACATGAGTGATTTTGGGTATTCTCTCTCCGTTTCCTTTCTTATTCCTTCAAGAAACCCTTACAATTATCAGCAGTCACAAATTTCTAATCAAAGGTTGATCATTCAACATTCTCATAGGACTGGAATTGAGCTGGTCCTACATCACAATCTTCCTTAGAGTTTGTCTATAGACCCAAGCACTTAAATTGTTACAGTTCATCCAAGAGATGACTAGCTTTGAGTTCCCCACTATTGCCAGAAGCAATTCGAAGAAGACAAAGACAGTTGAATGGTGTTTTAAGTGTTGTACACGCCCAAAGAATAACTTATATATTAATGAGGTACCAAAATGAGAAAGGAGAACTGTGCCCTTCTCTTACAAAGAAAAAAACAGATGTATTGTACAAGTATGATACACTATATAAGGTACATAAAATAACAATGGTCCCAAGGGGAATTAGTACTAGGATTCTCTACACCCAAGTAGAAATAGGATTTCCCTATTCAGGGTGTATAAGTATGCACTATGTTTGCTAACCCCTTAATTATATTCCCTAGAGGAAATACCCTTTGATTTTGATTTTACGTGAAAGATGTTGTGAAACTTATTTTGGTTTGCTGTTAGTATGCTGTCAGCCTAGTAAACCTAGGAGCTGTCAGCTAGTTCCTTTTTTATTTTTTGTTATTTGTTCATTATTATGATTTGCCACCAAGGGCATTCTTGTAATTACTGGCCTTATTATGTTAAGAGAATATAAATAAGAAGCTGGTAGCCGGGCAGCCCTTAAGTCTTTGGTTCTCAATCGAACCTCTCTTCTCTCTCTCTCTCTCTCTCTTCTTCTCTTCTCAATCGAACACATGGTACAGAGCAATAATTCTGGGGCTCGAAATATTTTTTTCACATCTGAATCTCAGTCCTCCTTTTTTCCTCTCTTTCTCTTGATCTCTTGGACGTGGAAGACCAAAAACTCTAATCAGATTGATCAAAGTTCTTGCGGCTGCTGTTCTTTGGGTTCCTCCATGGTCGTAACATCAAGGAAACCTTAATAGAAGGGGGGCAATGCTGGAATGACCCTCCTCTCTTAGTTCGCTGCTGTGGAAAGCATTGTCTGGATTTTCCGATGCTGTGAAAAATTTTTCTGGGTTCTTTATCTTGATCTTTTGCACCTTCGTACAAGTGCTGGACAGGGGTATGTGCCCCCTTTTTTCTCTGGTCTATGCTGTGAAGAGCTGTGAATGCCATGGTTTTGAGGTTTACATCTCCATGCTGGACGGGGGTATGTGTTTCCTTTTTTTATCATGTGCTGTTGTTGAACTGTTGGTAGGCCTTGTTAATGACTCCTTGTGGCCGAACTATTGCTGTTAATGGACTGTTTTCAGTAGCCTGTTGGTAGACTAGTTGTTGGACTGATTACTGGGCTATTCTAAGGGCCGACCTATTTCTGGACTGTTTCAGCAGTACTTTTCTCTCTTTCCGGAAAATTCTTGGGAGTTCAGCATTCTGTTTGCGTGGGATCTTCTGGTATATTGTGACCCTTTTCTTTTTCTTCTCAATGGAAAATTATGATTCAGCATCTTCTGGAGTTTCTGGAGTTACACCAACTCGTAGTACAGCTGGTATGGGGGGTGAAAACATGATGTTTCCCATGCCAATTACCCCTTTAAATGGCCTGAGCTACCTGGAGTGAGCTAAAAGTGTGAAACTTTATATAACAACAAGGGGAAAAGTTGGTTACATAAATGGCAGAGTGAAAGAACCCAAGTGTGAGACAACTGAACATGATAGGTGAGACCAAGAAAACAGTATGGTGATGTCTTGGCTCTTTGCAGCCATGGAACCCAAGGTGAAGAGGAATTTTATGTGGGCAGACACCGTTAGTGAGATTTGGGAACAGGCCAAAACCACCTATTCTGATCAAAGGCATTATGCCAAAATTTACCAGTTGCAAGCTGAATCCTCAACCTATAAACAGGGAAATTGTAGTTTGTCTGCCTATTATTCGGCCCTTATTTCCGTATGGAAAGAATTTGATCGCTATCAGGCTATAGAGTGGAAACATGATGATGATGCTAAGGCCTATAAGAAGTTGGTTTCTTAGTAGCGGGTGTTTGCTTTCTTGTTGGGACTGAACCCTACTTATGAACCCTTGAGAGTTCAGATCTTAGGAAGAAAAGAGTTGCCTTCGGTTCAAGAGGTATATGCCCTTGTTCAATCTGAAGAAAGTAGGCGGAGTGTGATGGTTACAACTCAGGGGGAGCAACAGGTAGCTTTGGCTGCAATGGGTAATAACAATATGGGGAAGAAAAGTGACTCCAAGAAGGCTGATGATAAAGACAAGTTGTTTTGTACCCATTGTCGGTGCTCACGACATACATGTGACACGTGTTGGGAAATTCACGGGAAGCCCAAGTGGGCAGTGAAGAACCAAGAACAGGGTAAAGTGCAAGATCAGAAGAAGCCGAATACAACACATAATGTAGCACATGTGGCAACCCAAGATACTCAAGTTGCTGGTACTACCCGGGACCACTTTACTAGTTTTGACCCCAAGGAAGGTATCATGAATTCCTTCAGAGATCACTTGGAGTCATATGATAGGGCTTTGCGACAGATGGATAGTTCAGTTACTGGTACTCCTACTTCATTTGCATTTACATCAAGTAATGTGGCTTTTGCATTCCATGTCACCACTACTATTGATTCCCCTTAGATCATTGACTCAGGGGCCTCTAACCACATGACCGGTAAACCAAATTTATTTCAGACTTATAGCCTTTTGTCAGGAAGGGATAAAGTGAGGCTTGCAAATGGATCATTCTCCTCCATTGCAGGCCAAGGATCAATATCCCTTCCCCATGGCCTTAACCTAAATAGTGTATTGCATGTTCCCCAACTTCCTATGAATTTGCTTTCAATCAGTAGCATCACAAACTCTTTAAACTATAGTTTGACCTTTTTTCCTGGTTCATGTGTTTTTCAGGATCTAACATATGGGAGGACGATTGGTAGAGGAAGCCTAGTGGATGGTCTCTATATTCTCGACGACAAAGCTGGTCTCTCGGTGTCGTCCTCGGAGTCATATAGTCAGTCAAATAAGAGTCAATTTTTTTTTTTGACATAGTCAGTTGGGTCGTGTTTCTTTTGAAATAGTGAAGTCTTTGTTTCCATTTTTATTTAAGTCATGTTTAGTGTCCGATTTCCAGTGTCAAACATGTCAGTTGAGCAAACAATGTAGAATAACCTTTCATTCAATTAATAAAAGATGCAGCTTTCCTTTTCATGTTGTGTATTTTGATGTATGGGGCCTACTACCATAATCTCTGAGGGCAGGTAAAAGTACTTTATCACCATGACCGATGATTTTTCTCGCTATGCATGGGTATTCTCGATGCATAGCAGAGATGAAGTTCCAAAGATCGTGCAAGACTTCCAACGGATGGTGTTTACACAGTTCCATGTGAAATACAAATCTTTCAATTAGATAATGCCAAGGAATACTTCCATGGTGAGCATAATGAGTTCTTTGCCTCCAATGGATCTATTCATAGGAGCTCATGCGCAAGAACATCACAACAAAAAGGTTTTGCCAAAAGAAAAAACAGACACCTTCTTGAGGTAGCTCGAGGGGTGATGTTACACATGAATGTTCCAAAAAAGTTTTGGATGGATGCTATACTTGCAGTCGCTTATGTCATCAATTGCATGCCCTCCAAAGTGCTGAACTACATGGCCCCTCATCAGTTGTTGTTCCCTCAGTCCCCTCTATTTTCCATTCCCATGAGAGTCTTTGGTTGTCGTGCTTTTGTCTATGATTTGTCTCCATTTCGATGAAAGTTAGACCCTCGGTCCATTCCTTGTATCTTTCTGGGGTATCCCTCCTCTCAAAAGAGGTATCGGTGCTTTGATCCCATTAGTCATAAATTTTGTCTCTGTGGATGTGTCCTTCTTTGAGTCTGAACCGTTCTTCCTTGCTTCTCCTAAGCGGGAGAGTAGTGTGGAAGAGAAGAAGCAGGTTCAAGTCTGCCAAATCTCTCTTCCTTCTGTTCCGGACCTGGCCCCCTTTCGTGTTCTTCCAACGTACACGCCGTAGGGATCAACAATGTGACAGAGATGTGGAACTACCAAACATTGAACATCCGACACCGTCAAACTCCCAGGAGGTAAGTCCAAACCCTGCTATACCTATTAACACCCTTGCTCCTACTGTGGATGACATTGACATTCCTATTGCTCAAAGAAAGGGAGTCAGGTCATGCACTACCAAACAAACCATCACCTAGTATGTCTCCTATGATCACATTTCCCCCTCATATCGAGCCTTCCTATCTGCAATTGATTGCATCCTTGTGCCCAAAAATGTTGTAGAAGCCTTAAAATACCCTGAATGGATAGATGCTATGAAGGAGGAGATTAATGCCCTCCATAAAAATCAAACTTGGGAATTAGTGGATCTTCCAAGGGGGAAAGACCCAGTGGGGTGTAAGTGGGTGTTTACAGTTAAGCACAAGGTGGATGGGACAGTTGAACGGTATAAAGCAAGATTAGTAGACAAAGGGTACACTCAAGTGTACGGAGTTGACTATGATGAGACATTTGCTCTAGTAGCTAAGATGAACTCAATTCGAGTTCTTCTATCATTAGCTACTAATCTTGATTGGGAATGGCATCAACTAGACATTAAGAATGCCTTTTTAAATGGTGGCCTAGAGGAGGAGGTGTACATGGTTCAACCCCCGAGATTTTGTGCCAAGGGAAGTTGGAATAAGGTGTTTAAGCCAAGAAAGTCTCTCTATGGTTTGAAACAATCTCCTAGGGCTTGGTTCAGTACATTTCATATGGTAGTTCAGCATTTAGGGTTCAAGCAATGTCAGTTCGATCACACACTCTTTGTGGAAAGATGTCAAGAACAGGTTGCTGTTTTGATAGTGTATGTGGATGATATCATCATCACAGGTAAACTCCATTCATCTCACAGCCAATCCTAATCACCTTCTTCGTATCTGTTGAGCAGGAGACCAAGAAGAAGAAGAAAAGGAGAAAAGAAGAAGAAAGAAGAAGAGGAAGAAGAATAAGAGGCAACTGAGTTAAGGCCTCAACAAAACTTAGCTTCAGTCGAGTGAAGCTATCTATTTATACTGTTCTGGCCGTACATAACAAAATGTATACAGAATTACGAAAATACCCCTGTGGGTACTAAGCCTGTGTATAGTACATATAATACACCTGTTAACACTCCCCCTCAAGTTGGGGCATAGATATCAGTCATGCCCAACTTGTCACAGAGACCTTGATGTCTGGAATAGTTTAACCCTTTTGTTAATAAGTCTGCAAGTTGGTCTTCAGAGCTGATGTATGGAGTGCATACTTCTCGCCTGTGATGATTTTCTCTCTGATAAAATGCTTGTCAACTTCAATGTGCTTTGTTCTATCATGTAGTACCGGGTTGGCAGCAATATTGATAGCTGCCTTGTTGTCACAGAGTAGAGTCATGGGTTTACCAACTGGAAAACCCAACTCTCCCAATAGATTCTTTATCCACATACCTTCGGCTACTCCGTGTGCCATTGCACGGTACTCAGCTTCAGCACTGGATCTAGCTACCACAGTTTGCTTCTTACTCCTCCAAGTAACCAGGTTCCCTCCTACAAAGGTGCAATAACCACTAGTAGACCTTCTGTCACTTTGAGATCTAGCCCAATCTGCATCTGTGTAAATTTCAACCCTCAAGTGTCCATGTTTCTGGAATAATAAACCAGCACCCGGGAACTTCTTAAGATACCGTAGTACTCTCTCTACTGCTTCAAGGTGGGTGGACCTAGGTGCATGCATGAACTGACTGAGGACACCAACAACATATGCTATGTCTAGACGAGTCATAGAGAGGTACAACAATCTCCCTACAAGCCTCTGAAATTGCTTCACATCCTTAAGTGGTTCACCTTGACTGTCACTTAACTTATGGTTGGGATCAATGGGAAAGTCGGCTGGTTTGACCCCAATCTTTCCAGTGTCCTTAAGCAAATCTAGGACATATTCCTTTGAGAGATGAAGATACCCCTTTTTGATCGGGCAACCTCAATCCCAAGGAAGTATTTGGCGGGACGGGACCTAGATCTTTCACCTCGAACTGAGTGGCAAGGAAGCCCTTCAAACTTTGAATTTCATCCTTCCAGTCACCAGTAACAATTATGTCATCCACGTATACTATTAGGGCAACCATTTTACCTTCTACTCTCTTTACAAACAGTGTGTGATCTGACTGACATTGCTTGTATCCCCTCTTCTGGATTGCAGTATGAAATCTGCTGAACCAAGCCCTTGGTGATTGCTTTAGCCCATATAAAGACTTCTTCAACTTGCACACCTTTTGTTCACTTCCTTGAGCCAAAAAACCGGGGGGTTGAACCATATAAACTTCCTCTTCAAGGTCACCATTCAAGAAGGCATTCTTGATGTCAAGCTGATATAGATCCCAATTCAGATTGGCAGCAAGAGAGAAGATGACTCTAATAGAGTTCATTTTGGCAACAGATGCAAAGGTTTCTGCATAATCAACCCCATATACTTGAGTGAAACCCTTTGCCATTAAACGAGCTTTATACCTCTCCACGGTTCCATCAGCCCCATGCTTAACAGTGAACACCCATTTACATCCAACTGGATCCTTTCCCTTAGGGAGATCAACAAGTTCCCATGTGCCATTCTTATGAAGAGCATCAATTTCTTCCTTCATGGCCTTCATCCATTCTGGTACTGAGAGAGCTTCTGCCACATTCTTGGGAATAGGGATACTATCAATGGAGGTAAGAAAAGCACGAAATGAAGGTGAGATGTTCTCATAGGAAACAAAGTTGGAAATGGGGTGTTTGGTGGTGCACGACCTAACACCTTTCTTGTGGGCAATGGGAAGGTCAAGATCATTAGCAACAGGGAGGTTGGGAGTCAAGTTACTTGAGTGAGTATGATCTTCCCCCAAGGAACCTGATGGCATTTGAGGTACTTCTGAATTCTCCTCAGCTTTTGAACCCGATTGGCCTTTACGACGACGAGAAAAAACACGAAAAGGTGGAGGATCAGAAGGAGGAAGGGGTGAAGGAGAAGGAGTAGGAAGAGGAGGAAGTTGAACCAGTTTCTCCTCATACCTACACTCCCCCTGAGGAGAAACAGGAAAGAAGGGCTCATCCTCAAAGAAGGTAACATCCATGGAGACATAGAATTTCCGTGAAATAGGATCAAAGCAACGATACCCTTTCTGAGAGAATGAGTAGCCAAGAAATATACATGGGATAGCACGAGAGTCCAATCTTCCCCGGGTGGGGGAAAGGTTTTGGACAAAACACCGACAACCAAAAACACGGGGAGGAATAGAAAGAAGAGGGGCCTTAGGAAAGAGAAGCTGATGTGGAGCTTTGTACTCTAACCAACGAGAGGGCATTCGGTTAATGAGGTATGTAGAACAAAGGACGGCCTCAAGCGAAAAACGTTTGGGAACATTCATGTGGAGTAGTAAACCCCGTGCCACTTCAAGAAGGTGACGGTTATTCCGTTCAGCCACACCATTTTGTTGTGGTGTGCGGGCACAAGAGCTCCGGTGAAGAGAGCCATGTGAAGCAAAGAACTCCGTGAGGTCACTATGAAAAAACTCTTTTGCATTGTCCGATTGAAATATTTGAATTTCGGTCTGAAATTGGGTGAAGACCATCCGCTGAAAATCTTGGACAATTTTTGGTACTTCCTCACGGGTTTGCATTGGATATACCCAAGTGTATCTGGAATATCGTCAATGAAGGTAATAAAGTACTTGTAGCCTCTCAGAAGGTAAAGTAACAGGGCCCCACACATCCGAATGCACAATGTGAAAAGGAAACTCAGATTTACTATTTCTTTGAGGAAATTGAGTTCTACAATGCTTGCTTAATTGACACGTTTGACAAGAAAAATTGGAAATAGACACGGGCTTACACACTTCTAGGAAAACAACTTTCAACGACTCAAAAGACAAGTGACCCAAACGACAATGCCATAAATACATTTCTCTTTTTGAACTGACTCATAGACTCTGTAACAAGAAGGCCAGCCGTATTCTCCAACATATAGAGTCCATCAACCATACGACCTCTACCAATCGTCCTCCCCGAGGCCAAATCCTGAATCACACAATAGGAAGGGAAAAAAGTCACGAAATAGTTTAAGGAATTTGTAACACTCTGACTGAAAACAAATTCATAGGAAATTTTGGAACATGAAGAACATTAGAAAGAGTAAGGCCAAGGGGAAGAGAGAGAGTTCCTTGACCAGCTATGGGAGAGTATGATCCATCAGCTAGTCTCATTTTATCTCTTCCGGAAAGAGGGTAATAAGTTTGGAAGAAAGAGGACATACCAGTCATGTGTTTTGACACTCCAGAATCAATGATTCATGAAGAGTCAAGGTCGTGAGAAGCAACATGGAAAGCTGTGGCAGGATTACCTGAAGTGGATGCAAAAGAGGTGGTAGGAGGATCATCCATCTGGCGAATTGTTCTACCATAAAGCTCCAAATGGTCAAGGAAGGAGTTGACAATATCCTCTCTTGGGTCGGATCCAGAGTAGTTATGTTGGTCATGAGGTGGTTGAGTCACAGTGGAGGTGGAGGGCTGATTCTCCCGAGTAACCATATTGGCCATGTGGTGTTTCTTGGTACCTTGCTGCCCGGGTCTTCTAATACCATCTAAACCTTGCTTCTTAGGTAAATCCTGAGCCCACTTCGGTTTCCCATGGTGATCCCAACAAGTATCTTTGGTGTGCCGAGGCTTCTGACAATTAGTGCACCACAATTTTTCCTTATCTTCTGCTTTCTTCTAGAGATCTCCTCTCTTGAAGGAAGGTCCACCACTAGTAGAGAGACCCCCCTTTGCTGCCAACACAATTGCATTCCCTCCGGTGCTGTTCATCAAATTCCTTCTACTCTCTTCAGACTGGACAAGAGCATAGACCTCCTGAATTGAAGGAAGATCCTTTGAACTTAGAATTTGTACTCTGATGGGTTCATAGATAGGATTGAGACCATGTAAAAAGGCAAACACCCTTTGCTGTGAGACAAGTTTCTTATACAATCTTGCATCTTCCTCACACTTCCACTCAATGCTCTGGTAATGGTCCAGCTCCTTCCAAATAGTTGTCAGATCAGAGTAATAAACTGATAAACTCCTCTCCCCCTATTTACAAGTAGATGAAGCTGCTTGTAGTTGATAAATTTTGGCATAGTGTCGAAGTTCAGAATATGTGAACTTTGCCTGATCCCGTATCTCATTTGCAGTTTCAGCCCACATGAAGTTCGTCCTTATTTGCGGTTGCATGGAGATCAAAAGCCATGACATAACCATACTATTCTCATGATCCCATTTATCATGTTCTGCATTTTCAGAAGGTGGTTCTTTGATTCTTCCATTTATGTAGCCTACTTTTCCCCTTGCAGCTATGTATAGTTTGATCCCCCTTGACCACTCTAGATAGTTTAACCCGTCAAGAGGAACAACAGCTATAGGGAAGGATAGATCACTGTTCCCACTCATTCCATTCAGCATTGTGGAGATTTCGGATGTAGCTGAATCTTCACTACTCATGATTCTTCAGTTTAGAAATACACAAAACCAAAGCACAGTCTTACAGAGCTGCAACAGTCCACAACAGGACACTTGCTGATTTTCGGCCCCACAGAGAACCAAGCACAAACACTGCAACTGCAGTACTAGGGTTTATCACCTACACTGTGTAGGAGTCCACAAAACACTATACGAACTGCACATGCAGTGTAACTAGGTCTGAAAGACCTACAGTTCACAACCTTGATACAGCTTCTCAGCCAAAAAAGTCACAGTAGGAGCAGCAATACGAGTGGTGATTCACCACACCTAATCGGCTAATATCCACTTTCCAGGGCAGCCGAACAGTCACTCAAGTTCTAGGGTTCATAAACAACCCCTTAGAGTGCAGACTAGGGCAACATACAATCGGAGGAAGGGGAACAGTCCCTACTCAGATTTTGGAACATTAACAGTCGTGCAAGAAGCCATTAACAGGAAGAGGAAAAAAAATCTCAATACCAGCAATAGGTAGCACAGTCATCAGTCATGAACTTGAATTTCCCTTCAGGTCAGAGCCGTCCTTCGAACATCTGGGATGGATTTCTATAGTCCTCTTAGCTGAAGCAACCCAGTTACCAGCAAAAAAACATGTAGCCGATCCTTTTTTCTATGCTAGGAAATTGAACAGTCAACATACTTGTAGCAGAGCCCTACTCGACAGTGGAGACTAACCGCAACACTAGGAAAGCTTCCTCTTCCTTGTCTTCGAGCATCAGTACTATAACTCCTTCGCAGTAGAGGAGAGAGACCTCAGCTAGTTTTCTAGGCATGGACGAACCTGCTCCGATACCATGTTGAGCAGGAGACCAAGAAGAAGAAGAAAAGAAGAAGGAGAAAAGAAGAAGAAAGAAGGAGAAGAGGAAGAAGAATAAGAGGCAACTGAGTTAAGGCCTCAACAAAACTTAGCTTCAGTCGAGTGAAGCTATCTATTTATACTGTTCTAGCCGTACATAACAAAATGTATACAGAATTACGAATACCCCTACAGGTACTAAGCCTGTGTACAGTACATATAATACACCCGTTAACAGTATCTAGATCCTGAAAAACACACCGATCAGGATAAAAGGTTACTGAACAGTTTTGATTTTTAGTAATACTACTAACTAAAAGCAAGTTAGCACTATGCTTGGGAACATGGAAAAGTGAGGATAGGGTGACGGCATCAAACAATCTGATGTCTCCCTTGCCAGAAATTGGCACAAGGGAACCATCAACAATAGGAACTCTGTCTCTCCTAGAGGATAAATGATAGGTGGTAAACAAAGTAGATAAGCTAGTCATATGGTCTGAAGCACTTGAATCTATTACCCAGAAAGGTCTAGTGTTACCTGGAACAGAAGCATGACATGTGGTAGCTCTTCTACCTGTATGAGCAAGGGCTGAAGTAGGATGAGCAGGTGTGGTAGCTAAAGACTGAGATGTAGATCTAGAAATACCAGCTTCGTTCTCTAGCTGTGTCAGTGCAGCCTGGACAGCTGCTAAAGCATCCAAGGATGTGGTCCTTGTGCTGGAAGAAGATGCACTGTCAGTAGTAGTTGCTACATTAGCACTCCCCTTCTTGTTTCTAAGTTTAGCTGGCATTAGGTGAGGATGCAACTTCCAACAGGTGTCCTTACTGTGTGTGGGCTTCTTGCAATGATCACAAAAAATATCTCTTTTGTCTTCCTTCTAAATTTCCCTTTCCCTAGTGAGAAGTTGCTGCCTTATAATATCAAATTCTGAGTTTAGACCGGCTAAGAACTCAAAAACTCTATTTGTTTCAATCAGTTTTCCATATGTTGCTGCATCCCTCTAGCTTTCCCATTCAATAGTTTCCAAGTGATCAATTTCATGCCAAAGGGATTTCAGAGTTGCAAAATACATTGAAATTGGCTTCTCCCCTTGCTTGAGGTTATTCACTTCACACTTCAGCTCATAAGCCCTAGCAACATTGAGTGGTGGGGAATAAGTCTCCTTCATATTTTCCCAAATCTCCTTGGCTGTTTTTTACCCAGAGAGTTTCGGCTGATATGGGGCTGCATAGAATTACATAGCCAAGTCATTACTAAGTAATTCTCTTGAACCCATTTTGGATGTGATTTATCTTCCTCTGCTGGCTCTTTGTATCCCCAGTCACAACCTAATTTACCTCTTCCTCCAATAGTCATCATTGCTGATTGGGCCAACTCCAAGTAATTGGTTCCATCAAATCTAACAATGGTAATCTGAAAAGAGTTTTCAGTCATGTTACCAGTCCCAAGAAGTCCTTCCCCTTGTGTTTTTAACTCACTTCCAAACTTCTCCATTCCAAGAGAGCACTAATAAGCTAAAAAATCCAAGAAGACGACCTAAAAAGGATATATATCTTTTTTCTGCAACACTAAAATTAGAGAAGACAACCCAGAATTTAATCTTAGCAAATAGATCCCTTCCAAGAGAGCAAACACAGTAAAAAAAGTCAACTCCCTAGTAGACAAACCTGGACTATAATCAGTCCAATAATCACAATCAGGTTTTTTAGCCGCACCCTCCAAAAGAAAGGTTCAAGGCAGATCTTTTCCAGCCGCACCCTCCAAGAAAAGCTCTCAGGCCAAAAACAGTTCATAGGGTAAAGAATAAACCCTAGAAAACTCAGTTTTTTTTCTCACAAGAAAAGATCTTAGTCCAAAAATAGTTCATAGGGTTAAAAATAAACCCTAGAAAATTTAGTTTTTTTTTTCAGCCGCACCTTCTAGATAAATCTAACTTATCTCTTACTGCTGCTGGCCTCAATAACTCTGATTCTTGATAAAACTCTGATTGCCACCTTCAATCTTGATTCCTTCAACCTTCTCTGATTCTTCCTGATTACCAAAGGACACTCTCCAATCTTCGGACAGCTGCTAAAGATCTCAGGTAACCTCCAAGAATCAGGCCAAAAAAAGCTACTTTCTAATCTTCCAGCCCTAGGTAATTTTCATGTGGTCGGCTGGGTTAGACTCACATGAGAAGCCCTAGATCGTGCTCTGATACCAACTTGAACAAAAACAAAAAGAATGCTGCAGTGGTTGATGTAATTTAAGAAAAGAAACACAGGTTTGATAGATAAGAAAGAGAGAAAAAAGAAGAGAGAAAGAAAGAAGGGGTTTGGTTGTGTAAATTACTGCCGCCCCATTAGTTGCTATTTATAAACACTAATCTCCTTACAAGGGTAGGAGTTACTCTAATACCCCTACTTAGACTAAAACACAAATTAAAAGAGATAAACAAAAAAGGCCTAGCCGGCCCAATTATAAAAGAAAATAAAAACATAATAAGACAAATAAGTGTGGGGTTGGAACCACAAATACTATTAACTTTCTCTACAGATAGGATCCACCGAACAAACAATGGTTCCCAAGTACTAGTCTCTTTTTTTCTCTGTTTTATCACATTCTTTTGTGGTGGATAGAATCCGCTATATATATATATATATATATATATATATATATATATATAAATTGAAATAAGATTTTGATTTCTAACAGAACTCTAGAGAGAGAGAAAGAAGAAAGATAAGGATTGAAAGTAGATAAAATTTAAAGGGATAGAAGACAAGAGAAAAAAGTAAGATATGTACCTGAGTATCCTTAACCACTTCAATTAGCAGAACTACAAGTTCCCTCCTCTATTTTCTCTCCTCCTTTTTTTTCTCTCTCTTTTATCTCCTTCTCTTCTCTCTTTTCTCTATCTGCCGCCCCTTTTTCCTCTCCTCTCTTCCTTATATAGAGGAGGCAGTTATGGGTAGGAAGGTTAGAGCAACCTCCCCACTCTCCATACGTGGGGTGGTTGCTTAACTCCCACCATAACCGGAATAATTTAAAATTTAAGTTTATGTGAAGTGGGCAGCTGTCAAATCTGGTCCCTAAAGCCTTATAAATAAATAAATATATATATATATATATATTTACATCATATATATTATATATTTTTAATCCTAAACACGGTGGTACAAGCATCAGCTTGTCAACTAAAAATTGGTGTCAAGCATGAGTTATAGCCTTGGTGAAGAAATCAACCAGCTGAAGTCCAGAAGAGATATATGGAAGAGTAATATTGCCCACAAGGTACTAATCCTTGATAAAGTGGCAATCAACCTTGACGTGTTTGGTGCGTTTATGAAATATTAGTAGATAAGAGGCTACCTTGAATGCATTGACATTGTTTGCACATATTGAAGAATGCATGGACATTCTTCTTCCTTGTTTTCGACTTAATCTCTTCAATTTTTCTTGCAAGTAATATCCACGGCATTATCATGTAGTTTCCCTGAACCCATTGAGCATGTTGAGGATTTGAGGAATCAAGTTCAGCTACCTCCCCTATAATACAATGTTCCTCTTCTAGCAATGCCAGTTCTCATCGATTGGCTCATTCAAAGTGATTGGAACCATCCCGCTTAACTATAATGATAATCCTAGTGTTTTGGGCTTCCTAGTGCCTCCAACAAAGTCCCAAACTCCAATGATTATTTTAACCACTTCCAATAGCTTCTTCCATTTCAAGCACATAAAAAACATTTCCATAGATGGAGGATTACACAAAACACAATCTCCTACTCAGGGTTGCAGGAACATTATACTTCTCAGCATTATCTAACCTTGGCACAATTGGGGCAAAGGCAAAACAAGGATTAATCTTTCTAGGGACTCCAGAACCTTTCCAAATAGAGATTGATCTCTTCTAAGATGAAAAAGAGACTAAGGAAACACCAAACGCCAGTCCTAATAGTTCCTAAATGACCTTAACTCACATCAGGTATGATATCTCCGACATTTTTCTGATTTTTGGACTGCACACTAGGAACACCTTCTAGGCAGCAGTTCGATTTTCTCCAAAAATCTCTAGAAGGCAGCAGACATGAAAGAAAGATGATTAGAACCTCAAACTAGGGGTGCAACTTGGGTGGACTCGGGTTGGTCTTCAGTCAAATTTTTAATGGGCCTAGCCCCAAGGCCTGAGACTGAAGCAGTGTAAAATGCTAACTTGGGCCATCCCGAGTTGCACCTCTACCTCAAACACCCATGTACTCTGTTGATCCATGGGATGGGAGAAATACCAACTTGTGATTTCAGCAACAAATAAATAAATAAATAAATCAACTGGAAAAGGAGAGTGAAAGAGAGGAATGAGGCAACGATAGGAAGAAGAGAAGAATAGAAGAAGAGAGGAAGCACTCAATCATGGATCCTAATGTGAGAACCCACTAACTTTTATATTAAGGCCAATAGTTGATAAGATACAAAGAAAATTCTGCTCTTTATAAGTTGTATAGGATAGATATAAACAAAAATAAAAGAAAGAATCAGGGCCATGACCCAAGCAAAACAAGCTACATCCCAACAGAATAAAAAAGCCTAACAAGAAATAGAAGATAATGATATCAATTTCCCAACATCTATGACAGGGTGGACTTGTCTGTCTTGGAAGAGATACTATTGGATGTAGTTTTGTGATAGATGGAAAAGGTGGTGGGTGCAGACAGACATGTATTACTGAGTAACATTTGATATGAAATATGTTAATAGTCTTGCAATATTAACTTTCGTTTATGTCAAGGTAGGAAATAAAAAAGAAATGTCATAAATATGTGTCTTCAAGAACCCATGGAGTGTCGAACTCTGACATGTGTTCAACACAGATATGTTGATTCTATGAGGGAGTTCATGCAACACTGCTCTCACCTTGGTGCAATATAACCTACAGATTACTGATCTCATCCCTACTACCACATGGATCACAAATGCATAATCAAGTCCATGACAATATTAGAGTAAAATGTTCCATACAACATTGTTCTGTTCCTCTTGGCAACAAGCAAAGATGGAAATTTTGATAAGTACCATCAATGTTTCTTTCGAAAACTACCTCTAAAACATCCTGCAATGCTTATGATATACACAATAGTGCTCAACAAATTCTTGCAAGAACTATAGCTTTTAAGCCAGATTTTCTGAGTAAGATTTTCCTATAAACCTCGTAATAAAATTCACAAGAGATGAAACATAAAAACTAACATTAATATTTTGGAATAAATTTACCACCAATCTAAATAACCAGAATGAATTCAGGAAACATGTATGGCTTTACAAAATACCATGTCCACTAAAAATGAGCAAAGGAATTTAAGTAAAGAAAAGGGGAAAAAGATAGTTCATACATACCTTCACAACCATGATCAAAGTCAAGTAAGGAAGACTGAGTACAGGTACGAACAGATGTGGCAAATCCTTCTCCTCTATTTATTAATCCTTCCAATCTGTTCTTGAAATTATCAAGGGACAGAGAACGCAGATGTCCTAGCATTGTTTGGTAAGCAGGATTCATTAACTGTGATATTATAAGAGAAATCTCATTAGATAAAGTTCCAACATACACAGGAAATAAAAGAAACATAATGAATAAACAAAGCTTCAGTTTTAGGGAATTAATCTGAAGAGTCAGAAGGAAACAATTTTGGTATTATAACTTCAACAGTACATTTGTACCTTCTCAGATATAAAATATATACAACCAATGCCTTTCTATTAATAATGTTTATCATCAGAAAAGTCCAGAGTCTTCAAGAAGCCTTAGTCTGGAATAAGTCCAATTTAACAATAATTAAACATTTACTTATGAGAAAAAGCACTTGACACAATCAAGCTATGCTAAATAGAGGAAGTTTGGTACAACTTGCTTCTATCAACACCACTCCTATCCAAACTTTCAGCCAATGAAATGGCCATTAGGGATGCTCACAAAAAACTGAAAAACTGAACTGAAAAATCTGGTTAATTGAACCGATCAGTTAGGTATTTTTAAAAAACTGAAGGTACTGGTTTGGTTTTGGTTAATCAATATGAAAAACTGGCGGTTAACCGAACTGATGGTATATATATGCATTATATATAAATATCTATATATTTATAATATTATATTATAGATTTGTTGTATTTATATTATATATTTATATATTTATTTATAATATATTTATAAATATAAAAAACCAAAAACCAAAGAAGTGAACAGGTCAACAGGTTAACCGATTGATAGGGTTCGATTTCAAACATGTGCCAATGGTTCAGTTAACCAAACCATGATCACCCCTAGACAACATTGCAATCCATCTGAGCAAGGTGTTTTCTATGGACACCAAGGCTGTAGGCTGTAGCCTAGTAAATCAGTAATGTGATGACAACAGAGACCAAGGATATGCCAAGCATCCACTTGACAATCACCTAAGAATCACCCTCAACTTCAAGTTTTTCAGATCTTAAATGGAATAGGAGCCTGAGGCCAATGAGAGATCTAGGTCTCTGCTCAAGAACAGTTTCCATTCCCTATAGGGCCCAAATATACCTTCAGCCTTGATCTTGAAATGCTCCATCAATCCCAAAAAGCCGTAGGTCCTCAAGTGAGCAATGATCAAATTAAAGCTTAATATGATTAAGCCTAAAAGATCCTTGAGAATGTAGGTGTAGTTTAGGTATCACAATAATTTCATAAACAGGGGGTAATTTTGCAATTTTCTCAGTTATAAAAAAGCTATATAAAGAGGCCTATCTAAATGGGAGCGATGCCCAGTATCACATCTGCTCCGCTGAATTGTTGTTAGTTCGTGAGAAAGTGAAGAGACAAGAACAAAGTCAATAGTCCAGATCTGTTAGGGTTGACCACTCTAATCGAACCAACCCAAAAAGAGAGTATTTATATTAAAGAAATATGAATGGACAAGTTTGTCCTTACAAAAGAATTAAAGAAGCTGTACACTAATGTACATGCCTACTAAAGTACAAGAAAGATACAATTACATAACTACCCTCCATCTTCTCTACACTTCCCCTCAAATTGATGTTGGGGGATAAGCATCAGTTTGTCCATAAGAAAATTATGTCAGGCTTTGGTGAAGAGGTCTGTAGGCTGTAGGCCCAAGGAGATATGTGGGAGAGAGATGCCCGTAAGGAGAAGATCATGAATGAAGTGGAAATCCACCTCAATATGTTTAGTGTGCTCATGAAATACTGGGTTGGATGCAATCTTGATCGCACTCATGTTGTCTGCAAATAGGGGGATGGCAAATGAGTGATCAATGTCCAAGTCATGAAGTAGAGCCTTGAACCAGACTATTTCACTGCACACTGAGGGCACTGCTCTATACTATGCTTCTGTAGATGACTTGGAAACGGTTTGTTATTTCTTGCATTTCCAAGAAATCAAAGGATCACTAAGAAATATACACCAGCCAGTGGTGGAACAACGAGTATCAGGACAAGTTGCCCAATCTGGCATCTACATAAGCTCAAAGCTGGGTGGATGATGAAGATGAGAAAAACAAGCCATGAGATAGAGTAGTGCCCTTAACATAATGGATGGTTCAAAGAACTGTAGAGTAGTAGGGTTGATGTGGAGAATATACAAATTGACTCACAAACTGGATTGCATAGGAAATGTCCGATCTAGTCATAGTTAGGTAGATAAGATTACCTACAAGCTGCTGATATAAAGTAGCATCAGGGAGAAGATCACCCTCATCCTTGCTTAGCTTAAGGTTAAGCTCCAGAGGTGTATCCATTTGTTTAGAATCAGCCAAGCGAGCAAGTGTCACCAAATTAGAGGCATATTCTTGTTGATTGACAAAATAATCTTGAGGACATCGTTGTATTCAAGCCCAAGAAAGAAAGGTGACAGGCCCAAGATCCTTCATTTTGAAGGAGTTGCTGAGAAGGAGCTTTAAATTGTTAATACCATTCACATCATCTCCGGTGATAAGTTATCATCAACATATACCAAGAGAAAAGTCAACCCCTATGCTCGCTTGAGAATGAAAAGAGAGTAATCTGAAGCAATTTGATGAAAAGCCAACCTCCAATACCATTGTATGGAAGCAGTTAAACCAAGCTCGTGGAGCTTGTTTAAAACCATATAAAGATTTCTTTAGTTTACACACCATAAGGGGATCGTCATAATAGCTGGGAGGTGGTTTCATGTAAACTATTTCTTATAAATGCCCATGGAGAAAGGCATTCTTGACATCCATCTAATGAACTGTCCATTGTCTAAGAGCTGTAATGGCCGAGAGTAAATGGACTATTGTCATTTTAGTCAATGGAGCAAAGGTCTCATCATAGTCAATTCCCTATTCTTGCTTGTATCCTTGAGCAACCAACTGGGCCTTATATCTGTCGAGAGTGTCGTTTGATTTAAGTTTAACTATGTAAATTGATCGGCTACCAATGATGGAGGCATCTAGGGGAGGAGTGACAAGCTCCTAAGTATCATTTTCTAATAAAGCCTGAACCTCTGAGTCTATAGCATCTCTCCAATGCTTAACTGCTATAGCCTGGTTACAAGACTTAGGAAAATCTGTGGACGACAGAACAATTGAGAAGGAGCTATGGCTAGAAAAGAAGCCATAGTGGTCCGGTGGACGAGAAACATGAGATGACCAACGCAAAGGAACAAATGAAGGCAAATCAATAGGATAGGAATAGGAACTTAAAATAGTGATGGATGGAGAGGAATGACCAGTCACTAGTGCTGGAGGTGGAGGCATAGGCAATGGGTGAGCTAGATGCTTCCTAAAATAAACCTGAGGTGGCAGAGATGTGGGAGGAGGATCACCTACAGAGCCAAAATATTGCAAAACAAAAAAGGATGGTGCAGACAATTTACTAATATGTTCAAAGAATGAAAGGTTCTCAAGAAAAATGGCATTACAAGAAATGCGCAGTCTTCAGATTTTGGGATCACAATAGAAAAATCCTCTGTGTTCCATACTATATCCCATGAAGGTGCACATAGCTGATTGAATTGTTAGCTTAGTGCATTTATGAGGAAATGGACAAAACAGACAACCAAAGACACAAAACATGGACAGATTAGGTGGATGATGAAACAAGGATTGATGGGGAGAAGGATTTTCAAGGATAGTAGTAGGAAGAATGTTGATGAGATGAACAACAATGCAGGTTGCCTCCACCTAGAAGGTAATGGGTACATGGGGAGTCTTGTAACAAGGATCTCACCATACTAGCAATGTGATGATTCTTGCACTCAGATACCCCATTCTGTTGAGGTGTACCTAGGCAAGATCTCTGGGACTGAATACCATGTTGTTTGAGGTAGGTATGAAACTCACCATTCTCATCATCAAAGTACTCTTCCCCTAAATCTGACCTCAAAATGTTTACAATGCTTTTAAATTGGGTCATAATCATAGCATGAAAGTTCTTAAAAAAGGGAAAGACCCCTTTGATTTCTTTTGAATGAAGTAAACCCATGTATACCGAATACAATCATCAATAAACAATACAAAATATTTATAACCCAAACGTGAAATAACTGGAGACGCCCACACATCACCGTGAATAAGGTAAAAAGGTGTACAAGCATGTTCGGTAGAAGATGGAAAAGGCAAAACATGGCTTTTACTATAACAACAAGTTAAACAAGATTTCTCAAGGGTTTTGCAGATTTCTGGTTTACCCAGTTTTTTTTATCGCCCTCCTCTCTAGGATTTTGCAGATTTCTCAAAAACCACTGGGAGATTAAGGGAAAGGTTGAAAAAGCGTAGTCGTTTTTCTCTGTAGGAGGCCTTCATGCCTCTGGTTTGTGGTGCAGTGGCTGTTTGTGGTGATTGGTAGGAAGCTCTCTATTCGATGGTATGAAGAGAGCAGGTTCGGGTGAACAGTGTTCAGCTGAGTACAAGTTGGTTCCGCAAAGTGCAGTGTAAGTGTTTGGTTTAATGGCTGAGTGATTTCAGCCCTTGTATTTTGTGTGTGAATGGTTCTGCAGTGTGCAGTATAGGTGTTTGATTTAATGACTAAGCGATTTCAACTCTTGTATTTGGGGTGTGAGTGGTTCTGCAGTGTGCAGTACAGGTGTTTGATTTAATGACTGAGTGATTTCAGCTTTTGTATTTGATGTGTAATGTGTATTTGAAGAAGTTGGTGGTGTTGAAAGTGAGATAAGTTTTGTGAAAGTGTGTGAGGTTGTGCTGAATATTTGAAGGTGAATACTCTACATATAGCAGTAATTTCTTTGTGAGGTAAGGTGAATTAGTTAAGATGGCATCGATTGGAGATGGGAATGACAATAAAACAGGTGTTATGATTTCTCCAGATTACCTAAATGTTTAAATGACATTTATTAAGTTGAATGGTGAGAATTATGTGCCATGGGCAAAATCTGTGTAGGTGTTTTCAAAAGCCAAGAAAAAAGTAAAATATGTGAGAGAGGATAAACCCTCCTCTGATTCTCTAGGGTTTAGTGACTAGGAACAGGAAGATGCACAAATAATGACATGGCTGTGGAATAGCATGGAACCAAAAATTAGCATGAACTTTATGTTCCTAGATACAACTAAAGAAATATGGGATCATACTAACAAACTGTATTCTGGGAAAGACAATCCAATTAGGGTGTACCAGTTGTACCAAGAGTACTTTAATCTGAAGCAAGGTAGTCAAAACTTGGAGGAATACTAGGCAAGTCTGAGGAATATCCGAAATGAGCTCAATGTGTATCATCCTCTAACACAGGATGTATAGATTCAACAACAACAACGTGAGCAACTTGATGTGACAAGGTCCTTGGAAGTGTTTGTTTTTTTCAAAACTTGGTGCTTGGTTTAGACAAGTTAGATGCATGAGCTACTAAGTGTATCTTCCTTGGCTACTCAAGGACTCAGAAAGGGTATAAGTACTATAACCCTAACATCCATAAGTCATTTGTGTGCTCCAATGTCACCTTCTTCGAATCGGTTCCTTTTTTTCTCGAATACTACGGTTTCTTCTCCTTCCCCCGTAGTTCCTCTTCCCGTCCCTGTTGCAGATCTCCTTCCCGTGGTTCCCATTCTAATTGTAGATTCACCTCCCATGCCAATTACTACTAAGAGGCCACCAATCAGACAAGTGTATACTCACAGAAGAGCACCGGCCCTTTCTCCATTTCAGCCCTTGTCGATAGATCCTGTAATTGCTTCTTCTCCCTTGGACCTTGATCTTCATATTGCCCTATGGAAAAGTAAACACACTTGTACTTCTCATCCTATTTCACACTATGTTTCAGCTACTCACCTTTTTGCTTCTCATCGCAACTTTATATCATTGCTATCATCTGTTTCCATTCCCAAGACTGTCCAGGAAGCCCTTACCTCCCCAGGGTGGCGGCAAGCCATGAAAGAGGAACTATCTGCTCTACAACACAATCACATGTGGGAACTCACTGCTCTTCCTCCTAGTAAGCATGTTGTTGGGTGTAAGTGGGTCTACACAATGAAGTATCTTCCAGATGGCAGTGTGGAGCGATTGAAGGCCAGGTTAGTGGCCAAGGGCTATTATCAACTGTATGGCGTAGAGTATATGGAGACATTTTCTCCTGTGGAAAAAATTGGTTCAGTTCGGGTGTTGATTTCATTAGCTGCTATGTATGATTGGCCCCTTGTGCAACTTGACATCAAAAATGCTTTCTTACATGGTGATCTCATGGAGGAAGTGCATATGGAGCAACCGCCAGGGTTTGTTGCTCAGGGGGAGGATGATAATGTTTGTAGACTCAAAAAGGCAATTTATGGACTGAAACAATCTCCACACGCATGGTTTGGCAGGTTCAATGAAGTAGTGAAAGACTTTGGGATGAAACAGTGTAATGTAGACCATTTTGTGTTCAGCCATGACTCAAAAGATGGGAAAATCTTGCTAGTGGTGTATGTGGATGATATTGTCATAACTGGGAGTGACAGTAATGGGATTGACAGGTTGAAGAAATTCCTACAGGACCACTTCAATACGAAGGATTTGGGTAAGCTGAAGTACTTCCTAGGAATAGAAGTTGCAAGGTCAAGGCATGGAATTAACTGATGTCAAAGAAAATATGTTCTTGACCTACTTGAAGAAACAGGACTGTTAGGTGCTAAACCAGCAGAGACTCCTATAGAACTTAATGTCAAGTTGAGTGTTTATGCAACATCCTCGGATTCCACATTGGGAAGCAGTGTTGATAGCAGTCTTGTTGGGACATGGAATACAAACATAATAAATAAAGCTAACATTCCAACACTCCCCCTCATGTTGGGACATGGATGTCAATCATGCCCAACTTGTCACACAAATTATTATGCTACACGTGTTGAAGGCCCTTGGTGAAGACGTCTACAAGTTGTTCCTCTGAACTAACATAAGGAGTGCACACTTTTCCGCTCACAAGTTTTTCTTTAATAAAATGCTTGTCCACTTCAATATGTTTTGTTCTATCATGGAGGACTAGGTTAGCAACAATGTTGATAGCAGTCTTGTTGTCATAGTAGAGTGACATAGGTTTGTTAACTGCAAAACCCAACTCTCTTAACAAATTTTTTATCCACATCATTTCAGCAACTCCATGAGACATGGCTCTGTATTCTACCTCAACACTGGATCAAGCCACCACACTTTGCTTCTTACTTCTCCAGGTGACTAGGTTTCCTTCCACAAAGGAACAATGCCCGCTGGTAGATTTTCTGTCATCGATTGCCCCTGCCCAATCAGCATCTATATACACCTCCACTTTCAAATGCCCATGTTTTTGGAAAAGCAAACCAGCTCCTAGGAAATTCTTGAGGTATCTAAGGATTCTTTCTGCAACTTCAAAGTGAGTTGTCTTAAGATTATGCATGAACTAAATAAGAACACCCATTGCATAGGCAATATCAGATCTGGTCATAGACAAATATAAGAATCCCCCTACAAGTCTCTAGAACTCCCCCTAACTGTCTCCTAGCTGATGGTTGGGTTCAATGGGTGAATCAATTGGTTTCACTGCCAACTTGCCTGTATCCTCCAATAGATCTAGTACATATTTTCTTTGGGAAATAAAGATGCCCCTTTTTAAGCGAGCAACTTCAATTCCAAGAAAATAACGTAAGGGGCCCAGATCGTTCACCTCAAATTGAGTGGCTAGGAATTTCTTCAGCTTTTGTATTTCAGTCCTCCAGTCACCTATGATTACTATGTCATCAACATAGACAATTAAAGCTACAATTTTCCCTTCACCTTTTTTCACAAATAAAGTATGATCTGACTAGCATTGTTTGAATCCCATCTTTTGCAGTGCTAAATGAAATCTACTAAACCAGGCCCGAGGTGATAGCTTCAACCCATATAAAGACTTTTTTAACTTGCACACCTTCTGCTCACTACCTTTGGCACAAAAACCTAGAGGTTGAGTAATGTAGACCTCTTCCTCTAGGTCACCATTCAAGAATGCATTCTTGATATCCAACTGATGAAGTTCCTAATCAAGGTTAGCTGACAGTGAGAGGAGGATTTTGATTGAATTCAACTTAGCTATTAGAGCAAAGGTCTCTGCATAGTCTACTCCATACACTTGTGTAAACCCTTCGGCCACCAATCTAGCTTTGTATCTTTCTACTGAATCATCAACTCTATGCTTTACTATGAATACCCACTTGCAACCCACTGGTTCCTTCCCTCCAGGAAGATCCACTAACTCCTAGGTGCCATTTTTGTGTAAGACATTAATTTCTTCTTTCATTGCATCTGCCCATTTAGGTTTTGATAAAGCTTTTGCCACATTCTTAGGAACAGAGACACTGTCAATAGAGGAAAGGAATGCACTAAAATATGATCATAGGACACAAAGTGAGAGATAGGATGATTAGTAGTAAAGACATAACACCCTTTCTCTTAGCAATAGGAACAACAAGATCAATAACAACAGGAGGATCAATGTTAAGAGATTCAGGCATATCAATGCGAACAAGTATACCTGGCTGATGAGGAGCATCTACCTCAGTGTTTTAAAAGCGTAAGGCGCAAGGGCCATTTTGCGCTTGAGGTGAGTAGAAGTTCAGGACTGTTATCAGTCTTGAACCCCAATGGATTTCAGGTTCGAAAATAAGAAGGTGAAGAGAAAAAGGAGGAAGAGGGAAGAGTAGTAGAACACAAGAGTTGAAAAGGAGGAGCAGAAGCTTCATGTTCTACTGCCGCCACTTTAATTAATATTTATAGGTTATGCTCATTACATGGAAAGGACAGATCTGCCCTTAGTCTTTACATAACAAATAGAGCAAAAATAAGACTGAAATAAATAACAAATAAAACAACTAAATGACCAATAGCTAACCCTAGGCAGACTAGAACACCTTCTACCCTACGAACACAGTGGGACCGTAGCTGTGGGGCCCACATCAGTGTTCTCTACACTCCCCCTCAAGTTGGGAATAAATGTTTATCATTCCAAACTTGGATAGATCTACCTCTAGCTTCTTCCGTGGTACAGCTTTGGTGAGGATATCTGCCAGCTGCATGTTGGATGTGATGTATGGGAGACACTTCTTGTGATGAGACCCTCTCTCGTACAAAGTGTCGATCAACTTCAATATGTTTAGTCTTGTCATGCTGCACTGTGTTGTGTGCTATACTAATAACCGCTTGATTATCACAATACAGCATCAGGGGCTTCTCATACTCAATACCCAACTCCTCAAGTAGTGATCTCAGCCAAAAAATTTCAGCCACTCCGTTAGCCATTGACCTGTACTCAGCTTCAGCACTAGATCTGGAGACAACACTCTGTTTCTTACTCCTCCAAAAGACTAGGTTACCTCCCACAAGAGGACAATATCCAGAGGTAGACCTCTTGTTATCAACACTCCCAGCCCAATCGGCATCCGTATAGACTTCCACCTTCATGTGGCCATTGTTCTTGAATAGTATACCTCTACCCGGGCATCTCTTTAAGTATGCTAGTATTCTTTCTACTGCTAGAAGGTGCGTGGTTCTAGGAGAATGCATGTACTAACTGACAACACTAACTGCATAATTGATATCTGGCCGAGTGAGGCATAGATATAGGAGCTTTCCCACTAACCGTTGGAACATAACTTTGTCTTCAAGCAGCTCCCCACTCTCTGCACTAATCCTGTGGTTTTGTTCAATGGGTGTATCTGCAGGTTTGACACCCAGAACCTCAATACCCAAAAAAATATCGTAGTGTACCCAGATCTTTCACCTCAAACTCTTGATGAAGGAGCTGTTTGAGGGACTCAATCTCATGGCTGCCATTTCCTGTCACCACAATATCATCAACATATACTGCAAGTAGTGTCAGTGAGGACTTCACCCTCTTGATGAACAGTGTATGATCTGAGTGGGCCTGTACATAACCGAACTTCCCAAGGGCTAGTCTGAATCTGTCGAACCAAGCTCTAGGTGACTGCTTCAAACCATACAATGCCTTATTGAGCCGACAGACCTTCTTTCCTGCCTCTGTGTCATAGAACCCAGGAGGCAACTGCATGTAAACCTCTTCCTGCAAGTCTCCATTCAGGAAGGCATTTTTAACATCCATTTGGTACAAAGGCCAAGTGTAGTTTGCTGCAAGAGATAATAGAACCCGAATGGTGGTCATCTTGGCTACCGGGGCAAATGTCTCCAAGTAATCTATACCATAAGTCTGAATGAATCCTTTTGCAACTAGCCGAGCTTTGTATCTCTCAATGGAACCATCCGCATTGAGCTTCACAGTAAATACCCATCTGCATCCAACTGGTTTCTTTCCTTTGGGCAAGTCAACTAGCTCCCAGGTATTATTTTTCAACAGGGCATCCATTTCAACTTGCATTGCACCTCTCCACTCCGAGACTGATAGGGCTTCTTGCACTGTTCTTGGAATAGGGACATTAGCAACGGAAGTGAGATAGGACCTGTAGGAGGGAGATAGGCGATCATAGGACAAAAACTGGGAGATGCAGTGGGCTGTAGATGTGGTGCAATGCTGTTTTCCTTTACGGATGGCAATAGGAAGGTCAAGGTCATCTGCAGGGGGTGAGAGAGCAACAATGGACGGAGTCTCTGTGGGCCCTGGGACTGTAATATCTGGACTTGGAGCCGTAGAAGAGGTTGGAGCTGGCCAGGACTGCTGATGACCGGGATCAACCTGCCTGCATCGCCTGTGATAGACTCTCAACTCCCGATCCCCTTGACCACCTTCGCTACTGCAGCCCTCATCACCCACTAGAATAGGTAAGGGAACAGCCCCAAAAGTATTAACCCTGCCCTCACTGCACTCCCCTGAAGAAAATGACCCAAATCTCCATGCTCACTACTAATATTAACCCTGCCCTCACTACACTCCCCCTGAAGAAAAGGACCCAAAACTCCACGCTCACTACTCTCCCCCTGAGGAGAGACCCGAGAATAGTAGGGTGTCTCCTCAAAGAAAGTGAAATCCATTGATACAAACTTCTTCCCTGAGATAGGATCATAGCAACAATAACCCTTTTGAGTTTGTGCATAACCAAGAAAGATGCATTTGGAGGCCTTGGGTTCGAACTTGGAGTCATGGGGACCGAGAAGCTGAAAAAAACAGGTACAACCAAATGTTTTGAGGGGAACAGTGAACAACTCCTCATCTGGGTATAGACGGGAAAAAGGAGATGACATATCAAGAACCCGGGAAGGAACCCGATTAATAAGATATACTGCCGTGAGGAAGCGAATAGGGACATTGGAGGTAAACATAATGCTTCTAGCCACCTCCAAGATGTGCCTATTCTTCCTTTCTGCAACCCCATTCTGTTGAGGTGTATGAGGGCAAGTGCTCTGGTGAATAACCCCATGAGCAAGAAGGTAAGAAGCCAATGGCTAAGCAAAGTATTCCTTTGCATTATCAGATCTAAGAACTTTGATCTTGGCATCAAACTGGGTTAGGATCATTTGGTGAAAGTTTTGGGTCAGGGTGGGAAACTCATCTCGTGAACGCATAAGATAAACCCAAGAAAATCAGGTATGGTCATCAACAAATAATAAAAAATATCTGTACCCACCCATGGAAGGAATGTGATATGGCCCCCAAACATCCGTATGCACAAGATCAAAAAGACGGTTGCTCCTTTTATTACTCAACGAATAAGAGTGTCTACAATGTTTAGCAAACTCACAGCTCTCACATTGCAACTGGGACAACTCAACAGACTCAAACAAATTAGGAAACAAACTCCTTAAGGACCGAAAAGACAAATGACCCAATCGGTTATGCCAAAAAATAACCGAACTCACACTCTAGAAAACAAGTGACTTCTTATCCCTTGACTCTTTTTGACGAGAACTCTCCCCGAGCAGATAGATCTCATTCGTCTCACGGCCAGTCCCAATCACCTTCTTCGTCTTCAAGTCCTGAAAAACACACCGGTTAGGGAAGAAGGTTATTGAGCAGTTCATGTGTTTGGTAGTATCAAGCTTAGGGACATGTAAGACAGAAGACAAGGAGATGGTATCCAATAGCTTGATGTCACCCTTGCAAAAAATGGGGACAAGAGAGCCATCAGCAATAGATACTTTATCCCTACCAGAAGATAAATGATAAGTGGTAAACAATGAAGGCAAGCTAGTCATATGGTCGGATGCACCTGAATCTATTACCCAACAGGGTTCAGTGGTACCTGGAGCTGAGGCATGGCAGGCTGAGGCTCGAGTACCTGAATTTGCGGAAGCATATGTGGCGGGGGCTAATGGTGACTGCGGTGGCTGAGCTGAGTTCCCAACTTCCCCTTCCAACTGTATAAGAGCAGCCCGAAATGCGGCTAAGGTCTCTAAGAATGTACCTCTTGTGCCAGACGAGGGTGCTGAATTAGTATGCACTGCCACATGAACGTTACCCTTCTTGCTTCTTAGCTTTGCCGGGACCAAATAAGGGTGTAGCTTCCAACATGTTTCTTTTGTATGTTTGGGTTTCTTACAATGCCCACATACCACATAACTGCTGTTCCTAATACTGCCTTCTGCCTGATTCTTAAGCTCCATTTCGGTCAAGAACCAGAAGTCTCAAAAATGGGATTACTACAGTCAAAACTAACACTTGGACTATCAACCACAATCACAAAATCAGTATAGAACCAATCTGTACTCACAGTAGATGTACATGAAACAGGTAGAAACTGATCTGAAATCAGTAACCACACACAACAGCCACAGTCCGAACTGTTTTCACCCCCTTAGAAGAGTTCAAAACCCCAAAAGAAAACTGAAAAACAGTTTGAAGAACAATCTGATATGCTGGAGCCGAATTGGGGTTTTAATCAGTCCTAAAAGCAAATTCTCAGCCGTAACTCCAGGCAGTACCATACGGATAAGGCTTGTAGTAGGGTTAATATGAAACCCTAAAACTGATCAATGCTGAGGAGAGAACTATTAGGGTTTGCTGCAGTATTAGATCACAAGGTTCAGTCTAGTACTAGGGTTTGCCGCAGGATTAAGACAAAACCCTAGAGTGGTTCGGCCACCCTTGCTAGATAGGTCCAACCTATCTTCTCTGATAGTACTTCTCTCAGAAAATAAAAAACTTTCAATAGGATGTTGTTCGCTGCCTTCCAATGTTACCCGAACCCTAGCCTTCGCTGATTCTTCCTGATCACCAACTCGCTGCAACTGTGGCAATTCTTCAAACAGTTGCTAATCCTCTGGAAATCTCCAAGAACCAGTCAAAGAACTCTACTTTCTCAGCTTCCAGCCTTAGATGGTTCTCATGTGGTCGGCTGGACTAGACTCACATGAGAAACCCTAGCTCTGATACCAAGTAGAAGTTCAGGACTGTTATCAGTCTTGAACCCTAATGGATTTCAGGTTCGAAAATAAGAAGAAAGGTAAAGAGAAAAAGGAGGAAGAGGGAAGAGAAGTAGAACACAAGAGTTGAAAAGGAGGAGCAGAAGCTTCATGTTCTGCCGCCGCCACTTTAATTAATATTTATAGGTTATGCTCATTACATGGAAAGGACAGATCTGCCCTTAGTCTTTACATAACAAATAGAGCAAAAATAAGACCGAAATAAATAACAACTGAAACAACTAAATGACCAATAGCTAACCCTAGGCAGACTAGAACACCTTCTGCCCTACGAACACAGTGGGACCGTAGCTGTGGGGCCCATATCAGTGTTCTCTACAAGGTGCAAGGCGAGGCATTCGCCTTTTTGAGGCAAGGTGCGCAATTTAAAAAAATGCAAAAATTTCAAAAGAAATTCAAAAAATTCAAAAAAAAACCAAAAAATTATAAAACATAATATTAATAAAAATATTAACTTAAGTTTTAAAATAAACGTTTCAAAAAACCTATTATCTAAAATTAAAATACATAAATTTAATATGTAAAGCATATTCAAATGAGAATTTAAAAATGAAATCAAACATATAAAACATTTTCAAGCATATAAAACCCACAATCTCTTTTTTTTCTCAATTGCATCAAATAGCTAATGTGATATATTACATTCCTAATTCTATGAGCTGCCTTTGTGCCACACCCCTCGAGGCAAGCCCAAACAAGTCCATGTTAGGGTCTTAAATTCTTAGATTTCACACAAAATAGTAATTTTATAGTTTAAATTGCTTTTAAGAAGATATTTTATTAAGATGAATGAATGGACAACATTACCAAATAAGGCGCACCAGGCGTGCACCTTTTGAATGGGCTGCATCCAGGACCTGGGTGAGGCGTCTACCCTAAAATGCGACTCGCCTGAGCGCTTAAGTTCGCCTTTTAAATCACTGATCTACCTCTGGACAGTCTGATGATATTAGTTGCATAGTTTCAGGTTCCACGGCTCTTGAACTTTGCTGGCTCTTATGGCAGCAAAAAAAGAGCCAAAATGGAGAAGGGTCGGGAAAATATGGAGTGAAGGATGACCCTGTTAGTAAACCCTAGCAAATTCTAGGTTGAAGTAGAGAAGAAGAAAGAAAAGAGAAAGAAGAAGAAGAAGAAGAAGAAAGAAAGGTTCGGTCAGACTAGAAGAGAGTCACTCTCTCTCCCCTAGCTGACCCACTTGTATTTATTCAAAAACATAGAGTTACAGGAAAGACCATTTTGTCCCTCATAGAAGATGGGACACATAACTTAAACTCAGATACAATAGACCTTTCACTCCCCAGTAGATAATCCAAAATGACCAAAATACCCCTGACTCGAGCATTCTAACACTCCCCCTCAAGCTGGAGAGTATATATCATATAGTCCCAGCTTGTTAAAAATGTAATCTATTCTTCCCCGAGACAATCCCTTTGTGAGAAGATTTGCCCACTGATTTCCTGAGCTCACATGAGATGTGGTTATCACCCCACTTCTTACTTTATCTCTTACAAAGTGACAATCAACATCAATATGCTTAGTTCTCTCATGAAAGATGGGATTGGAAGATGTTGTCAGTTGTTTATGTTTATGTATTCAGGTTTAGTACCATAAGGGTACTGATGTAAGTTCTTCAGCCATACTAGCTCACATGTGGTATGGGCCATAGCCCTGTACTCTGCTTCTGCACTACTTCTTGCCACCATTGTTTGTTTCTTGCTCTTCCAAGTTACAAGATTGCCACCGAGGAAGGTACAATACCCTGTAGTTGATCTCCTATCTGATATAGAACCAGCCCAGTTAGCATCTGTGTACCCTACTATCTCAAGAGTTCCTCCACTTTGGTATAACAAACCACGACCTGGAGCACCTTTTAGGTACCTAACAATTCTCAGAACAGCTTCCCAGTGAGGAACCTGAGGATGTTGCATAAAATGGCACACCACACTCACAGCAAATGATATATCTGGTCGGGTAATGGTCAAATAGTTCAAGTTGCCCACCAACCTTATGAATCTTTTACGATCATCAAACTCTTCACCCGCATCAACACTCAGCTTGGCATTGAGTTCCATAGGAGTCTCTGTTGGTTTAGCACCTAACAACCCTGTTTCTTCAAGTAGATCAAGAACATATTTTCTCTGAAATAGGTTGATCCCATGTTTTGACCTCACAACCACTATTCCCAGGAAATATTTCAGCTTCCCCAGATCTTTCGTATTGAAGTGATCTTGTAAGAATTTCTTCAACCTGTTGATTCCATTGCTATCACTCCCAGTCATGACAATATCATCCACGTACACGACTAGCAAGATTTTCCCATCCTTTGAGTTATAGCTGAACACAGAATGATCAACCTGACATTGTTTCATCCCAAAGGCTTTCATCACTTCATTGAACCTACCAAACCAAGCACGTGGAGATTGTTTCAATCCATAAATTGCCTTTTTGAGCCTACACACCTTGCCAGACTCCCCCTGAGCAACAAACCCTGGTGGTTGCTCCATATACACCTCCTCAACTAGATAACCATGCAGGAAGGCATTTTTTATATAAAGTTGTACAAGAGGCCAATCATACATAGTAGCTAATGAAATCAGCACCCAAACTGAACCAATCTTAGCCATAGGAGAAAATGTCTCCATATAGTCCACACCATACATCTGAGAATAACCCTTGGCCACCAACCTCGCTTTCAATCGCTCCACACTGCCATCAAGAAGATACTTCACTGTGTAAACCCATTTACACCCAACTGTGTGCTTACCGGAAAGGAGAGCGGTGAGTTCCGATGTGCGATTATGTTGTAGAGTAGAGAGTTCTTCTACCATGGCTTGCTGCCACCCTGGGGAGGCAAGAGCTTCTTGGACAGCCTTGGGAACGGGAACAGATGAGAGTAATGATATAAATTTGCAATGAGAAGCAGAAAGGGGAGCAGTAGAAACACAGTGTGAAATGGGGTGAGAAGTACAAGTACGTTTACCTTTTCGTAGAGCAATAGGAAGATTACGATCTGAAGGAGAAGGAGCAGTAGCAGGATCTGTCGACAGGGGCTGAAGTGGAGGGGGGCCCGATGCACATCTGCGGGTATACACTTGAGTGATTGGTGGCTTCTTAGTAGTAACAAGCATAGGATGTGCATCTGCAGTACTAGAAGGATGTCCACAACAGGTACAGGAAGGGGAACCACAGAGGGAGAGGAAGAGACCCCAACATCTGAGAAGAACGAAACTAACTCAAAGAAGGTGACATCAGAGCACACAAACGATTTATAGGATTTTGGGTTATAACACTTATACCCTTTCTGAGTCCTTGAGTAGCCAAGAAAGATACACTTAGTAGCTCGAGCATCTAGCTTGTCTAACCCAGGCCCCAAGTGTTGAACAAAACAAACACAACCAAAGATTCTTGGGGTAAGAGGAAATGGAGATAAAGTGGGAAACAACACGGAGAAAGGGGATTGACTTCCAAGGATTGATATGGGCATCCGATTGATCAGAAAACAGGATGTGAAAACAGCACCACTCCAAAAATGTTTTGGGGCATTCATATTAATCATCAAGGATCGAGCAGTTTCAAGAAGATGTCGAATTTTTCGTTCAGCTACACCATTCTGTTGTGGGGTGTAGGCACAAGAAGTTTGATGAATGATCCCATGATGTTCTAGGTATTGCTGAAATGGTGAGGAGTTGTATTCTTTGGCATTATCGGAGCAAAGAATTTTAATATGAACACCAAATTGAGTGCGTATTTCAGCATAAAATTTTTGAAAAATAGGGAACAACTCACTACGATCTTTCATAAGATAAATCCATGTCATCCTTGAAAAGTCATCAACAAAGATTACAAAATACTTATACCCATTCTATGACACCACTTTAATTGGACCCCATACATCGGAATGAACTAAAGAGAAAGGACTTGCGACACGACTATCAACTCTTGGACTAAATGAAACTCTATGATGTTTACCCAATTGACATGACTCACAATCTAATGATGAAAGATGACTCAAGGAAGGAACCAGTAACTTCAAGGCCTTGAGAAAAGGATGACCAAGTCTACAGTGCCATTGAAGAGGAGTAAGAGATGACTGAAAAGCTACTGGAGGACCACCACCATCAAGGTAATATAATCCACCTGCTTCATGCCCTCCACCAATCTTCTTCCCCGTCTTAAGATCCTGAAATACACAAGAAAAATGGTAGAAGGTTACAGAACAATTAAGAGACTTGGTTAATCTGCTGAAAGACATAAGGTTAAAAGGAAACTTAGGAACATATAAAACAGATGATAAAGGCAAGGAGGAGAGATTAACATCACCAACACCACAGATAGGAGATGTAGAACCATTAGCAAGTGTAACTGTTTGAGGTGTGGAGGAGTGGGAAAGGGAAGAAAATACATCATGAGTCCCAGACATATGGTCCGAGGCCCTGGAGTCAATGATCCAGTGTGAGTCTTTGGAAGCTAAGTAAGCCATACCTGAATGGGCAAGTGTAGCGGTGTTCTCCTGAGATGTTTGAATGAACTGCTCATATACTTCACGTGGTACACTCACCATTTCCTTCTCAGAAGCACAAGTAGATGTGGAGAGGATTGGGTCAGTTTGCTGACTTTCAGTAATTGTGTCACTACCCTTAGTCCTAGCATGGTTAGCCCAAGTGTTGGGTGCACCACGCAAATCATAGCAGAAATTAATTGTGTGCCCCTCTAAACCACAATGTGTACACTTTCTCTGAGTATTACTCCTTCCTCTTCCCAGACCTCCCCCTGAGTCTCGGCCTCCAATCCGACCACAAGCCCTGCTAAACATGTGACCACCACAGTTGCTTAGGAGTCTACTCCTGACACCACCACTTCTATTTCCACGACCACCCCCTTTAGTCACTACCAAACCAGATCTAACAGAGAGAAGAATGCTCTCCCGACTCAATAGGTGTCCTCTTAAGACGAGCAAAGACTTCTTCAACTGAGAGAAGAGCAGATCCTCCCAATATTTGTGCTCTAACAGGCTCATACTCAGCCTTCAACCCCACAAGAAACCTTGTCACATTAAGCTACTCACGTTGTTGTTGTTGGATCTGAACATCTGATGTTAGAGGATGATACACATTAAGCTCATTACGAATGTTCCTCAAACTTGCATAGTACTCTTCTAAGCTTTTACTCCCTTGCTTCAAATTGAAATACTCTTGGTACAACTGATACACCCTAGTTGTATTGTCTTGTCCAGAGTATAACTTCTTAGCATGATCCTAGATTTCCTTAGCTATATCTAGGAACATGAAGTTCACACTAATCTTTGGTTCCATGCTGTTCCAGAGCATGTCATTATCTGTTTATCTACTTGTTCCCAGTCACTGAACCCATGGGAATCAGAGGGAGGTTTCTCCTCTCTTACATGTTTTACCTTCCTCTTGGCCTTCAAGAACACCTCCATAGATTTTGCCCATGGTACATAATTCTCACCCTTCAACTTGATGGATGTCATTTGAACACTTAGATAGTCTAGAGAAAGCACAACACCTGTTTTGTTATCATCCCCATTTTCAAATGAAGCCATCTTAATTATTTAACCTTCAAATATACAACACAACCTCACACTCTTTCACAAGACTTATCTCACTTATAACACCACCAATTCCAGCTTCTTTAAATACACATTACACACCACACACTAAGGCTGAAATCACTTAGTCCTCACATCAAACACTTGGGCTGCACACTACAGAACTAATTACACACAAGGTATAGGAGATCAGTTTTAAATATTTTGAAACATAGATACACCAATCACCACGACACAACCACCACCAATCTACTGCTGTTGTGAACTTCAGCAGTCGACAACTCTTCTTTCAACATACATACGAAGTAAAATGCAAAGGAACACAACTAAGATGCATATCAGTCACACTGAGCACCACCACAACCAACTTTTGAAACAAAAGGAAACATTCACAGTTCCTTACTTGGGCAAACAACAGTAGTGTTCATACCTGTCCACATTCAGCCCTCTTCGATACTGAATAGAGGGTTTAGTATACCACTCCAACGACCACCACAGCAACAACCGGAGGCATCTTCACCTCCAGGCCCACAAAACGACAGCTCCTTTTCAGCCCCTTATCAAACCTCTACTCAGGTCAGTCGAAAAGGAAGAAGATGACTGTGAAAGTTGGCGGCGAACCCAGAAAGAGAACAGCAGCAAGAAAGAGATGAGGATACGACCTCACAGCTCTGATACCATGTTAGTAAACTCTAGCAGATTCTAGGTTGAAGTAGAGAAGAAGAAAGAAAAGAGAAAGAAGAAGAAGAAGAAAAAGAAGAAGAAGAAGAAGAAGAAGAAAGAAAGGTTTGGCCAGACTAGAAGAGAGTCAAAATCTCTCTCCCCTAGCTGACCCACTTGTATTTATTCAAAAACATAGAGTTACAGGAAGGACCATTTTGTCCCTCATAGAAGATGGGACACATAAACTCAGATACAATAGACCTTTCACTCTCAAGCAGATAATCCAGAATGACCAAAATACCCCTGACTCGAGCATTCTAACAGACCCAAATGGAAATTCCATCGATGAGGATTAAGGGATGAGTGAAGTGCTCTCGAAGGATCATTGACATCCAAGTAGCACAACCCTCCAACTTCACAACTTCCACCAATCACGTTCCCCGTTGTAAGATCTTAAAAAACACAATAGGAAGGAAAGAAAGGAACCGACAAATTAATGATTTAGTGAAATTACTTAAAGATAAGAGACTACAGGGAAACTTTGGAATGTAACAAATGAAGACTAATATCTGAATCAAGGGAAACATTACGAGTATCATTAATGGGAGGAGAAGTGCCATCAGTTAAGGTAACTCTTCGTATAGTGGAGGGTGGAGAGGACTCAAAAAGATCTGAAGATCTAGTCATATGATCTGAAGCTTTAGAATTAAATACCATGGTGGATGGTTAGAAATTTAGAATTGGAAACTAAACAATTTGCACCTGAGTTAGCAAGGGTGACAGTGTACTTAGAAGGCAAGGAAGAAACTTGATGGACCTCTCATATTCATCACAAGTGATGGAGGCCAATTCGTTACTGTTACCAACTCCTATTGCAGGCAACTCATCAGTAAGATCATTAATACTAATGTCATCCTCAGCTACAACATGATTATCCTAGGATGATGGTGGACCATGCAAGTCATAACAGAAAACAACTGCATATCACTTATGACGGTATGACCACAATGCGTTAACTTTCTGATAGTACCATGACCATCACTATTTCTTCCACCACCGTTTCCTTCCGTACTTCCACCACGGCCACCTCTAATCTTGTGGCTAGCACCTCTAACACCTCTACCACTACCACCTCTGGTTGCTATTAAGGCAGACTTCTCTAAAATGATAGGATGATCATTTTGGGGTTGACATGTCCTATGGATATGAGAAAGCACCTCAGAAAGGGAAAGATCACTACTTATCAAAATCTGATCTATTACAGGCTCAAATTTAGACCTCAATCCTAACACGAATCTGGTAACATCTAAATGTTCCCTTTGAGCTTGTTGTACCTTCAAATCAGGGAGAGAGGTTGTTAAACATTCAACTCATTCCATAGACTTTTTAAAGTAGCATAATACTCCACTACACTCTTATCACACTGTGCTAGCATAATACTCCACTACACTCTTATGGGCCTGGGTGTAGGATCTCGTCACGGGTCGGTCCACGGGGAGACCCTCTTGCTTCCCCTTGCGCCTTCCCTTGCGTGCAGACCCTATTGTGGCAACCGAATGGGTGATTTGTCCAAGAGACCACCTGAACTCTTCTCACTCTTCTCTTAACTGGAAAACTGAATGCTTAATAGGGTAAATACAGTGCTATATCAAGAAGCTATGTTATGGACCCGGGTGTAGGATCTCGTCACAGGTCGGTCCACGGGGAGAACCTCTTGCTTCCCCTTGCGCCTTCCCTTGCGCGCAGACCCTATTGTGGCAACCAAATGGGTGATTTGTCCAAGAGACCACCTGAACTCTCCTCACTCTTCTCTTAACTGGAAAACTGAATGCTTTATTCCCAAATCACAGCTCCTTAAATAGGAGATTACAAGAGGATACTCCTTATTCCATTCGACTAAGCTAGGACAGTCCAACTTTAAATCAAACTCCTACTTCTAACAGACTTCTAACAGAACTTAGCTCCTATCTCTAATAGATAAGTAAGAACAGAACTGGTATAAGTAAACTATTGGCGAGCTGGCAAGATAAACTATTGGTGAGCAGATGAGCTGATGTGGCAAGATAAGCTGCTGTGTGGGCCCCCCTCGGTATGTCCTTCCCACGAATGCATCCATAACATCACACCCCTCCTAGGCAACAAGCCTGTCCTCAAGCTCGAGATCTGGATAAGCGTTGTGAAGATCAGACCAGGGAATCCAAGTGGCCTAAGTTGATGGTAGATCGTCCCACTCCACTAGCACTTCTAAGGTCCCCCGATTGACGTGGGACCGGACAAGAGCCCGAGATTGGAGAATGGGTCTGTCGTCCCTGTAAATGGCTTGAGTAAGGAAACATGGAAGGTATCATGGAGTCTGCTGTGGTCTGGTAGCTCGAGTTGATATGCAACCTTCCCGATCCGCCGTAAAATCTTGAAGGGCCCGTAGAATTTGGGGGCCAGTTTAGGGAAAGCTCTGCGCCTGAGGGAGTGCTGTCAATAGGGTTGGAGCTTCAGCCATACGAACTGTCCGGGTTCAAAGGTTACTTCCCTGTGGTGCTAATCGTAGGCGTTCTTCATGCGTACCTGAGCCTGCTATAAGTGTAGGGAGACTTCGGCGAGGAGGGCATCGCGGTCCTACAAGCCTCGATCCACTTCTTCCAACCATGTTGAACCTGGTTCGTAAGACAATAGACGAGGAGGGTCCCGACCATAAACAACCCAGAAGGGAGTCATGCCAAGAGAGGAGTGATAAGATGTGTTGTAACAGTATTCGGCCCACGGAAGGTACTCCACCCAACGCCGTGGCTGGTCTCCCACAAAACAATGGAGATACATCTCTATTGTTCGGTTTACCACCTCTGTTTTGCCGTCAATCTGCGGATGGTAGGCGGAGGAGAAGGCTAGGGTTGTTCCCTGTAGTCGAAATAGCTCCTTCCAGAAGGCGCTAGTAAAAACCGGGTCCCTATCACTGACGATGGATTCGGATAGCCCATGCAATCAGAAAATATGGGTGAAGAAGGCGTGGGCAACTGACACTGCGCTATATGGGTGAGATAAGGGAAGGAAATGAGCATACTTGGAAAAACGGTCCACCACCACGAATAAGACCGTTTTCCCACCAACCTTGGGTAGGCCCTTAATGAAATCCATGGAAATATCGGCCCAGATCTGAGTTGGGAGTTAAAGTGGTTGGAGAAGGCCTATTGGGTGCAAGTTTTCCCACTTTTGTTGTTGGCACATAGAGCAACTCTGAATGAAGTCCCGCACTGAAGCCCTCATGCCCTGCTAGTGGAAATTGGCGTGGATGCGGTGCAATGTTTTCTGGACACCTTCATGCATGGAGTTGTGTATGCTGGAGATGACGAAGGGGATTAAGGGACAGTCGGCCGGAAGATATACCCGTCCCTTGTAGAGTTCTAACCCGTTGTGCATGGACCAGTTTGGGTTGGTCGTGCTGGACTGTATATTCTGGACCAAATCATTCCACTCTGGTGATTGTGGCAGTGTGTTCCGGATGTCTTCTAGCAGGGTGGATCAAGGCTGGGAGATCACATGAAGGAGCATATTGTCTTCTTCTGCTCGGCGAGACAAGGCATCTGCTGCACGGTTCAAGGTTCCCTCCTTGTAGTCTACCCGAAAATCGAAACCCAGCAGCTTGCTAATCCAATGCCAGGAGATCGCATGGACAAGGCTCTGATACCAGAATGTTATGGGCCCGGGCGTAGGATCTCGTCACGGGTCGGTCCACGGGGAGAACCTCTAGCTTCCCCTTGCGCCTTCCCTTGCATGTAGACCCTATTGTGGCAACCGAATGGGTGATGTGTCCAAGAGACCACCCGAACTCTCCTCACTCTTCTCTTAACTAGAAAACTAAATGCTTTATTCCCAAATCACAGCTCCTTAAATAGGAGATTACAAGAGGAGACTCCTTATTCCATTCGACTAAGCTAGGACAGTCCAACTTTAAATCAAACTCCTACTTCTAACAGACTTCTAACAGAACTTAGCTCCTATCTCTAATAGATAAGTAAGAACAGAACTGGAATAAGTAAATTATTGGCGAGCTGGCAAGATAAACTATTGGTGAGCAGATGAGCTGACGTGGCAAGATAAGCTGTTGTGTGGGCCCCCCTCACTGCTGCTGCCGGCGGCGGTATGTCCTTCCCACGAATGCATCCATAACAGGCTAAAATGCCCCTTGAGGGCATACATTTCAATAATTTCCTTAGTACCGCATTCATCACCTTCCCCTTCCTAGAACTACCCAATGATCTTACTATTCAACTCATTATCTTCATCTCTTCTCTCTTATACTCTTTTTCTTCCTCACTTCTCCTTATTTTCCTAGTCACCACCCACATCCACCTTCATCCTTTCTACTTCATTCATCTTTCTCTTCCTCTTCTTTCCCTTCCCTACTATCCTATCATAACCTTTAACCTTTTTTGACACTCTACCTTAATTCCGATCTTTTCTACAAAATGGTTCAAATTGTCTTCATCTCTCCTCTCCCCATCCTTTCTTCCTAATTCTGCTTCGTTTTCCCTTCATTACTCTCCATCTGCACTCCATGATTCCTTCCTTTTTCCCCTCTATTTGTCTGTCCTGGGTTTTCTTATGTACCTTATTACTTGAGGTTTTCTTTCTTTCACCCATCTTCTCCTCTCTCCTGAGGTTGCCTCTCTTTGGTATTCTCTTCCTCCTCTACATTGGCGTACTGCACCACTACCCTACTTCTTTCACCTTCTACTTCCTTGTTATGTAATTCTTTACTTTCCCCCAAATCAACTATTGAAATGTATCTTTTTTCCATTTCTACCCCACTTTTTGTTTCATTATTTTCAATCTCCATAACCTTTGATAATACTTTGATGATTGCATTTTCTCAACTATTCCCCCCACTTTTATTCATTTTAATATGTGTCTTCAATCCTCATATTCTCAAATAGGTTACTCAACTACCTCCATACCTCCTCTCTATTATTTCTGTACTCATGATTCATATTTACTTCTTCCCCATTTCTCCATCCACTATTGCCTCTACGCTCATCTACCAAATGACAAGAAGCTGAGCCTTTCTTTTTTTGTGAAAGACACTAAAATAGGGTCAGTATCCAAAAGAAAATTTGCATAAGCCATACCTTGGTTTGAGGCCAGGAAAGGAGCTGAAGTAGAACTAAGACTAACAACCTCCATATGAACCTTAGGGAACTTAACGTTTTCTAGTTTCTGGGGCAATTGTGCAAAGGATATCCTTCTTAGGCTCAATACTGTTCTGCGAATGGTTTCCCTTCTGTCTATCCATAGCTAGTTTTCCTTGCTTAGCATCAATTCTGATTCTTCAACAATGGTACGTAAAGTCTGCATCTGTTCTTGATTTAAAAGTGAATCCTTCTCATCTAGGGTTGAGTTTTGATGATTTTCCAGCTATTTGTAACATTGATTGAGGTTCTGTAATTGTTCAAACAGGGAATGGCTCATCAAATTAACACTTTCTATCCTTCTTCCTGAAAAGTCCTTTCCATATTGAGTGACTCATTGGTCTCCTCTCTCCTGCAATCAACATCGATGCTTCCTATGGAACTCTCATCCAAATCACTATCTTCATCCGTGGATGAGCAGGTATTATTATTATTGTTGTTATAACAATAGTGTTAGAGTGTTAGAATGTTAGAACTAAGTCTCTTTGTATGAGTGTTCGGCTGATACGAGTCTTATTAGCCCATACTTAAGTTATCCTGTAACTGGGCCTGAGTTAATGAGCCTAAGCCTGTTTAATGTTTTTAAGTTAACTGGGTGTCCCATCACTAATCAGGGGCATTCCAGTAAATTCTTGTATCATTGTACTACATTCAAATATAAATAATAGCTGGTCGACTGGGCAGTTCAGTTCGACATTTTCCAGCATACCAGTGGTTTTCTTCTTCACTTCTCTACTTCGAATACAGCATTCAGCTCACAAATAGCAATAACCACTACTAATAATAATATCAGTAATATGTTGATTTTCAATATTTTGATATGAATTTTATACTTACGTGATGAAGGTTATTAGTAATTATTAGTGAAAGATGATTGCCGGTTGCTATGAACCTAGGCAACTGCCCCGGGATTTAGGTTTTCTATTTTAAAAAATCCATAGCCTTGGAGATGCCTATGTTCAAGTAGAAAGCATATAGAAAGTTTCCAACTAAACAAATAAGTGTCATTAACCAACAGGATAAGGATGTAAAGAACAATAATTTCAATCATAAAAGAGTGAACAGACTCACATGTAATGCCTTCGACTCCAACTCTTTTCGTTTTGCATTTCTAACACCTTCGTCAAAGAAAATTGCTTCCGTGTCATACCTGTAGAGAAGGATAGAAAATATTAGCAAGAAAGTAACTTCCAAATCAAACAAATTAAGGAATATTATCTGAATTCAAAGAAAACTAAATCTAAGGAACTTCTGAACTTATATACAAGTAGTTGTTTATATGTACATGATCACTTGAGAAACAATGGAAAACTTGTTCAAAATCAAATTAACACAAATTTTAGGGCCTAATAATAGCACAAATTTTGGCCATCCAAATAACACTGTTCGGGATGTAAACCAAGAATAATAAAATGAAGAAAAAAGCAGGCTTGCAGGCCAAAATGAAAAAGGGTTAAGTAGTCAAAAATAAGTAGAATAGAAAAGGTAGGAAGGTGGGAAGAGAGATTGTCAAAAGTGGTGTGTACTGTTCACATCCACAAATCTTTAAATTTATCTTATTGAAAATTTACAAATATGTCTGTACTTGGGCGCTCCAATACAAAAATATGTAAAAGACAATAATACCCATTCAAATAAAAATTTACAATACTCCCCCTCAAGCGGAGCATAGATTTCTATCATGCTCAGCTTGCCCAAATTACTGTCAAATTTTGACTTTGGAACTCCCCTAGTAAGACGATAAGAAATTTGGTCTTTTGATCTCACAAAAGGTAAGCATATTTCTCCACTATCTATCTATTCTTTGATAAAGTGACTGTCCGCTTCAATGTGTTTTAAGGGTCATGTTGGACAGCATTATGGACAATGTTTATAGATGCTTGGTTGTTACAATAGAGTCTCATAAGTATGAAGTATGAATAGACATCTTTGTTAATAAGGTTTTTAACCATAACAATTTAGATACTCCATGGCCCATTGCTCGATATTTTCCTTTTCACTAGAATGAGCAACAATTTATTGTTTTTTTCTTCTCCAAGATACCACATTGCCCCCTACTAGAGCACAATAGTCAAATGTAGATATCCTATCAACAATAGATCCTACCTAGTTTGCATCTGTGTAAGTTCAGATGCCCATGATTGGAGTATACCATTCCCTTACCAAGACATCCCTTTTGATAGGCAAGAATCTTGTTGATTGCTTGCAATGTGAGAAGACCAATTTCCCAACTTGGACTGAAAGACAGGATATAATTGGCCTAGTTCATCCCTTTTGATTGGAGTATAGCATTCCCTTATGAAGACATAGTCACATAGGATATAATTGGCTTAGCCTAGTCAAGCACAAGTAAAGAAAGAAATCAACCAATCTCTGATGAATCCCTCTGTCTAGAAGAAAATCTCCATCTATAGCACTTAGCTTATGATTGAGGTCAATTGGGGTCTTTGGCTCTCTGCTGGCTTGTACCCCAATTTCCCAACTTCTTGGAGAAAGTCAAGAACATATTTTCTCCATGAAATAAAAATTCCTTTCTTTGATCTTGCAAATTCAATTCAAAGGAAGTATTTAAGATAACCTAGGTCCTTAATCTCAAACTGAAAAGCAAGAAAGGACTTCAATTGGATAATTCATGAAGGGTCATTCAAAATGACAAAATCTCGTCAACATACATTATCAACATAATCACTCAGTTATCAGCCGTCCTTCTGAGTGTGATCATCCTGAGATTGAGAAAATCCAATTTTTAACACTGCCTTTTTGAATCTATCAAATCAAGCTCTAGGTGATTTTTTACTATTAGGAAAGCTCACTCTTGGAGGTAAGTGCATGTATAATTCTTGTTGGAGGTAGGTCCCTATTAAGGAAAGCATTCTTCACATTCATCTAATATCGAGGCCAACAACAGTGGGCAGCAAAGGACATAATCAACTAGATAAAATTCATTTTAGCCACAAGAGAAAATGTCTCATGGTAACGAATGAATGCCATAGGTCTGAGTATACCCTTTGGCCACCAAATGAGCCTTGTATCTCTTTATTGAATCAATCGGCCTTGTGTTTAATAGTGTACACCCACTCGCATCCAACTAGAACCTTATCCTTAGGAAGAGGAACAATTTCCAGAGTCTGGTTCTTTATGAGGGCTTCCATCTTCTAGTTTGTAGCCTCCTTCTATTGAGGTGTACTGCACTGATTCTGCAACATTAAGACAAATGGAAATGGAAGAAATAACATAAATATAGGCACAATAGGATGGCCAGAGAGCACCATAAGATACAATAGTTAGTAATGGGATAGTTGGTGCATCTCCTTTTTCCCTTCTAGATAGTAGAGGGGAAATCAAGGTCAGAATTTAAGGGATTAGGTTTTGTAACAGAGGTACCTACAAGCTTAGAATGAACAAGGATTGCAAGTTCGATATTAGTCCACCGGGTAATCAAATTGTTGAATGTTCAACTTTAGGAGTCACCCTTTTACTTGTCCTAATGAAGAATTGCTACTAAGACCAGGGCCAATTGGAGGAGGAAAAGGATGTGAAGGAATATTACAAATAGGAGAAGAAGATGGACTAGGAGTTACAGGTATAAGAAAAGGAAGACAAGGGAATCTGATCTTCATTGACACATTCCTTTGAAGAGGACGAATGACTGAAAGAAAGAAGAGAACTTAAGAAAGGTGACATCTTTAGATACATTTCTCCTTCTAGAATGAGGATTAAAGCATTTGAATCCCTTCTAGATAGGGGAATAAACCAAGAAAGAAACACTTTATAGACTTACGATCAAACTTATGCCTTGAAGGACTCATATCATGAACAAAATAAATACAACCAAAGACCCCAAGAGTTAAATTAAAAATCGGTTCATCAGGGAAAAAGAGCTGATGAGGGGACTGAAGACTAAGAGTTCTAGATTGAAGCCTATTAATGAGATAAACAATTGTTTCAATAGTATATCCCTAGAAACGAGTGGGAACATGCATCTAGAACAATAACCCTCTAGAAGCTTCTATGACATGTCTGTTCTTCCTCTTAGAAGCTTTAATGAATTACTCCTTTCTTTTCAAGAAAAAACTTTAGATGCTTTTTAAAGTACTATTTCACATTATTCCATCTTATGTAAGCAGTAGTATATGGGCCCCAAACATAGTATGTATCAAGTAAAAAGCAATATTAATTCTTCTATTATTGGCAAAAGATGTGGTTCTACATTACTTTGAAAAGTGACGGACTTCATATTGAGGACTCAAATTTGAAACTGAATAAAAAAAGTTAGGAAACAAAAGTTTTATTGATCCAAAAGAAAAATGGCCGAGGTGAAAGTTCCACATTTTCAAAAGACTTAATTTCGCATTTTGACAGGACTCAATTTGTCACAAAAACCCCTCTTCAGTAGGAATGAAGGTCATCCTCCTCGTGCTCAATGCCCACCTTCAAAAACAGATGGCGGGTGCTGTTCTCAGTTGATCAGAATTCTGATGTAGCTTCAGCAGGAAAAACAAAAAGAAATAACAAAAGAAGAAGAGAGAAGGAAACTAAATTAAGGACCTACTATCCTGGAAAGTCTAAAAAGCCTTTGGGTGGATTTTTTACTTGACATAGGAAACTAAATTAGATATTTAATTTTTACTGAAAACCATGATTTTGTTTTGTGTCCAGTTGTATCAGAAATAAACGCACAAGAATGAAATTAAACCTCCAAAATGTAAAAACCCTCATTATTTGCACATTTAACCAGAGAACTAAAGCTCCAAAATCCATATCTTCCATGAATGTCAACAGATAGAAATAAGACCATTATATAGGTCAAGGAAGACCTATTGAAAAAGAGAGAGGAGGTCGCCCAGCATGGGGACAATCCCTTGGTTACATCAAACACACGAATGGGCCCACCAACGCATGGATGTGGATCCTTCTGAATTAATTAAGTATTTAGAGGAGAGGCTGGCTTTTCTTAGTCATATTAGGGTATATCTAAGTTAACAAAGGAACCAGAAGGATTGCCTCTCCAAGTTCACATAAGAAAATGAATGGTAATATGCGGTTTAGAAGAGTGAAGGTTTTAATGAGGCAGACAGGTTGGTAGATGAAGGGATGGCTACAAAGAAGGATGGTGGGTCAAGAAGGTCCAGCTTGCTGAGGTATGCCAAATGAACAAACTTATCATGTTGATCAGGTATGCCAAAATAGTTGGAAGTAGGATTGAATTGATTGGAGTTGAGACTTATATACATTTTCTTTTTCTCTTAACAATTTTTATTAGCTATCAAAAGAAACTGAGAAGCATAGAACTGATGTGAAAGTAGAAGTAATTGAATTTATGTGACCCAGAACAGAAATTCTCTTACTCTGATAGATATTTTTCTAAAATTGAACTGAGCTTTTTCCCAAAGCCTGGCACTGGCCCAGCCTGAACAGCTGCTTCTAGCTCTATCCATCCCTAAAGAACATCAGCACAAGTGCCTCAGAAAAAATTTTCCAGAGCTCAAGTAGCAGGAAAAGAGTGCATAGATGCTTTCACTACCTCATCTAAAGTCAAATGGCTGAGACTTTCACTGGCAATCTCTTCACATCGAACTGTTGCAACCATTACCTAAAACACAGAATAACATGGTATAATTATGTATAAAAAACATAGAAATTCCCATGTACCAAGTACAAATAAATACCTTATGTGCAGGAAGATCAAGGTCCTTGTTCTCCTTTATAATTTTCCATATTTGCTGTGCACTGAAAGCAAACCCTGAAGCAGGGACAACACCACGTCTGTCCCCAGCAAGCCCTCCTGGAGCAATAGAATGGAAAAAGCGCTGCCGTAACTGTGCAACCTGCATGATAAAGCATCTAAGAATAACATTGCTTTTAATTTCTAATAACATATCTTTATATGTGCTTTTATAAATACTAATGTTGTATCAATGATTATAGATAATTTAAGCCTTGAGTAAAACAGAATGGTGGAACAATGTTGCAAGATACTTTGTTAAAATAACAAAGAACAATAGAATGGAGTGTAGCAGAACAAGAACTCAAAATTTTCATGGATACAGATTAGGCAACCAAGTGTTTCTGGTATTGGAGAAGTAGATAAAAATGATAAGGGAAAATTACATTCTACTTAGTTTATTGGGGTCCATTGGTTTTGGCTTAAATTTTCAAAATGTCATGTGAGTCGAGTTCCTACATCTTTGATCGAAGGTGAAGCTACAGTGGGTCACAGGACAGCGACAGTGACAGAGAACATATGAAAATCTGAAGATGATTGATGTAATCCGAGGTATGAAAGATTCCACATGGAGGAAAATGAAGAAGGCAATGATGGATGGGCTGAATGAAGTTTACTGGATAAGGACTCAGAGGTCGAGTCCTCCAATAATATTGGTAAGGAGGGTGGTTGGGATGAGGAGATGGATGACGATCTTAATATTGATAGGCTCTTCACTGAAGAGAATACGTCAACAAAGTATTTCCATTCTTCAAATCCAGTTACAGAGGCTAGTAATCATGACAAGGCCGAAGTGCAGAAGGATGTTGGGGTGAGGAATCCATGTCTAAATGAAAGAGAATCAGAACCAAACAACCTAACTGGGCAGGAAGTTCATACTGTAGTAGAGGAGGATATCAGAGGCCAAACGGGAAAGCTCCAATTAAGGGAAGGCAACAGAGTAATGGAAGCAGTCGGAATGTTGGTTCAAGTATCGGTGTGCTTCCCAATAACACCAAAGGGGAGGAGGTATGAGTCCCAGCCTTAAGAACTGGACAAGTTAGATGTTCCGTCTAAAACACTGTCTCCAGCCATCCCTCCTACTGGTCCAGGACCTCCGGGTGTGACTGTCATTTCGATTTTGGGTACTGATAGTTGTCCTGTTGTGGTTTATGCTTTTCTAGGTCCTACATTTCCCACGAATCTGCAAGCCATGAATGTAATAGGTAGTGATAACAGTGAAAAAAGGGAAAGGAAGGAAAAGGAAGGGAGAACAGATGAAGGTATTGAAGGTATAAGAAGTGGGTGGTCAATTGAGAACCATTCTGAAAATTTACTGAAAATGGATAGTGCGAAGGAAAACTTATATGAAGCCAGAAAGGATGGGAGTGATGGAAATGGTATGGTGGCAATTAATGGTATTATTAGTGGGGGGGTGAGGGGGGCAAAGAAGACAGGGGATGCAAGATTGATGAGCCAGTGTCTGAACTTGTTGAGAAACTGGGGTGTAAGATTAAGAATCCTAATGACAGTTTTCTTGAGTAAGAATAAGATTAATGGGAAAGAGAGGAAAAGAATGAAGTGCTCAGATTAAAAATGGATGTTGAAGGGGACAAGGATCTCAGTGGGAGAAAAGGTAGAGAGAGAGAGAGAGAGCGTGCAAATAGGAAGGATCCTGTGAAGGGGGAAAGTAATTTGTTGAATGGAGATGAAAATTATAAGTTGGAACATTAGATGTTTGGGAAAACTGAGTAAAAGAGCTACTATTAAGGAAATACTAAGGAAAAGCTGGATATTGTGTTGCTTCAAGAATCTAAATTGACGAGATTTGATAGGAAGTGGTCCAGAAGTATTTGGAGGGGAATTAGCTGGGCTTTTGCTCCATCTTGGAGATCTTCAGGTGGCATTGTTACCCTATGGAATGGGGACTGTGATAGGAGTGGAAGAATTGGTGGGTAAGTTTATAGTCTCCATTAAGTTTCGATAAGTAAATGATGGGCTTGAATGGGTTCTAACAAATATTTATGGCCCAAATGGATATATAGAGAGAAATGAACTGTGAGAGGAACTGGGTGATATTAGAGGGCTTTGGGATGGACCTTGGTTCTTGGGGATGATTTTATTGTCATCAGATTTGCTGAAGTGACAATGTTATAAGACAGACAAGCAACACAAGTATGAGGAAGTTCAATCAATTTATTAATGACTTCGAGCTAAAGGAATTTCCATCTTCATACTATAAGTTCTCTCGGTCAATCTCCGAACTAAACCACATTGGGGAGGTTTTGTCTCAAGAGCCTTGCCTAGGGTGATTTCAGACCATTGACCTATTTCCATTGCCAAGGAAACGCTTAGTGATAGAGGTTCTACCCCTTTTACATTTGAGAACATGTAGCTCTATTATGCAGTTTTATGTGTTAGCCACCCTATAAGGGCATATTAGTCATTGTACTTATTTTTTTATTTAAAGTATAAATACCGATGGGAGAGGCATTAGAACCTCTAGAAGGAGAAAACGACCACTCCTTTTCAGCCTTTTTGACAAACTCCAAAAACCCTAAGAGAAATCAGCAAAAACCTCAACTAGGGCACACAGAGATGTACAGATCCGAACCAATCTAATAAAGCTCTGATACCATGATAAAGTTCAGATCTGTAAACCTGTCGCCTTCAGATTAATCAGAGAAGAAAAAGAAAAAGAAGGAAGAAAAGACAAGAGAGGAAAGAAAGAAGAGTGAGGAGAGAAAACCTGGTTCGAACTGAAGAGAAAAATCTGTTCTCTACATTCGGCCGGGGTGTATTAGCCTTTCTAATTTACATACAAATGACTCTTATGCCCCTACTTAAGTATGGGACACATCATCTAACTCAAAGACATATCACCATACTGATAAAAATTAAATGACCACTCTACCCTTATTTAGTCAACACTAACATCAGGGAACAAGTTTGTCAATATGGATGTTACCTTTTATGAGTCTACATTCTTTTTCTTTGGTGGCTCTCCTTAAGGGGAGTTCTTTGGGGAGGAGAGCTCACAGTCTAATCCTCTTCTTGTTCCTTCATCTGGTCCATTAGCTCCATCAGTTCCACCTGTTGCTCCACCATCAGCTCCTATCCCACTACCTGATCCACTATAGCCTGCCTCACAGTTCTTTTAGTGTCATCACAAAAGGTTTGACTCCACACATTCCAACGGAAGAACTTGATCCAAGGTTTGACAAATACAGTTCCAGGTATTTCTCTTGAGCCTATTATTGCCTTTGATGTCTGATCCCATTGATGATGTTTCCTTACCTAACACTCATGTTACAGCTGATCTTGATCTTCCCATTGCACTCCACAAGGGAAAGTTTTCAAGTTGGGGATCTTGTTTTTCTCTGCCTTCAGCCTTAGAGGCAATAAACAGTGGTAAAACGGGCTTGGCATAAATTGACACCATGATAGTTTGGCCCTATTTGCATCCTTGGCAGAGCGGAACAGTGGCCTACAAACTAGAGCTCTCTTCATCCTCAAAATTGAATCATGTCTTAGTGCTCAAGAAGTTTGTTCTGATGGACATGATGTGCAGTTCCACCCTTCTAGACTTCATAGAGGACAAAAGTTGCAAGTACTGATCCATAAAATCATTGACCTGCACTAGTTTTGTGGTCCAATTTGCTGCTGGAGGATGTGAGGACAGTTGATCTGCAGGCAAGGGGCTATTGTTAAGGCCACAGTCGCAGCCCAGGCCCATCCTCCAAGACATTTTGGTTCCTGCACTTCAGAAAGTCCTACAACCAGAGACCATGATGTCAAGTGGCATATGGCAAGCCAGAAGTTAGTTACACTTGCTGGGAGGGTGTGATTCACCTTGATGTAAGCCTATATAAGGCAAGGATGCTTTAACATAGGGTGAAGTATGTTTCCAATTTCTTCCCTCTCATTTCTTCTTTTATATCTTTCTATTTCTTGGAGGTTTGGCACCCTTGACTGTTTAGAGTAGAGATGAACATGGGACTACCTTAGCAATACAAAAGGGTTTGAGGGTGAGCAGATCATTAAACTAATATAGTGATGAAAGGTCACTCAAAGGTGGCAATGAACGGGTTAAGGAGCAACTGTCAAGGTATTTGGCAATATAGATACATTATGAGAAAATTAGAAGCTTGACATGAGAACTGGATACCACACATTCTCCAAGGTTCAAAAATCTGCAAACAATTTGGTTGATGGATTGGTCAAAGAGAGGATGGACAGGACTTGTTTTGGGCTCAATTGTGATGTAAATAGAAAATATGGTTTAGGTGGTTGTGTACCAGTCTAAACTTGGGGAATGCCTGGTGTCCATATATATAATCTGTTTCTTTTTCTAAAATTGATAAATTGTGAAAGGTTACCAATCCCAGAAAAAAATGATCTCATTACTGTTACTTCTCCATAAAAAGGATGGTGGAACAAAATTCTTGATTACCAAATTCTCTAGATTAGGGAGAAGGCTTAAATGATGATGACAATGACAATTACATCAGTTATAACTTCTGTTATCACTTAATTATGTTAACCAGTGTTATCAAAGTGCTGACTAATTGGTTGAGGGTTGGACTGATTACATTAGAAACAAGTCAGTAGATACTCATGATGTTGTTGCATAGGAAGACTAAGTGGGTCATTCTGGATTATTTGCTTGAGAGTGAAAGGTCTATTGTATCTGAGTTTAAGTTATGTGTCCCATCTTCTATGAGGGACAAAATGGTCTTTCTTGTAACTCTATGTTTTTGAATAAATACAAGTGGGTCAGCTAGGGGAGTGTAATTTTGACTCTCTTCTAGTCTGGCCGAACCTTTCTCTCTTCTTCTTCTTCTTCTTCTTTTTTTCTCATTTCTTTCTTCTTCTCTACTTCAACCTAGAATCTGCTAGGGTTTACTAACATGGTATCAAAGCTGTAAGGTCGTATCCTCATTTCTTTCTTGCTGCTGTTCTCTTTCTGGGTTCGCCGCCAACTTTCAGTCATCTTCTTCTTTTTCGACTGACCTGAGTGGAGGTTCGATAAGGGGCTGAAAAGGAGCTGTCGTTTTGTGGGCCTGGAGGTGAGAATGCCTCCAGTCGTTGCTGTGGTGGTCGTTAGAGTGGTATACTAAACCCTCTATTCAGTATCAAAGAGGGCTGAATGTGGACAGGTATGAAAACTACTGTTGTTTGTACAAGGGACTGTGAATGTTTCTTTTTGTTTCAAAAGTTGGTTGTGGTGGTGCTCAGTGTGACTGATATGCACCTCAGTCGTGTTCCTATGCATTTTTCCTCGTATGTATGTTGAAAGAAGAGGTGTCGACTGCTGAACTTCACAACAGCAGTAGATTGGTGGTGGTTGTGTCGTGGTGATTGGTGTATCTATGTTTCAAAATATTTAAAAGTGATCTCCTATACCTTGTGTGTAATCAGTTCTGCAGTGTGTAGCCCAAGTGTCTGATGTGAGGATTGAGTGATTTCAGTCATAGTGTGTTGATGGTGAATGGTTCTGCAGTGTGCAGCCCAGGTGTTTGATGTGAAGACTGAGTGATTTCAACCATAGTGTGTGGTGTGTAATGTGTATTTAAAGAAGCTGGAATTGGTGGTGTTATAAGTGAGATAAGTCTTGTGAAAGAGTGTGAGGTTGTTTTGTATATTTGAAGGTGAAATAATTAAGATGGCTTCATTTGAAAATGGGAATGATAACAAAACAGGTGGCATGCTTTCTCCAGACTATCTAAGTGTTCAAATAACATCCATCAAGTTGAATGGTGAGAATTATGTACCATGGGCAAAATATGTGGAGGTGTTCTTGAAGGCCAAGAGGAACGTAAAACATGTAAGAGAGGAGAAACCTCCCTCCGATTCCCCTGGGTTCAGTGACTGGAAAGAAATAGATGCACAGATAATAACATGGCTCTGGAACAGCATGGAACCAAAGATTAGTGTGAACTTCATGTTCCTAGATACAACTAAGGAAATCTGGGATCATGCTAAGAAGTTGGACTCTGGACAAGACAATACAACTAGGGTGTATCAGTTGTACCAAGAGTATTTCAATTTGAAGCAAGGGAGTCAAAGCTTAGAAGAGTACTATGCAAGTTTGAGGAACATTCGTAATGAGCCCAATGTGTATCATCCTCTAACATTAGATGTTCAGATCCAACAACAGCAACGTGAGCAGCTTGATGTGAAAAAGTTTCATGTGGGGTTGAAGGCTGAGTATGAGCCTGTCAGAGCACAAATATTGGGAGGATCTGCTCTTCCCTCAATTGAAGAAGTTTTTGCTCGTCTTAAGAGGACATCCATTGAGTCGGTAGAACATTCTTCTCTCTCTGACAGATATGGTTTAGTAGTGACTAAAGGGGGTGGTCGTGGAAATAGAAGTGGTGGTGTCAGGAGTGGACTCCCAAGCAACCGTGGTGGTCACATGCTTAGCAGGGCTAGTGGTCGGACTGGAGGCCGATACTCAGGGGGAGGTCGGGGAAGAGGAAGGAGTAATACTTAGAGAAAGTGTACACATTGTGGTTTAGAGGGGCACACAGTTAATTTCTGCTATGATTTGCGTGGTGCACCCAACACTTGGGCTAACCATGCTATAAATAAGGATAGTGACACAATTACTGAAAGTCAGCAAATTGACCCAATCCCCTCTACATCTACTTGTGCTTCTGAGAAGGAAATGGTGAGTGTACCATGTGCAGTATATGAGCAATTCATTCAAACATCTCAGCAAAACACCGCTACACTTTCCCATTCAGGTTGGCTTGCTTAGCTTCCAAAGACACACTGGATCACGGACTCCGAGGCCTCGGACCATATGTCTAGGAATCATGATGTATTTTCTTCCCTTTCCCACTCCTCCACACCTCAAACAGTTACACTTGCTAACGGTTCTACATCTCCTATCTGTGGTGTTGGTGATGTTAATCTCTCCTCCTTGCCTTTATCATCTATTTTATATGTTCCTAAGTTTCCTTTTAACCTTGTCTGTCAGCAGATTAACCAAGTCTCTTAATTGTTCTGTAACCTTCTACCCTTCTACCCTTCTTCTTGTGTGTTTCAGGATCTCAAGACAGGGAGGAAGATTGGTGGAGGGCATGAAGCAGGTGGATTATATTACCTTGATGGTGGTGGTCCTCCAGTAGCTTTTCAGTCATCTCTTACTCCTCTTCAATGGCACTACAGACTTGGTCATCCTTCTCTCAAGGCCTTAAAGTTACTGGTTCCTTCCTTGAGTCATCTTTCATCATTAGATTGTGAGTCATGTCAATTGGGTAAACATCATAGAGTCTCATTTAGTCCAAGAGTTGATAGTCGTGTCTCAAGTCCTTTTTCTTTAGTTCACTCCGATGTATGGGGTCCAATTAAAATGGTGTCATACAATAGGTATAAGTATTTTGTAATCTTTGTTAATGACTTTTCAAGGATGATATGGATTTATCTTATGAAAGATCGTAGTGAGTTGTTCCCTATTTTTCAAAAATTTTATACTAAAATACGCACTCAATTTGGTCTTCATATTAAAATTCTTCACTCCGATAATACCAAAGAATACAACTCCTCACCATTTCAGCAATACCTAAGAACATCATAGTATCATTCATCAAACTTCTTGTGCCTACACCCCACAACAGAACGGTGTAGCTGAACGAAAAAATCGACATCTTCTTGAAACTGCTCGATCCTTGATGATTAATATGAATGTCCCAAAACATTTTTGGAGTGATGCTGTTCTTACATCCTATTTTCTGATCAATCGGATGCCCATGTCAATCCTTGGAAGTCAATCCCCTTTCTTCGTGCTGTTTCCCACTTTATCTCCGTTTCCTCTTACCCCAAGAATCTTTGGTTGTGTTTGTTTTGTTCAACACTTGGGGCCTGGGTTAGACAAGCTAGATGCTCGAGCTACTAGGTGTATCTTTCTTGGCTAATCAAGGACTCAGAAAGGGTATAAGTGTTATTACCCAAAATCCCATAAATCGTTTGTGTGCTCCGATGTCACCTTCTTTGAGTCAGTTTCGTTCTTCTCAGATGCTGGGGTCTCTTCCTCTCCCTCTGTGGTTCCCCTTCCTGTACCTGTTGTGGACATCCTTCCAGTAGCTCTTGTTTCTACTGCAGATGCACATCCTATGCCCGTTACTACTGTCGATAGATCTTGCTACTGCTCCTCCTTCAGATCCAGATCTTCCTATTGCTCTGCGAAAAGGTAAACGTACTTGTACTTCTCAACCCATTTCACACTGTGTTTCTACTGCTCCCCTTTCAACTTCTCATTGCAAATTTATATCATTACTCTCATCAGTTCCGATTCCCAAGACTGTCCAAGAAGCTCTTGCCTCCCCAGGGTGGCGGCAAGCCATGGAAGAAGAACTCTCTGCTCTACAACATAATCGCACATCGGAACTCACCGCTCTCCTTTCCGGTAAGCACACAGTTGGGTGTAAATGGGTCTACACAGTGAAGTATCTTCCTGATGGCAGTGTGGAGCGATTGAAAGCGAGGTTGGTGGCCAAGGGTTATTCTCAGATGTATGGTGTGGACTATATGGAGACATTTTCTCCTGTGGCTAAGATTGGTTCAGTTCGGGTGCTGATTTCATTAGCTGCTATGTATGATTGGCCTCTTGTACAACTTTATATAAAAAATTCCTTCCTGCATGGTAATCTAGTTGAGGAGGTGTATATGGAGTAGCCACCAGGGTTTGTTGCTCAGGGGGAGTCTGGCAAGGTGTATAGGCTCAAAAAGGCAATTTATGGACTGAAACAATCTCCACGTGCTTGGTTTGGCAGGTTCAATGAAGTGCTGAAAGCCTTTGGGATGAAACAATGTCAGTTTGATCATTCTGTGTTCAGCTATAACTCAAAGGATGGGAAAATTTTGCTAGTCTTGTACGTGGATGATATTGTCATAACTGGGAGTGATAGCAATGGAATCAACAGGTTGAAGAAATTCTTACAGAATCACTTCAATACGAAAGATCTGGGGAAACTGAAATAATTCCTGGGAATAGAGGTTGCGAGGTCAAAACACTGGATCAACCTATGCCAGAGAAAATATGTTCTTGATCTACTTGAAGAAACAGGGTTGTTAGGTGCTAAACCAGCAAAGACTCCTATGGAACTCAATGCCAAGCTGAGTGTTGATGCGGGTGAAGAGTTTGATGATCTTGGAAGATACAGAAGGTTGGTGGGAAAATTGAACTACATGACCATTACCCGACCAGATATATCATTTGTTGTGAGCATGGTGAGCCAGTTTATACAACATCCCCGGGTTCCTCACTGGGAAGCTGTTCTGAGAATTGTTAGATACCTAAAAGGTGCTCCAGATCGTGGTTTGTTATACCAAAGTGGAGGAACTCTTGAGATAGTAGGGTACACAGATGCTGACTGGGTTGGTTCTATATCAGGCAGGAGATCAACTACAGGGTATTGTACCTTCCTCCGTGGCAATCTTGTAACTTGGAAGAGTAAGAAACAAACAGTAGTGGCAAGAAGTAGTGCAGAAGTAGAGTACAGGGCTATGGCCCATACCACATGTGAGCTAGTATGGCTGAAGAACTTGCTTCAAGAGATGGGATTCTCAATTGACAAACCCATGAAACTATACTGTGATAACCAAGTTGCTGTACACATCTCTTCCAATCTTGTCTTTCATGAGAGAACTAAGCATATTGAGGTTGATTGTCACTTGGTAAGAGAGAAAGTGATAAGTGGGGTGATAACCACATCTCATGTGAGCTCAGGAAATCAGTGGGCAGATCTCTTCACAAAGGGATTGTCTTGGGGAAGAATAGATTACATTTGTAACAAGCTGGGACTACATGATATATACTCTCCAGCTTGAGGGGGAGTGTTAGAATCTCGAGTCATGGGTATTTTGGTCATTCTAGATTATCTGCTTGAGAGTGAAAGGTCTGTTGTGTCTGAGTTTAAGTTATGTGTCCCATCTTCTATGAGGGACAAAATGGTCTTTCCTATAACTCTGTTTTTTAATAAATACAAGTGGGTCAGCTAGGGGAGTGTAATTTTGACTCTCTTCTAATCTGGCCGAACCTTTCTTCTTCTTCTTCTTCTTCTTCTTCTTCTTCTTCTTCTTCTTCTTTTCTCTTTTCTTTCTTCTTCTCTACTTCAACCTAGAATCTGCTAGGGTTTACTAACAGTTGATAAGAAACAAGTCAACATAGTCAACAACATAATTAATTTTTATTTGATTTTGTATAGGACATATCATTTTTGGGTTTAGTTATCAAATCAACTAGACATGCCTAAAAACTAGTCAGTGCCTCACTGGATTAATAACATTGATATTAATGTATACAAAGACCATATATGCATAAAAGTTGAGTTACGTGAGCAAAATTATCATCTACAATGCAAATTCATACACAAAAGGCACAAATGGTAAAATAAGTTGCAAAGTATGTAAATCAATCATTGTATTTAAAGAGCTACCTGCTCTTTGAATAGCTCTTCCTTCTCTTCAAAACTAGCTAAAGCTGTCACTTCCACCTGTAAGTCAAGATTTAAACATGAGAACCGAACAATTTCCAATTTGACTATGATACCAGAAAGCTTATAACCAAATCAACCGGCATCATAAAAGTAGTAAACAACCCGGGGTTTTGATTAGTCAAAGCTCTTCCGGTATCATGCCTTTCCAGCATCATAGATTTACCCTACCAAGATATAAATATGTATCAAGCATATTCTTCATTGTCTCTCGCCCAAAATGACTACATCAAACATGATTATTTGGTGGTTTGGAACCCATGTTTTTGTTGGTTGTACTTGGGTATGGAGATGATAGGCCCCCAATTAATTTTACATACACCAGGAAGGGGAAAGGTCAGCTGGCAGCCAAGGGGGGAAATAATTGAACATGGGGGAATTTATGGCTGGAGGGAATAAGGAGAGTTTTTATGGCATTAGTTGAAAAACAGCCCACTTGATGTATGGAACTGTTTGAGATTAGATGCAAACCAGAAAATGAACAAACAAGAGAGGAAGAGAAGAGAGAGTTGGCGGCAATGAGTGTTAGAGAGTAAGAGGTTCGAACATAACCTCTCTCTAACACTCTAAACATCTTATTAATAAGTTAATCTTTGACAAATTACAGAGAGGCCCTTGAGTGAGCAGGAAAATACAAAAAAACAGAATATTACAGAGTATGGGCCCAGAATAAGGCCCAGGCCCACAACAGAGAGAGAAACATAACATAACATGAAATGACAGTCTATGGGCCATTCGGCCCATCTTCTCTACACTCCCCCTCAAGCTGAGCATAGATGTTAATCATGCCCAGCTTTCCAGTGTCATGTTGAAGCCTTGCCTTGGAAATGCCCTTGGTGAGAAAATCTGCCAATTGTCCTTCAGAAGTAATGAATGGAAGACACACTTCACCGGAGGAGACTCTTTCACGAATAAAGTGTCTATCAACCTCAATATGTTTGGTTCTATCATGTTGTACCGGGTTGTGAGCAATGTTGATGGCAGCCTGATTATCACAGTACAACATCATGGGTTTGTCATGATCTACCCCAAGTTCTTCCATTAAGGACCTTAGCCACAACAATTCCGAGACTCCATGTGCCATGGCTCTATATTCTGCTTCTGCGGAGGATCGAGCCACAACTGTTTGTTTCTTACTCCTCCAAGAGACAACATTACCAGCCACCAGACTGCAGTACCCTGAAGTAGATCTTCTATCATCAATATTTCCAGCCCAATCAGCATCAGTATAGGCTTCAAGTTTCAGATGACCATGTTTGGCAAATAGAATTCCTTTTCCTGGAGAGCCTTTCAGATAGCACAAAATCCGTTCTGTTATTGCCATATGGGTATCTCTAGGAGCATGCATGAACTGGCTAATGCAACTGACAGCATACGCAATATCTGGCCTAGTCATGCACAGGTACAAAAGCTTCCCAAGAAGTCTCTGAAAGACCCCTTTGTCTTCCAACAAAGTTCCATCCGAAGCTGAAAGTTTGTGACTCATATCAATAGGATTTGCAGCTGGTCTTGCACCCAATTTTCCAGTTTCAGACAACAAATCAAGGACATATTTCCTCTGGGAAATAAGAATCCCATCCCTGGATCTGGCAACTTCTATGCCAAGGAAATATCTCAACTCCCCCAGATCCTTAATCTCAAATTCTGTATGGAGGAAAGACTTAAGGCCCAGAATGCCTGAGGCATCATCACCAGTCACTATAATGTCATCAACATACACAATGAGATACACTGCTAGAGACCCACTTTTCTTCACAAAAAGAGTATGATCTGACTGTGTCTGAACATAGCCGAATTTAACAAGTGCAGCTCTAAATCTCTCAAACCAGGCTCTAGGAGATTGTTTGAGGCCATAAAGAGATTTCTTCAGTTTACATACCTTTCCTTGCATATCTTTCCCATACATTCCTGGAGGAAGACACATGTAGACCTCCTCATGTAAGTCACCATTCAGAAATGCATTCTTTACATCTAACTGATAGAGAGGCCAATCAAAGTGAGCTGCCAGAAATAAAAGAACCCTCACAGATGTCATCTTAGCAATAGGGGCAAAAGCCTCCAGATAGTCAATCCCATATGTCTGTGTGTAGCCCTTTGCAACAAGTCTGGCCTTGTACCTCTCAATAGTCCCATCTGCCCTGTATTTAATGGTAAAAACCCACTTGCATCCAACTGGATCCTTCCCTTCAGGCAAATCCACCACCTCCCAAGTACCATTTTCATGTAGAGCATCCATTTCAGCCTGCATGGCATCTCTCCATTCTGGAATCCCAAGAGCTTCTGATACAAACCTAGGAATGGGGTTAGAAGCAACTAAAGAGAGGTAGGCACAATATGAAGGAGAAAGTAGGTCATAAGAAAGGTGTTTGGAAATGCAGTGTGCAGTGCACTTCCGCTTTCCTTTCCTAACTGCAATGGGGACATCAAGATCTGGGAAGGGGGATTCCAAGGGAGCTGAAGCAATACCTGTTTTCTCATCTGTGATTGGGAGGGTATGAGCCTCATCTGTTGTAAGGGAAACCACTTGCTCATTCCTGGATCTCTGCCTTTGATACACTTTGGGATTATGGGTAGGACGAGGAGGTAAAGAAATAGGAGCACTAGGACAAGAGGAATGAAGTGGCTGATCCTCCTTTGATTCATTTTGTGAGGATACAGATTTGTCAAGAGACTGAACTGGGACAGGAAGGGGAAGAGCAAAAACTTGTGACAGACTCTCCCCCTGTTGACAATGTCCTTCCTGAGAGAACCATAAAAAGGAGAAAGTTCATCAAAGGTAACATCCATAGAGACATGTCTGGTGCCAGCCTTTGGATCAAAACAACAATAACCCTTTTGTGTGGGGGAGTAACCAAGGAAGATGCATTTGTGGGCTTTTGGTTCAAACTTGTGTCTCTGCACACTTGGAATGTGAACATAACAGGTACAACCAAACACACGAAGAGGAATTGGGAAGAGATCCTTATCTGGATGAAGAATACTGAAAGGGGATTTAAACCCTAAAACCCTGGATGGCATACGGTTTATGAGATAGGTAGCAGTAAGTACAGCATCACCCCAAAATCTTGTGGGAACATGTGAGGCAAATAAAAGGCTCCTTGCAACTTCAACAATATGTCTATTTTTCCTCTCAACAACTCCATTTTGTTCAGGGGTTCTAACACAGGAGCTTTGGTGAATAACCCCCATGTCAGTGAGATACAAGGATAAGCTCTTCTCAAAATACTCTTTTGCATTGTCAGATCTGAAAACCTTAATTCTGGTACCAAATTGAGTTAAAACAAGCTCATGAAATTGCCTCACAAGTCTCGGGACTTCGTCTCGGGATTTCATTAAGTATATCCAAGTGAATCTAGAAAAGTCATCAATAAACAGGATAAAGTATTTGTAGCCCCCCATAGAGGATAAGTGGTAAGGCCCCCACACATCAGAGTGTACAATATGAAAAAGAAAAGAGGATCTTTTATTGCTCACAGGGTAATTTTTTCTACAATGCTTTGACAACTGACATGACTCACAATTGAGACTGGACACACTGACTCCCTTAAACAGTTTGGGAAGCAAATGACTTAAAGCAGAAAAAGGTAAATGACCCAACCGACAATGACTCAACATAATTTGACTGACAGACTCTGAAGAAGTAGAACCAAAAGCAACATTCTTGGGATGATCAAAGCATTGGCCAGGGGTGTCGAGCAAGTATATTCCATTCGCTTCATGGCCACTCCCAATCACCTTCCGAGACTTCAGGTCCTGAAACACACAGTGAGAAGGGAAAAATGTTACACAACAATTCAATGACTTGGTCAAGCTACTTACAGATAACAAATTGGTATTTAACTTAGGTACATGAAGAGTGGAAGATAAGAGTAAAGAGTCTGTAGGCTTGACAGTTCCCTTGCCAGAAATAGGGGCAAGAGAACCATCAGCTAAGGTGATTTTGTCACAACCAGGAAGCAAATCATATGACACAAACAAAGTGGAAAGGTTGGTCATGTGATCAGAAGCACCTGAGTCAATGATCCAAGGGGTCTTGGGATTACCTGAGGTAGATGCATGGTTAGCAGAAGCCCTTATACCTGAGTGAGCAAATGCAGTGGTGGCTGGACTTCCAAAAGGGTTGGATGATGAAGTTACACCTTCAAGCTGGCTGATCATCTTTCCAAACTTCTCATATTCAGCTTTCATGGCTGCCAATTGTGCACTTGCAGACTCAAACTCTGTATCTGTACTTGTGGCCGTATGTGCACTTCCTGTCTTTCTACTGCCATTCTTCTTCTGGAATCGGATAGGGACAAGACTAGGATGCAATTTCCAGCAGTCCTTAGTGTGTTTCGGCTTCTTGCAATATTCACACACCACCTCCTCCTTTCCTGTGCCACTGGGAGCTCCTATAACCCCTTTGGGTTTGATTCCCATGTTTGCAAAATAATCATTGATACTGACCCCTTGAACCTGCACTTGCCTCCTACTTTCTTCACTGCTGACCAAAGTATATGCTTGAGACAATGAAACATCTTCCTTGGACAAGATATTTTGCTTTGTAATGTCATATTCAGAATTCAGCCCTGTCAAGAACTCAAAGACCCTATTCCTTTCCACCAATTTCCTATATGTTTCAGCATCCTTAGGAGTATCCCATGTCACGGCCTCTATCAAATCAATCTCTTGCCATATAGATTTTAGGGTTGAGAAGTATGCTGCAAGTGACTTCTCCCCCTGCCTTAGATTCTTCACATCACTTCTCAGTTTATAAGCTCTGGCAAGATTCAACTTCTGGGAGTAAGTTTCTGCAACACTATCCCAGATTTCTTTAGCCGAGTTCATCCACAGATAATGCTGACTAATCTGTGGCTGCATTGAGTTCACAAGCCACCCAATCACTGTGTAGTTTTCTTGTACCCATCTCTCATAAGATGGATCATCCTCTGGAGGAGCTTTCTTGCTCCCAGAAATAAAACCCCATTTTCCTTTGCTACAAATGTGGATTTTCACTGATTGTGACCAAGCCAAGTAGTTGGTCCCATCAAGCTTAACTGTAGTTACAGCCAGCATAGAATCAGTTGGGGTTCCCAAAATCTGTCCATATTCAGCAGCATTCTTGTTTTCAAGGCTTGGAAATCCATCATGTAAAGGCTCCAATTAGGATTTTAATAGATTTCTCAAGGTACTGGGGTCTTGATGAGTTTAGTTTGAGCTGAATAGGCAACAACAACTAGCTCACAGAATCAGTTCAGACTTGATAACTGTGACAGTCCAGTTCGGTGGTAGTTTTTTCTTTACTGTTTCACCCTTTAAAGGACACCCAACAAACCTCCAATCACAAGGTATTTCAGGTTCTCAACAGCCGTTGTCCCAAAGAGAAGAAAACAGGGCCACAGTCCTTAAGAGACCTTTTGTCGAACACTCAGTGTGCAGTAGTTAACAGCCTACTGTTAACTAGATGAAATCACTTCAAGGTGTTCAGTATAGGTCCAAGAAGAGGCTGGGATGAAGATGAGACTAGTGCCACTTAGTTTTAGATCAATTTCAGCAGCTCGGCAGTCCAATAATTAGCCGAATAGCACTTCCAAAACAACCCAGAAAAACAGTCCAGCAACAGTGGGCCGAATGTATGTGAGCTTTGAATGCTTTAATAGTCCTCCCAAACAACAAAAATAACTCAACAAAGGACTGAGAAAAGACTTACAGCAAGAGAGTCTCTGGTTTGAACTATAAACCAGGCCGAACACTTGTTCTCTGAGATAACTTCGAAAGTCCTTTTCTCTGATTTCAAATCAGGCCAAACAACTTGCTCTCTGATTCTTCCTGGTCACCGAACCCTTCTCCAAGTGTATAGAAACTTGGGCACCCTCCAATGACCTCCAAGAACTAGGCGGATGACTGTAAACTTTCAGCCCTAGAACCTCCTCATGTAGTTGGCTGAACTAGAACCACATGAGGGACACGCCAAGCAATGGCCCGCTCTGATACCAAGTTGAAAAACAGCCCACTTGATGTATGGAACTGTTTGAGATTAGATGCAAACCAGAAAATGAACAAACAAGAGAGGAAGAGAAGAGAGAGCTGGCGGCAATGAGTGTTAGAGAGTAAGAGGTTCGAACATAACCTCTCTCTAACACTCTAAACATCTTATTAATAAGTTAATCTTTGACAAATTACCGAGAGGCCCTTGAGTGAGCAGGAAAATACAAAAAAACAGAATATTACAGAGTATGGGCCCAGAATAAGGCCCAGGCCCACAACAGAGAGAGAAACATAACATAACATGAAATGACAGTCTATGGGCCATTCGGCCCATCTTCTCTACAGCATTTATAGCTTGTCAGTTGAGAATAGGAAGAATATAGGGCATTTAACATTTATAGCTTGTTAGTGGGAATAAGAAGAGTGGGGCATTTATATTTTGGCCAGATGAGCATTTATTATGGAAGGCAGTTTTGCTATAAGATGTGTACAAGAAGGGGCTTTGGGAGGGGGGAGAAGAGAGACTTTTGCTGAGTACAAAACTCTGAGAGTGCTTGGGAGAGCCGGCGGTCTCTCGAAGAACCAACCTACTGTAAGTGATCCTCTTTTCCTCTGAATGAATATCAGTTCCCTGCTGAAGTACTAGTGGTTTGGATTCTGCTGTGAGTCTGTGAACTGCGTGTCACATTTCTGGGACATCAGGAGATTAATGAATGACTTCTCCAAAAGCTTGGCAATATTCCTATTCCTATTTTTCTGGAAGAAAGGGGTGAATTAGCTTAAACAGAAAATATTCATTCAGATCCTTGGCAATTAAGACATGTCATAAGGGAAGTGAGAAGTCTAGCTAGGGGACTCAATGCATCCTTGGATCCCTAGGCAAGGGTTGAGCAGAAATCAGTTGTATTTGGGACTTGTCAACCTAGAAAGCAGGATTTCTTGAGTGTAAAACAGGAAGGATTAGGTGGCAATGCTGTCCTAAATACTTCCTCTTTGTAATTATATTCATTCTTTTATGCATATTTAATAAAATTAAACAGTTAAGAACCACAAAAAACGAAAGAAATATCTTTTCTGTGTTCTTGCTAGAAGAATAATTGACATAAAAAATGACTGCATTTGGAATAGATTTCCATTCTATTATTAAGACCATTTTAATATTAAGAAATTCATGTGGTTTATTTTCCATGACAAGGTCCATATGGTTAATCAAATAAATTTTATAGTACTGAAAGCTGGAACAAATGTTTAAGTTCAAAGCAGTCAGAAAAATTATTTCTTTTTGCCAACAGACTTCAATCCCTGTTAAGTTTTTTCCTCTCTCTTTTATACTCTCATTAATCTTATCCCTCCTTAGTCTGAGGTGTTATCCTATCTTGGCCTTTGATGCTGGTGGCTTTATGTGCTCCACATACCATTGAATAAATAATTTGATTACTCATCATAAGAATAAACACACATCCACAAAAAAGGACTTTCACAATACAGATTCTACTAATGACTCACATTAAAAAATTCACTGAGAGGAGTATCCTTGTGAGATTGGGGCTTAGAGACATTATCCCATATCTGCATACATGATTAGCACAACAACGTGAAATAAGTTATAAAAGTTGCAGATAAACAAATATTAACATAAGGAAATATTACAAAAACCACCTTCTGAATATCTTCTCTTAGGACTGGCTCTAAATTCTCAAGTGGAGTCTACAGGATAAAAATGAACAGGTTAAACATTGAAATGGAGACCATAATCTTCATTTCATACTTAAAATACAAGATGGAAGAGAGGCTACTCTATTGGGTTACAGACCCTTGTTTTATCACGAATAATGAACAGCAGTGTTGTTTTGCGAGGACTAAATAAGCGCATCATGACCTATAATACAAGAAAAGGAATAAAAAGAAAGCAAGATTGTTATAGATAACCAGCGCATAATGGACCATTGATCCATAACAGAGAAACAATATATGAGCACCTGAAAAACTGTTTTAAGAAGTGGTTTATTGGCAGCCTGCTCCCGACCAATATCATGACACCACCTAGAAGAGTATAACTTATGTAAACCGACTGAAAAACCAGTTCAGAAGAACAAATAGAAAAAACATGTGGGGGATGTGAACTTACATGTTTATCAGTACAATATCTGAAATTGCCAAAGCAAATAAGGAACTCTGTTTTTCAAAGGCAGTATCATCCTGAAATTGAAAAGAATAATATATTGTTCACTCAAAAGTTTGCAAAAGCATATAAATCCTTTTAAATGATTGGGTTATCAAGAAAAACATTTTAAATGAATTAGGTAACTAGAACAAATAAAAAGCAAAACATAATTTCAAAAGAAACAACTAGAATCATCCTCCATTCAAGATGGGCATGTATTTGATAGGAAAAAACAATTATGTTGGTATATATATTTACAAAATATAAGAAAGTACTGTCAGAAGCAGCAAGAGAGAGAGAGAGAGAGGGAAAGGAGAGGGAGGGAGGGTCACCTATACAGGTTTCTCTAGAATGAATGACATAAACCAGAAAAAGAATATTTATATTAAGTGAATGAACAGGCCATTCTGTCCTCTCATAAAAGAATTAAGCACAAATATTATACAGATGATCTATACAAAGTATGATACAATGGTGTTTCCAAGTTACAAATAAAAGTAAAAAACAGTAGTTTCCCTCATCTCTAGTATATTCTTGGCACTCCCCCTCAAACTAATGCCAAGGAACAAGCATCAGTTTTTTTAGGAGAAAAGTATGTCTGGATCTTGTCATAGCTTTGGTGAACAAGTCTGCTACCAAAATTCCTGAAGACACATGAGGAAGTGTAATATGACCCATACGAAATAAATCTCTTATAAAGTGGTAATCCACATCAATATGATTTGTGCACTCATGGCAAACTAGATTGGAAGCAATCTTGACAGCCCTGAGATTGTTAGCAAAGACAAGTACTTGACATCATATTTATATGTTTTGGACTTTGATGTAGAAAGACTCTTATGTCCCTAATTAAGTATGGGACACATAACTTAAACTAAGATAGAAGAACAATGCAACTTCTAATAACAGAGTAGAAAGCCTAAAATATTCTCTTGGCTGCTGACTCTAACACTCCCCCTCAAGCTGGTCAGTATATATCATATAATCCTAACTTGTTACATATGTAATCCACTCTTTCTCGATTCAATCCTTTTGTAAACAAACCACTCTTTCTATTAGAGACTGAGCCAACCAATCAGCATCTATGTAACCTTCTATCTCAAGACCACCTCCAGTCTTGTATAACAAACCATGACCTGGGGTTCCCTTCAAATATTGCACAAACTTTAAAACTACACCCCAGTGTGGGATATGAGGATTCTCCACAAATCGGCTTACCACGCTAACCACAAATATATACTTGGCTGAGTAATAGTCAGGTACATTTACTTACCCACTAACCTTTTGCACCTCCCAGGATCTTCAAACTCTTCACCTACATCAATACCTAATTTGACATTTGGTTCCATGGGTGTTTCAACTAGTTTGGCACCCAACAGTCCTATCTCCTCTAGCAACTCAAGAACATTCTTTCTTTGGCACAAGTTAATACCATGCTTCGACCTTGCAATTTCTAATCCCAAGAAATACTTTAGCTTACCAAGATCTTTTGTTTGAAAATGATCATGTAAAAAAGCCTTCAGTTTGTCAATCCCATACTATCACTACCAGTTATGACAATATCATCAATATAAACCACCAACAAAATCTTCCTAGCTTCAGACTCATAGTTGAATATTGAGTGGTCAACTTGACACTACTTCATACCAAAGTCTTTTACTACTTCACCGAACCTACAAAACCAAGCACATTGAGATTGCCTTCTTACACACCTTACCATCCCCCGTGGAGCAACAAACCCTAGTGGTTGCTCCATATACACCTCCTCAAGAAGATCACCATGTAAGAAGGTGTTTTTTATGTCAAGCCAAAATAGGGACCAATTATACATTGTTGCTAAAGAAGATCACCATGTAAGAAGGTGTTTTTTTGTATAGTCAACTGTAAACAACTATGAGTAACCTTTAGAAACCAATCGGGCCTTCAACCTTTCTATTCTGCCATCTGGTAAGTACTTCACAATGTACACCCACTTACATCCTACAACATGCCCATGTCTATCCTTGGAAGTCAGTTACCTTTCTCAATCGTGTTTCCTACTCTTATCTCCATTCCTTCTTACTCCCAGAGTTTTTAGTTGTGTCTATTTTGTTGATAATTTAGGACTTGGACTAGATAAGTTAGACACACGTGCTACAAAATGCATCTTTCTTGGCTATTCCAGAACCCAAAAAAGGTATAAATGTTACAACCCTAGCTCCCATCGTTCTTTGAATCTTTCCCATTCCTTACCAATTATGATGTTCCTCCTCCTCCTCCTATGCTTCCTCTTCCGGTTCCAATTGAGGACCCCATTCCTCCTCCTCCTCCACCAATCATGCAAGTGTATACTCATAGAATGGCACTAGCTCCTCCAATTCACTCCTCATCAACAGAATTAGTAGTTGTGACCCCTCCTTTTGATCTTGATCTTCCCATTGCATTGTGAAAAGATAAACGTAGTTGTACTTCTCATCCTATTTCCCATTATGTTTTTATTGCTTACCTTTCCACTTCCCATCAACAGTTTATATCTCTATTATCTTTTGTTTCCATTCCTAAGAATGTCCAAGAAGCCATTACCTCTCCAGGGTGGCGCCAAGCAATGGAAAACGAATTGTCTACACTGACACACAATCACACGTGAGAGCTTACCACTATCCCTCCTAGTAAACATATTGTAGGATGTAAGTGGGTGTATACAATGAAATATCTCCTAGACGGTAGTGTGGAACAATTGAAGGCTTGGTTAGTAAAAAGGCTACTCTCAGTTGCATGGTGTTGATCACACAGAAACTTTTTCTCCCATGGCTAAGATTGGTTTAGATAGGATGTTGATCTCTCTAGCAGCAATGTATGATTGGCCCCTCTTTCAGCTTGACATTAAAAATGCCTTCTTACATGGTGATATCCTTGAGGAGGTATATATGGAGAAACCACCAGGGTTTGTTGCTTAGGGGGAGGATAGTAAGGTTTGCAGACTTAAGAAGGCAATCTTTGGGTTGAAACAGTCTCCACATGTGGTTTGGAAAATTTAGTGTAGTAAGGGAGTTTAGCATGAAACAGTGTCAGGTAGACCATTCTATGTTCTGCTATGAATCAAAGGCTAGAAAGATTGTTAGTGGTGTATGTAGATGACATTGTCATTAACTAGTAGTTATAAAAATGGGATTGATAGGTTGAAGACTTTTTTGCATGATCACTTTCAAACAAAAGACACGGGTAATCTGAAATATTTTTTTGAAATAGAAGTTGCAAGATCAAGGCATGGTATTAACTTGTGCCAAAGAAAGTATGTCCTTGATTTGCTCGAAGAAACAGGGTTGTTAGGTGCTACAACGGCTGAAACACCTATGGAATCAAATGTCAAGTTGAGTGCTAATGCAAGTGAAAAGTTTGAAGATCCTAGGAGGTACAGGAGATTGGTGGGTAAGTTGAACTACCTGACTATTACTCGGCTAGATTTATCATGAGAGAACAAAACATATTGAAGTTGATTACCACTTTGTAAGAGAAAAGGTGATCAGTGGAGTGATAAGTACAACAATTGTAAGATCAGGAAACCAATGGACAGATTTGTTTACAAAAGGGTTGAGTCAGGGGAGAATGTATTACATATGTAACAGGCTAGGATTATATGATATATACTCTCCAACTTGAGGGGGAGTGTTAGAGTCGACGGTATAAGGGTAGTTTAGTCATTTTTCACTTAATTAAAGGTGAGTTGTCTATTTTGTCTTTGTTTAAGTTGTGTGTTCCATACTTGATGAGAGACAAAGTTGTCTTTTGCGTTCTAATGCATATAGACCATAAATAAAAGGTGGGTCGGCTAAGAGTGTGAGATTCTACTCTCTGGCCAAATCCTTTCTTTCTCTTCTTCTTCTTCTTCTCTTTTTATTTCTTACTTCAAACCTAGCACTGAACTAGTGTAATCAAACCATTAACAACCACACAAAGCATATTGAGGTTGACAGACACTTCATCAGAGAGAGAGAATAGCCAATGGAGAAACATGTCTCTTTTGTTAAATCATAAGATCAACTTGTTGATTGCTTCACCTAGGTAAGCTAGGCATCATAGAAATCTATGCTCAGCTTGTGGGTGAGTGTTGAGAATATGTATTGTGGGCAAGGTTATTTCAGTTATTCTATATTATTTGTATTTGAGCACCCATTCAAGGGCTTTTATGTAAACTTTATCTTTATATAAAAGGTTTCTGTGGGGTGTGAATAGTAACTCACCCTTTCTCTTAAAACCCTCTTCTTCTTCTTCTCTTCTGCTCTCCCTTCTTCCTCCCTCACTTTTACATCTTACAACTAAATAAAACAAGATACAATGGCCACAATACCTGCTGCCTAAAGAATAAAGAAAACAACAATAATAATAGGAAAACAGCAATTAAATAACATGGGGCCACTATAAATTAAGTCTAATCTACTGTATATTGGCAAAAGAGATTTAAGAGAGAATGAATTTGACTTATTGACCAGTCTCTTGAAAATCCTTGATAAATAGTGGTTGGACCCTTCCATTTCACTTGCGCTTCCTTTTTCTCTTCTTTGCGCTATTCTCCTTTCTACCAGTTCTCATTCCAAGGAAACTTGGTAGAAACCTATCCCCCCTAAAGTTAGCGCTTTTTGTTAGGAGGTATTCAATGGGAAGTTCAATACAGTTACCAAGACAAATGAATTTTGACATGTTGATCTTGTGGCTGGTCCAAACCATCTACCAGTGGATCCCCCATTTGGTGGATGGTTTGGATCAGCCACAAGATCCCTCCACATAGCAAAAACAGGTGGAGTTTGCAAGGAAGTTCCCTATTTACCTCTCTTCCTTTTTTCAATTGAAAATTCATACTTTAGATCAGAAAACTTACTAAACAAGACTCAAGAAACCGTGGTACTCTTGGCACTTCAGATTTGTTTGAAAGGAGAGAAAGACTGTAGCAGATGGTCTTGAAATTCTGGACTAGGGATTTTTTTCGTATAGCGTCAACTACACTCTGACATAGTTGTTGTTTTGGGGAGAGCTGATCATCCATATTTTGTGCATCAGTGTTTATTCCCTCATGTACTCTCTGGTTTTCAATATATTATACCTACATGTTGCCTTCTCCCATAAAAATATCAAGCAACCATACTTCTGATAAAAACAAGCCACATCAGCCTACCTCATCTTCAATTGAGGGAGGCCCTTGGAGAACCTCAAATTTCTACTACAGAAGGTCAACGTTTTGGCTACTCTCTTGAACTGCTTGCTCAGGTTGACCATAAGGTGAGGAAACGCTTGACCAGACTCCCGCACTAAAGTTGTTGTAGGAAGAATTTACTTCCCAGGGAAGCACCAGAATGAGAGGTACTTCATTAGGGCCTAGACCATTAGTTTATTTAAGAGATGTCAGCTATTGCTGTTTTGTATTGACATCATACTATTTCTGCTTTGTCCTCAGTAAACGACACTTTTGCAGCAGGGATTTTAGAACAAATAACACTCTTTTGATCATCATTGATCCTACCTCATGTACCACAAACATGCAGTGAACAAGATCTACATTATGAAGTTTCTCTTTAACAGTTACTGTTTTTATGGAATTTGAATGAAATGGTGTCAATAATAGATACTTGGTTTATTGTTTTCATTTCCAGGATGAAGCATATAAACAGCATTTTACCTGTCAGAAGATACAGCAGAAATAGAGCTGACATCATATTTAAGGTAAAACTAAACAACCACCACTTCGACAAGTAATGAGATACATCACCTCCCCTCTTTCTCTACCATCAGTACCCTCCAAATCCATGGCAATAGTGCAAGGTTCAATACCGATACACTTTGCCATCCATATGCCCTTAGTAGTCTGACTCCTGCAAGAAAATGACATTATATTGCATGTCTCATGTTTCCAGTCAATGGCTATTGAAATCAAGAAGTAGATTTACATTTTCAAACACTGAAAAAGTACAAGTCCTACCTTCCCTTGAAAGCGTCCATCTCCCTGAAATTGGTATGGAAAAGATGGTTCATTAGAGTGCTTTTACCTGATCAAGAGAACAGGTGAAAAAGAAGCATCAAGACAAAAATGACAAAAAACAATGATACCCTGCTTATAAAGAAACAATGTTCCTAATGTTTGACAGGGATCAGAGCTGCAGTTTTAAGGACAGGTTGAACAAGAAAATACCATAGGGAAAACCATGGTGGCTCCCACATGAAACCAGTGGAAACCACTAATACCATCATCCCAGACCTACACTGCATTTTCTTGAACAGAAAGTTTCTATTTTTCTATGATTTATGTTAATTTTCAGATTGTTTGAGGTAGTTGGGCCATTGAAACTGGATACTTTTGTATTTGACATGGTTCATAATGTCCATATGATCAGAAACAGAAAAAGAAGAGAATATATATGATTGCATGGGTCCTAGATTTGATCAAAGTAGGAAATTCTTTAATCTCAATTTAATAAGATTAGGACTGTTCAGTAGGGATAAATGTCCCATGCTTTATATGTGTATTGACCAGCTTTGAAGTTAGTAAAATCCAAGTTCTTTTCTCCCATTGTCTCCTATGAATCTGCTTGGGGAGACATCATTGTGGCAGGGGGTTGATGCATTCAAGCCAATGCTATATAGCTATTCATCAGTGATGATTCCAGCAGGCTGTCTACTCTATTTTCTCTTTTCTACCTTCTATTGTATCATCTTTGGTTTAGAATTTCCAGCTGTTGTCTTTTTATATCTTCGAGAGTAAAAGAGTTCACTTCAAATCCTAACTAACCATCAGCAATTAGCCAACAACTAGTAGGGCCCTTTCTTCCTTCCATAAAATTCATCAAACAGAACTTTCTACAACCCTAGTTTACCCATTTTAACAACTGATTTAGGGAAGCACAATGCACCTTGATATTGCAAAGTTCATACCTTAAACCTCACATAGTATAATCAACCTAGCCTAACCAGTATCAACTAACGTCAGCCCCAAACTGACCCAATCAGCCTAAGGAAAAGCCAAACTACCACCAATGAAAAATGACTCAGTTTTAATCACTTCAGGTGCTACACCAATGATAGAGCTTCTGGAGACATGCCACAGTGTGCACATCAACATGTGATCATTGACATGTCTACTTGGTGTAACCTGATCACTGGTGGATGCATTAATATTTGGCTGTTATTTAATGTTCAAAAAAGTCTTAATAGTGGTGGAACCAAGAAAAATAAATGTCTTAGTAACAGTGGCAGACTTTTTACATGGATAATAGGTTTTAGTCCCTGTTTGGTATCACTCAAAATAAGCACTTATTAAAATTAGTACTTAAAATAAGTGGTGGGACCCCACAATAAGTAGAAAATAAGTACTTATCCATAAAAAAGCCCAGAATAAGTACTTAGTTTGAAAATAAATGCTTAAAAAAAAGCAGCCCTAGGCCAGGTTATTTTAATTGCATATAGAATGAGTGCTTCTTTTTTGGTGGGACAAAACTGTCCCCCAAAAAAATTTGAAATACCCACATTACCCCCTCTATACTGTCTTCTCCATTCCTGCGAACCAAAGGTGGCAGTGGTGAACCCAGGCGGAGGCTACGAGCAACCAGGGAGAATTTCACAGTTCTTGTAAGTGAAATCCCTCACTTCTTTAATTTCTCACCGTTTTGGGGATGAAACTCTGGTGTGGTGGGTTCTAACCCATTTTTCTGCCATTTTCTCCTAGACTTGAGTTTGGGAAAGAGGCAAATACAGTTACTCAGTTAGCTAGCGGTGGTTCTTCGGTGGTGAGTTCTACACTATTTTTTTCTTATTTTTTCCTTTTTGTTTATATATATATATATATATATATATATATATATATATATATATATAATTGACTATGCTATTCCCAGCAATGATTTTGGACAAAAATGTTAAAATTCAGTTGTTGTTATTTTTATTACTTTTATGATTATTATTATTACAAGAAATCAGTTTTTCAGTTATTTATTGTACTTTCTTATATAAAATGAATTATTTAATAGTGCAACATGTGTGACACATGGGCCCATGTGTGTTGGGAGGGTTAGAATTGTCATTTTCATCGAAATGGTTCAATATAATACTCATAAAATAACATATGTATGTTAATTTAGGGTTATAATTGTCATTTCTGCAAAATAAGTACTTATTGACTAAGTGGCTCACCAAACACTGTATCCAAATAAGTACTTAAAATAAGTGTAAGTGGTTTGGGAAAGGTCCTCCCAAAAACTAATAAGTACTTATTTCCCAAACTACTTATTTGCCAAGCATACCCTTAGTCTTGGAATATTGTATAGTTTTTCTCCTTCCCTTTTTTTCATTTTATTAGATAGGTAATAAATAATGCATTCATTGATACCAAGAAAAAAATATAAAGGTAGTACAATCATCAAGATCCAAGTAAGTGGTGCCTGATCCTATTTAGCAGGGAAACCCAAAAATATAGTAACATGCTAATACACCAAAGGTATAAAGAACAGCTAAGTAGGGAAGCTGGGCCCTCAATACATCTCAGATCGTCCAACACCACCCCATTCCAGTGTATTAACCAGTGTTCACTGATATCTTAACCTAATGGAATGAGTTCACTGTAAATATAAGATCTAAAGCCTCTCTAATGTGATGACTGAATGTCCACAGTCCATCCACCACATCTGTAAACCAGCCTACAATCACCTGTCAGTCTCCCACTCATAGTTGTTAAAATCTTACAATTTACATTACAATAAGATTCACAATTCAAATCATGAATGCAAGGGGTTCCAATTCAAAAATTATGACTGAATCCTTTTCTAATAAAAAGAAATCCTACTGTTCCTTTTTGAATACAACTTGCCTGATTCATGTAATTCAAATTAATTCAATTAGAACCTAGTTCTTTACCTTGTCTAATGCAGTTACTAAGATGTAGCTACTGTTAAGGTGTAACAAACAAAGTTGATGAGTAGCCCTACTGTACAGTCCACCAAGCACTCCCTAAACTACTTGTTCATGGAAGAGGGGGTTGAGTTCTAGCAGTATCAAAACCACTAGGATCTGAAGAATCTGATAGAAACCAGAGCTGATATCCTCTGGTTCTTGTGCAAGAAAACAGAGAAGAGAAGAGCAGGAAAATAACTAAACTATCTTTATTCCTTCCAAAAAAAAAAAAATCTGCCTTACAATCTTTTCTAGCTATCCTAGATAGACCTTACATATTTTGACTTGGAAAACAACTACAAAATCAATATTAGGAGGACTCATAAATTGCTGAAAAAAAAACTCTAATGATAAGAACCCTACACTGACAAATAAATCCAATAAGAAGAAACCTATACTGACAAATAAGTCTTATAACAAGAATCCTAAATTGGCACCCAAAAGGGATTGTTCAAAAATAAAAAAAACAAAGATATCATGGGACCCACTTGGTTTAACTAACAGGGATGCCTTAGGGATGGTCCTGTTGTTTAAAGAACAGACTTGTGGCCTATTTGGGGTCTGATGGAGGTGGATGGGCTGCAACTGGTTATTTTGGGTGTCACAGGTTGATGCTCTGCATCAGTCACCCCCTCTTGAAAAGAACTCGTTCTTGAGTTCAATGAACCATGCTTGCCATAATAGGGTGAAAGATAATGTGCATTAAAAGTGTTGCTATTTTTCAATCAGTTCATGTTAGAGGCCAGCTACACTTTGTAAGTATTATCATTAATCTAAGCAATAATCTTGCAAGGTCCAATCTTCTTTAGACTTATCTTATGATACTCGCCACTTGGGTATCTTTCATTTGGAAGATACACCCACACTTCACCACCAGCTTCATAGACAAGCTAGTGACAATGTCAATCAACTTGTGCCTCGTATTTTGAAAAATAGCTTCAATATTGGCACAAACCTGCTTTTGAATGCTCATCAATTCTTTTGTCTTCTTATCTTTTTCCAACAACTGGAATAAGAACAATATCAAGTGGTTGTAGAGGATTTCAACAATGTAGCACTTGGAAGGGAGAAAATCCAATTGTTCTATTTGTAGAACTATTAAATTCAAACTCTATCATAGGCAACACCAGATCCCAGTTTCTTGTAGATATTTCCCAATGTTATCACCTCTGTTAGAATTAGCCGGGTGAGGGGTAGATTAGTCTTTTCAGTCAGTTTAAGTTATGTGCTTATGTGGCAGTTCTAATTAGACTTCCTGTCCCATACTTAAGTGGGGGCAGTTTAGTCATTGTACTTAATTAAAACCCCTAATCCATATTATATTCGACTGGTAAGGTTTAGGCTACCAAGTTTGACTGATTTCTTCTTCTTCTTCTTGTTGTGCTCTTTCTCCTTCAGTCTCTTCTGGTTCGAACTGTTGAAGCTACTGAACAAACATGCATTCAGAGCAGGACATTGCTCTCTAAGTCTGCTCCTCTCTGATCTGACTCTTCTTTTTTTTTTCTGGACTGAAAATGGAGAACACAGACTCGACCTAGGTCTGAGAACACTTCGGTCCTTCTTCCTCTGCTCAGAACTTGATTGTTTTTCAAGAAAAAAACTTCAGAATTAAGTGGATGGTCGACTGAAGCTTTCCATTGAGGTTGGTTATTTTTTTTTCTGTGCTGTTGGTATTTCTAGGTTGAAAACCTTCAAAATCTGCTCGGACTGATAAGAATCTAAAGAACTAGGTTGTTTGTAGCCTTGGTTATTGGCAAAAAGTCCAAGGACAGGCTGTGTTTACAGTGACCGAATGGTGTAAGGGTATGTTTGACCCTTTTGTGTGGATCTGTAGATTCAAATCTGTAAGGTTTTGAAACCTTTGTTGGTCACGAGTGACATGAATCGACTGACAGAGTACTGCAGTGGTAGTAGTTGATGGTTTCTGAAAAGGTCAGATAGACCTGTAACATGTGTGACAGCTATTATCATCTGGTGGTGCTTGTGATGTTCACCCTCTATTGAGCAGTTTCAAGAGGGCTCGTATGTGGTTAGTTGAGTTCCTGAGTTACTGTCATTGTGATTTATGATTCTGTGTAATCAATAATGGTGTGAACAAGAACAAAAGTCTGTGTTTTTGTACTTAAAGGAGTGGCTGAATTGTCTACATCAATTTTCGGCCTTGTTGTTGTCTGAATGCTAGTTTACCTTTTGTTCTTTAATCTGAAATGGTACCCGAACCTGTCTGAAACATCAAGCTCTTAACTGGATGGTAGTTTACATAGTGGTGATTGATTGTGACTGGTTGTGAACCTATTATCTGTGTTTGGAGACTGCTGTAGTGTCTGGAACATCTAACTCCTGACAGCATTACTCAGTTGGTGACTGGGGATTCAGCATCAAAAGTAGCACTGGGAGGGCATCATGGCAGAAACTGGAGATGGTTGTAGTAATCAGAAACCTAGTGTGGTGATTCCCTCTAAATATCTGGGTGTGCAGATGACTTTAATTAAACTTAATGGTGAGAATTATGTGCCATGGGCCAAGTCAGTGGAAGTTTTTCTCAAGGCAAAGAGGAAAGTGAAGCATATGAAGTTTCTGATGACTGGGAACAAGAAGATGCCCAAATCATGACATGGTTATGGCATAGTATGAAACCCAAAATAAGTGCCAACTTTATATTCTTAGATACAGCTAAAGACATAAGGGGACATGCTAAGAACCTTTATTCTAGGTAGGATAATACTACGAGAGTATATCAGTTCTATCAGGAGTGTTAGAATGTTAGAGTCAGGGGTATTTTGGTCATTCTAGTGTATCTTCTTGAATGTGAAAGGTCTATTGTATCTGAGTTTAAGTTATGTGTCCCATCTTATATGAGGGACAAAATTGTCTTTCTTGTAACTCAAGTTTTATGAATAAAAGTCAAGTGGGTCGGCTAGGAGAGTAATTAAGAACATTCTCTCTTCTAGTCTGGCTGAACACTCTTCTCCTCTCCTTCTTCTTCTTTCTCTTTTCTTTCTTCTTTCTTCTTCCCTACTTTGACCTAGAATCAACTAGGGTTTATTCACATGGTATCAGAGCATTAAGGTCTCGTGTTTTCTTGCTACTGTCTTCTTCTTGGGTTCGCCGCCAGCTTCACAGTAGGTTTCATCATCCTACAACTGACCTGATTGAAGACTCGATGAAGGACTGAAAAAGAGTTGCCGTTTTGAGGGCCTGGAGGTGAGAATGCCTCTGGCCGATGCTGTGGTGGTCGTTGAAGTGGTATACTAGACCATCTATTCAGTGTACGAAGAGGGCTGGACGTATACAGGTATGGACATTGCTGTCGTGTGTTCAAAAATGGACTGTGAATGCTAATTTTTTGTGCTTCAAAAGTTAGTTGTTGTGGTGTTGGGTGAAACTGATACACATATCAGTCATATTCTTTTGTTTTCTTGCTCGCATGTGTGCTGAAAGAAGAGTAGTAGATTGCTGAGGTCCACGACAGTAGTGGTGTGGTGTTGGTTGTGTTGTGGTGGCTGACATATCTATGATTCTAAATGCTTAAAAGTGAACCCCTAGACCTTGTGTGTAATCAGTTCTGCAGAATGAAAAACAAGTGTTCGATGAAATGACTGAGTAATTTCAGCAGTGGTGTGTTGATGGTAAATGGTTCTGCAGTGTGCAGTCCAAGTGTTTGATGTGTTGACTGAATGATTTCAGCTTTAGAGTGTAGTGTGTAATGTGCAGTTGAAGAAAGTGGGGTTGGTGGTATCATAAGTGAGATAAGTCTTGTGACGAGTGTGAGATTGTGGTGTATATTCAAAGGTGAAATAATTGAGATGGCTTCAACTGTAGTTGGGAATGACAACAAAACCGACATCATGCTTTCTTCAGATTATCTAAGTGTTCAAATGGCTTCCATCAAGTTGAATGGTGAGAACTATGTACCATGGGAAAAATCTGTGGAGGTGTTCTTGAAGGCCAAGAGGAAAGTAAAACATTTGAGGGAGGAAAAACCTTCATCTGATTCTCCTGGGTTCAATGATTGGGAACAAGATGATGCACAAATAATGACATGGCTTTGGAACAGCATGGAACCAAAGATTAGTGTGAACTTCATGTTCCTAGATATAGCCAAAGAGATCTGGGATCATGCTAAAAGTTGTACTCTGGATAAGACAACACAACTAGGGTATATCAATTATACCAAGAGTACATCAATTTGAAACAAGGAAGTCAAAGCTTAGAAGAGTATTATGCAGGTTTGAGGAACATCCGCAATGAGCTAAATGTGTATCACCCTCTAACATCAGATGTCCAGATCCAACAACAGCAATGTGAACAGCTTGATGTGACTAGGTTTCTTGTGGGCTTGAAGGTTGAGTATAAGCCTATCAGAGCACAGATATTGGGGGGATCAGCTCTCCCCTCACTTGAAGAAGTTTTTGCCCATCTTAAGAGCACATCCATTGAGCTGGTGAAACATTCTTCCTTCTCTGATAGATCTGGTTTGGTAGTGACTAAAGGGAGTGGTCATGGAAGTAGAAGTGGTGGTGGCAGCAGTGTCCCTCCAAGCAACCGTGGTGGACACATGTTTACCTGGGCTAGTGGTCGGACTGGAGGCCGAGAGTCAGGGGGAGGCCGTGGAAAAGGAAGGGGTAATGCTCAGAGAAAATGTACACATTGTGGCTTAGAGGGGCACATAGTTAATTTCTGCTATGATTTGCGTGGTCCACCCAACACTTGGGCTAACCATGTTACATCTAAGAGTAGTAGCACAATTACTGAAAGCCAGCAAACTGCACCAACCCCCTCCACACCCACTTGTGCTTCTGGGTAGAAAATGGTGAGTGTACCACGGGCAATATATGAGCATTTCCTTCAAATATCTCAGCAGAACACAGCTACACTTGCCCATTCAGGCATGACTTATTTAGCTTCCAAAGCCTTACCTTGGATCATTGATTCTAGAGCCTCGGACCATATGTCTGGGACTCTTGATGTATTTTCTTCCCTTTCTCGCTCCTCCACATCTCAGACAGTTACACTTGCTAATGGTTCTACATCTCCTATTTGTGGTGTTGGTGATGTTGATCTCTCCTCATTGTCTTTAGCATCTGTTTTATATGTTCCTAAGTTCTCTTTTAACCATATGTCTGTTAGTAGATTAACCATGTCCCTTGATTGTTCTGTAACCTTCTATCCTTCTTCTTGTGTGTTTCAGGATCTCAAGATGGGGAAGAAGATTGGTGGAGGGAATAAAGCAGGTGGTTTGTATTACCTGATGGTGGTGGCCCCCCAGTGGCTTTTCAGTCGTCTCTTACTCCTCTCCAATGGCACTGCAGACTTGGTCATCCCTCTCTCAAGGCTTTGAAGCTGCTAATTCCTTCCTTGAGTCATCTTTCATTATTAGATTGTGAATCATGTCAGTTGGGAAAACATCATCGAGTCTCATTTAGTCCAAGAATTGATAGTCGTGTCTCAAGTCCTTTTGCTTTAGTTCATTCTAATGTATGGGGTCCAGTTAAAGTGGTGTCATACAATGGGTTTAAGTATTTTGTAATCTTTGTTGATGACTTTTCAAAGATGACATGGATGTATCTTATGAAAGACCGTAGTGAATTGTTCTCCCTATTTTTCAGAAATTTCATGCTGAAATACGCACTCAATTTGGTGTTCATATGAAAATACTTCGCTCCGAAAATGCCAAAAAATACATCTCACCATTTCAGCAATACCTAGAACATCATGGAATAATTCATCAAACTTCTTGTGCCTACACCCCGCAACAAAACAGTGTAGCTAAACAGAAAAATAGACATCTTCTTGAAACTGCTCGGTCCTTGATGATCAATACGCATGTCCCAAAGCATTTTTGGAGTGATGCAGTTCTTACATCCTGTTTTCTAATAAATCGGATGCCCATGTCAATCCTTGGAAGTCAATCCCCTTTCTCCGTGTTGTTTCCCACTTTGTCTCCCTTTCCTCTCACCCCAAGAGTCTTTGGCCATGTTTGTTTTGTTCAACACTTTGGAACTGGAGTAGACAAGCTAGATGCTCGAGCTACAAAGTGTATTTTTCTTGGCTATTCAATGACTCAGAAATGGTACAAGTGTTATAACCCAAAGTTTCATAAATCGGATGTGTGCCCTGATGTCACCTTCTTTGAATCAGTTCCTTTTTTCTCAGATGTCGGGGTCTCTTCTTCTCCCTCTGTGGTTCCTCTTCCTGTTCCGGTTGTGGACCCCCTTCCCATAGCTCCCATTCCTACTGCAAATGCACATCATATGCATGTTACTACAGAGAGGCCGCCAATTACTCAAGTGTATACCCGCAGAAGTGCTTCGGCCCCTCCTCCACTTCAGCACCTGTCGACAGATCCTGTTACTATTCCTTCTTCCTCAGATCTTGATCTTTGCTTTGCAAAAAGGTAAACGTACTTGTACTTCTCATTCCATTTCCGACTATGTTTCTACTACTCACCTTTATGCTTCTCATTGCAAGTTTATATCATTATTCTCATTGGTTCCCATTCCCAAGACTGTACGGGAAGCCCTTACCTCCCCAAGGTGGCGGCAAGCCCTGGAAGAAGAACTCTCTGCTCTACAACATAATCACACGTAGGAACTCACCACCCTTCCTCCCGGTAAGCACATTGTTGGGTGTAAATGGATCTATACAGTGAAGCATCTTCCTGATGGCAGTGTGGAACGACTGAAGGCACGGTTAGTGGCCAAGGGCTATTCTCAGTTATATGGTGTGGACTATATGGAGACATTCTCTCCTGTGGCTAAAATTGGTTCAGTTCGGGTGTTGATCTCATTAGCTGCTATGTATGATTGGCCTCTCGTACAACTTGACATCAAAAATGCCTTCCTACATGGTGATCTTGTTGAGGTGTATATGGAGCAACCACCAGGGTTTATCGCTCAGGGGGAGGTTGTTAAGGTGTGCAGGCTCAAAAAGGCAATCTATGGACTGAAATAGTCTCCACGTGCATGGTTTGGCAGGTTCAGTGAAGTGGTGAAGGCCTTTAGGATGAAACAGTGTCAGGTTGATCACTCTGTGTTCAGCTATAACTCAAAAGATGGGAAAATCTTGCTAGTCGTGTATGTGGATGATATTGTCATAACTGGAAGTGACAACAATGGAATTGACAGGCTAAAAAAATTCTTACAGGACCACTTCAATACGAAAGATTTGGGGAAGCTAAAGTATTTCCTAGGAATAGAAGTTGCGAGGTCAAAACAGGGGATCAACCTATGTCAAAGAAAATATGTCCTTGATCTACTTGAAGAAACAGGGTTGTTAGGTGCTAAACCAACAGAGACTCCTATGGAACTCAATTCCAAGTTAAGTGTGGATACAGGTGAAGAGTTTGATGATCCTGAAAGATACAGAAGGTTGGTGGGAAAGTTGAACTACCTGACCGTTACCCGACCAAATATATCATTTGCTATGAGTGTGGTGAGTCAGTTTATGCAACATCCTTGGGTTCCTCACTGGGAACCCTTGAGATAGTAGGGTACACAGATGCTGATTGGGCTAGCTCTATATCATAAAGGAGGTCAACCACAGGGTATTGTTATACCAAAAGGGAGGAACTCTTGAGATAGTAGGGTACACAGATGTTGATTGGGCTGGCTCTATATCAGACAGGAGGTCAACCACAGGGTATTGTACCTTCTTGGGTGGCAATCTTGTAACTTGGAAGAGCAAGAAGCAAACAGTGGTGGCAAGAAGTGGTGCGGAAGCAGAGTACAGGGCTATGGCCCATACCACATGTGAACTAGTATGGCTGAAGAACTTACTACAGGAGATGGGTTTCTCAATTGACAAACCCATGAAACTATACTGTGATAACCAAGCTGTTGTTCTCATCTCATCCAATCCTGTCTTCCATGAAAGAACTAAACATATTGAGGTGGATTGTCACTTTGTGAGAGAGAAAGTGATAAGTGAGGCAATAACTACATCTCATGTGAGCATAGGAAATCAGTGGGCAGATCTTTTCACAAAAGGGTTGTCTCGGGGAAGAATAGATTACATTTGTAACAAGCTGAGACTATATGATATATACTCTCCAGCTTGAGGGGGAGTGTTAGAATGTTCGAGTCAGGGGTATTTTCGTCATTCTGGTGTATCTTCTTGAATGTGAAAGGTCTATTGTATATGAGTTTAAGTTATGTGTCCCATCTTATATGAGGGACAAAATTGTCTTTCTTGTAACTCAAGTTTTATGAATAAAAGTCAAGTGGGTCGGCTAGGAGAGTAATTAAGAACATTCTTTCTTCTAGTCTGGCTGAACACTCTTCTCCTCTCCTTCTTCTTCTTTCTCTTTTCTTTCTTCTTTCTTCTTCTCTACTTTGACCTAGAATCAACTAGGGTTTATTCACAAGGAGTATTTTGATCTGTAGCAAGGGAATAAAACCCTAGAAGAGTACTATGCAAGTATGAAAAACCACATAAATTAACTAAATGTCTATCATCCCCCAACTCTGGATGTTAAGGTTCAGCAACAACAGAGGGAGCAACTGGATGTCACTAGGTTCTTGGTGGGGCTGAAATCAGAGTACGAACCAGTTAGAGCCCAAATATTGGGAGGCTCTACTCTTCCTACACTTGAGGAGGTATTTGCAAGGTTTTGTAGGATCTCTTTGGGTTCTACAAAGAGTACCACACCATCTAACAGATCAGGATTTGTGGCAGCCAGAGGAGGTGGATGTGGTACTAGAGGGGGAGAACATGGATCTCGAGGAGGTCGTGGTGGTTCTATATTTGGCCATGGTGGTGGTCGTGACTCAGGGGGAGGCCATGGTAAAGGAAAATGTAACTCTACTAGGAAGTGTACGCATTGTGGCAGGGAAGGACATTCGGTGAATTTTCGTTATGATCTCCATGGCCCACCTTCTACATGGGCTAATCATGCAGTAGCTGGTGGGGTTGATGTCAGTGATAACCAATAACCAAATCTCACACCTTCCACATTTACATCTGTTTCTGGGAAGGAGATGATGAGTGTACCACACGATGAATATGAGAGGTTCCTTCAGGCTACTTCACAACATACTACAGCCACCCTTGCTCACTAGGTATAGCTTGTCTGGCATCCAAACCCTCTCCCTGGATTATTGACTCTGGAGCCTCTAATCACATGACCGAGACTCCAAGTGTGTTCTCTTCCCTCTCTGAAACTTCCACATCTCAAACTATTTCCCTTGCCAACGGTTCTTCTTCTCCATCTGTGGTATTGGTAATGTTGAAACGACTTCTCTTTCATTATCATTTGTTCTATATGTACCTAAATTCTCATTCAATCTTATGTTAGTTAGTAAATTAACTAAGACCCTTAATTGCTCTATTACATTTTTCTCTTCATTTTGTGTTTTTCATGATCTCAAGACTGGGAAGAAGATTGGTAGAGGGCATGAAGCCAGTGGATTGTATTATCTTGACAGTGGTGAATCATCAGTTGCATTTCAGACTTCCCTCACTCCTCTATAATGGCATTGTCGGCTGGGAAATCCATCCCTTAAGGCACTCAAGAAATTGGTTTCGTCTTTAAATCATTTGTCGTCTTTACAGTGTAAGTCGTGTCAATATGGGAAACACCAATCAGGTTTCATTCAGTCCTAGAGTTGATAGTCATATGTTGAGTCCTTTTGCTTTAGTTCATTCAGATGATTAGGGTCCGATTAAAATAGAGTCTTATAATGGTTATAAGTGTTATCACTTTTATTAATGATTGTTCAAGGATGACATGGACTTTTTAATGAAAGAAATGAGTGAATTATTTTCCATTTTTCAAAAATGCCATGCTGAAATACATACGCAATTTGGTGTTCCAATCAAAGTTCTTCGTTCAGATAATGGTTGTGAATACTTCCTCACTTCTTTTCAACAGTATTTAGAACAACATGGCATCATTCATCAAACTTCATGTGCATCCACCCCTCAGCAAAATGGGGTGGTTGAACGAAAGAACCGTCATCTCCTTAAAATTACTCGATCTATTCTTCATCATATGAGTGTTCCTAAACGATTTTGGAGTGACGTTGTGCTTACTGCTTGTTTCCTTATTAATTGTATTCTTTCTTGGCTACTCTTGGACCCAGAAAGGGTATAAGTGTTACAATCCCATTACTCGGAAGTTCTATGTCTGTCCTGATGTCACTTTTTTTGAGTCCGTTCCATTCTTTTCGGGACCTGAAGTATCGTTATCTCCACATTTGCTTCCTCTCCCTCTTCCAGTCCGTGATCCGGTTCTGGTTGTTCCAGTTGGGGCTGAACTTTCACCATTCCCGTGCAGATTCCTACTGAACGACCACCAATCTAGCACGTGTACTCATCGATAGACACCAGCACCTCCTTCGGCTTCTACCTTGTCTACAGATCCTATTGTTTCTCCTATCCCAGAATCTTCCAGCTTGATCTTCCCATTGCTTTGCGAAAAGGTAAACATAGTTGTACCCTACATCCCATTTCTAATTTTGTTTCAGACTCTCACATTTCCGCTTCACATTGCTAGTTTGTTTCTCTATTGTCATTTATCTCTTTACCTAAAGAGGTCCAGGAGGACCTTACTTCACCTGGGTGGCATCAAGCAATGGAGGAAGAACTCTCCGCTCTTCAGTATACTCACACATGAGAACTCACTACTCTTCCTCCAGGTAAGCATGTTGTGGATTGTAAATGGGTGTATACTGTTAAATACTTTCCAGATGGCAGTGTGAAGCGTTTGAAGGCCCAACTTGTTGCTAAAGGTTATTCTTAGTTGTATGGGGTGGACTATATGGAGACCTTCTCTCCAGTGGCAAAGATTGGCTCAGTCCTTGTCTTAATTTCCCTAGCAATTATGTATGATTGGCCATTGTTTCAACTTGACATTAAAAATGACTTCCTTCATGGTGACCTCATGGAGGAGGTATATATGGAGCAACCACCTAGATTTGTTGCTTAGGGGGAGGATGGTAAAGTGTGTAGACTAAAAAAGGCAACTTATGGGTTGAAACAATCTCCCCGTGCTTGGTTTGGGAAATTTAGTGAAGTGGTGAAGAATTTTGGTATGAAACAATGTCTACCCATGGTAGCTAAAATAAGGATATTGTTTGGCTTGGAATTTCCATATTTTATATTACCAGGCTTTCTTTTCATGGTTAATCATGGAAAGCAAGTTGTAGATTTTGCATATATTTTGCCAGTAATAACGACCAAAAGAGTTTTGCTAAGATAACGACGACCCCTACTACATGAGATAACCCGTAACGGGGAACAAGATATAAGCATTCCCAGACTCCATACATGAATGTTTAGCTTTTTTTTATCAATAACTGTAAATTCAATTAAAATATTAAAAGAAAGTTACAATGTGAACAGAGGGCAGATGGAGATAAAGCATCTTATCTCCAAGCCAAAAACATTGAAACCGAGCCCAAAACATTTGAATCCTCCCAACCCCGCTTCTTTAGCCAAAGAATCAGTCATGCTGTTAGTCGTCCTTTGCACCCATTGAATTTTAATGTCCATGCCTGTGGTTATCCAATAAGACATTTGAAGCCTCCGATAAAACGTGAATGTTTAGCTTTTACCATGTCCCTTTCACAAGGGGAGATGATTTTAAAATATGGAAGAAGTTGCCTATTCAGGTAAGGAAATAATTTGAATTTAAGCATATCCATCCCCCCCCCCTCTCCCCCTCAAACCCGTCCTGAGAAAGCAAAATAACATATAAGGCTTCTTGAACTGTTACTGATTTAAATTATTAAATGCAGTATGTGCAAAACATAATAATCGCATTACCAATAAAAATGCTGATAATGGCCGGATAAATTTCCCCCCATAAATTCAAAGAAATGCTTTAACTACAATAGTAAACTTCACCACCTTAGCATTGTCACTACTAATTTCCAACTCATATCTTAAAAATTCCATCTTAAAGCATATAAATGCGAGGAAAGTAAAATAAAATCCAGCTAACTTTAATAGCCTTCGTTTCTACTGGGACCCTAAATGATTATTATAATTGAAATGTTCCAAAGAGAGCAAAACTTACGTAGACAAATTACAAATTAAAGTTGTTGCGAATCACCATGACCTCAATTGATCAGACTCTATCAAGCCCGTTAAACAGAAATTGAAATTTCCTATTAGAAAACATACCGCTGCTCTGCGGGCCCATGATCGCCACCACCGCATAGGAGAGTCCGCATTCGACGAGCTTTACAGTTTTGCTGAAATTTTCGAGGCCAGTGGCATTGAATTCGCCATCGCCGTCGATTAGTTGCGTAGAACAACAATCATCTCCCATTTTTAATTCAGATAAGATGACAAAATAAGCCTATAAATCATTCAAGAACATAGAAAATTAAGGGATCTGCTTCAGATTTATCTGCATTAAGCCAGTATGGATTCTAGACAGAGCTTTCTCGTTTCTCCTACGATCTTTCTTCCTTCTCAGAGAGAGAGAAAGAGAGGGAGGGAGGAGAACCTAAGCTACGTTAAAGAGAGAGAGAACTGTCTCAGCGAACGTTCGGTTTTTAAGAGAAAATCATTTCTTCGTTCGTCGCAGTGTAATCGTTCGTTACGCGGCGTATAATACACGTATCGCTTTTGCATCATTAAAAAAATGACTGTTTTTCCTACTTTTGACATAGAAAGCAATCGTATCGGAACTTTTTTCCGTCAACGTAGCAAACGGTTTATAATTAATCAGGCGGAGGATTTGTAGGGTAGAATTGTAGGTTATACCGTTATATTGGAATCTTTTATCTCAGTTAGAATCCTGCTTACATATTCTCTATACATAGTATTAATTTCCGAGTTCTAAAGGTTCTAATCAAACGGTAGTAAGGCGAGGAGCTACGTTGTCATCTTAAGAAGACGTCATCGTAAAACTCCGGGGTCTTGAATCTTCTTACTTGTAAGCTAAGCAAGAGATGGAATTTGAGAGTTCATCCTCTCCTGACTTTTCGCGCATCACACCGACCCCACAGAACGAATCAGCCGTACACGTGTAACGCCTCGTACTTGTAAATTTTTAACGGGAAGATGTTATAGGAGGTTGAAACGTGCTGTAAAGTCGGTGTGAGACGCGTTCTGTTATGAAGAAGGATGAAATTTGATTCTGATTTTTTTTTTATTAAATAGTTCAAACCTTCTTCTAAGTTTTTAACGTTGCTGAAAGCCTGAAACCATGTAATAATTATTGATGAATGTTTATACAAATTAAAAAAACAAAAGAGAATAATTTAAAGTTGCAATTTTATCTTAAAGCCATTGATATGAAGAGCAAATTTGAAAAATAAAACACTATCAGAAAAGAAATTGGAATGGTGCAATTCATATGAAAGGAAAGTTTGAAAAATAAATATTTTGGTCAAAAGTAGTTACATGGGTATTTTGGAGATTTTCATACCTCTTTTTAGAAGATTCTAATAAAGGGGGTCTACTTGAAACTATGTCAAGAAGATTAGGGAGGTCAGTGCAATTACCAAACTTTTGGAGATATTTCAAGTTTCAACAACAACCACAAACTTCGAGAAAGGCTTAAGCAAATTTCCCTTTTCTATTGAAGACAAAAATAAGAGTTTGTTTGGTAAGAGTGTATGCAGCAGGATCTCTTGCAGAAAAATATCTATGCACATTTTGCAGCCATGGACATTCAAATGAACGTTAGGCCCAGTTTGGAAGGAGTACAAATACAAATATATAGAGTGCAAAATTATGTATAGGCTTAATTTGGAAGGAGTACAAATACAAATATGTAGAGTGAAAAACCTTATATGTTGTATTGTTTTGTATGTATTTACGTTGTACAAATTTGTATTTGTACTCCTTCCAAATTGAGCCTTTAGGAACACTTTTAGGGATGCAAACCGATCAATCAGATTCAAATTAGGGAATATTCAAATCCAATCCATTAAACTATAGATCTGATCCGATCCAATATGAAGATTTGATATGATCTTATATTCGAATTTGAATTCAATAAGGGCATCAAATATCCAAATGTGATCCAATCCAATTTAATTTAAAAAATAAATTATTAAAATGATAAGAAAATATAACTGTTTAAATAAAGAAAAAACAATAAGGTTTTTCAACTGTTTTCATCATATATATACATGTTTTTTATAAAAATAAATAATATAAAAAATTACAAAAAATGCAATATAAATATCATATTTATCGGATGGGATGGGGGTAATCCTAATCAATTCGGTTTTTTAATTGAATCCTATTATCCGATCCAATCCGAAAATCCAAAATGGGGATATCCAAATCCGACAAAATAGGATCACATTAGATCAAATCATATCATGATCTGAGCTATTTGCACCCCTAAACACTTCCATAAGAATATATTATACATACAATATTTCTAATGTATGGCTAGATGCCAATGAACATGAGGACATCCCATCACCTATTTGTAACTGGATTATGAGCATGGATCTCCTATAAGTAAAACCTGTGCACACAGTTAAAGAATGGCTATTGAATATCGGGAACATCTCCACATGAATTTAACATACATGTGGGAGATATTCCTGATGTAAGGTTAGATGATGTGTGTGAAACGTTTTTGCTTGCCAAACATCCGGGCTCTACAAAAAGGGATAGAAGTATTAAATTAGGAGAGGGCCCGACCCAAAGCATGTAAAGTAGGAGTGAAACATGGGTGCTTCCAACCTAGTCCAACATGAGATTTTGCAATTATTGAGCCTAAGTATTTGGGCTGTGGCTTGGGCCTAGGCAAAAAAAAAGGTATATATATTCACGAGTCCAACTACATGCATTTTTTAATATTTGTTGTATGCTAAATCGAAATTTCAATCAATCACATTAAAAAAGCCGCAAGACCTATTTCCTTCTCATTGATTCATGTTTCACAAGGTGTACTTTCACATCTATGAAGTGTATTTATCATTAAAGACTTTAACAATGTTATACATAAAATTGTCAACTGTTGTTTTTATCATTGGTTCTTTTTTTTCTTCATTTTGCTTTACAATGCAATTTATGCACCATACATTTTGCCTATTTATAATCAACTTTACTCTAAACTTGGGCCATAAAGTCCAACCGAAAATGATTATATAAAAATACATACATAAATTCATTCAAACCCAACCAACTTGTCCAAACTCATCTTGACTCAACTCAAGCTTAAGCCCAAACCTAGCCAAAGTTGTGTTAGGTTAAAACTATGGTTGGGCCTAGGATTGATAGCCTTGGGCTTAACCTTGGGTTGGGTCAGTCACAAACCAGAATTTACACCTTTAGGGTAGGCCTAGGTTGATCTTCAAACTGACCCAAGGCGTTCAAGTTGCACCCCTAATGTAAAGCTATTACAATGGGTTGGGCTAATGGGTTGAGATTTTAAGGCTATACCATAGGATGATCTTATTCTTAGGTTGGGTTGAGGCCTTAAATACTTAATCCAACCTAAGTTCGACCTGAATATGTTGCATTTTCTCTTACTCTTCACACAAAATGCCCAAAATCCAACTAACCTAGTCATGCCCAAATAGGCCCAAGACCATGTAAATGTATTAACTTTTTATTGGAATGTAGAATAATGCCAATATGATGTTATTTATTTATTTATTTTTCTAGAGGGGAAGAGTAAAATACATAGACCTACCCTATACTTTGGGGGTAGTTACGCTTAGGCAAAAGTTTAAAATACCATTTCGTATCAGACCATATCGGCCAATACGTATCGTATCGTGGCCTTCCCAATACACCCCTACAGGGAATATTTTGGGTTAGACCGTGGTTCAGAGAGTAGACAGGCCTTAAAACAACCCCTCTGAACCAGATTAAAAATAAATAAAAAATAAAAACACAAAAAAACACCGATATAGGCCGATACACCTTACCAGCATATCGAACTGTAATGATATATACTTTGAACCTTGCACTTAGGTCCTTGAACTTTCATTTGTGACAAAAAGCTACCATGTACTTTTAGGTTCTAATACTTGTTCTTGTCGTCAACATTTCTTCCATTTTGAACTTTTATAAGACCATTTTGTCCTCTCATCTATTGCATCTCTAAAATCCAAGTTTTAAACTTCTCCTATATCCTTTTTTCTCTTTTTTATTTGTTTAAGAGAAGCAAAATTAGTGGTAGAACATTCACCATTGTTGGTTCAAATTAAGAGGGGTGCTCTCTATATGCTAGAATCAACAACGGTGGAGACTCTACCTCTTTCAACTACATTCATCTCTCTTTTAAACAAAATAGGATGCAGAAGTTGGGGACACATCCTTCTATGTCATTTTTATTTTCCATTTATATATACAATATATATATATATATATATATATATATATATATATATATATATATATGATATACTTGTTGTTTTCCATATAACATAATATAGATTCTTTCTGTAGCAGGAGCAGAACTTCAAAAGTGGTAAAGGGATTTATCATTTTGATATATGAAATTAGGCAGATGGATGGATTGGAATTTGGAAATACATTCCAAGCATGTATCTAACACAGGTAGGTTGGGGTATTTTAAGGGACAGGTGTAAACTTTTTTTAAGTATTGATTGGACTTGCTTACAAAATTTTCTAATTATTCATTGACGTGCTTACAATGTTTTGCCTACCGGTTAGTTTTTTTAGGTATCATATCTTTCGGTATTATAGTTAGATTATTGAAATGTAATCGACAGATTATGTATGAGGTTGTCTTTGAAATGTAATTGACAGACTATAAATGTGTTGTCACATCACATTATATATGGAATTGATCATTGACCTTAAAAGGTCCAAAATTTACATTTCAAGTGGAAAAAAATATTTTTACGGTGATAGTCATTCCACTTTGTGGCCAAAAAAATAGAGAAAATATCTCTCTAACATCAATACAAAATTAATATTTTAAAAATTGATTGATTTTTTCTCTAACTTAATATAAATATATATATATATATGTATGTATGATACTTTGAAAATACACAACTTGAATTATGGATCCTCTGGCCATTAATTCGCTTTTCAAATAGTTTTTCTTTTTGAAGACAGGCTAAAATCATGTTGTCGTAAAAGTAGTTTACTACATTTTATGAAAAAAATCAGTTCAAAGAATGCAGCCTTCACCAATCATTCGAGTGGATTTAAAGTTTTTGAGGAATTTGGGGTTTTGTCATTTTTAGTTCCAGTTATGAGTTTACATGAGTATATTCAATCTTTATGCTCCTTTCAAGCTACTCACATCATGTTTACCCATGGAGCCTTTATGGCCTCATCAAGGGAGGCTACTATTGGATTGGATATGTTATTTTATCAAAGAATCTAACAATTATATTTGCAAAAGGAAGAAGAATTCTCGTCATTTCTCCAGACCAGTCTGAATGGTGGGTGATGGAGGGAGATTTTATCCGATCTCCTAACCAGGGGATACGTGGTTATGACTCGACGTAAAACATAAAAGCACTTCTACAAAAGTACTTTTACACGAAATCACTTTTATGAAAGTACTTTTACAAAAGATTTATGAAAGCATAAAGGCACTTTTATAAAAGTACTTTTATGAAAGAACTTTTACAGAAGTACTTTTATATAAAAGCACTTTTATAAATGTACTTTTATGAAAGCATAATACGGAAGTATGAAAGCACTTTTATGGTAGTACTTTTATAGAAGTACTTTTGTGTAAGCACTTACAAAAGCACTTTTACAAAAGTACTTTTGTGAATGTACTTTTACGAAATAACTTTTGTAAAAATTATGCATTTTTTTGTATCTTCTACAAATTTTCTTCTATTTTCTACTATTTTTTGTAAATTTTGTTGTTTTTTGCATTTTTGCAAATTTCTGGTATTTTTCTACATTTTCTGATTTTTTTTTATTTTCTGCATTTTCTGCAATTTTTTTTGTGCTTTTCTGCTTAATTTTCGCATTTTCTGGTGTTTTTCATGCATTTCCTGCCTTTTAGTAGTATTTTTTGCATATTTTCTGATTTTTTTGCAAAAGTTCTGAATTTTCTGCAGATTTTGGTTTTTTTATGCATTTTTTGCGATTTTATTTACTATTTTCTATATTTTTTTACAATTTTTGCACTTTTGAATATATAGGTTGACTTAACTCGGTTTTGTCACGTGGTAGTCTTGAGAGAGACTATTTTCTCAAAAATTATTATTTTAGGTATATGGGTTGACCCGACCCATTTTTGTATTTATAGGTGAAGGTAGGTGGATTAATATGGATGAGGGTGATTAAGAGTCATTATAGATGGGCCAAGTGGGTCAGGGTGGACTAGGGATAGGATGGGTTATGAGCTTTAACAAGGATTGATGATGGGTCATGGTGGGTTGGTATTCAACCCTTACCCAACCAACCCATTTTCCACCACTGTCTTACAAATGCACATTTATACATATTCATATACACATTAGAGGGTTGCAAGTCGAGTGCTACCAGAACTAAGAAAATGAAAATTACATAATTTTGGGTGGATACTGTTATGATTGCAGCTTATCTTATCAATCGGATGCCATCTCGTCTCTTGGAATACAAGTCCCCTCATCAACTTATCTTCCCCATTTCTCCATTGTTTCCTATCCCTATGTGTCTTTGGGTGTAAATGTTTCGTCCATGATTTGTCTCCTACCCGCGGAAAGCTAGATCCCAAAGCCATTGTTTGTGTTTTCCTTGGCTACCCCCTTTCCCAAAAGGGTTATCGTTGCTTTTACCCTATTTCCAAAAAGTACTTTGTATCCATGGATGTTTCTTTCTTCCTTGCTTCTCCCTAGGGGGAGAGTCCAAGTGAGGAGAAACAGAGATAGATAGACAGGATTTGTTACCTTCTCCTCCTGACCCTCCTCCATTCTGGGTCTTTCGTAGACAGCGATATAAAACTCAAGGCTAGGGTCAACAAAGTTCAATAGACATAGAGCATCCTGAAGCTGTGCAACCTATGCCATCAGACTCTCAGGGGTTGAATCCATCACTACATCCAGGTACTATTGTTCCAGTTGATGTCCCTGAACCTATTGATATTGATACTTCTAATTGTGATATGGACCTTCCTATTGCTAAGAGGAAGGGTGTTCAATCTGTTAGATAGCTATGCCCTTAACTCCTGACATTTATTGTAAATGAATAAAGTATATAATTGATTCATGTCATTGTGGTGTGTTTCTGTGTAATACCCTTAAACTGGACAATTATGAGATTCATGTTAGTTTAGAATCTTTATAACCATTGGATAGATCTGGGATATTTATCCTGCCAAAGCTAACACTGATGTACTGCCAAGTTGGTTGGGGTGGCTTGTCTCAGTTGCCAGGGTGAGACCTGAGGTACATGCAATGTGAGTTTTCTTGGAGCCTTGAATCGGACCGAAATTCCAATATTGCCTTGGACCTTGGAGATAGATGGATAAAACTAGAATGTTACACCTAACCCCTAGACTCGATTATGGTACTACACCAGGTATTGGATTAGGCTATCTTTGATATGCCAATTAGTGAGATCCTTAGAGGGGGTCAAAACCTAGGTATGGAGAACTTGAGAATGGAATAACAAATTCCTCACATATGGAAAACTTGAGAACGGTCTCTATGTTCTCCATCCTTCTCTGGAAACAAACCTTACCGAAACTACGTCGGAAATAATCCCCAAGAAGATGACTCATGATACAGTTAATCCTACATGCATGTGGCATTGCCGACTTGGCCACATTAATCTAGATCGTATCACAAGGTCGGTAAAGGATGGTCATTTATATTTTCTAACTGTAGAAGATCTTCCAACCTGTGAACTTTGCCTTCAGGGTAAGATGACAAAACGACCATTTACTGGTAAGCCTGAAAGATCTACAGGCATACTTGACCTTATACATACTGATGTATGTGGTCCCCTCAATGTTAGGACTCGTAACCAGCATGCTTATTTTATAACCTTTATCGATGATTATTCACGGTATAGTTACGTGTATCTAATGAGACACAAGTCTGAATCGTTTGAAAAGTTCAAAGAGTTCAGGCAAGAGGTCGAGAAACTGTTGGGGAGACACATTAAGGCCCTTCGATCAGATCGAGGAGGAGAATATCTCTCCAACGAATTCAGGGACTACTTAAAAGAAAATGAGATAGTATCACAACTAGCTCCTCCTACTACACCACAGTTAAACGGTGTATCAGAAAGGAGGAACCAAACTTTATTGGATATGGTCCGATCACTTCTCGTACACTCGGAACTATTCACATCCTTTTGGGGTTACACATTAGAGACTGCGATATACGTGCTGAACCGGATTCCAACCAAATCCATTCCGAAGACTCCCTATGAGCTTTGGACCGGTAAGAAACCAAGTGTGAGACACTTGAAAATTTGGGATTGTTTGACACATGTTAAAAGAACTAGTGCTAACAAATTGGAATCCAAGACCAACCGTTGCCTATTTATAGGCTACCCCAAAGGCTCTATGGGTTACTTATTCTATGATCCAAAAGAGCAAAATGTGTTTTGCAATCGAAATGCCCACTTCTTAGAAGAAGATTACATCCTGAATAATCATCATCAGGAAGTTATTCTTGATGAGGAGAGCCCAGGGGTAGTAAGAGATATCCCACCAATTCTAGAAAATAACCAACCTAGAAGATCTACCTGGGTTTCAAGACCTCCAGTTCGTTACGGCTATGACCAAGAAAGTTACCTGGTGGAAGCCACGACCAATGAGGAGGATCCCATGACTTATTCGAAAGCTATGTTGGATATAGATTACTTGAAGTGGATAGATGCCATGAAAAGCTGAGATGGACTCAATGGAGACCAATGGAGTCTAAACTCTAGTAGATCCACCCCCTGGGGTAAAGGCAATTGGTTGCAAATGGATCTATAAGAGGAAGAATGACCCCAATGGTAAAGTTGAGACCTACAAGCTCGTCTTGTGGCGAAAGGGTACACTCAGAAAGAGGGAATCGATTATGAGGAAACATTTTCGCCTGTGGCCATGCTTAAATCTATTAAGATCCTGCTAGTTGTAGCAGCTTACCATGACTACGAGATTTGGCAAATGGATGTCAAAACCGCGTTCCTAAATGGAGATCTTACTGAAAATATCTATATGCAACAACCACAAGGTTTTATAGTTGCAGGTCAGGAACACATGGTATGTAAACTCAACCGATCTATATATGGACTTAAGCAAAATTCTAGGAGTTGGAACATCCGGTTTGACTCTACCATCAAACAGTTTGACTTTGAGCAAAATCCGGATGAGCCCTGTATTTACAGGAAGACCAGTGGGGATAAGGTTACGTTCTTTGTTCTAAATGTAGATGACATTCTATTCATTGGGATATAGGAATGTTAACTACGGTGAAGGCTTTCACAGCAATTCTCCATGAAAGATCTTGGAGAAGCCTCCTACATACTAGGTCTTCGACTCTATAGAGACAGATCAAAAAGGATAAAATGATTATCCTAGTCTGCTTACATTAACAAAATAGTCAAGAAATACAATATGGAGAACTCTAAGAAATGAAATGTTCCTTTTAGGCATGGAGTCACTCTCTCCAAGGGTATGTCTCCCAAGACTCCCGAAGAGATTAAGGGCATGAAAGAGGTTTTCTATGCCTCAATCGTAGGGAGCATCATGTATGCTATGTTGTGCACTCGTTCTGACATTTCTCAAGCAGTGAGTGTGGTAAGCAGATACCAATCTAACACTGGGTAGGAGCATTGGACCGCTATGAAAAACATACTAAAATACCTTTGAAGGACAAAATAGTTTTGTCTGGTTTTTTATGGTAATTCACTACAAATCCAGGGGTATACTGATGCCGATTTCCAATAAAATCCAGATGATAAAAAAGTCTACATCTGGTTATATCTTCATGATAGGATCATGTGCTATTAGCTGGAAAAGCAGCAAACAGGGGTCCACTGCAGATTCCACAACCGAGGCTGAATACATTGCCGCAAGTGAAGCTGCCAAGGAAGCCGTTTGGATGAAGAAATTCATTCAGGAATTCGGAGTAGTTCCATCCAGCATATCACCCATTCCATTGTTGTGTGACAACACTGGAGCCATTGCTCAGGCTAAGGAGCCACGAACCCACTCGAAGTTGAAGCACATCAAGAGGAAGTATCATGTACTGCGGGAGATACTTGGAAGAGGGGATGTCCTGATTCAGAAGGTAGCATCGGCGGAAAATGTATCATACCCATTAACTAAGCCATTGACACAGAAAGTATTTGAGAAATACATGGAAAGTATGGGACTCTGACTTGTACCCAATTGGACCTAAGTGCAAGTGGGAGCTATTAGACAGTTATGCCCTTAGTTCCAATCAGATTGATATACCTTTTGACATTTATTGTAAATGAATAAAGTACATAATTGATTCATGTCATTGTGGTGTGTTTCTGTGTAATACCCTTAAACTAGACACTTATGAGACTTGTGTTAGTTTAAAATCTTCATAGCCATTGGATAGATCTGGAGAGATTTATCCTACCAAGGCTGACACTGATGTACCGCCAAGTTGGTTGGGGTGGCTTGTCTCAGTTGCTAGGGTGAGACCTGAGGTATATGCAGTGTGGGTTTTCTTGAAGCCCTGAACTGGACCGAAATTCCAATATTGCCCTGGACCTTGGAGATAGATAGGCAAAATTGGAATGTTACACCTGACCCCTAGACTCGATTATGGTACTGCACCAGGTGTTGGGTTGGGCTATCTTTGTTATGCTAATCAGTGAGATCCTTAGAGGGGATCAAAACCTGGGTATGTTGGGACAGTCCGACAATTCATTTGAGTGGGTGATCATAGTGACAAGATCAGCCCCTTTGTCGGACAAAGTGAATGATCGGGGATGCACTCTCTTTGATGGAAACCTAAAACTTCAACGGTTGAAATCAATTATTGACAGTTTTAGGTTTCCATCAAAGAGAGTGCATCCCCGATCATTCACTTTGTCCGACATACCCAGGTCCATGTGAGTAAGGGAGAGGTCCATGGTTTCAAAATGTTTGCAAAAAATTTTAATTCCCGAGATCCATGTGAGTAAAGAGTGCATCACTGTTCCTTGCAGTTAAGGGAGAGGTCCTCTCTTGTCGGGCAGTGTTTGATCATTATGGCTGAAAGATTAAATGTAAGACCAATGAGGGTAAACCTGATGGGCTAATCTTGCATTTGCCCACAATCCTTGGGTTTTCATAAGGTGATTGAACCCAATGACCATTTAGTATAAATGTTGGGCCCATTAAGAGCCCATGGTGATGGACTTAAGGGTTCATTTCTCGTACAGTGAATTCGGCTAGGCCTTGTAACAAAGGCTGGGTTGAACCCATGTGGCTGATGTGTAGGTCAATGTTTGGATCCCACGCCATACAAAAAGAGCCAACAGGGCAACAGATTAGGAGGTTAAGTGAGCACATAAACTTAATGGGCCTAAAGCCCAATTCGAATTGGGTTAAATAGATTAATTAAATAGGGGTAAATCTGGGTTTGGGTCAGCAAATAAGGATAAAAGGATATGTCTTATCCACTTAAAGAGTCCAGATCCAAAAAATCATTTGTATCAGGAAACTCCTAATTTGATTAGGATTAAGTTGATCTTAAACTGCAGATAAGATAAGGGATTATCCTTATCACTTAAAGAGTTCAAATCCAAATAATGATTTGGATCAAGAAACTCCTAATCAACTTAGGAGGTTGTCTCTTTAAGGCTATAAATAAGAGAGCAGGGCGGACTTGCAAAATATACCAGACAAGACACAACAGATTGCAGAGTTCGTCCCTACTCTTGTCGCCCCAACTCAGTTCGATCTCCACTTGTGGGAGTGATCAAGAATTGTTCTTGATATTGCTTCTTAGTAGAAGAAGCAATCTGAAGTCATGTTCACCAGCCCTCTACTCCATTCTTGTTGAAGAATTCGGTTCTTGCTGAAGAGCCGTCCTGCTGATTCTGCTTCACCACACATTGTGTCATCTTTAGTGGAAGTGGGTTTTGATTATCTCCTTGGGTGTGAACACCTTCATTGGGAGTTACTGTTACTTTGTATCAGGTATATCCCTTTCTCCCTTTTGATTTCAGATTTGGTCCGGTTTGGTTCAAGATTGATCATTGAAAATGCAATTTTCTAAAATAGGGAATGCGATTCCCAAATGAAAGAGATATATTTTTGAAATTTCGCCCAACCTTCTTGCAGGGTTCGGCCATCCATATGATGGATCTCTCATCCCTTCAAGATCATGGACCATATACCACCCAATGGCTCACTCCTTATCCTATGAGAATGTTTCACCCTCTTTCCATGCTTTCCTTTCTGCTATTGACAATGTTTCCATTCCCAAAAGTGTTGTAGAAGCTTTACTTATTCCTGAGTGGACAGATGCAATGAGGGAGGAGATCAATGCCCTTCACAAAAATGGCACGTGGAAGTTGGTAAATCTTCCTTAGGGAAAGTGGCTTGTGGGGTGCAAATGGGTATTCTCTATGAAACATAAGGCAGATGGCCCAGTGGAAAGGTACAAGGTCCGGCTAGTTGCAGAAGGTTTTTCACAAGTATATGGAGTTGATTATGTGGAAATCTTTGCACCTGTAGCAAAAATAAATTCTATTAGAGTCCTTCTTTCTTTAGTTTCAAATCTAGATTGAGAGCTTCATCAACTAGACATTAAAAATGCCTTTTTGAATGGTGACTTAGAAAAAGAAGTGCACATGACCCAACCTCCAGGTTTTTGTGCTAAAGGATATGAGTAGAAAGTTTACAAACTGAAGAAATCTCTATATGGCTTAGAACAGTCTCTAAGGGCCTGGTTCAGTAGGTTCTACAAGGCAATCCAACAAATGGGCTTTAAGTAGTGCCAGTCTGATCACACACCCTTTGTGAAGAGAGAACAAGGAAGAATGACAACTTTAATTGTGTATATCGATATTATCACTGGTGACTGGGACTCCGAGATATAGAGATTGAATAGATTCTTGTCTACTCAATTTGAAGTGAAGCTATGAAGGATTTGAAGCCTTTACATTATTTCTTTGGAATTGAAGTTGCCCGCTCAAATCATGGTATCTTCATCTCACAGAAGAAATATATTCTAGATCTCTTGAAAGATACGGGGAAGCTTGGAGCAAAACTTGCTGACACTCTTATAGATGTTAACCACAGACTTGGGGATTGCAGTGATGAGCACATAACAGACACAAAGCAATATCAAAGATTGGTTGGTAGACTTCTCTACCTATCTATGACAAGACCTGACATTGCGTATGCAATGGGAGTCCTTAGTCAGTTTATGCATGCTCCTAGGACCACACACTTAGAGGTAGCATACAGAGTTCTTAGATATTTAAAAAATTTCCCTGGGACTGGACTCCTATTTGAAAAACATTGATATATGAAAGTTGAGGTTTACACTGATACAGATTGGGCTAGTTTTGTGGATGACAGAAAATCCACTAGTGGCTATTGTTCTTTTGTTTGGGAAAATCTTGTTACTTGGAGGAATAAAAAACAAAGTGTGGTGGCCAAATCGAGTGCAGAATCTGAATACAGGGCCATGTCTCATGGTTTGGCAGAACTCTTATGGATAAAGAACCTCTTGGGTGAATTGGGCTTTCCTTTCAGTGACCGTACGTCACTCTACTGTGACAATAAGGCAGCCATCAACATTATAGCCAATCCTATTCTCCATGATAGAACTAAATATATAGAGGTTGATAAACACTTCATTAGGGAAAAATTGGAAAAAGGAGAAATTTGCACTCCCCACATCAACTTTGAGGAACAACTTGCATACATTCTTACCAAATGATTACACTCCATGCGACACTATAATCTTTGTGACAAGTTGGGGATGATTGATATCTACACCCCAACTTGAGGGTGAGTGATGTAATCTTAGTTATGTGCCTTAAAGGCACTTATGTCTTTTTAGTTATTTTCATCTCTTATGTGGTTGCCCTATAATTTAAAATAAAATGTCTGGCACCGCCAGAACAGCTGATTCAATCTCCATCTTCTCTTCTCTTCCTTCTCTTCTCCTCTCTTCTTGTCATCTTCTCTTCTCTTCTTCACTCTTGAATGAAATCAAACTTGAAGGGGAATTGGCAGAACCTGGGGTTGAAATAGTTTTTATAGCTCATGCTGGTAAGAAATCATCTTGCAAAGACTTTTCCAAGACCCAATGCTATGGACGTAAAGGTTTTGGTCATATTGCCCTTTCACTGTAAACGAAGAATAGTACAATGGTAAATAGTACTATGTCCTCAAGGAGAGGCATGAGATGCAACCTCTCCAAGCTATTTAAGTACAACTTTCCAATATACTATAAAAAGTTACAATTAGCTTATCTGCTTACCCATTTTACTTCAACTCTTATATTAATAGTTAACCACTTTACTTTTTTTATGAGGTCTTTGTAGTCCCAAATGGTAGCATTTGGGTTTAGAAGCCACCTTGTTACCACCCAAGAATCCCCTTCAACTAGAAGATGCTCCACCCTAAGCTGGTTAGAAATCTGAATTCCTTGTACTGCAGCTAGTATTTCTACCCTTGTAGAGTTCCCCACTCCCACCGGTCCTGAGAATAAGGAGATGATGTTGCTGTTCTTATTCCTCAAGACACCCCCTATACCTGATGGCCTAGGGTTACCTTGGCTGCTTCCATCAAAATTTAACTTGATGACACCTTCTAGAGGCAGATCCCATTCTAACAAACTTTTATTCTTCTTTGTAGAAGTATTAGCTTTTACTAACTAATTCCTCCATATGTCATTAAAAGAGAAATCAACAAATATATCCAAGGTTTCCAGCCAATGTATTACTCTTGTTAGGATATAGTCATTCACTTCATCTAAGCTTCTTTCCTTCTCTAAGAAGACTCTTGCATTCATTTCCTCCCAGAGAGTCCATAAGGTGGCTGCCCTGACACATTTCCACATGAACTTCCCTCTTCTAGTGTGCCATACAAAAAAAGATGGGTTAAATAACAAACTCAAATCAGATGGTAGAGACCACCTACCTCCAAATAAACTAAGGCTCCAACTCCATAAGGTTGTAGTAAAGGAACATGAGATCAGCAAATGGAAACAATCCTCATTCTGGACCTTACACAAAGAACACCAATTTGGGGAGAGACAAAGAAAGGGCCTCCTTTTCTGTATGTTTTCCAAAGTATTAATTTTCCCATAGTAGACTTCCCAGCAAAATACAACAATATTTGGAGGAATAGGTCACGTCCAAACTTCTTTGAAGGGGAACCCTTGGGAATTGTGGTTGGAACTGAGGGATTTTAGAAAAGAAGAACAAGTAAATGTACCTTTTGGAAGAAGAGTCTAAATTCTTTGATTAGAAGATGTAGGGTCCAAACAAACTGACTCAAGTAATTGAAGTAGCTCAGTGACACAAATCGACTCACCACCCCTTAATCCCCTACGAAATCCAAAATCTTAGTTTAAAGACATGGGAAATAATGGGTTTGGGAGAAAAGTTGCAATTGGATCATTTTTGTGAAGGGAGAGAGAATAAAGCGAAGGGAATCAATCTTTGAGGGGTTGAGTGCCCACCCAAACTTCCTCCCAGAACCGAATAGCATCACTAGAGTCATACTTGATAAACCTGAGGAAGCAAGGGAGAATACCATGTATAGCCTTCCAAGGTGTTGTAAGGGTAGCTCGACAAGATATCCCAGCATCCCAACCATTTACTGAGCAGCCATGAATGCTTGACACCACCTCATGCCATAATCTCTCTCTCTCTCTCTCTCTCTCTCTCTCTCTCTCTCTCTCGGGGCCATCTCCATAACCACCTCCCTAGGAGGGATACATTCATCAACACTATGTTCCTTATCCCTAGACCCCCTTCTTCCTTAGGTTTATTAACTATCTCCCATCTAACCAAATGATCCTTTTTCACCTCTCCTGGTTGCCACAAAAAGCCCTTCATTACCTTCTCCAATTTCTTAGCCTCCCTTGGAGGAATCCTGAGCACTAAAAGGAAGTAGGTTGGAATGTTGGTAAGTGTGGCCCTAATCATACGGCACGGTTACATCATTCTGGATTGTCCTGTTCATCCTATCAAGGGTGTTCGCAGGAAGACTCAACCCCGTGCTTATCAAGCAACAAAGGAGAAGGCAATTGACACTTTGTCCACTAAGGGGGATTTATCAGATAAAGGTGACAATACAATTCCTGTGGGTGAGCAGAGGATTTGGCAATTGGTACCATCCGCTATCTCTTCTACTTTCTCTACTATTGACTTGTCTGGTAAGTTCTCTGGTTATTGTTCTTCCCCCTTACATGTTTGGATTATTGATTTTGGTGCCACAAACCACGTGATAGGAGCCTACCCCAATCAACCAAGTCATCTCACTAAAACTCATGGTAAACACATTGCTATTGTCAATGGTGAAAAAAATTAAGTATCATGGGTAATAGTTTCCTATCCCTAAAACTTTCACCTACCATGTTACTCTCTCTTCCTATAACATTCTTTCATTTCTTTGTTCCTAATTTGACTACCAATCTCATTTCTATTGGCCAACTAATTGATGAAGGAAATATTCTTACATTTTCTTATGATGGTTGCTTGATTTAGGATCAACACACAATAGTTTTCAAGGCACCAAGACGAGGCTAGGCAACAAGGGGGTGCCATGTCACCTAATTGCCTAGGCGATGGATATTTTTAAATAAAAATCACATATCCTAGGGTAACTCCCTAGGTTCCATAACCAACTTTCCTTAATAACTATCCATAATTGTCATAAGAAAATTATAAACTTTATGTTTAAGTCTAGAAAATCAACATACTTATGGATATTTTTAAATAAAAATCACATATCCTAGGGTAACTCCCTAGGTTCCATAACCAACTTTCCTTAATAAATATCCATAATTGTCATAAGAAAATTATAAACTTTATGTTTAAGTCTAGAAAATCAACATACTTATGAGAAGAAAAAGAAGAAAAGAAAGAAATTTCAAAAAATATAGGGGTTGAACCTCTATTTTTGTTATAAGAAAAGAAGCAAAGAAAAGAAGAAGAAGATGTGGAAGAAGAAATCTCTATATGGGCGCCTTGTCGCCTAGGCGTTGCCTTGACAATTATGTGACACACTGGGAGGATGAAAGGGAAGGGGCATGGGCTAGGCTATCTGTTTGTGTTGGGGTTCGAGAATCTCAAATAGGAGCATCTTTAGCCTATCTTAGTTCTTCTACAGCTAATGCTTTTTTGAGTCAAAGAAATAATGTTTGGGATTTGTGGCATAAACAATTGGGTCATCCATGTTTTGACAAATTGAAGTTTTTGTTTGATTTTGGTTTAATTATGAACAAAATTCCTCCTTTTCATATTTTTGATGCTTCATGTATTGTTTGTTGTTTAAGTAAAAGCTGTACTTTACTTTTCTCTCACAAATCTGAGCATGCCACACCACCATTTGAGATTATATATGGTGATGTTTGGTATGCTTCTATTATCTCAAGATTAGGATACAAATGCTTTGTATTGTTCATTGATGATTGTACCAAAATTAAATGGATTACTTTCTGTGACACAATTAGAAGTTTTTGCAATGTTTAAGCTATTTCAAGGCAAAAATCAGCATTCTTCGCTCAAACATAGGGGGAGAATATATAGATGGAGATTTTCAGGCCTATTTGAGGAGCTATGAAATTCAATCTCAACATAGTTGCCCAGATACTCCTCACCAAAATGGTGCAAAGAACACAAGAATGGACATGTTCGTGTTGTAAGGACACTTCTATAGGAATCCCATGCTCCAGCTTCATTTTGGGTAGAAGCAGCCCATACAGTTGTGTATTTTATCAACTACCTTTTTCTTCTATTCTTGCTAATATCTCACCCTTTGAAAAACTTTTTGGTTGTTCTCTTGATTTATCTAACATCCATGTCTTTGGTTATGTATGTTTTGTACATCTTCCTTCTCATGAACTTTCTAAACTAACTGCCCAGTCTGCCATATGTGCCTTTGTGGGATATGTAGTTCTAACCACAAAGGGTTCTTGTGTTAGAATTTCATGAAATGTTGTGTTTCTTGAACATATATCATTTTTTGCTGGAATTGCTCAATTGTTTGCACCCTTTGTCTCTGTTCTGAAGAATTTTGTTCCAGATGATGTTCCTCCCTCATTTACTGTGAAAGTAACTCTTGTCTTCACTTGTAAGTGGTTATGTGCTCCAAAACCTATACTTGCCCCCCCTCCATCCATTTCAGACAGTGTTTTAAAAGTGAAAGGCGAAAGAGCCATTTTGTGCCCGAGGCGCAAGGCGCAAGGTGAGGCGCACACCTTTTGGAGGCAAGACGCACAATTAAAAAAAAGCTAAAAATCAAAAAATAAAAAAAATGCCAAAAAAATAAAAAAAAACTATAAAACATAATATCAATAAAAATATAAACTTAAATTTTAAAATAAATGTTTTAAAAAACCTATTATCTAAAATTAAAATACATAAACATAATATGTAAAGCAAATTCAAATGAGAATTTAAAAATGAAATCAAACATACAAAACATTTTCAAGCATATAAAACCCACAATCTCTTTTTTCTCAATTAAATCAAGTAGCTAATGTGGCATATTACATTTCTAATTCTATGAGCGGCCTTTGTGCCATGCCCCTCGAAGCAAGCCCAAACAAGTCCATGTTTGGGTCTTAAATTCTGAGTTTTCACACAAAAAATAATGATATTATAATTTTAATTGCTTTTAAGAAGATATTTTATTAGGATGAATGAATGGACAACTTTACCAAATAGGGGGTTCTTGAAGCTTCCATGAGCAAGCAAACGGGAGTCCGGGGGCGGAGCCCTTGGCCCAGCTGCTACACTCAAAAGGAAAAAACGTCAAATTTTCAAAAGGCGCATGCCTGGGCTAAGGCACAAGGTGCACCAGGCGCACGCCTAGGCACACTAGGTGTGTGCCTTTTGAATGGGCTGTGCCTAGGACCTGGGCAAGGTGCCTACCCTAAAATGTGCCTCGCCTATGCGCCTAGGCACACCTTTTAAATCACTGATTCCAGAGCATCATTCTTCAAATCCTCCTATAAGTAGTACTTTTCCCTTAGATACTACTCCTTCCAATGCTAATTCTTCCATTCCTCTTCGTCGTTCTATTCATATTTTCTCGGCCTCCTTACCGCTATGGTTTTTATTCAAACCATAGTTCCTTCTCTATTATTTTGTCCTCAACAAATACTCCTCGTTCTTACCAGCAAGAGATTAGGAGCATGGTTCAAAGTATCGATACACCTTTGTGTATCGGTACTTAGATACAAGCGGAAATGGTCTTTTTTCAGTTTTTTTTTTCAAAATTTAGTTTTTAGGAAGATATTTTAACATATTTTTTATTAAAAAAGAGTGGGGTCACAAAATACCTGTAAACAAGTGTTTCGGACCCCAAAAGATTCAACACGATATGCCCGATATGGGGTGTATCGTATAGATACTTTGAACCTTGATTAGGAGTTCACATTGGAGAGAAGCCATGGATGTTGAGATCAAGGTACTACATGAAAATGTACTTGGGAGCTTGTCACTAGTCAAGATAATCACTGAGACAGCTTTGTAATTTGAATTCTGAATATCGATGAGGCCCCAAAGTTTGCCTCTAACCACCATAAAATAATCAAAAAATAACATTCCATTAGGAAAATGTGTTGCATTGCCAGGAAATGTTGTCTGCACACTATCCATTTTTCTTCATATACATCCATTGTACATAATATTATCATTTTCCAATATATATGTTTGCATTGAAACCTTTCAAAACTTTCATGTTGCTCTGTAACTGCAAGCTGCAAGCTATAGCCTCAAAAGTAGAATGGATGAAAAGATTATTTGCAGACTCCTGACAGCTAGGCCTAACAGGTATTGATTTCATATCCAGGATTCTAGCAGGACCACCTTCAAATAAAAAATCGAAGTCCCCTCAATGATTGTGGTAAGATGATCATGGCAAAAAATATCTTTTTGCATGCTATTTTTTGGAGCATCTCAGAAGAAAGATGTGCTAGAGTATTCTACAATTGAGCAAGATCATCAGAGGTGAGCTAGACAGAATTGTTAATATTCAAATAGAATGTTTCAGCTGATCCAGTTGAGAAAATTAGGGCATTCATGAAAAAAGAGCACAACCACATTTGGCGAGGACAGAGACAGGAACGATTGTCCAAGTTGTCTGGAGGTGTAGCTGTGTTCAAGGTTGTAGGGGCTAGAATGTCAAAGGCCAAACAATTAACTCATTGAAGAAAGACGTGGAGTCCAGAAGAAACTAGGAAAACAGAATCTTTCCTATATATACCCATGATAATGCCGTAACCTTTAATAGAGCTCCCTTAAAGATCAACAGATATTTTAAAACTGAAATAAAAAAGATAGACCATCAAATACCAAACCATCTATATCAACATACCTAGCTACTTATCTGGTCACACATATGCTTAGACTAAGTTTATAGTAAAAAAGAGGACTTCTTTCCTAAAGAGAATAATCCCCAAAGAGAGAGATCTCAATTACATAGAACAACAATTGAGAGATGCCCTCTTCTAATAACAACAATGACAAGAAAAGTTGAATTTGCAAACTAGAAACAAAGGAACACCACGCCAAATGTAGGCACAGAAGAAAAAAAGAGAATCTTCCAGGATTTGAATTTCACAAGAGTCCAGGGAAATTTTGGGATTTTCTCACTGTGGGGCTGTTGGGATTTTCACACCATCTAGTTTAAATTTATTCAGCACATCCACCCAGAATTTCTAATTTGTCTTAGTCATGATATTTTTATAAATATTTGGTAACTTAATGGAACATCTAGTGGATTTTTCTTAAATAATGTCTGTCTGCCCAATTTATGTAGGAGTGTAACTTATTAAAGATATTTTTCACCAGTATAGGCTATTAAAGATATATGGAGCATGCAGTAAACAAGCAGAAGATAATTGGCCTCACAGAATTTCTGCAGAATTTAAGTACCTGCAAAGCATACAAGATATCCTGAACGGTTCCTGTTAAACCTCTAATCTGAGAAATTACAGAAAGAAAAAGTTAAATCAGATTAGAATTGAAAGATAGTAATGAAGAAATATAAGCCCTGTAACATAAAACCTTTTGATGCCAAGAGGAGGTGAGTCTGATCTAAGTGGTTACAAAGCCAAACTGGTCATTGATTCAATGGAGACGGCTTTGTTGATGATTGTAGCTTGAGAAGGAAGTGGCAATAGCAGTTGTAGTGATACTTCTTCTAATTCAATAGAGTTTCCATCAGTAATGGCAGATGGCTATAGATTGAGTGCAAAACAAGGGTGGAGCAGTTTGGAGGACTTATATTCAAGCAAACAGAAAAGGTGAATGTCGAGGTTTTTCATTCCACTTCAATTTGAATCAACAAATAGAGAATGACTGATTAGGGTTTATGGTATGGGAGGAGAAGAATAAAATGGAGAGAGAATGAACTAGAAAACTAGCAAGAGGCAAGAAACTCACCATTGCAAGTAGAAACTCATCAGTACATCCCTGGTTCTCAAACAAGCAAGAATGGATTTGTGGTTAGGGCTCGAGAGAGGCTTTTGTTTGTATATTTGTATTTTTTTTAATTAGGAAGGAGCCCTTTTCACAATCTGTAGTGGAGGCAAGCAACGGGTGCCCATAAAGGGTGCCTATCTGAACTGTAAAGTGAGCCTTTTCCACAACCCATAGAGAAGCATGTAACAAGCACCCGTAGAGGGTTGTCCTCTAAAATACTTATGGAGGCACTATTTTTGGATTGCCTCAAACTATTGTTGCTAAAAATAATATTTCTAGTACTAACCTGAGAATGGCACATTCTTGTTTTGCTCTCAATTACACTTCAAGTTCTCAGAGTTGACTGCAAAGAGAAATATTGAGCACATTACACTTAACAACAAATTCATCTTTATGTAGTGAACACAAAATAGGAATGCAGATCATCCTGATTAGCATGCTTTCCCATTTAAACAACACAACCTAGTTCCTCCTGCCAACATTTGGATTTGCACTGTAGTGCATCAAAAGAGAGAATCTGCCAATGGACCTTGCCAAGAGTCCAGACTAACCCTTGTCTTGACATTTTCTGGAAAACCATAAATAGGGAATCAGGATCTGCTGTGAACAAGTGTATGAAACAGGCTATGTAACCAATTAAAAGTGAACACGCCAGTTTTCCTACACGTAGGACAGATGCCTTACATGCACAAAACACTGGCATGTTCATTCTTGATTGGCTACATACCTGTTTCACATGTCAGTGTTTACAGCAGATCCTGTGTAATAAAAATGGAAGATGAAGAAAAAGCAAGAAATAAAATTGTGAATAATAGTATGGACATGCTCAAATAATTCAAAATTTCAATCACAATTATCCACAACAGATATAATATACAACATGCATAGATAAAACAAGCTTTCTCCAAGGAAGCCAACTACAAACTCTCAACAGATGGGACAAAATGCCAAAAGTTCCACTCTTCACTACTCTAATGAGATCAAACAAAATATCTAAAAGACCTAAAAGGAACACAATTACCATAAGCCAAATAACTGAAGGTCAAAATAGCACCAAAACCCATTAGTTCCACATCATGGGAAGAATAACAAGGAAAACATAAAATCCAAACCATTCTGTTTTATATCATCTCATTAAGAATCACTTGTGTTGGAGCCTGAGCTTGATTCATAAGATCTTTCTTTGTTATAATTTTCACCTGACTCATTCAAGCTTGAGCTGTCTACTTTTTCCTTAACTCCATGATTTGATCCTTCAGCACTTAAGTTGGTTTCTTCTGATTCAGCAAATCTCAGATCAACCACTCCAGTTGATTCCAGTTCCTGAGCCTCAACTTTAGCTGACCCATCTTCAACTTCTGAATAATTCAGGTTCTCCATATTATACACCAATGGTACCTTCAGAGTTGAATGGATATCTTCCAATGATCTAGCTTCAACAATTTGCATGTCTGAACCAATCTCATTAGGATGTTGAAATTCCACCACATGTGGCTTGTTGTCATTTGGTTCAGGGAGGACAGGTATTTCAAAATCTGCTCCTTCCTCATGGAGCTGCTTAAAGGCCAATTTAATATCTTCAAAAGATCTTGCCTCAAGAACAGGTAGTTCAAAATTAGTCATAGTTGCATTGAATTCTCCATCTGATTTCCCTGATTCAATAGATCCAGCTGCAGATTCCTTTAGTAACTTATCATGGAGTGCTTCAGTATATCTAACTTCATTTTCCTCTTTTACTGGCTTATCATTGAGAGACACAGTAACAGTTGTTTGCTGAACTTCATGGAGTTGCTTAAAGGTAGAATCATAATCTTCAACTGATCCTGCTTCTTCAACTGGCAGCTGTGAACTATTATTAATCGGTATTAGATCCTGGTTTATGAGCTTTAACTCATCAAAACCAACTTCACTTTCCTCTGGCAACTGCTCATATTTGAGTGGTTCAAGAACAATACTCTCTTCAACATCTTCTCCTTCAGGTTGCTTAATTACAGAATCAATATCATCCATGGAACTTTCTTCAAGAACTTGCACCTCTGAAGTACTATTTACATCAAAATGTCTATGGCTCTTTTCAGGAACTCCATGGCTATCACCAGATTTTGTTGATTGGTCTGCACCAGATCTGCATTTGACCAAAGTTACAGAATCTTCAAGATTGCCTTCAGAAACCTGCATTGTAGAAATGCTCTCATGGACCTCCAGATTGGATTGCTCTTCAATCTTGTTTCTGGTTGATTCAAATTCTTTGAAACTGAAGTCACCAACTTTGTCCAATTCCAGCAGCAACTCTTCATCGATCTCTTTTATTTCATCTGCATTTTCACTGAATTCTTTGGTGGCATGTGGATAAACTGCTTCACCTGCATCATCCAAGTGCTCAAACTGACTATTGTTCTTGTCAATTTCATCTAGCCCATCCATCAAATCTTCAGTAGACTTGTTCTCAGAAACCCCGGATGTAACAAAGACAGGAAGAGGAATTAAGGGAGAAAGATTTGATAAATCCTTGTTATCAGGATCTTGTGCTACTAGCTCCCTTGCATTAATAGTATTGGCTTCACCAAGTGAATTCAACACAGGAGTAGATGGCCCCTGCTTAACGTTAGAGAAACTGTTGTTAATCATTCATCTTATATTTTCCTCTACAGACAAGATATGCATGAGGCAGATGGTTATCATATACTCCATTTCCTCATCAACATTGGCCATCAAAAATACATAACCTTGAATATCTAACCATCCAATAAAGAATACACATTTTCTTATCATAGTCTGAACTACTCAAATTTAAGAAGACACTTTGGGTGGGATAAAGGCTTGGAGAATCCTAATTGTTTATTTAAGGGCAGGAATACTTTATGAAACATACAAAGGGGTTCTAACAAATTATATAGTTTATTTAACACCAACAGTATGATGCATGAACCAGAGAAAAAAAGAATGTGATGCATAAAAATAAAAATAAAATAAAGCCTATATACATTATACTTCCTCTGTTTCTTTACCATTTTTGACAAAACACAAAAATCAAGGAGTCAATCATGCAACAAAAGTCCACTTATAATTGATTTGCAAATTTACCCTTCACCAGAAAATGTGGATGTACCGTTCTAAAAATTTGGAAACATAAGGAGAAAATCTCTCCTAGAATTGCCTATCAGAAAAAAATCTCTCCTAGAATTCTGTTGAGACAATTTGATTTAGAATTTCCATTAAAGACCAAAGAAGACAAACAGTAGGACTTTTGACAAAGGGAAAAAAAAAAGAAGAGTGTCAGTAATTTGAATAAAAACAAAGACGAAGCATCTCTAAATGGTGCAAATTTAGAAATTAATTAGCCAAAAAAGAGAACAATTTAGTTTTAAATCAAATCACTGTCTCTCTCTCTCACTTCTTTTTTCTTATTGGCAAACCAAATTTGTCTCTTTAAAAATAAATACTCCAATGACTCAATAGTCAAGATGGTCACATGGTACCCCTCCAAATAGGAGGCATGGGATCAAACCTGCCGAACCACAGGCTCTCTGTGGTATGGCCAGTAGGCCACATTTGCACCCTGCTCTGCTCCACCCTCAATTACCCTGTAATGTCTAGTATGGACTACTTAGTACCAAAAATTAAAAAATGCTCCTAATTTCTGGTTTTCATTCTTATAATTTTTCCTTTTCTCTTGAGATTTTGAGACGTTGAGTTCTTTGATCTTTCTAATTTCCTTTGGGACTTCTATTTTTGAATAAGAAGCATCAAGCATCTTTTATTTGGAGTGAAGCCTTTTTTATTCAATATTGTCTATGCAGATTGAATTAAAAAATGACAGAGGTATTTTTTTAGTTAAAAGGTTTTCTTTCTAAGCCTTGAAAATGGATTGAAAGAAGACATCTTTGGGTTTGATTTAGTAATTGTATTCCATTTTCTTTTGGAGTAGAAAATGTCCTCTTTCAAGTTTTGAATTTGTAATGTTATAAAGGGAAATTCAGGAAAGTAACAGAATTCCTTTCCATGCTTTTCAAAAAGTGACAAAAAGTGGGATGATTTAAATGTTGAAAAGTGACAGACAAAATGGAGAGAGGGATTACAAAATTGTTAGTAGATCTATGTGATTCATTTTATTACAAAGTTCTAAAGAGAAATTAAACAATAGCATGATTTCCAGATACACAATATAGAAAAGCAAGAAATCATGCAAGCTGCAGCTTAGGTGGCAGATGAAAAGATGCTCCACAATGTGGCAACTAACAAGCACCATTTCAAAATCATTTCTACAAGACTTTTTACTTTATATTTCCAAACATCAAAGTTTGGCCTTAGGATTTAGGAAAAAAGCCTAATAGAAAGGGCATGATGCAGGATTCAAATGTGGAAATTTAAGAACTTTTTTTTTTTTTTTTGTAGTTTTGTATTTCTAGACAGTAGGGCATTTTGGTTATTTTATATGTTGTATGTGGGGTCTGGCCTAGTAGTTTGATTTGTCCAGTCATAGTTTAGTCATGTTTAACATTTCAACGTCATTGGTTAGAGCTATTAGTTTTCTTAAAATGGTTTTTCTATCATTGAATAGTAAGATTTATTAAATCATAGCCAAAGAAAGTACAATTTAGGGAGAGGTATGAGATGCTACCTCCCCTTTAAGGAGGGGGGATGGAGGATTCCATCTATCCTTTAGTTGAAAACACATGACAAAGGGCAAAGAAAATTACAGAGAAGCCCAATACAAAGTAACCCGAGTAGCCCCTTTTTTTAGCAAGATAATCAGCCAAGGCATTTGCTGATCTACCCACCCACTGAAACCTAACTGTCATATTCCTCGTGAGCCATTTAACCTTTTTTAAAACATCCTTAAAGCCCCAAGTGTCAGTACCCAGGTCAGCCAACCATCCTACAACCACCTTGGAATCTCCTTCAATTATTATGTTCTGCACTCCAAGTTAATATGCAACCTGTATCCCCTGTAGCACAACTAGGAGTTCAGCCCTCAGAGTCCCCTATTCCCACTGGTCCTGAAAAAAGAGAAAGAATGTTGCTGTCTTCGTTTCTCAATACACCACCAATGCCAGACAGTCCTGGATTGCCCTGACTACTCCCATCAAAATTCAGCTTAACAAAACCCTCCATAGGCGGAGTCCAAGCTGCTTGAATTCTGGACTTCTTAGAAGAAAAAGGCAACTGCAGACCAATTCCTCCTTATATAATCAAAGGAGTAATTTTCAAAGAGTTTTAAGGATTTCAGCCACAAAATAGCCCTTGTCAAAATACACTCCTTGACCTCAAGAGTGATCCTTTCCTTCTCCTGAAATATTCTGGCATTCCTTTCTTCCCAAATAGTCCCTAGGAGAGCTGCCCTTGTATATTTTAACATAATTCTCCCCCTTTTCATGGGCTACACAAAGGTAGAAGGAGAAAACAAAAAATTTACCTCAATTGGCAAGTTCCATCTGCACCTAAACGGATCAAATACCCAATTCCAAAGAGCTGCAGCAAAAGAACAGGAAATTAATAAATGATAACAGTCCTCATTCTGCGCTGGTTGGGATGTTCATGGCTGTTCTTTCTCTGGTTGGGATGCTGGGGTATCTCATCGGGCTACCCAAACAACACTGTGGAAAGCAATACATGGCGTCCTCCCCAATTTCCTTCAATTTGTAAGGTATGACACTTGCTCCGGAAATTTGCTTCATTTTTGGGAAGACACTTGGGTGGGTAATCAACCTCTAAAAGACCTATTTCCTTCTCTGTATGCCCTTTCCCTTTATAAAAATGAGGTTATCTCTGTCTTTCTTCCCCTCCCCCCCCCCCCCCCCCCCAGTTTTACCTTTATCCTTCAACTTGGACTTTGGTTTTTGTAGGGGCTTAAGGGAGGAAGAGCTTGCTTGTGTTACTTATCTTCTATCCATTCTAGAGAGTGTTTGCTTGGACCCCTCTTCTCTTGATAAAAGGGTGTGAACTCCTATCCCAAATGCCATGTGTGGATGTGTGGTGAGTGATTCCCATGCCGCAGAGTGCTTCTAGGCAACCCTCTATTTTCTCTTTAATCTTTCAAGAAGACATAACAACCATCAGTTCTTTATAAGAAAATGTTCCTTCAACATTCTCAGAGAATTGGAACTGAACTAGGTGAGGTTTCCCTTAATTTTCAACAAAACCTTAATTTTTTCCACCCTAGCTATTGTTTGTCTTTTCCTGTCAAACCATTTCCAAGTCCTCCCATAATTTGGATGCCTCCCCCATATATCCTTACATCCTTTCATCCTTCTAGACATCATCCTAAAATTCCAACTAAAACCCTAGATTCCCTAGTTTTTGAGTTTTTTCCCAAACCTAACTTTTTTTGTGCTTTTGTGCCAAATGTACTCCAAAGCTAACTATACTTGGTCACTCTCTAAAGCTATCCATTATGATCATTCCTATGAAATTTCACTAAAAATTTTCTATTCTGGACCTATCTTTGAATTTCAAAGTTTTTATCATCTTAGCGTAAATCTACAATATTGCAAGTCCTTGGAGAATATATAAGTTGATTATAAAACCACTGGAAACTTGTGGAGAAAAATAAAAGACAGAAGCCTGATTTAATGGCAAATATAATTAAGCTTAATATTGGGTAATGGCCCTTTATGTTTGAAAAGTTCCATATTTTTGAGAGAAATGGTAAGTGATTCCATTAAATATCAAAGAGAATAGATGAGAATATGTACAAGAGGATTAGTAGTATTTACCTGAGTTTCTTCATGATCTCCAACAGAATATGGCACAGGTTTCAATTTTTCAATCAAAGGCAGTACTTCCTCCAATTCATGTGAAGCTGAATTTTCAACAGCTGAAAAACTGGAATCAACAGTGTCCATCTTCTGATTGGAATCATACTGATGGGTGCCAACATGGGTCTCTGGATCAAGACTCGATGAAGAGGAATGATCTTGTTCAAAGTGAGGATTTAATTCCTCCTGCACTGGATCATCCACTATCAACTCCGAATTATCTGATGAAGTTGAGACAACGGAGACTTTCTCAACCACCAACTCTGGCACAACAGGTACATTGGGGGTATCAGAGTTCTGGTTAGCTCCAGAAAATCCGACTTCTATAACCCCATGCTCACTGAGCTCCGTAACTTTTCTAGTTTCCAATTCATGTTCATCTACTGCACAGAGATCCAGTGAGGTTGCCTGTAATCCAATTGCAGGAGCCATTTCCTCTCTTATACTTCCATTGTGAAATTCTTGTTCCCCATCTGCTCTTTCAATTGACATATGAGTTGAACCAACTTCAGATATCTCTGCTTGCTTGTCAGAAGATATGGAAGAGAAGGATACCGGGACCCCCTTATCCACACAAATGCAGCCTTCAATAGATGTAATGTTAGAGAGGTTCTTCTCAATTTCTCCTGAACTAGAATCATAAACGGGCTCCTTGGTTTGATTTTCATGGAAACCCTCTGCAGCCTGGGTCCTAAAATAGATTTTTTCTTCAGTAAGTGATGACTGCATGGAACCACCAGGACTCTGAGTTTGATCACTAATTGTCGATTTTAGATTTCCTGATTCTTCATCAGTGTTCACAAGGAATTTCTTTGCATCCATTTCTGACAATGATGAGAAGCTTGCTCCACTGTCATCTTCAACTATTTCTGGTTCAACATGAATTTCAATTTTATCAGGTATCATAGGAGAAGTTATGCTTTCTGTCACAGGCAAGATTGGTGTTTCATGACAATTCTCCTCATCTGCCACCTTCACCTCATTGTTACTAACATGAACATCTCTCTCCTCTTCTTCAATTTTATCAGGTGTCATAGGTGAAGTTACACTTTCTGTCACAAGCAAGATTGGTTCTGTTTCATGACAATTCTCCTCATCTGCCACCTTCACCTCATTGTTAATAACATGAACATCTCTCTCCTCTTCTTCAAATTTATCAGGTGTCATAGGTGAAGTTATGCTTTCTGTCACAGGCAAGATTGGCTCTGTTTCATGACAATTCTCCTCATCTGCCACCTTCACCTCATTGTTACTAATATGAACATCTCTCTTCTCTTCTTCAATTTTATCAGGTGTCATTGAAGAAGTTATGCTTTCTGTCACAGGCAAGATTGGCTCTGTTGCATGACCATTCTCCTCATCTGCCATCTTCATCTCATCATTACTAAGATGAACATCTCTCTCCTCTTCTTCAATTTTATCAGGTGTCATAGGTGAATTGATGCTTTCTGTCACAGGCAAGATTGGTTCTGTTTCATGACAATTCTCCTCATCTGCCACCTTCACCTCATTGTTATTAATATGAACATCTCTCTTCTCTTCTTCAATTTTATCAGGTGTCATTGGAGAAGTTAGGCTTCCTGTCACAGGCAAGATTGGTTCTGTTTCATGACCATTCTCCTCATCTGCCACCTTCACCTCATCATTACTAAGATGAACATCTCTCTCCTCTTCTTCAATTTTATCAGGTGCCATAGGTGAAGTTTTGCTTTCTGTCACGGGCAAGATTGGTTCTGTTTCATGACAATTCTCCTCATCTGCCACCTTCACCTCGTTGTTACTAATATGAACATCTCTCTTCTCTTCTTCAATTTTATCAGGTGTCATAGGAGAAGTCCTGCTTCCTGTCACAGGGAAGATTGGTTCTGTTTCGTGACCATTCTCCTCATCAGCCACCTTCACCTCAAAGTTACTAACATGAACATCTCTCTTCTCTTCTTCAATTTTATCAGGAATCATAGGAGAAGTTATGCTTTCTGTCACAGGCAAGATTGGTTCTGTTTCATGACAATTCTCCTCATCTGCCACCTTCACCTCATTGTTACTAACATGAACATCTCTCTCCTCTTCTTCATTTTTATCAGGTGTCGTAGGAGAAGTTATGCTTTCTATCACAGGCAAGATTGGTTCTGTTTCATTACTAATATGAACATCTCTCTTCTCTTCTTGTTCAATCTCCACAGAGCCAACTTCTCCAAATGTGTGGCTTTCACATTCAACATGATCAGACATATGATCAACATGGAAGATTTGTTCTGTTTCTTGGGATGAGTCTTGTTCAATACTCCTTTGATCTTCATGATCCTCTTCTGAATAAAGAGACTCAGTTTCTAGGGCAGAACTAAGCTTAGAATCACCCTTATCTCTTGATTGTCTTTGAAATATTGGATACTCTTCGTCCTCAAAAGCCATTTGCTCAGTTACAAAATATGGCTTCATCTTAATATCACGCTTCTTTTTCTTGTGTTCCACACAAGCTCCTAAACTGAAGCTCTCATGCCTTCGGAAGAATGTATCATTCTGGTTAATAGCCATGAACTCTTTCTGAAAAGCATCATCTCCAATGAGATTGGGCTTCTCTTCAAGTGAGTCATAGGGAAGATCAAAAGGGTTACGCCTTGGAAGCAATACAGAAGGAGCAGATCCAGGAATGGCTGGTAACCCCATGCTCTCATTAGAATCATAGGGAAGATCAAAAGGGTTGTTCCTTGTTGTCAAAATTGGTGCAACATAAAATGGAGGGTCATTACTATCCAAATCTATCAAATTTTTCTCAGCCTCCATTCTCAAGGCTTTCCTTGCACTCCGCTTGGCAATGAGGTTCTCCAACCGTTGGTTTCTTTCCAACTCAGAAGTTCCAAGATCTATGAGATTTTTTTGGTCATCCTCCGTCCACATGACTACAGATTTAGCAGAAATCTCTTGCTCCCCCTGTACTTCTTCATCGTCTTCATCTTCTTCTTCCTCCTGGTTTTCAGTTTCCTCTTCTAACTCAGCACTACCATCGTCAGATCCATGAGAGTGTTCTGAGGCAGCATCAGAGTCCTGCACTTTCTGAGAAGCTTCTAATTCTAAGAGTGGATGGAGCTCATCAAGCATTGGAATGATGTCAGCCATTGAAGCATCAGGAGAGGAACTCTCTGCATGATCAGACTCAGAATCAGAATCAGCATGCTCTTCTTCCAGCTTCCAAGAGAAATTTTGAGAAGTATCAGCATGATCTTCCAACTGTATATCAGGCAATTTACCTGCCTGTTGTTCAATTTCCTCTTTAAGACTTTCAGCATCTTTTTGATTTTCAGAAAATTGATCTTCAACATCTTCACAAGCTCTGGATACACTCTCCTCCTGGAATTCTCTCTTTTCTACAACTTTCGAACTACAGAATTCTCTCTCCTTTTCTTCTACCACTTGCTTCCCACCAAGAGTCCCTTTTGGTTCTTCCCCAGGCACAACGGTACTACCCATCAAACCTTCACCATGTGTTGAACTTGAAGAGGAAAGCACCTCTTTCTCAACCTTATAGTCCCTTCCTTCGCCCACTGGAGATGCCTCTTCAACTGCCTTCTCGTCACCTTTATCTTTCTTCTCCACGCGAGCCTCTACTGAAAAGATTTCATCTTTCTTAACAACAACGTCATTTTTGAAAACACCAGTTTTCAGAGATGCGATTCCATGGGTTGTCTTCTCCTCTCTCTCAACTTCAGGGATATGTGGATTCCCAAAACTCAACAGAGTTCCAAGAAGAACAGCGGTGCATATAAGAACAGGAGAAGAAGACACCAAAAAGCCAAACAGAAAAGGAAAACATCTGTACAGAAAAAGGAAGAAAAACCCCACACCCCAAAAAACTGGATGTTCACGCATTGATCGATGACAGGTTCTGATTGAAAAGATAAGACCTTTCCTAACATAAATTCCAATCTCCTTTGTATCAATAGCCATTTCTCTCTATCGCACTCTAACTTCTATCCCTGACCTGCACCAAAAGAAGACGATCAATGCTGACAATCCAACACCTCAGACAACTCATCAGATTCAAATCTTACAAAAAACAAAAACCAGCTGATCAATAAACAAGAAGATCCAACACTAAAAACCCAAAAGTTCTTCTCTTCTCTCTTTGCTTTTCTAATTACAATTGCATGAATATCACATAAAAGGAAAATCAGTCCAACGAAATATTCAAAACAACCTACCTCCAGAAACCAAAAAATAAAGGGTCAGGACTTAAACAGAAAAAATCCAAAAAGATGATCAATTCCAACCCTGAAACAGCAAAGAAACACAAACATGAACGAACAAACAAACAAACGAGAAAAATAAACGCATACCCGATAAAGCTCTAAACGTTAAACGAAACCCAACAAGATTATGGATGAAAACGTCAAGGAAGATTAACTTACTTGAGAATTAGAGATCAAACCGAAGAGATTAAGCAACGAGAAACTATGAACAAGAAAACACAGAGCAAGTTCTCTGCTTTTGCCTTGCTTTCTTTCCTCTCTGCTGTGCTAAGCTGTCGTAATGGTTTTCATCGTTGGAAGGACGGCAGAAAAGAAGAGAAAAGAAAAGGATGTTTTAATTCTTTTTCATTTTTTTAATCCAAAATCTCTTTCATTCTTTACTGATGTAGATCATTAGATACTCTTGTCCAGGACGATCCTGCCCTCCTTCATGATGACTCGTGTTGTGGAGGGGCACGTGCTTCGCACTTCCATAAGGTTGATCCGCTGAAAGATCCATGAGAGTTCGTGTTTCTCAAGATCCTCTTAAAGAATGTTGGATTCAGATAAAAAATATCGGATGTCATGTGTAACACGGTTAACTCACTATCTCTACAACCCTTTTTCTTAAAAATTCAGAAATTTCACCTGGCTTTGAATGGAGAAATCACTTTCGGTTTTTAGTGGTTTTGCTTTTTCCTCCCATCTTGTGATTGGAAAAATTTTTCAAATTGGGCTAATAATCATATTGAATGAATATGGGTTGTTTTTATGTGCCGTCCATTCTTAGCTGGAAGACAAATGTTATGTGAGAATGAATCTTTTGCTTGCTTTTAACTGCTTTTTGAAAGTTGTAATAGGGTCCCTGATGTGTGTGTGTGTGTGATTGAAGATATAAATAATAAACTTCATTGTTGATGCCTCTGTTTTCTGATTGTGGATTATTTGATCTTTGGGTAGAAAGATCAAGGTTTTAACTGGTGTAATCAATCACTGCATTCATGACCCCATTAAAATGGGTTTGGATAGGGTATACTATTGGGGTTCGGCTGAATCCTGAATGGATTAATTAATTTTCAAATGCTGTTCTGGACCACCTAGTGACGGTTGCTAGTGATCATTCTCCTTTGTTCATCAATTTCTGAAATTTGAAGCAACCTGCTGGTTCGAAGACTTTTGGTTTTCAATAATAAAGTTCAAAAGAGAATGGGAACAAGCCTTGGGGTCCTTTGCACAAAAAAAGTGCTTCTGTTAAACATGCTATTCGGCCGACCATCAATGTCCTTGAGAAACAACTACCTAGCTACCATCCAATAGGAGCTCTTTCTTCTACCACTAGCTAATATGATCACAAAGTAAAGATTGAGATTGGTGCTGCAGAAATGGTTAGACAAGAGGAGAGTTGTTGGTAGCAAAGGGCAAGAATGAACCAGAGATGAAATGGAGATAGAAACAGTACTCGATGTTTTCATGTTATGGCCTCTAATGGAATGAGAAGAAATTAGATCTATTCATCCCAAACTAGAAAGGGAAGACAGCAGTTGGACTTCTAATCGTGGTGAAATCTCTTCTTTACTCACTCAGTATTATGATAGTTTGTTTACTTCTTCTAGCCCAAATCTAAAGAATTTCACTGGGTTGCCTACTATGATTACTATAGAAGAGAAAAATGTTTGGCTTTGTAGGATGTTAGATAGGCTGGATGGTGTATAAACTCTAGTTTACGAGAAATGTTGAGGCACTATTGGTGCTGAGTTGGCGGATCAATTTCATTGTTATTGGATTTGGAGGTTCCCTTCAAATATTGTTGATATCAATCAAGGTGATATTGTGGAGGAAGAAAAAAGACTTAGTCATATATACAAGTTCATCACCTAAAACGTCTACGGGTATAAATGGTAGAAAAAAGATGCTTGAATAGTTGCAAACTCTTCCATCCAATAGAAGGTCGTTGTTAGGACATCGTATCCAACAGTCATTCTTGAAGTTTGGAATCATACTAATTTTCTACCATTTATACCCGTCGAGGTGATTTATTGCCATTTATGGCAGAGTGGGAGAGTTCGCTACGTACTCTCAAAGGACTACGGTATTTTGGTGTTTTCTTTTTTGACACGTGTCCCATAAGGGCACTAGTTACTGTCCTCCCTTTGTTGTCCTATTTCCTGGACTATTATGCCCTTGGTTTTGTCTTCATTACATGCTCTCCAGCGTCCGAATGTGTTGTCTAACATGATTTTAAGACGTTTTGATGGTTTTCATTCACCTTATATATATATATATATATATATATATATATATATATATATATATTATAAGCAAAGATCCATTGAAAACAGCAAAAAAATAAGGATACAAAATAATACCCATATGAGTTGTTCGTCGGAGGGAGAGGTCTAGGGATCAAAATGTGAGTTATATTTACATTGGCCCTTTTAGTTATGTCATGTGCAGGGCTCACATCGTTCCTATTTATAGACATCAATTTTAATTCCACAAAAAAGGAAAAAAGGAAAGCAGATACTTGATGTGCTCGAGCAATGCCTGTTCATTCCATCTTATGTATCCTATGGTTCCTTTGAGCTTTAGCAAAATTTACTTTGCTTCTAATAGGATGGTAGCTTGACTGATACCCAATAGAATAAATCTTCTCAGGCCTCTGATGATTGTCCAGAGCCCAGTTTCTGAGGCGTTAAAGGCCTTGCACCATTGTCCTTCTGCGATGCAAACATTGTGTGTGTAATACAATAAATACAAACCTGTAGAGGCTGAGCTAGTATTTGGGTTCCAAGATCCATCAATTATAACTAATGAATGGGAGTTTAGGGATAGCTGATGAGTGGGAAGAGAGGTGTGGTCATTTTGGTGGTGAGTCTCAATCCATTTCGAAGCTTCTATATCTGGGACATATTTGTTCGCTTTTCTCGTGACTTCAAGGGGGTTTGGAGACTTTCCCTTCCTATAATCCCACAGTGCTCTCAGAATGGCTAGCAGTCTAGCCATGGAAAAACTTTGGAGGTCCTTTTTCCCAAAATTCCTTTCTAGCCACCAGGTTAGGAAGTCTGGCAATCGTGATGCAATGAAGTTATTTGGATTGAAGCCAATTTGAGCCAATAGCCACACTACTCTCGCTAAAGAACATTCCAAGAAGAGATGCGCCTAAGTTTCTAGTGCATTTCCATAGAAAACACACAAGAAATGTCCCCTGAGTGCCGCAGGAACCAGGCTGACTATTTCGTTTTGACCCCATTCAACAAGACTTTCCATCCAAAGAGTTGACATCGGAGAGGAGCTTTTGTGACCCGCAATCTAGACCACTTGATTTGTTCTCTAGAAAGGCCTACAAGTTCATTTCTCGAGAGGCTCCTGTAGGCCGAGCAAACTGAATAGATGCCATCCTTTGAATTCTTCCACAACAGTTTATCCCCTTGGTGTTGAAGGTTCAAGGGTATGCTTAATACAACATCGGCTAAGGAGTCTTCAAAAACTTGGTGTAAGAGTTGGGAGTTCCAATCTCCAAGAGTTGTGATGAAATCTTTAACCATCCAACGTCTGTCAGTGTAGGTCTATCGGGTTTGTGGTTTATTGGTAGGGACCCAGGGGATCCAGGGATCCGTTAGGGAGTTTACTTTTGTTCCATCTCCTATTTTCCAACAGAGGTGAGGGATTAAGAGGTCCCTAACACTTAGGATGTTTCCAACCACCTATGCCATCTTCGGAGTCCTCGTCCGATCCATGTTCATTGTGACGGATTCTGCAAGAGTCGGGCTTAGCTTTGCTTAGGCTGAAGACTGGGAGATTGAAGGGTCTCTCTGGGCAGATCTCGGCTCTCAACTATTCACCGGGGTTATCAATGGTTCTATCTTCTAGTAGTTGTCTGTAATCGGCAGTGTTGGAGATGAACCATTTGTAGTTTGTCCAAACATGGCCGACTAGGCCACAATTAACACAGACGCGGGGGAGTTGCTCATAACAAAAGTGAAGCCAGATCGGTTTGCCCTAATAAAATATGAACCATTCTGAACAGAGGGGTTTTCGAAGATCAATGGTAATTTTTTTCCTGACAAACAAACCCCAGATTAAATGGCCTGTTTGTATTTTCTCTTGGTTTGGAACGATGGTTCCTATTGCTTGTGCGAGAGAGCAGACCCTGCTATCTTCTACTGTTCCTCTGGGTATCATGTGAATTTGCAGCCAAATCCTATGACTCCATACCTTCTCAACAATGCCGGTACATGAATCACTCCACTCTTAAAAGTAGTATCCAACTGGAGCGATAGAACCATGGACCCTTCTCTAGTGCAGTTCTTCTGTCATTCTAGTCAGAAAACAGGAACTCAAGACTCCCCCCTTCAATAGAACGAACTGTAATAGGAGCTGTAACTTTCCATTGAATGCTAACACGGTTAGCCAGAATGTCTTTTGTTACTTGTTGGCGTGGGAAAATGTGCCTCTTTAATGTAAGAGCTATAACATTGATAGATTCCTCGATAGGTTCAAAGGTTCAAAGGAGGGAGTTTGAACTTCTCTACTTACATTTACTGCATGTGAGAAAAGCGATTCAAAGTTGTCTGTTGCATGCATGGAGTCGGTGGCGGATATTATTTCTTTGCCTTTGGAAGCCATGCTGGTATAGGGAATATTCGGTTATCACGAGAGAGAATGAGAGGGAGTAACTTCCCGATGGGAGCCCTATGGGGACCACGTGGGGTAGGTTGGTACGGGAGCAAGAATCTATCAATAGGGGAAGGTGGAAGAATCTGCGATAGAACAGTATCAAGGGTTACGTAATTGAAATATTTGAGGATTTACAAAGGAGGGGAAGTGTCAAAGGAGTTATAGAGGTTACATGAGGCCACGGGAGGGGAGGTACCGGAGTTATGTTAACAGTGGATGGACAGACATGCAAAGTGGTGAATGAACTAGTTAGGAGTTACCAGGCATGTAGATATGAAGGTTGGTATTCATGCGATCCTAAGTGCACTATTATCGGCCCTGGCTGAGAGGTTGTGACATGCAGAAGTGGAGGTGATCTGGTCTAGGGGTTAGAGATAATTTGACATGCAGTTCTGGGAGTTGTGAGAGGTAGACATTAGGTAGGAGAGGTTTACGAATGGAGGGAAGTGAATCGACGGTAGGTTGGGATCTATGATTGGAGGATATTGTAAGTGGAAATACAAACCGGTGTTGGGTTGATATCAGAAGAAAGGAAGGTAAACCAAAGCAAAGGGAATCAGTCACTTAGATATCAGACGCTGAGGTTGCATTTTCTCTTCTTTGGATTTTTGAAGAGGGATTAGATCAGTGAAAATAGAGCATAATATGAATTTAAAAAGAAAAGAGAGAATAGAAGAATGAAAATTGTAACCTTAAGGCTCAGTTTGGAAGGAGTACAAATACAAATTCTTAGAGCGCAAAACCTTGTAATTTGTATTATTTTGTATGTATTTGCAAAGTACATATTTGTATTTGTACTCCTTCCAAACTGAGCCTTAGGTTTAGTTAATAGATCTAGTTTCTTAGTTTGGTAAATAGAACATATTTAAAAAGGGAAATAGGCTTTAAAAATTATAATAATAAAAAAAAATGAAAAATAAATAAAAAGATAAAAGTAAAAAATATAAAATATAAATATAAAAGATGTAAAGAAAGTAGAAAATAAAAAAAAATTAAAATTAACAATTTCATAAAATAAATACACATATAGGGTTCCATAAACATAAAATAATAATAATAATAATAATAATAAATAAATAAATAAAATGAATAAAATATTTAAAAATACAAAAGCATAAACACAATATATATAATAAATAAAATAATAAAAATTGATGTGGTAGATTCCTTTGCATTTTAGCTTGTTCTAGTGTTTTATCTGTTTATTTGTGCTTGTTTAAGATACCATGTGGGTCCCACCTATTGGACTCAGGAGAGGGGTGCCTAATCCCTTTCCTCTCCCATCCTAATCTTACCTGAACTAGTTAGCCGGTGCCCTGAGATTTGAAGTCACTAATGAACAAAAAGTGCTTTTCGATGCAAATCTCAGATGTCCCATCACCTCCAATTTCTTAACTGATGGGTGGTGACTCCATTTCTAGCCCAAGTGGTAAGTGAGCCGGTTTTTCCGGCACTTACACGCCCAAGTGGCAAGTGAGTCGGTTCAAAAGATTTAAACTTAAAAAAATTAAGTTTAAATTAAAAAATTATAATGGTATTATTAAAAAATAAATTTAAAATTTAAATTTATGATATAAACTATTTTAGCCTAAGAAATACTACAATTTTCCTATTTTTTTATTAAAAAATATATTTAAAATATAAAATATTAATATATATCTATGGTCAGTTTACAATTGGCTAGACCTATCAAAGATACATGTAAACTCATGATTCGATTCGATAATCTTAGATTTGGATGAGGTAAATGCCATATCAGATTGGATTTGGATGGTAGAAGTAGAATTCGATTAAAAATCAGATCAAACTCGGATTCACCCCCATCCAATTCGATAAAAACCCAAGTCTAATATATTTATAAATATAAATATGTTCTATATTATATACTTTTATATATTAATGGAATAGATAAAATTTCTTAGGGGTAAATGAGGAAATTTGTTCCTCAAACCCCCAGTCAACCAACCCTAAAATCCTAAACCCTCACTCGACACTTCAATAGTTGACATTTTCTTTTCACTTCTCCTCTCTTGTCATTGCCTAACTCACCTTGCCATTTGCCAAGTTGTTATCATTATCTACAACAACCAAGTCGTCGTCATCATTCTTTTCTCGCCTAGGTTTTCTTCTTGACCACAGAGATCTCATGTACCTTTTTCTTCTTGACCATTTGTTCTGAATAAATTATAGATTACTTCAAAATTTTTGAAATAAAAAATTAAATTTTTTAGATTACAGAATTGTTTCAAAACTTTTGAGTAAAAATTATTGATTACAGATTTTGTTTTAATGATAGTACATTCAACAATTGTGGCCATTCAACTACTGAAATAGGTAGCTTCAGTCGGAGTTGGATTAAAATCTGAAGTCCAAAAAGTTCGATTGGATTCTAACTCAGATTCCCTACATATAATTTGATGGGATTTTGGATTCGATGTCAGATGCAACCAACAACATGTTGAATTGAGCTTAGATTTAGATGAATCCGATCTGATGATAGGCCTACAAATGGCCAAAGAGAAATTGATCCAACCTATTTGGGTTGGGAAATTGTTGAACCAAAGCCGATTGGAAATACTTGAAATCGGGTTGGTTAATTTCATTAGTTTGATTCGGAATGACATTGGGGCGGGGCGGAGATAAGGAACCTCTCCCCATCCCTGTCCCCACAAAAATCCCTATCCACGTCTCTATTCCCATCCCCACTCCCTGTGATTCTTTATAATGTCAACCATTATGTTTTTGTTTTTTATTTTATTTAAAATAAAAATAAAATAATTAAAATTTACAAACCTATTAGAAAAGATTCAAACATATTCAATCATATTTTTAAAAATATTAACATATAGACATATATGTATGTGTATATATATATAATGTATATAGACATATAGACATATATGTATACATATATAAACGTATGCGTATATTTAAATATATATTAGCAGGGCTGGGAGTGCTCTCCCCGTCCCCGCACTGTTCTCGCTAACTAGGATGAAAATTTCCCCATCTCCATCCTCACAGGGGGAAAATCATCCCATCTCCGCCCCATTCAATGCAAATCCCCAAGGGAATCAGGGAAATGAAGAAAATTTCCATATCTAAGTTAGATAAACAACCCTATCTAAAATTAATTATTGTTATTTTTGTGTTATAAAAAATTATTAAAAGTAGTATATAAAATATAAATAATTATTAATTATTATATAAAACAATTGTAGAATCTGACATGTTTTTATTGTTTATTTGATGTAGCGCGATCTAGCTACACCCAGCCGGAGGGTGATCTGGCTTCCAATCGAGTAGTGAGCTTGATCAATCTGCAAGACGATGGATCAAAGAACTCGAGGTGGCTAACCCCGCGAGGTCACTCCGATGCTTAAGTTAGTATCTACAAGCTGAATGTTTTGAAAATTTGAGAGCTTGACGGGTAGAGAGTAGAATGATCACGCGTACCTAGGCCCTAGAGGGGTTGTTGCTCTTATATAGCTGAGCTCCCGCGGGTTTCATGGAACGGTTCCAGGATCTTCGGTTTGAGAGGATGAGATTCATTCCGCATTAGTTGGGGAGTAACGTATCAATCAATGAAGTTTATCATTCCCGCCCGATCTGGGCAGGGAGAAGATAAGGCATGTTGTTACGCGGCGTGATCCTGTGAGGTTTGGAGTCTACTGGTGAAACTTCTGGAGTAGTTACGTGACAATTTAGGTTGTTAGCCCCGAGTTGATACTCCGGTTCTTTAACTCCAAATTGGATTGAATGCCGTGGTGAGTTTTGGGCCGAGGTGGCTAAGTACCCGAGCTCAAACATTATGAACTAGGCTCGTCAGGCTGAGTTGTCATCCCTTGGTTAGGTCGTGTCCACGTGTCCCCTTCTCGCTAGGTCGAGCCAAATCACCCTTCATCAATTGCCCCCCACTCCCCAAGCCATGAGTCTCAACACATTGCGGGGAGTTCATGACGAGTCCAAGTGGATTTGGCACGAGGTCTATGCGGCTTGACGGGAGAATCATTGGTTAGACCTGTTCGATCGCCCGACTCAACCAGGAATAACCCAAGTCATGTCTAATTTATGCGCGGACATCACGTCGTTTTATAAACTCCACGGACATCAAGACACGCACTAAATCGATTTCAACCTCAGGGGTCGTGCAACCGATTTTCCTAGGAACCGTTGGATCGTGCTGATCTAGACCGTTCATCCCCGGATACACCGGCTATAAATAGGGACCAAGGGGTTCATTTTCTTCGCCACAAGTCCACTAATCTACAATTTGAGGTAGCGCTCAAGTCCTTCAATTCGGTGTCTTTCTGAGGTCGCCTTCCTTTCTTCGGTCTTTCTTTTGATGAGTCACCCTTTGCTCTCTCTTTTTCGATTTTGTGTCTTTTGATCATGTCTAATTTCAGTTTCGATAGCCTCTTAGAAAGGAGTAGTGAATTTGTTGGAGCCGAGGTGGGTACCATGGCTCAGGCCGTAGATCATCATCTTACCGAGGAGGTTACTTTGGGTCAGGATGCTGTCCACGGTCCTCCCGAGGTGGACTCACCTCGGCGGGAGCGAGAGGCCTTTGGTAGCCTGGCTTTCACCTCACATTGAGGTCGATTGCCAAATAACTTTGGCCCGTCAACAATGATGGCGGATAGGCTCCTAACCATAGTAGCCCGATATAGACTTCCCAACGACCTCGTCTATAGTATCCCTTTAGGTAACTTCCCTTGGGAACACAGTCACGACGAGATCGTGATCTTTGAGGAACAGCTCGTGGTTGGTCTTTGTCTTCCACTTCACCCCCTTATAGTCGAGGTCATAAAGTTGTTCAACATCACCATAGACCAGTTGCATCCGAACTCCATCCGCAACATCGTAGGGACTATTTCTCTTTTCCACGACTACAATCTTCCTCTTGACCTTGACATTTTTTCTTCCATCCTTTCTATAAAGAAGAATTCTTCTTATGTTCTACCCGAGCATAGGTGAACTTACTATTTGTCCCCTCGTCTTGGCTCCAAGCTTTTGCATGAGCTCCCGAACAAGGTCCCGGCCTGGAAGAGGCACTATTTCGTCGTCCGCAACACTGAGGGGTGGCCTTTCTTGTCTTGTTGGAGGACTGCCATCTAGGACCCCGGTGTTAGGTTGGACTTGAAGACAAGGGAGGCACTTTGATCTTGGGTGGAGCTCAGCCTAAAGTTCAAAAACATTGTGATAGAGGAGAAGCTCATGCAGGCCAGTCTAAGTCCTGGTAGGTCGTTGTTTGCTGCATTTTCTCTCTACTTTACTTCGGTATGATATCTGACAGCTCGTTTTTTGTTGCCTCTATCATGGACATCCCCACCAATGAACTCTTCGGGAGTATGAAGAAGGGGAAAAAGAAGAGAGCCTCAAAAAGGGATCGCATTGAGTCCCCACCAGCCGCCGTTCCAGATCTTGAGCAGCCATCAACTGCTGATCAGCCTCCAGTGATAGACCTGGTCAAGGAGGCTCAGGCAAGCTCTCCCCTTCCTGTGTGCCCGAGTAGGCTACGCCTTCAGAACCTGCCCTGGTAGCTGCCACTTCTTCAGGCAGTGATGACGCAGCTCGAAGCATTTTGACTCTGAAAATTAGCCTCCTCAAGAGCAAGGGTGCAGTATTTGCTAAGGAGGTTGCTAGCTGGGCCGAACTGCCAATTGCTCAGCTCAGAGACCGAGCGGCTACACACTGCATGGTGGTAAGTTTTCGGACTTGTCTTTTTCAATCTATCTTGTACTTGTCTCTTTACATACTGACACTTGTTTTCTTCTCTTGGCAAGTGAATTCCACCATCCATGCCTTGGCTTATCAGTCCGAGGTGAACTTGAAGCGGGCCCTTGCAGCCAAGGAGTCTTCCCGGAAATCTCACGTCGAACTGAACTTAGCCCGCAATGAAAATAAACAACTAAAGAATGATGCGCGGGCTAAGAAGGAATTGCTCACGTTGCTAATGTCAGAGAGGAAGGAGCTCGAGGAGCATGAGGTGGCCTTAAAGAGGGAGCTCAAGGAGCAAGAGTCACCAATGATGAGGGAGGTGGAGAACCTCGAGTCTCATGTGAAGGAGCGAACTAAGATAAAAATCCAGGCAATGGAGGAGGCCAAGGTTAAGGCTGTCGAGGAGTACAAGTCTTCGACAGAGTACCAGAGAGAGATGGTCGAGCTACCGCAAGGGTTTCAAACTTAGCAGGTGGCTGACCCAACGTGAGTTCCCCCAACTTGACCTTAGTGCCCTAACCACCTCAAGGATCATAGAGGAGATGGTCGTCAAAGCTGCCCAAGATCCATACTCCAAAGCAGAAAGTGACGGCGACCTGCTTGATGATGATGAGGAGATCGGTGCTGGTGAGAGCCGCATGAAAACGGATCTTCCTGCCAAAGCCTCTAACAAGGACGAGGAGCCCCGTAGTGACTAGATGCCTCTTTTCTTGGACCCCCCCCTTCTTTAATACACCAAGCTTGGTGCAATGTAATTTGTTTTTGTACTCAAAACTTCACATTAATGAAATACAAGTATTTTGGAAATCTGTGTAAAAAATTTCATTTTTTCTTCTAAGTCTAAATAACTCCTGAACTGGTGAACTAAACCAAATAGGAATAGATTTTCTCCTAAGTGTCAGTTACCCCGAACTACCGAGCTAACGAGCTGGACTACAAGTAGGGATAACTGGAGTAGATTTTTTCTAAGTGCCGGTTACCCCGAACTGTCGAGTTAACGAGCTGGGCTATGATTAGGGATAACTTTGCATCATTGTACGCCGAGGTTGGAAGACACTGTAAGGTATATACCTGACCTGTCTACACACAGGCTACTCGTTTAGGTGTTGGTTATCCCTTAGCACCGAGCCATCAGGCTTGACTTCAAATGGGATTAACCTGTTGTTATGTGCCAAGGTGGGCTAGACATCGTAGGGTTTGCACCCAAACTATCTATGCCTCAGGTGTGAGAACTGGTCTGCCTATGCCATAAAGGCGACTAGGACTTGTCTGCCTATGCCGAAGAGGCAACTAGGACTTGTCTGCCTATGCCGAAGAGGCAACTAGGACTTATCGTAGTGCCAAGGTCTAAAGTCAGCTCAATATCATGACCCTTAGGCTTCTGGGAGTGACTCGTAGTCCTCTCTCCAGTTCGATGATCCCTTTTGACCAGTTTGGTGGTCACGAATAGTACCTTCTTAGGTTGTTGATATTCCACACTCAGGTACCTATTTCCCTTCCAAAGTCTCGAGCTCATACATGCCTTCCCCGAACACCCGTCTTAATCAATACGAGCCTTCCTAATTCGGTTTGAGCTTACCAACATTGGGCTCAAGTACCATAATCTTCCGAAGAACTAGGTCACCGACACAGAAGTATCATTTTCTAACCCAGGCGTTATAGTACCAAGCTACTCTCTATTGGTAAGCTGCAGTCCAGATGTAAGTCAAGTCTTGTACCTCTTTAACCAGGTCTAGGTTAGTACGGAGCTCTTCATCATTCGTCTTCATGTTATAAGCCTCCAAGCGTAGTGTGGGTACCTCGATTTTCATTGGGATCACCGCTTCTGTGTCGTAAGTGAGGTTGAAAGGGGTTTCTCTTGTGACAATCTTAGTCATAGTTCAGTAGGCCCAAAAGGACACTAGGGAGTTCGTCTACCCACAACCCCTTGGCTTGAGCTAGATGAGCTTTCAGTCCGTGAAGTATTGCTCTATTAGTGACTTCTACTTGCCCATTCACCTGGGGGTGTGCCACCGAGGTGAAATTTTGTTGAATTCCCATTTAGGCACACCAATTTTGAAACTTGATATCCTCAAACTACTTTTCATTATCAGAGATGAGTACCCGAGGTAGCCCGAAGCGGCATACTATGTTCTTCCAAAAGAAATTTTTTATGTTGCGGACTATGATTGTTGCCAAAGGTTCAACTTCCACCCACTTCGTAAAGTAGTCTACTACTATGACCAGAAACCTCCTCTGTCCTATTGCTAGCGGAAATGGGCCAAGGATGTTGATTCCCCACTGCGCGAAGGGCCATGAGTTAGTGAGGTAATTTAGATCGGCAGCAAGTTGATGGTGGATGTTGGCATGCCTCTAACACATGTCACACTTCTTGATGAGCTCGAGTGCATCCGCCTTCATCGTAGGCCAGTAATAGCCTTGCCGCAATGCCTTCTGCGCAAGAGCCCTGTCCCCCAAGTGTCTGCCGCACAAGCCTTCATGGGTGTCGCGGAGTACGTACTCGGCCTCTAAGGGTTGCAAGCAGCGCAAGTAGGGAGCGTAAAGGACCTTCTGTACAGCTGCCCATCTATAAGGACGTACTTAGCTGATTAGCAATCTACCCTTCGGGCCGCATTGCATTCTGCAGGTAGGGTCCCATGAAGCAAGCAACTTATGAGCGGGTCGATCCAGCTCAGTTCCGCTTGTGCTACGAGGGCGACCTCTCCTACCCCCCGAAAATGCTAGGCCGAGGTAAGTCCTCTATATACATGGTCCACATGGTATTACTGCTTGTGTTGTTTAATTGGGACATGACATCGGCCTCAGCATTCTCGGACCTAAGAATCTGTCTAATGAAGTAGAAAACAAAGCCGCACAGGATCTCTCTAACTTTGGCCAAGTAAGCATCCATAGTGGGGTCGCGGGCTTCATAATCACCGATGACTTGAATCACCATGAGTTGTGAATCATTGCATAAGAAGCAAGTAACTTACGAGCGGGCCGATCTAGCTCAGTTCCACTTGTGCTATGGGGGCGATCTCTCCTACCCCCGAGAATGCTAGGCCGAGGTAAGTCCTCTATATACACGATCTACATGGTATTACTGCTTGTGCTGTTTAATTGGGACAAGGCATCGGCCTTAGCGTTCTCGGACCTTAGAATCTGTCTGATGAAGTAGAAAATGAAGTCGCGCAAGATCTCTCTAACTTTGGCCAAATAAGCAGCCATAGTGGGGTCGTGGGCTTCATAATCATCGATGACTTGATTCACCACGAGCTGTGAGTCGCTGGATATGATGAGGTGCTTTGCCTTCATTTCCCTTGCTAGGTTTAATCCGGCGACCAATGCTTCATACTCTACTTCATTGTTTGATGTCATGAACCCGAACCAGAGTGCGTATTCTAGCTTCACCTCACTTGGGTCGTATAAATCAGTCATGCACCATCTCCCTACTGGTTGGATGAGCTATCAACATGGAGAATCCAGGGCTCCTAGTTCCAGGTCGAACCTGCTCGGACTGGGACCGACGCCACACTGTTTGAAGCTTCCGTCGTGTGTTCGAGCACGGCTAGGTCGGAGTTACGGTACTGAATGTGCATTCTGCTGCAAAATCAGCCAAGGCTTGGGCTTTGATTGCTGTCCGATGTTCATAATGGATATCGTACTCGCTTAATTCAATAGACCGCTTCGTCAATCTACCAGATACCTCGGGTTTGAGCAGAATCTGTCTCAGAGGCTTGTTGGTGAGGATGATGATAGTGTGGGCTTAGAAGTATGGGCGAACCTTGCGAGCTGCTATGATTAGCGGATATGCTAATTTCTTGATCTCCGAGTACCTGGCTTCTGCATCCTACAAAACTTTACAAACATAGTAGATGGGTTGTTGGACCCGATCTACTTCTTTGATTAGTACCGATTTGACCACCTCGTCACTCGTGAAGAGGTATAGCTTTAATACATCCCCTTCATCGGTCGAGCTAGAATTGGGGTGGTACCTAGGTATCCTTTTAGCTCGTCGAAGGCGAGCTGACATTTTGCAGTCCATTCGAAATCCTTACTCTTTTTTATGGCTTTAAAGAAGGGTAGGCAGCGATCTGCCAACTTTGACATAAAGCGGCTCAAGGCGGCTATCCAGTCAATCAGCCTCTGAACCTCTTTTATTTTGTGGGGTGGTCTCATATCTAGGATGGCCTTTACTTTTTTTTTGATTGGCTTTGACGCCACGTTGGTTAACTATATAGCGTAGGAATTTACCCGAGGTGACTCTGAAGACACACTTGTTTGGATTTAATCTCATATTGTATTTTCACAAGATTTGAAAAACACTTTGTAAATCACTCAACAAAAAAATTGAAAACTAGGTCTTCACGACCATATCATCAACATAACATTCGATTTTATTGCCGATTAACGGATAAAAAATTTTATTTACAAGGCATTGAAAGGTTGTCCTGTCATTTTTTAGTCTGAAGGGCATGATTTGTAACAATACAACCCGAGCTCAATTATAAAGGCAGTTTTTTCTTCGTCGGTAGGGTCCATCCTAATATGGTTATAACCGGAATAGGTGTCCCAAAAGCTCAGCAACTCATGCCCTGAGGTTGCGTCTACTAGACGATTGATCTTGGGCAGCGGGAAGCAGTCTTTCGGTCAGGCTCTATTTAGGTCGGTGTAATCAGCGTACATGTGCCACTTGCCGTTGGCCTTTTTTACCAGAACTGGGTTAGCTACCCAACTTGGGTTATGGATTTCCTTGATGAAGTCTGCCGCTAGGAGCTTCTCGACCTCTTCATCGACTACCCTCCAGCGTTCCGGGGTGAGGTTGCGCTTCTTCTGTCTAATTGGCCTGACTAAGGGGTCGGCATTCAATTTATGAGTTAGAATTTTGGAGTTTATTCTGGGCATTTCTGCCACTGACCAAGCAAAAATATCTAAGTTTTTTAGTAAGAAACTTACTAGTTGGAAGCGAAGTGGCTCATTAATCGAAGCACCAATCTGGAGAGTCTTGGTTGGGTCATCGGTTGAGACCAAGATGGTGACCGTCTCCTCTGTTGTGGTAGCTCGCTCGTCGGCATGTTCCGCTGGTCGCTCGAGCTCGACATCAGCCGCGAGCTTTGCTTTCCCCTTGAGAGCAGCTACGTAGCACTTGCGAGATTCGAGTTGGTCACCTCGTACAACTCCTACCCTATAGTTCGTTGGGAACTTTATCACTAGATAGTAGGTGGATACTATTGCACGTAGGACATGCGTAATGGGTTCACCTACTATGGTGTTATAGGGAGAGGGAGTCGCGAACACCAGAAACGTGTGCTCAAACCTCATGATATTTGGCCACGTGCTAGCCTCTACGAGTACCGTGACTCGTTTGAGAGGTATGACATCCTCGCCGCTGAAGCCTACCAGCTTTAGATCGCTTTGCTATAGCTGTAGCTTGTCGAAAGTTTCCTTGAATAGTATATTCGTCGAGCTACCTGAGTCCCCTAGGATGTGCTTGACTTCGAAGTCATTAATCCTCATTTTTATCACTAGAGCATCATCATGAGGATATTGGATCCCACGTGCATTGTCCTTTGTGAAGTATATTGGTTCTTCAAGCCGAGGTCACTTTGGCGGGTTTTCCCCTTCATTATCTAGCTCGCGGACTGAGGTCCGTCTGGCTGCTGATGTACACTCCACGATGATGGACCCGCCAGTAATCATGTTGATTACCCTGCAAATTGGTCTTTCCTCGGGCAACTGTCATGGCGGTTGCTCGTTTTGCCTGTTGGTCTCGAGGGCATTCCTTCTCTGGTCCCCCTGTCAGTTTGCTTGCCGATATGCTTGGCCTCTCTTTTCTCGTTGTATGAAATTTTTTAAGTATCCACGGCGGATGAGCTCTTTGATCTTATCGTGGAGGTTTTCACAATTTTTTGTGTTGTGCCTGTGATCTATGTGGAAATGATGGTAGACATTTTGGTTCATTGCTACAGAGTCTCCCCATAATTTGGGAGGCCATTTGACGAAGGAGGAATCCTTAATGGCCATTAGGATTTGTCCTCGCTTAGCGTCCAATGGCGTGTAGTTTGTTCTTTCAACAGGTGGGGTCCTGGAGCACCAACCTGATTTGCGAGTTCGCGAGGGAGATCGGTTTCCGGATTTGTTTCTTCCCTTGCTCAGGGACTTGCTCTTTCTTCTTTTGTGTCTGCCATTACTTGTGTCTTCATTGTCTCTTTTTCTTTTTTCTGTTGGGTTGTTAGTCTTCTGATTAATTTCCTCTTTGGTACCGATGAACTGATCGTCTAGCTTGAGGAATTTAGTGATGTCCTTTGGTTTATTGGCCACCACATGCCGTTTAAATTCCCTGTGGGTTATTCCTTTCTTAGTTGCCGTGAGTCTTACCGTTGGGTCTAGGTCTGGTATCTATAGTCAGGTGTCGTTGAAGCTCTTAATGTAGCTTTTGATCGACTCTCCTTCTCTCTGAACCATGTTGAGAAGGCTTTCCTGTGACTTCGGACACTTCTTGCTAGTGATGAAGTGTAAGGTAAATAAATATACGAACTGCGGCTAGCTTTTGATCGATCCGGGTGTGAGATTCCGATACCAGGTCCAAACTACCCCTTTAAAGGTAGTGGAGAAGGCTACACACATGCAAGACTCATCAGCCCTAGCTAGGTGCATTTGGGACTGGAAAGAGTCCACATGGTCATTACGATCGAAGGACCCACCATACTTGTCTAAGGGAGACATCTTGAAGTCTTTAGGTATCGGGGCCACCAAGAGCTCAGGAAACAGGGGAGACGACTTGGAAATTAGGGGAGGAGCGGCCTTTGTGGCCGCCAAACTCGCTTCTTACTTACCTTTGGCTTGCCCTTCTTGCTGGCTCGACTTTGCTAGCTGGCTATTCGGAGCTGAGGTACGGTGTGCCTTGCGACGTCTTTGTTGTTGCCTCTTTACTGGCTCGGCATTGGTGTTGCTGATTTTGGTGTGCTCTGGTATTGCTCTATTGCGAGGTTCCTTATGGGATTCTCGGGCTAGCTATCATGGACAGAGAGGCCCTGTCTCGAGTTCGCACCTCGAACCCCGAATTGGTTACCTGCTAGCGAACCGTCGCTTTCCTCTATGAATGCCAAGGAAGATTGGTCCTGTAAGGATGAGTATCCCTAGACCTGTTTCCAAGGTTCCCTTGTGAGGCAGGTGGAGTAAGCTGACCGTCTCTTCTCCCACGAGGTGAGACTTGACTCCTGGGATGAATCGGGACTTGGGAGGTCTCGTTGCCTCGGTGGGGAGATCGGCTGATATTTTGGTTAACTTGAGGCCAGTTCTGATTCTGATGGGCCCCTCGGTGGGGAGTTGGGGTTGTCCCCCAGAGACATTCATCTCGCTGCTTTTCCTGGCATGACTGGAAGATGACCTTGACGTAGAAGTATGGCTGATAACTATAAGGAAGAGTGACGACTTTTCGATCGTTTCCCACAGATGACGCCAATTGATGTAGCACGATCTGGCTACTCCCAGCTAGAGGGTGATCTGGCTTCCAATCGAGCAACGAGCTGGATCAATCTGCAAGATGATGGATCAGAGAACCCGGGGTGACTAACCCGGTGAGGTCGCTCCAATGCTTAAGTTATTATCTACGAGCTGAATGCTTTGAGAATTTGAGAGCTTGACGGCTAGAGAGTAGAATGATCACGCATACCTGGGCCCTGGAGGGGTTGTTGCTCTTATATAGTTGAGCTCCCACGGGTTTCATGGAATGGTTCCGAGATCTTCGGTCTAAGGGGATTAGATCCGCTTCCGCTTTAGTCGGGGTGTAATGTATCAGTCAATGAAGCCTATCATTCCCGCCCAATCTGGGCGGGGAGAAGATAAGGCCCGCTGTTACGCAACATGATCCCATGAGGTTAGGAGTCTGCTAGTGAAACTTCTAGAGTCATTACGTGGCGGTTCGGGTTGTTAGGCTTGAGCTGATACTCTGGTTCTTTAGCTCCGAACTAGATTGAATGCCAAGGTGCCCCGATGCCGAGGTGAGTTTTGGGCAGAGGTGGCTGAGTACCCGAGCTCAAACATTGTGAACTAGGCTCATCATGCTGAGCTGTCATCCCTTAGTTAGGTCGTGTCCATGTGTCCCCTTCTCGCTAGGTCGGTCCAAATCATGTATACGTCCCCGCTAGTTTTTTTTTTTTTTTTTTAAAGTCCCCTTCTCCAAATGCTTTGCTTTTTTTTTTTAATTTCCTTTTTTTTTTGAAGTGTTCCTACACCAATAACAACCCCCCAATGGTGGGATTAGATCCCAAGTCTCCACTACAACACATATTGCCAAATGCTTCGTTAATAGAGGCTTTTCGATCGGCGACCTAAAGTATGAAAAAGACTACAAAGATTTTCCAGTCAAAGGTGTGGAATACGAATGGGTTCTTTCTTAATTTCCATTTATTTGCATGCATCATCCATTGGACTCACACCCGTGCATCATTCTTCCTACATTTCGATCATCCAGTCGTTGGTTCTCACCAAAAGGCCCAAAACCCCTATTTGCTGGCTAAGAATGAAAGCAGTTTCCCTATCAGCCAGAGATCCGATCAGATTCAGGCCTACCATGGCAGGAACGATGACCACCGAGAAAGGGAAAGGGGACTTGTAGGTGTTCGGAAGTGAGGGTGAATAGTGCCTTACTTCCAATTCTCGATGAATGAAGAGTTTAGGTTGAATTTAGGGAAAATTCCTAATTAGTACCCTATACTTTGGCTCGAGTGACAATTTGGTCCTCGAATTTTAAAATGCAACAGTTCGGTACCCAAATATTCAAAATGTGACAATCCAGTACCTAAATTTCCAAAATGTGACAATCCAATACCTATCGTTAACCAATCCGTTTATCAGCCGTTAAGTGACATTTAAAAAGTAAAAAATGTCCTTTGAATGCCATTTAATTCTCTTTATCAACCATCCAAACATAGACAAAAAACTGAACAGTCCCAAATCCTAGCCTCTTCTATTCAAAAAAGTTGGTGGTTGTTTAAAAGAATCTAGAATTTTGGACTATTCATTTTATTGTGAATGTTTGGATAGTTGATAAAGAGAATTAGATGGCATTTAGGGCATTTTTTACTTTTCAAATGTCACTTAATAGCTGATTAACAGATTAGTTAACAACAGGTATTGGATTGTTATATTTTGAAAGCTCAAGTACCAGATTGTCACATTTTGAAAGTTTGGGTACTGAATTGTCGCATTTTAAGGTTTGGGGACCAAATTGTCACTCGAGCCAAAGTACAGGGTACTGATCGGAAATTTTCCCTTGAATTTATATGGAAGGTAGGGGTAAATTTGTAATTTTGGAGAATTTAAGGGGCATTTTGTAATTTCAAAAATGTCTAGTCAAATCGGGTCAAAGGGTGGTTAAACCAGCATTCTGGATGGAGGGCTGAGATTTTGGGTAAAAAATGGAAGGCTGAGATGGGTCAGACCATAGTGGGGTTTGTAAGTATGGACCAATGAAATTGGCCAAAATGAAATCTTTTTAGATGAAAGGGTAAATGAGGGTATGTTTGGATCAAATTTGGCAATGTGGGGTTTGTGGACATTCTTGCTTGATTGGTGCAGTCAGATTGGCTCAACTAGGCCTGTATTAAGTGGGTATGGAAAGGGTTTGATTTGACAAATCTAGAGCTTCGAAATGGAATATGTGTGATCAAGGGGCAAACAAGGTCTGTTTTGGATGAAAATTCACAAGGTAGAGGATTGAAACTTTATAAGAAGGTATTTTGATGTATCCGGAGTTTAATGGTGTGGTTTGATTGGTTTGGATGCATCAAGATCAAGAGAATCTGAGTTCCAGGTGTTTAGGCTATTAAGAGGCATAAGAATGGAATCTTTGTTTGATGAAGGGGTAAACGGGGGAACTTTGTATTGATATTTTATGGGCTGGTGTTCTCATGTGTCCTATGTCTGGTAGTTGTGTTGATCTAATGGTTGAGGTGTAAGTGAGGTCGATCGAGGCCATCGGATGGGCATCGAACAGATTTAATGGTGGATCTTAGGGTTTTGGGCTTGAAAGTTAGGTTTTCTAGGTCTTTTTGGTGTTTCGAAGAGGTTGGATGGGTCTGGTCGGGTGTTTGGGGGTAAATTGGAGGTTCAGGTGACGAACCAAGCAAAAATCGGATACTGACAGGCGACAATAAAGCTTGATTGATCTACCCTTTGTAAAATCACAGGTTGATGATGAATGTGGTGGTGAGAACACTAGGAAGAGTTGTCGCGCATGTTTATTTGCATTATTATAGTTTATTCTCATTTAAATCAGTATTCCATGTTTAGAGGTTCCGGTTTATTGTTCAATAGCTTGTTCGTCCACTTCTATTGCATTTAAGAATTTGCTCTTTTTTTTTTTAATTATTGAATCTGATGAAGCTTATTAAGTCATGTTTCTATATGTGAAGTTTGTTGTGTTTTCCTGCTAGCTATTGGCTTGTTTCATTATGTTGCTTCCTTGTTTTTGCTTAACCGAGTAGGATGGTCAGAGTTAGGAAGAGTGCTTCGGTTCAATTTCCTATAATTGTGAGCAGTACGGTTTTAAATAATGGTTTTTGGGTTCGACTGGTTAGCTTAGGAGTTAGGAAATGACAAGAGGTCGGGAAGATTAGAAGGTAAAGAATAGGTTAATGAGTAATTTATTCACAAATAGTGTGCAATGAGAAAATAACTAAAAATAAGATTAAAAAAAAAAAAGAATAAACAGGAGTAGAGAAGATTCTCCCTTCGGCTCACCTTTTTCGCAGTTTAATTTCTTCATGATTAATGTCTTTCAATTAAGTGTTTTGTGTTTTGCTTGTCTTAACCCCATGTGGGCCTTAGTTATTGGAGTTGGAAGAGGAATGCCTAATCTTTTCTTCTTCCATCCGAATCTTATTTGGATTGGTTGGACCGATGCCTTGGATTTTGGAATCACCATTAAAATAAGGCATTTTGAAAATCACTTTGGGAGGCCCCATTAACTCCATCAGCCCAAGTGGCAAGTGAGATGGTTTTCCAACGCTTACAGACTGGCGACTCCACTAGGGAATTCTTGGACCATAGGTGGGGCCCACATGGGGCCCATTTGGCTTGATAGCCTTTTCTTGTATATATGCATGCTTCTATGTTGCTTTTCTTTTATTAAAATAATAACTACTTATTTCTTGCTGATTATTAGATATATAGTTGTTTATTGTTTTATTTCTGTTATTCCATAATTGGTTATGCACACTTTGCACATCATCCTGCATTAGATTAATGGACCAATGTACCCATACGTTGAGCTAAAATCACTCAACTAGCCACCAACCCGAGAATCCCATTTGTCTAATGGGTGGAGGTTTGAAGGTTGGCAACCTTGCTGGAACCATTGAGTCTAGGTGTCAAACTCTCCCCTCATGCATCAATGTCCACGGGTCAGCCTAGTCAGTTAGGGTGTTAGCCACCTCTACTTTGTTTGCTTGCATGCCCCTTGTGGAGCCCACATCAAATAACAATAATAAAATAAAAATATAAAAAATATAAAAAGTCAAAAGTAAATTTAAAAAATCAAGAGTCTCAAAAAATAGAAAACAAAAAATTAAAAAATTAAAAAAATTAAAAAAAAGTGTATAATAATAAAAAGGAAAAATAGGTAAAAACAAAAAAAAAGGAGTAGTGAGGTTTAGTTAAGCACAAATATACATAAAGAAATTTCAAAAAACAAATCAAAATTTTATTTAAATCCAAAAAAGTGAATTAGAAAAGAGAAAAAAAGGTAAAAAGGAAAGAAAAATAAAAAAGAAAAAATAAAAAAAAATCAAAATTATCATTAAAAAATCAAAATCACATAAAGAGTAAAAAATATAATAATAAATCCAAAAAAGATTCAAAGAGAAAATTAAAGGGAAAATTTTAAATAGGAAAAGAGAAAAAGAATAAATATATAAAAATGTAAAGAAAAAAAAACATATTATTATTATTATTATTATTATTATTATTATTATGATTATGATTATTATTATTATTAAGTAGTAATATAGATTTCGACCTTGTCATAAACTGATTCCTGAGATCATGCCCTTCATCTAAATATGATATAATACGTAACAGGTTAACATTTTGCCTTTCTTATTGATTGTTTATCGATTTAACAATGAGATTTCTGGAAAGTCAAAAAGCTGGACTTCATGATAAAAAAAAGAAAAGAAAAAGAAAAAGAAAAACTAGAAGACGTGAGATGCCTCCTTTATATAAAGATTTTGGTCTGCATTCATGACGTAATGGATTCTGATTTAATATAATAATATATATAACTCTGTATAATGACTAAAAAACACCCCTTGATTTGTATTGCATTTTGCATCTCAATAATCTAATAATATATTAGGTAAGTTCAAATATCAAAATTTCAACAGCTGGCATGGGGATTTGGTGTTCTTATATACAACTTTTATATACACGTGTTCATACTGTCATTAGAAGCCTCAACTCAAGTCTAAATTTAGGTTAGGCAGTGATGTAGGCGCATTCGGCTCGTTCAATGGCGAGCCTACACGTGACAATCAGCGTTGCTCAGGGCAAAATCAATCAGGGCACACACAAAGCCGAGCATGGTTGGCTTCGTTGGACTAATCACGACGAGTTCAGGGTTGAACACGGCGGGGCTCGCAGAACCAATCGCGCGGGGTCACCTGGTGGCCTTAGATGGCTGCGCTCCCCGTGTACGGACTCCATCTCGACCGCCCAAGCTCTACCATGACTCGGTGGCCTCAAGTATAAATAGGAGATGCCTCCCCCCAAGGTAAAAGGATCCAAAACTTAAGATTCTTGAGCTCTTCTTGAGTTTCCTCATCTTCTTTTGTGACCTCGTCTAAGCCTCCCATACCTCAGACCTTGATTACCTTGCACCAACATACTATCCTGATCGTCAGAGTCTTCGCCTCGGGTACCAATCTAGGGCCTCTGACGTGCTCTCTTTTCCTACAATATCGATTTACTCGCCCTTAGCTACCTCAGACACCTCGGCCTTGTGCACCCCTCACCTTAGACCTCGGACACCTCGGCTTAGGGGGTAAATTGACAATGTTGTCCTCGACCATTCCGAGCATCAACAATTGGCTCCGTCTGTGGGAAAGTCACAAAGACTTCCCTCTATTTAACTTTGAACTAAAAGAATTAACTCCTAAGCCTCAACCGACATGGTGAGGAACGCCAAGAACACCTAGAACCTGGTCATAGCGGAACAACTCCAAGTGGTCCTCAATCGGCTTGACCAGCTTGCCCAACAGGTTGATGAGGCATACCTCTAGGCAGGAGGCCATCCCCAGGGCGGCAACCCTACTGGGAGCTCGGGCCACCAGGGTGAATGCGAGTCCGTGGACACACTAGCCCTCGATGCCACTGACTCCCATCAGGATGATCCTTTGGAATTTGGTAGCAGTAGATGTGCTAGCCAACCATATAGAACCTCAAGACCCCCCAACTGAAGGAGGGACAAATTGGCATAGTCCCACGACAATTTCCACGACTTCGAATAGCATCACTGTTGCCGAAGAAGAGAGAACTCCTAGGATGAAGCTAGGGGCCTCGACCATCGTAGGCCTCTCTCGAGGGCCGAGGGCCAACACCGCACCTCTCCCTCATAGGTCTCGAACCTCCGAGACCTCCTGAACAACCAATGGGCTAGAAAGAATGAACATGGACCTGCATCTTAATACTTTGGGGTCCGAGCCAACCCCCACCGAGTATGAGAGGACCAGGGCGAAGCCTAGGCACCCCTTGACCAGAAAATCCTCAACTTGTAAGTCCAACTCAGAGCCGTCAAGGACAAGCTCCGTGAAGTTAGAGAGAGCTGAGTTGAAGCCTCGGCCAGTCAAAGCCATCCGTCCAGAAGGATGGATGCCTTCACCTCAGACATCATCTTTGAGCCCCTTCCTTCGCACTTTAAGACACTAACACTAGAGATGTACGACAGGGCCACCGACCCGGATGACCACCTGGAAAGTTTGAAGACGTTCATGCTCCTCTATGGGTATTCTGATGCCTTGACGTGTTGGACTTTCTAGAAGACGTTCAAGGGAGCAGCTCGCTGTTGGTTCTCTAGACTCCCCCCTCGGTCCATTAGTTCCTAGGAACAATTCTCCAACCTCTTCTTGGCACACTTCATCAGCAGCAGACGATGCCTAAAGAGCATCGTCTCGCTAATGACCGTCAAATAGAAGTGTGGAGAGAGCCTACGGTCCTACATTGACCACTTCAAGAAAGAGGAGCTTGAGGTCTGAGACCTTGACTCCATGGTCTTCATGAACACCACCATCAATGACCTCCTACTCGGCTCGGCTCTCAAGTGTTTGGTGGTTAAGGCCCCGTCGAAGTCCAAGGCAAAACTCTTGAAGAAGGCCCAGAAGTACATAGCCACTAAGGATGCCTCGATTGGTGACTGCTAGGAGGGAGAGGTTGACCACCCTCACAAAGGCCTAGAGAAGAAGAGAAGAAATGGAGATAACCGCAACAACAACAAATAGCTACCAGGACCACAAAAAGCCATCGGCCTCAGCCCTGGCTTACAATCAATACATGCTGCTCAACTCAACCTGCATACAGATCCTCATGCAGGTTGGGAAAGAGGAGTATGTGTAGTGGCCCGGGAAGATGAAGAGGAACCCCAAGAGGGGAAACCTAAAAATGTATTGCAAGTACCACCAAGGCACCAACCATAATACCAAGGACTGCTACGAGATGAAAAACGAGATAGAGTCCCTCATCCGCCGTGGCCACTATGTCCCCCTCATAATGAACTTCATGGTGAAGAGGATCTTGGTGGACAGCAGCTCTTTAGCCGACATCCTCTTTATAATGCATTTGAGAAAATGAAGTTGGCGCCCGAGCGCCTTCAGCGAGCCGACATCCCCCTCATTGGCTTCTTTGGTAGTGTGGTTAGGCCAGAGGGAAGAATTACCCTACCCGTCATGGTAGGGACAAAGCCCTCGATAGGTGATGATGATGAATGAGTTCCTGGTCGTAAGGACCGGCTCCCCCTACAACGCCATCATCGGGAGGCTGACCCTCCACACACTAAAAGCAGCCATCTCCTCCTACCACCTCTCCCTCAAGTTCCCTATCGAGCATAGCGTCGGAGTCGTTCATAGGGATCAACAAGCAGCCCGATAGTGTTATGTGGCAACATTGAAGGGAAAGAACAAAGAAACCCTGCCACTCAAGGGCCTCGACCTCAGGGAAGAACAAGCAAGCCGAGGCTAGTCGGCCGAGGACCTCGTCTCGGTCCCCCTTAGAGAGCCTATCCGAACTGGTAAGCTTTCTCAGAACCAATGCCAACGTCTTTTCTTGGTTTGCTACTAACATGCCCAGAATTAACCCTTCAGTCATTACTCACAGGTTGAGCATGGACCCAAGTTCTAGGTTAATTCGAAAAAGAAAGAGGAACTTTGCACCAGAGAGCTGGAAGGCCATAAGAGAGGAAGTTGATAAGCCACTCGACGCCGGTTTCATCCGAGAGGTACACTACCCTAATGGGAAATGACGGATCTGTATTGACTTCACAAACCTCAACGGAGCCTGCCCCAAGGACAGTTTTCCTTTGTCGAGGATAGACCACCTCATCGACGCCACCACAGGGTATGAGCTACTTAGCTTCATGGACGCCTTCTCTGGATATAACCAAATTAAAATGCACATTGAGGACGAGGAGAAGACCTTGTTCATCACCGAACATGGTACCTACTACTACAGAGTCATTCCCTTTGGCCTCAAGAATGTTGGAGCCACCTATCATTGCCTCGTCAATAAGGTTTTCAAGAACCGAATGGGGAGGAACACCGAAGCCTACATAGACGACATGGTAGTGAAGAGTTTGAAGGCTGACCAACAGACCTTGGACCTGGTCGAGACCTTTGACACCTTGCGGAAGTTCAACATGAAACTCAACCCCAGCAAGTGTGCCTTCAGCATCACATCAGGCAAGTTCTAAGGCTTTGTCGTTACTCAGCGAGGAATAGAAGCTAACCCAGAAAAGATCCAAGCTATATTGGACATGGCGCCACCTCGGTCGGTCAATGAGATTTAGAGGTTGACTAGCCGAATGGCTGCCCTTAGCCGCTTCATGTCGAAGTCAGCCGACCGCTACCTTCCTTTCTTCTGAGCCATCAAGAAGCTGAAAGACTTTTAGTTGACCGAAGATTGCCATCTCACCTTTGAAGAATTGAAGTAGTACCTCGCCTTGCCTCCCCTCCTCGCTCAGTCCCTACCAGGAGAAATCTTGTACTTGTACTTGTTAGCCGGGGATGAGGCCATCATCTCGGTACTAATTAGAGAAGACGGAGTGCAAAGACCGATCTACTACGTCAGCAAGGTTCTTTGCGATGCTGAGACCCGATATCCTGAAGTGGAGAAGTTGGCCTTTGCATTGGTGGTCTTAGCCAGGAAGCTCAGGCCATATTTTCAAGCCCACACGATCACGGCTAACCAAATGGGTTATCGAGCTGTCTGAGTTTGACCTCTAGTACCAGTCGAGGCCTGCAATCAAAGCATAGGCCCTAGAAGACTTCGTGCTAGAATGCACCTTTAGCTGACACCTCAGCTCAGCCCTGGAAGAAGAGGGACCCCATCCGACCGGACAGTCTCGACCCACTTGGAAGTTGTTCATTGATGGGTCATCCAACTCCAAGGGAAGTGGAGTCGGCCTCATCCTCCTCACCCCAGACAATACCGAAGTGGAATACGCGTTGAGGTTTGACTTCTCAACATCCAACAATGAAGCCATGTACAAAGCCCTCCTCGTTGGACTTTAACTCGAGAAGGACCTTAGCTCACAACACATTGAGGTCTTTAGTGACTCCTAGCTGGTGGTGAATCAAGTGAACGGCGAGTACGAGGCTAGAGAACAAAGCATGGCCAAGTACCTCATTGTAGTGCAAGAACTAACTCGCCACTTCCAGCACTTCTCCTTATAGCAAGTACCGCGGTCCGAGAACATGAGAGTCGATGCCCTATCCAAGTTGGAAAACACCTTGGGCTCCGCCCATGGCCGCATGGTCCATGTGGAGAAGCTAGCCCGGCCATCCATCGAAGAAGCCCAAGTCCTTCCAGTACAGGTTGGGACATCATGGATGGATCCTATTGTCACTTTCCTTACAACAGAACAACTACTAGATGACAGGAACAATGCCAGACGTGCCTGAAGGCAGGCCAGACAGTACGCCCTGCTTGAAGGGAAGCTATATTGAAGATTATTCACCTTACCCTACCTCCGATGCCTTCGTCAAGTGGAGGGCAAGTACATGCTTCGAGAAATCCACGAAAGCATGTGACAACCACCTCGGAGGTAGAGCCTTGGCCCAAAAGGAACTTAAGCAAGGGTACTTCAGCCCTTAGCAGCCCTTGTCCCTTTGCTAACTGGGGCATGGACCTCCTTGGCCCCTTCCCTCAAACAATAGGAAATAGAAAGTACCTCATCGTTGCCATCGATTACTTTACCAAGTGGGTCGAAGTTGAGCCTCTGGCCACCATCACAGCCTGGGTGATCCAAAGCTTCTTTAGGAAAAACATCATCTATTACTTCGGTCTCCTCCACATGCTAGTCATAGACAATGGGAAGCAATTCGATGACATGGGATTCCGAGAATGGTGTGCCTCCCTCGACATCAAGCAATAATATACCTTGGTAGGCTACCCTCAGACAAACGACCTAGTTGAGGTCACCAACCAAACTATCCTAGAAGGACCGAAGACCAGACTCAACAGAGCCAAAGGCCTATGGGCTGATGAAGTAAACAACGTCCTATAGCCATACCGGATGACACCTCGAATAGCCATAGGAGAAACCCCGTGCAACCTAACATATGGCATTGAGGTCATCATTCCAGTAGAGATCGGCTAGCTAACGCTTCGAATTGAAGCATACAATGAGGCCGAGAACAGTGAAAAGAGAGGCACTACTGAGGAGACCTCATCCTTAGAAAGCTCATGGTGCCCGATTCAGGTGTAGGAAAGCTCGGATCCAAATGGGAGGGTCCCTACAAAATTAAGCAAGTCGTCGACCCCAACACTTTTTGGCTCGAACACCTTGGTGGAAGATCTGTCCCTTGAACATGGAACTCTGAGAATCTCCGAATATACTATCGGTGAATGTAACTCCTATTGGCTGAGTAATGAATGTAACTCCTATTGGCTTAGTCTTTTGATATAAAAGTTGTTAAGTGTCCAGGACCTCTCAGTCGCACGACTGACCGATGCGTATAGCCTCCTCCGAGGCCCCACACTTAGACCGGATTGTGGCTGGGACTCACCGTTCTTCATGAACTGGATGTTTGCCTCGCCTTTGCAGTCGAGGTATGGTCAAACGGGGACCTCGGCTACAATGAATAAACACTAACTCAGGTACCTTGCCAAACTGGAAAGGCACAACATCCTTGGTCAAGTGCGCCTTGGTAAAGTTGGCTGCTCGAAGGACCACCCATAGGGCACCTATATAAAAGCCAGCGAAGTCGGCCGACATCTATCCTTCACTTCGAGCACCTCGGCGGCACCAGGCCACCTCAGCCCTTTGCCCCGAACACCTTGATAGCATCGGGCCACCTCGGCCCTCCACCTAAACATCTCAGCAGCATCGAGCCACTTTGGCCCTTCGTCCCAAACACCTAGCGGCTGTCGGCCATCTTGGCTCCATAATACTTAGTGTGATAAGCCAGAAGGAATGCAACCACGGCCACCTTGGCGATTCACCTCAGCCTCGCCTAGTCAATCCTCAAAGGATCTAAGCCAGGAAAGCTGTTGACAGCCCCCCCCCCCCCTCGATGGGGAAAGGGGCCCATGACAGCTCAGCCTCGGCCAACACCCTTCAACTTTCTAAAGCAAGCAACTAAGTAATGAGCCACTTCGGATAGTAACTTTTGCAACTTGTGACCTATCGAAAGAGGGGGCATAGACCCCTCGGTAAAAAAAAAGAGAGAAGATGAAGAGATAAACAAAGGCACAAGGTATGCAAAAAGTATTTCATTAAGTGTTCAATGTTCACCAATTACAAAAAGTCTCGACCTTAATGAGGAGGCCAAGCCACCTTTACAAAAATATGCACAAACAAGAGTAGCACATTAGGAACCCAAGTAGCTTGGCCGGAAGGGCAACAGAGTCCTCAATGGAAGCAACATGAATAGGGACCTCAATATCAGCATCGGCTTCATAAGGAAGGGAGTTAGGGAACACCCTCATCTTGTCCACCAGGAAATCCGGAAACATCTTCACTAGTGCCCTCTTTGTGTCCTCGATGCCCTCCAAGTAGGCCTCGGTAGTGTAGTGAACTAGGCACTTTTGATACTCTGGAGTATGCTTCCAGACGAGGATGACATTTTGACAATTGGCCTTGGCTTCCATTGCCCTCGCCTCCGCTGCCCGGGCCTTAGCCTCCGTAGCCCGCTTGTGGGCCTTCAACACAACCCTGTCAAGGCGAGCTCGCTCCAGATCTATCTTCTTCATGCGCTCTTGAAGCTTGACGACACGAGTAAGCTTCGTCGTTAAATCATTCTTCAGCATCTATTTGAATTGCTCTTCCTACCCCAAAGACTTGAGGGCTTCATCTCGATTGCTCTCCACCGAGGCAACCCACACCACGAACTGCTCATTCTTCTCCTCGGCCCAACCCACATGGTCGAGGAGAAGGCCGACCCGATCTCCCAGGCCAACATAATGTTGGCAAACTTGCAATAAACACTTCCATCAATAAAATGAAAGCAAACTAAAAAGAAAAAAACGAGCTAAGAGTTAGCAAAAGCTTACCTCAGTCAGGAAGTCAAGCCCCTGATCCCGAACGACGAGGAGACTAGTCTGCATCATACCAAGATGTTCCCCCTAGGGGATCATCCCCTTCACCAAAGCCCAATTGACCCCCTCGGCAATGATGGAGTCACCCTCACGAACATTCCATTTGGTCCGGAACACCCGTGCAAGGCACTACCCTTCCTTGACTGCCGCTTGGATGGAGGCCTCCTTGGAGCGATGGGAGTGTACTTACTTCGATTGCCGCCCTCGGTGGGGTGATCATTGTGTGCCAGTTTCTTCACTGGGGGTGCATTCGGTGCCTTGGCCGGTCTCTTCCTATCGGTTCCTTCGGCCGACCTCCATCTACCGGCCTCTTCCTTCGATCGCCCCCTCGACTAGTGGGGACCTGTGGCTGAGACGTCCTCTCGATAGGCCTCCTCGGCGTCTATCCTCTTGATGGACCCTCGATTGGGGTCTTCTTCCTCCCTAGAGCACTCTCTAGAAGCATTCGCTTCACATCTAGTGATATCTCTGCAAGAAGAAACAAAGAATTAGTACCTCCAAGTAAAGTGAAAATTGACGTGTCAAAGAGCCAACAACAGGACTTCTCCTACCGAGGGGAGTAGAGCTGAGACCAGCAAAAACCAAAGGAAGCTCGGCCTCCACTAGGGGCTTGGCCTAGAGCGTCCCCAGTACGAGAAGATGGGTTAGTGCGGCGCCTTCAATGTCCCGAAGTAAAGGACTTGACTTCTCAGCAGCCAAGTACATCTCCTCCACCCTGACTTAAATGACCAACCCTAAGGATAGGAGACGAAGAAAAACTTGCTCTTCCAATTGTGGACAGACAAAGGATTATCTATGGGTCGGTCTCTCCGAGGTTGGAAATAATATATACCATCCTCGGTAGCATGCGCCCTTGCAACAAGTAGGACTTTGAACATCTTCGACGTCAGGTCCATGTCCTGAAGCCGAGCCACCACCAACAAGGTGATGATGGTCCTAAGGGTATTCCCATACCACTTTAGTAGCTCAGAGGTCAATGGATGGAGGGGAAACCTGATGCTGAACTCCAAGAAGTGTTTGTAGACACAGATCTCCCCCTTCTCTGGCATCCACGACCGATCACTAGTGTCAGGGACTCTCAACTTGTAAGACCGAGGGATATAGTACCTCCTACCCAGAGACTTCACCTAGTCATAGTCTATGATATTGTCATGCTCCGAGCGTGGTAGATGCTCTATGTACACCCCTCGGGCTGGGCTTGGGAACCGGTTCCCCCTCTACCACCAGGGGGGACCCCTCAGCCTCCCTAGGTGCCACGGATGCGGCGCTCTCACAAGGAGAGTCTTCACCCCCTCAGCTTCACTCGACGCCTCCAGATGCAACCCTCTCCCTCAAAACCTCGACCTCTCAATACTGGGTTGGGATCTTGACAACCGATGAGCCTCGGCTAGAGCTGACAAACAACGGGGCTCGGTATGATCTCACCCTCGAGGGATCCGAGAGTACATAGCATTTTGGGCCAGAGTCAGAGTAAGACATGGCGAGGTGTTAACCTAAGGTGAGGACAAAGGCAAGAAACTCTAGAAGATGGCAAGCAAGCCGAGGTCTCTGGGAGGCAAGGGTCTCTTGAAAGCAAGGGTACTCGAAAGCAAATGGTGAAGAAATGTGTGACTAAGGACCCTATTTAATGAAAAATGGACCGCCTTTATGGCCCCCTCCGTTGGCCGACATGCGTCACTCGCCTCAGGAAGGCGAAGCGATGCTGAGCGAACCAAACAGCCCGCTCGCCATGTCTCACTGGTCCAACCTACCAAGCTGGTCTAGCCAACGCAGGTTCTAGCTCGCCCGGGTCCTATCTCCCCGACTATCATGGTACCGTAACCTGTCACGAGCACGACCCTAACATTTGCTCGAGGGCCTGTACCACGTACGACCCAGGTCTGACACTGAGACCCGTCTCCTCCATGATTCACGAGCCAAGTAGGACAAGCTCCACCAGTACACGGCCAAGCCACCTGCTCGGGCACCCAAGTGCCCTTTTGAAGTCACCCATAGCCGAAGCCAAGGCATCCACGGACTCACTCCGGTGCCAGCACAGGGTAGAGGCAAGGCCTCCTCCTCGTCCTCCTACAACGATAGTCTTGGAGCCAAGGCCGAAGCCCCCAACAGAAGGAACCTCTGTGGCACCTCTTGAGAAGGGAGCCAAGCCAAGACGACGCCACCGTAGGACACCTCGTCAGGAGACCCAATGACGCCTCCTAGCATTACCAATGCACTCCCTTCGGCTGAAGATGAGGCCCCCAGTCTAGACCTCCACGACGGCCACGGGAGTGGAGAGGCAAAGGATGTAGGGCACACACAGAGCCAAGCTCGACGGGCCTCGCGGGACCAATCATGATGAGCTTAGGGCTGAGCATGATGGGGCTCGCAGAACCAATCGAGCGGGGTCACCTGGTGGCCTTAGATGGCCATGCTCCTTGGGTACAGAGACCATCTTGACTGCCCGAGCTCTGCTACCATGACTCGGCAGCCTCAAGTATAAATAGGAGGTGCCTCCCGCCAAGGTAAAGGATCTTGAACTTAAAGACTCTCGAGCTCTCCTTGAGATTCATTTTCTTTTATGACCTCATCTGAGCCTCTTGTACCTCAGACCTCGGTCACCCCACACCAACGTAGTAATTTGACCGTCAGAGTCTCTGCCTCAAGTACCAACCCGGGGCTTCTAACGTGCTCTCTCTCCCTACAAGATCGATCCACTCGCCCTTGACCACCTCAGACACCTCGGACCTCGAACACCTCAGCCCCAGGCACCTTTCACCTTGGACCTTAGACACCTCGGATTAATGGGTAAATTGACGGTATTGTCCTCGGCCATTCCAATCATTGATAATTAATAATCAAAACTGAAAATCTATCGTAGGAGAAGAAGCCACATTGATATTGGTGCACTTTTTGCTATCTTCAGCCTTGCTAAGAACTTTCCACTTCCACCCGTAGGCCGTAGTATATCAGAGAACCATAATCCAGCAATGGATGATGAGTTGCTCCCAAGTCCCACCTAACAGATCAGAGAGCCTAAACTGTAAACCTCCCTTTATCAAGATGTTTCTTTAAGCATCTGGTTGCGTTGTTTGTTAAGGCCATGCATTTCAATGTTCTCTTTCTTGTTTCTACGTACCTTGATATAGATTATAGATAGATAGATGAGATACATTTTTTTTTTGTTTTAATTATAATTAGGGGTGTCAATCGGCCGGTTTTGAGTTGGATCCAATCCGATCCAAACTTTATCAAATTAAATTTGGATGTACTGTCCATTATAATTATTGGATTGGGCCAATCCAAAATAAATTAGTCCATATTCTTATTAGTCTGAATTGGACCTAAACAAAATTTCCAATAATGTGATCATGAGGTCAAACACTTGTTCAATTTGAAACTGATTAAAATTGAAGTCAGCATAAAATCACTTTTATGAAAGTACTTTTACGAAATCACTTTTATGAAAATACTTTACAAAAGCACTTTTATAAAAGTAATTTTATGAAAAGTACTTTTATGAAAGCACTTTTACGAAAATACTTTTATAGAAGCAGTTTTAGAAAAGCACTTTATGAAAGAACTTTTACAGAAGTACTTTTATAAAATCACGTTTATGAAAGCACTTCTATGAAAGTACTTTTATTAAAGCACTTTTATGAAATTACTTTTACAAAAGCACTTCTATGAAAGTACTATTACAAAAGCATTGTTACAAAAATACTTTTACAAAAGCACTTTTATAAAAGCACTTCTACGAAAGTACTTTTATAAAGTACTTTTACGAAAACACATATAAAATACTTTCATAGAAGTGTTTTTGCATTGGATTGGATTGGATCCAATCTAATCCATTTACATTTTAAAGAATTGGATTGGATTTGATTTACATTAGATTTGGGTTAAATTGAGTCTAGTCCATTTGTAAGTGGACTCACATTGGACTGGATTGAGTTGGATCAAATCAAGTCCAATTGACACCTCTGGTCATGCCTAGTGTAAGCTAAAAAAGAAACCAAACGTGGACAATTTTCAGGCCAAAACCGTGCGTCACGTTGGAAGAATATATAGGCCCTTTGTTGTAACATTCAGTGGCTAATATCAATCGGAAGAAGCTCAAAGAACATAGTTGAGTGGTGGAGCCTTGGGCTGCTACCTGCTAGAGCTGATGTAGATTGTAAGTAAAACATGTGGCCCGCTTTTTGACATTGATACCACCATTCAAATTCAATAAATGCAGCAATATATGTGACGTCCGAAAGAGAAAATCTTATTGACTATCACGTTTATGATTCCAGTTGATTGGTTAAAATTTTTCAGATATCATAGTCGAACCTATGTGAAAAATATAGTACCGCTGGACATGTCTGACAAAGAAAACAAGGAAGAAGAAGGATTCATGAGAAAAAGCCATGGATACAAAGATTTGAGAGAAGTGTGTGAATCAAGTAGAAAGATACCCAGATGATTTAGAGTTAATAAAGATGGAGAAAAATACAAGTGGAAGAAGACAGAAGCAGTCGCGTTGTAGAGAGGATATTCTTTCTCTATGCTTCCTTAAGAACAAGGTTAGATGAGACAGTCATTGAAAAGAAAGAAAAAGAGAATGATATTGATTTGATGAATTGTGGTCGAGAATGAAAACTAGAAATGCATGCAAATGCAATGTTGATAGCTTACCTCATCGTACACAGCATGGACAGCATGGGCAGTGCAATCAAATTTGGCTGTTGTTTGTTGGTTTCTCTAACTCTTCTTCCTTGTTGTTTTGCTTATTTCTTCTGCCAAAGGAAAATTAAAGGATGGTTCATTGGTTGATTGGACCGGTCCGAATATAAATGGTTTGTACACAGTAGACCGGATTTGGACAAAACTGACTGGTCCACTAGTCCAAAGCCATGAAATATGCCAATCAAAGTGTAAGTGGTTTGGTCAAGTTTAATGTAAAATTACTTTTGTGAAACTACTTTTATAAAAACACTCTAAAGTACTTTGAAGTATTTTTTATGAAATTACTTTTATAAAAGAATTTTTATCAAAGTATTTTTATAAAATCACTTTTATGGAATCATTTTTATGAAAGCACCTTTACGAAATTATTGTTATAAAAGCATTTTTTATGGAAGTGCTATCATAAAAGTAATTTCACAAACTTATGAAACTATTTTTATGGAAGCACTTATATGAAAGGGCTTTCACAAAAGCACTTTTATAAAATGTAATTTTATGAAAAATACTTTTACGAAATCACTTTTATAAAAATACTTTTAGGAAAAAAACTTTTACGAAAGTACTTTTATGAAAGCACTTTTATAAAAGTACTTTTATGAAAATACTTTTTATCAAAGTACTTTTATTCATTCACTTTGGATTGGATTGGACCCTATCTGGTCCATTTACATTTTAAACGGACTGGATTGGATTGCAGCAGGCGTTGTAGTTTTTTTATATATTTCCTAGATTTATCATATTATTTTGGTGTTTGATTCAATTTGGATTGGATTGGATCTAATTTGGTCCATTTGCATTTTATTTGGATTGGGTTGGACCCAATTTGATCCATTTGCATTTTATTTGGATTGGATTGGATTGGATTTGGACTGGATTTGGTCCATCCATTTGCCAATGGACTAATATTGGATTGAATCGGATTGGACCAAATCCAGTCCAATTGACAACCCTATCCATCACTCTGCAAATTATCTGTATTTTAAAATTCAAGATTACTGTTCTAATCGAAAAAGCTGGCTAGGTGACGGGTTTGGTAGTGTCCACTAGATGGTTCATCTATTGACCTAGTTAAAATCAGTGTTTAAGAAATAAGACTAGATTGGCTAACCTGACTAGTTGAATCATGACCAGGGGCCCTGGTCGGCTCGGTTACACCCCAATAACTATATTTGCTAAAAATCTAATAAAAACTAATTATTTGGCCAATTTAACTAGAAAATCAGTGAATCAGTCTTAGTCTCATGTAGCCGCATAGTCATTAAATAATTGAAATTCTAAAATATGTTTGATAAGCCTTGAATTTATGGCATCTTATTTTGATATCTTGCCTAATTATCACCAATTCACCTCTTCACTTGTGTTAATTAATGATTCTTTATTGTATGTATTATTTTATTTCACTTATTTAAAAGAAAATTTAAATTAAGAGACATGAATTATTGTGTTAGTCATTTGTCTTAAAAGTTAATAAAATTGCCATCCATCCACCATATTTAAATATTTTCTTAAAAATTTTAAGATATATTATATATAGTATTTATATGATCCATAATACACACATATATGTCATGTCATCACGGTTCAACCTCCATTTCGACCCCGATTGAACCTCTGACCCATAAACCTTTCCCTTCCTCGAATTTATGCTTAACCCGGTTCTTAGAACATTAGTTAAAACCATAAAAAACTTCGACATGATAAATTATATTGTTTGAGTCACCAATTCAATATACCCCATACAAAAAATTGAATTTCGGTGCCTAGCAAAGATGAAAACCCAACTTTGGGTGCGTATCATATCAATATGCCTCATACCCAAAGTTGAATTTTGGTGCCTATCGAAAGCTGGAAACCTAACTTTGGATGTGTATCATATGAATATACCCCATGCACAAAATTGAATTTCGATGCCTACCAAGGATGGAAACCCGACTTTGGGTGCGTATTATATCAATATGCCCTATACTCAAAGTTGAATTTTGGTGCCAACCGAAAACTGAAAACCTAACTTTGGATGTACCCCATACACAAAATTGAATTTCGGTGCCTACCAAATATGGAAACCCGATTTTGGGTGCTTATCATATCAATATGCCCCATACCCAAAGTTGAATTTTGGTGCCTACCGGAAGATCGGAATCTAACTTTGGATGCGTATCATATCAATATATCCAACACAAAATTGAATTTCGGTGCCTACCAAAGATGGAAACCCAACTTTGGGTGCGTAATTTTGGATGCGCTATCATATCTATATACTCCATACACAAAATTGAATTTTGGTGCCTACCAAAGATGAAAACCCAACTTTGGGTGCGTATCATATCAATGTGCCCCATACACAAAGTTGAATTTTGGTGCCTACCAAAAGCTGGAAACCTAACTTTGGATGCGTATCATATCAATATACCATACACAAAATTGAATTTTGGTGCCTACCAAAGATGGAAACCTGACTTTGTGTGCGTATCATATCAATATACCATACACAAAATTGAATTTTGGTGCCTACCAAAGATGAAAACCCAACTTTGGGTGCGTATCATATCAATGTGCCCCATACACAAAGTTGAATTTTGGTGCCTACCGAAAGCTGGAAACCTAACTTTGGATGCGTATCATATCAATATACCATACACAAAATTGAATTTTGGTGCCTACCAAAGATGGAAACCTGACTTTGTGTGCGTATCATATCAATATACCATACACAAAATTGAATTTTGGTGCCTACCAAAGATGGAAACCTGACTTTGTGTGCGTATCATATCAATATGCCCCATACCCAAAGTTGGGTTTTAGTGCATATTGAAAACAAGATCAAAATATCAATATCAATATGCCCCATACCCAAAGTTGAATTTTGGTGCCTACCAAAAGCTGGAAACTCAACTTTGGATGCATATCATATACCATACGCAAAATTTTCAATTAGTGCTTACCGAAAGCTGGAAGCCCAACTTTGGGTATGTATCATATCAATATGCCCCATACCCAAAGTTGGGTTTTGGCACGTATTGAAACGAATATCAAAATATCAATATATCTCAAAATGTTTTGATTATCAACATGTTTTCAGAGAAATAAATCAGGCTGCTGATTGACTGGTTTGGGAGGCTCAGTCTTCTTATTCTTCTCTATATTTTCACATCTCATCTCATTCCTCTTCTTTTCTTCTTATTTATTTTGTTGACTTTTGGGGACGTATTATCCCCCGTTGTGTATAGTATATTTTTATTTATTTTCAAAAAAGAAATTCAATTTTAGGTATAGGGCATATTGAATTTTGGTGCCTAAAGTTGGAAACCCAATTTTGGATGCCTATCATATCAATATGCCCCATACCCAAAGTTGGGTTTTGGTGCCTATTGAAACCAAGACCATGATATCAATACGCCCCATATCTAAAGTCGAATTTTAGTGTCTAGTGAAAGCTGGAAACCCAACTCTAGGTGTATCTCATATCATGCCCCATGCCCAAAGTTGTATTTTGGTGTGTATTGAAACCAATATCAAAATATCAACATACCCCATATCTAAATTTGGGTGCATATCACTAATATAAATAGGGGTGGCAATTTTTCACCCAATTCATTGACTCCACCCCATATCTAATCCATCAAACCCGCCTATTTACTTGGTGGGTTGTGTGATCAACCCATCATCCAACTTGCCCATTTAAATAGGTTGGGTTGGATTGGGTTGTAGATACCATTAGGTTAACCATAGGATTAATTCCTTACCATTTTTTTGCTTTTCTTCATTTGAATTAAATAATTTATAATTAATGCATTAATTTTTTATTAATTATTGACCAAATTTAGTTTTATCTTGAATCAACACACTTTACCCAACATAAATCCAAATCAATTTGACTCGAGATCAGTCCAGTTCAACATGGTCTGACCCAATCCAGCATATACCGATCTAGGCCGACTCAAATCCGAAATGATTTTGTGCAGGATAGTTCGGTGCTCGTGTGCTTTGCCCGGTTTGGACCGTCTAGCCGACCAATATCCACACAACGTGACCCGAATCCAGACTGGCCCGATTTATTTACATTGACCCGCTTTGGGCTAGTCGGTTTGGTTTCAAACCTGTGCACAAATCTGATATGATCCGGTCAAAGTCAATCCACCATTAACTGAACCGGTTCAGTCCGATCCGACCTGTCTGATCCATTTTTAAACAGTTCAACCACCCTTGATGTGATTAGCTCGAAGATATTCCAAATAGATAGTTCAAGTTGGTCTGACTAGTTTGAACCTAATGGTTCGGTCAAACCCGAAATCTGAACATAGTCAAATGGCTTTGCCGCTTGTGTAAAAATAACATGCATGTAATGTGATTTGAACCTTCACCACTTGTGTAAATAGTAACTACAATTACTAGTAAGCTATGACCAACTTGTTAAGAAAGAGTTAGTTTGATTTTTAAGTCCATAACTATAAGAATAATGGGTTTGGGCAGATTAAATTAATTTAAAACGGGTTTGGATTGAACCCAATCTATTTAATTTTATATAATTAGGTCATTAATGGATTTGCGGGTTAAATAGGCTGGGTTGAGCTTCAACCCAATCCAACCCGTCCAATGCTAAATATAAACATTTTTTTATTTTTTACTTCATTATTTTACAAGCATTAAAGGACATCATCCCAAAGTTTTAAAACTTTTTAAAGCTTATTTATATCGGTGTGTCCATGCATATGTAGACGTGTACATGGTTTATTTTTGTAGGACACTTGTACTGTTGTGGGCCATGTCGTGGCATGCGGGCCCGGTGGGCTGTGCTTGCATGGCCAGAAGGGAAGCCTGTAATAGCCTGTGGGACGAGCCCAAGCTGGCCCGTGCCATGTCGGGCTGGGCCGTGGTGACATGATATAAAATTTGGAAAAAAAAGCTAAAATAAATTAAGAAGATAAACAAGAAATTGAAAAATAATCTTAAAATTTTATTTTATATGAATTTGATGTATACAATTGTTTATATATAAAATAATAAAATATAATTAAAAAATATAATAAAATAGTATAATATAAAAAAATATATATATATATGTGCATATATCAATATATTATTAAAAATAATTATTACATATATGTATATTTAAATATAATTAAATATATATTAATATATATGGGTCATGCCAATACAGCCCACTTTGTCGTATTGTATCTATACCATCCCATGAGCCTCAAAACCCAAACTCGACATGACACAGGGATTTAGGCCGGGCCTAACATGGCCTTGTTTGATACAGTGACCAGGCTGGGCTTGGCACAGCCCAAATCATGCTAGGGCATGTTGATCCACTTTGCAGCTTTATTTGGATACATCCCAATAATTTAATCTTTTTATATAAAACAGGTATCGCACACCAAGATTATGTTTGGTTTGAAGGAAAACGCATGAAAAGGAAGAAAAATGTAAGAAAACTATTACAAATCTTATATAGATTTTCCTGCCTTTCTTTCCCTATCTTTTCCTTTAAACCAAACATAACCTTATTGCATGTTTAGTGTACTCACCAAGTGTTCCAAACTAACAGATCCCAACTTCAACCTTAGGATTCCATCCATGATAAAGATAGAGTAGGTCAAGATTAAACAAAGCTAACATTGCAATCCGAATATTTATTATTACAAGTTAAAAAAAATTTAGGTTTGTTGCCTTTCCACCTGGAATAAATTTTGGGATTAGTAAAAAAAAGAAAAAAAGTTTAAACAAGCCAGAACCCTATATTATACCTAAATTTTAAAAAACAAATAGTTAAAAGTATGATTGTTTTCACCTTTTTCATGACTTTTTTATGTAAAAGATATCTAACTTGACTAATGAAATAATACTTTTTTTTTTCCCTGGGCATTACTTTTTGAATACTTGGTGAATTGAATACAAGACTCATATATAATAGAAGGGTGGCCGGTGATTTTCTTAATTTTTAATATTTCGAGAGTTCAAGAGATATTTGACTAAAATAACTAGGCACAAAGGTTGTACAAAGGTTTTTAAAATTGAATCAGACAACTAATTGTCTAGGGTTTGGTTTTTGGGTCGAACGGTTTGACCATTTAAATCGAACATACAGCCCCTTTTAATAAAAGAAATACAAAATTAAAAATAAAAAACAAAAAACAAAAAAACCGTTAAACGATTCAAATAATTTGAATGATTCTACCACCCGGGCCAACGATTTACTGACCAAATCAACAGTTTTTAGCTAAATAGATGATTATAAAATAAAACGAACTGACTTTCAGTTTGTCGACTCCAACTTTCCGGTTTGGTCTGATTTTGAAAACCATGCTAGGCACCTAACCACTAGGTGTAAGATGCTTTACTTTACAAAAAGTATAAACTAAATCATGTTTTAAATTCAAAGGATATATAAGATTTATGAAATTTAGCCATTAATTGATGTAATAGCAAAACTTTCGGGCGACAAACGTGACGACACAGGTTGGAATCTAAGGGCGGCTACTTTATACAGAAAAAATATAAAAAATTAGGACCATATCTAATTTATATCCCTCCCAAGCCTTAGATAATTGGGATTAATATTGGGTAATGATCTTTTTTATATAAGTCTTATGTAAATCAATATTATTAATAAGAAAAAAGAAAATTATTGAAAAATCCTTTAGATATATATTAATGAATTCATCATTTAATATGCCTTGCTATTTCCTATCCCTGAGTGAAGCATAAAAGTCCTCAATAGGCACTTGAGTAAATTATCGCCTTAGACTGCATTTGGAAACAATGCAAATGGAGTGTAAATTCTGGTTCAGAGTAAATTTGCACTCTGGTTCACTTTTACCTGTGTTGGGCAACATTGCATTTTTGCATTGATAAACAACAGACCAATGCATATTTACATTGATAATAAGATGTAAAAGTACATCAATAAAAAAGAAGTAAATTTGCATTCAAGTGAGTTTTTGATTAAAAAATAGCATATGCTTTATTGAAATTCATGTTTGCATTCATTACAACTAAAAGTCTGATTGGAATCCTTCATTTCATACACATATGAACCCTCCTCTCTTTGTATAAAAGTCCTTCTAATGGAGAAGAGGGCATTCTTGTGATTCCTCATTCTTTCGCATCCATTCTTTCTCCCCAAATCCTCATCCCCTTTTAAACTTCAAAAGATAGATGCAACACCACCACCTCCTTAAATATCTTTGCCATTGATGTCAGCATCAAATAAGAAAATGATTCAAAAGAAGACAATAAAATAAACCATTTGATTATTCAAGTAAGGAGTTAGGTACATGCAAGTAAAGATAGGAGCAACACCACCACCTCTTTAGGGGGCATTCTTTTTTTGGATTTTGAGACGAGGGAAAGTTGGTCAATGGGATTTTGATTCCCATTGACAAAGAAACCCATATTGATCATTTTTCAGATTTATGTGGGGATCAGTGAAAATTTATTTTTTGGGGTATTACTTATCCAAGTAAGTGATAACCATCTCCTAGGTGGATAAATTAACTTTCCCATCTAAGGGAAAGTTGACAATACTTGGATGAGACAAAAATGCTCATTTTAATAATAAAGTTTTTATGGTTAAGATTGTCATTGCCTTATTCACATGGGAAATAAAAGAACATGGGTAAATGCAGTTACCCGAGTAAATCTTTTCTGGGAAACAATTACCCAAGTAAGTGCATTTATTCGGGTAAGTGACTTATAGGAAAGCAAATGGGGCATTAGTTGATTTGGAGCTGGAGGAAATACAGTTATATGTACTTATCTCTCTGCAGCCCTGCAACAGGTAAAATTTGAGTTTAAACATTAATTATTTTCTATTTGGATGAAACTGTTTTTGAGTTAAAGTAAAGATATATGTTTCTACTAGAACCATAACTAAGTGTCTAGTAGATGAGTTCAGATCTGCTGACCACATTCATCCAGCCATACATTGGGAACATCTCCTTATACCATATATATAGCCTAGAAGATCCGGACTCCTAGCAGATTCCAATTTGTTTTGAGTTAAAATAGTAATAAAATATGATTTATGCTTTTCCAAGTGTTGCCTACCAGATTCCAATCTGAATATTTTTATCCATAAATCTCTATATGGCAAGCCAAACAAGCCTAAACCCTACGCTATCTTAGAATTAAAGAAAAAGAAAAGTTAAACAATAAACTGTACCGTAGAACACTAATTAATATTCACTATTGATATCAATTTTCCAAGTTGGCACCTACCCTAACTGTGCCGTGGAACTAAGACTTATTAGCATGGACTGAACAATAAAAACCCCTTTTTATGGCAAATGTGTCGATCTTCATAATTTAGGAGATAATAATTGTTTAATTTTTGAATACTCGGTGAGTTGAATATAAGACTTATAATGGAACGGTAGTCTGTGACCTCTTAATTTTTAACAATTCTTGAGCTCAAGAGATCCTAGACGCACATGAAGCCCCAAAGGTATTTTAATTTACAAAAATATAAAATAAATCGCATTTTAAATTCAGAGGATATAAAATTTATGAAAACTTTTAATAGTTTTTATCAATTAATTAATTAAGGACCCTTATGAGGGAAGAATTTATAGTTTAAACCATTGGATCGGTATTAGTTAGTTGCAACAAGATATGGTAAGTGCTTGGCATCGATGCCATTCCTCAGAGCCGTTTCTTAACAAAATGGTGTGTGAGGTTATCAGTGCACATTGCTGCCACTTAGGAGACCTTCTTTTTAGGGGTGTCAATGGTATTCGAAAATTCGATTTTGAATTCGAGATTCAACATAATTGAATCGAATTCAAATAATTCGATTATCTAATCGATCAAATTCAAATATCCTATTTATATCAAATAGTTAATTGGATTCGAATTCGAATATGATCTGATTCGATAAATATCTGAATTCAACCGATTATTTAATTCTTATATATAATGTATAAAATATTTAAATGTTTTATATAATTTATATATATAATAATTAAATTATATAAATAACTTATATATTTATATACTTTATATAAATAAAATATTTATTAATTATCTAAAATAATTAGGGTAAAATATAAAAACCTCCCCTATAGTTTTACTTTAGCAAAAGCCTCCCTTAAACTTTTAAAGATCTCAACAGAAACCTTCCTTCCGCCACTGATTCAGACGGAAAACCAATAAAATTATGAAATTGCTCCTAATTAATTGTCAAGGAGTCAATAAAATATTTCAAAATGTCAAAACTGCCCCTGCTTTCCCTTCCTATCGCAATAGAAGGGAACAACGTGAAATCCTTCCCCCGATCGCCCCTCACTGCTTCCCCTGCTTCCCCCTTACTGCCCCTTCTTCTTCTTCTTCTCCGTCCTCATTGTCCCCACTCTCTTCTATTGAGTCAATTGAGTCAGAGCAATTGATGCACCTGTATTAACAGAAAATGATGAATAATTCAGGAGAAGAAAGAACTCAGAAGGAATGATTTATATACCCAAAATTGCCAATTGTGTTTCTAATAGAATGTATTGAAATTGAGATGATTGACTGCAAAAAACTACTATTTGCACAATTTCTTATGAAAACCAAGAGCAAGACAACCAATTTTGACTCAAAATTGGTAAAGGGTAAACTCGATAAACCCAGAAAGCAATAACAAGATTAACTTGAAAGTTGAAACTCACAAGAGATGTAGAAAGGAAAGTAGAAAAAACATGTAGACAAATGGAGAGAAAAGATAATTCCAACCAGAACTAGAATCTAATTTAAGAAATTTAAGAAATTAGGGAAACGACAAATGGGATAACTGAAATCAAATCATACGTTGATCCATTCAACAAGGAGAGAGATTGAGATAAGGGACAAGCTCCCTCTACAACTGATCAAGCGGTTCTCGGAGGTCCGATCTGTGTCGCTCAAGGGGAAACCTCATTTTGCTGAGTTCAATCTGGTACCGGAGGGGTGGGGTGGGTATGTGTACCCCTGGATCTCGTCCATGGCCGAAGCTTACCCATGGTTAGAGGAGTTGAGGTTGAAGCGCATGGTGGTGATTGATGAAGTGTTGGAACTGATCTCGTGTTTGTTTAAGAATTTTAGTGTTTTGGTCCTCTCGTCTTGTAAGGGTTTCACTATTGATAGACTCACTGCCATTGCTGCCAATTGCAAGTTCTTTTTCGTTCACTACTCAGTTCTATTGCTATGTTGGGTGGCAGCTTCGAGGAGGTCACCGTTGACGGTTGTTGAAACTCTATTCGCTACTACCATGAAGTAGATGAACAGTTCCTTTTGGTAGCTTTGACTCAATTGACTTGATGGAAGAAAGTGGAGATGGTGGGGACGGAAAAGAAGAAGAAGAAGGAGAAGAAGAAGAAGAAGAAGAAGAAGAAATCAATGAGAAAAACCAGTGAGAGGAGATGGGGGGAAGTATTTCATGACGTTGGAAGGGTAAGCAAGGGCAAGTCTGACATTGTAAAATATTTTATTGACTCTATAATTAATTAAGGGCAATTTCATAATTTTATTGGTTTTCCGTTTGAATGAGTGATGGAAGGGAGGATTTTGTCGAGATCTTTAAAAATATAGGGGAGGTTTTTGTTAAAGTAAAACTATAGGGGAGGTTTTTATGATTGTCAAAAATTCGAATTGAATCAAATATTTAACGTAGAAGTACGGAAACACCCGATGCAGAATTCTGAAATCCAGCCCCCCTACTACTAGCCCTCTCCCCCTATAAATCACATCATGCCAATGAATTTGACATCAATTCACGGTCAGGATGCATTCCCCTTGTACTATGTGGCTATAAAATTCTGATCTGGGCTGATTAGTCAATCTCCTAATATTTAATCGGAGAATTCTTCAAGATTACTTCCTTGGAGAGTTCTTCATGAAGGGTGGTGAGTTCCTCTTCGGTCAAGTCCTTGGTGACCTTGTTTTCTAGGTTGATCTCCTAGAGTATCTGGCAAGCTCGAGTTCGGCCGATGCCGTAGATATGATGCAGAGAGCACTCGATCCTCTTGTCTTGGATTTCAATGCCCTCAACAAATAAACAAACCCTAAAGAAGACGAAGAGAAAATGGAGAGGGCCATTGATACTTTTGGAGATGTTTGAGTACGAAACCAGAGAGTGCTAGAGAGTGAAGAAAGGTCCCCTCCTTTATGAAGCAGCGAAGAAGAAGATGCAAGCGGTTTCGCCATGGCAACACCTTGAGCCATTTCTTCTTCCAATCTCCCTCTCTGTCTCGTTCTCTGCCATGGCCAGACCTTGACTAATTTCTTCTCCCAATCTCCCTCTATGTCTCCTTCTCCTCTGCGCCTACTGCTGCCATGAAGATGTGATTGGTGCACCATATCAATTCAAAAGTCTGCCACATTAGAGTCACTTCATGTTACCATTGGCAGCTATGAAAACAACAAAACGATGCATTTAACATTTTTTTAGACCACGCCTTTCCGATTTCTAAAGCATGGCTATGAAAACAGAACCAAATAACCAATCATTTTCTAGAGCACCCTTTTTTCTTACGTGGCACCGATGTTGCACTGTTTTCAGGGAAAATGACATCAATGCCAAACACCACGCATGCAGATGGGCAGTCCTCTTAAAACCGCCAGTTACAGGTTGAAAAAATAAAAATAAAAAAGGGGGGGCGCTGCAGCATGTCCCCCAAAATCTGAAAAGAAACAATTGATAGAAAGAGGTAAAGGAAGAGTAGAAATGCCCACAGCCATGCCTATGAAACCATCTTTGGTGAAAACACATGAGAGTACTGAATGTCAGGATATCACAACTGTATCAAATATAGACACTCTTCAATAATAGATTTCATTTTTAAAGGAGGTCCAATTTTTCCCTAAGACAGTCAACAACAAACTTGGAATCTCTCTCAATGATTAAAGACTTATCCCTGAACTTGAATGTAAGGTTGTGAGCTTCACAGGCAGCCCAAGCTTATTCTGCCACGTTAATGGATGTTATCCCAAGATTGATGGCCTTTACATCCTGAATCGAACCAAGGTGATCATCACGAATAATGCAAGCCACTGAACAATTGCCAAGCGAGTCACGCAACGCACCGAAGTTAATCTTGATAAGCCCATTCCTAGGCTTTTGTATTTATTTATTTATTTATTATTTTGGTTTCATATAATCATATCAACATTTTTTATTGAATACTCTTATAATAAAGTTTGAGTTTAATGAATTATGTGTTATTTGGTTATAAACGAATTAATCAAAATAGAGCATAAAAGGCAGGACGAGAAGCTCAGCAATGGTTTCTATGATTGAAATCATAGAGGACGAGAAGCTCAGCAATGGTTTCTTCTTCTTCTTTTTCTTCTTCTAGGATTGAAATCACGGATAAGCTCAGCAATGGTTTTTGTGGCAGCATAACAGCCATGGAGGAAAAGTGAATCAAAACATATGTGATGATATTGTTACAAGATACAGTTCTATGTATTTCTTTGGCCCTGTTTGGTTCGCGGGAATAGGGGTCTGGAATCGGTATCGAAATGGGCTGTTCCGATTCCAACTGCTTGTTTGGGCGTTGGAAGAGAAAGATTTTTATATTTCTTTCTTTCTTTATTTATTTTTTGTAATATTCTTTGCATTCTACTAACTAGATGAAATAAAAAGATATTTCATTGGATAGGGAGCAGGTCATTGAGTAAGTTAGAGGATTTGGTGTTAAAAAAATATATATTCTTCGTAAATAAAATTTCCCTATACAGGTGGTCAGTCCCACCGGCAAAGGTGCAAAATAAATATCATAGTTTTCAAAACTGGACTGAACTAGAAAAACCAGGAACTGGTCAGGGGCCAGTTCTGTTTTTTCCCCAAAACTGGATTTTTGCAAAAAATCATTGATTTAAACCGCTAACCCAGGTGGTTGAACCGTTTGACCTAGGAACCGGACCCCTGACCAGTTTGTTTTCCAGGTCAGTTTTAAAAACCTTGATAAATATTGTTTTTGAATGAAGCTGACCTATGCTGGCGGTCATTATCGCCACCATTGGGGAGTTTTGTAATACAATGTACCTCTGGTGGTCTAGTTCACTGGCTTAGTCCACCTTACATGGTCTGTCTCGTCAATTTTGACCGCCATGTTTGATATGTAAGTCAGTGATTCCGATATGAAGTTATGAACGGCCATCTTTTGTTACACTCTAAACCAGCATTTCAGTCCTGAGTTCGGCTTTTGTCAGGGCATCGTTCGAGTAACCCTTGCAGATTTCACATCTTTGCCCCACAAGAATCCGCCTCACAATGCCCCACAGCACATCCCCGCCATATATTGGGAACATCTCCCGATGATAGTACCAGTCTTGATGATGTCAACATTGAGAGACGTTCCTAATACATGGCAGGAATGTGTTGTGGGGCATTGTGGGGTGGATCCTTGTGCGGTGGAGATGTGATCTCACCCTTGCAACCTTGCATTGGGAATATCTTCCGTAAAATAAATCATATAAGTATGGAGATATTCTCAACGTAAGGCCTGTAAAGGGTGTTGGAACGGGCTTTTCCCTAACCAAAGCTGGACTCATCACTCCTGAACTAGGCTGACATTGTCTAAGCCACTAGTGGCTGCAATCTACAAGGTCTAGGGCAGGGATTTTAAATGCAAAGCTGGCCATTTTGTGATTGCGAATTTTCTCGTAGTGGTTGTGGGCCTTACGGCTAAGTCCGTATCTGTTCCTCATAAAGCATGCCTCACACCGACCTCACAAAATGTCTTGGTCATACATCGGGAACATCTCCTGCACTTGTATTTAGTATTCATAAGAAGATGTTTTCAATATAGGGTGGGATTTGGCTATGAGGTCGATGTGAGGCGTGCTCTGTGAGGAGCAGATCTCCATTCCTTATGGCATTATTCGATTAGGATCTTCTTCTCATGGAGTGCTCCTCACACCAACCTCACAACTACATATATTCCATCGTGTATGAAGAACATCTCCCATGAATAATAACATACAAGTATAGGAGATGTTTCCAATGCACAACTGAAACATGGTGTGAGGTCAGTGTGAGGAGTACTCTATGAAGAGCAGATCCGGCTATCAATTTTTGAGTTGACGGTTTGACCCCACTTCCAACTTAAAAAATAAAAAATAATTAAAATAAAAATGGATCAGATGGATCGATGGTTTGACCACCCAAGTCAACAGGTTATTAACAATGGGAAAATTCTTGATTAGTACCCTGTACTTTGGGCCTAGTGCCACTTTGGTCCCCAAACTTTAAAATGCGACAATTCAATACTCGAACTTTCAAAACGTGACAATCTAGTACCTGTCGTTAACTAGCTGTTAACTAGCCGTTAAATGGCATTTGAAAAGACACAAATGCCCTTCGAGTGTTATCTATTTTTTTTTTATCAACCATCCAGATATTGACAAAAAATTAACAGTCCCAAATCCTTGCCTCTTCTATTCAAGAAAGTTAGGATCACTAGAATGTCCACACAAACGTGACCCCAACTTTCTTGAATGGAATAGGCAAGGATTTGGAACTGTTAATTTTTTTGTCAATGTTTAGATGGTTGATAAAGAAAGTTAAATGACACTTGAAGGGCATTTGTGTCTTTTTTAAATGTCACTTAACGGTAGATTACCATATGATTAACAACAGGTACTGAACTATCATGTTTTAAAAGTTCGGATACTGAATTATCGCATTTTAAAGTTCGAGGACCAAAGTGACACTAGGCCCAAAGTACGGGATACTAATTGAGAATTTTCCCTTCAATGGTTTTTGGCCAAATTAAGGATGAAACATAACCAATTGCCAGGACCACTCCCAGCCGAACGGTTCAATTGTCTGGATCAACAATGGTTCAAAAACACTTCCAAAAACAAATCAAAATTATGGTTTGAAAATAAATTGTTTCTAAAAGAAATCACAAAAAACATGTTCTTGAATTTCTTGTTTCAAAAACATGTTTTCATATGGTTATCTAATATCATGTTCTAAAAACAAAATTTAAACAAAAACATTCATGTTGTAAAATGCCCTTTAATTGTAAAATAATGATGTTTTGCTAGTGTTAAAGCACCTGTTGTGCATGTGTGCAATAAGAATTAACCAAGGCAAATATCCGCTTTATGTAGTATTAGGGCTGTTCATAAGATAGATCAAGCCGTCCAAAATGACCAGCCTAACCCAATTGGACTCGAGTTGGGTAGTTATCAACTATTATTGGTTGGCCTTAGTTCATGCATTATGCTAATTCGAGAGGTTGGGTCAATGTAAATCAACCAAAACCAACCTGACCCGACCATAGATATATATATACATTGATATTTTATATTTTAAATTTAAAATTTTAATATGAAAAAGTGGGAAATTCCAATGTTTCTTAGTTTAAAATATTTTATATTTTAAAATTTAAACTTTTAAATTTATTTTTTAATAATTCCATTGCAATTATTAAGTAACTTTATTGTTTTAATTTTTTATCTAATCAAACCACGTTTTGTAGTTTAACAAATTTACAATCTTATTAAACAATACCCAAATATATTCAATCATGTTTAACCATATTTTTAAAAATCCATACTATATTTTATAGCTATATAGGCCATGTCAACAGCCCTCTCCTTGGTCCATTACCCCAATCTTAGATTCTCTTTAACTCTCTCTCCTTCCTCCCTTACCCCTTTCCAACCCTTCCATGTAGCCATGTGGCAGTCATCTCCTCTTCACTAGAGTCCCACTCCAACTTCCTCTCTCATGTTTCTAATCACTTAGCCAACCCCCCAACACCTCTTAATATATCTTACCCGCCCAATCTAGCCATGGCACCACTATTCCCTATTTTCTCCTGAATTATCTCTTATTATTTCTAATTCTTACTTCTCTCCTAAATTTTCTCTAATTCAAGAAATACTTTCTCTCCTAAATTATCTCTAAATCCTATTTATCCTCTCCCCCACTTTTCATCTATATCTATATAAAGAAAGTTTGAATTAAAAATTTTAATAATTATTTAAATATCATAACAAAATTATGTATTAACTTTCAAATATTTATTAAAAACAAAAAATAATTATAATAGATTTAATAATGTTCAAATTATTAATAATTTTATATTTTTATGAAATTCATAATGAAATTATGTAATAACAATATAAATTATAATTTTACGAATTAAAATTTTTAGTAAACAAAGTAATTTGAATTTTATTTAAATGATAAATATTTAAATAACAAAATATTAAAAATAGCTAAATAATTATATAACAAAATATTTAATATTATGTAATGACTTTCAAATAAATAAAATTTAAATAATGAAACAATTTAAATATTCTATTGTATTAATTTGTAATTATTATATTTATTATATTTTGTTAGGTTGAGAAATTGTTGAACCAAAACGACCAAAAATACTACAAAATAGACCAACTCGAGTCGAGTTGGGTCATGTTGGTTGGTTGGTTTGATCAACTTTATCGATTTGATGAACAACCTACCTGAAATTAATTATTATTATTTTTGTATTACATAAAAGTTATTAAAAATATTATATAAAAATAAATAATTATTAATTATTTTAAAAATTAAAATATAAAACAATTGTATATTTTTATGTGTATCTATTATTTAACTTTTGCTTAAGAAAACCACTCCACAAGTCTGCACTTATATTAGTATTAATATATATAGATACATCCATAGATACATACGTATATTAGTGAGGATATCCAAGGTGTCCGCCAGGTGAAAATTTCTCCATCCCCATCCCCGCCCCCATTAAGTGCATGTATCGGCGGCCCCCATTTAGGGCATGTCTCGACGGGGATGGGGAAATGGGGAAATTGCAATCCCTATTTCTCGTATATTTTCTACCAAAACCAAACACGAGTCGCTGTATGACGCAAAAAACGAATAGCAACCAACGGTTTGGTAGGCTTGAATTTGTCCACGTGGACGTCAACCAACGGCTAAAATCCATTCAAAACCCACGGTGGTACTGAAGCTTCAAAAGATGAGTGAACCACTCTCATGCAAACGAGACTATAAAATAATGAGAGAAAGCATCCATAAACCCACATTACACTAAAAAAATAAAGATAGACTTCATCTCAGTTCATTTGTTCTCTGTTCGTTGGTAATAGACGAAAGAAAAACTAATCAAGAAGGAGAAATTTGTAACTGTTTCGATGTCTGGTGCTGTTCTTTGGGTGGTGTCCCCAAAAGAAAATATAACCTCTGTGGTTAGATTTTTTGGCAGAAATGGTGGTGGGAGGAGGAATATGTTTGGGTCTTGCTTGAATTTCTCATCTGGGTTGTCGGTTTCCTCGAGTGCGGTTGCGAACCCTGCAAGATCTTCGGAGGAGATGGTCTATGAAGTTGTGCTTAAGCAGGCGTCTCTGGTTAGGGAACAGACGATGAGGAGGAAAGCTCTTGATTTAAGATCCCCTAAAGATGATATTCTGATGGATGAGAATCTGTTGAATCAGGCTTACGAGAGGTGTGGTGAGGTCTGCGCAGAGTATGCTAAGACATTTTACTTGGGTACTTGTTCTTTTAGCACCTTCTTCTTTTATGCGCCTATTTCTCTATTTCTTTGTCTTACTCCAAGTTCTGAAACTTGATTGCTGTTACTGATATTGAGTTTGGGTGGATTAACTGAACTAGTAAATACTAGAATATTCTTCGTTTACTGGAATGTTTCTTTTGTCTTAGCTTTTGAAGAATTTGGATTTCCTTCCTTTTGTCTCTTGACTTTATTTTAAGCTATATATTTTTTAGATAGAAAAGGTTTTTTCTTGTGCAATTGCTTCTTTTTGAAAATAGAGATTTAGGGTTTTAATAATGAGAAATTTGATTTTTGAATATTGGATTTGGATCTGAAGCTGGGTATTCCAATTAGATTAACTCAAATCCTACTTTTCCTATTCTGCTTTCTTGTTTTCCTTTTTTCTTCTTTGTGCAACTGGGGGAGCTAAGTCATGGAAATCATTTCAAGTTATCAGACTTGTACCCCTGGATAACTTCTCAAGCAAAAAACTATTCTTTATTTGAACTCTTTCATGTTTGTTTGTTCTATTCTTCTCTTTATTCTTCTCATTGATGTAAAGCTCAAAGAAATAGACCCAGAAAGTTATTTTGGAATGGAAAAGTCAAGGCATATTGGGTATTCCTGAATCACCAATGGGTGTCTGTGTGGTTTATTTGAAAGGAAAATTTGATTCAGCTACCTTTCCATTTTTCACAACTCAGATAACATGGTCAACAACATTGCTGTATTCTCTAAAATATAGTTTATTGATATTTTATTTGCATAAGTGCTATTTAAACTTGAACTCTTCTTCACTATATTTCAGGAACATTGCTCATGACTCCGGAAAGGCAAAAAGCTATCTGGGCAATCTATGGTATGCTCAGATACTCATTCAATTTGTAAAGGTGTTTATTTGTTTACTCATTCTCTTTTTGTTAATTGGTATTGTTAGCCTTTTAGCCTTTAAATATTTAGCTAAAATATTAAAGCAATGTTGGGACCATTATTAAATTTTACTGAAGCTTTGGTTAACATTATTTGTTTTGTAAGTCACAGTTCGTGCATTTATCAGAACAAGTGAGCAACTTTTGGGCATGAATCTCAATTTTGGCTGTATTTATTAATTGACTACAAGCCCTATTCCAGTGGCTAGATTCTGCACAACACGAACCTGATGCCAGATACTATGGGGGTGTTCTTCAATACAAATTGTTTTTCTTGTTTTGAGTTCCAAAAACAAATTGAAACCATCTGGTTTGAAAACAAATTGTTTCTTAAAATGAAAACATGGATAGCATGTTCTTGGTTATAAATGTGTTTTTTGTTTCTAAAACTGAAACCAAAAACATGTTCTTGATTTCCTAGTTTGAAAAGCATGTTTTCTTTTAAATCAGACAATATATCTCATCATCTTTCATAAATCTCATAATATCTGTACTCCAACTTGTTCTTGGTTATGAATTGTTTTTTGTTTACTGAAACAAAACCAACTTGTTTTTGCTTCTCAAAACAAAAATCGAGTTCAAAAACATGTTTGTTTTATCCTTTTTTGCTGATGTAGCGATTCCCAAAACAAATGAAAACAAAAATACTCATGTTGTAGAACACCCCCTTAGTTATTATGTACAAAATTCAGGTTCTAAAAGGACAGTTTTGAGAAGCATGTTTCCTCAAATATGAGCACTAAATTCTTTGAATTGCAGCAATCTCAAGGTTCTATACCCCCAAGATTGCAATCAGAATAAATATTCCCATTGTTGATCATCTCATTGGAATTACTTTACGCTATGCTACTGAATGTGTTGTCCCTATTTCATGCTTGTGAGATCTAGATCCTTTATAACACTAGTACTTTAAATGGTTGTTAATTGAAGTTTTTCTCCTATTGGCATTGGTGATATTGTTGTATAACCAGATTTTCCATCTTGAGCATAGCTATTGGTTGAAGGTTAAAGATTACAATTCTGACATTGTTAGTTGTATTTGCCAGTATGGTGCCGACGGACAGATGAGCTAGTAGATGGGCCTAATGCTTCCCACATTACACCCAAGGCTCTTGACAGATGGGAGCAAAGGTTAATTGACCTCTTCGATGACCGTCCTTATGACATGTATGATGCTGCTTTGTCTGATACCGTCTCAAAATACCCTGTTGATATTCAGGTAACTCCAAATTCGCAAGTCCAACAAGTGCAGTTTGGCAACATAACTGTGTACATTCATCTGTCTGTAGTATATATAACTAGTTTAAATTGATTCCAGTAGTTTCTTCTCTTTCAATAGCCCTTTAAGGACATGATTGAAGGGATGCGGATGGACTTGAAGAAATCAAGATACAAGAACTTTGACGAGCTCTATCTCTACTGCTACTATGTTGCTGGAACAGTGGGGCTAATGAGTGTTCCAGTAATGGGGATTGCTCCAGAATCAAAGGTCTCCACAGAGAGTGTTTACAACTCTTCTTTAGCCCTTGGGATTGCTAATCAGCTAACAAACATACTCCGGGATGTTGGAGAAGAGTAAGTTTCTTCTTATCTGAAAACAAAGCAAATCATTGTTGGATGAAGGCTTTAGTATCTCCAGATCTAAAAGTTTAATAAATTCAACAACGTTCAAACATGTGCACTTGTCTGTTTGCTCATCTTTACAAATCTTCACAAGTTTTTCCTTTGGTTTTTGGTGTATCAGTGCTAGGAGGGGAAGAATATACCTTCCTCAGGATGAGCTGGCACGCGCTGGTCTTTCGGAGGATGATATATTCCGTGGGCAAGTGACCGACAAATGGCGGAATTTCATGAAGAGTCAGATCAAGCGAGCTAGGATGTTCTTTGATGAGGCTGAGAAGGGTGTTGCAGAGCTGAGTTCAGCTAGTAGATGGCCGGTATGAAGTAAAACTTCTCTTACTAATGATTAGAGAAACAAACTGAAATTCCCATCAAACCTTGTTGATGTTTGTGCTTCAAATTTTGAAATTTTAGGTCTGGGCATCCTTATTGATCTACAGGCAGATCTTGGATTCAATTGAAGCCAATGACTACAACAACTTCACAAAGCGAGCTTATGTTGGTAAAGCAAAGAAACTAGTCTCATTGCCAGTTGCTTATGGTAGAGCATTACTGAAACCTTCTTCTAAATCAGCAAGGTTGGTGAGGAGATGAAATTCAGTTGTTTGCCACAAAAGGCCGGAAAGCAATTCTTTTTTATTCCTTTCAAGGAAAGGGCACACCATTGTACATCAAGCCTGTTCTGTATACTAGCAGCTCATTTCTTTGAAGAAATTGGAAATCTGTTCTGCTTCCAAATTCCAACTGGAAGATTGTATTCGGTATAGGAAGACGCTTAGCATACAAATAACTTTTTCTTGCGTGGGACCCACCTGGTCTGTGTTGCAGGACCCACTTGAATGAAATGGTATTCCAGATGGGTGGTGTGTGATGTGCATTTGTATGGTAAAGTCGGTAGATGACCAATCTTCCACCATAAATTTGGGATATTGCATGTGAAACCAATCTGTACTGACTGACCCAAGGGACACACAATTAGACCGACAAAATGTTCTAGATTTGTGTATGAAGCAGTACTTGGGTGAGTGGGTCCTATACCAAGAAAAAAAGTGTGCCGCTGGCATTCTTGAGAAAAAAATATGGTGTACTTCTCTCATGGCGACGATTCATTGGTTGGGGTGACTCATGGCATGGGTGAGTTAAGGCCACGTCGCAGAAGGCTTTCTTTTTCTTGTGTGTGTGTTTGAAAAAAGCCATTAGGCAACTTTGTTGCAACAAATTTCTTTACAGTACAGGTAACTGGTATTTTTGGAATCGAACCGGTATCACCGGTTTCTGGAAAACCAGTAACAGAAATTGAATCGAAATCGATAGGTTAATCGGTTGACCGGTTCAGTTCGTCGATTATATATATTATATTATAAATATATTTATATATAATGCATATTTATTAATTTATAATATATAGAAAATATAAAATATATATAGTATATAGAATTATATATATACTAGTCGGTTTAGTTAATCTGATTTTTTGTTCGATTTAGGTTAATTTTTCAGTTCGATTTGTGTTTTGGTTTTTCTTGCTCACCCCTATTGGACATAAGTTACCCCTTAATCACTGAATTTCTTGAAGATAAATGTGTACTTTGACAAAACACCATAATTAAGATATTTAATATTATAATTTTTTAGAATTTTCATTGGACATAAATTATCCCTTAACCATTGAATTTCTTGGGAACAAAAACAAAATGTGTACTTTGACAAAACACAAGACATTTAATATTGTAATTTTTTGAAAATTTTATTAGATATAAATTACATAGTAATCACTAAATTTCTTGGGTACAAATGTTTACCTTGACAAAACACCATAATTAAGACATTTAGTATTGTAATTGTCACCATTGAACCATAGAAGCCATTTATGTGGATAGATGCAACCTCATCCTCCCATTAAAATTCATCCAATCAAAAAGAAACCTACCCGTACATTTACATACACCATTGTAAATGTTAGTTTTCCTCCCATTCAAAGGGAACAAAATTTACAAATAGAAAAATTAATTATAAATATATTACAGAAAATAATAATTAAAGGAACCAAATCTAAATTTGATAAGTTACGTAGAAATATAAAAAAATATAGAAAATATAAAGTACTATCATAATCATAAAATTTCTTTACGTGTAAAGCATGTGCATACTTACCATATGATGCTACATTGATCAACCGTTGGAATCTCTACCCACAGGGAGCCACCTTGAGGCCTTTGACCAAGGTTTTAAAAATCGACCCGGAAACGGAATTGTTTTAGCTACTGGTTTCTAGGTCAGCGGTTCGACTGTCTAGGTTAAACGGTTCGGATGGTTTGCACATTAGGGCAAATATTTTATATGAGATTTGAGGAAGGAGAACTCGAGAAGAGATGTTGCTGGCTAAGAAAGAAAAAAAGAAAGAAAGAAAGAAAGAAAGAAAGAAAGAAAGGAATGAAGGAGAAAAGAAAAAAAAAGAAAAGAAGAGAAAGGAAAGGAAGGAGGGAAGGAGGGAAGAAGGAAGAGGAGGATGGTTTGATGCTCACCGGCGATGATAATGGCGACGGCGAGGCAGCGAGAATAGACAGAGATCTAAGACTTGAGTTCGCAGATCTAAGACCTGAGTTCTCGGATCTTAGATTTGAGATTCTCTATAACATCTGTGATCTTCTTCTTCTTCTTCTTCTTCTTCTTCTTCTTCTTCTTCTTCTTTCCTTAGATTTGAGACACGAACTCAGATCTGAGTTCATGTGTTTCTCTCCTACAACTTTACACTACGAATCATTGTCTAGGTCAAACAAGTCGACAATTTGGCTGCCCGAGTCAATAATTTTCTAATGAAGCCAACGATTTTTGAATCAAGAATGGGTTAGGAGTGAAACAGAACTGGTTGCTTGGATAGTTTTCGGGCCAAACAGTCGGGTCAACGACTATTCAAAAACATTGCCTTTGACACTTATTTGTGATTACAGGTGAAACACCTCTATAGAGGTCCCTAGCACAACTTTATACTCTTACTCTCATCATGGAATTGTGTATCAACAATTGACATTGTCTGTTGGAGCCCTAAACAAAACGCCCATTTCACCAAGGTCATCTAATTCAATGACCCTGTCTTTCCTAACATAAGGACTACCTATAACCACACCATCTAATTCAATGACCATGCCCTCTTGGTATCAAATATAACTATAGGTAGTCACATAAGAGCAATTTAACAATCTTTAGTGGCAAGTTTAGGACCTCACCACCATGATGGGGAATGTTGTGCCCCCTTTGAATGACCAGCAAGGGCAAGAGAGGAAGGCTCGGGAGGCCGACCTGCTAGCCCATCGACCAGAGCTACCCCTTTGAATGACCACCAAGGTCAAGAAAGAGCAAGTTCATATACTAGGATATATACCTTGAGAAACATATCCTTTGTTAAATCAAAAATATTTTTAATTACATATATATATTTGATTATTGAGCATTTCAACTAACAGAAAGAAAGAATAAATTTCTAGATTGAAGAATTAAAATCATCCAAGACCTTTAGTAGACCAAGATCTGCTAGGTTTGAAGAGAGAAAATGGAAATCAATGGCTGAGAAATGAGTTAGGCGATAGAGTTACGGTGACGGCTATAATATTCTTGTCAATAGGTAGCCAATCAGGAATGATGCATGAAACCAGGTCGAATACACAGAAAGGTGCGACACGCAAACCGCCGCTTCGACGATCTCACTAGCTGAAATGATGCATCTCTTAAGAATTTGCAAGAAATTTCTCAAAGGCAATGTATGAGAGGAACTCCCCACTGGCCTAAAAGCAGCCCAGAACAACTTCCTTTGGCCGAGCTGACCTGATGTCAAGCTCGTCGACAATGGAAATGGGGGCCAAGTGGTTCATCTATACAACATGCGCAAATGGGAGACCACCAAATGTCATTGGGCAACTTGGATGCAATATGTGAATTTGTAACAGTGGGCTACCATATGTGGACTGACCAAACCAATTCACTAACACCCAAGCACTTAATACGAGTTAATGGCCAACCACATGGGTGTTACTAGAACATTATGGGTGGAGGAAGTGAACCAACTTGGGAGCTATTACAAGATCCATTCCCTTCATGATTAATGGTTCCCTCCCTATCAATAGGCAAGCCAATAAAGGTACAACTTTCTATGACTATTCTCTCTCTCTCTCTACACTTTGCACTCACTCACCTTAGCACACCTCACGCCTTTGATTACTCGCCGATCTCTTCAGTTCATCTGCTCTTCCAACTCTTCAACACTACAAGAAAAAAGGTCAAAGCCGACAGTCCTATGACCGCCACCGGCTTAGGTCTAAGGTGAAGGTCAAGCATCCGCCCCCTTATCAGCTGCCACCTTAGATGCAAAAGACCACCAGCTTAGATGACCGGTTGAAGCCAGTTTAAATTACTCTGAAGCGGCAGTCACATTGAGCCGCTGGCTTAGCATTAATCAGGTGGTGGTTTTGACCGCCAACTTAGATACCAAAAGACCACCACCTTAGATTTCTATCAAACTCCCTCCTGTTCTTAGGTGGCGGTCCAAAATGCCAGCTTAGGTGTTAAATGACTGCTGCCTTAGTGTGTTTGCAGCTAAACCGGCGGTTCCATGACCGTCGACTTAGATCTCTTTTTCATTTTTTATTTATACCATGTTGATAGCTAAGCCGGCAGACATGACCGCCGGCATAAACCTATTTTTTTCAAAAAAAAAATTCATATACCCTCTTAATTGCAGGATTTTTGTGGTAACTCAATTGTTTATTGATTTAGCATTTTCATACATGTTTAGTACAACAAAGCCATTTTATAAAAATCAATTTAAAATGAAATCTATTAATTCAAAGATTATATATTAAAATATCCAAAAGACATTGTTCAAATACAATATCCAATTGACATATAAATAGTACAAGAACTTAAAAAAATAATCAAATTCTCTAATAATGCAGTATATCTTCTAATGCAAATCCACTTAGCATATTGGTTGAACCTGCAAATCAAAACATATAAATATTAGAATTATGTTCAAGTATTTTAACTATAAAGATAGGACTAGTAATTAAGCAATTAATTGGAATATCAAAGGTAGTTCAAAATTCAGTTGATGTGAGTTCTTTACCTACTTACAAATCTTCAGACCACATGTATCGTAAGAAGGGCAAACAACATCAAAGGTGGGCGGATTCAGCCCTCGCAAAACTGTGCTCACACCGTTCTCACAGCCCTTTTCAGCCATTCATTGTGAAATCTTCAAACCACATGTAAAATATAAGGCTTTGCACTCCCAACTGAGCCATATATACACGTGTTGCTGCAGCAAGATCTTCCTTAGCCTTGGTTCCTGAATTACTCTTAAATGATACATGATTTACACATCAACTAACTTGAATGACCCAAAAAAGAAAAGGAGGGTAATGTCATGATCAGTCACAGGACAAAAACTGTCTTTAAATTTAAAAGCTGGGCAGCTTGTATTGACAGGAAGCTATTGAAGAAAACAGAAATGGTAAAAGGAAAAAAGAAATGAAATTGAAATAAAGATCAACTATATTGCAGGTTTCACATAAATTTTCTGCAGAAAAAGAAAAAATCCATCAAACCTTTTTCAAAACAGAAACACTGATATAAACCTTCTTCATGATATAGAAAATCCTAAGTAGGTTTCTCCAAAAGGGACCTAGCATTTTATTAATGCTATATATTTGTAACTTGGTTGAAACTGTGCTCCTCTCACCTACCATAGGGTCATGGTGAACAAGCAAGAAACTTAATGAAATTCACACTACAATTACTATGCTGTACCAAGAGTACCTCTTTCCTGAATGAAATTCACAGATGACATACATAAATGGTGGGTCTGGGGGTACTGGGCATCTCCTTTAATGTATGGCTCAGAATGCAATTGCCGTAAATGAGTTCCTAGAAAGTAGATGGGGCAAGGTATATCCTGGCCTTCAGTGGAACAAATAAGCAGGTTAAGATGAATAGACAATAAAATCAACACTATTTTGCAGGTAGGACAGACTCTTCTGAAGCTGATCGGGGATTATTTCCTGAAGAAAAGTGGTACTGGACAGCAAATGGGGCCCTTTTGGCATACAACATTTTCTTCAATGTCCTTTATACTCTTGCATTGGCATACCTGAACCGTGAGAAGAAAATCAATCTTAATTGGACTGATTTCATAATTTGGTTAATTTTCTTTGAAACTTATTTTCTCTTATTGTCTTTTCAACTCTTGGTTTGGCTCAAATAACAATAACTAATGCTGGTGAAACAATAAATGGGAAAAACAGCCATATACAAGCTTCTGGTAGCCTATTTTCTGTATTGTAGTAAAAATAACTAACCACTGTACAAAGAATATTTGTTTTAGAATATGTGGTAGAAGGTTATATTCCAAACTTGAGTATACAATGTCATTGGCATGGCATTTTTCAGGAAAACAGAGTAAGACTCAGAAGAAAGGCATGGTCTTGCCAGTTAAACCTCTTTCCATGGAATTTGACAATGTGAACTACTTCGTTGACATGCCCAGAGTAAGTTTGCATGTGTTGAACCAATAGTTCATTATCTAATGGAGCATTCATTAATCCTAGATTTAATAAGGACCTATTAATATCTTTTCTATCTAATGGAACGCCATTGGATCAAATAAAAAAGAGATAGTTTTCCTTGATGATATCAAACTTTGATTCATGTAACAGGAAAAAGATTTCTTAATTAGCAAAATTAACTATGTCTACAAGCATTAATATATTTCTCAACTCATCCCATTTATTCTATTGGTGCAGGAAATGAAACAGCAAGGGACACCAGGGGACCGTCTCCAGCTACTACGTGGAGTAAGTGGGTCCTTTAGAGCAGGTGTGTTGACATGTTTGACGGGAGTGACTGGTGCTGGGAAAACCACCCTAATGGATCATGGATGTACTCACTGGACAGAAAACTGTTGGATATTTTGAGGGCACAATCACCCCCTCTGGCTACCCAAAGAAGCAAGAAACTTTTGCCCGAATCAGTGGTTACTGTGAACAAAATGACGTTCACTCTCCCAACCTTACTGTTAATGAATCTTTTCTTTTCTCGGCTTGGCTTTGACTACCTACTGAAGTGGATATGCAAACAAGAGAGGTGAACTCCATTGAACCACTATCAAATTTTTATAGCAGACCTAGAAAACTTCTATGAACCATTTATTCAATGAAACAAAATCTTCAAATTTGTTATGCAGATTTTTGTGAGGCAGGATGCCCTAGTAGGCATTCAAGGTGTTACTGGACTCTCAATGGAACAAAGAAAGCGTCTTACCATAGCTGTTGAACTTGTAGCCAACCCCTCCATTATTTTCATGGATGGACCTACTACAATGCTCGAGCTGCAGCAATTGTGATGCAAACTGTTCGCAACACAGTAGACACAGGAAGAACCGTAGTTTGCACTATTCACCAACCAAGTATCCAAATCTTTGAGTCATTTGATGAGGTTTGATTTGCAAATGAATCATTCAACAAAACACCCAAGTTCAAAATTTTACACCAACTTTCAACTACTATGCCTCCTTATTTGTTGGCGAATTTGTTTTCTGCAACAGCTATTTCTTAGAAAGCAGGGAGGACAAGTAATATATGCACGTCCACTTGGAAAACAGTCACATGAGCTCATCAACTACTTGGAAGAAGTTGATGGAATCCCAAAGAGACCTCCTGGATATAACCCAGCAACATGGATGCTGGAAGTAACTTCAATAGCTTCTGAAAATTATCTTGGAGTAGATTTTGCAGAAATTTACCTTAATTCAACTCTATCAAAAAAACAAATCAATTATAGAAGAACTTAAAAAAACCAGTCCCTGGATCCAATGATCTACACTTCAAAACTAGATTCTCACAATCTTTGTGGGTTCAGGCGAAGGCCTGTCTCTGGTAGCAACATTGGTCATACTGGAGGAATCCGCAATACAACGCTGTCCGCTTTTTCTTCACTCTCATAGGTGCTATACTCCTTGGAAGCTTGTTTTGGAACATGGGAAGCAAAATGTAAGCATCTGCCTCCACCAAAAACTAGAAATGAAAATCCCCAATTAACTACTAACTAATTTTTCTCACCCATATTGATTTTTATGACTGGATGTGCCAGTGAAAAGCAACAAGATGTTTTCAATGCCTTGGGATGCATGTACACTGCAGTAGTTTTCCTAGGATTCATATGCCTATGCCCAGGTAACCTGAATCTGCATAACTTATTTCTCTAGCATTTGATGACCAAGTAATCCCATATATACTACAATAGATCAAAAGTGATTATTTAAGTTTGGTAAAAATTGTGAATCATACAGCTAATGATGGAGCTTCCTTATAACTTCGTCCAAGCCATCATATTTTGTGTAATCATCTTCGTCCAAATGAACTGTTTTGTTTTGGGGTGTCGGTGTTGTCAATTGAACTGAAAAATGCCTTCTCCCAGTTATATAGCTCTATGAATCCTGTTTTGCCCTTCCACTTTATTCAGTGCCTTTGGGGTGTTATCAGGTGATGACAGAATAAGAGAAAGCAGAACTAGATAGTAACTCCTGGAAGATCCCAAGAAGTTTCTTCTCACTTTGTCATTGTTACAAAATCTAACCCAAAAAACCCTCATGTTAACTCCTACGCCAACAATAGAAAATGAGGTTAGATCAATTCAATATTGCTCACCCATTTTTATCCATTTCTAACAAGAGTGAAACAAATAAATTCGGATAAAATTTCAGGGTTGGAACATGTTTTTCTCTCTAGTTTACAATGGCAATGTTCCGATTGCAGAAGAAACAAAACCACACAACGGCCTGGCTTATTGTAATCTAAGCATACCTTTGCATAGTAATCCTTCCAGGCTCTACAAGTGATCTGATGTCCTCCCAAATCGATGCTTTAAATTTGATTTTCTCAATATTTAGTTACTCTCATGTCAGATACTATGTCAGCTGATGTTAAATCAATCTTTGTAAAAGATCCAACAAGAAAAACAATTTTAAAAAATATTAATAAAATATCATGCATAGAAATAATGAAAGAAACAATATAGAGAGCATTAAATAATTTGGATATAATAGAGAATAGAATAAAAACAGAAGAACGAACGGGACAAACCTTATCTTTCAAACATGTGAAGTAGCTTCATTATTCTAACATTATCAAGCTTTGGAAACAAAATCTTGGTCTCTCTACCAAAAAGGCCGAGTGATGCAAAACGTCATAGAACCTTATGAATTAATTTTTGGTGATGTATCAATTTTTTGTGTTAAGTACCTCGTCATTTGGTCTGCTTCAAAGTGGTCGATGACTCAGAGGCTGAAGTGAACTTTTGTTGGATGAGGATCTAGATGCCGAGCTAACTAGGCCGAGTTGGGGGCAGATTAGGTGCCGAGTTAATTGGGCCGAGCTGGGCCGGTTAGTGCCAAACTGACTAAACCGAGCTAGGCAGGTTAGATGACGAGTTGACTGGGCCAAGCTAGGCAGGTTAGGTGACGAGTTGACCAGAGGGCCGAGCTGACCAGAAGGTCGAGCTGACCGGAGTGCCGAGTTGCCTATTAGTTTCCAAGCTTACTAGAGGGCCGAGCTGCCTATTAGTTGTCGAGCTGACCAGAGGGCCAAGTTGCCTGGTGGCGAGCTGGATTGATTGTTGAGATTTGTAGTTCTTTAGAGACATGCAAGGAATCAATGTCAGAGGACCCGAGGTGGCTGACCCGGCGAGGTTGCTCCAATGCTTAAGTCAGTACTATCATAGTAGACTGAAGCTAAAAATCACAAAGTATGAGAGCTAGAATATGCTTACTTGCCCCCCCCCCTATGCCATTGGGGTTGGTGCCTTTATATAGGCATTGTTTGGCGTGGGCTTCACACACTGCATCCGAGATTTCCGAGAAATCGTCTAAGTAGTTTGAGATTCCCTAAGGCAATTGCCATGCACGTTGACCACCCTCTGGATCGTTCGGCACGTGGGCCAACTTCCAAGGATCGTAGGAGTGTTAGGATATGCATGTCGAATTTGTTGGCGAGCACGTCTTGTAGGTTGCCAGGTCGGCGCCTGGCTGAGCTGCAAAAGAAGAGATCAGAGTGTCTGGTTTGCTTTAGTTGGGGTGGGTACTCTAATACTTAAGTCAATGAATTGAGTGTTTGATTGCAAGAAAGCGAAAGAGATAGAGTGTTGTAAGAGTTAAATCGTGCATACCTTTTTTGAGGAAGGGGACGCCTTTATATAGGCTAACAGCCGTGAGCTCCATGAAATGCATTCGAGATCCCCGGCCCGTTTAGTTCAGAGGTAGTTTCACGCCCAGAGATGGACTTCGCGTAAGTAGGTAGCAGTTAGCTTCGTCGACGTGGCATCTTAATCCTGAGGAAGTCGAGAGCGACAATTCGCTCAAAGAGGATATTACCCGTCGTGTCATACAAGCTGCTAGCTAAATCTCTAATAGGTCGGCAGACCTAGATCGCCTCTTGTGCCGACCTGACATCATTTGGTCTATTTGTAGTTTGTCGTATTAAGGTGGGGCCGAGGAGTCCGTGACGGATGTTAGGTGTCTATCATGCTCCCAAATTCTTTTTACATAGAGTTGGGTTGTTTTATGATGGTTTTGTGGAGCCATGTGTCATGATGTCACTAGAGGGCCAAATTATCCCTCATCAATTTCCCCCCATTCCCGAGTCGAGGTTAGTTCAACAAGGGAGTAGCTCGTTACAAGCCTTTGGCCTAGAGTGATGGATCTGGTTGATTCTCCACAAGCACAATCTGGTTTGCCCACCAAGTTTAGAGAGCGGATCATCGAGCACGTTAAGTTCAAATTTCGAATTGGGTGTGTGAGTTCAAATTTTGAATTTCGTCGCCAAGTGTCAAAGTGGCCCAACTAAGCGGGAAAATTCAAAATTCGAATGTACTGCTAAGTTTTGAAAGCATGCATTACTTTTTTAGTCTATTAGATGAAGAGCATCTCCATCATCGATCTTCCGCTATAAATAGAGGCCCCCGACGGGTCCCTACTACGCTGTTTTGGAGTTTTCTAGAGTGTTGTTGAACGAGTGGTTGAGCAACTTGCACACGAGGTTGGTTTTCAATCTCAGTCTTTGGTGAGTCCTTATTCTTAAGTTATGTCTAGTGGGTTGGAGAGGGAGTATCTCTGAGCCGCTCGAGATGAGGTGAGGACCTTGGCTTAGGAGCGATGAGGATCCCATAGAGGGACCTCAACCTCTTAACAACCTAAGACCATGTAAGAGTTCAGACCTACCAAACTAACTGGGGAGGAGGTAATTGCTTGGAGAAGACCAACTCCCTTGGAATCAAGGACGAACTGAGGTATGTGTCTTTGAAGAGGCACTTACTGCCAGGCTTCGCTTCCCACTCCATCCTTTCATTTGCAAGGTGCTTTCACACTATGGCATCTCTCTAGGACAGCTTCAACCGAACTCAATTAGGACAATTGTGGGGACGATCTCTATTTGCTTCCACCTCAATTTTGAGCTCAACATAGATATTTTTACTGGGCTCTATCAAATAAAGAAGATGTCCCAGAAAGACAGTTGTCCCATGGAAGTCAAGATACTTCTTCCTATCCCAGGAAGACAGTTGTCCCATGGATACCACTTAGAGGAGTGAGCCGAGGAGCATCCCAGAAATTGAGTTCAACGACTAGCTAGCGGACTAGGTTTTGTTCCTTGTAGAGTGGCAATCCTTGGTTGACGAGTTTTTAACCGAATTAATGCTCATTGGGGCCAGTCTAAGTCCTGTGGATAGGTCACTCACATTATTCTTTTGTTCTGCCAATCTATTGTGATCTTCCGATCTAACTAAATCTTTTTCCTTTGGCAGGTAAATCAAGCACGACGTCTATTCTAGCTGCAGTGAAGAGGGCTCCCAGGAAAAAGAGGAGGGTATCCAGATCTACACATGCTTCGGAGACGGAGCAAGAATCTATAGAGAGTAGGCCACCAACTAGGGAGCTCGATGTGGATGATAACATCAATCTAACCTTCGTCGACTCCGCGGCCATGCCTAACCAATTTGCTTCACTCGGGGCTTACATGTTCCTCAACTTCGCTTCTGAAGGGTCCAGTTCACACAGCCCCATTTACCTCCCAAACTAGGATGTCACTGTTGCGAATAGTATTTGAGATCCTCGCATTGCCTTTAAGGTGATCAACGACATACTTCTTCCTAAAGACAAGTGGGACTTAAGTCAGCGAGCATTTCCAACCTCGGTGGTATGATAATCCGAGACATCTTATTGATAAGTACTTGCCACCCTTTAACAGTTGGTCTCTGTATATGCGTGTCTTGCTAATTCTTTCTTTGTAGGAAAGTTGCATGACTCGAGATCTATATGATCGTTCCCTCACTATGGAGCGCAATGCCACGCAGATGATGGCCGAGATCGAGTCCCTTCGTTTTCAATTGGAAGGTGCTTGGCTAGAATCCCAGGAGGATCATCGGCGGTTCTTTGATGCATTGTCCAACCTAACTCACCAACTAGATGAGGCAATGGGCAAGATCAGTAGCCTGACCTCCAAGGGAGGGGAACAAGCTAGGTAACTCGAGGAAAGGCAAACCAAATATGATGAGGACATCCAACGGGCGAAGTAGCTTAGAGCCGAGGGATTCTAGAGCTCGCCTGAGTTCAAGAGCGTGAAGTTGGAATCTGTCAAACCGTGCCTTAAGAAGGGGTTCTACCTGTGTCGTCTCTACCTCCAGCATCTGCATCCAAATTTCAACTTTAGCCACATCTCAATCAGGTTGGTTCTAGACGAGGTGAGCAACTGGATAGATGGTGAGCCAGACACTTCGGACAACATGGTGGAAGACGGTGAGTATGAGGTCGAAGTGGGTGTTGGAGAGTGGGATGCTGAGGATGAACCTTGAACTACCTCTTTTCTCTCCCCCCCCCCCCATTATACATATTGTACTTCGAGCTTCCAAGCTCGGTTTTCTACTATCATTCTCGCTTTTTTCAAGTAGTGATGTACTTTTCTCTTTCTGTTAATGAAATTTCTCTTTCATACGCATTGTGCCTCCTTGTACCTTTTATTTTCCATCTTAGAAAAATAGGCTAAGTATCAATACGTAAGACGCACATGATATTTTCTTGGCTACGTCAAAATTCTGTCAAGTTGCATATTTGTTCGGCTAAGTTGAAATGCTATTGAGATGCATATTTTGTCAACTAAATCAAAACACTACAAAACTACATATTTTTATTGTCGAAGATTAGCTTGACGAGGCCACCATAGCGGATGGTCTATGTTTTTGTACTTGGTGTAATTGCTAGCCTTTGCGGAAGCTGCTCAAAACTATGAATTCTTCATAGGTAGCACTTCTTTAGGTTGTCGACATTCCTTGCACGGGGTACCTGCCTCCCCTTCGAAGTTTTGAGCTCATATGATCCTTCGTCGATCCCTCATGACACTCTATAAGGGCCCTCCCAATTTGGACCTCGTCTTTCTGAGCTGGGCTTAGGCACCATAACCTTCCAGAGTACCAAGTCGACAACTTAGAATTGGTGTCTTTTCACTTGGGCATTATATAGTACCAATCTACTCATTGTTGGTACACCGCAGTCCATATGTAGGCCAAGTCACAAACTTTCTTTACTAAATCCAAGTTAGTCTGCAACTTGTCCTCGTTCCTCCCCTTGTCATACGTCTTGGACCACAAGGTTGGCACTTCGATCTCTATCAAGATGACGGCCTCTGTCCCATATGTCAAGTTGAAGGGAGTCTCATCCGTTGTTGTCTTAATCGTCGTCCAATAGGCCCATAAAACACTAGGAAGCTCGCCCACCCATAAACCCTTAGCGCAAGAGAGTCGAGCTTTAATTTTGCGTAGGACCGCCTTTTTTGTCACTTCGACCTAACCATTTTCTTAGGGGTGAGCCACCGTGGTGGAGCTCTACTATATGTCCATCTTCACACACCAATTTTGAAATTTGATGTCCTCGAGCTACTTTTCGTTGTCCGATATTAGCACTTTGAGTAGTCCGAAATGACACACAATGTTTCTCCAAAAAATATTTTGCACGATCTGAGTTGTGATTGATACCAGTAGTTCAGCTTCCTAGTAAAATAATCCACCACAATGACTAAGAACCTTCTCTACCTAGTTGCCAGAAGAAAGGGACAGAGTATGTCAATTCCCTACTATGAAAATAGCCATGGGCTAGTCAAGTACCTCAGGTCGGCAAAAGGTTGTCATGGTATGTTGGTGTGCCTCTAACACTTATCACACTTCTACACAAACTAGATGGCATCCGCCTTCATCATCGACCGGTAATATCCTTGTTGCAGCGATTTTTGGGATAGTGCCCTACCCCTAAGTATCCACCATAGAGACCTTCATTGATCTCTCATAGCACATGGTTTAATTCAGTTGGACATAAGAAGTGTAGGTAGGGAAAAGTGAATGACCTACGATATAGTAGCTTCCAATGATTACATAGTGAGTGAACTGCTATTCTATGCTCCATGCCTCGTTATAATTTGTATGTAAGATCCCGTGGCGCAAATGTTCAATAAGCAGATCTATCTATCTCGGCTCGACGACCATGATGGAAGCGACATCTTCTACCACTCTTTCTATGCTCGAGCGCGGTAGGTCTTTGATGTACATAGTTCTTTTGGTGGTGTCCGTCACATTGACCAGATTAGTGAGCACATCAGCATCGGTGTTCTTAGACCTTGGGATTTGTTGGATGTACCAAGAGCAGACGTTGGGTAGGAGCTCTCTAACCTTAGCCAAGTAGGCCAACATGGCGGGCTCCCTAGTCTCATATTGTCTATTCACTTGGTTCACCACTAGTTGTGAATCGCTGCACACGATGATATGCTTTGCGCCAACCTCTTTTCTCAGGGAGAGGCCTGCGATGAGCACCTCATACTCAGCCTCATTGTTCAACGCTTGGAATGTGAGAGCATATTCCAGCTTTACTCTGCTAAGTCCATAAAGGATTAGTCCAACTCCACTTTTTTACTGGTTGGATGAGCCATTTACATGGAGGATCCAGGGCTCCTCATCCCTTGTCAGGTTGGGTGTCACACTAGTAGTAGCCTTTGAGGTGGTCATAGGCTCTACAACCCCAGGGGCCAGCATGCTGATCGTATACTCGATGATGAAGTCATCTAGGACCTAGGCCTTGATTGCTGGGTGCAGATCAAACCAAATATTGTATTCTCTAATCTCGATTGTCCATTTCGTCAATCTCCTCAAGACCTCAAGCTTTTGAAGAACTTGCCTCAGAGGTCGACTAATTAAGATGATAATGGTACGAGCTTGGAAGTAAGGGAGCAACTTCTAGGCTGCCAACACTAAGGCAAAGGCCAACTTTTCTATGTTAGGATATCGGGTCTAGGTGACATGCATGAAGGACCTTACTTATGTAATAGGTAGGTCGCTACACTTTGCCCACCTCTCAAATTAAGACCAAGCTAACTACCTCATCACTTGCGAAGAGGTAGAGTGTAAGCTCCTTTTCGGGTTCTGACCTAGTTAGTAGAAGTGGGGAACTTAAGTACCTCTTGAGCTCGTCACTCCTCGGCCCACTCAAAGTCTTGATTTTTCTTTATGGCTTTGAAGAATAGAAGGCACCGCCTAGCCAATTTAGACATAAACCGATTCAAGGCAGTTACATGACCTGTTAGCCTTTGTACTTCTTTTATTGATATAAGAGGTCGCATATTTAGGATGTCCTGTATTTTGTCTGGGTTGGCTTCGATGCCTCATCAGTTCATTATGTAGCCGAAGTACTTGCCCGACGTGACACCAAAGACACACTTGTTTGGGTTGAGCTTCATGTTGTATTCTCTTAGAACGTTAAATACGCTATTTAGGTCAGCAATTAAAAAATTTGAGGTCAAAAAATACTTTGTTTACGAGGCGTTGGTTGGTCGCCCCAACGTTTAATTACAAAATCTATCTTCTCCTAGTCAGATGGATCCATTTAAATTTGGTTGTAACCGGAATAGGTGTCCATGAAGCTCAACAACTCGAACCCTGAGGTTATATCTACTATGTGATCTATCCTAGGGAGTGGGATGTTGTCTTTTGGGCAAGCTCTATTGAGGTCGATGTTGTCGGCGCACATGCGCCGCTTGCTATTGAACTTCTTCACGAGGACTAGGTTTAAAATCCAACTTGGATATTGGACCTTTCTCACAAAGCCTACTACAAGGAGTTTCCCGACCTCCTCATCTACTATCCTCCACTACTCCTGGGCGAGGTTCCTTTTCCTCTATCAGACTAGTGCGACTAAAAGGTCAACATTCAGCCTATGAGTTATGATAGAGGGATCTATACTAGGCATATTTGTGGCTAACCAAGCAAAAATATCTAAATTTTTAATTAAAAAACTTACCAGTTTAGAGCCTAGTGGTTACTTGAGGCGTGTGTCGATTTGCACTGTCTTCAAGGGGTTGGTATCTGAGACCGACACCAAGACAGTGTCATCCATTGAGCAAGCTCTATCGTTGTTCTTCAGGGGTGGCTCTAGGTTGATGTCAACGTTCTGCTTTCCCTTGCCCTTGAGTGCTACCACATAGCACTTCCACAATTCTAGTTGATCACCATACACTATGCCTACTCCACAGTCCGTTGGGAAATTCACCGCCAAGTAATAGGTTGACAACACGAATCTGAAGGTGTATAGAATAGGTTATCCTAGAATGACATTATAGGGCGAGGCGGTTGTCACCACTAAGAAGTTGTGGTTGAAGTGGACTTGTTTTGGTGTCGAGCCTACTATCACCGGCAGATTAATACAGCCAAGGGTCGCACCACTTCTTTATTAAAGCTGACCAAGGGGACATTGGTCAGAAGCAAGTCCTTCCCCTCTAGTTCCATATGCTCGAACACCTCCAAGAATATGATGTCCACTGAGCTTTTGGAGTCAACTAGAATCTATTTTACCTCGAAGTCATTTAATACTAACTTGACTATGATGGCATCATCATGCAGATACTAGATCCCACAAGTGTGATCCTCGGTGAAGTAAATGACTTCTTTCATGCAAGGGCACTTTGCTAGGTTCTCTTCTTCATACAAGAGCTCCCAAACCGAATTCCTACCTACTAACGTCTGTAGTCTACAACTATCGACCCTTCTGTGATCATGTTGATGACACCACGGAGGGCTGCTCTACTAGTAGTGGGTCGCGAGTAGGTTGATCTCTCCTTTGCAAAAGCGCAAGTTGGGGTGTCAGATGACATTGATTTCCGTAGTGATCTGAAAAACTAGGTCGAGGTTGGGAATCTATAGTCGCTCAAGATTGAACCTTTTAATGTAGTCCCTAAGTGACTGACTCATCAGGACGTTGGATCACATTCATTAGGTTCATCGAGGACTTTGGGCATCGCTTGTTGGTCGTGAAGTAGGTGGTGAATAGGTCCGTCAATTGGTTCTAAGTCTTTATGGAGCTCAGGATAAACCTAGAATACCACATCAAAGATGTACCCTAGAAGGTAGAAGAGAAGGTCATACAGAGGCTTGCTTCTGTCGCCCCATGCAATTGCATAAGTGCCTAAAAGCTATCGAGGTGGCCGATTGGGTCAGTGGTGCCATCATAAGAGTCCAGGTTGGGGGCCTTAAAGTGACGATCATGGGTGGTACAGACAAGGTGGCGATTTGGCTATCCTCTTCCTTGTTTCCTTCTTGCTTCTTCGCCTACTACTCGTTCTTTGGAGTGAAGTGGCTCTTTCCGACGACATGATGTGAACGTTTGCAGAACATCCTCCTGGACCCCTTAGTGGAACCAGTGGTTTTGGTCCCAGCTAAAGAGGTCACTCAATTGGTCTCTTCTTTCAGGATGTAAGTCAGGTCCCAAGTTTCTAAGGTGTGGGTGTCCTTGCCTGATTGCAATCATCGTGGTGGCAAGGAGGGTTCGACACCGGGTCTTAGTTTTGATTCTAGTCGCTGAGTTGTTGGTTCTGGTTCTAGTTCACAACGACCTAGTACTGTTGTTGTCGCTGGATCTGTACATCAGGTGATAGTTGTGGCTGCACCCTAGCCATTGCCGCAAAGCGACCTTTCCAATACTGCATCCACATGTCTATCCTGTAGATGTACTACACTAGCTTGTGGAATTGGTGACCATCATTCCCAACCACAGAGGGCTCGACCATCGAAAGAGGTGCATTCACGACAGATAGAGGGAGGTTCAGGCCTTGGGTGGTCTGGATGCTAGGTAGGGTCAAGGGGACAATAAACTGCTCGATTGTGACAATGGGGACCTTGGAGTGTAATGTGGGTTGGTTCTGCCCCCCTTATGACTTTACCGTTAATTCGTGCATTGTTGTAATTGTTGACGAGGTTGTTGTTGTTGGGTGCCATTAAACTATAACTAGGAGTGTAGTGAGAACTGGCTTTAGTGTAGTGGTTCTCACGGACGACGCCAATTGATGTTACATAATCTAATGCTCCCTACTGGCAGGCAATTCAGATGATGAAGTGTGTAGGTCACCTAGCTGAGCTACAGAAGAAGAGATAAGAGTGTTCGAGTTGTTATACCTAGGGTGGGCACTCTGATGCTTAAGTCAATGAACAGAGTGTTTGATTGCAATAAAGCAAGAGAGTTAGATTGTTGTGAGAGCTAAATCACACATACATTTTCTAATGGGATGCCTTTATATAGGTTAACAGTCGTGAGCTCCACGAAGCGCCTCTGAGATCTCTGGCCCATCTAGTTCGGAGGTGGTTTCACACCTAAAGATGAACTCCACATAAACGGGTAGCGCTTATCCGGTCATGCACAAAACGGGCAGGGCGGTAGTTAGCTCCGTCAATGTGGCATCGTATCCCGAGGACATTAGAGGCGACAACTTGCTCGAGGAGGATGTCACCCATCGCGTCACACAGGCCGCTGCAATTCGTCTTGTCGAGGTGGGGCCAAGGAGTCCACGATAGATGTGAGGTGTTTGTCGTGCTCCTGAAGTCTACTTACATGGAGTTGAGTTGTCGTCTCGCGGTTTTGTCGAGCCATGTGTCATGATGCCCATTTGAATATATAATTATTGTTTTATTAGTATTTAATACTTAATATGTTAGTATTCTATTATTACTTTAATTATATTATATTAACATTTTGTTTATACTTAATTATTATTATTGTTTAATAAATAATATCTTTGTTTTTATGATTATTTTATTAATATATTACTACTTTATTTTTATTAATATTCTATTATTTTTGTTTGTTTTCTTAAAAGTAATATATTATTATTTAATAATTAATATGTTATTATTTTATTATTAATTTAATTATATTGTATCAATATTTTATTTGTACTTAATTATTATTATTACATAAATAATATCTTTGCTTTTTATTGCTAATTTATTAATATTTTAATATTATGTCATGAATTGTTTTTATTATTATTATTATTATTATTATTATTATTGTAATTAATAATTAATATATTTGCTTTTTATTATTAATTAAAAGTCAAAACTCTAACCCAACCCTACACTTGAACAAATCTATAAACCTAATCCTAACATGACAAGCTGGATTTATCATTTAACTCGATGTATTGCCATTCCTAGTATTTGCATTAAATTGCTAGATAAAGTCGTAATGGAATCCACATACGATATAATAAATGGTAAGGATAGCATTAAAAAGTGAAATTTTATAAGGATGTATGCTATCCTGATGAAAGAGGTTAGGACAATGGTAGATAGAGTAGAATCCTTTATCACCTACCAACATTATCTTTGTTATTCAGTAAAGATGATTTTTTTAATTGGGAATCAAGGAGAGTCTATCAATCCACAGAATTGTTTCCTTCACCAAATCTATATATCCATGCTATCTATCAAAGAATCTTTCTCTATCTAAGCATACATAAAAAATAGTTTTATTCTTTACTTTTACCAGTAATACAACGGTGCAATTCCATCTCTCATTCCCAAAAGGTCACATGCATTAAATCAGTGAGAAAAAGCAGCACTAGTGCCGTGTGTATAAAGAAAGCTTCCCAGTATGGTGACGGTCAACAAATTGCGCTTAGCCATTGACGCGACATACGTGCATGAGGGTGGGACCCACCATTTAATGGGCCGATCTTTCCACAGAACCATTCAATCTCCTACACCTTGAAGATAACCTTAGCAATTAGAATATTCTAACTAATCACCAACTTTTCACTTTTTCTTCGTAGATCTTCTAGTGGGTACCTACAAGCTACAATATACTTTGCTCCATGTACATGCAACAGTGGTTGCTTAGGTTCTGTTTGTTTGTCATATAAATTTGAATTAAATATAGGGATATAAATTTTGCACTCGGTTCAGTTATAATTTATACTTTTGTTTGATATAAAATTTGCCCTTTTTTGTCTCATTTTTATTCATATTGGCAGTACAAAATTTATGCACTCTTATTGGATCCGTGAGCAAAGTTTGATTACATCGTTATTTATTCCCTGTCACCAAAATCTAAGGCTTATTGCTTTTTCTTCTCAGCCATTGAAATTCAAAGGAGAGTGAGTGTGTTGAACACGGCAACAAATTGATAGATGCCTGAATGTGTACAAAAGTAGGCACCGTCTTTTATTGACAAGCTAGACATTGTAGAGAAAAAGCTTTGTGTTTTCCCCCAATCCACATTCTACAGCTTGACTTAGGGGCCTGCCGGCCTGGCCGTGGCTGTGGTTCATTTGTTATCTAATTCACAGCCACATGTGTTACATCCTAGGTTGTTTCTGGCTCCTTTTTCTGTGGGCACTCCTATATATTCTAAATCTATTTAATTTAATCGTTTATATTCATTCTTTAGGCTGCATCTGGAAACCATTCAAAAATGTGTGAATGCAAATATGTAGAATGTAAAATGGTTTATATAAATTATAAAATTAGGTTAATTTTATATTGACATATTTATCTTCTTATCATACAGACTTTTACCTGTAATGGATGCAAATACAAATTCCAATAAAGCATCTTTTTTTTTTATGAAAAGCTCACTTGAATGAAAATTTACTTCTCTTTTATTGACCTACTTTTATATCTTATTATCAATGTAAATATGTATTGGTCTGTTATTTGTCAATGTATAAATGTAATGTTGTTAAACACAGGCAAAAGTGAACCAGAATACAAATTTACCCTGAACCATAGGATTTACACTCCATTTGCATCGTTTTCAAACACAGCCTTAGGAAAATAGATTTCAGAAATTGATGGATTTTAAGCTTTTTGTGGATTTAAATTTTTTTTTAATATTTGGTGATATTCACCACACTAATAACCTCATTCCCAAAAAATCGGTGGTGCTAAGAATCGAATCCGCATTTATACTGGAGCGGACCAGTTAATATATATATATATATATAAAGAGAGAGAGAGAGAGAGAGAGAGAGAGAGAGAGAGTAATTTAATTAAATTTCAACAAGCTGGTGTTGCAATGCAAATACAAATATGTACACTACATATTTACCTATTTTTTGGTTCATGAATACAAATATGGTTCACATTTAAACCGTTTTGCATTCATCTTGTTTGTTTGAAATAGGTGCAAAAGTGTGGGCCCATCATTAAATGCTCCAACTATCTTATGCTCAAATGCCTAAACTTGATCAAAAAGTTAATTATCAAAAGAACACAAATTGTATCAAAAAAATAGGTACAATAATACTCTTTGAGTATAAAAGTGTCACAAAAATGCATTTTTGTTCTTATAATCATTACTTTTTGCATATAAAAGGAATACTCACAAATACAAACCAAAGTACATAAATACCCCTATTCGACGTTTGTATACAAAACAAAGGGAGCCTTCACAAAACTGTTTGAGTTTTTACGTCGAATGATTCTTCAAGATGGTATCAAAATTTATTTAACCAAATGATCTTCTATTCTCGTCAAGTATGATTTATGCTTTAAAGCCGTTGGGCTTTTGCATGATAGGGTGTTAAAAAATAAAAATCTATTCAAGAACTCGTCTAACAGCTTAATCTTTTAGCTTGAACGGTTCAGTTTGTTTCTGTTTCAAACCCAGAACTCATTCATGTACAGATCGGATATGTGTGGTAATCTATCTCGTCGTGATTTAGATGTTTCCCTCACTTCACTTGTATGTTGCAGAATTACTAACAATGGAGGTGATGATCAGGTGAAGGGTGCAACAAAATTTATTCAAGTCTTATCCAACAATATGGGCATATGGCCAGGCATGAAGCTTAATTCTTTTGTTTGGACGATAATGATGATAACGACAGTGGTGGGGATGGTGGTGTCGTACGTGGTAGTTGTGAGGATAAATTGAATAGAGCTAAAGAATTGAAGCCCATTTCACAATTCACATGCAATCCAAAATCCAATCCAATACAGAGACCATCAGATTCAAAAAGGACTGCAAATTAGCATCCCGGCCTCATTTGTCGGTATATCCTAATAATCAGAATCTCAAATAGTACTTTTTAAGGAATCATCGACTCTTCCTATAGTCTGAACTAACAATCCTCATTCATTGAATCTTCCAAAGGGTTCAATCAGTACGGAACCATGCATGTATTGGAAGGAATTCCATCATTCCATCATGAGGCATCAGTCAATTACGTCTAAGAGCAGAGCATAGAACTCGTTAATCACTCCGCCTGCAAATAAGACCAAATTTTGCTTATTTATCTGGACAAGTGCATTTATTTATATTCTTTTATTTTTTATGTAAATAAGTTAATGATCATTTTAGTCAAAAAAATCTATTACTAAAAGAGGCATTTTTGTTCCATTTAAGTATTGACAATTTTCTCCTAAGTGAAAAAGTTATTTATCCATGTACGATATGGGTATCATTTAGGAAAATAATTTTTTTTTGATCCCCACATAAATCTGATAAAAGAATATATGTTTATTGGTTAATGGAATTTTGAACCAACTTTCCCCCTCTCAAAATCCAAAAACAAAACACGCCCCAAATTATATAACTTGTATTCATCTTAATTTAATCTTCAAAGGCAATATTTTGAAGAGATTACACACACCCGAGCCAATGTAATTTTAATCCCATACTTTATCCTTTAATTCATTGGATTTATTTTGAGAAATGCATGATTTGGTATTGGGCAACCCTATCATTGAATCTTGATAAATGGTTATTTCCCAAATTAATTAATAGTTGAGAAAAATACTCCTTCGATAATGAAAGGACAATTTTACCCTTTTCATCATTGTTTTCATTGGGGTGGGCTAGGGGTGAGCATGGGTCGGTTTGATTCGATTTCATGGCAGAACCTAGAACTTACCCTATAGGGGCCAGTTCCAGGTTTTCGGAACTAGAACATATCTTGTGAAGGTCGATTGTGGCCTTGGTGATTCCGAGTTGGGATTTTCAATAAATATAATATATAGTATAATACTTATATTATTTTTATTGATTAAACCAAGTAATTTAATATGTTGATTATTATTATTATATGGTTCAAAACATATAATTTAAATTTAAATTTTGTAAATATTATATTTTACATTATTTATTCTACACATTCAAATATTAAAATGAAAACAAATGATCAAATAATTTAAGTAACTCAATGGTCAAGTGAAACCATGACCTTTGTGCTTGGGTTCAAATCTTCACATCCCTAAAAGTATTTTGAGGTTTATTTTAAGATAAGTTCAATTCCAAAGTAGATTCTACCAAGGTCGAGACCAACCAAAATCGGTTCAGGTAGGATAAACTCCTAGACTCTGGAACGGCTTGGATGAGATCAGATAGGATCGATATAAGGCCAATTCAAAGTCAGATCCAGGTAAAGCCTACCCATCTACTCATCCCTAATTAAAGGCTCATATAATTTATGAACAAGGAAATGGCAGCTTGGTCTTACGAAAAAATAAGTAAATCAACATCTTATAATAAAACAATTCCGCCCTCTTCCATGATGTCTATGACGGACTCATGATTTGTCTCAGACCTGGAATTCATTTCCCCAACTTTTTGGTTGTGTGCCACACTGCCAGCAGGCTGCCAGGGTATGTTTTGACTGGATATCTACTCTCAAAAGTCCATAGCGTTGGACTCCCGGCCAATTTTCATTTCTTCTTTTGGTTATAGGCTTCTAGCTAGCTGCGTCTTCATTCTGAAGGAAGGTCTGCCTAACTTTAACTCATTAATAATACAAAATAGACTCGTACTGAAATATACTCGTCTCTGATGAACAAACATGAGGAGCTCTCAGAGAATTGGAGTCAGACACTACAGCAAATCTGATGTTCCAAGACTACGCTGGACACCTGAGCTTCACCAGCGCTTTGTATCGGCCGTCGATCACCTCGGCGGAAAACACAGTAAGTTCCAGTTGCAGAGCCGTTGTTAATTAATTAGCTATTACCCCCAAAAGTTTTTTCTAGTAATCTCTCTCTCTCTCTCATACGCATTAAGCTAGTTTTCTGGTGTTATTCAGGTAAAAGAACTGTTGAGAAAACAGGAAGAACAAGAAATTAAAAATGGCCCAAGAAAAAAGAATCTGGACTAAATATTTTAAGCATCAATCTAACGTGGTTGCTTGATGCTGTGTGTTAACTGATTTTGCAGAAGCGACGCCAAAGCGTATTCTACAACTGATGAGCGTAAAGGGACTGATGATATCTCATGTCAAGAGCCACCTTCAGGTACAATTACCATGTTTCCTTGAAAGAAAGAAAAAAAAGGAATTTTGGATTCTTAGGAACACTATCAAATTTACTAAAAACATTATAATAATACCTCAGGTTTTGCAGACACTTAATTATTTCAACCCCATATGATGATAGTGGTGGAAAATTCAAGCTTTTAATTATATATATAATATTTGATGAACAACCCAGCTGCTTAGATTGTATTATCTCCATCCAATTAATAAAGAATATTTTAATCCGTCTCGAGTGTTCTTTCCCATCTTTTTCTTTTTAAAAGAAAAGATGTTTCCTTTTGGGTGCAGAGAAAGAGATCTAAATCAGAGATGACAAGCCATAAAATTGAACAACGTGTTAAAAATCAGTTCATGTCGGCAGTTCATTAATCTGAAGCAGTACTCCAAATAGTATCAAGCCTTCTTTTCAGTCCCTTTCCTTTCACATTTCAATTCATTAGCCACTATAGAAAAGTTTTGTAACTTGGATTCACATAAATCGGTAGAGATTTATAAAAGAAGAAAACTAATAAGATTTTCCACCAGGCCAGTTGTTTGATCAATGCTCAAATGCTGAAATGACTTGATATTTGGGTCTCACAGTACTGAAGATGCAAGGTATCTTAGGAAGCCAAATATGGGCCAAAAGTTCAGAATTAAATTCATGGCACTAATCTCAAATGTTCAGAAGAATAGCAAAAAATAAAAAAATAAAATCATCATCATTCAAGTCTTATCTCAATTATAGGTCATCTCCTGTTTTGCCTTTTATTCTTTTTAATGTCATATCCATTCTTAAATTATGAATACTTAAATCATTTCATTATTACTTTAACCCATGTCTTCTTCTAGTCTTTTCAATATGCAATAATAGATCACTTCCTATGAGCGTTATAGATATTATTCAAGTCTACTTTCTCTCATTTTATACCATTAGAACAAAAATCAAGAAATTAAATAAAATGGTTTCATTTATATTTGTTAAAATTATATTTGATTCCAAGACCTGAGGAGTTTAACAATACTATTTTGATGCTGGTTATATTGATTGCCTTATTATCTTACTTGTAGAGCTTCTTTCCAATCAGCAGATGTACAGGAGCGGCAATTGCAGCAAAAATATTGAAGCTCTTCTATCTGGAAAAGGTTTACATGATCAAGAAAGGAAATACTTGAATGATATGAACATCTTTTATCCATCCAGTGTTAAAGAAAACACCCATTGGATCTCTGTGTGTACCCACAGTTGCTCCCCACATAAGTATGCATGTTTTAACTATCATTTATTTGTTTTAATTAGTTCCTTTAAATTGTTTATGATGTTCTGCATGCAGCATTTCCTTTGTCCCATCAGTACATAAACTGTTTAAATTTCTATAAAATTCCAAAAAGAAAATGCCAAATGGTTCTAGATCATTTCTTCAAGCTATTTTACATTAAAATATTTAAAATTGTATGGACAGAATTATTAACCCCATCTAGAAAACTAAAGATAAACCCAAATGATCAGATGGAGAGAGTACAAATTTTACTTTTCAATACAGAAGATGGAAAGTTACAACTTTAATTTGATTAAAGGCTCTTTTTGTTTGCAGTGCAAATCTGAATTAGATTTGTACAAATTTGAATCCGATACAAATTTTACATCTGGGCCCAAGTTAATAGAACTACTTTTTAAAAAATTTAAATATAAACATACTTGAATTTGTGAAAACAGTTACATGCATGCTAGGCTTTTCAGGCCTCATATCATCCTTATTCATAAGTGTGATGTGATTTGTACTCCTATACCTAATACAAAGTTTGCACTTCTTGTTGTATTTGCTCTCTTTGACAATGCAAATTTTGCATTCCAAAAACTGATAGAAAATTCATACCACCTTCCTTCTACCTTGACTTTCTCTCATATAAACTGGGGGTTAGGGCTATCAATGGACTTCAAAAGTCTAATACTCAATTCAGCATTCAATCCAATTGACTGGATTTTAATGTTAGAACTTTTATCCAATTAATAATTGGATGGGATGCAAATTTAGCCTCATCTAATCAAATTAAATTTCGAATCTAAATAAAAATTATTAATGTATATAGTATAATTATGTATATATATAGATATCATACATATACAATTATAAAATTAACAATTAATAAATTTAATATTCTATGTTCATATACAATTATTATACATGTATAAGTAGTTAAAAGTAATCAATTTTCTTAGAACTTTTTATTTTTTATTTTATTTTTTTGTCATTTTAAGCACATAAGGCAGACGCATATTAAATCCAAATCTGATCCTAACCCAATATATCAGATTTTGGATCGAATTCAGATCCAAAGATAAGATAAGCAGATTGAATGTGGATATCACTGGATCGGATCGGATTACTGCAGCACTTGTGAGGACCACATCATTTTAGCTGTTATTTTGTTACTCCCAAACAAACAACCTTCCTCCTCTCTTTTTTTTTTATTGAAGTGGAGACCACATAATTTTACTTTTCTTTTTACTCCTCAAAAGCAAACAAAAGAAAGTCAATCATCAAGCAAAAGCAGACCAAAATTTTTTTGATTGATCAAACCTCTTCCGGCATCATACCTTTCCGTAATCTTTCTTGCATAATAGATTAACCTTTAGGTTATGTTTGGTTTGAAAGAAAAGGTAGGGAAAGGTAGGGAAATCTATGCAAGGTTTGTAAAGGTTATCTTTCCCTTCCTTTCCCTACTTTTTCCTTCAAACCAAACAAAGCATTAGGTTAAAGCAGTGAAATATGGAATTTAGATTGTATAGACTGCTAAATGGGTATGGTTTTCAAGAAACTGTCATAACCCGCTAAATCTGTTATTTAAATTTTTATTTTCTCTGCTTTTCTCCACTTGGAATATCTGTCTGTATTTTTAGATTTTTTTTTTCTTTTCTAATAAGGGATATGCTTCTGGATCAACAGGACATTATGGGATGAAGTAAGAGAATGTGAATTTAAGATGGGAGATTGTGTACATGAAGCGTTTTGGAGAAAAAGCTATGACTTCCCACAAACGAGAGAAAATGCAGAGAGCTGTGAAAATCAGGTAAAGATATGATAATTGAAGCAAGTTTGGATATGAAAATAAATAGGGAAAATCTATGATGCCGAAAAGATATGGTATGGAAAGAGTTTTGACCAATCAAAATCCAACCATGAATTTTGATAAATAACACCTGATTTGCTGTGATATTAATTTATGATTCCAGATTATTAGTCAGTTGCGTTTTGGATATCAATCTTTTCCATATCATAATCGAACCCAAATAAATAATGAAATAAACATAAAATGAACACAAAACAGGTCTCTTTGCAAAATATTGAAAAAATAATAAGGGCAAATTACAAACAACCACCCTTCACCTAAGGGATAGTGACACTTACCCCTCCCCAACTTTTTCAGCTTCATGGAATATTTCCATAAACAATTCTAAAACACTATATTAACCTCATACTAATTTATAAGACCATTTTTCCCATGTAACTTAACTAGTTTTTCTTCTAAAATCCTAACCCTCACATGTTTCTCAACTTTCTTTAGAATGGTTATTTTCATCATTTGATATTTGTTGCTGTCAATCCATAGAATCTTGAATAGAAAATTTAGTAATTTTAGTTTTACTATCAACTCCATTATTGGGTCTGGGGGCAAAGTTCATAGGGATCTATGTTGCAAAACAAAGCTCAGGAGTCTAAGCTTGCCACCCTCTAAGTACAGGGTGCCTATCTGTAATTTTCCTAAAAAAAAAAAAAAAAACTCTGACTAGAGGGTACTCCAATAAATACGAAACAGTAAATAAAAATAGAAACAAATCTTCAATAACATAGATTGAATTTGTATAACTTTTAGGGTTTGTACTTTCAAAGCAAGTCCTACCAAATGCTCAAAACACTTATTGTTGGCTCTTGTTTTATTCTTTCCCATTGAGTTATTGGTTATGTAGACAACATCACATACAATATATATTAGACAAATTTTGTACCCAGTCCTATTTAATACAAAATTTTCACTTTTAATTTTATTGGCATTCAGTGGCAGTGCAAATTTTGCATCTCAAAAGCTTAAGCAAAATTTGTACCACCTTCCTCCTATCTCAATTCTCTCTCATATAAAGGGGGACAATATCATCTTACTTTCTACCTCACTATCAAATAAATATAACTCTCCTACCTCCATATAAGGTGGAGACTGCATTTTTCTTCCTGTTTTACTTGTCAAACAAATAAGACAAAGTCAAATCTCTTAAGTAAAAGTAAACCACAAGTTATGCTCTACCTATTTGCACTCCCATGCATTTACACCAATGTAAATGAAATTTGCATTGCAAACAAACTGAGATAAACGTGTTCAAACGAAACTCTCTTTAAAAGCTTTTAACTAAGAACTCAAAGAGGAGTCCTCTCTTCTTGTGTTAAAACACTTTAAGCCTTGTTGACTTGATCAATTTCCCTTGATAATTTGTCTCATGTTGCTTTTTAAGGAAACCTTGAGAGGTCTAATAAGTTATGTCGCTCCTAAACCACAATTTGTGCTTGTGCTGCTGTGCATGTATTTGTGGTGCTTGGTCTGGTGTATAAACACCCATGGAGAAGAAAAGTGGGAAGGGTGCTTAAGGCTTATTTTGTATTTTGCAATGAGGGTGACATTATTATTTTTTTTTCTGGGATCTTGTCATGGAGTTGATACTAGGTTACATGGTGGGAAGTATGAACAAACTTCCAAATGCTTTACATTGGACATGATTAAACTGATCTGCTATCCACATAGGGGTGGCCACGAGCCAAGCTCTTTATGAGCTATTCGAGCTCGGTTCGGCTTTGTTTCAACTGAGCTTCAAGTCAAGCTCGAGCCTAATAGAGCTCTTATATATAAAAATATTATAACTTTTAATTTTTAAATATAAAATAATAAATATTTTTATATATAACTTTTTATTTTTATAAAACACTTTTTCTCAAATCGAACTCGAGCCGAGCCGAGCCGAGTTCGAGCTTACGAGTTTTTGACTCGAGCCAAGCTTGAGCTCAAGTTTCTAGCTCAAGCATTGTACTACCTTGGCGAGCCAAGCTCGAGCCTTGTACTATTCGGCTCGACTCGACTCAAATTCACCCCTATACCCACATAATGGTTTGTGGGTTTCATCCTCTATGGTTGAAAGTTGTTTTGACCATTGGTTTGGGGCCTTTGGGCCCATGATTTGTGGGTTTCACTTTCATCCTCTATATATAGAGAGAGGAAAAGAGCCTTACTTAGAGAATTGCTGACTAGAATGATAAAGAAACTTACCAAGCCCACAAATGGTAGAGAAAGCCCATGTGTGAAACATGCCAATACATAGGGGTGTCAAAAATCCAATTTCGAATTCAATATCCGCCTTACTCGAATCGAATTCGAATAATTCGAATATTTAATAGGTCGAATTCGGATATCCTATTCATACCGAATAGTTAATCAGATTTAAATCCGGATATGACCTGATTCGATTTGATAAGTATCCAAATTCGACCGATTATTTAATTCTTATATATAATATATCAAATATTTTATATAATAACTAAATTATATAAATAATTTTATATATTTATTAGTTATCTAAAATAATTAATTAATCAAATTCGAATCGAATCGAATATTCGAATATTTAATCGAATTCAAATTTGAATATTAATTTTCAACATCTATCAGACATCAGATTTTCTAATCAGATCTGAATTCGAGCATTGCTTGATCCATTTCTAATTCAATCCGTTTACACCCCTACCAATACACGCTATTTGGTGAGAGTCCAAACAGCTTTCTCCCCTCTATTTCTTTTTCTTCTTTGATACCTTCCCCCATCTGTGGCATCTCATCACTTGTCCATTTCAAGAGAGTCCCATGCTTTTGGATTCCTAGATATGACACTTCACCTCTTATATTATTGTGGCATCTTTCAAAAGCACCTTGCCCCTTGCCCATCCATTGTGAAAGGTGTTTATAGACCTTTTGAGTATATTATATTAAACCAGTTTTTATTACAATGGGCTAATAAGACCTTGCTGAGAAGGTACACCTTGGACTTCATCAACTGACAAGGATGTTTAGTTTTCCTATTTCTGAGATGTTATGACTCCTCTAACAATGTACATCTACATCTAAGTTGCAACTTCAATGAATCATGCTTTCTCAAGATTGGGACTTGAATTAAGTAATGTTATATATGATTGATGCCAAAGATATTGACGTCTGATTATCTTTCAACTTGTTTCTAACGAGAGACCATTTATCTAAACAAACTGTTGTTTTATATGAAACAAATATTTTTTTGAGTAGAACTGTCAATGGATCAGGTCTGGTTTGGGACAGGGTGGACCTATCCCAAATCATTTCTTATCAGTTCTATAAAATAAACGTAGAACTAACTCAATTATCAATTTGGATAATCAGATCTGACTCAATTATCCCAATTATACTTGACATCTATAATTACCTATCATATATATAACCAACGTTTTCAAACCGCTGTTGACTCAAACAGTCGGGCCATTCGGCCCGGGAACCGTCTAGGCAACCGGTTCCGTTTTACCCAAAACCCAGAATCTGGTAAAAAACCATTGAAAAAGTCAATAAATTGTTGACTCGGGCAATTGAACCATCGACCCGTTGATCCGTTCAACGGTTTTTGACTCTTTTTTTATTTTTTAATTAATTTTTAATTTTTTTATTTTGCTGTCTTCTATACTTGTTTACAAAATTTACCCTTTTAGACATAAAATATAACAAAAATTACAGCAAATTAAACTAGGAGATTCTTATATCTTATTAATTGGTTTGAGTCTGAATAGGTTTGGAGCAACAAAAATTAGTCATAATCCAATTATAATCAGGACACAATTCAGAAGTTTTCAAGTAGTTTGCAAAGTTATTCATTAAGGCTGTGTTTGTAAAACGATGCAAATAAGTGTGAATGTAAATATGTAGAGTGTAAAATGGTTCATATAAATTGCAAAGTTGGGTTAGTTTTGCACTGACAAATTTACCTTTTTACCAAACAGAATTTTAGGTGTAATGGATGCAAACATGAATTTCAATAAAGCATATGCTTTTTTTTTATGAAAAGCCCACTTAAATGCAAATTTACTTCTCTTTTATTGATGTACTTTTATATCTTATTATCAATGTAAATATACGTTGGTCTGTCATTTGTCAATTCATTTGTCAAAAGTGAAACAAAATGCAAATTTATCCTGAACGGGGGATTTACACTTCATTCGCATCGTTTCCAAGCGCAGCCTAAAGTATTTGAGGCTTTGGGGCATTACAAAAAGATATTTCATCCGAGTGAACAGTGTTTACCTGCACAATTTGTAGGAGGTTTGAGATTCTCCTAAAAGAATATGTTTGTGCTTCCTTTCTTAAGAATGCTCCTAATATATATATATAATTTTATGGCAGCCTACACTAGCAAGTTCTCTTGATGGAGTATGGAAGAAAGAAGATTTTTTTAGTCGTCCAAGTAAAAGCTGTGAGTTGTCACTATCCTTCACTGCCCCACTTGGGAAAATTCAGAGGGAGGAAGAGCTATGGCACTTAGACAATTATTCCTCTCAGACTAACAGAAAAGCAGATGAGACAGGCAGCATACACTTCAACTGTTTCAAGGAAAGTGATTTAAACCTAGAGCTAACCATCTCATCTTCCATCTCCTAACCCAATGGAGAAACAAAATAAAATGTTCTTGAGAGTCATGTTAAAGCTTCTGCTGGTTCTCTTAATAAATTTTTCTATTAGCACTTGTTGGAGATACTCCAAAGTAGAAGTGGCAGTTGGGTTAAGTTTGGATAAGGCGATCAAATGGATCAAATCAAATCATATATGGATGGATCCAAATTTGATTCGTTTATATTCGAATATCTTATCCATTGGATTTATGTCAAATTCAAATCAAACTCGGACGGAAAACAGATATTGAATAGTAGAAATAAATTAAGCTAAAAATGATCAAAATATTATACAAGTATTAATTATAAAATTAATTAAAAATGACTTTTGATATTATACTTTATGAGTAAAATTAATTTAAAATTACTTGAAGGATGGAATTAGGCTCACCCTTAATGGGTTAAATTAAAAAACGACACTTGGTTTGCAATCAAAATCACCTATTCCCAATGCCTATTTGGTTTAGATGGGAATAATCGGAGTCATATTCCAATTATTGTAATTCGGTTCATCTAGAAGCCAAAATAAGAATCAACCAAACTTTTTGGTTTTATTATTATTATTATTATTATTATTATTATTATTATTATTATTATTGTTATTATTATTAAAGCAAGTTGGGCAAAATGAAGAGGTGCATCTGGACTTTTGTGTGATAGATGAATACCACTTAAATTAAAATAAAATGTCTATAAAACAGTTGTTAGGCCAGTTTTGTTGTATGGAACAAAGTGTTGTGCAGTCAAGAAGAATGTTCAAAAAATAAGTGTGATAGAAATGCAAATGCTAAGGATGAGTAAAAAAACTAGAAAGGATTGATAACCATCCATAGGAACCTAGGAATAGCTCCAATAAGTGATAAAATGATAAAGAGTATACTAAGATAATTTGGTCACATGCACAGAAGACCACCACCAGGTCTAGATAGAAGAAGCTGATCTGTTATAAGTGGATATGGGTTTAAATAGAACAAATTGGCTAATTCATGTAGCTAACTGCATTTAGTTAAGGCAAGGATGATGATGATGATTGGTATTGCCGTCATTGTCATCATCATCATCATCATAGTATTTCTTCTTAATTTATTATTATTTTATTAATATATTACTATCTTATTATTTTAGTAATATTTTATTATACTTTTTTAAATAAGTATTATTTTATTAGTATTTAATAATTAGTATCTTACTATATTGTTGTTAATTTACGAATATTTTATAATATATTATTATTTTGTTATTACTTTTCTAATACTTTATTTTTATTATTATTATTGTTATTATTATTTATTATTTAAGTGTAATAATAATATTTATTATTATTATTATTTGTTATCATTATTATTTAAGTGTAATAAAAATATTTTTGTAATAATATATTATTTTGTATTACTTTAATAATATGTTGTTAATATTAGGTTAGGTGTATTAAGGACATTCCAACCAAACAAATGGTTGGAATCAGAAATGGCCTTTCTTTTTATTTTTACATTTTGTTGTTTGATAGGAAGGAAAAGTTTAAAAGGCAGAGTGATGCTTGGTTAAATGCCCCCATGCATAAAAAAACAAATATAAAGCAATTTAGAATCAAACAAATTAGAACCGGAGATATTAATCCCACGACCCAAATTGGCCAATAGATCCTCGGTGAAATTCGCTTCTCTGAACACGTGCACGTAGAAACATTGAGTATATACCCCATTTGCATATCTCATGACATTCATGAATGAAATTTCTGACGTTTCAACACGGATCCACATGACCACACAAGCTGTTAATGATACTTGAATATCCATCCTTCGATGATGAACTTTAAGTGAGGAAACCTAGCAGCAACAGTGTGAACCACCAAGGCAATCCAAGCTTCAGCTACATTTATTAAACGTTCTCTTATATCCTTATAACTAGCCCACATAATCTTATCATAATCATCTCTCAATATAACACGTACATCATTGTACATCTTCCATTTATTCTCGGAGATGCATCAAATTAATCTAGGGGGTGTTTCTTTTGGATTTGGAGAGGGGAAAAGTTGGTCAATGGGATTTTGGTTTTCTTTGATCAAGAATCTCATTTTATTTTTTTTTCAATTTTATGTGGGGGTCAGGAAAAGTTTATTTTCTTGCATATCATCACTTATTCAGGAAAGTAATACCCATCTCGTAAGTGGATAAATAACTTTCCCACATAGGGAAAAAGTTGTCAACACTTGAATGGGACAAAAATGCCCATTTTAAAAATGAATTTCTATGGCTAAAATGGTCATTGCCTTATTTGCTTATGAAATAAAAGAGCATGGGTAAATGCACTTACCTGAGTAAGTGTTTTGTAAGAAAAACTTATCAAGATAATTGCAATTACCCAAATAACTTACCAAAAAGCGAACGATCCATAATGTGCCCTAATATCTTCCATCGAATAACTGTCCAAGCTTGCCACGATTCCTCACAATGAAAAAAGAGGTGGCTAACATCCTCTTCAGCTCCACAGAATGGATAGTTGGCATACCCCACCTTTAAGTTCAACTTAGTTAAAATCTTGCCCAATTTCCACACACGCAGCAGCCTAATATCAGTATTATTTTGGTCCAAGTTCACCTCCATAAGATTGATTAAATGCTGATTTAATGGAGTAATTCCCCTTGGGTTAGGCTTCCAACTAAGTGTACCGTTCTCATCATGGATGGAATTGGAACCGCACGAATTTTTTTCCCACAAGGCAGGAGGAACTTTCTCTATAATTTTTTTTTCCTTGTTCCACATTTTTTAATCATTAGGCTGCATTTGGAAACAATGCAAATGGAGAATAAATCCCAGTTCAGGATAAATTCACACTCTGATTCGTTCACTTTTTCTTGTGTTTAGCAACATTACATTTTTGCATTGACAAATGACAGAAAACACATTTTTCAATGCATATTTACATTAATAATAAGATGTAAAAATACATCAATAAAAAAGAAGTAAATTTGCATTCAAGTGGGCTTTTGATAAAAAAAAAGGCATATGCTTTATTGGAATTCCTGTTTGCATTCATTACAGCTAAAAATCTATTTGGTAAGAAGATAAATTTGACAGTGCAAAAATAAGCCAATTTTATAATTTATATAGATTGTTTTACACTCGACATATTTGCATTCACACTTATTTTTATCGTTTCCAAACACAGCCTTAATAAAATCACTAACCATACAATTTTGCTCCTCTTGGACTGTCCTCATACTATTGCCTATAGTGGAATTCCCAACCCACTTATACAAAAATGAATAGATTTACCATTCCGAAAAATCAAACCAACTTGTCTTTTCCAAACACACCTATTCCGGTATCAGAGGTATTATTGTCATTATATTCTTTAATAAATTAAAATATTACTTGTCTTTTGGTAAAATAAAAAAAAAAAAAATTCAAATCGGTACTGATTACATAAGAATTCTCACTTTCATATTTGCCAAAAGTTCATAAGTTTTGATCCAAATATCAGTCTATTACCCAAAATGGTGGCATACATTAAACAACCGAAGTTATTTCCTGTCAAATTACTTTGTCACAATGATTATTTCTTTTTCAATTAAATTTCAAAAGCTTTCCTTAATGCGTTTTTATCAGATCAACCACCTTTTTTTGGTAGAAATAAATATCTACTTAGGTTATGTTTGGTTTGAGGGAAAAAGTAGGGAGAGGTAGGGAAACTTTTACAAGTTTTGTATAGGTTTCTTTACCTTTCTCTTCTTTTCTCTATTTTTCCTTCAAACCAAATACAGCCTTAAACCCTATTCGGCATCATTCCATGGAACATTTATCTATGAAACAAGAATACGTTTGGTATGAAAATAACAAATGAAATAACTTGTTCCCAACATTCCCATGGAACAAGAAAACATGTTTCTGAGAAAATGAGGGCTTCCTCATTTTTCAAGAACAGGGAATTGAGAAACTTACGTGTTTTTCCTAGGTGCCGATTTAAAAAACCTAACACGTGTGCGACTTCATCCATGTGTAAAAGGGGTTATTTTGGTAAAACCACAAAAAAATTAGAATCTCATGCAACCAATAAGCTCTAACCTCTCAACATTCTTTCTGCCTTCTCCCTTCGAGATCCAATCAGACCCTCACAAGACTGTGCCCCACAACATCCAATAGCACACTCTTGTCGTGTATTGAAAACATCTCTTGATGATAGTGTCAAAAATGATGATATCGTCATCTGGAAATGTTCTTAATACATAGCGGGAATGTGCTGTGGGAGATTGTAAGGGCACTCGAGTTCAAATCAGCTCTCACAACATTCCACAGCATATTCCTGCCATGTATTGAAAGTATCTCCCAATAATAATACAAAAAATGATAATACACGGAAAATATGTATTATGGGACGTTGTGGGGGCAATCTTGTGGGTCGGGGTGGGGGGAGCTGATTTGATCCATTGAAAACCACAGGTTCCGTCCACATTGCAGAAACATGTGGTGTGCAGAGATCTTCTCTTAACATCCATGTACATGGAATAGTTAGGTAAAAATAGGGAGCTTCCCTGTATGAATTAATCCACCAATTTTTGCCACGTGGAAGGATCTTGTGGCTGATTTTTACCATTCATCCCTATTGGATATACTTTTTCTTGGTATACAAAAGAAAAACTTTATTAAACAGGTTTCAATACACCAGAGTTTTGGATCAAAACCGAAAGCCAAGTGGGAGGCACCACAAGCCATTGTCCCTTTCACAATTCTGAGTAGCCAGAAAATTAGAAATATTCTTGTTTGGCTCCTGTTTACAAGAGAAACAGAAACATTTTTAAACCATTTTCCTTCAATCAATATAACAATAAGAACTGGCCAAATGTCACTCGGAGGAGGGATACTTGGAGTTGGGGAGACAATGTTTATTATAAGTTCAAGACAGTCTGAGTTCAGAGTGGCATTATCCACCCCTAAGGCTGTATTTGGTTGCAATGCAATTTTATTTGCACCAGTACAATTGCATGGGAGTGCATACAAAAAGATTTTGGCTTAATTTTATTTTAGGTTTTACTGTTTTGTTTCTCAGGTCTTATTTTATTTCATTTTTACTGCAATAAAATAAATAAGTTATATTTTAAGATAAAAATAAATCATAATTTACACCGAAATCATTTACACTACTATAGTATTACACCAATGTAAGTAAATTCGCATTACAACCAAACACAGCCTAAGAATTTGGCCGGTCGTAACCCAATTAATAAAGCCTGAGCTTCAACAACAACAAGAAACAGCGGCTTTAGGGACAGGGATGAAACCGCAAGGAAGCCTGTTCTATCATCAAAAGCAGCACTCCAGTACTTGATAGTTAATAGAAAAGACACTTGCCCACTAACACAGTTGCAAAACGTACATGAAGGTTGCTTGAAACTTTAGGCCCTGGTTGGGGAAATTCTCCATTGAATTTATTACCCCGACTCATCATCACATTCACCCTTGCAATAGAAACCCATTTGTGATCTCAGCCAAATCACGAACAAAGACCCATTTGTGATCTCACGAACAAAGAAAGATTTGTGTCTCCAGCCAACCAAAAACCCATTTGTGATCTCAGCCAAATCCTGAAATCAGTGTTGCAGATTCATAGAACAAAATGGCGTGGTCAATAGTCTCTATCTAGTTATATTGTAAAAATAGTAATGAGAAGGGAAAATGGAACTTAAAATCTTATTTGCCTCTTACGGATCAGAGGTGTAAAGTGGGCTGTGTCGGGCCGGTACAGCATAACCCATGGGTGCCGCCCTTCCCGGTGAAAATTTTGGGGGTCGGTCCACAACCCAGGCCCATACCACGGGCCGGACTGGCCCATGGACCGAGCCTTGGGCCAAGTCGGGTCGTGCATCGGGTTAAAGCTATTTATTTAAAAAAATTGATAAAAAAATTTAAAATTTTAATTTTATGTGAATTTTGTGTATACAAGAACAATAATTAAATAAATTAGTATAATAAAATTAAAAAAATATATTATATACTATATATTATTATATAATTATAATTTATATAATATTATATAAAATATATATAAATAATATATATGGGTTGTATCGGGTTGGGCCGTATCGGCCCGTGGACCTAAAATCCTAGGCCCAACACACCCGCATGATCATGTCGGGGCCTAGCATGGCCCACGGACTGTCATTTTGGGCCGGTCCAAGTTCGTGCCAAGCCAAGGACGGTATGGCCCGATTTACACCTCTACCTACGGTGCAGCCGGGTATGGAATAGCTTACAAGCTTTTGGTAGGCATGCACTCACTTACTAGTCCTCCACAAATCACTAATGGAAGATGCTCAAAGATGTTGAAAGGCGGTGGACAGAGAAGAATGTGTTTGGTGTTATTCTGTACCATCAGGCTAATTAAAACTCTATTTATAGAGGGTTCTAATTCACCCAAATGGTCACAAGAGTGTCCTTACAAAGAGATGTCTCTCCTATGGAAGATACAAGGACTCCAAAAGACAAAGAAAACGTTTGAATAGAAAAATAAATGGTCAAGCAATTAAGTCAAATTAAATTTGAAACAAATGGTCAAAATAGAAAAGGATATGGTGTGGCACACATACAAACTCACATCACCATTTGGCCGAACTGAGTATGCGCAGGTGAAAAGGACCCCAACCCCCAACCCCCCACAAGCATGTGAATACTATATAGTGTACTTTCTTCCGATGGATCCCTACCCATAGGGATAACAAGTTTAGTAATATAATCAAGTCCACCTCTATTCCCAAGCAATGTGAGACAAGAGGCCTTCACATGCTTCAAGAGGCTACAAGAAAACAAAAAACAAAAACCAATAAAGGCAAAAGGTTACAAAAGGGATGGAATCAAAGATTCTTGTATTTGAATCTTCCATCCAAAATACAAGAACCCAACAAGTTAGGAAAAGACTAATATATAGATATCCAAGATTCTCCACATAAAAAACTGGGTCTGAATTAGGAATAACAGCGGAACAAGCTCAAGGTGGGGTACTCCCTCCCTTATCCTTGCCTTGTAGTCAAGATACTCTGCCCGATCCCCACCCTGTCCCCGGTGGCGGGGGCAGGTTTAGGGTGGGGCACCCACTCCCCTCCCCATCTGGAATATAGAATCCCTAAATTTCTCCCACCCCGAGGAAACTACCTAAAAATTATTTAATTTGTGGATAATTTATAAATAAGATTATGGAAATTTGAAAGTATTTTAAGATTTGAATTAATACACTTTTGGGGTACTTTATAAATGGAATTATGGGATCCTAGGATTTTAAGAATTTAGGAAAACTTAGAGATATTTTAAAAATCAATATTAAATCTAGGGATATTTTACTAATTTGCCATCGGGTTTGGGGAATTATATGCAAAACCATTCTCCAATTCTGGACAAAAATATTTCCCCTGTCCCCATTTAAGGTTAGGAAAAACCTGCCCTGTTCAGGGCAAAGCAGGGGCCCGGTTTTATAGAAGAAATTGCCATCCTTAGTCTATATCAAGTGTGAACTACCATGACATACTTAGAAAACATTAGGATATAGTAGAAGAATTAAAATGCACATGTATAGATAATGAAAATGATATAATTAAATCTCAATGATACTTAAAAATTATAAATTTTAAATATCATTTATGAAGTATTTTTCTTTCTTTCTTTTACCATTTTGGTTTATATAATAGGAAAAAATTCATGATACCAAAAAGACATGATATCGGAAAGAGACTTTAACCAATCAAAACCCGTTGTGAATTTTTATGAAAAAATATTATGTTTAAATCTAAATTAGGAGACATGAAAGTCTGAGTTAATGGTGTGGAAGTTATTACTTAAGAAATTAATAGGGCCCTATGCAATGCACCGGAAAATTAGAAAGTTGGATTAATTTTATTAATTGATAATTTGAAAGATATCAGGGATTTTTTTTTTTTTTTTGCAGAGGTTAAAATAAAGGGAAGACTTAAATTTTGTTTCTCCATGGGGCTACACAACTTGGGGATCATCCCCAAATTCCTAAATGCCTCTGAACCCTAGTGCAAGTTGGATTTGATCATAAGTCTTTGCTACAACCAACAGGAGACCTTACCAACCAACCAATTGACACTTTGCCATGTGATGTTCAGAAGTAAATTAATAAACAATATCTATTTATAATTTATTGTTGTTTGCATAATAGAAAATAAAAAATAGAAAGAAAAAATTGAATATCTTAAAAATCCTTAGTACAAATATTGATATAAGTAAATTACTTTTCAAAAAATTATGAATAAATTTCCAAATTCATATGAATAAAATTTTCAAAATTTGTATATTTGAATAAATTAATCTTCAAAAAATTTTGTATTTATGAATAATTATTACTAAAAATACAAAAAAAATTAGTAATTTAGATTTTTAAATTAACTTTCACTAAATTAAATTACCAAAAAATGAAAATTAGTTTATGAAATTCACTAAATAAAAAATCCCCAAATATAAATTAAATTACCAAAAAATGAAAATTATATTTTTAGCAATTTTCAGCAATGTAAATTACTGATAATTATAGAAATTATTAATAATTACCAAATATAAATTATCAATGTTAAAATTCCCCAATAATTTTTCAATTTAATAAGTACCAAAACCAATGTAAATTACTAATAAGTAATTATGGAAATTATTTAAAGTTTTCAATTTATTTATTTTCAAAAAAGTATTAAATTTTTTAAACAGTTATGAAAATTATAAATATAGTTAAATTTTTCCAATAATTTTTCAATTTAATATTTAACAATTGCCAAAAACCAATGTAAATGAAAATATCAATAAATAAGTTGTATTAACAAAATTAAATTTCAAAATGAATAATTTTCTGAATTTACCTGAAAATTGCTAAAAATTATGTTTTGAAATTTTAAAAATAAATAAATACATTTAAATTACTAAATTTTTATATAATAATTATCAATTTCATATAATATTAAACTAATATTTAAATATTAAATTTTGAATATTCAATAATATTGATATGAATAAATTAATATCAAAATAAATTGATATTTTAATTATCATATACGTTTAATGTTTGGGAAATTTCCACCTTTATTACAATGATGAAATGGGAGGTAGGGTGACATATAAATAATGTGGCAAAATGGTTTTTTGAATTCAAATAAAAAACAAGTCATTTTCTCCTCTTGAAATGTCAAATGAAGCAATCGGATATCCTACTCCCAATAATATACAGTTGTAATTAGGAACATCTCCCCATTGTAACGTATAAATAGGGAAGATGTTCCCTATTTATACGTGTAAGGTGGGTAAAATTTTAATAAGTCACGTCATGCACATGACCATTTTCCTAAAGGGATGGTTTTAGGAGAGTTTTTTGATACACTCATGAAGGTGCGGAGTAGACCTGTTCATGAGCTGGGTAGCCCGACGGGCCAGCCTGGCCCGGCTTGGCTCCCGAGTGGGCTTGAATACAGATTTGAGACTGTGGATTTGACCTCGGGCCTAAAAGCCCGGCTCGAATTTACCAGTGAACTCCGACGAACTGGCAATGAGTCTCTATCTCTCCCTCTCCCTCTCTTGTTCCTCTTCTCACTTCTCCTTCTCTCAGAATCTCATACGCAAACCCAGGCACCAACGAGGCGGCGAACACAAGCATCGACGGCGACGGTGAGTCCCTCTCTCTCTCTCTCTCTCTCTCTCTCTCTCTCTCTCTCTCTCTCTCTCTCTCTCTCTCTCTCTCTCTCTCTCTCTGACACGAACTCACTTCTCCTTTTCACTGTCAAAATCTTAGCTCAACTTTATCAATACGATCTCAACACAGTCACGCAAACTCAGCACCGGCGACCATCTTTCTATTAGGTCGGGCTTGGGGCTTTTTATTAGGGACAAGCTTGAGCCCAAGTTGTAGGCTCGTTGATCGGGTCAGGCTTGGGCCTAACAAAATCCTATTTATAAACAGTAAAAGCCCAACAATGTCATTGAAAATATCTCCGTACTTATGTTTTTTTTGCCTAATAAAAAGCCCCAAGCCCATTCAAACTGTTTTTTTTGCCTTACATTGAAAATATCTCCGTACTTATGTCCGTTTTCATGGAGAGATATTCCCAATACAAGGTTGCAAAAAATTGTTATAACGGTGTGGGCATACATTTGCCCAAATGGATGTCGATCTCTGGTATTTCTTTTACAAAATAACCGATATCAGCCTTGGTAAGGAAGAGCAACTAGAAATCTAGAATCAAAATGCAAGACAACCACCCAACCTAAAAGAGGTGATGGCATACTATCATCGGGAGATGTTCGATGTGCTGTGGGGCGGGGAAATGTGATCTCGACCTATACCGGGATTATGTTATCAATGGATACAAGTGTACAACAGTCATAACTGTTCAAGGCGAAGACCCTAATTCCCAAACTAGATTGGGAACTACGCTAACTCATTACGAATTTAGAATCCAACAAAGCTGCAACAGTTGGAACTTGGAAGCCAGAGGCAACCTAAAACAACCAAGATTCCAACAGAAATGGATGGGGCTAGGTTGGAACCTCAGAAAACACTTCAGGTGCTGCTTTAGGTTCCATGTTGGGCATGGATCACTGGTAGTAGTCTCTCTGATAGGCTCCATGGATCGCCCACAATAGAAGCAAAAGGCACCATAACTGCACAAACAAAATCACCCTCATGGAACGAGGGCATACATAGGAATAGGATCCACCTTGTTCTCATTCACTGCTTAGAAAACCCAAAAATTACTTGACAAACATACATAGTATGATGGTAAAAAATCAAAGCACTTGGATGTTTATGAATAAACAAAACCACGTTACTTAACATCTCTTGGCATAACACAAGAAAATTTTTCATGAAACAAACTACCTAATACAATAACGAAAACGTTTTGTCCTTCCAACCACATGTAAAACCTAGATGAAAAACTGGGCAACAATTGTAACCCCCATCGTCCTCGTAACATAACTTCAATCCCTCCAGTTGAAGAGGCAACAATGACGAGACACCTTATAGTTTGTCCTCGTACTCTGAGAGTGGGGTCATCTGCTCCTTCAATCCCTTTCTCTTTCTGATGTCAGCTACCAGCTGTGCTGCTTGGGTTCCAGGCTCCAACGGGTCGGAGGACATCATGTCCCAATGGTCAAACACACACTGGGGGAAAGCTTGCCCTGATGTTGCAGCCCTAAGTGTACCAGAGAATCCAAAAGACTCTATGACAGGCAGGTAGGCTTTGATATTGTAGAGTGGGGTACCTGGCCTCTGCATTTCCTCAAAGACATGGCCACGCTTCTGGTTGAGAACACCATAAATGCCACCAAGAGCCTGCTCTGGAGCCTGAATCTCGACCAGATACACAGGCTCCAGAAGCCTTGGCTTGGCAGTGAGTTGAGAAGCATAGAAGACCCTCCTGGCAGTTGGGATGATCTGACCACCTCCTCTGTGAATGGCGTCAGCATGTAGAACCACATCACACACCTCAAAGCAAATACCCCTCATGTTCTCTTCAGCTAAAGCTCCCTCCTTTGAAGCCCACTGGAACCCAGCAACAACAGAATCCTTAATTTCATTCAGATACTGTACTCCCTTACACATATCAACAACCATGTTGGGTCCAATGGTCTCAGGACCAAAACACCAGATCTTCTTGGCAATATCCTTGTCCCATCCAAACTCTTCAGACAAAATCTTTCCTCGAACCTTGGGATCATCTCTTGGACCAATGCGGCCATCATCAATGGCCTCTGCAAGTCCTTCCTCCATAGGTCGTGCCTCCATGTATAAACGGTTATGCTTGTTTGGTGACTTGCTCATCACAGTCCTGCATGACTTCTCATGAACAGTCTCTCGGAAAGACACAACCGGGTCAGATTGTATGATCTCAGCCCCACCCATGAAATCCTCCTGCAAATCCTTCAAACAAATCTCAAGGTGGAGTTCCCCAGCACCAGCAATGATGTGCTCCCCAGATTCTTCAATTGTACACACCACCATAGGATCGGACTTGGCTAGACGTTTTAGGCCCTCAACAAGCTTAGGAAGGTCAGAGGCAACTTTACACTGCACAGCAACACGAACAACAGGTGAGACAGAGAACTTCATTGCACGAATGGGATGGGCATCAACTTCCTTCTCGTTGGTCAGTGTTGCATTCTTGGTGATAAATTGGTCAAGACCAACCATGGCAACTGTGTTACCACAGGGAACATCTTCAACTGACTCCTGCTTCTTTCCCATCCAAATAACAGTTCTCTGCACACTCTTAACATACAAGTCCTTCTTCTGACCAGGAACATAGTTTGGTCCCATGATTCTGACCTTCAAACCAGTTGAGACCCTTCCAGAGAAGACACGGCCAAAAGCAAAGAACCTACCTTTGTCGGATGCTGGAATCATTTTTGATACATAGAGCATCAGAGGCCCCTCAGGATCACAGTTCCTAATGGCAGTAGCATAGATATCATCAAGAGGACCTTCATACAAGTTCTCAACACGATATTTCTGAGCTTTGGCAGGTGAGGGGAGGTGAAAGATCATCATTTCCAAGAGGGCACTACTAGCAGGCAGCCAAGTTTGCATCACTCGCTTCATCAAAGCCTTTCCAATCAAATCCTTCTCTTCAGCCTTCATAGTGACACCAAGTTTCTGCAACATAGGCCACAGCTTGTCCTTCTGATCATTCATGCAAGTATTTATGATCTGCTTGATGGGTTCATAACAAAATTGAACAAAACCTCGCTTGCAGGTAGGAGAGCCAGTGTTCTTACTGGTCCACTTCTTGGTGGCAGGGTCAAAGAAGTTCTCACCCCAGAGTCTCTCCATCATCTTTGCCTCATCTACACCAAACTTGGAAGCATACATCTTGGCAAAGTTGGTAAGTGTAAAAGCCCAGCCGTGCAAACCAGCAGAAAATGCAACTGTTCCTTTCTCTGGGTAAACCTGAACATCACCAAGGAGAGGATCTTCATATGTAGCCATAATCACATTGGCATTCTCAATCACTCTTTGAAAAGTCTGATATGCCTCTTCCCCATCAACCTGGAGCTCAAGGAAGCACCTGTCCATCTTGTTTACAGTCAAGACAGGCCTAATCCTCTCACCAAGGGCCTGTCGGAGGACAGTTTCAGTCTGGACACATACACCCTCAACACAATCAACCACCACCAGCGCACCATCAGTAATACGGAGAGCAGCCGTGACCTCAGATGAGAAATCAACATGCCCAGGGGAATCAATGAGGTTTATAAGGTACTCATTCCCTTGTCTTTCACCCTTGTATCTCTTCAGAGATTCATCAGTCATCTCATAATACAGAGAAATGCCAGTAGATTTAATAGTAATACCACGTTCGGCTTCATCTTGGCGTGTATCTGTCATCCGAACATCTCCCGCTACTTCCTGGGCAATGATACCAGCTGCTGCCACAAGAGAATCGGTAAGTGTAGACTTCCCTGCCAATTGCCAAGAGAGAGAGAGAAAGAAAACGTCAGTAAAATCTCCAAGAGATATAACATAAAATAACTATTTAAATCTTTTTTGGGGGGAGGAGGGGGGAGGAGAGGGTTGACTAAGGGTGACACAAGTCATGACAAAAAGCTTCTTGCAACCTTACATATATCTGAACCATTGGGGAAATAAATTTAAAATTTACACATTGAGCTCTGTAGGCGCTATCATTTATGGTAAAATAAGTGAACATGAAAAGGTTTCTTCATCAGGTTGACCTCCATCAAAGATGAAAACAAGGGTTCTTCATCAAGTTGAATTCCATCAAAGATGGAAGATAACAGTAATGCATGCATCCCTTGTTTATGGGTTACAGGGTCCAAAGATCATATTAGAAAGACAGTTTGCTTGCCCTGCCTGGTAATTCCTTAACAGATGCAAAGCCATTACAAGAAAGGACCCCTTCAATAAATCAAGAACAAGCTAGGATTCTTTAGGTGGAAATACCAGTGTTTTAAAAGCACAAGGCACAAAAAGGCACAGGGGTCAATATGCACCTGAGGCACAAGGCGCAAGGTGAGGCACGCACCTTTTTAAGCAAGGCGCAAATATAAAAAAGGCTAAAAATCAAAAAAAAAATTATTAAACATAATATTAATAAAAATATAAACTTTAATTTTAAAATAAATGTTTTAAAAAACCTATTATCTAATATTAAAATACATAAATATAACATGTAAAGCGTATTCAAATGAGAATTTAAAAATAAAAAATATATAAAACATTTTCAAGCATATAAAACCCACAATCTCTTTTTTTTCTCAAGTGCATTACTTCAAGTAGCAAATGTGATGAAAAACATATTACATTCCTGATTCAAAAAGCCACCTTTGTACCACGCCCCTCGAGGCAAGCCCAAACAAAGTGCACCAGACGTGTGCTTTTTGAAAGGGCTGCGCCTAGGATCTGGTCGAGGCGCCTACCCTGAAATGCACCTCACCTATGTGCCTAGGTGTGCCTGAGGCATGCGCCTTTTAAATCACTGGGAAATGCATTCAAAGCTTAAAGCAAATTGCAATGAGACACCATACCGTGATCAACATGAGCAATCACAGACATATTACGGATATTGTGTTTCAGGTCCATAATCCTGCGAAGCCCCTCTACTGTAAACTTCACCTGCAGATACCAAAAGAATACCATCAATTCAGATCAAGTAAATAGATTTCATAATCAATGAAGCAAATATAACTTGATAAAAGGCTATCACAGAGATATAAAGGTAATTGGTTTACCATCTTGATGGGTTTCTGTTGTCACCCTTTGCAGATCCTGCAACGTTTAAAAAGAAAAGACAATCTGTTATCCATCAAAACATCTTGGTTGAACTAATAAACAAAAAATCAATAAGAGAATAGGCCATTGAAGATATTTTATAAATGTGAGAAAGGAGTTCAGTAATCTTTGGGAAAATCCCATTTAACACAGTATACATAAATGCATGGACAACAAAATTTATTCCACCTGTATAATAGTCATTAATAGATATTATTAACCACTTTTTTACTTATGGGAGATAAAGTACCAGGAGATAGTTAGCTCACGGCACAACAAACAAAAACATAGGAAGTTGTTTCATACTAGTGAGATCTTATTGTACTAATCTATACCTCTAAAACAACCAATCAAAAAGTCTATACTTCTGAAACATGAACACTCCCATTAATAAACCACAAGTAAGAAGTAACCAATAGAACTTTTAAACATCACCACAAGCAGATATAAGCTACAGGACAGCATCATATCATGGACTGGACTATCTAGATTCCTGATAGTTCTACAGGATATATGATATATTAAACTACTGCAACTGTTAAGCCACAGGAAGTTATAATGACTGTAGACATTAATTAGTATATCACATATCATATATCTGCAATGCATGCATACCACCACCACCACCAATATGCAGTCCCCAGATGATGAAAAGATTGATAAGAAAGACATCTTGTTTTTTATGGGTAAAAATTATATATTTTATCATAATGCAATTAATCACATGACTTTCATTGGTAGTAAATATTTCATATTGAAGTACCAAGTAAAACATTAATTGGCGCCAAGGAAACAAGAAACCTTTTTAGAATTTTTAAATCCAATTACGCATGATTCACAGCTTCAGAGAGACAAATAATTGTCCAATGCAGCTATCGCTCCTGAGATACATGTTCTTTGACTATAATAGCTTTTCTTTCACACTTCATATAAAAGGCAGATACAGCTTAACAATTTATGGTAAAAAAATTTTAGATAATCGTCACTGAATTATCACTACATAACGAGTACATAAAACTACATCAACTACCAAGATCCAAAGCCGTAAAAGGCTTCTGCGTCTTCAACAAAACCATCATTACCCAATCTTGGTTCCAGCTATTTAGGGTCTTACGAAAGTTGAACCGGATAAGAGTCCAACCTTCGGCCACGAAGTGGCCTCTCTCAGACTTGAAGCCGCGTTTCTCCGCTTATCAGCTCAAGATTTTACCATTGCACCATGCAATAGTCACTATACCATATCAGATAGAAATATCATATGCAAAAACTTCATTAACATGAAAAAGAAAAAAAAAAGGACGTAATCTTAATAGAGACATAGAAATTCCAACGAGAACTGAAGAAAACCATCACAAACGATAATAACAAAATAGATCCAGATCCCCCCATAAACATAAAAGAGATCCACCTTCAAATCCGTTCCCAAAAAAGAAAAAAGCTTTCCATCAGACATTCGAAATCCACCACCAATCAATCAAAACAGAAGCAGAGATAAGAAAACATGCTATTTCTACCGATACAAGAAAACCAAAAACACATCAAAAGTATGGTAACAAACTAACAAACAGATCAACAAATCAAATTTCTCCTCGAAATGAATTCAAACCCAGAAACGAAAAGAAAAGTGGATATATTCTGCAGGCACCTATCAGATCTACAACGCCATATTCAACTTAGAAGTTAGAACCCACATCAATAAGAACAGGATATAAGAAGCCAAACCCAAAGTAAATGAACTGCACTCTTTCGACCATCAAATCAAAAAAAAAAAAAAAAAAAAAGCAATCGACAGGCACGAAGGAGATTTAACAGAAGAATAAGAAATGAAAGAGCATCCGGAAACGGTGTCAGAGTTTTACCTGGAAGGAAGAGGAAGAGAGGGGCGAAGAGCAGACGAGGAACTCTCTCAAGTCGCCTCTGCGAAAATCTGAGAATGGATTTGAGGCGAAACGAGAGTGAGAAACCCTACTACTAAGCTAAACTCCCACTCGTCCTCACCGTTGGATGCTGATGAAGATTTATTAACAGTTGATGGGAAAAACAAAAAAAAAAAAAAAATATATATATATATATATATATATATATATATATATATATATATATATATATATATATTTTATGCGCACCTGTAAATATCCACGTGCAAGTGGGTTGTAACTCGGAGGGCTGGGTCGGGTTGAAACCTCGGGTGCGGGTCTATCCCAACCCGATGTCAAGCCCAAGTTTACCAATCCAGACTTAACCCAAGATAATTAGAGTTGGGTTCGGATTCGGGTTGGGTCAGGGTGAGTTTATTTCAGTTGGGTGGGTTAATTGGGTTTGAAAGAATTTGTTATTTCATTTTTATGTGATCATTTTTCATTTACGTTAAGTCAAAATCTAACCAACAAATAAAGAGGAAGGAAGAGGATGAACGGATATGAACAATCAAACTGAATTGCTTCCAAAGTCCTACAACGAGGGCAGCGAGTCTTGAGGTTCAAGGTGAGTTTTTGATGCTTCAGCCGATACCAAGGGGTTGTCGAGCTGAGCAGAAGAGGGTTGGTTGACAAGGCGGATAAGAAAACAAGAAGAAATGATCAAAGAAAGGTAGATGGTGCAATATTATCCGTACCTTTTTCTTGGAAGGTTATACGTATATATAGGAGAGGTTTTGTGCTCACCAAGGAGTCCTAGTCCTACTAGGAGACAATTATAGGGCCCAAGGATCTCGATGGCTTATCCCTATCTGAGCATACCCCATGCATCTGCATGAGACTGATTAGTCGAATTGATGGTCAAGCTAGTATGGGTCATTAGGAGCACTCTAATTCGTTTCAAGACATGTAACACAGGATTGGGCTACACATATGGGTTTTATTACTTACCCCCACTTCTGAGACCAAGATGATTATCTAGTTATTTTAGTGGTAGGTTAGCTCGATCGAAGAAAGTAATGTTACAAGATGATAAAAGGATCAGATCTGAGCCATACCACCATTTCGTGGATAGGTAACTGTTTCCATCTACAGTGTGTGGGTTGTACACGCCCTCTCAAGTATCATGTTGCTTCCACTCATATGGTTGGCCCGAGTGTTTGTTATTAATGTGTCACTTACACTTCTGAGGTGTCTATCAAAGCAACTCTTAGATCAAGGAACACATAGCATCTGTCAGATTAGAGTAAAATCTGGATTGTTGGTGGCAAGCCACTATAAACAGTTAAGGATCCATTATAAAGAGCAATCTTGAGTAATTGGACTTTGCCATTTGCTTCTAGAGATTGGGGAGAGTATAACAAAGCTAGGTTGTATGTGAGTTCAGCTCGATGTATTCCTCAGTTCAATAAGCTCTTTCTACACTTCTTATTATATCCTCATCTAGTAGTCCTAGTTCAAGCTTTAGTTAGTTGGGTAGTTAGTTAGAACATTCTACATTGGCGTTGAAGTTGCAGTCGATAAGTAACCACTCTAGGTCAATTGAGGAGACTTATGGCCAAGGTTAGGGAGACCAAGATGTGAGGCCTCAAGCCAAGGATGAATCTATTGAAGTTGAGATTGAAGAGACCAAGATAGGGATGATGATCTTGAGGCTGGTGTGGGGGCTAAGGGCAGGGATACCAAGGTCGATGGCTCCCAAGCTAGGGGTGAGCCTGTTTTAGAGACCAAGATTGAGGAGCTTGAGGCCCGAGATCATATCAGGTTGCAAGTATAGAGGCCAATGGGAATACCAAGGTGGAAATAGTTGACATATACAAGGACAATGATGTTCCTAAGATTGGAACCTCAGGACCAGTCATTCACATGGCCGAAGAGCTACCAGAGTAGGGTGCTTAACTCGTGAGGAGTGCCTTGAGGTAGGAATGAAGGGTTGAGAGATCCATCACATGGACGCCCAAAGATTGCGGAATAAGGGGCGAATTTAAAAAATTTTTCTCTCCCTTCAACTGGGAATCACATTCCCTATTTAGAAAATCATATTTTCAATGATAAATCTTAAACCTTAAACTGAACCAGATCTGAACCAAAAGGAATGGGAGAGAATGATACCTGATATGGAGAAGCAATATCTCCCAACGAAGGTGTTCACACCCAAGAAATGATCCAAATACTGCTCCCACTGAAGATGGTGCAGTGCAGGATGGAGTAGAATCAGCAGTGTTCTTCCCAAGAACTTTGTCCTTCGCAAGAAACAGTAGGATGGAACGTGAGCACAACTCCATTTTCAATCCTTTCTCAAAGAATTGATGTCAAGATCCAATCTTGACTTCTCCCACAGCTGGAGATCGAACTGGCAAACAGGGCGGCAAGAGCAGGGAGGCGGCAAGAGAGTATTGGCAGGGTGCAGAATTCTTTTTTCTTGATTTCAGCACTAAAGAGGATCTGATGTGTTTCTTGGTCTCTCTCAAGGCTGCCGCCCCCTCCTTCCTTTTGTTAACTTGAAAAAATCAACTCCTAATCCCATTAGGAGGTACTTATCCAAATCATATTTGGATCAGCCTTCTCTTCTAATGATAAGGATAAACCCTTATCTTATCTACATATTAGATTAGCTTTATCCTAATCTTATTAGGAGGTTTCTAGATCTTAATCACATTCAGATCTGGACTCTCTGAGTGGATAGGATTAAGACCCTATCCTAACTGCTAATCCATCTCAGAATTCGCTCCTTTAATTAACTAAATTAATAGCCCAGTTCGAAATGGGCTTTAGGCCCATTAAGCTTATGTGCTCACTTAACCTTCCTAATTGATGCCCAGTTGGGCTTCCTTGTATGGCGTGGGACTCAAGCATTGATCTACACATCAGCCACATGGGTTCGGCCCAGCCTTTGTTACAAGGCCTAGTCGAATACACTGTTAAAGACAGTGCACCCCCTGAAACCCATCAAATGGGCTCTATGGGCCCAACACTTACCCTAAGTGGTCCTTGGGCCAAGCCACCTTGTAACACTCAGGGACTGTGGGCAGATGCAAGATTAGCCCATCAGGTATTATCCTCAATGATCTTACACTTAACCTCTCAACCCATAATGATCTTACACTGCCCGACAAGAGAGGACCTCTCCCTCGGCTGCAAGGAACAGTGTTGCACTCTCCACTTATATGGATCCCGGGAATTAAAACCTTTTGCAAACATTTTAGAAACCATAATGTATATACTTTTATATCTCATATAAAATATACTTCGCAAAAACAAATTTCAACGGTTGAAATCGGCTGCCGGCAGTCTTGGTTTCCAACAGTGAGAGTGCATCCCCGATCATTACCTTTGTCCGACAAAGGGGCTGATCCTGTCACTGTGATCACCCACTCAGATGAATTCTCGGATTGTCCTAACATACCCAGGTTTTGACCCCCGCTAAGGATCTCACTGATTGGTACATCAAAGACAGCCCGATCCGACACCTAGTGCAGTATCATAATCGAGTCTAGGGGTCGGGTGTAACTTTCCAGTTTTGCCCATCAATCTCCAAGGTCCAGGGCAATACTGGAAATCTGGTCCAGTTCAAAGATTCAATTAATCCCACATTGTATGTGCTTAGGGTCTCACCCCGGTAGCTGAGACAAGCCACCCCAGCCGACTTGGTGGCACCACAGTGTCAGCCTTGTCAGGATAGGTCTCCCCAGACCGACCCACTAGCTGTGAACATTCAAAACTAACACGAGTCTCAATAAATGTCCAGTTTAAGGGTAATACACAGAAACATACCAAGGGAACATGAATCAAATATGTACTTTTATTCATTTACAATAAACTCATAAAGTACATCAATTTTGATTGAAGCTAAGGGCATACAAAAGACTCTATGAAGGAAAACATGGTAAGGATCTGCACGACAATATGATATACCCAAGGAGTATGAGATGAGGATGCTTATTGAAGAAGAATGGGTTGGTTATGTGTATACAAGGACAACCTCGCTGTCAAACTATGGTTTTCTATGGACAAGCAAGTGGCTCATATCCTAATGCGTGTGTCAGCACAAATTTCGTATTTTTCAATTAACACAAAATATTGAGATAAATTACAAAAATAAATTTGTAATAAAGAAAACAAACAAGGGAAATGAATTCTCTTTGATTTATGCTCAATGACATGAGAAACCTTTGATTAACGGTCGAATTTGGTGAAGATGAGGGTTGTTGGCATATTTCTCATATTTCTTAAACTATTGATGTAGATTTCCTTGATTTTGGTACTTTAGGAAATTTGTTGTAGATTTCTTCACTCCGGGCTTCACACTTGATCGGCTGTGAATGATGCTTCTCTAAGAAGGGCCTTTCTGTGGTGGCTTAATCTTCTTTGGAGAGCTTGAATACAAGTGTGTTGTTGAGAATGAAGAAGATTTTCTCTTCTTTCTTCTCTCTTGATATTACAGTTGTTGGAGTTTGTACGAGCTTGTGGTTGCTTGCAATCCTCAAGTGTTGATGTGTGAGAGCTTCTTGCAATATGATTCTCCCATAAAAGGAAGAAACCCCCTTTCTTCCTAGGAAAGGCTATTTATAGCCAAGGATCGGGACTGCCACTTCAGCCCACTTTGATAACCAATTCTATGTGAGTGGGATGGTGGGTTAGAGCTAAATCCCATTCATGCACCATTATATGTAGGAGTTAGTGGTCTTGCCAATGAGACCACCCTATTACAATAGGAAATGGGCTAGATTGGACATGAGAAACTTGGATCCTTAGGATGATTCTCATATAACCCACAAACATTGTCTGAACCTCTTGCAACCTTGTATTGGGACTTGCAACCTTGCATTCGTATGATGTCGATGTACTCGACGATTTCGATGTAGAATAGTAACTTAACCATTTGACCAATTGCAAGGGCCTCTAGACGATTTGTAGTGACGATCTCTTGCAAAGTTTCTTTCCTTCTGCTTGGCAAGGTAAGACTAAACATTGAACATTGTTGCCTTGTATTCATTGACAGAGAGGTGGGACACTTTGAATTAAATTTCAGATCTCACAATGCGATTTAGTGGTTTTGGCCAAGGAGATTGCAAAACCATTAGCAACATTGTATATATCCTATTGTGATTGTCCAAGCATTTGGATTTCAAGGTGCTTCAGAAAAATTCGTCAAAGTGAGTAAGAAGGTTGAGTTCTTAACAAATTAGAACTCTTGTTGGTAGCAGGTCGATAGACTTATTCTCTGTTTCTGTAGGACCTTAAAGATAGAATAACCAACATGGATCGCTAACTGGACCACATCTTGGCTCAAGTCCAACAACCTTCTAATTTGGTTATTGAGTTGTGAGATAGGAGAGCTTATAGGAGTAGCCACCAGTCCCTAGGTTTTATTCCCATATCTCCTCATTGATTGGAGTTAGAAGAGTTAAAAGTCGCTTCAGCATCTTTAGGAAAGTTAGTAGAGTGTGGCTAGCATCCCTACTAGTGCTATTCAATAGCAACAATTGCAGAAAGATGCCACCTACATCACTGGGATGGCGGTATCAAGTATGAGATAGCTGAGTTTGTAGGAATAGTTTATCTAGAAGATTTTGTGGATTGAATGAGCAATGTAGAGAAGCTTTTTTATGAGAAGCTAGTTCCCAAGGAGAAGAAGATTCCCTTGGTATCCCACAAGTTAAGAGGCCATGCTCTAGCTTGGTGAGATAGCCTCTGCTAGACTCGCCACTAGGAAGGCAAACACAGAATCAAGATGTAGGAGGCCTCTTCATTCAACTATAATACTTGCACCAAGGTAGCAAAGTGGTGGATGAGTACACCTTCAAATTATAGACACTATTAGTGTGAATGAATCTCTACGAACCTAAGGAGATCATTGTCACTTGGTACATCAAGGGACTTAAACCAACCTTGTGACAACACCGCTTGGTTGCTTTGCACATCTACTCCATCTCTGATACTCAACAAGTTGCACAAAGAGTGGAGAAGCTATAGCCACAACTAAGGTTCAAAATTCCGATATAGGTTGATATGTGAGTTCGACCATAATGGCATGTATCTTTGCTCACTTTTTCTTTTTAGTTTTTTTTTCTCAAATTGGTTCAGAGGGGTCATTTAAGGCCCATCTACCCCCTAAACCAAGTTACACCTCGAAACACCCCCTGTAGTGGCATTTTGGGAGACCATTGATATGATACATATTAGTCGATATGGCCTGATACATATCAAAATTTTGAACCTTGGTTGCAGCCCCAATTGTAGTGCCCTATCAATCCCATAATCACCCCAAGCACAATATTCACATCATAGAACACCAAATCAGCAATGAACCCTTTAACTCGCAATACATCATCTTTATCCAAGCCTCCAATGCGATTAAATGCCCAAAGGAACATCTGTTTCAAGTGGAATGAAGTAGGGTACACTCCCAACAATTATAAGCTCAAACACACGATGATTGATGAAGTAGAATCCCAATAGGATGGCTCACAATCTAACAAAGAAGAGCATGCTAAATTTATGGATGGAGACCTCGAAGGTGAGGCCCTTGTCGTTTGTATAAGTTAGTTGGATTTAAACCAACATCTTTTGCTCTAGCTATCTCTTTAGTGGGAAGGTTTGCACCATCGTGATTGATGGAGGTAGTTATGAGAATGTTGTCTCGAAGGAAGTTGTCTAAAATCTATGTTTTCCATCTTTAGTGCACCCACAACCCTATTCTTTGCATTGGTTGAAGAAGTGTCCTAAAGTGAATGTGTTCCAACGCTACTTAATTCAGTTTACCATGGGTAAATCTTATATTGACCAAGTATATATGGTGTGATGTGATATAGATGGACACATGTCACTTGCTGGGAGGAAGGCCCTAACAATATAATCGAGGTGTTGTGCATAGGGGCGGAGCTAGGAATTTTTTATGAGGGGGGCCAAAATCTAAAGTTGACTGGAAGAGAGGGGATAATAAATATAAATGGTGCCATAGGGGGGCAACCGTTGGGTGGAGAGTAGGGGAGGGAAAATTTTTATAAGAACGACTATATTACAAATGGAGAATTTTGGACCATGGGGGGGGGGGGGGGGACATGGCTCCCTTGGATCCCCTAGCTCTGCCCTTGGTTGTGCATGATGGACATATCAACACCCACAACTTTACTAAGAAAGGTGTGATGTTTGTGCTGAGACCATCACCTCCTTAACACAGTCAACAAAATACTCCCGAAGTCATAACGACACTCCTATTGTGCTAGGAATTTTAATACAAAGTATGATGAGGAGTGATGTTTGCCTTAGTCACAAGTTTGATAGAAACATCCACCACACATAGTAGCAGAGTATGCATATCTCTTTCTAAAGGAGCTACTGGAAGGATTACCTCCCCTGCATGATATCTAAGATTAAATTTACCTCATCCCTGATTCACCGCTTTTAAACTGGACTCACTATCGACTCAACCCCAAGAAGCATGATAAGTTGTAGTGACAAGTTAATTAGCTACTTGAGAAAGAACACATACAATGCAGCATGAGCCTGTGCGCTATACTACCTCCACTAGTCTTTAAGGCTAATGGTTCTTTGCACATGTGTGTAGACATCAGCACAATCAACAAGACCACTATTGAGTGTTGATTCCAATAGGACAATTGGAAGAAATGCTAGACCAACTCATCCAAGCCACTTGTATTCATCAAAATTAACCTCAAGAGTGGCTACCACTTTATTTGCATCTAGCTTGCTGACAAGTGGAAGATAGCCATCAAGACTAAGGATGGCTTGTATGAGTTGTTAGTGATGCCCATTGGTTTGTCCAATACACATCCACCATCCTAAGGGTGATGATTCAATTCTTCTAACTTTTTCTTAGAAAGATTGTTGTTGTTGAAGGGATGGGAGATCCATCATATGGATGGCCGAACCTTATAGGGAGGTTGGGAAAATTTTCAAAAATTTTATTTCTTACATCTGGGAATCATATTCCTTGATTTAGAAAACTACATTTTCAATATTGTTCTTCAAACAAAATTGGACCTGACCTGAAACCAAAAGAGGGAGAGGGATGTTTGCCGAACTGAACCTGTCAAGTGAGCAGAGAAGAAGAAGAGGAAGAGAAGAGGAGAAAGGAAGAAATGTTCGAACAAGCACTGTTCATCAACCAGCCCTATTCACTTATATAATAACAGTACATAAAGTTACATAAAAGGACCAAGATGCCCCTGATTAGTGATGGGACACCCAGATAAATAAGACACTAAATAAAAATAGGCTCAGTAACTAAGGTCCGTTAACTAAAGACTTAATACCCAACCCAGACAAGAGGATAACAAAATATCAACCGAACCAACACTCCCCCTCAAGCTAAGCATAGATGTCAATCATGTTTAACTTGCCAAGTAAGTCCAAGAATTTCATTGTGGTTAGCCCTTTAGTTAAGACATCTGCAATCTGCATCTTTGAGGGAGTGTAAGGAATGCAGAGTTCTCCTAAGACTATTCTTTCTCTAACAAAGTGATGGTCTATCTCAATATGTTTTATTCTATCATGTTGCACTGGGTTATTTGCAATGTTGATGGCAGCCTTGTTGTCGCAGTACAACTTGAGAGGACACTCAATCTTCACTCCTAGTTCACCAAGAAGAATCTTAAGCCACAACAGTTCTGCAACACTATGAGCCATAGCCCAATATTCAGTCTCTGCGCTAGACTTGGCAACCACATTCTGTTTTTTACTTCTCCATGTAACTAAATTTCCTCCAATAAAGGTGCAGTATCCTGAATTCGACTTTCTGTCACCACAGAACTAACCCAATCTGCATCAATACATCCTTCAACTTTAATTTTATTATTTTTTCTGAACAGAATCCCTTTCCCAGGGCAAGACTTCAAATATCTGAGAATCCTTTCTACAGCTTTCATATGAGGAACTTTTGGAATGTGCATAAACTGACTGACAACATGAACAACATAAGCAATGTCAGGACGAGTGAGGGACAGGTAAATTAACTTCCCCACTAGCTTTTGGTATCTTTCCTTATCAGGGTACTCCTCTCCTACCGATTCCTGTTTGGTTCTATTGGAGTATCTGCTAGCCTGCACCCCAACATGCTTGTCTCTTGTAGAATGTCAATGATGTATTTCTGTTGACATATATAGATGCCCTCTTTGGATTTAGCAACTTCAATCCCTAGAAAGTATCTCAGTTGACCCAAGTCTTTGATTTCAAATTCAGCAGCTAGGACTTCCTTCAGCCTTTTAATCTCTTCCTTATCATCCCCAGCAATTACCATATCATCTACATTGACGATAAGAGTTGTAAGTTTCTCATTTCTCTTCCTTATTAATAGGGTATGATTTGCCCCACTTTGAGTATAACCACCTTTCTTCATGGCTCCACATAGCTTCTCAAACCAAGCTCGAGGGGATTGTTTAAGGCCATATAGTGTTTTTCTTAGTCTACACACTTTCCTACCAAATTCATAACCTGGTGGAGGATCCATGAATACCTCCTCATGTAGATCACCATTTAAAAAGGCATTCTTCACATCCAGCTAACAAAGCTCCCACGAGAAATTTGCAGCTAATGATAGTAGAACTCTAATAGTGTTGAGTTTTTCTACCGGAGCAAATGTTTCTTTGTAGCCAATTCCTTCCTTTTGAGTAATCCCCTTGCTACGAGTCTAGCCTTGTATCTTTCAATGAACCCATCCTCCCTATGCTTCACAGTGAACACCCACTTGCATCCAACAGTGCTTTTCCCTTCTGGAAGATCTACTAATTCCCAAGTCCATGCTTTCATTAAGGCCTTCATTTCTTCATTCATAGCCTCTTTCCACTTTGGGTCAGACACTGCCTCTGAGTACCTAGTAGGAACATGCACAGAAGAGAGAGCAATCACAAAAGAACAATAACGAGGGGACAAATATGAGTAAGACACAAAATCAGCAATGGGGTATCTGATAATACAAGAATGGGTAGACTTACGAAGGGCAATCGGAAGATCCAAGTCAAAGGAATTGATAGGATTACCTTGAGTTACTGAGACAGGTTGATCAGAGTCCAATTAGTTGTTGTCATGAGTTGGAGGACTCTTCTTCCTTCTATTATAGGTGATTCTGATATCTTTCTACTACCTGTTGGAGTCTTTAGTAACATTTGCAACATCACTAGTAGTAGCTAGGCCAATGGGAGCCTTACTAGATTTACTTGGGATACTACAACTACGAGGATCAAGAGGAGAGGATGGAAGATCTGAGGCAGAGAGGGGCACAAAGAAGGAGGGAATAGAAGGATCAACAGGAGGGTCCTCTTCCATCCCACTAATCTCCCCCTGAAGAGGATCCGAGGAAGATTGAAAGTAGGATTGAGACTCAAAGAACACCACATCTTTTGTGACACATTTTTTCTTGGTGACTGGATCGTAACATTTGTATCCCTTCTGAGTAGGAGAGTACTCCAAAAAAATTCCCTTCGTAGCTTGAGGATCCAATTTGGTCTTCTTCGGATCATTGACATGTATGAAACATACACACCCAAATACCCATAGTGGAAGAGAAAAAACAGAAAGGTGAGGGAAGAACAGAAAATGGAGTCTTCATCCCCAAGACCTTAGATGGCATTCGATTTATCAAATATGATGTAGTAAGGATTGTTGAGACCAATAGGCTTTTGGAACCTTGTGCTGAAATAGTAAAAGCTCGTGTAATCTCCAATAAGTGTCTATTCTTGCGCTCAGCAACCCCATTCTGTTAGGGGGTACTGGCACAAGATGACTAATGAATCATTCTTACATCCTCCATAAACAAATTTAAGGACCTTTCGAAATATTCAGCAGCATTATCTGACCTGAATTGCTTGATTTTCGTGCCAAATTGTGTTTCAATCATTCTGCAAAATGTCATGATTACCCGTGGCACTTCATCTCGTGTCTTTAATAAGTAGATCCATGCGCATTGAGAATAGTGATCAATAAAACTGATAAAGTATCGATAGCCATCAATAGAAACAATGGGAGAAGGACCCCAAACATTAGAGTGGACTAAGTCAAAAGGTGCTTGAATTTCATTTCTAGAAATTGAATACAATTCTACACTGTTTTGATAATTGACATACTTCATAGACTAACTTTTCACTTGAAACACTTTCAAACAATTCCGGAAACAACATTTCCAATAACAAAAACTGTAAATGACCTAGCCTAGCATGCCACAAATGTATCTTAGTTAATGACTCCACATTAGATTGACAACTACTAGTAGATGTTTGTAGGGTCGAACTGATGTCTGCATCAAGGTAGTAAAGGCCTCCACGCTCATGATCGCTCCCAATCGTTCTTTTCATCAAACTGTCATGAAAAACACAATGAGTAGGAAAAAAAGTTATGCTACAGTTCAAGTTCTTGGTAAGTTTTGAAACAGATAAAAAATGTTTGAAGAGAGATTGGGAACATGAAAGACAGATTTGAGTGAGAGGTCCTTGCTTAGGTCAACCACTCCTTTCCCAGATATGGTAGAGAGGGAACCATCAACAACCTTCATCTTGTCTTGGCTACACATTAAATGATAGGAAGAAAATAAAGAAGACATATGAGTCATGTGGTTAGTCGCATCGGAATCAATAATCCAGGAGGTTGGATCCATGGAACTAGTTGCACTAAAGGCGGAGACAATACCTGATCTGGCAAGGGAGGTGGAAGCAAGGGAATTTGTCCTTAGGCAGGCCAGTGCCCGGCTAAGTACCACTACCTCATCAGCTGTGAAATCCATAGACCCATGTCCTTGGGAACTACTAGTTGGTCCCACGGAAGAGGAAGCAACTGTGGATGAGTGTTTGGAACCTCCATCATTATGACTTGCCGCTAGGTTCCCACTTGCAGATTGGCCCTTCAGGTGCTTCTTATCTTTCCTCAATGCAACTAGTTTCAAATGAGGATGGAGAACCCAACATGTCTCTTTCACATGCTTTTCTCCCCCACAATGAGTACACTTCAGGTGTCTCTTGTCAGAGAACTCGTTCCCCCTTTGATTTGTTCAAATTAGGGTTGAATGTTCTATATACTGTTCAACTAGTTTAGTCTGAGCATCAACTTGCATATCTTTTCTTCTCAGCTCTTCATTTCTCACAAGGTAGTAGACATGATGTAAGTCGGGCATCTCATCTCTTCCCAGAATTTGGGAACTTATGTTCTCATATATTGGATCTAGGCCAGCCAAAAATTTGAATGCTCTACCCTCTTCAACTTGTTTGTCATGTTTCTCCTTGTCTCTGGCATTCTCCTAGTCAATGATGAGGTGGTGATCCAGCTCTTCCCATAGTCCTTCTAAGGTAGCAAGTATGTTGCAACACTCATATCTCCTTGCCTCAGGGTAGCAATATCTTGATTCAGTCTTTAGATTTGGGCATTACTTTTTTTCTGCCCATAGGTCTGAGACACATTTTCCCATATCTTGGCAGTTGTGGAGAAGTGTTGAACGGTCCTAGCTACCCTTGAAGTAATTGAAGCAAGTAGCTAGGACATGACTGTAACATTCTCTCTTCTCCAAATAGAATATTCAGCACTCCCTATTTCGGATTCTTTCTTCTGCCCGTCCAAGTAGCCGGTAAGATACCAGGAGGTGATAAAGAGCATGGCTGAAATAGACAATTCCCTAAAGTTGTATTCGTCTAGCAACACATTTGTTATTTGTAGGTTGTGTAGATTTGGGTTCTCCAGATTAGGAGACCTCCCACTAGCCCTAACATCTCTAGAAGACACTTCCCCGGATATGGAAGACATCTTCTCCGACTTGCAAGAGTACAAAAAACAGTCACACAAGTTATATGAAACCACTTCAGACTTACGGAGCTTGCAACACTGTAAACTCAAATCGGAGGATCCGTATCAGGGCTGAAATACCAAGTTCCACTCTGATGTATTGCTCTAACTACTGTTGTTGCAAGCTGCCACCAAACTGCCGAAGCACTGAACTGAAACCCTTCTACTATGTTTAGCCACTGTTGCCACAGCCTGGTCCTTGCTGTTGTGGCTTCTACCATGCACTAACCACTACTATCGCAGGCTGAACCCTCACCTACGAACTATTCTAGGACTGCTGAGATCAGTCCTCTCTTCCAGATCTGTTCTACACAGATCTCACTTAACCGAATGGCTACAACTTGCTGTGTGTGTCTCTTAGGGCATTAGCTACTGGGACTAACTCCCCTTGGGCTCTACAACCAAGGCAAACCCTAGATATAGGTTCTGCTAGGTTCTATGACCAGACCTAGGGTTTCTTTGTAGTACCAAGATAGAGAGAAAGGTGTGAGAGAGAGAGAGGTGCGAGGCAATTGCTATAACCAGGCGAGTTTTAGTGCTCTGATACCATGTTTGTTGAACTGAACCTGTCAAGTGAGTAGAGAAGAAGAAGAGGAAGAAGAAAAGGAAGAGAAGAGGAGAAAGGAAGAAATGTTCGAATGGGCACTATTCATCAGTCGGCCTTGTTCACTTATATAATAACAACACATAAAGTTACATAAAAGGACCAGGATGCCCCTGATTAGAGATGGGACACCCAGACAAATAAGACACTAAATAAAAATAGGCCTAGTAACTAAGGCCCATTAACTAAAGACTTAATACCCAACCCAGACAAGAGGATAACAAAATATCAACCGAACCAACAAGGGGTATACCTGATATGAAATCAAAAGGAACTCCCAATGTAGGTGTTCACACCCAAAGAGGATACCAAATCCACCTCCACTGAAGATGGCATTGTGTATGTTGAGGGAGGATCAATAAGAAGGGTTCTTTAGCAACAACCTGTGATTCTTCAACAAGATTCGAGTAGAGTGGTGTGAGCATGACTTCAGATTGTTTCTTCACCAAGAAACAATATCAATAACAGTTCTTGATCACTCAAGGAGGTGGAGATCGAACCGGGATGGCACCAAGAGCTAAGGGAGAGAAACACTGTAGAAAAGATTGTGTTCTTTCTGTGGAATTTGCCCCTATTTATAATCATTTCAGGATCAGCTTCCCAATCTGATTAGGAATGAGATTTCCTAATCTAAAACTTGTATTTAGATCTGGACTCTCAAGTTGATAAGACCCATCTTATCCAACTGCTAATCCCAATCAAATTATAAACCTAAAATGACCCATTTTAATTAAATCACTTAAGCCTAGTTCGAAATGGGCCTTAGGCCCATTAAGTCATATTGCTCACTTAACCCATTATATGCTGGCCACATTGGTTCTCTTTGTATGGTGTGGGTCCCTAGCATTGATCTACACATCAGCCACATGGGTTCAGCCCAACCTTTGCTATAAGGCCTGGCCGAATTCATTATAAGTCATAGTAAACCTAAAGTCCATCACCATTGGCTCTTAATGGGCCCAACATTTACACTAAATGGTCATTGGGTCGAGCCATCTTGTAAAGGCCCAAGAACTATAGGCAGATGCAAGATTATCCCATTAGGTATTACCCTCAATGGTCTTACACTTAACATCTTAACCCATAATGATCAAACACTGATCGACAAGAGAGGACTTCTCCCTTGGTTGGAAGGTACAATGTTGCACTCTTTATTCACATAGATCTTGGGAATTAAAACCTTTTGCAAACATTTTGTGAAACCATAACATACGAGTATATCTTTATATAAATATATTTTGCAAAACAAATTTCAATAAGTTTGAAATCAACTGCCGACAGTTGAGGTTTCCATCAGAGAGAGTGCATTCCCCGATCGTTCGCTTTGCCCGACAAAGGGGCTGATCCTGTCACTATGATCACCCACTCAAGTAAATTCTCGGACTGTCCCAACATACCCAGGTTTTGACCTGGTCAAGGATCTCACTGAATGGCATATCAACATACCCACTCGAGTCTAGGGGTCAGGTGTAACATTCCAATTTTGCCCATCTATCTCCAAGGTCTCGGGCAATACTGGAATTTGGTCCGGTTCAGGGTTTCAAGAAGACCCACACTACATGTACCTCAAGTCTCACCTAATGGCTGGGACAAGCCACCCCAACCCACTTGGCGGTACATCAGTGTCAGCCTTGGCAAGATAAATCTCTCCAGATCTATCTAATGGCTGTGAAGATTCTAAACTAAGACGAGTCTCATAAGTGTCTAGTTTAAAGGTATTACACAGAAATACACCAAAATAACATGAATCAATCATGCACTTTATTCATTTATAATAAATGACAATAAGTACATCAATAGCATGAATCAATTATGGACTATTTTTCCTACTACACAAGACCCCATCATAAAGATGTAACCATATGTAGACTTTCTACCATCTAGGTCTGATTGGAAATCGACATCTATATACCCCAAGATTTGTAATAAACTACCATCGAATACTAGACAAAACTCTTTTGTCTTTCAAAGGTATTTGAGTATGTGTTTCACAGTTGTCCAATGCTCCTTACGAGACCTGTTCATGGACCGGACCGGCCAAGCTCGAGCCGAGATTTTACTCTTCATGAATAAAAATTTGTTAGGCCCGAGCCCGAGCCCGAAGCCCAATCTAATAAAAAGATTGTGATTTTTCCCCATTCAAATGGATATTATCTATTTTAGTTTAGATGGTTTTTTTCCTTATTCAAATGAGCATCGAGCCTACAAGATGGTTTTTTTCCCTTTCTTTTACGTTTTAAAGCACAATTTTACATTCTTAAATCAAAAAATCTATTCAAATGGATATAATCCATTTTAATTTCATTCTTTTTTCTTACAATCAAGTGAATCAACAACATTCATTAAGGTTGTTTAATATATTCCCTATTGTTTGGTTGTTTGTATACAACTAAGGCAAACCTGAAATAAAACATATGATAATCCATTTTAATTCCTACAAAGAATCCATTTTAATTCCATGTTTTTCCTACAATCAAGTGAATCAACAACCTTCTTTAAGGTTGTTTAATATATTCCCTGTTGTTTGATTGTTTCTATACAACCAAGGCAAACCTGAAATAAAACGTATGAGACAAGGAAAACCTAAAAATAAAACACACGAGACCAAATCATATAGGTTCATATTCCTATAAATAGCATGACACACTAAAACTAAATTCATATAACTTCAAGTTCATGTTCCTCCAAAGTCATAAAAAAATCTGAATAAGACAAACAAAATCCTTAAAACATATTCTCCATCCATTCTAGAATTCACCAACAAGATGGAATATTCCAACTCTCAAGTTTCAAGCCATTCTAAAAAATAAAACAAAAGACCACTTCATTGCCATATGACCATATCAAACAAAACATGTTTTACCTATCTCCATTCATTCTTGAATTCACCAACAAGATTGAACATTCCAACTTCTAACTTCCAAGCCATCCTACAAAAGAAAATAAGAGATAAATTCAGTACCCATGTCATATATGTAATGTGTTATCATGTCAAATGACAAATAAATAACAGAAAGATATGTAATTATAATACCTAAAACATATCATCAAGTTCAGCATTTTCATTATCATCATCACTACTATTTGATCATTCATCCTCTTCTAACAAGTTTGATCCTGAAGAAGCCCCTAACAAGCTTGATCCCCCTGCATACAATTGGAAAATCTATTAGAAAAAAATTCAATGAATCATATATTTTAATAAAAAATAAATAAAAAAAATTACCTAATACAAGGCCCTGTGCACGAAACCAATCTTCAAGACAAACCAAAGCTTGAACTGTCTTGGATTTAAGTGAACTTCTCCAAGGATTGATCACCTTCTTTCCAATGCTAAATGCAGATTTGGATGCAACTGTGAAAATAAGAATAACCAAAAAATCTCAAGTCATTAATGTCGATTCAGGATACCTAAGTGAACTCTTAGTCCAATACTCCAAAGCATCAACATCTGCCTTGATATCAAGGTTTTGTTCCTCCAAGTAAAGGTCTAACTGAGTTTTTTTTTTTTTTTTTTTTCACTTTGAATCTTTCTTTTTGAATTCAAAAATTGCTCATAATACTCAAACCCATCACCATCATCATTTCTCTCACTCATGTCAAATTGACTACAAGATCCAACAAAGGAGGAGGAAAAATTTCTTTGTATTCATCAAACAAATCATGGAGTTTTAATTATAGCATTAACATGCTCATCAGCTTCATTCCCATAAAGTTTATCAAAATAATACTCCACTAACCTGATCTTGCAACGAGGATCCAACACAGCAGCACAGGACAAAACCATACTATATTCAACCCAATATTTATCAAATTTCTCCTTTATTTTTTTAACCATGTCAGTCATAAAATTCTGAGATTCCTTACTCATTAACATTAAATGTTTGTGAATCATCCACACTCTCTTGAAGTAAATGTTTGAAATAGGGTACTTAGTGGCAGTAAACATCATAAAAAACCTTTAAGAATTTGTGAAACTTATCCACCTTTCCCCATTCTTCTTCCGAAAGCATAAACATTTTAAAAATATTATCCCATTGCCCCCAGTGTTGTAAGACTTGCTTATAATAAATGGCATGTTCAAGCATCAAATAAGTTGAATTTCATTTCACACACATATTTAACCTCAATCTTCTAGTTGTGTTTAAGTGAAAACTTTTTTCAGCAAGGCCATAAAATCTATACTTCCGGGCAGCTGATTTCTTTATATTTTTCACACCACCACGAATCTTAGAAACAACATCATCAACAATGTTCAAACTAGCTTCCACAATAAGATTCAAACTATGGCTACAACAACGAATTTTGAAAAAATCACCACCACACACCAAAGATTTATGTATTGAAGATCTCAATTTCAAAGAGTTAGCCATCACATCATTGTAACTAGCAGTATCTAATGTGATGCTAAAAATTTTTTGATCAATATTCCATTCGCTTAAGCACATGGCCACCTCATCTGCTAAAGATAGTCCATCTAAAGGAGGTGCCAAAGTTTTAAAATGAATAATTCTTTTTTGTAACTTCCAATTATTGTCAATCCAATGAGCAATTATACACATGAATTCATCATCAGTGTGCTCAGATCTCTAACTATCAAAAATTAAACAAATCCGACCAAGTGTATTAGACAAATCACTTTTCACACCCTCTCTCTCTTTCACATAACTAGACATGATATCTCTTTTAACAGTATGCCTATTCACATTTTTAAATTCAAGATTTATAGATTGAATAAAGAATCTAAAACCAGGTTCTTCAACAATAGTAAAAGGGTATTTTCCACATATAAGAAAATTTGATAATGCCCTACAAGACTCTTGTTGGTCAAACTTGTAGTTTTTAAAAGAAATACTCCCATCAGTGTTTGATTGAGTAGTTATTTTGTACTGTATAATATCCTGAATTGTACGTCTAAGGCGACGCTCTAATTTTATGGTGCATCTCCTCATTACTGAATGACCCATCTTCATGCTAATGATGGAAGGCCTTTAGAAGTATTGTTGAGCATATGCAACATTTGCATAAAGTTTTTGATGCATTAAGCAAGTTCTTCACTAACCTAAAGAAGTGTTTATTCATGCAACCAAAGCTAATTTTCTTAGAGTAGATAAACCCAAGGCGGTAGCAATCCGTGAATGGCCAATCCCAAAGAATCTACATGAGGTCCGAAGCTTCCATGGACTCACATCTTTTTATAGGTGATTCATCAAGGACTTTAGTTCCATCATGGCTCCAATCACAGATTGAATGAAGAGCAAATTGCAGTTCCAAATGATCAAAGCAACGCAAATCCCCTTCTACAAAATCAAGGAGAAGCTTTCCAACAAACCAGTTTTAGTGCTCCCACTTTAATGTTCTATTCAAGCTCGAGTGTGATGCATCCAAGGTTGGGATTGGAGCAGTGTTGATGCAACACAAGTGCTCCATCACATACTTCAACATAAAATTTAGTGGGTCACAACTCAATTATAACACCTACAATGCTAAGTTGTTTGCAACCTAGCAAACTCTCAAGCACTCACAAAGAATCCACTCAAACCATGAAGTCTCGAAACAACCAAATTCTCAAACACATCTTAGCACAAGGCATGCAAAGTGGGCTAGTTACATTCAAGAGTTCCTGCACCACAAGGATGATGAACTAAACAAGGTAGTTGATGTGTTGAGTTGTTACATGGCCCTTATTGCAATACCATAGCTTAAGGTGTTTAGCTTAGATTATTTTAGAGATATGTATGTTGGTGATCTAGATTTTTTTTTTTTACTTTCCTTTCTACTTATAGTGGTGAGCATACTGATTATCATCTACACAATGGCTATTTGTTCAAGGACAATTGGTTGTGTGTGCTTGGTTACTCCTAGCATTTGTTGATTTTGCAAAAAGTGCATAATGAAGGTGATTTTAGGTGTGATAAAACCTATGCTCTCGTCGCATAATAGTACTATTGGCCAAAACTAAAGCATGATGTGGATAGGTTTGTTAATAGATGCAGATTTGTTAGATCCCCAAGAGCCATCCTTCTAATGTTAGAACTTTACCTTCCTCTCCCAATACCCTTGCGCCCCTTGTGCCCCTAGTTAGACATCAGCATGGACTTTATTCTCAATCTTCCACACACCTCATGCAATGTTGACAAAGTCCTAGTGGTGATAGACCAATTATCCAAAGTGGTACACTTCATCCTTTGAAAGAAGACCAATGAAGCAGTGCATGTGACCCAACTCATGATTAGAGACAATCATCTTAGATCATGGCAAGAAGTTTGTTTATCACTTTTGGTGATACTTATGGGCCAAATTAAACACCAACCTCAAGTTCAACAGCTCCTACACCCTTAGACGGATGGCCAGATGGAGGTCATAAACTAGGACATAGGCAACTTATTGAGAATAGAGTTGAACAAGTTACCCTAATCATAAGATTCAATCCGCTCATTGAGTTATACTACAACAAGAGTCCTCATCACAATACCCATCTCAGCCCCTGCCAGATTGTGTATGGGTTCAATCCCTTGGGACCCCTTGAACTCATAGTGCTACCCACTTTAACGAAGCCTATTGTGAATGTCAATAAAATGTTGAAACACCACAAAGACTTATGCAAAAGAGTTAAGGCCCACCTAGAGGCCTCCAAGTTAGGTCTTGGAGAGACAAAACCCACGTCCGTGGTGTTATAGTTAGCTGACCGTTCTATTCGGAAACTAAGGGGGATAGTGGAAGATGTTTTGCTTCAGATTGATAAATTTGCAGGTCCGGCTCAGTCCATCACTCAATCTCTATCTAGGCGAAAATTGGGGGATAAGATGCGGATCTGGGCTGAGCAGATTGAGGAGCTTGGCAGCACAATAAAAAAGAAAAATCTAACCTAAAAGGGGGACAACTTTCGGAGGTTATTTTGGCATTATTTTCTCAGTCTTTCATAGAAGAGAAGAGGGGAAAATGGCGTTCAAGCATGGTTAAAGCTTCAACAAGGCTAGGGAGGATCTTGATCGATGAGTTTTACTTGTTATTTTACTTTGATTCCTTGAGAGATTTCAATGTTTAATTTTGTTCTTGAGAGATTTCTTTTATTATTTTTATAAACCCTGAAGTTATATTCTTCAATTTTCATATAAGATTAGTCATGCTCTTTTTATGTGCAATTTGTTAGAAAATAATTGATTGGGTAGATTTATTTTATGAGTTGATCCTTGACTGCAATACTATCAATCCGATATGTTGTCATTGTTGGGTAGCATGTAAGAATAGATCATTTTGTTCTTCATCAAAAAATAATTCTCTTAGAACAAATACTTTTGTTCTTGTCGTTGGTTTCAAAGTTATATTTTCCGATTGTTTGTTTGGGATGTGAAACTTGCAATTGAGTAATAAACAGGAATCAAAGTCGAGACCAATTAAGCAAATCGATCAAGTGAATCTCGAAGCCTTGTTCATCATAATACTACTTTTCATCCTTTAATCATCATTACTTTTATTCAAATATTTTTTCACTTCTTTTTATTTTTAGAAAATCATTTTTCTAGGTTATTTACTCTTAGTGATTACTCCTTTTGTTGGTTTAATCAGCTTCTCTGTGGATTCGACACCTAAAGCTATGCTTCAACAACCGCTTAGCCAAGGGTTATAATTTTGGGCGAGACAACTACTGTTTGTTGGATATTATGGGAAAAAAGAAATGCAATGATCTTTTTGGAAAAGAAGAGAGGTTTGGAAACTATGGTAGAAGTGATTCATATAAGGGCAATACATTGGCTGAAGACAATGAATGAGTTTACAGAATTTTCAACAAATGATATGTTAAGAAATTAGAAAGAAGTTGCTAACTCGGTTTCAAGAAAGAAGACTTTGAATCTCAATTAGAACCCTCCACCTCTTGGTTTTATCAAACTAAACTTTGATGGTAGTAGCATGGGGAATCCAGGGCCTTCGGGTATCGGGGGTACTAAGAGATGAAAGAGGTCATGTAATAGCTATGTTCTTTGTCCCAATTGGAGTGGGAGACTCCTTGAGGGCTGAGGTGTTAGCAGCCTTGGAAGGTGTGCAAAGGGCCAAAGAAATTAATGCTAAGAAACTGATTATAGAGGGAGATTTTGCGATTGTAGTGGACTGGTTAAAAGAAGACACTACTAAGATGTGGAGCTACAGCAATGAGAAGAAAAAAGTTCAAATGGCTGTTCAAGGATATGGAAATCCAATGTACTTGGGTTAAAAGAAATGCCAATTCCTTTGCTGATGGATTAGCTAGGCAAGAGGTCAATAGGGATTCTGGGTTCTGGGCTCAGTTGTAAGTTCTCGTGGTTTTCAGTCGGATGTATTCCCATACCTTGGAGAGTTAAGATTTTTTAGCTCATATTCCTTGTAACTTTTTTCCCTTATTAATGAAATCAGTGGTTATTGATAAAAAAAACCCAAGAAAACATATTTGAATGGCATCCAACCTGAAAGTAAAAGTAGAGATAAAGAGAACAAGCACAGGGAACACACATAGATTTATGTGGTTCGACTTATAACCTATGCCCATGGGAGAAGGAGGAACAGAAATCCACTATGAAGTTGGCAATGGAGAAGATATACAGAGTTGTTCCCTCACAGAAAAAAAAACTAAGCCCCAAATACACCCAATGTCTCACACATCTCTCACAAGACTAAGACTCTGTATACAAGAAAGAAAACCCCCCAAAATACATAACTCATCATATTCGGTTCAGACCTATAAGATGAATATGGATTGGGCCCATACCGCTGCGGGGGTGTAGCCCAGGCCCGTAGCCCACCACAAACCACAATGAAACTTTGCCTTCTGGTTTTTCTCAAATTAATTCGGATCGGATTCAAAAAGCATGTCTCCACAAAGAATTCAAGGCGGCACAAACATAACATGAACTTAGAGAGTTATGTTGATCTTTGGATTTCTAGATTTTGCATCTTTAGAGGGTGATGGTGAACCAAAAGCAATACATGGAGCATCTTCTACTGCCACATGGATATGTTTTCAGCCACCAATTCATCCTCACAAGTAATATTTACAAGAGAGGGAGAAGCAGTTACCTCAACGATTGGCTTGCTATGATTTGGCAAGATTTGACCAAAGCAACTAACCCCTCCAATAGCTCTCCATTCCTGTCGAACAATGGATTGTTTTTTAAATGCAACTTTCACCGTTTGGTCAATAACTGGTTCTGTTGAAGAAATTATAGGCTCAACAACTTGGTGCTGCATCCTGGACTCATTCTTGAACATTTAACATAGAAGCATTGGTGGGAGTAGCCTTTACTAGATTTGGTCCAGTAGCAGGAATTCTTTTTTCCTAGAGTTCTTCTTACAAGAATTTGCATCATGACCTATCTTATGACATGAATCACAAAAGGTTGGAATGTTTTTAGGTCATGGCTTGGTAATGTTGGATTTTAATCTCATAAGAGATTAAATCCAATGGGTTTGATTAGTCAATTACATGAGAAATTGCACCTGCACACTTTATTGGAAAATTAGCTTTTTTCTTACAAAACCCAGTTTTGAACTTGTCCCACATTGGAAAATTATAAGCTTTTTTTTTCAGTATTTTAATAGGAGCTGGTTTACACTCCTTAGAAATAGTAGAGGAGATGTGGGGGTTTGATACCGCACAACGCATGTGCATGCATGTGCGTGCATGTGCACGGCGCAATGAGGCACTTTTCGCGCACACTCGAATGGCTCGCAAAGGATGCTGACTGTTGATCACCGTTGATGAGATCAACGGTCACCATTTGATCGAGTGTGATCAAGAGGCACAATTCAAAGTTAACAGTCATTAACTGTTAACTACCTTTTAAACAATCACAAGGTTTTAAATTGTGACTATTCAAGGTGCCTTCTCTAAACTGGCACCTAGCTTTTCTTCATACCTCTTCATAAACTATTTAAGGAGCATGAATCGGACTTCAAAAACACACATTTTCGAAATCCACTTTCTCTCTCTCTCTCAGTCCGATTTGCTATAGTCACACAGAAGGTTTCTTCGAAGATTCTTCAACTTTACTGGATTTAGATTCTCGCCCAAGGCTCTGTTGTATCATGGGAATGGATTTGCTTGTAACCCAACAACAAACTCAGTGAAACTGAGTGGGGGCAAATAACATTCTAAAGATAGTGTCTTCAGATGCGCCTCAGAGCTTCTCCTCCAAAGTTATAATGATCCCATTTCCTAACAATTTTAGAACGTTATTCTACAATGGAGGGGAAGCAAATATGACTTCGATCAAGATGATGAACCAAGATCTTGTTTGACTATACCAGTTCGATGGAGCAAACCTCAGCCAATGGCAAGACAAGATGATCTTCTTTCTGAGCACACTAAAACTATACTATCTGCTGGACCATAATTTGCAATCACCTCCTGAAACTACTGACAAAGACTTTAAAAAACTAAAGAATGAAAGAGCAAAATGAGAAGAAGACTCACTTCTGTGCCAAGGACACATACTGAATGCCTTATCAGATTGGCTCTACAACTTCTACAAGGAACTTACATCTCCAAAAGAAATCTGGAATGCCATAGAATTCAACTACAAGGTGCAAGAAGCAGGTACGAATAAGTATCTTATTATAGAATACTTTGACTTCACGATAAACGATCATAAACCCATATTGGAGCAAGTTCATGAACTACAGGTGATAGTCAAGAAAATTTGATTCCTTGACATCATCCTTCCTGAATCATTCCTAGTGGGAGCAATCATTGCCAAACTTCCACCCTCTTAGATGGATTACAGGAAGAAGCTTCTGCACAAGGCTGAAGAACTTAACTTGGAGCAAATTCAACAACACCTTCGTATTGAAGAAGAGTCTCAGATTAGAGACAATAGGGATAATACCCTAGCCGGTATGTTGAACTTTAAGGTCAATTTTGTGGAATATGGATCGAAGAAGACTAACCCTGCATTACAAGTAAGAAGAAATATATCAGTATGTATAAGTCAAGCGTGCTTGTACATTTTTCAGGCTTTACCGTTAAATGGTCATTTCATCATCTTACCCTAAAGGCAATGTTCACAGGTTGGAAGATTATCTACAGTTAGAAAATCTAAAAGACCATCCTTTACCAACCTTGTGATATGATCTGTGTTAATGTGGCCAAGTTGGTAATTCCACAGGCACGTGGGATTAACTATATCACGGGTTCTATCTTGGGGATATCATCCGACGTAGTTTCGATTATATTAGTTTATAGAGAATGATGGAGAACATAGAGACCATTCTCAAGTTCTCCGTATTCGAGTAATTTGTTATTTCTTTTGATAATAATCGTATTAGTAAAGAGAACAGAATATCCATCCACACATAGTTTTGAAACAAAAATCAAATTTCTTCTCAAAGTGGGTACATAAAGACAATCTTTCAGTACAATAATTCTTTCTCTGAAATTTGATCATGTAGCTCTTAAGCACCTTCTTTCTAAGAAGGATTCTAAGGCTCTCTTGATTAGGTGGATTTTGCTTTTATAGGAATTTGATCTAACGATCAAAGATAAGAAGGGTGTTGAAATTGTGGTGGTTGATCATTTGTCCCTATTAGAGTTCAATAATTCTATTGATGATGACCCACTCATTTGAGATGACTTCCCCGACGAGCATTTGTTCACTGTTAGCCAAGTGCCATGGTATGCCCACATCGTTAACTACTTGGTTTCAGGTGAAGTTCCATCGAACTAGAGTGCACAAGATAAGCGTAAGTTCTTGGTTGAGGTAAGAAATTTTTTTTTGGGATGATCCCTACTTGTTTAAGTATTGCCTGACCAAATCACAAGGCGTTGTATTCTTAAAAGTGAGATTAATAGTGTCCTTAATTTCTGTCATTCTGAAGCTTGTGGTGGCCATTTTTCTATGAAGAAGACTGGCCTACTTTGTTTAAGGACACTAATGCCTTTTTTCGTTCTTGTGATAGGAGCCAAAGGTTAGGTACATTAATTCATCGTCACATGATGCCCCTTAACCCCATCTTAGTTATTGAGATTTTTTACTATTGGGGTATTGATTTCATGGGGCCATTTTTGCCTTCTTTTGGTTATCTTTATATTCTGCTTGCTGTTGACAATGTGTCTAAATTGGTTGAAGTTGTGTTGTGTCGTATTAATGATAACAAAGTTATTGTTAAGTTCTTAAAAGAAAATGAGTTATCTAGGTATGGTATGCCACGTGTGATCGTTAGTGATCAAGGAGCACATTTTTGTAATCATTCTTTTGAAGCTTTGATGCGTAGGTACGACATTATTCACAAGGTGTCAACTACTTACAATCCATAGACCAATGGGCAAGCTGAGTTAGCTAATAGGGAGGTCAAGCAAATTTTGGAAAAGTCAGTCAATCCAAACTGTAAAGATTGGTCTTTATGCCTTTCTGATGCACTTTGGGCATATAGTACTACTGACAAAACTTTCATTGGGATGTCACCATACTGACTCATTTATGGGAAAGCGTGTCATTTACCTGTAGTGCTTGAACATAAAAATTATTGGGCTATTAAAGCACTTAATTTTGATTTAAATGCTGCAGGTATTCAAAGGAAGTTATAGTTGTCAGAGATAGAATAATTGAGGAATGATGCATATGATAATTCTAGGATCTACAAGGCTAAAAGAAAAGCGGCTCATGATAAATAGATCCCAATGAAGAATTTTGAGCCAAACCAACGGGTGCATCTGTATGATTCCCTTTTGCATCTCCACCCAAGAAAGTTGAGATCTAGATGGACGGGTCCATTTGTGGTGAAGCGAGTCTTTCCTAATAGTGTTGTTGAGAATGAGGATCCAACCAATGGGAGAGTTTTCCGAGTCAATGGACAATGGTTAAAGCATTATGTGGAGAGGGTAAACCAACCTGAGGAGATCACTCTTATAGCTCCGGTCTACAATTTTTAATTATGCTCTATCTTTTTGCACTACCACTTTTATTTATCTTTTCTTTTATTTGTTTTTGTTTTTCTTATATTAGTTTTTTTTTATATTTCCTTTTTCTACTTGATAAATTTGCAAGTCCGGTCTTAGTCCATCGCTCAGGTGTCCCCTACCCTTTGCTTTATTATTTCTTTTATTTATTTTTCGCCAGTGAGGACACCGTCTTGTTCAAGTTAAGGGTGGTAGCATTGCATGCACATAATATGCACACTTTTTATATACATTCTTCTTGTGTGAAAGAGGGACAACCAACACTTTATTTGTTATTTTTATTCTAGTAGTTTTTGTGTGAATAAGTTTGCATTGCATGCTTGAGAAGCTTAAATTGGATTTTCTACTCTTCTACATAGGTATGATTTCAAAATTGTTTAATTGAACTCACTTTTCTATCTTGATTATCAATGAATAACTTATGAAAACTTTTTGCGCATAATACTAAGCTTTGTGGTTAGATGGATCTTCAATATATATAGCTAAGAGAATTGTCATGTTTAAGTGCACGTTTTTCTAGATTCGCACATCTTTTGTCAGTGAGTGGAGAGTTGAGGAAACAACTTATGAACTATCATTGATCTGTTGAATTGATTAGTTGCTGTTTAGAATGACATTACTTGATTTGAGGAATGTTTGGATGATGAGCTGAAAGATGATACTAGTCAATTTCCAAAAAAAAAGAGAGGGGGAGCTAGTTCGTGTTATGTTATGTGAAGCCTTTAGAATAACATGTGTAATATTAGTTATGTGAGAAACTCTGCACTTTCCCTACTTTGCGTTATCAAAATATAAAAAAAAGAAGAAAAAAAAATAATAGAAGACTCAGTACAATAAAGTCTTCCATCAATTCAAAATACAAACTTCTTTTCTTAGGGAACATTCTCACTAGGTTCGATTTCTATTTGTATTGCTCTCATTTTTTACCGATCGAAATCCTAAAGCTGGTTTGTGGTAAGAATGGTGGAGTTAAACAACTAACTTCCCTATCTTCCGATCAATGATCGTTTGTTTGTTTGTCCGTAAATTTGGAATTTTTCTTGAGTGATTATCTGATTTCCAACTCCATGAGAGAAATCCCTTTGCCTTAAAACAACTTACATGTGAGGATATGGAGTTGAGGATTTTACTTTGATTAATTCTCAAGGCTATATGTGTCGCGGTTTGTGGTATGAAGGTTTTGCTTAGTTCACACACATTCACTTTTGGTAGTTATAATTGAAGTAATCTTGATAGCATTTGTAATCTTTCTGCGATCTTTTTGTTGGAAATGCTTAGGTGGTTTTGCTGGATTTCGACAAGCATGGCAATGGGCTCATCCTTCTTTATCAGTTTTTTGGCTCTCTACAACATATTGTTGAGTTCCTGGATGCAAACATTTAGCTTGTTCATATTGTTGAGTTCCTGGATGCAAACATTTAGCTTGTTCATATTGTTGAGTTCCTGGATGCTATCCATTTGCTATTGGGCTTGTCTGAATGCTTCATAAGATGATAGGGGCATCATAGACCGATGTGGGAGGGGCTTCACCAGAAAATGGGAACTCTCTCATGGTACCTTGGCGTTCACGAACATGATGGTAAGCACTCACTGGACAGAAAGGTTTACCTGAAAACGACTCTGAACCTTGTCTGACAGAGGCCAAAGGTAAAACTCATATGATGAGTGGATGTGATCTTTCACAGAAAGGTGGTGGGGTTATGCAGCTGAAACAGTTGGCTCCATGCACCCTATGTGATTTCCCACATTTCTAGAGACAACCCGTAGTCTCCATCACTGAGAAAAGAGAGAAATCTCAGAGATGAATAAATGGAAATGGATCGTAGATTAAAATCCATATCTATGAAATGAACATGAATCAAATTAGGTTGTGGACTGATGTTTGCTCTTTTATCAGAAAATGGCAAACGGATCATTTGCAAAGCTTCTTCACGACAACAAGCTTAGGGGCCCAAACTATGCCGACTGGTACAGGAACCTTATGTTGGTCTTAACCTCTGAAAAGTTGGATAAGGTAGCGAAGAATCTTGCCCCGAATTGTTCGGGAGATAGGGCTTCTGAGGCCCGTAGACGAGAATACCAAGAATGGGAGGAGAAAAACACCCTTGCCCGCTACTATATCATTGCCTCTTTGGACAATCCAATTAAGAGCCAGTTTGATCAAATCGAACTTGCCAAGGACGTATTGGATAGTCTCAAGACAATGTACGAAGAGCAAAATCATTCTACTCGGTAGAAAGTCTTGAAATAGTTCATGACCACACAGATGTCCAAGAACCAACAAGTTCACGACCATTGTCTCTGGATGATGGATTATATCAACGAACTGGAGGCTCTTGGATCCGGGCAAGATCTGGTAACACAGATCGATGCTATTCTCAACTCTCTGCCTCCATCCTTTAATCCATTCATCATGAACTACAACATGAACAAGTTGAATGTCAGCTTACAGGAACTCAGCAGTATGTTGCAGAGGGCCGAAGAATTGATTAAAAAGGATGAGCCCATTACCATGCTTGTTGAAACTAGCAAATCGGGCAAGAAGATGAAGACAAAGAGAAAGCCCCAGAATAAGGCTATCAAACCCAAGAAGAAGAAGAAAGACAAAGCATCGGATGCCTGTCACTTCTGCAAGAAGACCGGCCACTGGAAAAGGAACTGTCCTGCCTACCTAGAATCCAAGAAAGGTAATTTCGAAAGTTGTGTTATAGAAACCAATTTATTGGTAACTTCTGCGTCCTGGTGTGTTGACTTTGGGGCTTCAACTCATGCTTGTAACTAACTGCAGGGGTTCAAGGTAAGCAAAAGGTTGAGTGAAGGAGAAGTCACTCTCTACTTGGGGACTACTGCAACTATTGCAGCCAGGGCAAAAGGAACCGTGGAGTTAATTTTTTGAGAAGGAAAAATTGTACTGAGAGGTTGTCTTTTTGTTCAAAATTTAAGGAGAATTTTGATTTCTGTCTCAAAACTGTGTGCAGATGGTTATTCTGTCTTCTTTAATAATACGATTACTATTAAAAGAAATAACAGATTCATCACATACGGAGAACTAGAGAACGGTCTCTATGTTCTACATCCTTCTCTAGAAACTAACATAACTGAAACTACGTCGGCTGAAATCCCCAAGAAGAGAGCCCGTGATATAGTTAATCCCACGTGTCTGTGGCATTACCGACTTGGCCACATCGATGTTGACCGAATCACAAGGTCGATAAAGGATGGTCCTTTGAATTTTCTAACTGTAGAAGATCTTCCCACCTGTGAGCCTTGTCTACAAGGCAAGATGATGAAACGACCATTTAACGGTAAGCCTGAAAGATGTACATGCACACTTGACCTAATAGGACCTTATTGGATATGGTCTGGTCGCATCTCATACACTCAGAATAACCCGCATCCTTTTGGGGTTACGCATTAGAGACTATGATTTACGTGCTGAATCGGGTTCCAACCAAATCGGTTCTGAATACTCCATATGAACTTTGGACCGAAAAGAAACCAAGTGTCAGACACTTAAAGATTTGGGGTTGTCCAGCACACGTTAAAAGAACGAGTGCAGACAAGTTGGAATCCAAGACCAGTCATTGCCTATTTGTAGACTACCCAAAAGGCTCTGTAGGTTACCTTTTCTATGACCCAAGTGAGCAGAAAGTGTTCTACAGCCAAAATGCACAATTCTTGGAGACTGATTACATCCTGGACACTCATCGTCAAGAAGTTGTTCTTGATGAGGAGAGCTCAGAAGCAGTGGGAGATGTCCTACAAGTTCCAGGTAGTGACCAACCTAGAAAATCCACTCGGGTATCCAGGCCACCAGTCCGTTATGGTTATGACCAGGATAGTTACCTGGTGGAAACTTTGACTAGTGAGGAGGATCCCGTGACTTACGTGGAAGCTATGTTGGACATAGATTCCCAGAAGTGGGTGAAGGCCATGAGAGCAGAGATGGACTCAATGGAGACCAATGGAGTCTGGACTCTAGTAGATCCACCCTCCGGGGTAAAAGCAATCGGTTGCAAATGGATTTACAAGAGGAAGAAGGGCCCCGATGGAAGGGTTGAGACCTTCAAAGCTCGTCTGGTGGCGAAAGGGTACACTCAGAAAGAGGGCATCGATTATGAGGAAACCTTTTCGTCTGTGGCCATGCTTAAATCCATTAGGATCCTGCTAACTGTAAGAGTATACCATGATTATGAGATTTGGCAGATGGATGTCAAAACTGCATTCTTGAATGGAGATCTTACTGAAGATATCTATATGCAGTAGCCACAAGGCTTCATTACAACGGGTCAGAAAACATGGAATGTAAACTTAATAGATTCATTTATGGACTTAAGCAAGCTTCTAGAAGTTGGAACATTCGTTTTGACTCTGCTATCAAATCGTTTGACTTCGAGCAGAATCTGGATGAACCCTGTGTTTACAGGAAATACAGTGGATATAAATTTACCTTCTTGGTTTTGTATGTAGATGACATTCTACTCATTGGGAATGATGTAGTAATGTTAACTACGGTGAAAGTATGGCTTTCACAGCAATTCTCCATGAAAGATCTTAGAGAAGCCTCCTATATACTGGGTCTTCGACTCTATAGAGATAGATCAAAACAGATAATAGGATTATCCCAATCTGCCTACATTGACAAAATAGTCAAAATATACAACATGGAAAACTCCAAGAAAGGAAATGTTTCTTTCAGGTATAGAGTCACTCTCTCCAAGAAGATGTCTCCCAAGACTTCTGAGGAGATTGATGGCATGAGAGACATTCCCTATACCTCTGCCGTAGGGAGCATCATGTATTTCATGCTCTGCACTCGTCCTGACATTGCTCAGGTAGTGAGTGTAGTAAGCAGATTTCAGGCCAACCTAGGGCAGGAGCACTGGACTGCTATGAAAGACATACTTAAATACCTTCGAATGACAAAAGAGTTCTGTCTAGTATTCGATGGTAGCTCACTACAGATCCAAAGGTATACAGATGCCGATTTTCAGTCGGATCCAAATGATAGAAAGTCTACATCCGGATATGTTTTCATGATAGGATCGTGTGTTGTTTGCTGGAAAAACAGCAAACAGGGGTCCACTACAGACTCCAGGACCGAGGCCGAATACATTGCCGCAAGTGAGGCTGCTAAGGAAGCCGTGTGGATGAAGAAGTTCGTTCACGAGTTGGGAGTAGTTCCGTCTAGCACATCACCCATCCCATTGTTGTGTGACAACAATGGAGCTATTGCTCAGGCTAAGGAGCCACGAGCCCACTCGAAGTCGAAGCACATCGAGAGGAAGTATCATGTACTACGGGAGATTGTTGGTAGAGGGGACATCCTGATTCAGAAGGTAGCATCAACGGAAAATGTAGCAGACCCATTGACAAAGCCACTATCAGAGAAAGTGTTTGAGAAATGCATGGAAAGTATGGGACTCCAGCTAGTACCTGATTGGACCTAAGTGCAAGTGGGAGTTGTTAGACCGTTTTGTATGCCCTTAGCTTCAATCAAAATGATGTACTTTATGAGTTTATTGTAAATGAATAATAGTGCATATTTGATTCATGTTCCCTTTGTATGTTTTTGTGTAATACCCTTAAACAGGACACTTAATGAGACTCGTGTTAGTTTAGAATGTTCACAGCCAATGGGTCGGTCTAGGGAGACCTATCCTAACAAGGCTGACATTGTGGTGCCACCAAGTCGGTTGGAGTGGCCTGTCTTAGCTGCTGGGGTGAGACCCTAGGCACATATAGTGTAGGATTAATTGAATCTTTGAATTGGACCAGATTTTCAATATTGCCCTGGACTTTGGAGATTGATGGGCAAAACTAGAAAGTTACACCCGACCCCTAGACTCGATTATGATGTTGCACTGGTTGTCGGATTAGGCTGTCTTTGATGTACCATTCAGTGAGATCCTTAGTGGGGGTCAAAACCTAGGTATGTTGGGACAGTCTGAGAATTCATCTGAGTAGGTGATCATAGTGGCAGGATCAGACCTTTGTCGGACAAAGGTAATGATCGGGGATGCACTCTCACTAATGGAAACCAAGACTATCGGCAGCTGATTTCAATCGTTGAGATTTGTTTTGCAAAATATATTTTATATGAGATATAAAAGTATATATATGGTTTCGAAATGTTTGCAAAAAGGTTTTAATTCTCGGGATCCATACAAGCAGAGAGTGCAACACTGTTCCTTGCAGCCGAGGGAGATACTGGAATTCTGGTCCGATTCAGGGTTTCAAGAAAACCCACACTGCATGTATCTTGGGTCTCACCCTAGCAATTGAGACAAGCCACCCCAACCAACTTGGCGGCACATTAGTGTCAGTTTTGGTAGGATAAATCTCCCCAGATCTATCCAACGACTGTGAAGATTCTAAACTAACACGAGTCTCATATGTGTCCAGTTTAAGGGTATTACACAGAAACACTATAATAACATGAATCAAATATGTACTTTATTCATTTACATTAGATGTCATAATGTACATCATTCTGATTGGAGCTAAGGGTATACACTGTTTAACACATGAGAAATTTGATTCTTACAGTCTAGCTTTTGGTTTTGGTATTATATAGAAACACACCATGATAACATGAATCAAATATGTACTTTATTCATTTACATTAGATGCCATAATGTACATCGTTCTTATTGGAGCTAAGGGAATATATACACTGTCTAACACATGAGAAATTTGATTCTTGCATTCTAGGTTTTGGTTTTTGTTTGTCCTGTAGCTACAATAGTTCGAACCAAGAAAAGAGTAGAAGAAGAAGAAGAGAACAGTTGAACCTGATAGCCTAAACCCTATCAGTCGACCCTAATATGGATTAGCCTCTAATTAGTAGTACAAGGACTAAACTGCTCCCACTTAAGTATGTGACAGGAAGTCTCTATTAAAACTACCACATAAGCACATAACTTAACAGAAATAAAATGACTAATCTACCCTTATTCGACTAGCTCTAACACTCCCCCTCAAGCTGGAGAATATATGTCATATAGTCCCAGCTTGTTACATATATAGTTCACTCTCCCTGAGCTTAAGCCTTTTGTAAACAAATTTGCCCATTGATCACTTGAGCCTACATGTTCTGTGCTTATCTCTCCAGTAAAGACCTTCTCCCTCACAAAGTGGCAATCAATCTTTATGTGCTTTGTTCTGTCATGAAAAACAGGGTTAGATGAGATGTGGAGTGCAACTTGAATGTCATAGTACAATTTCATAGGTCTATCCATTGAGAATCGATTTCTTGTAGGAGATTCCTTAGCCATACTAATTTACATGTAGTGTGTGTGCTATAGCTCTGTATTTAGCTTCAGCACTGCTCCTTGCCACAACCGTCTACTTCTTACTATTCCATGTTACAAGATTTCCTCCAAGAGATATGCAGTAACCTGTAGTAGATCTTCTATCAGACACAGAGCCTGCCCAATCTGCATCTGTATACCCAATTACTTTAAGTCTTCCTCCTGATTTGTACAATAACCCACAGCTTGGAGATCCCTTCAGATACCTTACATTTCTAAGAATTGCATCCCAGTGAGGTATCTAAGGGTTCTGCATAAATTGGCTCACCACACTGACTGCAAAGGAGATGTCTGGTCTCATGATAGTCAAATAGTTTAGCTTCCCCACTAACCGTCTATACCTTCTAGGATCATCAAATGTTTCCCCTGTATCACTGCTCAACTTACCATTTGGCTCCATGGGAGTTTCAACCGATTTTTCATCTAACAGTCTCATTTCATCCAGTAGATCAAGAACATATTTTCTTTGGCACATATTTACACCTTATCTTGATCTAGCAACTTCTATACCCAAAAAATATTTCAATTTTCCAAGGTCTTTTGTTTAAAATGATTTTGCAGAAAGACCTTTAGTCTATCGATCCCCAACTTTTCACTACTAGTTATGACAGTATCATCCACATAGACCACCAATAAAATCTTTTCGGCTTCTGAATCGTAGCTGAACACCGAGTGGTCACCCTAGCATTGTTTCATTCCAAAATTCTTCACCACTTCCTTATACTTCCCAAACTAAGCACGAGATGATTGTTTTAACCCATAAATTGCCTTTTTCAATCTGCACACCTTACCATCCTCTCCTTGAGCAACAAACCCAGGTGGCTGCTCCATATATACCTCCTCCATAAGGTCACCATGAAGGAAGGAATTTTTAATGTCAAGTTGAAAGAAGGGCATACATAACTGCCAGGGAAATTAAGATACGGACAGAACCAATCTTAGCCACTAGAGAGAAGGTCTCTATATAGTCCACCCCATACAACTGTGAATAATCTTTAGCAACAAGTCTGGCCTTCAGATGCTCCACACTACCATCTGGCAAGTATTTAACAGTATACACCCATTTATAACCCACAACATGCTTACCAGGAGAAAGAGTAGCTAGCTTCCACATTTGAATATGTTGAAGGGCAGGGAGTTCCTCCTCCATTGTTTGCCGCCACCCAGTTGAGCTAAGAGCCTCTTAGACATTCTTAGGTATAGAAATAGATGACAACAATGAAACAAACTAGCGATGTGAAGCAGAAAGGTGAGAGGCTGAAACAAAATTGAAAATGGGATGGAGGGTACAACTATGTTTACCTTTCCGTAAAGCAAATGGGAAGATCAAGTTCTGAAGGTTCTGGGACAGGAGCAACAATAGCATCTGCAGACAAGGTAGAAGCTGGAGGAGGAGTCGGTGTCTGTCGATGAGTATACACATACCGGATCGGTGGTCGTTCAGTAGGGATCTGCATTGGAGGAGGTGAAGGGTCAGCCCCAACTCGAACACCCGGAACGGGATCACTGACTGGAAGAGGAAGAGGAAGCAAAGGTGGAGACACCGATGCTTCAAGTTCCATGAAGAAGGGGACAGACTCAAAAAAGGTGACATCAGGACAAACATAGCACTTTCGAGTAATGGGATTGTAACACTTGTACCCTTTTTGAGTCTGAGAGTAGCCAAGAAAGACACACTTAATAGAGCGTGCATCCAGCTTGTCTATCCCATGACTCAGATTGTGAACAAAGCACATATAGCCAAAGATGCGGGGTGTTAACAGAAAGGGAGACAAGGTGGGAAACAAAATAGAGAAGGGAGACCGACTATGAAGACTGGAGGAGGGAATCCGATTAATAAGGAAATACGTAGTAAGTACAACATCACTTCAAAATTGTTTAGGAACACTCAAATGATGAAGAATAGACCGAGCAGTTTCAAGGAGATGATGGTTCTCTCATTCAGCCACCCCATTTTGTTGAGGAGTGGATGCACATGAAGTTTGATGAATGATTCCATGCTGTTCTAAATACTGTTGGAAGGAAGTAAAAGTATTCATGACCGTTATCTAAACGAAAAACTTTGATTGGAACACCAAATTGTGTACGTATTTCAGCATGAAATTTTTGAAAAATGGAAAATAATTCACTCCTTTCTTTCATTAAATAAATCCATGTCATCTTTGAACAATCATCAATAAAAGTGACAAAATACTTGTAACCATTATAAGACTCTATTTTAGTTGGACTCTAAACATCTGAATGAACCAAAGCAAAAAGACTCAACATACGACTATCAACTCTAGGACTGAAGGGAACCCGACGATGTTTCCCATACTGACAAGACTCACACTGTAAAGACAACAAATGACTCATAGACGGAACCAGTATCTTGAGTGCCTTGAGAAATGGATGTTCTAGTTGATAATGCCACTATAGAAGAGTGAGTGAAGTTTGAAGTGCAACTGACAATCCACCACAGTCAAGGTAGTACAATCCACCAACCTCATTCCCCCCACCAATCTTCTTCCCCATCTTGAGATCCTAAAAAACATAAAAGGAAGGGAAAAATGTAATAGAGAAATTAAGAGTCTTGGTTAATTTACTAACAGACATAAGATTGAATGGAAACTTAGTGACATATAGAACAGATGATAAATAAAGAGAAGTCATGTCAACATTACCAATACCACAGATGGGAGAAGAGGAATCGTTGGCAATGGTAACAGTTTGAGATATGGAAGTTTTAGAGAGGGAAGAGAACACACCTAGATTCTCGGTCATGTGATCAGAGGCTTTAGAGTCAATAATCTAGGGAGAGGGTTTGGATGCCAAACAAGCTATACCTGAGTGGGCAAGGGTGGTTGTAATATGCTGTAAAGTAGCTTGGAGGAACATCTCATACATATCACGCGGTACACTCACCATCTTCTTCCCTAAAACAAATGTAGATGTCGAAGGTGTTAGATTTACTTATTGGTTATCACTGACATCAACCCCACCAGCTACTACATGATTGGTCTATGTAGAAGGAGGGCCATGAAGATCATAATAGAAATTCACCGAATGTTCGTCTCTACCACAATGGGTACACTTCTTTGTAGAGTTATTTTTTCCTTTACCACAACCTCCCCCTGAGTCACGACTACCACCACGGCCAAATATAGAACCACCACGACCTCCTCGGGAGGCATGTCCTCCCCTAGTACCATGTCCACCTCTTCTGGCTTTAACAAATGCTGATATGTCAGACTATGTGGGATTCTCTATAAGTCCCAAAGAAATCCTACGAAGTCGTGCAAAAACTTCCTCAAGTGTAGGAAGAGTAGAGCCTCCCAATTTTTGGGCCACAACTGGTTCATATTCTGATTTCAACCCTATTAAGATCTTAGTGACATCTAGTTGTTCCCTCTGTTGTTGTTGAACCTTAACATCTTGAGTGGGGGGATGATAGACATTGAGTTCATTTCTGAGGTTCTTCATACTGGCATAGTACTCTTCTAGGGTTTCATTCCCTTGTTGCAGATCAAAATACTCCTGATAGAGTTGATATACCATTGTAGTATTATTATCCTGCCCAGAATAAAGCTTCTTGGCATGTTTCCATATGTCATTAACTATATCTAAGAACATAAAGTTGGCACTTGTTTTGGGTTCCATACTATTCCATAGCCATGTCATGATTTGGGCATCTTTCTATTCCCAGTCATCAAACCCTGAAGAATCAACTGGTGGTTTATCTTCCTTCACATGCTTCACTTTCCTCTTTTCCTTGAGAAAAACTTCCATTGACTTGGCCCATGGTACATAGTTCTCACCATTAAGTTTAATAGAAGTCATCTGTACACCCAAATAGTCAAAGGGAATCACCACACTAGGTTTCTGATCACTACAACCATCTCCAGTTGCTGCCATAATGCTCTTCCAATGCTACTTCTAATCTGAATTCCTAGTTTCCCACTAAGTACTACTACCAGGAGTTTGATGTTCTATACACTATAGCAGTCCCCAAACACAGATGATAGGCTCCCAACCAGTCACAATCAATCAATCCCCAAACACACAGATGTCCCCAACACTATAGCCGTCCCCAAACACAGTTGATAAGTACACAAACTTTTGTTCTTGTTCACACCACTACTGATTTCACAAAACCATGAATCACACTGACATTAGTTCAACAACTCATTGACCACATACAAGCCCTCTTGAAATTACTCAATAGAGATTGAGCATCACAAGCACCACCACACAACTATAGCTAGCACGTATGGTACAGATCTGTCTAACCTTTTCAGAGGGCACTACAAGTCCAAAGAAAAGATCAACTACTACCACTGTAGTAACCTGTCATTCAATTTAGGTCAGTTGTGGCCAACAAAGGCTTCAAAACAACTACAAACCAACATGAAAGGGTCAAAGATACCCTTACACCATTCGGCCATTGTAAACACAGCTTGTTCTTGGACCTTTTTCCAAGAACCAAGGCTACAAACAACCTAGTTCTCTAGGTTCATATCAATCCAAGCAAATTTTGAAGGCTTTCAACCCATAAATACCAACAAGACAAGAAAAAAAAAGGTAACCAACCTCCAATGGAGAGCGTTGACCATCCACTTCTGAAGTTGTTTTTTTTTTCTTGAAAAATAGTCATGTTCTGTGCAGAGGAAGAAGGACTGAAGTGTTCTCAGACTTAGGTTGAATCTGTGTTCTTCATTTTCAGCCCAAAAAGAAGAAAAATAATGAGGTCACGAATAGAGAGGAGCAGGGGAGGAGATTTAGAGAGCAACATCCTGCTCTGATACCATGTTTGTCCTGTAGCTATAGTAGTTCGAACCAGAAGAAGAAGAAGAGAACAGTCGAACCTGATAGCCTAAACCCTACTGGTCGACCCTAATATGGATTAGCCTCTAATTAGTAGTACAAATACTAAATTGCCCCCACTTAAGTATGTGACAAGAAGTCTCTATTAAAACTGCCACATAAGCACATAACTTAACAGAAATAAAATGACTAATCTACCCTTATTCGGCTAGCTCTAACAATTTTAAACATAATAATGTTGATAGATGCATCTACTCAAAATTCACTGAAAATTATGGAGTAATTGTATGTCTTTATATTGATGATATGCTTATTGTGGGTGCAAATATGATTGGCATAAATGAAACTAAAAACTACTTATCATCTGTCTTCAAGATGAAAGATTTAGGAGAAGTAGATACCATTTTGGGAATAAAAATTAAAAAGCATAGTAGGGGTTATGCATTAAGCCAATCACATTATATTGAGAAAGTACTTGAGAAATTTAAGCGTTTAGGGTTTAATGAATATAGAACGCCATATGATTCTAGTATAAAGTTAGTAGAAAATATTGGTAGAGCAATTGCACAACTTGAGTATGTTAGTGCAGAAGGAAACTTGATGTATGTTTTGCTTTGTACTAGACTTGATATTGCATTTGTTGTAAGTAAACTCAGTCGGTTTATAAGTAATCTCAATGTAGAGCATTGGAAGACAATTGGGAGAGTTCTTGGGTATCTCAAGAGAACCTTAGAACTTGGCTTGTTTTACTGTGATTATCTAGTTGTATTAGAAGGGTACATTAATGAAAGTTGGATTACTGGTAATGGAGATAACAAGTCCACCTCTGGATGGATTTTCATCCTTGGTGGGGGTGCGATCTCTTGGGCATCCAAGAAACAAACTTGTATATCTCACTCGACCATAGAATCCGAATTCATAGCCTTGACAGCTGTTGGAAAAGAGGCTAAATGGATTATGAATTTATTATTGGATATAAAACTTTGGCCTAGTCCTATGCCTCCAATTTCCATTTACTGTGATAGTGAGACAACTCTATCAAGAGCCTACAATGATACCTACAATGGTAAGTCCAGACATACAAGTCTGAGACATGAATTTGTTAGGCAATTGATTCAAAATGGAGCCATCACTATAACCTATGTGAGGTCAAGTAAAAACTTGGTTGATCCTCTTACCAAGGGCTTGGCCAAAGAATTGATAAGAATGACAATCAAAGAAATTGGATTAAAACCATTTACCATTAGTCTGTAATGGTAACCCGGCCTAAACTGAAAAACCATCAGTATTGGGTTTAATGGGTAACAACAAGTTACAATAATGTGACTGTTAGCACTAACATTAAGAAATTTCCTATCACAACATAAATAGTGTTGTCCATTATGATGAGAGGTTGAGTTAAACTCTTAATGAAGTTCTGAAATGTGTCAAATAACAGAATACAGTGGAACTTCACTTATGTGAACATAGAAGTGGTGCCGCTTCTCATGAGAGTTTGGGTTTGCTCTCGGGATTGTTTATGAAACCAGGAAAGAAGCACATGGCCATAACAATGTTGACCAAAACTTGAAACTCTTGTAGAGACTGGACATTTTTGTGTGTATGGGTGTCTCCGGTTTGTCTTGAGAGTAATTTGTTTAAGGTCTTACAACCAATAACAATGACAAGGCTCTAAGATATCTATACTAACAAAAGGTTTAAGTTGATAAATACCTTATGTATGCATAACTGTGTCATAGTAGCTTGGATTGAGAGAGAACTATGTAATTGATCAATCAATGTGGGGGATTATTGGATTTTAATCTCATAAGAGATTAAATCCAATGGGTTTGATTGGTCAATTAAATGAGAAATTGCACTTGCACACTTGATTGGAAAATTATCTTTTTTCTTACAAAACCCAGTTTTGAACTTGTCCCACATTGGAAAATTATAAGCTTTGTTTTCAGTATTTTAATAGGAGCTGATTTACACTCCTTAAAAATTGTAAATGAGAGTATGGGGGTTTGACACGTACACGTGTGTGCATGTGTGTGTGGCGCAATGAGGCGCTTTAGAGGAGCACTTTGCTCTCACTTCGCGTGCACCCGCCTTGCTCACAAAGGACAGCTTTGGTTTTGGTGTGATGCTGACCGTTGATCACAGTTGATGAGATCAACAGTCACCATTCAATCGGGTGTGATCAAGAGGCACAATTCAAAGTTAACAGTCATTAACTGTTAACTACCTTTTAAACAGTCACAATGTTTTAAATTGTGACTGTACAAGGTGCCTTCTCTGAAGTAGCACCTACATTTTCTTCATACCTCTTCATAAACTATTTAAGGAGCATGAATCAGACTTCAAAAACACACATTTTCAAAATCCACTTTCTCTCTCTCTCTCTCTCTCTCTCTCTCTCTCTCTCTGTCCCGTCTGCTACAGTCTCACAGAAGGTTCCTTCGGAGATTCTTCAACTTTGCTAGTTGCAGATTCTCACCCAAGGCTTTGTTGTATCCCGTGAACGGATTTGCCTATAACCCAACAACAAACTCAGTGAAACTGAGTGGGGGCAAATAACGTTCTAAAGACAGTGTCTTCAGATACGCCTCAGATCTTCTCCTCCAAAGTTATAGTGACCCCATTTCTCAATAGGTAATATTGAGCTCAACACAAACACAAGCCTCCTTTGTAGCAGTACAATGGATCGTAGCCAAAGGAACTTTAAGCTCCCTTCCAATGTTTACAACAATAGAGCGAATGAAGGATTCTCCAAGCAAAAATATTGACAACTTAGGAAAAGATATCTAGATTGGAAGAACTGAGGGGTCTTCGCTTGTACAAAAATTTGGTGACCACTTGAAAAAATATGAAGAGGAAGCCTTTGATGTGAAGAGTTTCACGGAGCTAGATAGTTAGGAAATCCTCCTTATCCTGGTATCTAAGAAGATGTGTAAAGTCAATTACCTAGATGACAAAATCCTTATGAAGCTTAAATCTTGAAGACAATAGAGATTTAATTTCAAGGATAAGGGGTCTCCCATAAGAACACTTTGCCATAAGAGAGAGGCAAAATGGAACACAAGCTTTCAAGATCTCCTCTGAAGTGAAAAACATGCTGATTCACCATATATATTGAGTATAAGAAGGAGGTTTAGGAGCAAACAGGACTTGTTCAAGGGCACAAGACTCAGCAACAATAGATGCAAATGATTTCTTTAAGCCAGGACATAAAGACTCTGGCTAGAGATCAGTAGCGTCCCCCCGAAAAATTCTTTCAATCTAGAGAAGATCGATCATAGTTCATAAAAGTTGATCTTTGGGAGGGGTTGACTGGATGGCAACTAGATGAAAATTATTTGAAGCATGGTTTCAATTGCAATCCATTGAGGAATTAGGAAGGAGTGGAACTAGAGGTGTAAATCCATTGAGGAATTAGGGAACTTTAAGCACCCTTCCAACGTTTACAACAATAGAGCAAATGAAGGATTCTCCAAACAAAAAGATTGGCAGCTTATAAAAAGATATCTAGATTGGAAGAACTAAGGGGTCTTCGCCTGTACGAAAATTTGGTGACCACTTGAAAAAATATGAAGAGGAAGCCTTTGATGTGAAGAGTTTCACAGAGCCAGATAGTTAGGAAATCCTTCTCATCCTGGTATCTGAGAAGATGTGTAAAGTCAATTACCTAGACGACAAAATCCTTATGAAGCTTAAATCTTGAAGACAATAGAGATTTAATTTCAAGGATAAGGGGTCTCCCATAAGAACACTTTGCCATAAGAGAGAGGCAAAAAGGAACACAAGCTTTCAAGATCTCCTTTGAAGTGAAAAACATGCTAGTTCACCATATATATTGAGTAAAAGAAGGAGGTTTAGGAGCAAACAAGACTTGTTCAAGGGCACAAGACTCAACAACAATAGATGCAAATGATTTCTTTAAGCCAGGACATAAAGACTCTGGTTAGGGACCGGTAGTGTCCCCCCAAAGAATTCTTTCAATCTAGAGAAAATCGATCATAGTTCATAAAAGTTGATCTTTGGGAGGGGTTGACTGGATGGCAACTAGATGAAAATTATTTGAAGCATGGTTTCAATTGCAATCCATTGAGGAATTAGGAAGGAGTGGAACTAGAGGTGTAAATCGGGTCATGCCGCCCATGTCCCAACACGGCACAACAGCCGGTAGGCTGTGCCGGATCCGGCATGATGGTCCATACCATGCTAGGCCGGGGGTTTGTAGCCCACGGGCCGACACGACACAACACGGTTGTGCGTGCCATGCCGTCGTGGCCCACGGGCCAGCATGACCCATAGCGGGCCACACTTGGCCCATTCTAAAACTAGTTGTTAGGGCCCCCCCAATAGCTAGTTTTAGCTTTTTAGGGTTTTTTTACATAAATACCCCCCTAATAGCTATAAACAACAATATAGCAGGATATTTATGTATTTTCCTTATGGAGGGGAGAAAAAATGATACAAACGCCCCCCAACAACTATATAACAACTAGTTTAAGGGGGCTTTTGGGTAAAGTTATAAATAACTTTAAAATGACCAAAATACCCCTTCCAACAACTAAAAAAACTAGTTTTAAATGTATTTTGGGCAATTGAATTATTTTCAATTCCTATAAATAGCACTATCCTCCACCATTTTCATCACATCAATTCAACAATTCTCTTAATCTCTCTCTCTCTCTCTCTCTCTCTCTCTCTCTCTCATTATTCTCTACAATTTGAGTGAACTCTAATAGTCTGATTGGCTGATTAGTTGATTCTCCAAATTTTAACTTTATTGAAGTTTCAACAAGAAGAAGGTTTGCTCAACCAGCTTAAGTATCTCAAGTTAGCAATTTGGGAGGTTTGAACGTTGAAAGGCTTTAACCATTGAAATGAAGTTTGGATTCTAAACTGGCAATCCGAGTAAGTCCAATTAAATTAAGTTTTATTTTTTAGAATTTAAAAAAATGGTTGGCTCTTCCCCAAACTAATTCCCCAACATGTTCACTATTGACGATATTCAATCGCATCATGATAGTGTTAGCACTGATGCTGTTGATATTGATGGAAGTCAAACTTTCACCCCTGGTACTAACATTAGGGGAAAGAAAAAGAGGGCCTCTATGTTGAGTAGCCCGGTTTGGAAAATATTTAAAGTAGAGGATGTTGAGGGGAAGGGAAAAAGAGCAGTTTGCCAAAAAGAACAGTTTGCCAAAAATGTAGAAACAACACAAACACAAACTGGGAGGGGGGTTTTTGGTACATTTAAATATTCACAAGAAAAAATGAGACAAGAATTAACAAAATACATTGTACATGCAGAGCAACCATTTTTGTTAGCTAAATATACTAAGCTTGAAAAATGGTTGTGTAATTCTGTAAATCCACAATATAAAAAAGTTTATAGAAATACTATTAGATTAGATGCTTTAAAAATTTTTTATTCACATAAACAAAATTTAATTTATTTATTATCAATTCTTAATTCTAAAATTGCAATTACTTCTGATGTTTGAACTTCTAAATTTAACATAAGTTATATTTGTGTTACCGGCCATTTTATTGATGAAAATTGACTTTTAAATAAAAGAATTTTAAGTTTTACTAGGCTTGAATGGCCACATATTGGCCCAACTATTGCTGCAAGCATTTTAAATACTTTATATGCTTATGGAATTGAAAATAAATTATTTTCTATTAGTTTTGATAATGCCAACAATAATGATTCTATAAGAAATATTTCAAAATCTCAATTAAAACCATGTTTAAATGGTAAATTACTTCATACTAAATGTGCATGTCACATCTTAAATTTATGTATTCAAGATGCTTTAAATATTAGTTCTACTCATATTTCTAAAATTAGAAATTGTATTATATATATATTAAAAGTTCAGGGGCAAGAAAACATGAATTTAAATATTTATGTCAAAATTATATTAAATGTAAAACATAGATGGAATTCTACATATGCTATGCTAGAAAGTTGTATTTGTCATAAAAAAAATCTTACTAAATTTTATAATGCAAAAATACCTAATGATATTACATTTGAGGAAGACTAGGAAATGACAATTTGTATAAGAGATTTTTAAAACATTTTTATGATGTAAGTAATGAATTATAGGTATTTACTATCCAAGTAGTTGTAATTTACCTTATCAGTTAATGGTGTTTAGTGATTGTTTTGCAAAATATAGAAATAATCCATAATTTAAATGTATTATTGAAATAATGGAAAATAAATTTAAAAAATATTGGGAGAACATTTCTCCCCTTTATTGTTTAGCTACATTATTAGATCCTAGGATTAGGGAAGATGTTTAGATATTTTACTTGAAACATATTGTGAAAATATGAATATTGAAATTGGAAATAAAAAAGAAAAAATTAAATAATTTATTATTTGAAATGTACAGTTTATATGAATCTGAAGCAGTAGGAAATAATCCTACAACTTGTACAACATCTTCTACTTCTGATCTTGAGCTTAGTAGTAGAAGAGAAAAACTTTTTTATTTAAAAAGTAGAAGGCAAAAATCTGCTACTTCCACAACAAGTTCATTTATAATTGTTATTTACAAGCAAATTTTTCTAGTTTAGGTGAATGAACAAATAATTTTGTTATTTTAGCCCGGTGGAGTGAACATTCAAAAAATTATCCAGTTCTTGCCACCATGGCACGCGATCTACTAACCCCTCAGGTGTCTACAGCTCCATTGGAGTCTTGTTTTAGTACAAGTACCAGGATGTTGGACGACAAGAGAAGCTGCATGAACGATGAAAGTATAGAGATGTAGATCTGCTTTAAGGATTGGCTAGATGTAGAAGATAGATTACAAGACAAAGGAGGGCATGATACTACACCAGATATTTCACCTGAAGCAGATGATGAAAGTCATGATTCATGAAGTTGACTACTTGTACAAAATTTTTTATATTTTTCCAAATTATTGTAAATTTTGTTTTAATTTTATTTAATTTATTTGTTATTTTTTAACAATGTAATTTATTATTTTCAATTTGTAACTATATTCTATTTTTATATTTTATTTATTTATTCCATTTTCATATTTCATTTATCCAAGTAGCCAACCATTGTATGCTTTGTAATTTGTATCATTCAAATTTAAATGAAATAAAATTCCTATTTTTCTTCCAATTTGTTATTCCATCATTCTTATTTGGTTAAGTTTTTTTTTTTCATTTATGTGTTATATTTCTCATTCCTTAATTTTTCAAATAGTTCCCAAAATTAAAAGGAAAGTTAAATATTTTAGTTTTACACTTTTACTTAGAAAAGAAATCAAAAATTTCAAAAAAAGTAAAAAAATAAAAATCAGTTTAACCTGGTAGTCTGGCTCAACACGGCCCAAGCCCATGGCCCAACCTGCAGTCCGGCCTAGCCCATGCCCGCGAAACAATACAACACAGGCCTACATGGGCTTGGATGTGGGCGGTGCTGGGCCGACCCCTAAAATTTTCACTGGGGAGGGCAGCACTGCCCACTTTACACCTCCAAGTGAAACCCAACAAAGGAAAAGTGTTTACAAGAAGGTGATAAGAACTCTCGTTACTTTCATACCTCTATCCGTGCTGTCAAGAATTGATAGCTATAATTATATAACCCTAGCAAGTGCACTAGTTATCAAGTAGTATAAAGATATCGTTCCCACGAGGATTTAACAAAATAAGTATTAGAACTATAGGTTCCCTCAATTATTTGGACAACTGAATTTTGGATCTAATAATAGGAACTACTGAAAATTAAAGATAGAAGAAGAAAAGAGATAAAAACAAAGGCAATCAATGACTGAACTTGCAACGATTTAACTGAAAGTGCCAGGACTATTGGTCCACCTAACCTTTCCAATGAATATCAATTTATTAAATTAACCAAGATAATTTATTATTTTCATAAGCTAAAGTTTTTCCTAATTTATTTAATATTCCCTTCTAGGATATATCAAACCTACTTCTATTAAGTAACCATTCGATTCCTCGATTAGAGTTCTCGAGATAGAAAGTGCGTTAAGTTCTATGAAAGACCTGTATCATCAGATGAATAATATATTCCTATATACCATTCAATTCACACTATGAGTTATTTAGTCTATTATGTGAATTTCTCTTCCCGTTCATTCACATAAACCAAATCAACTAAGAGGTGGCCAAGCTCCTAATTGCATTATGCATAATAACTCATAGACAATTTGAAAATAAAAATAGTTTGGTTGAATTAAATAAAAATCAATCCATGGTCGTGGTTAGGCTTTCCATAGCCCCAATTATAAATAAACTAGTTCATGATAAAGAAGGTTAAACAAACAAGGTATAAGAAAGAACTCATGATGTCACCCTTGAAGGTGAGATCGATGAGCTTGTCTTCTCCTTGTCGCCACCCTTCTTCTCCTCCTAGGTTGCTGACTACTTCCTTGAAAGCTGAAGCTTTTTTGGATGACTTTTGATTACTCCCCAAATTGATTGATGCCTGGTGCTATTCTCAAAAATAGAAAGTCTTAATTCCTAATGATTAGTTTAGGTCTAATCTTATCTTATCTCTTATCCGGTAATCTCAATTTCCTTTATCTTTCTAGAATTATATCAGAAAATTAAATCTGATAGGACTCTTTGCAGTTTGCTTATTCTTGTATTCGTATTGGGCTTCTTCAACGAATTGGGTTGCTGCAAGGTTTCTCTGTGAACTGGGCTTCTGCTGCGAATTGGGCTTTTGCTGCGAACTGGGCTTCTCTACGAATTTGCTCAGAATTCGGGCCTGATTTTGACTTTGATTCAGTCCAAATCTATCAAAACTCAAACATGAAAGTTGTATAGTTTTTCCTTATCTTTCCAGTGCATCTTGAATCATCTCAATCTGAGTCCAGATGGGAGGGTTATGCCCAGAATACTACATGGCACTGAAACTGTGCAAAATTACCCGATTCGCCTTGTTTTTCTCCTGACGCCTTCTTTCATGTCCTGAATTGAAATACAAGCATAATGAGTCCAATTAAGTACTAATTAAGTATAAAAGACTGAATATTTAGGGATACAAATATGATAATTTTTATTCTTATCAATAATGACTCCATTATTAGGAAAATTCAGATAAAGGGGTCTGAGATGGATGATTTAAATTTTGTCGAGTCCCAAGTGGTTGAATTTTTCAAAGGCCTGCTTACCATCGAAGCTTGTTACTAATGAAGTTAATGCAAACTTGACTCAAACCCTTGATATGGAAGAAATTAGAAAACTTGTTTTTGATATGAATGAGGATTCAGCCCCAGGTATTGACGACTTCGATGGCTATATTTCACTCACTATTGGGGTATCGTTGGGGAAGATGTCAGAGCGATTTTTATTACAAAGACACTTCCTAGGTACTTTACATCCACTTTTATTGTGTTAATTCCTGAAACGAAGAACCCAAAGAATTTTACAGATTTCAAACCCATTAGCCTTTATGGTTTTTAGATTAAAATCATAATCTCCTAGGAACAAGGTGCTTTTGTGAAGGGTCATTTCATTGGGGATAACATTTCTATTGCCTAGGAGATGGTCAGTGAGATCAACCGAAGAACTAGGGGTGGCAATATCATCTTTAAGTTGGATATGGCTAAGGCCTAGGATTTCTTATTTAAGGCACTTCGCTATTTTGGGTTCAATGAGATTTGGATGAAATTAGTAAAATTCAATGTCTACAACTGTTGGTTTTCAATCTTAATTAATAGTTCTATTAGTACTCGATTTTTGTTCGGTCTGTCGCTTGAACCTCCAAGGTACTCCTAAACACCCAATCATACCCTTTCGATCCCTCCAAAACACCCAAAAACCCCAAAATCCCAATTTTTATCCTAAAATCCCTCAGATTCACCACAAAACCTACCTGATACCTATCTGATGACCCCGATCGACCTCCACTTACACCTCAACCATTGAATTGGACACAACTATCAAACCCAATACCTCCCAAAACACCCACTTGTGAATTCTTAACCCCAAATACCTCCATTACCCTTTAATCGCACCAAGATTCTAAATTGACAGGATTACAAATCTGCCTGATCCTGGCCCAATTGGCTCAATCTAACCTTACCAATCACATCAGACGGCCCAAAAACCCTAGCGTGACAAATTTCACCCAAAATAAACCTTGTTTGCTCCTTGATCGCGTAATAATTCCATTCCGTGGCTCTAGATTAGTCGTATCAAGCCCTTTCCAGATCTGCCCGATCTGGGCCCAATTGGGTCAATCTGACCCCACTAATCAACCTAGAATCCACGAGAACCCCACCTTACCAAATTTTAGCGAAAAATACCCACATTTACCCTTCCATCTAAAAAGATTCCATTTCGGCTAATCTTGTTAGCGCATAGATACAAAACCTCCTTTGTAGTCAAACCCATCTCAACCCTCCACTTTTTGACCCAAAAATCCCTACCAGAAACCCGACTTGACCCCCTTAAACCCAATCGGACCCATTTTCAAAAAATCACAAAAATACCCCCCTTCCACCAAATTACCGAAATGCCCTTGTCCAAAGCTACCCAAATTACCTCCACCAAAGTTTACCATAATACTCCTTATCCAAAATTACCAAAACACCCTTGACTAAACTTACCCCAAATTACCCCTGTCCTAAATCCCAAAAATGTCTTTCCTTCAAAAATTCCCCTAAATTTCCAAAATACCCTTAACCAAAATTACCCAATTTACCCCTGTCCTAATTCCTAAAAATGTTCCTCCTTTGAAAAATCTCCTAAATTTCCAAAATACCTTTAACCTAAATTACCCGAACTACCCCTTTGTCCAATTCCCAAATTACCCCTAACCTGATTCCCAAATACATCCCCCATCCCCAAAATACCCCTAACCAAATTCCTAACTTGCTGAACCACCTTCCATCTCGAAAGTTGACGAAACCTCTCCTCCCTCTTGTTATAAATAGGAAGCATCATTCCCAAGAGAGGGGGGGGGGGGTGGGATGGGTCGAAAAGAAAAGAAGCGGGGAATCGGAGGGGTCTTGAATTAGAAGGGAGAGGCTCTCGGCGCTTTTCTCTTTGAGGAGCTGCCGAGTTGAGAAGAGAGGGAGAGAAAACGAGGAGAAGAGGGAGGGGTTTCGAGCTGAGTGAAGAAATGAGATAAAGAGAGAGAAATTTGAGTCGAGGGAAAAAAGAGGGAGAAGGGGGAAGGAGCTCGAGTGAGAGAAGTTTGAGAGGGGGTTTGAGTGAGAAGAAAACAGAGAGAGCTGAGACCTGAGAGTTTCGAGTAGAGAATGAACGAGGGAGTTCGAGTGAAAGAAGGAAACAGAGAGAACTGAGAGCCGAGAGTTTCGAGAGAAAGAAAGAACGAGAGAGAGAGAGTGCTGAAAGAAAGTAGAGAGGAAAAGAGAGAAACCTCTGCTGTCACTGTAGGATTTTTGGCGCCACCGAAACCCAATTTCATCCCAAGCTCTGTACACAAGTTCTGTAGCATCATCAACCTTAAGGTTACAGGAGGTAAAACCCGTTACCTCATCCTCTGGCTTTAAGTGTCTTAGCAGTTCGTAAGTGTACTTGCTGTTTATCTCTCTGTCTGCTTTTATTTCGTTATTTTCTTTTTATTTATCGACTTGTTTGCATATGAGTTGCTTCTTGTTGGTTCAATTATGCAAATTGGCGGTTCTCCTGCGACTGAGAGGCTAGTGTGTTCCTTCACTCCTCATTATCAGTTTACTGAGTCCGAAGGTGGGGGCACTGATAGAAAAGAGGCGAGGAATTCCTCATCCTTTTGCTCCAGCCCCTGCATCCAAAAGGATGCTGATCTGGAAGAGAAGAAAGAAACACTAAACCCCTCCGAATTACCGGAGAACCCATTCATTGAACCTATCTTGAGCACAGAAGGGATTTCGGTATTCACATTTTTCCCTCTCAACTTATCTCTCTCCCTCTCTCCTTCTCAACTTACCCAGAATGGCCATGTCCAGGCTGATCGGTAGGGAGTCGTTAATTTTAAATGGTTTCATAAAATTTAAATGCGGGAGACCCATCACTCCCCATTATTATTTCCTGATGGGTGGGGACTCCATAACCTCAGCCATGAAGTGAACTGCCGGTTTTTCCGACGTTCACAGATTGGCGACTGCACTGGGGATGTTGAGAACAGCGTGAACACCATCTCCCTACCGGTTCCACTCGCGGCAGCCGGTTTTGACTCTTAAGCAGAATTCTAGTATTTGTAAGCCTTTTTCTAAGCCTTTAGTAGCTTCTTGTTATTTGGTTTTACAAAATAAAAAAATATTTGTAGTGGCTTTTTTTGTTTCATCTAAGTTCTTAATTTCATTTGGCTATCAATTTTGGATTTGAACTAGGTAGGGTTTGAGTTTTGGTGCAGCTAAATTATTGTTTTCTTTTATTAGACTGAGTTTTCATGGAGAATGTTCTTATTAGTTTTTATTGGATGAAGCATGAGTGTTCTGTTTTTTTTCTTATTCAAATCAGGTTGTGTTTGATAAGTTGGAATAAAATACTAATTTAGGGGTCTATGTAGAGTAAAAAAATTATATAAAAAAAGAGGCAGCAAAAAAGAAAATGAATAAGTTAAGTCCCAATCAAAGCCAGAGCTAAAGAAAAATATTCTACCTAGGGTGAGAACAAACCACCAGATTTTATTGAACTTTCAACTGCCCTCCCATGCTGGTTGGGCGGTGTTTAAATACAAGAGAATTCTCAAATTCCTTCTACTAACTTAGCCACTGATTAAGGGATTAGATTCTCTATTAACTAGCCGATCCCTAAGCCATAGGGACATAACCACTTAACCACTAACAATCAGACCTAGTCTTAAGGAATAACTGCTTAACCAAATTGACCACTTCCTAAAGAGCCAACCCTTGGCTTTTATTCACCTATTCCTACGTACTGATAACAAGGAAAAAGAACAAAAATAAACTGATAAGAAAATGAAGCAGTCCTGATGCCACGTCACGCCTTGCATGGGCCATGCATGGGGCGTTAATCGATGTATTTGGGATTCCTCACGGGTGTTCTTAGTGACTTTCGAGGCTTATCAATACCTCCCCCTTTGGCTATAACCTTGTCCTCAAGGTTCATGAATCTGTCCTTTATTTCTTGCGTGTTCTCCCATGTAGCGTTCTCTAGTGGAAGTTGTCTCCATTTGATCAAGCTTTCCTCTATAATTTTAGACCCCTTTTTGATCCAACGGGTATCTAGTATTACCTCCGGTTCAATAGTCAAGTCACCATCTTCGGTCAATAGGGGTATTTCGTTACTAGCAGCAATTGTGTCTCACAATTTTTTCTTGAGAAGGGACACATGGAATACTGGGTGAATGCGTGAATCTTCAGGAAGCTTGAGTTTGTAGGCCATCGTCCAAAGCTTTTCTTCAATTTGATAGGGTCCGTAGAACTTACACACAAGCTTTTGATAGGCACGTTTAAACACAGAGTGTTGACGATAAGGATGAAGTTTCAGAAACACAAAATCGCCCACTTGATATTCAACGTCTCGTCATTTGGAATCTGCGAGTTGCTTCATCCGGTTGTTTACAGCATGCAAATTCTCCTTAAGCTGTCGTAACAAGGCATCCCAAGAGGCTAAGCTACGATCCACTTCATTTATCGGACAAGAACCTTCATCGTAATGTGGGATTATCGGTGCAGGCCTTCCATATAGAGCTTGGAAGGGGGTCATTCCGGTAGATGCATGATATGTAGTATTGTACCAGAATTCAGCCCATGGGAGGAAGGAGTGCCATTTACGGGGCTGCTGGAACGCAAAGCACCGGAGGTATTGTTCAAGACAACGATTGACCACATACGTTTGTCCATCTGTCTATGGATGGTATGCGGAGCTCATCTTCAATTGTGTGCCTGACAATGTGAAGAGCTCTTGCCAAAAATGACTGATGAATACCGGGTCTTGATTACTCATAATGGATCGCGGCATACCATGAAGTTTCACAACCCCTTAAGTGAATCTTTCGGCCACCAATTTTGTTGTATACGGGTGGGCGAGAGCCAGAAAGTGTGCTGATTTGCTCAACCTGTCAACCACAACAAGAATTGAATTCTTACCATTTGAAGGTGGGAGGCCATCGATGAAGTCCATAGTGACATCATCCCATACTTGACAAAGGATTGGAAGTGGTTGTAGGAGTCCGGCTGGTGACAAGGTCTCACTTTTAGTGCGTTGGCATACTTCACAAGAAGCAACATAATTTTTCACCGCTTGGTGCATTGATGGCCAATAAAATTGTTGCGCTAGTCTCTTGTATGTCCGTAGTACACCCAAATGTCCACCCATTGGAGAGTCGTGGTATTGCCGCAAGAGTTATTGGGTGATGTGGGAATGAGGAGGCACCACTACTCGATTTTTGTAGCAAACTAACCCATTGTGCCAACTGTAAGGAACGCCCAGGTTTCCGATTGCTTGTTGGCTAATTCTTTTCATGTAAGGGTCGTCACTAGTTTCGACTTCGATTGTATCCTAGAATGAAGTTTGCGACACAAACAAGGCATCCAGACTAGGACCGATAGCCACCCGTGATAGTGCATCAGCTGCATTGTTCTCTCAGCCTGGCTTGTATTAGATCTCATAATTATAGCCAAGCAATTTAGTTACCCATTTTTGTTGCTCAGATGTGGCTACTCGTTGCTCCAACAAGTATTTGAGACTGTGCTGATCTGTTTGGATGTAGAATTTCCGGCCCAGCAAATATGGTCTCCATGTCTGAATGGCGTGAATGATTGCTAGCATTTCTTTTGCATAAACTGACCACGAGCGTTTGGTGGCGCCCAAGGCGCGACTCATAAACGCAATAGGCCTTCCCTGTTGTGACAGAACTGCCCCTATGCCATCCTCCGAAGCATCTGACTCAATGATAAATGGCTCATTGAAGTTCGGCATTGTGAGTGTTGGGGTAGTGGTCATAGCTTTCTTGAGTTCTTGGAAAGCATTTTATGCCTCATCTGGCCACCCGAATTGCCCCTTTTTTAGGAGATTGGTGAGAGGACGTGCTATGATGCCATAGTTACGGACAAATTTTCGATAATAACCTGTAAGTCCTAGGAACCCACACAACTAAGAGATGTTAGTAGGCTTAGGCCAATTCAGCATAGTTTGGATTTTGCCTTGATCCACCTTAACCCCTTGAGGAGTTACAATATGGCCTAAGTATTCCAGTTCTTGTACCCCGAAGGCACATTTGCTGATTTTGACAAAAAATTGATGATGCCTTAATATTTCCAAAGCCTTTTGAACATGTTCAAGGTGCATGTTCCAGTTGGGGCTATAGATCAAAATGTCATCATAGAAGACAAGCATAAATTTACGGAGGTACGGGCGAAATATTGAATTCATGATTGCTTGAAATGTAGATGGGGCATTACAAAGACCAAAGGGCATAATTAAGTATTCACATTGGCCATTATGAGTGCGAAAAACAGTTTTATGAATATCTAGGGGATGCACTCGAACCTTGTGGTATCCCGCCCGTAAGTCCAGTTTAGTGAAATAAGTAGTTCCATGGAGCTCATCAAGTATGTCATTTACTGTGGGAATTGGAAATCGGTCTTTGATGGGCATTAAGCGCTCTATAATCAGTGCAAAAACGCCATGAACCATCCTTCTTTTTAACCAACAAAACAGGAGATGAGAAAGGACTAGTGCTAGATCTTATAAGCCCCAACTTTAACATATCATGAACTTGCTTTTCAATTTCGGCCTTTTGGAAATGGGCGTATTTGTATGGTCTCACATTGACAGGCTCAGTTCATTCCTTTAGATTGATGCGATGGTTGATATCCCGTGTGGGCGGGAGGTGCGTCGGTTCTTGGAACACATATTCAAATTTCTCCAGTAGTTGTTGCATCTTCAGGTTGACATCCTGTGATGTTGGTTTGGTGGCGGTTGCTGAGAACACTCGTGAGGAATCCCAAATACGTCGATTAACGCCCCATGCAAGGCGTGACATGGCATGGCGTGACGTGGCATCAGGACTGCTTCATTTTCTTATCAGTTTATTTTTGTTCTATTTCCTTGTTATCAGTACGTAGGAATAGGTCAATAAAAGCCAAGGGTTGGCTCCTTAGGAAGTGGTCAATTTGGTTAAGTAGTTTTTACTTAAGACTAGGGATGTTCTTATGGCTTAGGGATCGGCTAGCTAATAGAGACCCTAATCCCTTAATCAATGGCTAAGTTAGTGGAAGGAAGTTGAGAATTCTCTTGTATTTAAACACCGCCCAACCAGCATGGGAGGGCAGTTGAAAGTTCAATAGAATCTCGTGGTTTGTTCTCACCCTAAGCAGAATCTTTTTCTTTAGCTCTAGCTTTGATTCGGACCTAACATTTGGTATTAGAGTTGGGCACCATGGCTACTAACAAGGAGCAAATTGAGAGCTTAGAAGCTGGACTTGGAGGACTCCAAGTTTAGTCGTATGGAGGTGGGCGTATCTGATAAGTTTCATCAGTTGGAAGACGCCATCAACAAATTATCAGAAGCCCTACTCTCCAACCGAGCTGCATCGACCAACAACAGCTTCGAGCTTAAGGCAAACTCTCCTACGGGACGTTCTCACAATATGAGAGAAGAATCTCGAGACAACTCCAAAGTCGGACGGCAACAGTTCTCTTCCAAATTAGCCAAGTTGGAGTTTCCTCGGTTTGCCAAAGATGACCCTATCGAATGGTTCACAAGAGTGGACCAATTTTTTGAATATCAAGGCACCCTTGAATCCCACAAGGTGTACTTGGCCTCCTTCCATTTGGAAGACGAGGCTAACCAATGGTGGCAATGGTTGCGTAGATCCTATAAGGAAGAAGGCAAGGAGGTGACATGGGAGATGTTTCAACAAGAACTTTGGGCACGGTTTGGTCCTACCGACTGTGAGGAGTTTGATGAAGCATTGTCAAAAATCCAATAGGTAGGTTCCTTACGTGACTACCAAAAAGAGTTTGAGCGGTTGGGTAACTGGGTACACGGTTGGACACAAAAAGCCTTAGTCGGGACGTTCATGGGAGGTCTCAAGCCCAACATAGCTGACGACATCCGGATGTTCAAACCAAGGTCGCTGAAAGAAGCTATCAGCCTTGCACGAATGAGAGACGGGCAGCTGATGCGCCAACGGAAAGCCACTCGGTCTTTCAACCGACCCATCGCTGACTCCCCTTCCCCAACGAAGTTCAAGACGACTCTACCTATGAAGAGGCTCACGTGGGACGAGATGCAGAAACGAAGGGTGCAAGGGCTATGCTTCAACTGCAATGAGAAGTTTACACCGACTCACCGGTGTAAAAGACCACACTCCTACTATTAGAAGGCAGCAATGACCATTCAGATGAGGAAATTGACGAGATAATGGAACAACAACCCAAAATCTCACTCTATGCACTCTCAGGATGGACAACCTATAAAACAATGCTAGTAATGGCAAAAATTGGTCCCTATGAGGTGGTTGTATTAATTGATATCGGCTCTACTGATAACTTCATTAGTGAAAGAGTGGCCAATATGTTGCGACTGTCCGTAATACCAACCGAACCATTCAATGTCAAGGTGGCAAGTGGGAGGTCGTTAAAATGTCAAGGCAGATTCTAAAATGTCCAAGTTCTCCTTCAAGGTATCCCTTTTATCCTCACTCTATACGCTTTACCGCTAATGGGACTGGATTTGGTCTTAGGTGTCCATTGGTTGGAACAACTAGGAACGGTAGTGTGCAACTGGAAGCAACTAATGATGGAGTTCCGGTGGAGCAACCAAACAGAAACTACAAGGGATTGATGCGCAATCAATTCAACCTGCATCAGTCAAAGCTATCTCCAAAGACATGCGGAAAGGGAGTTCAATGTTTGCTATTTGCCTTCAAGCCGCCGCCGAGCCAACATCACAGGATGTCAACCCGGAGATGCAACAACTACTGGAGAAATTCAAAGATGTGTTCCAAGAACCGACGCACCTCCTGCCCACACGGGAAATCGACCATCACATCAATCTAAAGGAAGGAACTGAGCCCGTCAATGTGAGACCATACAGGTATGCCCATTTCCAAAAGGCCGAAATATCAAAGATCGATTTCCAATTCCCACAATAGATGACATGCTTGATGAGCTCCATGGAGCTACTTATTTCATTAAACTGGACTTATGGGCGGGATACCACTAGGTTCGAGTGCATCGCCTAGATATTCATAAAACTGCTTTTGGCACTCATAATGGCCACTATGAATACTTAGTTATGCCTTTTGGTCTTTGTAATGCTCCATCTTCTTTGATGACATTTTGATCTATAGCCCCAACTGGAACATGCACATTGAACATGTTCAAAAGGCTTTGGAAATACTAAGGCAACATCAATTTTTTGTCAAAATCAGCAAATGTGCCTTCGGGGTACAAGAACTGGAATACTTAGGCCATATTGTAACTCAAGGGGTTAAGGTGGATCAAGGCAAAATCCAAACTATACTGAATTGGCCTAAGCTTACTAACATCTCTGAATTGCGTGGGTCCTAGGACTTACAGGTTATTATCAAAAATTTGTCTGTAACTATGGCATCATAGCACGTCCTCTCATCAATCTCCTAAAAAGGGGTAGTTCGGGTGGCCATATGAGGCAGAAAATGCTTTCCAAGAACTCAAGAAAGCTATGACCACTACCCCAACACTCGCAATGCCGAACTTCAATGAGCCATTTATCATTGAGTCAGATGCTTCAGGGGACGGTATAGGGGCAGTTCTATCACAAGAGGGAAGGCCTATTGCGTTTATGAGTCGCGCCTTGGGCGCCACCAAAGGGTCGTGGTCTGTTTATGCAGAAGAAATGCTAACAATCATTCACGCCATTCAGACATGGAGACCATATTTGCTGGGCCGAAAGTTCTACATCCAAACAGATCAACGCAATTTCAAATACTTGTTGGAGCAACGAGTAGCCTGATGTGGACGCCGACAGCAGCAATTTAGTGCAGCAGCAGCAGTGATACGGTGTTCTCATCCTATCCAATGCGGCAGCAACAGTTCTTATCCATTCGACAGATTAGATTAGATTATCTTGTTATTCTTATCTTATCTTATTAGATTAGTAGATTAGATTATCATATCTTAATAGATTAGGATTAAGAAGAGACTTATCTTATCTTATCAGGCTTATCTTATCAACATAAAGTAGTTATCAAGATAGAGTAGAAGGGGGGGTCTCCCTAATCAGCAAGGAGTCTCCCTAAGATTAGGACTCTTGTAATCTCCTATTTAAGGAGACACCCTTATTGAATGAAGATATCGAATATTCAGTTAAAGAAGTGAGTTAGGAGAGTTGGTGATCTCTTGAACAAATCACCAAGGCGCCAAGATAGGTTCATCAAAAGCAGGAAGGAACAAGGGAAAACAGGAGGTAGGTTTTCCCTGTGGACCGACCCGTGACGAGATCCTATTCTCGGGCCCATAACATAGCCGCACCCGAGCAACAAAAATGGGTAACTAAACTGCTTGACTATGATTATGAGATCCAATTCAAGCCAGGCTGGGAGAACAATGCAGCTGATGCACTATCACGGGTGGCTGGTAGTCCTAGTCTGGATGCTTTGTTTGTGTCGCAAACTTCATTATGGGATACAATCAAAGCCAAAGCTAGTGACAACCCTTACATGAAAAGAATTAGCCAACAAGCAACCGAAAACTGGGAGTTCCTTACAGCTGGCGCAACAGGTTAGTTTGCTACAAAAACCGAGTAGTGGTGCCTCCTCATTCCCACATCACCCAACAACTCTTGCGACAATACCACGACTCTCTCAAGGATGGACATTCGGGTGTACTACAGACATACAAGAGACTAGCGCAACAATTTTATTGGCCATTAATGCACCAAGCGGTGAAAAATTATGTTGCTTCTTGTCAAGTGTGCCAACGCACTAAAAATGAGACCTTGTCACCTGTCGGACTCCTACAACCATTTCCAATCCCTTGTCAAGCATGGGATGATGTCACTATGGACTTCATCGATGGCCTCCCACCTTCAAATGGTAAGAATTCAATTCTTGTTGTGGTTGACAGGTTGAGCAAATCAGCACACTTTCTGGCTCTCGCCCACCCGTATACAGCAAAATTGGTGGCCGAAAGATTCACTTAAGGGGTTGTGAAACTTCATGGTATGCCGCAATCCATCATAAGTGATCGAGACTTGGTATTCATCAGTCGTTTTTGGCATGAGTTCTTCAAATTGTCAAGCACACAATTGAAGATGAACTTCGCATACCATCCACAGAAAGATGGACAAACGGAGGTGGTCAATCGTTGTCTTGAACAATACCTCCAGTGCTTTGCGTTCCAGCAGCCCCGTAAATGGCACTCCTTCCTCCCATGGGCTGAATTCTGGTACAATACTACCTATCATGCATCTATCGGAATGACCCCCTTCCAAGCTCTATATGGAAGGCCTCCACCGACAATCCCACATTACGATGAAGTTTCTTGTCCAGTAAATGAAGTGGACCGTAGCTTAGCCTCTCGTGATGCCATGTTACGATAGCTTAAGGAGAATTTGCATGCTACAAACAATCGGATGAAGCAACTCACAGATTCCAAACGACGGGACATTGAATATCAAGTGGGCGATTTTGTGTTTCTGAAACTTCATCCTTATCGTCAACACTCTGTGTTTAAACATGCCTATCAAAAGCTTGCGTTAAGTTCTACGGACCCTATCAAATTGAAGAAAAGCTTGGGATGATGGCCTACAAACTCAAGCTTCCTGAAGGTTCACGCATTCACCCGGTATTCCACGTGTCCCTTCTAAAGAAAAAATGGGGAGACACAATTGCTGCTAGTAACGAAATGCCCCCATTGACCGAAGATGGTGATTTGACTATTGAACCGGAGGTAATACTGGATACCCGTTGGATCAAAAAGGGGTCTAAAATTATAGAGGAAAGCTTGATCAAATGGAAACAACTTCCACTAGAGGACGCTACATGGGAGAACACGCAAGAAATAAAGGACAAATTCATGAACCTTGAGGACAAGGTTCTAGCCAAAGGGGGAGGTATTGATAAGCCATGAAGGTCGCTGAGAACACCCGTGAGGAATCCCATATACGTCGATTAACGCTCCATCCATGGCCCATGCAAGGCGTGACATGGCATGGTGTGACGTGGCATCATGACTGCTTCATTTTCTTATCAGTTTATTTCTGTTCTATTTCCTTGTTATCAGTACGTAGGAATAGGTCAATAAAAGCCTAGGGTTGGCTCCTTAGGAAGTAGTCAATTTGGTTAAGCAGTTTTTACTTAAGACTAGGTCTGGTTGTTAGTGGTTAAGTGGTAATGTTCCTATGGCTTAGGGATCGGCTAGCTAATAGAGAACCTAATCCCTTAATCAGTGGCTAAGTTTGTGGAAGGAAATTGAGAATTCTCTTGTATTTAAACATCGCCCAACCAGCATGGGAGGGCAGTTGAAAGTTCAATAAAATCTGGTGGCTTGTTCTCACCCTAGGCAGAATATTTTTCTTTAGCTCTAGCTTTGACTGGGACCTAACAGGGACTGTTTCCTACAAAAATTGGATCAATTCAGATCTGGGATAAGGGACTGTTTCTTTTATAGTATTGGAAGGAAAGAGGTGGAAAGAGTCAATCCTGATTTCGAAAAGAAAACAAAAAAGGTTAGGGTCAAAAGTTTTGACTTAGTAGGTCTCTTTCATGGAAGATTGCAGCTGAACAGGTGGTGTTCATTGGTTAAAGCAAAAGTGAGTTTTCTTTAGGTTAAACCACCTAGGTTCGGTCACAGGTTTACAGCTTTGTTTAAGGTCATGTGCTAAGTGGACAGGTACGGTTCAGTGGTTTTCTCTTTCAAGGTTTTGTGCTGGAACAGGTGCCAGAATTTGCATTTAAGACTAAAACTCTTTGTTGGCTGAATTAATAAAAATTAATGGCGATAGTGAATTCATGCCAGGAAGTCTTCCCGTAGGTTGTAAGAGCATAGTCCAGGTATCCCATGACCACCGTTAAGAATACCAGGTGTCAGACCCAGTTTGCTTAAGTGATCATACGGTGGTTAAGCCCTCTGGTTGCTTGAAAGTCTGTCCAAAATAAAATTGGCTTAAATGAAGCTTAGAAAAAAAAATTTTTTACCTTAGACCTGCAGCTCTACACAGTTACATGAAGCTTGCGTGGAACTCTCATCTGAATTGTGCCTTCCCCTATAAATGTTTTTGGATGCACCCAACGCACAAACATCTCTGATATAGCCTAGTGCAGCCAGCTAGTTGGAGACTTGGAGTACCTCCTAGTCATGAAACTCGTCTACTAATTCCATCTTTCTTGTTATCTGAACTACATACCCAGAATTTCATGATTTCATTGTCACCATTGTTTGTTTGTATTGTTGAAATCGGTTAGGGTGCTTCAATGGGGAAATTTAGTTTTCTTTCACCTTTTTGTTGTTTAGTTATATGTGCATATCAAAGTCCATTTTAGTTTTGGATCAGGAATGAGTTGTCGATGCCACCTAACCTTGGTACATTAATTGAGACCAAGCAATTTTTATTTGAAAGATGAGGCTTGGAACTTAAAAAGGGATTGCAATGTTTCTTGAGGGAGGAAGTGGTAATACAGAAGCAACCATGCAAGGTTTGATCAAATGTCAAAGCAAAGGGGATAGAATAGGGTCCCCCTAGGCTTGTGCTTACTTTCAGATACGAGTAGTTTCACCACCTAGGTCTGTATCCTTGTATTTAAGCTTCTCACTTTAAAAGAGCAGGTGGGCGCAGGCTGGACATCGCTCCACCTGGTTTGAGTGAACTTTCCCGAATTAGGTGATGGCCTTTTAACTGCTATCTTCTAGTGTTGCATTAGCTAGTTTCAGGCAGGTACTCGCACTTTCCTTAGTTGGGTCTTAAAGAATTGTGGGCGGTTGGACTTACTCTATTGTCTTGTTGATCATCCACCAATGCCATGCAATATGATAATCTGTTCAGGTGTGACGTCATTGGACGACTTGGTCAAATAACTTTGTTAAATGTTTATTTGCATGGGGTTCCTAGGCATTATTACTAGGCAGGTTGCACGAAATATCTCATTCCATCAGTTTCCGTTTTATTTTCAAAGCATAAGCCTTTTGCAAGTTATATGCTCTGCTTTTTTTTCAGCCATGTTTCTCTTTTTTGTTTTCCTTCTTAGACGACCAACTGTTTTGCGTTACAATTGTTTCCCTGTTTTTTTAAGATACTTGAATAGTTATAGTTGCATTGAGTGTCCAGCTGTTCTCTGAGTCAAATGCATGTTCAGATCAGTTATTTTAGTCTTTGGGACTCGTACGTATATCCACACCCGAATAATGATTTCTTGTCTTTGTTTCCGGTTGCCCAAGAAGGGCCCTAGAGCACCCCTTGAGGGCTCAGTTTAGGTTGTAAAACATGAAATCCTTAGCTTTTGGTGTATTGGGACACTTGCTGGAACAAGAAAGCAAGGCTTAATCGGTCATGTCATGTGTGAAAAGGGATTAGGAGGTATTTTGGTCTGTACCTTGGTGGAGTTTCAGCAAAAAGACCCGAGCAGGTTAGAGCAAACCCAGGTTGACCTTGTGACCAAGCCACCCAAGTCAGGTGTGTTGACATCTTTTGGAGCCTTATGTCATAGATTAAATGAAACCCAGAAATCTCCCTCCATGTGTCAGAGCAGGTAAAGATTTGTTCTCAGAGATAAAAAAAAATCTTTCGATAAAGACTGATATCAGCAGCAACCTTAAAGAGTCATGAGTTCGCCCCTTAGGCTGATCTAGCTGGCCTAGGATTTTAATTGGGGATCTGTAGAAGCCTGATTCAAGCCTAACCAGTATTCTTCATGGAAAAAGCTGAATCCAACCGAGTAAGGTCAAAGTGATACGAAAAACAAAGACAAATGGAGAAAATAACAATTCTTAATATCAAATTCAACAGGTTACATCCCTATTTATAATAGAGCTAGGGATACAAGGTCGGCTACTTAAATTAGAATACAAAAAGGATATGTATAGTTAATTTCGATAGGACTATCTCTCCTATAATTAAAGAGATAATGATAGGATACTAATTTCGATAGGACTATTTTTCCTTAATTCTAGGATACTAATGTTGATAGAATACGCTAACATTCCCCCTCAAATTCAAGATGGTAATGTATTAGTCATCTGGAGTTTGTCAATTAGAGCACGAAAGCGAAAAGGAGAGTGAGCTTTGGTAAATATATCTGTAGACTGACCCTGGGAAGAGACAGGAATAAGGCGAACAATACCCTTGAGCACATGATGACAAATAAAGTAACAATCAATCTCAATATGCTTAGTGCGCTCATGAAATACATCATTGTGGGCAATTTGTATGGCGTTACGATTGTCACAGTAAAGTGAGGTTGCAGATGAATGAGTAAGTCCCATGTCATGGAGTAACCATCGTAACCATAACAGCTCAGAGGTAGTGTCGGCAAGAGTTCTATATTCATCTTCAGTATTGGAACGAGAGACAATTGTTTGCTTCTTACTACGCCAAGATATAAGAGAATCTTCAATAAAGAAGCAATAACCAGTAGTGAAGTGTCTATTAGTAGGATCACCGGCCCAATCAGCATCAGAATATGTGATCAACTGAAAAGAAAAAGAAAGAGTATTAAAGTCCATGAGACAAAGTGCCCTTGACATAACGGATGATACGAAGTATAACAACATGATGAGTAGTATGAGGGGCAGACATGAACTGACTCACAATATGAACAACATACGCAATATCAGGATGAGTAATAGTAAGATAAACAATATTGCCAACTAGTTGTCGATATAAGGTGCAGTCACTAAGAGGAGTACCGTCAGTGGTTGTAAAATGGGCATTAGGCTCAATTGAAGTGTTAACAATCTTGGTTAGAGGAGACCTCAACGCCTAGGAAATAATTTAGTCGACCAAGATCTTTCATTTCAAACTGTTTGCTAAGAAGTCTTAAGAGCGGAAATGCCCTACAAATCATCGCCAATAATGATCATGTCATCCACATAAAGGAGGAGGACACAACCCTGAGAGGTCTTACAGATGAACAAGGCATGATCATAAGTGCTAGATTTAAAACCAAACTGACAAACAGTAGAGCTGAATTTGGAGAATCATGCTCGAGGCGCCTGTTTAAGTCCATATAGAGTCTTACGGAGATAACAAACCTGATTGGGGAGATGATCATAACCAGGAGAGGGCTGCATATAAATCTCTTCAGAAAGATTGCCATTGAGAAAAGCATTCTTAACATTCATCTGAAATAGTTGCTAGTGCTTAGCTGTAGCAATTGCAATAAGACTGCGAACAGAGGTGAGTCGGGCAACTAGGGCAAAAGTCTCCTCATAATCAATGCCATACTCCTGTGTGAACCCTTTAGCTACCAATCTAGCTTTATACCTTTCAACTGAACCATCTGCCATGGCATTGATTTTGTAGACCCATTTACAACCAATCACGGATTTATCTGGAGGCAGGTCAACTAAATACCAAGTGTGAGTGCTTGTAAGAGCTTGAATTTCTTCTGCCATTGCTTTCTGCCATAGAGGGTCAGTACTAGCCTCGCAATAGGTGCAAGGTTCATATAAAGATACAATGGTAGAATAACAATGAAAATCATGAAGAAGAATGAAAGGTTTAGTGATCCTACCAAAACGACGGAGTGGAGCATCAGAATGTCAGGGTTGAACTCATCAGGAGCAATCAAGGGCTTAGAAGATGGCAGAGCTGGAGGATCCATAGCCAAGGTAGATGCATTCGGAGAGGTTGCAGGTTGTGCAATACTGTTAGAGCTATCAAAGGAAGAAGTAGTCGGACCTGCAAGTAAATCATCAGGAAAAAGCGAAATAGTAGGATCAGTAAAAAATGTGAAGATGTTGTGGTAACTTGAAATGGGGAGAAACTTGAGAACATTTTGTATTCCCAAAAGGTAACATGACGAGATATGCAAAGTCGTTGGGAAAGAGGATCCCAACACCGATATCCTTTATGTTCAATACCATACCCGAGAAAACAACATAGACGTGTTTTTTATTCCAATTTGGTATGTTCATGAGGTTGTAATAAAACAAAACAAGTACAACCAAATACACGAAGAGACTGGTAATCAGGGCAATGACCATACAATCATTCATAAGAAGAAATGTTACTAACAACAGGAGAGGGAATGTGATTGATTGTATAAACAGCAGTGAGGGCTGCTTCCCCCCAAAAACGTTCAGGACAAAAGGAAGAGATTAAAAGAGCTCGAACAGTATCAAGAATATGCCTATGTTTTCATTCTGCATGCCCATTTTGTTGAGAGGTACTGGGACAAGATCTATGAATAATAGTTTCATTTTGTGAAAGAAATTGGGTAAGGATAGAATCTCTATATTTCATGGCATTATCAATGCAAAAAAATTTGATGATAAAGGAAAACTGAGTTTTGATCATGGTGGCAAATTGAATATAAATTGCAGGTAATTCAGATTTATTACGCATGAGATAAATCCATGTATATTGAGAGAAATCATCAATGAAGATCACAAAATAACGTGAATCACCCATGGTATTATGAGGCGAAGGTTCCAAAATATCAGAATGAATAAGATCAAAAGGTGCAGAAGAAACATAATCACTTATATTAAAAGGCAAAGCATGATGTTTTGAAAGAGGACATGAAACATAATCAGTGTGTTGTTTTAATAGGACCCAAACATCCATTAGAAATTAAAGATTCTAATCTAGAAGTAGAAATGTGACCTAGGCAAGAATGCCAGACACTAGAGGTGACAGCAGCAACAAGAGATGGTAATTGAAGAGATGATAGCTCAAACAGTCTTCCAATATTACGGCCAGTCCCAATGATCTTCCCTGTCCGTGGATCCTGCACAGTACAACCACGATTTGAGAAATGTATTTCAAAAATTCACATAATTGTCTAACAGATATAAGATTTAGAGATAATTAGGTATTAAAAAAGTGTTAGGAAGTGACAAACGAGATGTTGAAATAGTTCCTACACTTTTGACAGTTAAGGTGGATCTATCGGCAATATGAACAATTGATACAGTAGAAGGATGTGACTTGGAAGTAAACATGAATGAATTGGATGTCATATGATTGCAACAGGCATAATCAAAATACCATGATGAGATAGTACCTGGAGTGACGAACAAGACTGAATTAGAAGGCATACCAGAATTAGGTTGAAGTTGGTGAAGAAGAGCTTAAAGTTCTCTAAGAGAAAATTTTTGGAGAGGTGTTATCAGAAGAATCCTCTGTGGCAACAACTGCAGTAGAACTTGAAGCCTGAGAACCCATGGATGAGGACTTATGTCCAGACGCCTTTTTGGCTTGCAAGCGGCAACACTTAGAAATAGTATGACCAGTCTTCTTGCAGTAATTGCAGAAAGTCTGTTTTGAAGATTTATAGGAAGTTGAAGAAGTAGCAGATGTACCCGGAGTAGCAAGAACAACATCAGTAGATAATAAGGATCGCTCATTTCGAAGTGTTTTTAGTCAAGTTTCTTCAGAGAGCAAATCTTTGATTACAACTTCAAGGGAAGCAATGGGCTACGATGAAGTAGAGTACCATTAATAGGTTCATACTCATCCCTGAGAGTCATTAGAAGATGCCAAACACGTTGGCGATCGCAAAGCTTAGAATAAGTAGTAGCTGCAGAGGTACTATCCCATTCAGGTTCACACTGTGCTAATTGATTCTAAAGAACTTGTAATTCAGAGACATAACTGTGAATGGTCTGTTCAGGTTGCTGCTTCATACGGTGAAGACACTTATAGAGCTTAAACTAATGTACATCATCAGAAATAGAATAACAAGCTTGTAAGAAATCCCATACCTTTTAGGGGAGTCATATCTGCGAAATTCCAACTTGATGCTTGCAATACAAGTATTGTGAAACCATATCAATATTTGATGATTTTTTCCGTCCCATTTTTTATTCGTTCAGCAAATTTATCTTCTGTTTCATGAGCAATTTTAGTAGGTTTGGGAATCTCACCAGTCACATATCGCCATAGAAGGCAGCCCTTGAGAAAATTGCACATCTCTTGGGACCATAAATCATAAATTGAGCCATTGAAGGTAACAGTGATGGGATGAGAGATATGTTGAGCAGCTTCAGATGAATCCATGAGGAGAAACACAGATCTTTGGAGCAACACAAATCACGGGAAAATCTTAATACTGACCTTAAAAAAAAACTTCGCAGAATCCCTAATGTCTTCTTCGTCGGGGCAGCCTCAATTCTGGTACACTTCGACGCCGTCGAAGGTTCTGCACCTACGTAATATTCTTTGGCAATTCGCAGACTACAAGAAGCTTCACCAGATGCAAGCCGCTGGAACTTTGCTCTTTCCTATGAAGCAAACACCAGCCTGGTACTCGTCCTTTACTAGAAAACAGCCCGAAAGAAGATTGATCGAAACAGTCCTTAGAGAATCACCAAATCAATCTCAGAGATTACAGAGAAGAAATGCACTTCATTTGAAGTAGACAACGCCCAAGAGAAAGAGCTTCAGCAGATCTAAGATCGATCTAGCTCTGATACCATGATACGAAAAACAAAGAAGACAAATGGAGAAAATAATAATTCTTAATATCAAATTCAACAGGTTACAACCCTATTTATAATAGAGCTAGGGATACAAGGTCGGCTACCTAAATTAGAATACAAAAAGGATATGTACAGCTAATTTTGATAGCCCATAGGACTCTCTATCCTAGAATTAAGGAAATAATGATAGGATACTAATTTAGATAGGACTATCTCTCCTTAATTATAGGATACTAACGTTGATAGAATACGCTACCACAAAGTATGTGTATGTAATTACAAGGGGGACGGGGGTCAGCTCCCAGAGAAAAGAGGGTCAAATTTCCTCATTGTAGTTTTTGGTGCGGGCCTAGGGAGAGTTAATGGATAATTTAATCCTGTCAGGTTCAGCCCCACTTACAAGTCCTTTTGGGGTCTGATTTTGTGAAGTTAATAGATCAATAGCTGATGTTGATAAGTTTGTTTGGGTGACCCTTAGGGTAGGCAGGTCTGTCAATTAGTAGGGTTGCTGGATTCTCAAACAAAACAAAAAATAATGAAATAAAGGGGAAGAAGGGAGATATTTGAACTAAGTTAACGCTTTCAAATAAATAGGTTTGATTTGATTAACATTGACATATTGCTTAGCTTACATGGAGCTAGGTTGTCATTGTCATCTATGCTCTGTTTTTTCGATTACTGACTGTTGCTTTGTGGCTTTGAAAAATGTCATGTTTCATTGATGCATGAACATTTGTATATTACATGTCATCCTTAGATTCCTAGAACCTACTATCCTATTAGGAGAGTCCAGTACACTTAGGCCATCCGGACAAGGCACCCGATGAGACCGGTGGAAAGCTCTTAGCCAGTCACCAACCTAAGAAGCCCGTATGGGTGGAGGTTTGAAGATTGGTGGCTTGTTAACCATGATTTAGATATCACACCCGGAACCCATGCGCATTAGTTGTGTGATACCTTTGCATCTTCAATCTCAAAGGGCCCTATTAAGAAAAAATTAAAAAAGTATAAAAAGTGTAAATTTGAAAAAAAGAAACAAGATATGAAAATTCAAAATTCAAAAAAAAAGGAAAGAAAAAAAAACAAACTAAAAAAAAAAGAAAAAGGATCAAAGGGAGGAGAATTAAAAAAAAAAATAAAAAAGGGAGAAAATCCATAAATAAAAAATCAGAAAAAAGAGAGGGGGGGGGAATCTGAATGGAAGAAAATCCAAAGGATAAAAGATGGAAAATTAAAAAATATATATATAATAAATAAAAAAAAACACAAAAAAAAAGTGTAGAAACAATAGCAATATAAAGAAAATGAAAAAATGATGATGACAATAATGAAATAAATTAAGAAGAAAATTACTAATTGAGATTGGATGGCCAGGAAAGAACACCATTAGGAATCCTAGGCTCACAACTCGGTGTGTAATCACCAGATCAGTCATGCAAGCAATAGCGGAAGAATCACATCAGAATGAAAGTACCATTCCACCTTCTTCTGCTATGTCGGACTTGAGGATATCAGCTTCGGTCCCATACATTAAATACCTCAAACTTCAAGAGCAGTTTGAGGATGTAAAAGCCCAGTTCGCAGCTTTCCGCAAAGAGCATAACCAATCAGTGCCACTTCCTTCTCTTCCACAAATCCAAGCACCCAACCACCACTATCAGGAATCTCTCATGCCTTCACGCCTCCCAGCACATCAACCGCATTCCCACCCTTTACATCTACTTCATTCCATGCATCTAACATATCTAATACTACTTTTACACCTCCTTTCACGTTCACTGCATCATCACACCAACCCCCACCCAAACCAGCTTTAAGCTTTGCGGAGCACCCCTACTACCAGCCTGCACCTCAACCAACCTTCACCTTTGGTGAACAATCCTATTGCCAACCCCGCGCCAGCCAACTTTCAGCTTCCCAGGGCAATCCTATATTCGACCTCCCAACCATCTTCGGAGAAAATGATCTAGAATTTGCTACCCCACCTCCCCTATTCCAAACCCCCCTCAAGGATGATGTAGAAAAGTTAAAGAGATGAGGCAGGTAAAAGGGGTGCACAATTTAGGGGTCACAGATTTTAAAGAGTTATGTCTTTACCTCGACGCTAAGCTGCCAGAGAAGTTCAAGAGATTTTGAAAAATATGATGGGAAGAGTTGCCATCAAACTCATTTGAAAATCTTCTATGGGGATATGTTCCAATACGGGTCCAATGAGAAGTTATTGATCCAGATGTTCCAAAAGAGTTTGACCGGAAATGCGAGAACATGGTTCGCTAACCTGGAGGAAGACAAGAAGTCTTGGAAAAAAGTCTCAGAAGCATTCATTGACCATTTTCTTACAATATGGAATTGGTACCCAATCGAGCCGATCTAGAACTGATGAGTTAGAAGTCAGGGGAATCGTTTTTGGACTAAGCTTATCGTTGGCGTGAGGTGACAGCCAAGCTCCGCCATCCCCTGCCTAAAGAGGAAATGGTTAAGACCTTCATTAGGACATTTAAGGATCCCTACCATACATTGTTAATGGCTTAACCATTGAAGGATTTCAGTGATGTTGTCAAGGGTGCTGTGAGGATAGAAGAGTCCATGCGTATAGGCGCATGAATCCCGTCATAGTTGGGGCAGGAAACCCAACCAGTTCTACTCCTAGATCAAGGAGGCCCTCACCTAGACCGAAGGCTGAAACTGAAATCCATGCAATCTCCACCTATGCCCTTCCGCAAACTGGCTTTGTAGCCACTGTTCAGCCTCATTCCCACCTATCAAACCACCTTTGGTAATGAACCCTCCACCTTGACCACAACCACCTAACCCAGTGATGCCTTATCAACCAGAACCTCTAGTAAACCCCAAATTTCCTCCTCCCAGATATAACAATGTGCCTCCCATTGCCTATTCCCCAACTTTCCCTCCTCACCCCCACGGGGAGGTGAGAAAACTTACCCACATTCTCAGTTGTTACCCACTTTGGTCCAGGAGGGGTACTTGAAACTATTGAAATGGAAGCCGCCTCAAGAGCCCAAACCCAAGCATTATGACAAGAATGCATATTGTGCATTTCACCAGGGGCCCGACCGCATCATAGATCATTGCATAACATTGAAGTTTGCTATCTAGGATTTGATTGACAAGAACCTGATTACCTTTAATCTAGTATCAGGCTCCCCACCACGACCAGGTATAGGCATAACACAAAACCCTCTTCCTAATCACAAAGATGGTCCCAGTTCCTCCATCAACTTCATAGAATGTGGAATGGAGATCTTTGTTAATTCGACAGAGGGAGAAGAAGAATCCCATCCCCAGCTTGTCTCAGAGCTTTACAATGATTGTGCAATTGACCAAGATGATCATGTTGATCCAGCGCATCTGATCTGCCTAGGAGAGGTTACCAATTGGAGTGTCTATCCCATAGTGTTAGGAGCCGGCACGAGATTAAATCATTTTCTCAGTTTTGAATGTAATGCCAGAGTGGGGAATCAGTGCTCTCTACCCCACTTCTTTTCATAATCGAGAGTTTCTAATGTAAATAGTCAAAATACAATCATGTTTTATGTCATTCCATGACACTAGTGGAACTACATTGGGCCTGATCCCTTTTGCGAGTGTACGTAGTGCAGCCCATATCACGGGCTCGGCCCCTATTTTGATTTTTTTTTATTTCCCCCCATTACTTGTTCCTTTACCTCTCTTGTTCCCAAGAATTCACATTTGAGCTGTACGATTTCGATATTGAGTTAGACTTTGCCTTCATGAGCATTGGACAAGAGGATCCGGGTGAGGAAATTCCGAAAGTGCTTCTTGATCAAATAGAGCGATTTGGAGAGAATAGGCCAAAAGTTGAATTTGAGACCATAAATTTGGGTATCAAGGGCGAGCCAAAGGAAGTATTGATTAGAGCGAACTTATCCTGTGAGCAAAGAGCAGACTTGATGAAAACAGTGACATTTTTGCATGATCTTATAGAGATATGCCTAGCTTGGAAACTGATATGGAGATTCCCAGTTATTCTGATGCAAAACTAATCAATGCAAAAAAAAAAAGAAAAAGATAAAATAAAAGAAAATAAAAACAAAAACAAGGAAAATTCAAAAATAAAAGAGAGGAAAAAAAGAAAGAAAAAAAAAAAGAGAAAAAGGAGGATGAAATATAAAAAACAAGGGATTCAAAAAAAAGAACAAAAAAAATAAAAAAAAAATCCAAAATTCAAAAAGGGGGGAGGCGGAAAGATGTCAGAATGCTTTGTCCTAGACCCGTAACCTGGCGAATAATACCCAGGTTAGTTATCGAGTCGTGGCACAGAATCCTTTCCATTACTTCTCAGCTAGCAAATTTGACCATTTCCTCCTTAATGAAGCCAAGTTCCATTTTGAACTACGTCCAGCCCGCTCCCTTTCAAAGGGGTATGTGGAGCAACCCATCTCATGGGTCAAGCTACTTCCATAAATAAAATATTATTTTCCCCTGTTTATCCTTCCTTTGCCTAAGATTCTTACTTATAAGAGAGTGAGTAGCCCTTTCAAGGCTGCCTATTCGCAAATGAAAGTAGACTTTGTTTCCTCTCAAAGTCCCAAAAGCATGCTTGAAGAAAAGTCAATCAAAAGTTTTTCAATCAAACTTCCTGTTGACCTCCCAACCCATAATAAAGTCATCATCTTTATTCAAACTGGGGCAGAATTGTAGCTACCCAAGCATAGTCCATTACTCTTGAATAATGACTGAACTGACACAAAATAAAGACATCGTCCTAACCTAATGCTCTTTCAATTAATCAAAGAAAGGATTGGAGGCCATTCTCGATCGTTCTTCTTTCCTCAATAATCCCTTGAATTCACAAAAGTCGCTAGTTAACCAACTGAACTTATGCATTAGACATTTTTCTACCAAACCAGCAAACCCATAGGATACACCTCGGGGATCATCAAAGGTATAAATAAAAAGAGAAAGAAGAAGGAGAATATCCAAGGAGGCTTTAGTCGATTTATGCTTCTTTAATATGTGAGGTGCAGTCAATAATGAAATGAAGGGAGGCCATCCTTGGCCGCTTGTTTGACCTTGTGTAGTAAAAACCCCTAAATGGCCCTTTGAGCCTCCTGTCAACCTTTTCTTCACAATAAACACTTCCCAACGAGTGGGTGTCAAAACAAGCAGAATGCGATCATAATAATCGAGCAAAAGCAAAACTAAAAAAAAAAAAAAGAAAAGAGGAAATGAAATTTTGGTAACTTTGTTGATAATGAAAGTGGGGCAATTATCACAAAAGATCAATGCAAAAGTGAATGGGCAAATGGAAAATCAATAATCAATTAAAAGAAAAGAAACTGGGGCAGCTAAGATGGTTTTATCGCTATGGGATCTTTCATGATGACACCCACATGTTAGTTTTGATTTTCCCTACCCATTTACATTTCGCCCTAGAATAAAGTCCTCCCTGATCAATAAGAAGGCATGGTTCATGTTGGTGAAGAATATGAAGATCAATCTCCATCCATATGCATATGGATAAGAAGAAAAGCCTTGAAAGAAATAAAAAAAATTGAAGATGAATGATGATGAAAATATGATGATTTTCCAAGAAGTGATCCAGGCATTTGATGCTTCCCATCAATTGTTATTTGGGCCTTTTAACCCTTTGTTTGCGACTTCCTTCCCATACTACGTTTTGTCTTAATGAGCAAGACCTCATCGATATTTGAAAAATCAACAAATTAGCACTGGACAAACCTATTTGGCCGGCAATGAAGGATCATAATCGTCACTCGCTCCATTAAAGTATCAATTTCATAACCTACATTTTTCGTTCAGCAAAAAAAAAAAAAAAAAAGAAAAAAACTAGGGCAGACCCCTTGTGATAAGGCATTCCTTACAGTGAATCCTTTGTTCAACAATTTACAGTTCCATCATGCATGCTTTTGAATTCAAGGAGTTTAAAGTAGTGATCGGATACACACTCTCATGTGATGCGAACTAGACATATCCCATTTGGACGTAATTACTCTCATATGAGTTGAGATTAAAGGCACTTTTGCCCTTGAGTTTTGCAGCTTGTCCTTGTCACCATTCCCATATTTCATACTTGTGCCACAGTTTGAGATGTTTTGACCTTTTCAATGCGTACTCGACTTCTATCTTGGTCCTACCATCACATCATATCCTTTTGCTTATCTAGAAAACACGTCGATCATGCCAGTCTCTATGCTTTGACAGACATCAGAAATCTCGTTTGTAAGTCTACTTTCTTGATTGAGTAAATTGATAATAAAATAGAGAAAAGATAAAAAAAGAGCAAAATAGAAAAAAAAAAAGAAAAAGAAAAGAAAGAATGAAATGAAAGATAAATAATGTCTAAAACTTTGTAACAATTATTTTACATTGTCTTATATCAAAAAGAAATTATTAAAATCCTCCAAAATGTTTCAAAAAAAAACTAAAGAATATTTGTTGGTGTTTTGTGATTGATTTATTTGTCTCTTACATGATTTTCTTAGTGATAGATTTACTTTAATCCAATTTTCGCAGATCCAAATGTACTTTAACCCAGATTTTCCCAAATCCAGATTTTGCATATAACTTTAATCCAGATTTCGCAGATTTACTTTAATTCAGTTCTTCACTGTCTTATTCCAAATCCAGATTTCGTAGATTTATTTTAATCCGGTTTTTCACTGATTTTCCCAGATCCAGATTTCCCAGATTTACTTTAATTTAGTTTTTGTAGATTATCCTAGATCCAAATTTCCCATATTTAATTTAATCTTGTTTTTTCGTAGACTTCCCAAATCCAGATTTCCCATGTTTACTTTAATCATGTTTTTCGTAGATTTGCTAGATTTACTTTTTGTCCAGTTTTCACAATTTGATCACATATCCAAATTTCATAGGTTAACTTTAATTCAGTTTTTCACAGATTTTCCTAGATCCAAATTTTCGCAGATTTACCTTAATCCAGTTTTTTGCAGATTTTCCCAAATTTACTTTAATTCGGTTTTTCGCAGGGTTTCCCAGATTTCCTAGATTTACTTTAATTCAGTTTTTCACAAATTTTCTCAGATCCAAATTTTCCAGATTTACTTTAATTCAACTTCTGTAGATTATCCCAAATCCAGATTTCATAGATTTAATTTAATCATCTTTTTCGTAGATTTTCCAGGTCCAGATTTCCCATATTTACTTTTCCTAAATTTCCCTAGATCCAGATTTTCCAGATTTACTTTTAGTCCAGTTTTCACAGTTTTATCCCATATCCAGATTTCACATATTTACCTTAATCCAGTTTTTTGCAAGTTTTCCCAAATTTACTTTAATTCAGTTTTTAGCAGATTTTCCTAGATTTACTTTGATTTAGTTTTCATAGATTTCCCCAGATCCAAATTTCGCAGATTTACTTTAATCCAATTTTTTGTAGATTTACTTTAATTTAGTTTTCGCAATTTTTCTTCCTAGATCCAATGTTCGCAATTTTACTTTAATCCAATTTTCACATATGCACCAAGATCTGGTTTTCGAAGATGTACCTTGATTTCGTTTTATTTGTTTTCTTTCAAGGCAAATGTTCCTTGATTCCGATGGTTCTTGATACCTAGGAAAGGTCACCTTGCCAAGAATAAAACCGGCCTAAACATGATGAAATGATGCTGCAAAAGAACTCTTCTTTTTCACCTTGCCATAATCCTCTATCCTCGTCTCATCCCTCTTCAAAGCTTGTCCTTCGCAAAAATCCCTATGTACTTTTGGTCTTTGTTGTTCCGTAGTTTCCTACCTCACAACAAAGAGCGGCAGCTGTTAGTACTCGATTTTTGCTTGGTCTGCCGCCTGAACCTCCAAGGTACCTCCAAACACCCAATCAGACCCTTCCGCTCCCTCCGAAACACCCAAAAACCCAAAAATCCCAACTTTTACCCTGAAATCCCTCATATCCACCATTAAACCTAATTGATAGCTATCTGATGGTCCCGATTGACCTCCACTTACACATCAACCATTGAATTGGACACAACCATCAGACTCAATATGTCCCAAAATACCTTTGCTACCCTTTAATCGCACCAAGATTCTATTTCAAGGATTCGGATTGACCGGATTACAAATGTACCCAGTCCAGGCCTAATTGGGCCAATTAGGCCTTTTCTAGATCTTCTTGATATTAGGCCTATATCAGGCCCTTTTCCGTATCAAGCCCTTTTCTAGATTAGTCGTACAAAACCCCCTTTGTAGTCAGACATATCTTAACACCATTTTTTGACCCCAAAATCCCCACCATTGAACCAGAAACCCAACTTGACCCCCTTAAACCCAGTCTGACACATTTTCCCAAAATTACAAAAATACCCCCACCAAATTACCAAAATGCCCTTATCCAAAGCTACCCAAATTATTCCCACCAAAGTTTACTAGAATATTCCCTACCCAAAATTACCAAAACATACTTGATCCAAGTTACCCCAAATTACCCCTTGACCTAATTCCCAAAATTGTCTCTCATTCAAAAATTCCCCTAAATTCCCAAAATACCCTTGACCAAAATTACCCGAACTACCCCTTTAATTAATTCCCAAATTACCCCTAACTTGATTCCCAAAAATGCCCCTCCTTCCAAAATTCCAATAAGTCCCCAAAATTCCCTTAACCAAAGTTACTCGAATTACCCCTTGACCTAATTCCCGAAAATGTTCCTCTTCAAAAATTCCCCTGAATTCCCAAAATACCCTTGACCAAAATTACTTGAACTACCCCTTTGACCAATTCCCAAATTACCCCTAACCCAATTCCCAAAAATGCTCCTCCTTCTAAAGACACCCCTCATCCCCAAAATACCCCTAACCAAATTCCTAAATTACCCTCCATCCCAAATTCCCGAATTGCCTTTCTTACCAAAATTACAAAATTACCTTTTGGACCCCAAATTTCCTTTGAACCTAACTTGCTGAAACTCCCCTTCCATCTGGAAAGTTGACGAAACCTCCCCTCCCTCTTGTTATAAATAGGAAGCATCATTCCCAAGAGAGGGGGGTCGAAAAGAAAAGAAGCAGGGAATCAGAGGGGTCTTGAATCTAGAAGAAGGGAGAGGCTCTCGGCGCTTTCCTCTTTAAGGAGCTGTCGAGTTAAGAAGAAAGGGAGAGAAAACGAGGAGAAGAGAGAGGGGTTTCGAGCTGAGTGAAGAGAGATAAAGAGAGAGAAATCTGAGTCAAGAGAAAAAAGAGGGAGAAGGGGGAAGGAGCTCGAGTGAGAGAAGTTTGAGAGGGGGTTTGAGTGAGAAGAAAACTGAGAGAGCTGAGACCTGAGAGTTTCGAGTAATGTTGTTTAAAAATGGTGTTAGGGGAAACATTAAAAATGGTGTTTCTCCTAATGGTTTGCTATCACACAGACCAAGAAAATCGTTACTTAATAAACGGTGCTATCAAATAATGTTCTTTCCCCCAATGCCTAAATGACAATGACATAACACCGTTTTTAAAATAAACAACCATACAACCAAAAACCATCCTAGTTTTTTGCTTTAAATTTGTTGCATCAATAATTATAATATTATAAGATGTGAGTTACTCAATAATTGTAAATTTAAAGATATAAAATAAAAGGATATTATTAAAAATATTAGAGAGATGTTTAAATAATTGTTAATAAGTCTTAATAAAATGACTATTATATACCACACATAACTTTGCTTATTATATTTATCTAAATATATTATTTTTATAATACTAAGTTTTTTATTAATCTAATATATCTTCAATTGTTTGAAATCATTTTAAAAGCAAAAAGATATGCATGGAATGACACAACTATTATATATATTTATAGGTTTCTAATAAAAAATATATATTCAAGATGTAATATTTATAGATAATAAACACTTCTAAAAGTATATTGATGTTTGTTTTTTATAATAAAATTTTATCTAATGACTTGTAAAATCATAAAACCAAATAAACATTATGATGTCACTGGTGAAATGCTACTCTTGCTAATCTTTCAATTAAAACTAAACCCCCATCATAACCATTTAAGCATTTTATTTAAAATATGTATATAATTCAAATACATAATAAGTTTCTCTTTTATATAAGCAAGTATTTATAATATTCTTTTTTTTATTTTATATTACATAACAATGATCATGGTTGATTTCCAATAAAATTCCCATGAAAGTTGTGTATACATTTGGTTTGTGTGTTTTAGCATTTTTATATAATATTTATCTAAAAAATGTATAATATAATTTAACCTGAAATAAAAAATAATTGTTAATTTAGTTAATAAAAAAATGGCTAATTTATATGAACTATTAATCAAAATATAAAATTAATAAAAAATCAAATAGATATATAGTTATGTAAATTGTATAAATTATTTATAATAAAGATGCAACTATTCAAGTGGTAATTGATTTTATATTAACAAATATAAGAATTTAGATAGATTCATTATACACATGATCCATTAAATATAGTTTATGAATGATATAACAAAAATATAAATATATATTATAAAAGAAATATAAATATTCTTAATGAAATAAAAAAAAAGAATATCGAAATTGGATGAAATTTCATTAACATGATGACTTAAAATATAAGGCAACATGGTTAGAGCCTCACTCACCCAAGAGAGTCATCTCTTAACTCTCTCCGAAAAAGCTCTAGTTTTCTCAAAACAAACGCAAGAACTTAAATCTCTATGACTATATGATTAGAAATCCACTAACAACTAACCATATGAATCAATATTTCTTATATATTAATTATAAGTTGCATCTCTATAACTATAGACTACATTAATAAACTGTAAGGTTATAATAACATAGTTACAACATTTTTAACAATTTATACACATCATAAGGCAATAAAAAATTATTCTTTATTAATGTTTAAACATTTATACTTATTATTCATTCCATTTTTAAAAATTAAATAACTGATATTATTATCAAATTTTCATTAAGAGATACTTAAATATTTACTTCCCTTATTGTATCATCTATTTGACAATAAAATGAATTAGGTTAAGATATTGTTAAATATTAAATGCTATTCATTTGTACAAGTATCTATAAAAAACAATAAAATACATTGAAATGTGGTGTGCTTTGGTTTTGGGCTATTGGGCTCTAATATGATGTATTTGAAATGATAGGTTTTAGAACTTATTACTCACATTCTATATTAAGATATCTTAATATATTTTAAAATATTAGGATTTAAAATATAAATATTAATTAAATTATATTAAATTAATATTTATTATATATAATAAAATATAGTGTACTTGGTAATATGAGATTTTAATGTATCTTAAAATTTATAATATATTCCATTTTAAAACTAACTATGACTTATTTAAAAATGTTATAAATTTTAAAAAATATAGTTTTAAGCATGTCACATTTCATAATTAAATAAAATGAGCACTTATTACAATACTAAACATCATTGCTTTAAGTTAATATTAATATAAAAAACATAAAGCTAGAAGCAAACTTAATAAAAAAAATGTTCTCTTTTTTGTTCAAAAAAATAGTAGTGGGCTCCTAAATAATTTTATTAATGAAAAATATTTTTTCATCATAATCTTTGAATAATTGAATATTGCAAAGTCATAAATATTTTTCTACATTTGTTTTAAATACCCAACCCTTCATGTGAAAACTTTTCTCTAACAATAATAATTAATCAAAGAAATTATATCACTATCAAAAAATAAAAATAAAGTAAATAAGAAAAAAATACAAAAATACAAGGGTTTACATGATTTTATAAATTACTTATGCCCATAAACAAAAATAAAACAAAATCAATCTACAAAAAAATCTAAGCAAAGATTTCAAAGGATGTAAAAATAAAATATAAAGAGCAACCCTCTTTTTCCCAATAAAAATACATTTTTATTGTAGAAAAAAAAATAGGAATTTTCTTTTGACCTCAAACATGTCTATTATAAAAAAGTTTCAAAGTATTAAAAATGCTATGTGCATCAAAAAGACAAATTTAAGAGAAATCGGGATACGCATGGATACAGACAAAAAATTAAGATACGCATAGAAATGCTATAAATGCAGGAACGGAAACATATTATCTAATAAAGTACTTAATTCAGTTCCAATGTTCCAAGTTTCAACTTCAAATTTTTAATCTATTATAATTTACAAATTAAACATTTGAATCCAAAGTGTAGGTATTGTGGGGTCCTTGGTGAAAAACCTTTGATCATTTGTTTTCTTCAGGTGTTCTAGCTTCTAAGTGTTTGAGGTATTTTGTAAGAAATTTTGAGATATCAATACATCCCTCTCAACACATTAAAGATTGTATCTTGGATTGGTGGAGCCTTTGTAACAAAAAACTCACAACGCCGTCAAGTGCTCATAATTTTGCCCTCAATGTCATTATGGAAAGAATTGATTGAAAGATGTAGAAGGACTTTTGATGGTAAATTCCTCTTAACAAATAAGATTATTCAGCACATTGGGAATTAACTATTTTACCTTAATAATGTTGTGTCCTCTCCAAAATCTAGGAATGATAATTGAAGATAGGCAATTACCTTTCTAACTCCCCTCTTATATCTTACAAATGAGTAATTGGTCTTCTCCTTGTGGAAAATTCAAGTGTAATACTGATGATGCTTTTAGGGGAAATCTAGGCTTTAGAGGAGGTAGCGGGATTGTGTGAGACAATGATAGGTTTCTAGCAAGTTTTTCTAAGTCATATGATCAATACACTTCTATTCAAGCTAAAATTACTGTCAATCAGGATGGTTTGTAATTATGCTACAATTATAATACTTTCAACGCTGAAATTGAATGTGATAATTGCACCATTATAAATCTTTTAAATTCTTTGGGTATTGCACCTTGGAGCATATACTATCAAATGATTGAAGTTAAAACTTTAGTTTCTCATCTCTCTTGCTCTATTAACCATATTTATAAAGAAGTGAATAAACCTACAAGCTTTCTTACAAAACATGGAGTTGATCACCTAGAGAATCCCAACTATTACACTCAGTTTTTAAAACTCCAAAGTTAGCTTAAAACCCTAGTGTTTGAAGACACTACTGGTGTTCTTGTATTAAGAGTCTTTTAATGGTTTAGGTGGGTCCAAGAGGTTCAATGAGAGCTTATTGTTATTGGGATTTGGGGCAAAGTGGGCTATGTCTTCCCCTATACTTTTTAAAATATTTTTGCTAATGATTAATAAAATTTTAAGATGACCAATCATTCACCTGAAGTAAATTTTGGGGTTAAAAAAACATTATGCCATAGCCCACTTGAGTAATGCTACGGAAGAAGATTAGAGGCTATAGGTTTCATGGGATTTCTAAAGATTTTTAGTCAAGGCTAAGAAATTCTTAACCCTTCTAAAGCTATTTTGAAGAGTATAAATTTCTATGTGTATTGAACTTTTTAGAATTATCTTCAGTCTTCTTGTATTGTGTAGAATGTTGTAAGATGATATTGACTCAAGAACATCCTAAACTTATCTTTGTAAATATCTAAAAAATGATTATTCTAGAAAGATTCCTATAAGGTTTCACTTGAGGATATGGAATATGTGGTTGATATGATGTGTAAATGTGTGACTTGGATAAAGAATGTGCAATTCAATGACTAAATTACGAATGCAGAAATTAAAAGAAGGGTTGCACCTAAAGAGGTTGGATTGCCTATAAATAGGACACTCTCCCATTTTAAAAAATGATCTAAGTCTCCCTAAGAGATTAAGGTGTCTAAGAGTAAATCTTATACCTTTATTATTGAGCTAATAAAGAGTATTTTTGAACTAAGCATTTTTAAGTTCCTTTGTCTCTTAAGTCTTTTAACTTTATTTTTTTAGGAGAATTATAAGTGATCCATTTGATCTAAGAGCCAAAGAGAATGCTCAAGGTTTTAGGATAACTTGTGGACACAAAAAGTGTAATCGCAAGACCGCACATAGTTAGGAAAGAGACTAAACGCATGACAAGTGATTAAGAAAACAAAAAAGACATTGAACTACACATTTTCTCAAACCATGTCTTCTCGAGTTCCAAGGCACATTAAATTTTTCACTATTTTTTGTAAAATATCAAACAAAACACTATCTTTTCTCAAAACATTATTTGTTTAGTATTATGGCTATTTATTTTAATAAATATTTTGTACCTTTTTATCTTGAAAAATGAAAAATTGTGTGATAAACATTTTATACTTTTTAATTTAATGTTGTTTGGCAGATAAGCACCACATATGCTCAATAGTAAAATAACGGTTGGGTGTTAGGGGAAACATTAAAAATGGTATTTCTCCCAACGATTGGATACCGCACAAATCAAGAAAATCTTTATTTAATAGATGGTCTTACCAAATAATTGTGTTTCCCCCAATGCCTATATGATGATGACCTGGCAATGTTTTTTAAATAAACGACCATCGAACCAAAAACCATTTTAAATTTAAGCTTTAAATTTGTGGCATCAACAATCATAATACTATAAGATGTGAGTTACTTAAGAATTATAAATTTAGATATATAAAATAAAAGGGTATTTTCAAAAATATTAGAGAGATGTTTAAAATTTTGTTAATAAATCCGAATAAAGTAATTATTATATATCACACATAAGTTTACTTATTATATTTATCTAAATATATTATTTTTATAATACTAAGTTTTTTGTTAATCTAATCTATGTTGAATTGTTTGAAATCATTTAAAAAAAAAAGATAAACATGGAATGACACAACTATTATTGATGTTTGTTTTTTATAATAAAATTTTTTTAATGACTTATAAAATTATAAAACCAAATAAATATTATGATATCACTTATAAAATTTTAAACATTCAATTAATAATAAACTCTCATCACAATCATTTTAAACATTTTATTTAAAATATATTTATAATTCAAATACATAATAAGTTTCTCTATTATATAAGAAAGTGTTTATAATATTATTTTTTAATTTATGTTACACAACAATGTTCATGGCTGGTTACCAATAAAATTCCCTTTAATGTTGTGTATACATTTGGTTTGTGCATTTTAGTATTTTTATATAATATTTATCTAATAAATATATAATTTAATTTAATTTGAAATAAATATAATTATTAATTTAATTAATCAATAAATGACTAATTTATATAAACTATTAATCAAAATATAAAAATAAAAAATCAAATAGATATATAAGAAATTATGTAAATGGTATAAATTATTTATAATAAAGATGCAACTATTTAAATGATAATTGATTATATATTAATGAATACGAGAATTTAGATAGATTTATTATACTCATGATTCATGAAATATAGTTTATGAGTAATATAACTCAAATATAAAAAAAGATATTTTAAAAGAAATATTTTCAGTGAAATAATAAAAAAAAATTGAAATTGGATGGAACTTCATTAACATGAGATGACTTATAATACAAGGCAACAAGATTAGAGACTCATTTACAAAGAGATGACTCTCTTAACTCTCTCTAAAAAAGTTGTATGTTTCTCAAAATAAAATAAAAAAGAAATTTGCCTATAATTTTATATTACAAAGTTTTATATAAAGAACAAAATTTAATTGTCAAAACATTAAATGAAAAACTAATTGGTAGAGCTTTTAATGTAAACTAGATATTATAAATCCACTAACAACTAGTCATATGGTTTTGTATTTTTAGACTATAATTATATATTGCATCTCTATGACTATATGCTACTTTAATGAACCTTGAGGGTATGATAGCGTAACTATGGTATTTTTAAGAATTTATATACATAATAAGGCAATAGAATATTATTCTTTATTATTTTAAACATTTATACTTATTGTTCTTATCATTTTTAAAAAATTAAATAACTAATATTATTATCAAATTTTCATTAAGAAATACTTAAACATTTACATCATTTATTGTTTCATCTATTCGACAATAAAATGAATAAGGTTAAGATATTGTTGAATATTAAATATACTGCATTTGCATATATATATATATATATATATATATATATATATATATATATATATAAAACAACAAAATACATTGAAATGTGGAGTGTTTTACTTTTAGGTTACTAGGCTCTACTATGGTATGTTTGAAATGATAGGTTTTAGAACCTATTACACATTCTATATTATGATAGTTTAATGTATTTTGAAATATTGGGATTTGAAATATAAATATTAATAAAATGTATAAAATCAATGTTTATTATGTATAATAAAATAGTGTACTTTGTAATATGAAATTTTAGTGTATCTTAAAAATTTATAATATTTTGCATTTTAAAACTAATTATAATTAATTTAAAAATATGTTATAAATTTTAAAAAATATATTTAAGCGTGATTTAATAATTAAATAAAATGAGAAATTATTATAGTACCAAACATCATCTCTTTTAAGTTAATATTAATATAAAAAACATAAAGTTATAAGCAAACTTAATAAGAAAAATGTTTTCTCATCTTTTTTGTTCAAAAAATAGTATTAGGCTTCTAAATAATTATATTAATAATAAAAATATTTTTTCATCTTAATCTTTGAACAATTGAATATTGGGAGGTCATAAATATTTAGTTACATTTGTTTTAAATCTCAACCCCTTCATGTGAAAATTTTTCTAAGTAATCCACCTCAAAAATTTGAAATTGTTGCCCCCTCCTAGTCTACCCTATAAACCGCATCCTACTTGTGAATTATTAATAAAATGTATAAAATCAATGTTTATTATGTATAATAAAATAGTGTACTTTGTAATATGAAATTTTAGTGTATCTTAAAAATTTATAATATTTTGCATTTTAAAACTAATTATAATTAATTTAAAAATATGTTATAAATTTTAAAAAATATATTTAAGCGTGATTTAATAATTAAATAAAATGAGAAATTATTATAGTACCAAACATCATCTCTTTTAAGTTAATATTAATATAAAAAACATAAAGTTATAAGCAAACTTAATAAGAAAAATGTTTTCTCATCTTTTTTGTTCAAAAAATAGTATTAGGCTTCTAAATAATTATATTAATAATAAAAATATTTTTTCATCTTAATCTTTGAACAATTGAATATTGGGAGGTCATAAATATTTAGTTACATTTGTTTTAAATCTCAACCCCTTCATGTGAAAATTTTTCTAAGTAGTCCACCTCAAAAATTTGAAATTGTTGCCCCCTCCTAGTCTACCCTATAAACCGCATCCTACTTGTGAATTTGGCATAAACCCATAGGTAGGATACAATTCACCCCTAGAAATCCTAGACCCACCCTAAGGGTGGATTGAACTATAAAAACCCTAAAATAAAAAGAGTAAATAAGAAAAAATACAAAAATACAAAAGTACAAGAATTTACATGGTTTGATAAATTACTTATATCCACAAACAAAAATGGAACAAAATCATTCTACTAAACATCTAAGCCAAAATTTCAGAGGATGTAAAAATAAAATTTAAAGACCAACCCTCTTTTTCACAATAAAATACCTTTTTATTGTAGCAAAAAAAAAAAGAGAGAGAGAGAGAGAGAGAATGATCTTTTGACCTCAAACATGTCTATTGAAAGAGCTCAAGATATAAAGTCAAAAAAAAAATACTAACAGTTCAAATATCTTGTTCTTTACACAAAACTCTATTACACTTTTATATAAGAAGTACCCTTAAGTGATGTACATGCGCCTAAGAAATAATTAGAAAAATAGCCCCAAAAGTGATGTACTTATAATAATTGATGTAGCTCAAGTATAGAGAGAAAAAAGAATTTGCTCAAAGAAGAAATAGAAAAGATTGACAAAAATTGGATAAAACTCCATTAATGTAAGGTGGATTGCAAAGAAGCAATTAGGTTAAAAACCCACTTGTAAACAATGTTTTTTTAGTATTTTCCTCTCTCCCCCAGAGGGCCTCACCCCCTTTTCCTTCTCTCTTTCTCTCCGTCACTCCCTCTCCTTGCCTCCCATATCTCCGCCTAATCTCTTTCCCCAATTTTCACCACACATCTTTCTCCTCCTCCCCGTCGTCATTCTTTCCCTTCCATTTTGGTTTTCTTCCCTTTTCTGTCCCTCCTATACCCCCACCTTCCATTCCAAGAGGAGGACCCAACGTCTTCCTCTTGAGGGAACCCTTTAAATTTAAAAAAAAAAAAAAAAACATAGGACTGCTTCTTCAGAAATCTTCTTCAAAAGGTTTTATATGACTCAAAGGCAAGTAAACCCTCAATCAATTTCATTGAAAGGGACAACAACAAATACAATCTTCCACCTTGGTTTCACAACAAGGCTGCTATCAGCCCATCTCTACCTACAAAGGCAAATTGGTGATGCAAGTAACATTTACATTAAGCCTTAAGGTTGCAATCATTAATCTCTCCAAACAAAGGAAAGTTCTAAACTCCTTTTACTTCTTTGATTTTTATTGATAATACTATCGAATCAGATATTCTTAGTAAAATAAAATAAAATAAAATCTTGTTTGTTTGTTTACCTCTATTTAAGTCCCCTATCATCAATATATGAATGTATATGTTTCCATCTAATCATATAAAAAACATTTCTACATAATACCTGTCCTTTCTGCATAATTCCTATCATTAGTAGAATACTTACATTCATATTTAGATCTTTTTTTATGTGCATAACTGAACTTACTTACATGATTCCTCCTTTTTTTCATTGGTTATCTTGTATGCCTACTTCCATGTTGCATGACATCATCAAGATCAACAGTGAGTACACCTCTTGTCGGTTGCATTTTTAACCCCTTTGATTACTTCTTTAATTTTTCTTTTTTTTTTTGTAAATCATATCATAACATTTAATACAATAATTAAGTCTTTTTGTCTTATGCCCAACCAATTTTAGTTCATTGGGCTCTATTTGCTTAGTTATACACAACTTTGAATTTTTTGCCTTCATGTATTATGAATAAAAAAACTCTATTTGCCTTCATGTACATTGGTTGGCTTGCTTTTCATTTTAAATATCCTTTGTCAGGAAGTTTGCATTCACTATCTTACTTCATTCTTTTAACATAGTTTACCTTTTTTTATGTTTCTTTCATATACCTTTTTGTGTTTTCATCAGCCACCCAAAGGAACTAAAGACCCATTCACCCATGAAATGACTATCAATTCGTAAAATAAAGACTCAAAGCTTCATAAAACAATAAAAAGAACTTGATGCCTCTAACTTAAGATTACAAGACCTTATATAAGGAACAACAACTAATTGTCAGAGCATTAAATGTAAAACTAACTAATAGAGCATTTAATAATTAGAAACTTGCTAAAAAACTAGTTAGACAATCCAATAACAAATTAGCTATTAGAAACCTACTAACCAAAATGGCTATTAGAATCCCATTAGTGAGTTTAAATGTAAGTCCATGTATCTTATTCTTTGAAAATGATTTGATGCTTTTTAAAGTATAATTTTAAATTGCATCAATAATTTACTCAATAGAGTTTATTTATAAAAAGGGCATCATTCCCCAAAAGACATTTCTCTCTTTACTTTTCTTTTTATTCTTACTTACATCTCCCATAAAGACACTTGCTTGCATCTACTATAACATGTTCAATAATGTATTCAAACCATATAATTGGTTTAATATTATTATTAGCATATATAAAATTCTAATCAGTCTTTCCAATATAACAATAACTGCACATTTATAAACCTTTATAATTTTATATTAAACAGAAAAATGTAACTTTTAGAGTTTAAAATGCCGATAAAAATCAATTTTTTCTTTAAATTAGGCACATGTTTAAGTTTCATCAATAACACAACACCATCATACATCTTAATTTTAATTGCTCCTATCTCAAAATTCTTACATGGTAAATCATCTCCATCAAGACATTTCCACTATTAACTAAAGTATAAGTGGCAAACTAGTTCCTAGTTACTATTAATAGTTATTATAAGAAGTAACAAATTGTCATTACTACTTAAATAGCTCTCTACCATATTTATGTTAGAGGATTTTTTTTCTATTGTTTTTTCTTTGAGTTTACAATATGTTTTTTGTATACCCCAATTATAGAAATAATTGCATTTATATTTTTAGATTTATATAAATATCTTAAATTATTATAATTTTAGAAACATTATCTTTTATTGGATCTTTGACAACAATGGCTTCATTTTTCAAATCATTAACAAAGTTAAAATACTAGTCATTATATGCAAAATATTAAAAAAAAGATAGAAAATTTGTATTTGTTGAATCTAAAAATACATGAGCATTTATAAAACAAGAATTTTTAATTCTACTAAAACTCTATCCTAACACCTCTCTCTCTCTCTCTCTCTCTCTCTCTCTCTCTCTCTCTCATCATAACAGGATAATCACATCCCAATTTTATCTTACATAATATTCCCTAATACACCCCCCAAACATGAAAGTCATATATATGTATGTGTTTGACAAACCTCCAACGTAATGATGTCTCAAAATCATTAAATCAACTATATTATAAAGTGGCAAAGCAAAAAATACAAGTTAGTATATTAGTCCTATTGCATCTTCAAAAGAAGAGCCCCCATGGTTTGAAACCAAAAATTGAAAATGGGCCAAAACAAGCCATCAATAATTTCATTAGATTAGCCAAAATGTTTCTACAATTTGACTTATTGAATCAATCCAATAATGAGCTGCATTACGCCAATAAAAAAATTGGTCAACAAGGGCCAAGAAATACCATAGTAAATCAATCAAATGCCTTAATACGCTAAAGCAAAAATGGGTCACTATGAACTAAACTGAAAATGTCACAATGGGCTTTTCATTTTTGTGTTTTTCTAAAATAGAATATTAGGCTTCAATGGGCCATATTGGAGAAGGACATCAGGTTTATCAAGTATTTTAAACTAATCAGTTTGGACTAATTTAATCAAATAAGCCACTTTAATCGAGTGAGCCACTTTCTTTAACATACAAGAGAAATAAATGCAAATGATAAAAGATTCAAATGCATTAATAGTGTACTATACGAGAATGAACAAATGGTAATAATAATCAATGGGAATTAACTCTACAACTTACTCATGTGGTCCTCAACTCTTGTCTAACAATGCTGATATAGACAGTAAGAGATGAATATGCTCCATATCTTCACTACTAGAAAAATCACCTACAAAGGCAACAAAAAATGCTTTTAAAAATAGAAAAAAAAAATGCCTCTAAAAAGAATAAGAGGCACTCAAGTGATTGACTCTAAATGCCTATCCTTCAAATGTTATAGAAGCATTTGATTGATAATTAGAGGCACATTTGATAAATGCCTCAAAAAATAAGATATTAAAGCACATTGTCATGCCTCTAAAGCATTGTCGCTAAAAGCATCATATACAAGCATGTATGAATGCCACCAAAATGTACATTTTTAGAGGCATTTTAATTAAATGCGAGGCACACTTATTTGTCTGTAAAGGTAATTTTAAGAATTCTAATTATGCTTTATAGTAGCATTTGTAATTGCCACTAAAAGTATAGCTTGCTCTTATTTATTTGTATTTTATAAAATTATTTAATCATATGTAAAGGTTATGTAAACTTATATAAAAACATAATTTGCTATTTAATTAAAAGATAATAATTATTTCTAAGTATTTTTCATATTAATTGATACAAATTCAAAGAAAAATATCAATCCTTCTACAAAAACATATGGAATAAAAAATACAAAAAATAATTCACTTCCTACTCTAAAAAAGGAAAAAAGTAGTTCATCTCGACAGGTACCATCTACATTCTTTTTCTTTTACAACTTGTAAGAAAAAAATAGTACAACAAATAGCAAAAAATTAGTCAAATTAGTAACTATAATTTTTTAAAAATAAAAGATCTTTAACCATCTAATTATATGTTGCATGCTTCTTACCTTAAAAACAGCCTTGGGTGGGTAGCACCTTCCTAGTCTTGCACCAAAACACTACATTTTGTGACTTAATACACATTTACGATTTCAAGGTATCACCTAATTTTGTCTTTTTTGTGAATAGATATGTATATCAAGATGGGAAAATGGTGATGATCTCAAGCCATTGATGACTAAATAGGTATACCAAGATAAAGTAGTTGAAATCTTAGTTTTTTAATGAGAAAGCAACTTAATGTGTTCAAAAGGAAAGAATATGGAATTGATTAATATTGTTAATCAGTAAAGCTTTTATATTGTTGTAATTGATTAATAAAATGTGCCTAAATCAGTCCCCTAAAGAAAACATTATACTTTCATCAGTAGTTCATCCACGGTTCAACATGAAATATTTGCACTCACAGTATTAGCACCAATGTATTCTAAGCTGGAAAGTTTAATCTTGTCAATCTCCAAATAGACTTATAGTTGTGCTACAAAATTCTAGGACTTATATTAAGTTTATCCTAGTTTACACTATAGAATTCATATGATCATGTGGTGATCCTCTATAAATTTACTTTCATCTGATTTAGTTTGCCCTAGTTTACTCATAAGGTTGTGCTTGGTTACAATGCAAATAAATTTGCACTGATGCAGAACCATGGCAGTGCAAATGATTTGAGTTTTTTTTTCAAATTTTAGCTTATTTTGTTTGATTGCAGTACAAAATAAAGTAAATTAAGACATGAAGCAGAATAAAATAAAATACAAAACAAAATTAAACAAGAATTTGCATTTTTTACATTTGCACTCCGATGTATTTGTACTAGTGCAAATAAAATTGCACCGCAACCAAACATAGATCACATTCAAACAACCAAACAGGGGAAAATGTTGAGCTTCTATTTCCTTGCTTGACTAACACTTTCTACTCAAATTTATACTTACATTTGTATTTGAAATACACATGGATCCATTATAGCTTATAAAAATTTATAATGTATTTTCTTTTGTAAACAGAAATTTCATTAAGAAACCAAATGAGAATGAATCAACAGTACTATAAAACAGAACCACCACACTTCAGATGCCAAAAGACTTTGATCCATGAGGCAAAAATGAAAAAAACAATTCCCCAGTGTCCCACAAGCTTCGTTGGGCAGGCATGACTCATGATTCATGAGCAACTTCAGGATGGCATTAACCCTCTACGTCTTTAATCATCCAATATATAGTGCCCATAAAATCCATCAATGACTTACCATCTGTCTTTCCTAAAAAACTAAAACAAAACTCAAGCTCAAGGTTGCCCCATTGGGATGATTAAAACTCCATACTAGAGAGAGGATGGCATTAGTTTTTTGCCTCTTTAATCATTCAATGTATGGTGTCCATAAAATCCATATCAACCAATGCAAAATTTAAAGTTGGTTAAGAGAGGGGTCATGATTGTCAACAATCATAATCTTATTTTAAAGTTTAAATCCTGAATTTTAGGATTGTGGTTTGTTGTGCCTAATCATGAATACCAGGCTCATTTCAATCAAATTAATGCAAAGATCATTGTTATTACCTCTTTGTCATATTTCTACAAAGTCGATAAGATCTACCCTTCTGCTCAAAGGTTTGCATGGGTTTCCATTCCATAGAAATCTGAAAAGTCAACCATAGAATTTTTTTGTGTGATATATACATTGTTCAAAATGATATGCTGGTTTCATATCTTCCCCACTAATACAAGGAGTGAGTGACATGAAAAGATTGGAAATACCAACCCCAAAAAAACAGAAGACAATTAAATCATCAAGCATTAATAAGTAGATATATTTGGAAATGTGGTTTGTAGCTGACCTTGAATCCAACTGGGTGGCTTCTATTGATGGTTTGTAGCATACCTAAAAGTAATAATTGAATATTCTGAAGATAAAGAGTTCTACCTCATTGTAGTCAACAAACATTTTGTTTGTAGGTAGATAGGCTTCTATTGATGGTGTGCAATCTGGATGCTTCCTAGATGGAGGGCAGCTCGGACATTAATTGCTTAGCTAGCCGGTCGAACTACAAGAAGGGGATGCTCAATGGACCTAGGGTGGCTTACCTGGTGTGGGCACTTTGATGCTTATGTTAGTACTTGGTAGTGCGAATTGAAAGCTTGTATACTACTAGGTTAGTGAGAAAACAACCACGTGTACCTTGTGTCGTTGGGGTAGATGCCCTTATATAGGTGAGTTATCATAAGTCTCATGAAATACCTCCGAGATCTTCAACCCATGCTATTAGGAGCCCATTCGCACCAGGAGGTGGACTTCGTGCTAGCCGATAAGGCTTATCGAGTTTGTCCGATCCAGGCGGGATAAGGATAAGACCTATAGACGTGTAGCGTGATCCCGAAGAGCTCAGAGACAACTGGCTTGCTTCTAGAAATTGGCTACGTGTTACCTCGGTAGGCCAGGCCATCACGAGCTACTTGGACCTCGGTCTTGGCCGAGGTGCCCGAGGTACCCAAGGTGACCTAGCCTGCTGAGGTGGCAGGAAGTGCCAAGTCAATATCCAATCAGTAGGTCGCATCCACGTGTCTGTGTGTGAGTACGTCAGGCCAAATCACCCCATCATCTATCATTGCCACCTAATGCATAAAAGAAGCAAGGCACACTTCTGTAAGAACTTCAATTTATAATTCCACTCCTCTTTTCACTTTATGTATGTATTAATGTGTGGGTGGGGAGTTTAAAATACTCATTGTTTCATCACTTCTTCCGGTCAACTTATGTATGTATTAGTCTATTTTAATCACTACTTCCATTATTTTCAAATCATATTAAAATTACCACAGAACTCCACAAACTTTCCAACAACACCATGAGTTCAAATCAGCCCCCCACACCACATTCCCGTCGTGTATTGGGAATATCTCCTAATGATAATACCATAAATGATGATGTCATCATCGGGAGATGTTCCTAATACACAGCGAGGATGTGCTGTGGAACGTTGGGGGGCTGATTTGATCTCCAACACCATGCTTCCTCAATATTTGTGTCACAGTAAACATTTGGGAGAATGTATTTATCGATGGTGGACATCAATTTTCCCCAAATAGATGATCGATTACATTTGGTAGAATGTATTTATCGATGGTGGATATCAATCTCACAGTCAACATTTGGTAGAATGTAATTGATCATCTCATAATCAATTTTCTGATTTTTTATTATGAGATGATCAATTACATTTAACTAGTTGGGGGTAACTCTTCTCCCCTTAATCCTACTCTTTTCCCTTTCAATATGAGATCACTAAAGCTCAATTTGAGAAAAGTGCAAACATGAATATGTACAGTGCAAATACAAGGTTTAAAAATATTATATACAAGATTTTGCACAGTACATATTTGTATTTGCACTGTTTCCAATTGGTCGTTTAATAACATAGATGAATTGGCAAAATTGGACGTCTTATAGATTTGACTTTTAGTGAACATGATTTTAAGCAGGTTCTGAATTTGGATAGATTACTGTTCTCTTGAATATTTTATTATTTAGTTACTTTGTCCATTAAAAGAGAAAACAAAGGTTTCAGTTCAACAACTTAAACCATTACCAAACAGCTCCTAAGTTATACCCTAGAACTGATTGAACATGACAAATCCAATCACTTAACATTTAAGGCCATAACATACAACCATGCTGCTACACAAGTAACCCTTCTTGTGATGATTTCACTCTACATAAACTAGCCTCCTCCCAAGTAACCCTTTCCCTGCTTCAAACCTACGATGTGATGACAATCCTTGATGCTACCTTACCTATATATGAAAAGCCCTAGGACTGATACAATTCAAGCTCCTATATCAAAGAACCCATTCACCAATCACCAACATGAAAGCAAAACTAGAGAGAAATTTCAGATGGGAAAAGAATCAGATCCCCTCCCCTTATAGAGAATCCATAACTACTCCCACCTCCTTCATTCACCAATCAGAGAATCATTGTGTATGCCTTGCAGTAGATCCTTCCCCTTCTATCTTATCCCTTCCTTACCTGCTAGCTCTTCCTTCCTTTTATATCCTCACTTGACTTTTATCCAGCCATCCCCTCTACTGCCTTAGCTTCACTCTAACTCTCAAAGCACCAAACATTCATATACAAATTCATCTTTCCCCAAGAAAAAATGAACTCATACTTAATTGACCAATTTTATAGTGGAGAGGGGAAGGAGGTAATTAATTTCAATCGAAGTAATCTATGACCTCCAAGATAAAGAAAGGAAATGAAATTTCAAATTTTGAAGAAAAATTGCACATAGAGCATAAGGATTTTGGATGGGGAATCCCCCCTCCCAAACCTGAGTGAATTCAGTAGGTGGTGTTCATTTAGGAGTTATAGGTCCCTTTAACAAATAGAACTCATACCAGAGAAGGGGAGGAAGTGATCATCTTGGATGTTCTGCCTTGGACAAAAGACTATTTGTAACCATCTTTTAAGAACAAAGAAAATGGTGCTACCTAGAGAGAAATGACCCACAATATGGCTAAATCCCAACCCCACCCTTCAAAAGACTACTGGTAATCAAATTAGAAAAACCAAAGATCCATCAAGGAATGATCAAAACCATCTCTGCTCTAACCATCAACACCTTTGAGAGTCACCCTGCACATCTACCAGCTAAAACCTTGGAGAAATGCATCTACCTGAAGCCATAAAGCGAGGCTAAAATTCCATTTTCTTCTATTGTATCCTTCCTGTAATATCTGTTCTTGTCTAACCAAATGTGAATTAATGTGTAGATGTCTTACTGTTTATTAATGGATGACGTTGCAAAGGCTGGACATATAGATGAAGCTATATTAGTTTTTGAAGAAATGAGGAGAAAAGAAGATATATGCAGTCTTGTGTTTTTTTGGACAAATATCAATAACCTGTTTTTACTTTTTACTAAATTTTGGACTTTCAAACTTTGATGGATTTTTTGACATCCAAACTTCTCAAGTACAAACAACAGCAATGGGCTAGAACAAATATATTGTTTGTGATTAAGATGATATATAACCCCTTACTTGCCATGTTTTACCACACTCTTTCATCTATATAGTAGAGACTAGAGGACAAATTTTTGCTTTATTTTTTTGTCACATGGAATGCTACATTCTTCCATACACTATCAAATCCTTCTTAAAAGCATTATTATCTCTTGTTCCTGAATATAAATGCTCAAAGACCTTCATCTAACTCATTGAGCCTTGTTCCTGAATTCCTTACTTTCTCCGTTGTCCAGAGAAGACAGGCAGCATATTACCTTCACTTTCCCTAAATATGCTGCCAATGTCAGTTTGTCATTTTCTTATAAGTATCTCCCCATGGCCCTAATTCACCCCACAATAGAATATCCTTTGAGCTCAGTTTGGAAAAAATAATATAAAATACAAGATTTTGCACTCTACATATTTGCATTTGTACTCTTTTCAAACTGAGCCTTGAAAGTTGATCTTGCTAGAGGTAGAATCTTCCATACTGTATGTTGCTCCAGGGATCTCCTTGGAAAAGCAATTCAAGGACCAAGGTAGAAAGAAATCAATGACATTATTTCCCTCACCAAGTACCATAGACATCAACATATTTCCTATTCTAACAACAGTGAGTTTATGATCATTTAATTTTGTCTGTCTCTCTAAGTCAAGGACACCAATCCTGATATGTAGCCCTGTTGCACAAAGAAAAACGCGCTTTTAAAACTTTCAAGATATTCTTAACTTCCTCAGTTTTAGAAAAACAAAAAAAAAAAAATGATATTATTTTCATGAATAGACAAGCAAAGGCACTAGGGTATCACCATCACCAGCAATGTGATCTTTAGGCTCTACACATTATATATTAGCATTAAAGTAGTACTCATTAAAAAATCTTGATTAAAATCATTTTATTAACATGCTTCATGCATTTTTGTTTCTTGTTACACATCTATAATTTTTTTCATAACTCAAGTCATCTTTTGTCATGCTTTTTGTAAAATTAGTTGTAACTGAAACACTATTAGGTGTTTAGTTCTTATTGGCTTAAAATAAAATTGAATTTCATTTTTTGGTTTTTTATTTCTGGTTAGCTTATTAATATAGGATTGAATTGTTCTTATATAATGAATTCCTATTACTTACAAAAATAAAGAAAATAAATTACAAATAATTAACAAAAATGTTAAATAGCTATTTACTTAAACAGTATGCCTGAAGAGTGACAAGGGAACAAAAAATATATTAGATCATATTTCAATTATTTGAGATATGTTGTGTATACCTTTATAGGGCCTTCCCTGCATGGACCCACCAATTTTTACTACATGGAGGAATCTGGTGGCTAATCCAAACCATTTATCAAACCGGATTTGGCCACATGCAAAGTTTGAAGTATTAGAAAAGCAAAAAGCATAAAAAAGGCAACCTTAGCTGTGTTTGATTTGAAGGAAAAGGTAGGGAAAGGAAGGGAAAATTAGGAAAACCCATACAAGGTTCGTATAGGTTTCTTCATCTTTCCCTTCTTTTCCCTACTTTTTCCTTCAAACCAAACACAACATAAGAGACAATGATGGATACAATGGAAAATTTGTCTTTGGGAACTTAGATAAATCCCAAAAATCATTAAAACACTAAATTTAAGGATCAAATAACTATAAATAAAGTGCATACATATAAGAAATGCTTACTATCATAGTTTATATGAAGCGTGAACCTCCAGGATGCACTTAGCTTTAGAAAATAGTAGACAAATTAAACAATATAAATATCAATGTTACTTAAAGATCATAAATTTTAATTAACATTAATGAAGTTATTTTTTTACTTTCTTTTTGAACATTTTGGTTGATAGAGGGAGGACAAGAGTCCCCATACTTCAACGCTCGCACAGACCTCCCTTTCCTCTCATTTTTCATACATGTGACTATTTATTTTATACTTAAATTAATATAAATATAAAAAGTCACAATAAAAACTTTTTATAATTTTAACTTTCTCTAATAAAATCTATCATTACTCTCTAATAATAACATTCTTAACACTTTTTCTCTCCAAGAATAATCTATGTGTGCCATGGCTAAATGGTTAAATTGGTTTGGGCTTCTCATATTGATCTTGGCTTTGGGCCGTGTATCAAACTAATTAGGTTGGGCTCATACTAGCCCTAGGGCAGGAGTAACCCATCCACCCAAGTTGAACCTTTCAAGGTATATTGGTACTATTAAATTGTAATTGTGATGCCAGGCAGGGGTGGCCACGAGCCGAGCTATTCATGTACTGCTCGAGCTCGGCTCGGTTTAGTTTTAACCGAACTTCGAGCCAAGTTCAAACCCAATTTACAGGCTCGATTAATAAACAAGTTGAGCTCAAGCCTAATAGAGATCGGCCCGCAAACCAAGCTCGAACATATATACATGTATATATAATTTTTTTATTCTTTAAAACATTTTTGCTAAAATTGAGCTCGAGCTCAATGTTATAGCTCAAAGCAAGCTCAAGCCTTATACTACATTGGCGAGCTAAACTCGGGCCTCGTATTATTCGGCTCGGCTCGACTCAAATCCACCCCTAGTGCCAAGTAAAGCTCCTAATAAATGGTTGGTAGATAAATTATAAAAGAAAGCGCCTTCTCCCCGGAAGTTTGCTCCACTCAACGGAGCAGGGTGATGTGAAAATGGGTAATCAATTGCATTCGAAATTCTTATCCCTCGCCCTTAGGAGCTTCAGAATTACTATTCGCACTCTGATTCTCAAATCGCATGCCAATATTGAATTTGGTAGTGCTAATTCCTAGATTAATTTATTATTGCTTACTCTATGAGTGCATATTCCATCACTTGGGGGTGTTAAGACAAAATCAACCAGGTTGTCGAACACCCCCTTAATTATAAGCTTTCGGTCCGTAGTAATTAGTAAGAGAAGAAAAAAAAGAAAAAAGGGACAATATATACCCCAATCCCAATGTCGATTGATCCCAGCTATATGGTTGTCTGGCCCCGGACACCAATGACCAAGCCATCTGGGATCTTGGGAAGCCAGATGGTAGAATGGGTAAGGTCAAAAACCTTTGGCATTTTTTTTCACAAACCGCTATATGGGGTCTTAGTAGACAGCAACTAGGATCAAATTCCAAGACAAACAACCCAAACTCCATGGGGATTATTTTACAAATAGATTCAACTGTTGTAAGTCGAAAGTCCCAAACTGGAATGTCGAAGCTTCAGGCAACCAGAACATCCCATATTTCATTAGGAAACAACCCAACCTTGTTCGGTTTGGGGCGGAGACCCCTGTTAATGGCAGCAAAGTTTGATTTCCCAAAATGGATGGGCCTGGGTTGGAACCTCAGAAAACACTTAAAAAGATGCTTTAGGCTACATGTTGGCATTGTTCTCTCATTCACTGATTGAAAATTACTTGACAAATACCATTTATCCAACACACATGGTAAAAACTCGAATAATGTCCATAAGAAAACAAAACCACGTTAAACATCTCTGGCGTAACACAAAAGCAAATTGTTCAAGAAACAAACTACCTGGTACAAAATATCAAAACGTTTATGACCTTCAAGCTCATGTAAATCCTAAACGAAAATTGGGCAACAATTGCTGCCCAGGACTCAAAAACCAAAAACCACATTGAAGAAATTAAAAATCAGCAAGTAGATGCTGAAGTCCTCGTACATGATCAGACAACTTATAGCTTGTCCTCGTACTCTGAGAGTGGAGTCATCTGCTCCTTCAAGCCCTTTCTCTTTCTGATGTCAGCAACCAGCTGTGCTGCTTGGGTTCCAGGCTCCAACGGGTCAGAGGACATCATGTCCCAATGGTCAAATACACACTGGGGGAAAGCCTGCCCTGATGTTGCAGCCCTAAGAGTACCAGAGAACCCGAAAGACTCTATGACAGGCAGGTAGGCCTTGATATTGTAGAGTGGGGTACCTGGCCTCTGCATTTCCTCAAAGACATGGCCACGCTTCTGGTTGAGAACACCATAAATGCCACCAAGAGCCTGCTCTGGCGCCTGAATCTCGACCAGATACACAGGCTCCAAAAGCCTTGGCTTGGCAGTGAGCTGAGAAGCATAGAAGACCCTCCTGGCAGTTGGGATGATCTGTCCACCTCCTCTGTGAATGGCATCAGCATGTAGTACCACATCACACACCTCAAAGCAAATACCCCTCATGTTCTCTTCAGCTAAAGCTCCCTCCTTTGAAGCCCACTGGAACCCAGCAACGACAGAGTCCTTAATTTCATTTAGATACTGTACTCCCTTACACATATCAACAACCATATTGGGTCCAATGGTCTCAGGACCAAAACACCAGATCTTCTTGGCAATATCCTTGTCCCATCCAAACTCTTCAGACAAAATCTTTCCTCGAACCTTGGGATCATCTCTTGGACCAATGCGGCCATCATCAATGGCCTCAGCAAGTCCTTCCTCCATAGGTCGTGCCTCCATGTATAAACGGTTATGCTTGTTTGGTGACTTGCTCATCACAGTCCTGCATGACTTCTCATGAACAGTCTCTCTGAAAGACACAACTGGGTCAGATTGTACGATCTCAGCCCCACCCATGAAATCATCTTGCAGATCCTTCAAACAAATCTCAAGGTGGAGTTCTCCAGCACCAGCAATGATGTGCTCACCAGATTCTTCAATTGTACACACCACCATAGGATCAGACTTGGCTAGTCGTTTTAGACCCTCAACAAGCTTAGGAAGGTCAGAGGCAACTTTACACTGCACAGCAACACGAACAACAGGAGAGACAGAGAACTTCATGGCACGAATAGGATGGGCATCAACTTCCTTCTCGTTGGTCAGTGTTGCATTCTTGGTGATAAATTGGTCAAGACCAACCATGGCAACTGTGTTACCACAGGGAACATCTTCAACTGACTCCTGCCTCTTTCCCATCCAAATAACAGTTCTCTGCACACTCTTAACATACAAGTCCTTCTTCTGACCAGGAACATAGTTTGGTCCCATGATTCTGACCTTCAAACCAGTTGAGACCCTTCCAGAGAAGACACGGCCAAAAGCAAAGAACCTACCTTTGTCAGATGCCGGAATCATTTTTGATACGTAAAGCATCAGAGGCCCTTCAGGATCACAGTTCCTAATGGCAGTAGCATAGATATCATCAAGAGGACCTTCATACAAGTTCTCAACACGATATTTCTGAGCTTTGGCAGGTGAAGGAAGGTGAAAGATCATCATTTCCAAGAGGGCACTACTGGCAGGCAGCCAAGTTTGCATCACACGCTTCATCAAAGCCTTTCCAACCAATTCCTTCTCTTCAGTCTTCATAGTGACACCAAGTTTCTGCAACATAGGCCACAGCTTGTCCTTCTGATCATTCATGCAAGTATTGATGATCTGCTTTATGGGTTCATAACAAAATTGAACAAAACCTCGCTTGCAGGTAGGAGAGCCAGTATTCTTACTGGTCCACTTCTTGGTAGCAGGGTCAAAGAAGTTCTCACCCCAGAGTCTCTCCATCATCTTTGCCTCATCAACCCCAAACTTGGAAGCATACATCTTGGCAAAGTTGGTAAGTGTAAAAGCCCAGCCATGCAGACCAGCAGAAAATGCAACTGTTCCTTTCTCTGGGTAAACCTGAACATCGCCAAGGAGAGGATCTTCATATGTAGCCATAATAACATTGGCATTCTCAATCACTCTTTGAAAAGTCTGATAAGCCTCTTCCCCATCAACCTGGAGCTCAAGGAAGCACCTGTCCATCTTGTTTACAGTCAAGACAGGTCTAATCCTCTCACCAAGGGCCTGTCGGAGGACAGTTTCGGTCTGGACACATACACCCTCAACACAATCAACCACCACCAGTGCACCATCAGTAATTCGGAGAGCAGCCGTGACCTCAGATGAGAAATCAACATGCCCAGGGGAATCAATGAGGTTTATAAGGTACTCATTCCCTTGTCTTTCACCCTTGTAGTTCTTCAGAGATTCATCAGTCATCTCATAATACAGAGAAATACCAGTAGATTTAATAGTAATGCCACGCTCTGCTTCATCTTGGCGTGTATCTGTCATCCGAACATCTCCTGCAACTTCCTGAGCAATGATACCGGCTGCCGCCACAAGAGAATCGGTGAGTGTAGACTTCCCTGCCAATTGCCAAGAGACAGAGAGAACAAACATCAGTAATATCTCCAAGAGATATAACATTAAAGGACTTTTTAAATCTTTTTGGGGGGGAAGGAGAGGGGCTTTGTCTAAGGGTGAAACCAAGTCATAACAGAAGGCCTCTTCCAACCTTAAATATATCTGAACCATCAGGGAAATAAATTTAAAACTTTCATAAGTTGACAACTGTAGGCACTATCACTTATGTCAATATGAAAAGGTTTCTTTCATAAGGTCCACATCCATCAAAGAAGGAAAATAAAAGTAATGCATGCATCCCATGTTTATGAGTTGCACGATACAAAGACCATTGTAGAAAAACAATTTGCTTAACAGATACCAAACCATTAAAAGAAAGGACCTCTTTCCTGAATAAACAGCAGGCTAGGATTCTTTAGTTGGAAATACATTCAAAACTTGAAAGAAAATTACAATAAAACACTATACCATGATCAACGTGAGCAATCACAGACATATTACGGATGTTGTGTTTCAGGTCCATAATCCTGCGAAGCTCCTCTACTGTAAATTTCACCTGCAGATACCCAAAGAATACCATCAATGCAGATCAAGAAATAAATAACATGCATCAAAGCAAATATAACTTGATTAAAGGCTTTCACAGAGGTATATAGATAATTGTTTTACCATCTTGATGGATTTTTGTTATCACCCTTTGAAGAACCTGCAATGTTTAAAGAGGAAAAACCATCTGTTATCCATCAAAACATCATAAATAAACTTATAAACGAACAACCAATAAGAGAATAGAGATTGAAGATATTCTAAAAATGAGAGAACTTCAGTAATATCTGAGAAAATCCCATATAGATGCCTAAAGTTAAATTAGTCCCATTTGAAATGATCACATCCTCATTTAACAAAGTATACACAAATAGATGGACAATAAAGTATGTTAAACCTGTATAATAATTATTAATAGAGATTATTAACCTCTTTTTGCTCATGAGAAATAAAGTACCAGAAGATGGTTAGTACAGCACAACAAGCAAAACCATAAGAAGCCATTTCATACTGGTGAAATCTATTGTACTAATCTATACTTCTGAAACATCAACACCGCCCATTAATAAACCACCAGTATGAACCAACCAATAGAACTTTTAAAAATCACCACAGGAAGAGAGAAGCTGAAGGACACTGCAACATCATGGGCCCAACTACTCTAGATTCCACAAAACCTATTACATAATATTTTCTGACAGTTCTACGTGATATCTAATACATTAAACTACTACAGCTGCTAAGCCACAGGAAGTAATAATGCCCGTAGATATTAGTATATCGCGTATCATTTGCAACATGCATGTACACCCACAAATATGCAGTGCCCAGATGATAAAAAGATAGATACGAAAGATATTTCGTGTTTTTGATGGGTAAGAATGATATCATTTAATCATAATGCAATTAATCATATCAAGTATTATTGGCAGTAAATAGTAACTATATCATATTGAAATTCCATGTAAAGCATTAATTGGCGTCAAAGAAAAAAGCAACCCTAGAATTTTAAAATCCAATCATTAAACCAACATATGCTTCACGGACACAAATAATTGTTGGATGCAGTCATCACTCCTGAGATACTTGTTCTTTAATTATAATAGCTTTTCTTTCACATTTCATATAAAAAGCAGATACAGTCTAACAATCTATACTAATAAATGTTTGGATCATCTTCAATGAATTGTCACTTGCATGATGAGTACATAAAACTACATCAACTACTAAGATCTAAAACTGTAAAAGGCGTCCACATTATCGGAAAAAGGACCATTACCCAATAATGGTTACACCGATCTACAGTCTTGCGAGGAATTCAAACCCAGAAACGAAAAGTCAAACGGATAAATTCTAAAGACACCCACCAGATCTACATCATCATATTCAAATAAAAAGGTAGAACCCACATCAACAACAACAACAGGACATAAGAAACCAAAGCCAAAGTAAATGAACTGCAGTCCTTCGACCAATCAAATCAAGAAAAAACGATCGGCAAACGCACAAAGGAGACTAACAGAAGGAAATGGATGGAAGAACATCTGAAAACGGTGTCAGAGTTTTACCTGGAAGGAGGAGGAAGAGAGGGGCGAAAAGCAGACGAGGAGCTCCGAGTCGCCTTTGCGGGAAGCTGAGAATGGATGTGAGGGGAAACGAGAGATGAGAAACCCTACAACTAATAACTAATCTAAACTCCCACTAGTGTTCACCGTTGGATGCTAATGAAGATTTTTTAGCCGTTGATGGAAAAAGATATTTAATGCGCACCTTTGAGAAATATCAATGTATGAATGAAAGGACAATATTATAGGGATACTTTAGTAATAAAACTATCTGCACTTTTGTCCTCATGTCCTCATCTGATTGGTTGGCACATTTATCATACCGGTTGATTGGTGACAGTGGTTTTTTTCTGAATATAATATCTTTTCGATATCATGGTTGAACTTTAAAAATAAAATATTGGGTGGGTTTGGGTTGAGTTTCAACCCAATTTACTTGATCTGCTAATCCATTAATGACCCATTATAAATAGTTAAATGGATTGGGTTTAACTCAAACCCTCCATAATCCAATACATTAATTTTTCATTCATTAAATGAGGCATACATAAATTCTAGAAAAATATAACATAAAGTATAAAAAATATAGAACATATATATATATATAATAGAAAATGCAAAAAAAGTGGCATAAATTAAAGAAAAATAAATATTGTAAAGAAATTAATAGAAGAAACTTAGAAAATGAAGAAAAATAACATAAATTACTAAAAACAAAGAAATACACAGAAAATAACAATTACAAAATGAAGAAAAATAACATAAATTACATTCCTGAACTTTAGGTGGTGGATCTATGTTTACTTTGGAACTTGTATTGTCTTGCCAAGGTGAAGAGCTCATTGAACATTAAAGGTAAGAATTCCACTGACCCATATGTGCTTCCTAATTCCTGATTTCCTAATTTCCAATATTCTTAATTAGGTTCCAGAAATAACAATATTATTAAGGGAAACTCATTATGATGAGGCTCCGAGAGTAATTTTTATACATTGATTTCTTTTCTTGTGCTATCTAAGAAACCCTCACTCCCATACAGATTTCGTATAGAGAGTAAAAGTTGTACATGTATGCAGTTCCAAACCAAATTGCCTAACTAAACGGAAAATCAACCTAACACAAACCGACTTCCCAAAAACCAATATGTATCAACTCAACCATGATTAAATAAATCCTTCATCCATGTTTTCATAATCCATTTCCAGCATTGCAACAAGAAGGAAGATGCATTTCAAATAGGGTTGTAATCGAATCGGATTCAGAGTAGGTTCAGCAAAATCTTACTTTGATCCAATTATGGAAAGTTTGCATCCAAATCCAATCCAAAATCTAATAAGATTTAAAGACTTCATATTCAAATTCATCCTAATGGACTTAGATTGGATTCGGATTTAATTTTTAAAATACAAAAAAAATAAAAAGTTAATTACTTTTCAACCTTTGTATATAATAAATTAATGTAAATATATATATGAAATTTATTATTAATATTATTATTACTATTATTATTATTATTATATGTTCATATATAATATAACTAATAATTAAGCACATGCGTTGCACATGAAAAAAAATTCTTATATCAATTACTTAAATTATAAATATATCATATTTAAGATAGAAATTGAAAATTAGCAAACATAACAATATGATTAAAAATAAACTTTAAATGCATGTAGTTTTACTTGCATAATGTCATAAAAATTGTGTAGAACTAAAGTCAAAATAATTGTGATGTATTCTGAGATAAAATTTGTCTTGACTAATTTGCAATACTATTTTACTTTTGAAGGTTCACATCTATCTTCGTTCTTTTTCAATTTTAATCTTTTTCTTTCTTTTGTTTTTGAATGAGTTGGCATCTTTAATCCATGTTGTTGTTGAGGTGTGTAGTATCCATGTTTCCTTTCTCCATAGCCTTTCCCAATTCTTTCTTGCAAACATGTCTAACTTTGACCTTTTTATTGTTGTTGTTTTCATATTCATATATAGGTGAATTCTTGATCTATTTGTTAGCATACTAAAAATGACTTCTGATATTGATTTTTAGGTGAATTCTTGATCTATTTGTTTTCATATTCATTCATATTCGTACCAATGGCTTCCCGATACACCTATTTACAGGTGTTTTGGGAACCCCACCCCATTTAATAAAAAATATAATTAAAAATAGGCTCAAAACCCAAATTTTGAAAAAAAAAAACTAAAAAAACATAAAAGCGTGTTATTTTAAGTATTGGTACACCCCTGCTAATACACAAGGCCGTATCAATATTTTGAACCTTGCCAATAATAGGACCTTAAGAAGGTAATTCTTGATCCATTTATTGTGGTTGCATTAAAAGCAAACATTGAAGTAATGTGGCTATGATTCTTTAGTCAAAAGGTAATAGGACCTTAAGAAGGTTTTTCTGTTGTAGGAAAAAAAAAGGATATTTAGGAAAAAATAGGCTTACAAATTAGCTATTTCATGACATCATTCAAAATTTCAACTTTCATTGAGAAAAATAAAGTTACCACATGAAACACTAAAGCAATTACTTACAAAATTAGACACAACACTACCAGAACCACCACCTCCATTAAAAACAAACATAAACAAAACTCCTTGGAACACTAAAACCAATACCACAAGACATTAAGATATTGATAAAAAAGACATTGTGTATTGTTAATTCATGTCAACACTACAAAAAATTTCTAATTTCCACCAATCGAATAGTCTTCTTTTTCAAGATCAACTTCCCCCTGAATCACTTCTTCCATTTCAAGTTGAGCAAACCTATTTTTTAGGTTTAAAATCCCAACCCTTAGTACTTCAACATGATTTTCAAATTGTCTACACTTCCAATGATAACTCTCTAACTACTCATAATTGAAATAAAAAATTCTTATGTTGATGTAATCAATTATTTTTCTTCACTACTTCCAAAGATGTATCTTGTTCTAATTCTTTCTTGTTAGGTGTTATTTTTCCATAAAACCTCCATGTGTCTTCTTCAAGTCTAATAATAACTATAGCTCTAAAGTCTTTACCAACGTCTTCGACAATCATTCTTGGAGGTGGAATTCGTAATTGGGTACTCAACTCATTCAATAAGTTCTTGAAGGCAACACTGACTTCAAATGATCCAACCATTATTCTGCAATACGTAACAAGAATATAATGCACAACGTGGTTTTGAAAACTAGACCAGACAGGATGTTCATAGTGGTTGACCTAGGAACCGATCAAGTAACCAGTTCCATTTCCCTTAAAACCTCTCTTGGGCCAAAAACTTTGATTTGATCAATAACCCACTGATTCAAGCGGTTGAACCGTCAACCCAAACAATGGTTTTGACCATTTTTATTTTAATTATTTTTTAATTTTTTATTTTGTTAAATTAGAATGGGTTGTTCATTCGAATCGAACAGTTAGATCATTTCAACCCGAGAACCGGTCCCCAAAATGATTCCATGTCTAGTCCGATTTTTAGAACCTTGATGCACAACAAATTCCCCTACTTCTCACATATGGAAAAAGCTTAGGTTTGTGCACACAATACCCAAGTTTGGACCCTAACTTTCCATCTAGCCTACAATAAGATGAAGAGATTAATGTATTCAACGGATCCCACCTGAAATATTAATAATTGGGTCAAAAACCATTTAAAATTCCTAATCGCTTTTTTATCTTCTTTTATCAAAACTTGTGCTTTTAAAGAAAATAATTGAACAAGATTAAAAGTAATGATGAACTTTGGAGTTTATAAATAAGAGTATAAACCAGAAAAGCCCTATAAATGATGCATAAATCAGATGATTCAAGATGCTTGTTTACCATGTCGGTGGGGCTCATTAGACTGGTCACAAATAAGATATATGACTTTGATCAACAGTTAACATATCATGGTGTCCAGACTGGTTATGGGTCCTACCTCCTTGGATCCACACTTTTACATCAATATATATTCAGAATCAAGAGCATCTTGGCTCTATGGCACATACATAATTTGCAACTTGTACCAGTCTTTGAAGAATAATTAAACTCTATGTTACTGGGCCAGACAAAAGTTAAGACATTAGGTGTACCAAAAGTCAATATAATCGTGCATATCTTTTGTGAATTCTATATAGAACTGCTTTTTAAGCAAAACTTTTCCAATTGTCGATCCATGAATTCCGATGCATTTCAACTACACAATGTATTAGTCTTCACTCAAAAGTAGTGTTCAAATGAAACCACATATTCGGATGTATCCGTGTTAGTTCCACACCATCATCACTCCATTGACGAATATTTTATTTTCACCAATGTAATGAGTAATGACCAAGTGTGAGCCTCGCACCCGCTTGTGTACTGTAAAAGAAGAACTGGGTTTGGGTCAGTCAGGTTGCACTGATTCTTTCTTGGTTACTAAAGTGAAAATTATTGGAATCGATTCCGATACCACTATGAAGCCCTATTTCCTAACAATGACACTAGTTCATGTTAACAAAACCACCTAAATTGTCTCCTACGTGCTACATCTATGACAATGCCAATGATGGCAAGTTTACTTGTTTGTTTCTCTTTTAGTTGTAGCACCATAAAAACCTATCTATGCATACACCATACATCTAGAACATCATCAGTTCAAATGAAGATGGGCCCCTCATCTCTTCAGCATTTACCAAACCTAGCTACCTATCCAAAATGATCTTTATTTTCTTCTTCACTATCCAATTCAGCAAAGCCTTATCTGAAGTCACATAGACCTGAATTGGGAGGTGCTGCAACCTGAAGCTTGTGGGTTCACAAATTGAATAAAGTGAGTCTTGTGACCATATATTATAGATGGTAGGCACCTATGGCTATGGAGTTACATAATTGGACAATATTTAATTTTTGGCCCTTTGTAGAATTTCAACAAGAAACTTGAAAAACAAAAGAGTAGAAGAAACTGAAGAGGAGACAAGCTCGTACAATTTCATGAATAAATTTCAGTTAAAACACATATGCTCAATTTTGGATCTCCCATGAATTAAATAACTATAACTTAATAGTTGTTCTTAAAAGCAACCACACATTACTTTTTCACCCTAACATGACATTCAACAAGAAGTTAAACAGAGGGCAATAGATGTCTTAAAATTTACCTATTTTTTAACTCATTTATTATCATTAACCGATTGTCCTAACTGCCCTCATTCTCATATCAATAAATTTAAAATAAAGGGGTAAATTTTGTCATAAAAAAATCTATAAATATTCTGAAGCTATTTGTGTTTTTTAAAGTAGTATAAATATATAAAAATATGTTTTATAATTTTAAATATGATTACATAAATTTTATATATTAAATCAATAAATATTATAATATAATTGGATTTAGATTTTAGTCAAATAGAATGGAGTCAAATCCGAATCTGATATGATTATTTAATTGGATGTAGATTATAAAATCCGAATCCGAGATAATTGGATCAGACGGTTCAGGTCTCAAATTTTTTAATATCATCGGCAAGCCTAATTTCAAATAGAACCAGCCTTTTTAAACACCCACAGTCAAAGTACGATGGGAAATTGAGATTTCTCTCCAAACTGAAAAGAAAATTAGATTGATGACCTTATTGGATGCCCATTGGATACCCATGACCCAACCCACCCAATCCATTAAAATTTTTTATTGGGTATGACCTGCTTGCCAATGACCCAAGATTAACAAATACGACCCAACCCACTACTAAAATGGGTGGGTTGGGTTGTAAATTGCCACCACTAGATATTGCACAATAATTTTGTCATACACATTTTGTAGTACCAAATGTGATGTCAAGTCTAGTGGTTTTGGTTTTTGGATTGTGGATAAATCAGGTTTCTTTTTGTTTGCAAAATATGGGTCGTGCAAGGTTGTGCTTTTTAGATTATGTTAAAGGTATTGGCTATTTTGAAGTGTTATTTATCTGTTATAAACTTGGGGGCTTCAAGTACCTTAGTATTGAATATGACTATCGATATTGTGAATGTTATTAATCAGAAATCGTTTGCCTATTTGCCTATAATGTGGCCATTACTACAAATGGTGCAACTCATGAGCTGTTAGCAAAAGGAATTGTTGATTGGAGGAGTCTTCCATTGTGGCTTCTTCCTTATTTGTTTGACGGTGCAAAAAGAGTTAGAAAGTGAGGTTTCAAAGCCTCAGGGTTTATGTTGTGTTTTTTGTTCTTTTTGCTTGTCTTTTATTTTTTTCGTTTAAAAGAATGTAGAGTCATATCCATTAGTAATAACTAATAAATAATTAATAATACAAATAATAATTACTATAAATAACTTTATAAATAGTACACATCACAAATAACAAAAAATAATATGAATTGGAAACACATTATGTTTTCCTAAGAACAATATTTTCTAATTTACATTAATTTGAAATTTGAATTAAATTGTTGACTTACATTAATTTATGTTTTCTTCCATTATGTGTTTTTCTTGTGAGAAATGATGTAATATTACATTTTTAATGTAAGTTTTCTATATATGTATATATCTTTTCCATGTTGATGCCTATCTCAACATTAGTTTTGAAACCTTGTTACTAAAAAAATTGAAACCATCATATATTTAACTAGTTTGGTGAAACCATAGGCATCATAGATTTTGTCTTATTTTTATAATGCTAACACAAATATTGTATAAAAAGTAAACAACGATTATGGATTAATGCAAAAATACCCACAAATGAATATATACCATTGTTCTACAAAATAACTTGTTTATAGTATAATGGGTTAAATTATACCATTCTATACAAGTATTATCCTTGTTTATTACCAAGATATTCTAATGGCCATGATTCTATAGGATTAGGGGTATAAACAATTTGCTATATTGTTGTTTTAAAAGAGGGCCAATGTAAGACTCGATTTCATTGTCTTCATTTTTCTCAATAAATTGTTGGCATATGAATTTGAAAATGTAAAAAGTAAATTAATATTGAGATGGAATTTATGATATGAGCACATAATATTACATTTCAAATATGCACACAATTAAATTCAAAGTGTTAGACATTAATACATATGCATATGTGCTAACGTATAAGAACTTTTCATTTTCCAACTTTTAACATTCCCTTTCAATTAAAAGGCACCTATACACATTTATTACTTATGAAAATAAAACAAAAAATAATTATGTACATATTATAAAGAATATATAATTATCCCAACCTAGAAAAATTATGTTTCAAGATTTATATACAACATTGCATATCAAACCACCTTCAAGTAATTAATGAATACAAAGTATAGTCCCATCACTCCGGATAGTTTCACTATATATTTGAAAATCATATTAATAAATTAAAAAATTAAGCTAGATTATTTATTAAAGCTCAATGAGCATTTAACAACCTTGTAATTGGTGTGATAAATCTTTTTAATAATTTTATGTTGGCTCTAAACCAAATGGTCTTTATGGTTACATGCCCACCATAATCCTTTCCTATCGATGAACTTGACTATAAAATGTTAAAAAATTGTTTTACAAAATCATTATTCCAATTAATAAAAATGTTATGAAAATATGCCTCATTCTCCAATGTTGGTGTTGTACTATTCACATTAATTATGGGAATTTCCTCATTTTCTTTGTTACTTTACTAACAAATGATGGGCATAAAGTAGAACCTTTCTTTGTCTCTTTCCCATGCCACGTGGAGATAAAGTAAAACCTTTCTCTCTTTCTCGCCTAGACCAAACATTCCTAACAATATTGATATCATCCCCTACATGATCATCGGGCTCAAAAACCATTTGTTTATATTGATTTTCCCTTCCATTGGCGATGGTAACAAAGAATGAAGAGAATTATTATCTTTAGTTAATTGTGTCACCTTTGCCCTAAGATTTTTAACTTTTGATAATAACTTTATATACGAAAAAGCTTCATGCTACTCATCATTTTCAACATTTAGTAGATCATATTCTTCCCCAGATAGGGATGCAAATGGATTGGATCGAATTCGAGTCAAGGTATATCCGAATCTGATATAGTACTATAACAATAAATCCAATCCGATCAGATCTCATAAACATTGATTTGAATTTGAATTTGATGATGAAGTTGGATATTTGGATATGATCCGATCCAATTCAATTTAAAAAATTAATAAATCCTTAAAAGAAATATAAAATTTAACAATTTGAATGAAGAAAAACAAAAAAAAAAAAAACACAAGTATCTTTTCAACTTTTTTTTTTTGAAAAGAAACAAAAATGTACTACACAAAACGAGGGGTAGCACGTCCCCAAAATTCAGCAGAACAAATATGAAGAAGAGAAGAGGGAAGAGATGAGATGCTAAAATCTAGAAAAGAAGAAGAAGAAAGGGCCTCATGAGCCAACCAGTCAGCCACCTGATTTGCTTCTCTGAAAACATGTTGATAATGAAGACCTCCTTCAAAAAGATCTCTCCTCTACAAGCAGTTTGAGATAGTATTGTTTAACTTCCAATGAACATCCACCTTTCTTCTGAGGCAGGAGATGACAAGAGACGAATCTCCCTCTATGATGATAGGAAACTCCCTATAGTTTAGCTTGGACATGGGCTTCACATGTATCATAAGCTTCAGCCTAGTTGATAGAATAGGAACCAAGTTTATAAGCTTTGACCGCTAGTACCTTACCAAGATGGTCCCAAACTATACATGCCACTAAACATTTTCCATCACTATTACGAGAGGCATCAAAATTTATTTTAATAAAACCATACTTTGGAGCATTCCAACTAATTTGTTTCCAAATCTTATGAGATGTGGTAGAAGTACTAAATTTATTCCCATCAAAAGTCTCTGTAAACATATTGAGAGCTCTATCTAACATTATTGGAATGGGAGTAGTACCATCATATTAAAGGTTTTGGAGTTCCTATTTTTCCAGACCACCCATAAAACATAAGTTAGTTTTTCCTTTAGGAATAGAGTTTTGCTTTCTTTTTTAATGCACATTCTTGTTCACCAATAACTGAGATTTTCATTTTCATTTGGGCCCTCCAAGGGTGTGTTTAAAGTAAGCCAAAATTGCTTTATGTGATCACAAATTTAAAAGATATGTTCCATATCTTCCTCAAACCCACAAAAACCGCAAGAGCCATCAATATTAAATCATCTTTTCCTCAAATGTCTTTTAGTAGTCAGTCTATTATTAAACAAAAAAATAGAAATAATTTAATCTTTGGAGGGCATTTCTCTTTTCAACTATTTTTATCATATATATACACATTTTTATAAACAAATAAATAATATACCAAATTACAAAAATATAATATAAATAACATATTTTAAAATAAATAACATATATATTAGATCGGATCCTCTCATATCAGATAGGGTGACCCAAATTCGATTCAATTTTTGATTGGATCCTATTGTTCAATCTAATCCGAAGATCTGGAATGGGATATCCAAATTTGACAAAATATGATCGAACATTATATCGGATTGGATCATGATCTGATCCATTTGCACCCCTACCGTAGAGACAAGAACTAAAATTTCAACAACCTAAAAAAACTCCTTTCAAAACAATCATTTATTTTATATAAGTATAAAATGACATTATAAATAAATCCTCTTTATATTACCCCAACACTAGTAAGCATGGCAATAGCTTCACAATATGTTCTCCAATGATGATATGTTATGTAAGACCATTTTGCAATCCTTAGCAATTTAACATTCACTAAAGTAATCCATATAATTGAATGTTTGAACAACCAAACCTGCATGTACAAAGTACAAGACAATGCCTTATATATATATATATAGCTAAGGTTGTAACCGAATCAAGCTCTAATCAAATAGTTCAGGCTCAAATTTGATTAAGCTTGAATCAAGTTCAAACCTTAGAGTAAGCTCGATTAGTTATTTGAGCTCAACCTCGACCAATAAAAAGTTCAACTTGTAAGCTCGTGGTCTTGGCTTGCTTAACGCATACATACATAAATACACATATATTATAGAATATAAAAATATATTTTATGTAAAAAATATTTTTATATTCTATATATAACATAAGAGTATACTATATATATTATAAAAAATATATCACATATAAAATTAAAAATATATTCATTTTTTAGCTTTCAAGATGAACTCAAGCTCATTGAATATTTAATCAAACCAAGCTCAAACCAAAAAAATATAGTTCGAATCGAACTCAAGCTCAAACTCAAACCTAGTAGAACTTCAATTGAGTCAAGCCAAGACAAGTCAAAATTCAGCTTGACTCGATTGAAACCCTATATATAGTGCTTGTCCAATCATAATCTTTCAATTATTCAATTTTATCTGCATATTCAAACCACTTACAATCAATAACATGGTATGACATTGTTAAAAGGAATTGACCAAATACATATAAGACAAGCAACTTTGGCACATATTCTCTTTTTGCCTTATTTTCTTTGCCTAACAACTCTTCAATTTTGCTTTCTAAGCCCACCACCTCCCACCAAATATTTTAGTTTGACAATCTATTATGTATGAGGCCGTATACAAATCTATAAGACTACCCTCATTAACAAACCTAAAATCAAGGTAACATCAGCCACTATGAATGGGACAAGCTTCCTCCCAAGTCTAAAGGAAGATACTTGCATGTCTTAGCAATGCACAAGTTTACATAAAAGCAACTTATCCAATTTTACATCTAGAAATCTAAGAAAATGTGCAAAGGGAATTTTTTCTTGAAGAAATAGTTGGTTAGCCACGAGTGTGGGGTTCCATACCCACACTCAGGCTCTAGTGAGTGTGGTTTCATACCCACACCTAGTTGTTTCTAATTTCTTTTATTAGTAGTTTCTAATTTCTTTTTAGTAGTTTTAATTTATTTAGTTTCTAATTTCTATTATTAGAAGTTTCTAATTTCTATAAAGTTGGGTCAGCTGGCCTTATTGTTTCTAATTTTTGTTTATTTCCTATTCTTGTAACGATCCTAAAATCTATAAATAAAGGAGTGCATGGGGCAGCAGATCATTCACCACTGAACCCCTTCTTTCTTTTCTCCCCTCTTCACTTTCTCTCTCTCTCTCTCTCTCTCTCTCTCTCTCTCTTTTCTTCTCTTCAAACCTGTAATACAATAAACAATTCTTCTTCTTCTTCTTTCAAGTTGATATCAGAGCAACGGATAGGAGAATTCTGATAGTGTTCATTTTTGCAACAGGTGCAAAGGTTTTTGTATAATCTATGCCATAAGTTTGTGTGAATCCCTTTGCAACTAATCTGGCCTTATACTTCTCTACAGTACCATTAGCATTATATTTTCACAGTAAACATCTGAATCCAACAGGTTTCTTCCCTTCAGGCTGGTTAACTAGTTCCCATGTATTGTTCTTGACAAGAGCATCCATCTCTACTCCCATTGCTTCCTTCCATTCTGGTATCAAAAGAGCTTCTTGCACTTTTTTGGGTACAGGAATAGAAGAAATAAATGCCAAATAAGATCTATAGGATTCTAAGAGACAATTATAAGAAAGGAACCTGGAGATGCAATGGGCAATAGATGTAACGGTGCTTCCCTTTACGAATAGCAATTGGAAGATCAAGGTCATCTGTCGGTGAAGGCTTAACCTCTATAACAGTGGGATCAATAGTGGGAGTAGTAATAATGTCTAGATCTGGAGCTATAGAAGATGTTGGAACTGGCCTGGATTGCTATTGAGTATGATAATCAACTTGCTTCTAACACTTTCTGTGATACACCCTCAACTCCTTGCATTTTTGACAACCTTCTTCGCAACTCCCCCACTTAGTAACCGGGACAGGTAAAGGAACTCTTGGAGCTGAAATTGAAATCCCTTCCTCACTATTCTCCCTCTGAGGAGAAGCCTTATGATAGTAGGGCATATCCTCAAAGAAGGTGACATCCATGGACACAAAGCGCTTCCCTGAAACTGGCTCATAACAACAATATCCCTTTTGATTTTGTGCATGCCCAAGGAAAATACACTTAATGGCTTTGGGATCAAACTTAGAGCAATGAGGTCCAAGGATATGAACAAAACAATTACACCCAAAAGTTTTGAAGGGAATAGTGAATACGTTCTTATTTGGATATAGAAGACTGAACAAGGTTTGCATGTTTACGACCTGTGAAGGAACCCTATTAATGAGGTATATGGCTGTACAGATTGCAACTCCCTAAAAACGTATGGGAACATTGGAGTCGAGCATGATGCTTTTGACTACCTCTAAAATTTGTTTGTTTTTTTCTCTCAGCAACTCCATTTTGCTGAGGTGTGTGAGGATAGGTGCTTTGATGAATGATCCCATGATTAAGGAGATAGGATGCCATGGGATTTGCAAAGTATTCCTTAGCATTATCAAATCTAAGAATCTTGATTTTGGTTTCAAATTGAATTAGTATCATCTAATGGAAAGCTTGGGGCAGAGAGGGGACCTCATCTCAAGAATGCATAAGATAGACCCATGAAAAACCGGTATAATCATCAACAAATAATAAGAAATATCTATACCCCCACATGGTGGGAGTATGGTAGGGCCCCAAACATTGGTATCCACAATCTCAAAAGGAAGGTTGTTTCTTTTATTACTTAAAGGATAAGATTATCTACTATATTCTACAAGTTCACAAATTTCATGTTTTAACCCAAACACTTCTAATTCAAACAAGTTTGCAAAAAGACTCTTTAAAAACCCAAAAGATAAATGACCTAAGCGGTTGTGTCAAAGCATAATCTTACTACAAGATTGAGAAACAAACAATTTTCCTACTTCACTCTACTCCCCTTGTGAATGTTCTACCAAGAAAACTCCATTCATCTCACGGGCAATCCCAATCACCTTCTTCGCTTTTCAGATCCTGAAAAATACATTGATCAGGGAAAAAAGTTACCAAACACGTTTGATTTTTAGTAATACTACTAACTAAAAGTAAATTAGCATTAAGCTTGGGAACATGCAAAGCTGAGGATAGGGTGATGGTATCTAATAATCTGATGTCTCCCTTGCCAGAAATTGGTACAAGAGAGCCATCAGCAATAGAAACTTTGTCTCTCCCGGAGCATAAACAATAGGTGTTAAATAGAGTAAATATGCCGGTCATATGATCTAAAGTACATGAATCTATTACCTACGAAGGTCTAGTATTACTTGGGACAGAAGCATGACAAGTAGTAGCTCTTGTACCTGTATGAGCAAGGGTTGAAGTAGGCTGAGCTGAATTACTAAATTCATTTTCTAGCTGAGTCAGAACAGCTTGGATTGCAATTAGGGTATCTAGAGGAGTGCCTCTTGTGCCTGATGAAGTTGTATTATCAGTGTTGACAGTCATATTAGTATTAGATAAGGGTGCAACTTCCAACAGGTGTCTTTAGTATATTTAGGTTTCTTGTAATGTTCACATACTAAGTCCTACTTAGCTTCCTTTTTCTCCTTATCCTCCTCAGATTTAGGTTTAACTGCTACCAAGGCGAATTCGAAGGGTTATTGTTGCAACACAACCTTTCTCCTACTTTTTTCGCTATGCACTAGGGAATAGGCCTGTGATAAAGTAACACTATCTCTTGTCAACAACTATTATTTCACAATGTCATATTCAGAGTTCAAACCAACTAAGAACTCAAAAACTCTATTAGTTTCAACCTTCTTTCTATATGTTTGTGCATCTTTTTTACTCTTACACTCAATTGTTTCAAGATGGTCAATTTTATGCCACAGGGATTTTAAGGTTGAAAAGTAAAAAAATACATGCTTCTCTCCTTGCCTCAGATTTTTAATCACGTTTTAGCTCATAATCCTTAGCAACATTAAGAGGCTAAGAGTAAGTTTCCTTCATAACATCTCATATTTCCTTAGTTGTTTTAGCCCACAATTAGTTTCGGTTGATATGTGGCTGCACAGAGTTGCATAGACATGTCATCACCAAAAAATTTTCTTGGACCCACCTAGCATAAGTAGGGTCCTCCTTGGAGGGTTCCTTTACGGCATAACAAGAAGTTCAATTCTCCTCTACCCCCAATAGCCATAATAGCTGATTGGGCCTATTCCAACTAGTTTGATCCATCAACCTTAACATATGTAATCTGAAAGGTGTTTTCATTCATGTGACCCGAACCACCAGTCCCAAAAGCACCTTCCTCTTGGTTCTTATACTCCATTCAAAGTTAAGAAGAGGCTTTAAACTATTGTTACAAGAAAAAACTGTATTTCAAGGCTGATAACAGCTGACCTAAACAATGATTTTAAAGTTAGAGAACAATCAACTACTATCTTAGGATTGATATCAATCCTAAGATTTTCTATCCGTACATTTTTTATTGAATAACAAAGTCGTTTTAAGTATCAATGAGAGATGTCCAGGGAGAGGTATACTCTTCAAGAATAATGGTCATATGAAAATAGAAGTGTATACAGATGCGGATTGGGCTATAGGTGTTGATGATAGGAGGTCCACCTCTGGATATTGTTCATTTGTGGGGGAAAATCTTGTTTCCTAGAGAAGCAAACAAAATGTTGCTGCTCGCTCCAGTGCAGAAGCGAAATACAGATCCATGGCCAATGGCGTAGCAGAAGTGTTATGGCTGAGATCCTTGCTTAATGAGTTGGAGGTTAATTATGAGAAGCCTTTGATTCTGTATTATGATAATCAAGTTGCAATTAATATTGCTCACAACCCAATACAGCATGATAGGACTAAGCATATCGAGGTTGACAGACATTTTATCTAAGAGTGAGTCACATCTTAAGAAATATGCCCTCCTTACATTGACTCATACATGCAATTAGCTGATCTCTTCACCAAAGTAGTCACAAAAGGAAAATTGGAGACAGATCTATGCAATTTGGGCATGATAAATATATACTCCCAACTTGAGGTGGAGTGAAGAAATAGTTGGTTAGCCATGAGTGTAATCCCACACTCAGGTTCTAGTATGTGTGGTTTCATACCCACACCTAGTTGTTTCTAATTTCTTTTATTAGTAGTTTCTAATTTCTTTTTAATAGTTCTAATTTCTTTAGTTCCTAATTTCTGTTAAGTTGGGCTATCTGACCTTATTGTTTCTAATTTTTGTTTATTTCCTATTCTTGTAAGGATCCTAAAAGCTATAAATAAAGGATTGTATGGGGTAGCAGGTCATTCACCAATGAGCCACGTCTTTCTTTCCTCCTCTCTTCACTTCTCTCTCTCTCTCTCTCTCTCTCTCTCTCTCTCTCTCTCTCTCTTCTTCTCTTCAAACTTGTAACATAGTAAACAGTTCTTCTTTCAAGTTTTCCATTCCATCTTAAATATCTATTAACTATTTAACTTAAATGTAGAAAAAAATTCGCCATATGGATAATACTATTTTTGGTGTGAATTTGCATCCTTAATGTGTAAATACCTATACATAATAATCAATGTTAGAGGGAACACACAAAATTAAAAGAAAATAATGAAGAATTCATAATGCATCGTATACCATAATGAAGGAAAACAAATTATATAAAGTTGACTATTTTGTCCATTTAAATATAGAACACTAGGAACATTATTAAACAAAAAAATATTACTAAAGGCCATGCAACCAAACTACTAAAATCTAATAGTTCCAAGGAGGATGTTTCGCATAAATAGTACAAAAGATGTTTCCTCCCAAGACGAATCCATGGCCCATGGAATCCACCACATTGTTATTAGGTTTCACCAAAGTCTTGGGGTCCAAATAATTACTTCATTCTCATTGGTAAATAGAGATTAGATAGGCTTAGGTGGCATTTGATAAATTTGAAAAGTTAAGAAGATATTATTTGTGTCTAAAATCTGAAAAGCAACATAGATGCTTTTCTACAATTTAGAGGCTTTGAATAGATAAGGTTGTTTGTGTTGGATCAATCCTCTAGCATCTGAAATTTCTTGATTTTACTATTTTACTCCTAGAATAGACTAATTGGTAATTTTGAGTTCAATTTGCACTATTTCATAAAACATTTAATAATTAATACAAATAAAAAAATTAAAAATTAAATTCATTATTAAAAAATAACAAGAAAGTAGGATTTTTCCAAAGTCTTGCTAGAAAGGGGAGGAATGCTTATAAAAAAATGACACAAGGGTTTCTACCTGCTAATTCTTTCTCCCTGTTATCTCTGAATTAGAAGTAATAAGAAAATATAGTTACTATATGAGACAAAAATCATAGGGATTAAGGAAATACCTATTTTTGGAATCCCAGCCATCAATTCCACCAACTTTTGTCATAGTTGATCTCCATACCAAGACTTTTTCCATTTTGAAACATTGCTCGAGCATCTAGAAGCTAGCTTCAAAGGGCCCTTCTATTGTTGTACATTGGAGGGATCCACTTCGTAGAACACCAAAAGTATCAGTCGTTGGCACTCCACAATCTTCGCTAGCTCTTTTGAGAACCACCTAGGTGACATGTACTTCTTCGATATGACTGCGATTTCACACCATTGAATCCTCTATCATTGTCAATAGGCACAGTGCAATTTCATCTCCTCTGTGCAACTCCTCATCGTCCATGAATGCTCGGATATTATTTCGTATGAGCTTGTTGAAGAAAAGATAAGGAAGAAGAAAATCGAAACCCTATAAAATCAATCTAGGAAGAGTGAAAGCTTAGATTTGCAAAAATGAACAAGAAAACAAGATGAAAGTTAGGATTTGAGACCCTAGTGCAGTGGTTGGGTAGTGCGGCAAGTCCCTTTGTCATTCAATAGAAGAACTCAAATGAGATAATTTTGGGTTTAAAACAGGGTCATACCTTGTCTTTTCAAAATTATTCATGGGCATTTTGGACTTTGGGCCAGGTCTGAAACGCGTCTAAGCACATTAAGTGTTGGGTTGCGGTCTTACTGTTTCAAATTTGAAAATACGTTTCAGATCATCCATTCAGACTCAAACCCAAACGCGTGTGACTTATGAAAAGCAATGTTTTTATACTTTGGAGGTCTGAAAAATGTTACCAAACACCACCTTACTTTAGCTTTGACCATCTTTGCTTAGGCTCATAAATTAATAGTTGACATTAGGCTTGTTTTGCCAAGTGCCACCTTGGCTCAACTCACTTTATTTAAGTCAATGTGTTTTATATTAGACATATTGAAAACCAAATAAAGATTCCTTGACATGAGGCACATAACTATTATTTAATTGATATACGAGGATCAAAACACAAAAATTATAAATTGCATACTTTATTATGTGCTATATCAAGGTCCAAAGTATCAGAAACGCAAGGTGTATCGGAAAACAAGGTTCAAAGTATCAGAAATGCAAGGTGTACTGAAAAGACAATTTTAAGAGATGTATTAGAATATGCTTTGGAAACGTAAGGATACGGACAAAAAATCAAGATACACATAAATAAATATAGTAGAAAATTCAAATAAATCCTAAAAAATATATTACTAACAATATTTACAAATTTTATATGATTGTAAATATGTCACTTAAATGTAAAAAAACCATAATTTAATGGTTTATATAAAGTGTGACATATTGCAACACAATTATTAACCGTTTAAAAATGATGGAATAACTTAAATGTAAAAAAAAAAACAAAAATAAAATAAAATGTCAATGTCAATTTTCAAAAAACTAATATAATTAATAACACTTGTCTCTCATTAAGAAAAGTGAAAATTTACTTAAAATTAACATACATATGATCATAACAAACAAACATATGTCACTTAAAATCAAGTGACCAAGGTTCAAATCTTGGTATAGCTAAATTTTAAAGTTTTTACACTAACAAAACGAAATTAATGAGGGATCATTAATTAAAGGAATTAATGAGAGAATTTGAATTAGGTGCTAAAATTAAAAGTTAAATTTAAATTTGTTTTGGAGTAATTCACTAATTAATGAAAGACAAATTACTTAAATACAGGAGTAACGACATTAATGAGAGATTCAGTACTAAATATCGATTAACAAAATTAATGATGAACTGAAATGATCAAATGTATTGGGATCCATAGGAAAGACAAATTTAAAAAACGTATAGGGATACTTTTTGGATATGCATGGACCCATAGGAAAAATCAAGATACACATAATTATGTTAGGAAATTCAAATAGATCATAAGAAATATATTATTAATAATACTTACAAATTTTATATGATTGTAAATAAGTCATTTAATTAGAAAAAACCATAAATTAATGTTTATATAAAATGTGGCATATCAAGATATAATTAGTAACCGATGAAAAATGATGGAATAATTAACATATGTAAAAAAACTAAAAAAAAAACTAAAATGTGAATGTATATACATCAATTTTCAAATAACCAATATAATTATCTTAATATTTATTAATATATAAATTTTAATAATTAACTTCAGCATTTATTAATAAGCACAACTAAGAAAAGCGAAAATTGACTTAAAACAAAAAATGCATATAATTACAACAAACAAATTGGAGTGGTTTAATGGCGAATTTATGGGCATTAAAATCTAATGACCATGATTCAAGTCTTACAACTATTAATACTTGTAGTTTTTACACTAACAAAACGAAATTAATGAGAGAGGGAATCATTAATTAATAGAACTAATGAGAGAATTATAATTAGGCGCTAAAATTCAAATTTAAATTTGCCTTAGATATAGGAGTAATTAACTAATTAATGAAGAAGTTAGACTTAAATATAGGAGTAATAAACGATATTAATGAGAGAAATTTGGTATTAAATATAAATTAATGAAATTAATGGAACAAGGGGAACCAAAATGATTTGGTTTGTATCGGCTTGTTTTGGGATTGTATAGACCGATATAGATCCGAAATAACCTCATACGGGCTCGTATCGGCTGATACATACGAAAAGAAACGGAACACATGATTTTTACACGTTTTTTGTATTGGTTTCTTATCGAAATGGTACTTATCGACTAATACGGATTGATACGTTGTGATATTTTAAACCTTGTGCTATATATTTATTTTGTATAAAATGTAAACTATACTATTCTAATGAACTAAGTTAAATAGAGCCATGCCCATCCATGCTTGGGTCACCTCCTTTAACTAAAAAAGATTAAATTGAGTCACAAGCTAAGATTTTCATGAACAAACCAAGATAGTTTAGATCATTTGAAGTTTTACAATCACATTCTATCCAACTTCTATAAAAAGATCTCAAAGTAGCTCTATAAGTGGTCCATCTCTTCAAATTCAGCTAGATTTATTAATGGTTTAGTTACTTTATATGGATTGTGTTAGTTTGTGGGATGATGAATACAATGATCCATCTAAAGTGGCTTTTCCTTCTTTTCCTTGTTTGATTTTGATAAATGGGCTAGATAAGATAAGAGTATATTCAATGGATTGGGACTTAACTAAAATAGGTTAAATTTGTAAAGCCTGTACAACCTACCTAGAATAGGTTAAATTATAAATTTTTCATTACTCAAATAAATAATTGGAATTAATAATTTCAATTATTTAAGTCATTTTTGTTTCTTCTCATCATTAAGTTCATGTTCGTTGAATCATATATTTAAGTCATTTTTGTTTCTTCTCATCATAAAGTTCTATTAATTAAATCCATTTTTAATAAATTAATAATTCTAATAACATAAAAGCATATACTTTTAAAATCTACCTAGCAAAAGTAGTGTTTTCATCTAAGTAGTGGTAAGAAATTAAATCATTTTGGGTCAAATTAGTTAATTCATGTTGCCACGACTAAATAATAAAATTAAAAAATAGAAATTAAAAAATTGGGAACATTTTTAACATACATATTAAACAATAATAAGTATTGATAAATAAGAAATGTTTTTATTAATTATGGAAATGGAATGTAAAATTTAAGACCAAATGGAAAATCCACAATATTAATTTTAGAAGTATGAAAATAAATATTTTGAAAAGTAATTTGAAGACAAACCATTTTCTTGTAATTAAATCTACAATATTAATTTTAATAGTACGAAAATAAATATTTTGAAAAGTAATTTGAAGACAAAGCCATTTTCTTCCCTCCCGGTGGTGGGCAAGCAATTCGACCATTTGGGGTCAAATGGATTAATAAATAATGCCATAATTAAATAATAAAAATTTAAAATAAATAACTATGAAATGTAAGAAGTATTTTTATTAATGATAAAAATGAAATGCCAAATTCAAAATCTACCTAGAAATTAAATGATACCAAAGTCAAATAATAAAATTTGTAATAATAGAAAATGCAAAGAATCACAAAAATATAAAAAAAAAAGATAGAGAAAATTTTTTGCACATATCTACTGTTATATATTTATAAAAAATAAAATATTGGGTACATCTTTAATATTGTGCTTTCATTATATTAAACAAAAAAAAAGTTTTATATATAAGAAATAATTTTATCAATGATGGAAATGTAATACAAAATTAAATGTCAACCTAGAAATCAAACAATTTTTATTTTTAGATGGTGGGTTAGTGGTTTGAATCAAATGATACCATAGACAAACAGAAATTAAGTGTGAAAAGTAAAAAATATTTTATATAATGTAAATGAAATATATAATTTAAAGGGAAAATTATAGTCAAAGTCGGTTGTACATTTAAAAACCCCCATCATGTCATCAGAAACTTATGTGGCTATTGCCAAACTGGGACTTTTAGTCCATGTTGGACACAACAAAAAACCTATACCAAAAATGGGGTTTCAGTTTTTCTATCCCATTCCCTTTGTTTCTTGATCTCCCTCCCTTCTCCCTCACTCTCACAGTCATCTCTCGATCTCTTGCTCCCTTTGTCTCTCCCACTCTCTCAACATCGGTTTGTAACCAAATCAAAACATCTCTCTATTGTTCTCCCTCAATCTTTCTCATTCTTCTCCCTCACTCTCCCTCTCAATCAATATCTCATTTTCCCACAATCTCTATTGTTCTCCAGTTGGTGTAAATTTCATAGCAAAGGGTTTCATTTAACTTTTTATCAAATTGGTGTAATAATTTTTGAACCATACCAAATTGGTCTCATTTCTTTTATGTGATCTAATTAATACCATATAAGTGTGTAAAAATATAAAACAAACGAGAGAGGGTGCGGGAGAAAAACTGAAGGAGAATGATAGAAATTAAGGGAGGAGAGATTGGCCAAGAAAGAGAATGAGAGAGATTGAGGGAGAACGATATGTAGAGAGAGAATGAGAGAATTGATATAAAGAACATAAATACAGAAATCAAAAACTATTTTTATTTATTTTCAAATCACATAGTCATTGAGCAGATAAAGATGACTATGAGTGAGATAGTGAGAGAGAGAGAGAGAGACTAAAAACCCTTTTTTTTATTTTTCAATCATTCAACATTATAGGGCAATTTTAGTATAAGCTTTTTGTTGTATCCAACATGGATTAAGAGTCCCATGTTGGCAACAGCTACATAAGTCTCTGATGACATGAGGAGGGTTTTTATAATTTGAAATGTAGAGCTAGTTATTAGAGTTATGTTAGTTTATGGACCAATTTGTAACGTAATTTTAAATGCACAACCGACTCTGAATATAATTTTCCCTATTTTAAAACTAATCCAAAAGCAATGCTATTTTCTTATCAAGATGGTGGGTCAATGATCCAACTTTTCCAATAAACCCATGATATCATAATTGAATAAAAAATATTTAAGTTTATTTTTAATCATATTGTTACTTTTGTAAATTTTCAATTTCTATCTTAACTATGATATATCTAAAATTCAAGTAATTAATATGAAGAAAATTTTTTCACATTAAACACATATACTTAGTATTTGAATTTGATCCATTAAGTTGATAGATTGTCTTTTCTAATTTGATTTATTAGGATCAAGAGGGATATCCAAATCCACTTCTTCTCGGATCGAATTCAAATTTGAATATGCTCTGATCTAACTTATTTGCAACCCTACTTTTCCCTAGTTTTTTTTTCAAACCAAACAGTAAACATAGCCTTTTGAACTGGATGTACAAGGTGAATTTAAGTTAAGTGGAGCCAAATATCTAACTATTTGAGCTTAAGTTGATATTAAATGCTTCTATAGAAATATGAGCTCAAACCTGATTGGACTCAAAAGTTGATGTTTGAGCTTGGATAAGCTCAAGCTAAAAAATGAGTACATATATAAAAAATACACATTAATAATCCTTTCGTATTATAATAAAAAACTAAAAACTATACATATAAAACAATTAAAAATGTTATATATATAAACTTGATAGCGCACGATCTGGAAGCTTCTAGTTGGAAGACTACCTGGACACTAGTTGCTTAAAAAGCTAGACCAATATGTAAGACAAAGGATCAGAGAACCTGAGGTGACTAACCCGGCGAGGTCGCTCCGATGCTTAAGTTATTATTGTACTTTGGTTGCGAGCTAAAAGCTTGAATGCAAGTAGGCTAGTGAGCAAGTAATCGTGCGTACCTGAGTCTTGGGGGTTGATGCCCTTATATAGTTGGGTTGCCGTAGGTCTTGCGAAACGCTTTCAGAATCCTTAGCCCATGACATAGGGATCCGTTCCGCTTTCGAAGAAGGGTAATGTATCAGTTAATAAGGCTTATTGCTTCCCTCCGATTCAGGCAGGGCAAGGGTAAGGCCTACAGTTACATGGCATGATCCCGAGAAGTTTAGAGACAACTGGCAAGTTTCTAGGTTCGGCTATGTGGCACCTCGACATGCGTGGGTATTGAGGTGCCTTGGCTCTGAAGTGACTGAGCACCCGAGGTCTCATGATTTGCTGATGTGGCACTACATGCTGATTTATCGTCTGCCTAGCAGGTCGCATCCATGTGTCCTTTACTTATTAGGTCAGGCCAAATCACCCCTCATCAATTGCCCCCCACTCCCCATGCCAGGGGTCCCAACCCGGTGTGGGGAGTTCATGGCGAGCCTAGGTGGATTTGGCACGACTTCTAGGCAGTTCAGAGGGTGACTCTTCGGTTGGACCTTCATGACCCATTTGGCTCGACCAGGGAGTACCCCAGGAAGCATACAGGGTACGCACAGACACCAAACCATTTATAAACTCCACGGACGTCATGCAGTAAACCGACTTCGATCTCGGGTGGCGTGCAACCAGTTTTCATGGGAGACATTAGATCGTGTAGATCTTGACCATTGAGTGCTAGTTGCAATGGCTATAAATAAGGGCTAGAGGGGCCCATTTTTCTCACCACATATTGTGTGCTCAAGTTTGTTGAGGTCGCACTTCAGTCTTGTAGGTCGGTGTTAGTTGCCCTTGCATCTGAGGTCGTTCTGCTTCCTTCAATCTTCTTGGTGAGTTCATCTTTCTTTGTTTTTGTTTCCTATTATCTTTTTCCTATAGTTCGGTATGTCTAGCATTAGATTAGATAATCTTTTGACGAGAGTGAAGAGTTCACCGGGGCTGAGGTGGGCACCTCGGTGCAAGCCGCAGAGTCTCACCCTACCAATGTGAATGCCTTAGTGCGGGGTTCAGACTCCAACCCGTCCGAGGTGGACACACCTCAGTAGGAGCGCGAGGCTTATGGTAAGGGGGCCTTCACTTCGTGCTAGGTTCAGGGACCAGACAGCTTCAATCCTTCCACAATGACGTATGACAGACTTCTGTCCTTAGTAGCTCAGTACAACCTGCCCAACAACCTTGTATATAGTATTCCCCTAGGAAGGTTTCCTTGGGACCACGATCACGACGAGGTCGTGGTGTTCAAGGAGCAGCTCATAGCTGAGCTGCATTTCCCACTTCACCCCTTTATCATCAAGGTTGTCAAATTTTTTGACATCACCATAGATCAGTTCCACCCCAACTCGATCTGCAACATTGTAGGTATCATCTCCCTTTTTCATGACTATAACTGCCCTTTGACCCTTGACATTTTTTTTTCGATCTGCTCTATCAAAAAGAACTCCACATGTGTCCTCTCGGAGCATAGGTGAAGCTACTACTTGTCTCCCCGTACTGGTTACAAGATTTTGCATGACCTCCCCAACAAAGTCCAGGCCTAGAAGAGGCATTACTTCGTGATTCGTAATACTGTGGGGTGGCCATTTCCAACTCACTAGAGGCTTGGCATTCAGGACCCCAGCATTAAGTTGGACAAAGAGACACAAGAGGATGTCTGTTCTTGGGTGAAGCTCGGGTTGAAGTTTGAAAACTTCGTGTCCTAAGAAAAGCTCATACAATCGGGCTGAGTCCTCACTTGTTTTCCTTTTCGCAACTTGTCTTAATCTTACAACTAATCTATTCGTTACCTTTTGTAAGAGCCATGGCTGATATCTCGCTATCGAGCTCTTCAGAAGCATGAAGAGGGGGAAGAAGAGGAAGGCCTCCAAGAAGGCCTATTCCCAAGAGGCCGCCACCACGTCCAACGTCGACACCGCCACCACCGAGCATCCTCTCGTTGTTGAGCATCCTCTAGTTATTGAGTTGGTCGAGGAACCCCCAAGGTAGGGCTTCTCCACCTCACTTACTCAAGGAGGCTCCATTGTCCGAGCCCCAGGGGATGACTTCTCCCAGGCGGCTCAGAGCATTTTGAACCCAAAGCTCAGTCTCCTCAAGAGTAAGGATGCAGTCTTCACCGAGGAGGTCGTGCAATGGGCCGATCTACTGGTGGCTCAACTCGGGGCTAGAGCAGCCACTCGCAGTATGGTGGTACGTATCTAATCCTTGGATGGTGTTCTCTATCACTCTTTCTTGGTACTTTGGTTTTGTTTCTTCCTTGGTAGGTGAACTCCGCAATTCACGCTCTAGCTTACCAATCCAAGGTGCATCTAAAGTGGGCCCTACAGGCTAAAGAATCCTCCAAGAGCATTCAACGTGAACTAAACATAACTCGTGGAGAAATTCATAAGCTGGTGAAGGATGCGCGAGCTCAAAAGGAGATGATCGTGCTACTAAGGGAAGAGAAGAAGAAGTTCAAGGAGGAAAGGGAGACTCTCGAGAGGGAGAAGGAGAACCTTGAGGCACTCGTGAAGGAGCGCATGGAGATTTTTGACAATGCGATCAAGGATGCCAAGGTCCAGGCCGTTGAGGAGAATAAGTCTTCGAAGGAGCAGCACAAATTACTAATCGAGACTAGCACAACGACTTATCACAAGGGCTTCAAGCTTAACAGGTGGTTGACACGGTGTGAGTTCCCCAAGCTCAACCTCAGCAACATCACCACATCCAAAGTCACCAAGGAGATGGCCGGGGAGGCTGCTAAGGACCTAGACTTCGAGGAGGAGAGTGATGATGACCTCCTCGATGAAGAGACAATGGAAGAGGGAAACGGAGATGCTACTGTTGAGGATTGTAAGGAGACCGACCAGCTTGTTGGAGATACTATTGGGGACGAGGAGCCCACGTCGACTAATGTTTATCTGCCTCTTTTCTTGGACCCCGTACATATATGATGTCCCGAGCCTCCAAGCTCGGCTGAGTAGATGTAACTCATTTGTTTTGCATGTGCTTCAAACTCCTTTTCATTAATACAATGCAGTAGCTTCGAAAATCTTTGTTGTGCAAAATTTTTCTAAGTATGGATTACTCCCGAAGTACTGAATTGATGAGCTAGGCCCAAGTAGGAATAACCCGATCTTAATGTACGTTGAAGTGAACAGACATTGTAGGGTATATGCTCGACCTGCTTGTGCACAAACTACTTTTTTATTTGCCCATGTTGAAGTGACTTGGTTTTTGGTTGCCTATGCCGAAGTGAGTAGGACTTATCTGCCCATGTCGAAGAGGTGACTGGGACTTATAATGTTTTGAGGTTTTTTGTTAGCTCGACACCATAGCCCTTAGGCTCTGGCAGTGACTTACAGTCCTCTCTCCAACTCGATGTCCTTTTGACAAGCTTGGTGGTCTTGTGGACTTAGTAAAATTTTTGGTCGTATTGGAGTAGCAAACTCATGGATAATACTTCCTCAGGTTGTCAACATTCCAAGCTCGAGGTACTTGTTTCCCTTCCATAGTCTTGAGCTCATATGTGCCATCTCCGAACACTCGTCTCACCCAGTACGAAACCTCCCAGTTTGGTCCGAGCTTACCTACGTCGGGCTCAGGTACCATTACGTTGTGGAGCACTAGGTCACCAACTCAAAACAGTTGTCTTTTGACCCGGGCATTATGGTACCGAGCTATTCACTGTTGGTAGGCCGCAGTTCGAATATAGGCCGTGTCATGTACTTCTTTGATCAGGTCCAAGTTGGTCCGGAGCTCGTCATTGTTCGCCTCTTCATCATATGCTTCGAGCTGCAATGTTGGTACTTCAATCTCTACTAGAATAACGACCTCTGTTTCATACATCAGGTTGAAGGGCGTTTCGCCAGCTGTAGTCTTGATGGTCGTCCTATAGGCCCAAAGGACATTAGGCAGCTCATCCACCCATAACCCTTTAGCTCGTGCTAAACGAGCTTTCAATCCATTAAGGATAGCCCTGTTTGTCACTTCAGCCTGTCCGTTCACCTATGGGTGTGTCACCGAGGTAAAGTTTTGTTGAATCCCCATCTTTGCACACCAATTCTGGAACTTGATATCTTCGAACTGCTTCCCGTTGTCCGAGATCAGCACCTTGGGTAGTCCAAAATGACAAACAATGTTCTTCCAGAAGAAGTTCTACATGTTCCAAGCTATAATATTCACCAACAGCTCAGCCTCAACCCACTTTGTGAAGTAGTCCATTGCTACGACCAAGAATTTCCTCTACCCGGTTGCCAGTAGAAATGGTTCAAGGATGTCAATCCCCCACTGCGCAAAGAGCCACGGGCTGGTCAGATACTTCAGATTGACAGCAGGTTGATGGAAGATGTTAGTGTGCCTTTGACATTTGTCACATTTCTTAACAAGCTCGAGTGCGTCTGCCTTCATGGCGGGACAATAGTAACCCTATCTTAGTGCTTTTTGGGCAAGTGCCCTGCCCCCCAAATGTCCTCTGCATAGTCCTTCATGGATGTCATGAAGTACTAATTCAACTTCTGAACGTTGCAAGAAACGTAGGTAGGGGAGCGTAAAGGACCTCTTGTATAGCCGTCCATCGATAAGTACGACCGAGCTAACTGACGCTCTACCCTCTGAGTTGCATTGCGTTCTGCTGGTAGGATCCTGTAGAGCAGATAATCAATGAGCTGGTCAATCTAGCTCAGTTCTACTTGCAACACGGGAGTGACCTCTTCTTCCCCCGAGAATGCTAGGCCGAGGCAGATCTTCTATGTATACAATCAGCATTGTGTTGTCGCTAGTGCTTGCTAATCGTGACAAGGCATCGACCTTAACATTCTCGGACTTCAATATCTGCCTGATGAACCTTGAATGGAAGCATGGTAGGATTTCCCTTACCTTCACAAGGTAAGTTGTCATGGTTAAATCACGAGCTTCATAGTCGTTGTTGATTTTGTTTACTACCAACTGAGAGTCGTTGCATACGACGAGGTGTTTTACACCTATGTCTTTTGCTAGACTTAGCCTGGCAATCAGTGCCTCGTACTCTGCTTCATTGTTCGTTGCTTCGAATCCAAACAGGAGAGCATATTCCAGTTTCACCTTGCTCGGGCAGTACCATATCAATCCAACGCCACTTCCTCACTGGTTAGATGAGTCGTCTATGTGGAGGAACCAGGGCTCCTTGTTCCAAGTCAATCCAAGCCTGAACGGGACCGGTGTTGTGCTGGTTGATGCCTCCGACATATTAGTGGCCTCAGTCAGCCTAGGGGCCGCCAAGACTTGGGCTTTGATCGCTAGATGCGGCTCAAATCGGATGTCGTATTCGCTCAACTCGATGGACCACTTCGTCAACCTACCCGATACCTCAGGCTTAAGCAAAATGTGCCTTAGAGGTCTGTTGGTGAGGACGACAATTGTATGGGCTTGAAAGTATGGGCGTAGTTTTCGAGCTGCTACCACTAGCACGTATGCTAACTTCTTGATGTCGGGATACCTAGTCTCCGCATCTTGCAATACTTTACTTACATAGTGGATAGATCGTTGGACCCAATCTACTTCTTTGATCAGTACCGAGCTGACCACCTCGTCACTCGCGGAGAGGTACAACTTCAACTCGTCACCTTCCTCAGGTCAGGTCAAAAGCGATGCAGTACTTAGATACTTTTTCAGCTCATCAAATGCGAGATGGCACTCTTTGGTCCATACAAATTCTTCATTCTTTTTTATTGCTTTAAAAAAGGGTAGACACTGACCCTCCGATTTGGAGATAAACCGATTTAGGGCAGCTACTCGGCCTGTTAGTCTTTGGACCTCCTTTATCTTCTGGGGCAGTCTCATATCTAATATGGCCTTAATTTTATCAAGGTTGGCTTCGATGCCACGTTGGTTCACTATATAACCGAGCAATTTGCTCAACGTGACCCCAAGACACACTTGTTCGAGTTGAGCTTCATGTTAAATTTTCTCAAAATTTGAAAAATAGAGTTTAAATCATCAATTAAATAGTTTGAGTACTGGGTCTTCACGACCATGTTGTCAACATAACACTCTATTTTATTACCGATCAATGATTCAAAAATTTTATTTACAAGTCGCTGGAAAGTTGCTCCAGCATTTTTTAAACCAAAAGGGCATGACTTTGCAACAGTACAACCCAAGCTCAGTTACAAAAGCGGTATGGTCCTGGTAAGCTATGTCCATCCTATTCTGGTTGTAGTCGGAGTAGGCGCCCATAAAGCTCATCAACTCGTGCCCCAAGGTCGGGTCTACCAGGTGGTCTATCCTAGGAAGGGAGAAGCAGTCCTTCAGGCAGTCTCTATTCAGGTCGGTGTAGTAGACGCACATGCGCCACTTTTTGTTGGTCTTCTTCACTAGCACGGGGTTGGCCACCTAGCTCGGGTAATGAACCTCTCTGACGAAGTTTGCGGCGAGGAGTTTCCCGACCTCTTCATCAACTACCCTTCACCGTTTCGGGGTGAGGTTGCGTTTTCTTTGTCTAACTGGCCTAATAAAGGGTCCATATTTAATTTGTGAGTAATCACACTAGGGTTGATGTCGGGCGTTTCTGTTGCAAAGCAAGCAAAAAGATATAAATTATTAAGTAAAAAACTTGGTAGTTGTGTTCAGAGTAGTTTGTTTATTAGAGCACCAATCTGGAGGGTCTTGGTTGGCTTGGTTTTGGAAACTGGTATATGGACTGTCTCCTCCATCGGGGTAGCTCACTCCTTGGTGTACTTTGCTGGTTGCTCTAGCTCGACATCATCCGCCAACTTTGCCTTACCTTTCAGTGCAACCACGTAGCACTTGCGAGATTCAAGCTAATCGCCTCGTATGACCCCCACTTCATCATCGCCAAGTAGTATGTTGATACTATTGCACATAAACGTGCCGGATGGGCCAACCTACAATCGCATTGTAGGGGGACGGAGTCACGGCAAAGGAAAGTATGCTCGAATTGCACTATGTTTGGCCACGTCCCTGCCTCTACTGGTACCTTGATCTGGCCAAGGGGTCTGACTTCTTTGCCGCTAAACCCCACCAAGGGTGTATCTGTTGATTTCAAGTCGCTCTACTTCAGTTACAACTTGTTGAAGGTTCCTTTGAATAGGATATCGGTCGAACTGACTGAGTCCACCAAGATCCGCTTCACTTTGAAATCATTTACGACGAGCTTCATGATGAGAGCATCATTGTGAGGATATTGCATCCCACATGCATCATCCTCGGTGAAATAGATGGGCTCTTCCACCCAAGGTCGCTTCGGTGGGTTTTCTACTTCATGCTCCAATTCTCTGACCGAGATTTTCTCCATTGCTGTAGTGCACCCCGCTACAATGGATCTACCAGTGGTCATGTTGATTACCCCATGGATCGGTCTTTCTTCAGGTAGCTATCGAGGTGGCTACTCAACTCCAAAGTGTCCCTCCTCCGGTCTCCTTGTTGGTCCCCCTATTCTTTCTCCTCGTGCAAAATGTACTTTTTCAGGTACTTGTGGCGAATGAGCTCTTCAATCTCATTGCGAAGATTCCGATAGTTTTCTGTACTGTGACTGTGGTCTTGATGAATATGACAGTAGACATTCAGGTTCCTGGTTGTTGGGTCTCCCCGTAGCCTGGGTGGCCACTTGATGAAGGAGGAGTCCTTTATTGCCATCATGATTTCTCCTCGCTTCGTGTTGAGGGGGTATAGGTTGTTCTCTCTACAAGAGGGGTCCTAGATCGCTGACTTGACCTGTAACTCCGGGAGGGGGACTTACTTCTTGAGCGAGGTGGACTTGCTTCTTCTTAGTGATTTGCTATTCTTTCTCTTTGTGCTTGCTGTTGCTTGTTCCTTCTTCTCTTTTCCTCTTCTCGCCCTGTTGGCTTTCTAGTTTTTGGCCAAGCTGTTTTTTCGTGCTTATGAACCTCTCTGCCAATGCTAGGAACTCTGTGATGTTCTTCGGGCATTTACTTCGACGTACCATCTGAACTCCTTGTGTATAACTCTTTTCCGTGTTGCGGTGATGTGCACTACTAGATCAAGATCTGATATCTACAGACACGTTTCATTGAAACGCTTGATGTATCTCCGAATTGACTCATTTTCCCTTTGCACTATGTTCAGAATGCTCTCTTGTGACTTCGGGCACTTCTTACTAGTGATGAAGTGGGCCATGAACATATCCACAAACTATGCCCATCTTTTGGTCGAGCCCGACACGATGCTCCTATACCAAATTCGAGCTAGTCCTTTGAAAGTGGTGAAGGCTACATACATGCATGCTTTGTTTGCTCTGGCGAGATGCATCTGAGACTGGAAGGCGTCCACATGGTCATTAGGATTAAAAGTTCCGCTGTACCTTTCCAATGAGGTGTAGCCATTGGTAGCTCGGTTGACAAGGGGGAGGGTCGGCTCAACAATGTTGGATCCGGTCGTGTAGCCACTGAACTCACTTCCTCCCTTTCCTTGCTTTGCTCCTGCGGTTGGCTACTTTTCGTTGGTGGCATGTTTCTGGCTAAGGAACGACTAGTCTTGGGACGCCGCCACTGCTGTTTCTTCACTGGCTCTACATTGGTGTTGCTAGCTTCAGTATGATCGAGTACTTCGATTTTGGTCCGGTCTCTCTCCCGAACACTGTTGCGAGGTGGATTAGGGTTCCTTCCTCCTACTTCTTCTTGGTCGCAAGATTGGTGTTGGATGTTGCGAGGTGCTGAGGGGTCTCGTCTCATGCCCGCACCTCGGGCCCCAAGATGGCGATCGTCGAGCCGTGACTCGCGATTCTCAGGGCGTGAGTGTTGTTGTTGACTGATCCTTTCATGATGGCTGACCTCGTACCTATCTTTCGGGTTCCCCCTTTGAGAAACTAGGGGTGTGTTGGCCGTTGGTCCTACCCTGAAGTGGGGTCCGGCCCCTCAACCTATGAGTTTCCCTCACCCCGATGGGGAGATCTGCAAACGCCTTGATGAGGCTACTGGTGGCATGGGTGTTGGTTTTGGATATGATTCTGGTATTGACCTGGTTGCTGGTTCGGCTGCAGTGATGGAAACTGCTGATGATACTACTGATAGAAATAGTACTATTGAAGTTGTTGGAACTGATGCATTTGCTGCATCTGAATCTGCATGGTTCTGACACTCTGAACTAGATCATCAAACTGGTGACACCCAACCCCAATAGGAATTATCGAGGGTTCCAAGAAAGTGGTGTTTACTTGGGGGAGCGAAACGTTTATCTGCTGACTCGTCTACTACATTGACACAATGGAGACCCTTGAAGTAATGAGGGGGATGGTGAACTACTCGATAGTCACTGAAGGGCCTTGAGGGAGTAATGCTAGGTGGTCTTGTCCCCTAGTGACAATTATGTCGATGCCCTTGCCAGTGTTTGATGTGTGGCTCATTGTGACACTAGCAAGTGCACTAGCCGTTCAAGTAATAAAGTAGTGAGTGAAGTATCGTTCCCACGAGGATTTAGGAAACAATTACCAATACTAAATTGAGCACTTCTTATCTGATCAACAAATAAATCAAAACTCTAATGAAAGCTAAGAAATCCTAAATTAAAATCTATCTAAATCATTGGTCCAATTGCCTTCAATTCAGGTTAGAAGAGTAAACAGTAAATGTCAATCTCAGAATTCAGCAATCTATCAATTTGGATCATTCGAATGAATCATGATTGAGCCTTGGTTTGGTGAAACCCCAAGGTCATGAACAGCTTCTCTCAAGTGCATGTTCATCCTATGCATGAGTGACGGTTCTTCTATCTCTAGCAAGAATCTAATCCCCATGCATGCATTTCTTCAAACACTTTTAAGGCATCAATTCATATCTGAATTGATCACCAACTGAATTGTGCAAGTTATCTCTAACCTTGCACTCAATTCAGTTCTTGAATAGTAGATCTGAATTCCTAGAGTCTCTCTCAAGCACTCTAGGAATTCCAAGTTGTAGATTAATTCGCCCAATCTGAAAATTGCATATCTGAATTCTCTTTCAAGCAATTCAGATCTTGCAATCTCAGATCTGAGAATTCAGATCTGAGTTTTGAAGGTTAGTTGGCCGAATTAATCTACAATCACACCCTTATTCAAGAAACTTCAAATACAATGCATGACCATTTGAATGAATCAAAAAGAATTAGATTGCTGAACTGAAATTTTACAAGCAGAAATACATCAAGGAAGAATGGAAACAAGGAGAAAGAAGAAAGAACATATAACTAAGAAACTGAATTCAAATCAAAAGAGAATGAAACTACAAATGATTTATTACAGAAGATCTTTGAATCACAAACTCTCAATTCGAACTCACCTTCTTCTTCTAGCTTGCTTGTCTTGAACTTCCTTCAGCCCTTCTTCTTCTTCTTCCTTGCGCCTAGCCTTTTTCTCTTCTCTTCTCTCAAGGTGGCCGAACCTCTAAGAGTGGGAGAGCCTTCCTCTCAAGCAATTGAACCCCTTTCTCCCCTCCTAGAGGCCTCCTTATATAGTTTTTCAAGGGGGCTCTTGCCCCTTCTTGAAGCCTCTAGAATGGGGTGTATTACACCCCTCATGAACCTTCTAGAGTGCTCCCTCCTTCTCTTCAAGAAACTCCTAGAAGTTGCCGCCCCTAGCTCCCTTTGGGCTGCTATTTGGGCTACAACTTAGCTTGCTTTTGAGCTCATGTGGGCTACACTCTAGGCTGTTATTTGGGCTAAAAATGGGCCTTCCTTGCTGGGCCGAATTCTCCTCATAGTTAGGCTTTATTTTCTTGGGTTTTCTCAAGGAATTCGCTTGCTCTTTTTGGGCCGAAGTGCTCTCTCTTGCTTCCATGACCGGGCTGGACTGAAATTGGTATTTTTGAACCTTCTTTTCTTGCCTTTTTCCTTCATTTTCTTGGATTGATTATCCCTGAACTTATTCTTAGCATTAAGTTAAATTAAGGCAAAAATTAATAAAACCGGCATAAAAATCCATGCTAAAGTCCTCAAAAATTATAGATAAATTGTAAGTTCATCAGTGTTACTTAGAGATGCCATTGAGAGAGAGAGAGTAAGGTGATGATGAGGTGTAAGGTTGACCTTTTGATCGTTTCCTACAGACGACGCCAATTGATAGTGCGCGATCTGTAAGCTCCTAGCTGGAAGACTACCTGGACACTAATCACGTAGCGAGCAAGACCAAGCTGCAAGACAAAGGACCAGAGAACCTAGGGTGGCTAACCCGACGAAGTCACTTCGATGCTTAAGTTAGTATTGTACTTTGGTTGCGAGCCGAAAACTTGAACGCAAGTAGACTAGTGAGTAAGTAATCGCGTGTACCTGAGTCTTGGGGGTTGATGCCCTTATATAGGTGGTCTGTCGTGGGTCTTGTGAAACGCTCCCGGAATCCTTGATCCGCGACGTAGGGATCCATTCTGCTTTGGAAGGAGGGTAATGTATCAGTTAATAAGGCTTACCGTTTTCCTCCAATTTGGGTGGGGCGAGGATAAGGCCTATAGTTACGCGGCTTGATCCTGAGAAATTTGGAGACAACTGGCAAGCTTCTGGGTTCCACCATGTGGCACCTTGGCGTGCATGGATATCGAAGAACCCCAACTTCAAAGTGATCGAACACCCGAAGTCCTGCGATCTACTGACATAGCACCACATGCTGATTTGTCGTCTCATCAGCGGGCCGCATCCACGCATCTTTTACTTATTTAGGTCGGGCCAAATCACTCTCATCAAAACTCAATTTTTGTTTTCATGGTAGGTTACTAAATACTCAATTTTATTCAAGTCGAGGTTCGATTTATTCGAGTTGAGTCAACTTTTCAAGCTAGATTCGTATCAACCATCGTTGGCAAACTAACGCGCCACAGACATACCTGATACTGATATTGAGAGCCCAGGCTTTCGAATACGGAGAGACGTTTAAAGATTTTTCCCTTTCCGTTACGATTAAACTCTGCATCGAACGGAATTTTATCTCTACACAATAGAAGTTCCCTGAACTCGAGACCTAACTGTGAGATAACCGTAGAGAGAGTGGTAGCTCTGAATAAAACAGCAAAAACCGGAGAGAGAGGGAGGGAGGGAGGGAGGGGCTTTCCCCACATTCAACAAATTGAGAAGATCAAAGCATCGGCTAGAGCTTTTCCATTTGGTGTTTAATCTCACAGCCACAGCCACAGGTAAGTTCCTTTATTTTCCCCTGTTTTATTCTTTTACAGATATGCGTTTTTAGGTGAATTTGTTTGTTTTTTCCTGTTCTGATTTGATGCTACAGGCTCTTCTTCTTGGAACATTTTTTTTTTTCCGGGTTCAACTTGTTGGCTTGTTGCCACATTTTTTTTTTGATATTGTCGTATTTGTAGTGACTGGCAGCTGGTCGACTCTTTTCTCGTTCTTTGTTTGTAGGTTTTGCGGGTTTTTTTTTTTTAATTTTTGATGATTGGGTGAATCCAAGTATTGACTGTCATTTTTTCCCTATTTAACAAATTCATTTGCATATGTGGGCCTGCTGAAATTTGTACCGACCCTTATGCCTATATGTGCATACTGTGTAACTTGTAAATTATGAAGAACAACCATTGGAACGAACAAAAAGATATTTTTTTTCCTGTTTTTTGGTGTCAAGCTTGTTTGAGTTTTGGTCACTCAGCATTTTGGCTTTATTGTTCCATTGAAGGCTGGCATTTTTTTTTTGACAAATATACTTAATTTTTGATCTATATTCTTTTATCTAAACTGAAGTCCATTGCTTGTTGCAATGGTAAAATCTCGGGCTAACAAGCATGAAACCACTGTGTGCAAAAGAGACACCAAATCTTACGTTTCTATCCAGTCCATCCCTCTCAAGACCCTGGGTAGCTGGAACCAACATTAGTTAAACTCCCTTTCACTCGTTTTTTTTTTTTTGGCTGAATTCTGCGAGTGGTAGATGGCTTGCCCAATTTGTGATCTTTAAATGCTATTTTGGGTAACAATGCTTTGTATATTAAAGCATTGAAGGTCTTTTATGTATAGCCTCTTTGACTTTTTTAATATATCCTATATTAGAAATATGCTCAGAGTTTTCCTGCATTTCCTTACTTTCCCTCATCTTCTCTATTTTTTTCATAAATAACTATTTTGGCATCGCACCCGAGTGTTGGAATGTCCAAATTGCTGAACTACCATCCAGAAAATCAATACAGCAATTGCCTGTTACATCTTTCTTTAGATTTACAAACTCTAATACCTGTTAGGAGATATTTGATGAATCTGGCTTCTACTAGATAACCTATATGCTGAATTTGTTAGAAAATCAATGCAGCAATTGCCTCTCTCTGAGTATGCATTACTGGCACTTCCCATTCTTGGTTCAGGAGCTCCAAGGCATTTCCAGGCATCCTGGTGGTTTTCAAATTGGTTTGGTGGGCCTTCTATTCCTTAACATGGCTTTATCAGTTAGGCCACTTTTTAGGAGATTATTTACTGGACCAAAGGACATTATAGATAGAAGCAAAGGACTGTCAACCTTGGAAACCCAGTTGGATACACAGGTAGATTTGTTTGAAGTTAACTCTCACTTGAAGCAGCTAATTAAAACAGGTCATATAAATGATGCTCGTAGTTTGTTTGATAAAATGCTTCATAGAGATGAGATCACATGGACGACTATGATCTCTGGCTACATAGGTGCATCCAATGCAACTGAAGCATTGATTTTATTCTCACACATGTGGACTGATCCAATGATCCGAATGGATCCATTCATCCTTAGTGTTGCACTTAAGGCTTGTGGGCGCATTTTGGAGTTGAAACCTGGGGAATCAATACATGGCTACTCTGTTAAATCTGGTTTTGTGAATTCTGTCTTTGTAGGAAGTGCCCTTTTAGACATGTATACAAAATCCGGCTGCATTTCATTAGGTTGTAAAGTCTTTGACGAGATGCCAATGAGAAATGTGGTCTCTTGGACTGCTATAATTACTGGGCTTGTTAATGCTGGTTATAATAAGGGCGGGCTGATATACTTCTCGAAAATGTGGGGCTCAGATGTTGAATGTGACTCATACACGTTTACAATTGCATTGAAAGCATGTGCCAATTTAGGGTTTTTGACTTACGGCAAGGCTATCCACACAAAAACAATGAAGGCAGGCTTTGATGTAGGTTCGTTTGTAGCAAACACACTTGCTACCATGTACAATAAGTGTGGGAAATTGGAATATGGGTTGCGCTTATTTGAAAGGATGAGGACCCGTGATGTGGTTTCTTGGACGAGTATTATCGCCAGGTATATCCAGATGGGTCAAGATGAACAAGCTGTTCAAGCATTCATAAAGATGAGACAATCTGAAATTCAACCTAATGAATTCACTTTTTCTGCAGTCATTTCTGGCTGTGGTGTGCTTGCAAAAATTGAGTGGGGTGAGCAATTACATGCCCAAGTTTTGCACCTTGGTCTTATGAACTCCTTGTCAGTTGCTAATGCCATTATGACCATGTATTCAAAATGTGGATGTTTAACTTCAGCTTCTATAGTGTTTCATGGGATGCCTGCAAGAGATGTAGTATCATGTAGTGCAATAATTGCAGCATATTCACAGGAAGGCCTTGGTGAAGAAGCTTTTGGGTTTTTCTCTTTGATGAGGAGGGAGGGACTGAAACCTAATGAATTCACTCTTGCTAGCTTGTTGAGTGTTTGTGGAAACATGGCAATTCTTGAGCAAGGGAAGCAAGTGCATGGCCATGTCCTCTCCATTGGAATAGAACATGATATTATGATAAATAGTGCCTTGATCAATATGTATTCGAAGTGTGGGAGCATAGGAGAGGCTTCGCGAATCTTTGATGCAGCAGGAGGTGAAGATGTTGTGTCATGGACAGCTATGATTAATGGCTATGCTGAACATGGGTACAGCAAGGAAGCTATTGATTTGTTTGAGAAGATGTCTAAGGTTGGATTGAAGCCAGATTATGTCACCTTCATTGGTGTACTTGGTGCCTGTAGCCATGCTGGTCTAGTTAATCTTGGTTTCCAATATTTCAATTCAATGAGTAAGGAGTACAATATTAATCCTGGGAAAGAACACTATGGCTGCATGATTGATCTCTTATGTCGGGCTGGACGTCTAAGTGATGCAGAACGCATGATAGATACCATGCCATTTAGACAGGATGATGTTGTTTGGTCAACATTGCTCAGAGCATCTATGGTCCATGGTGATGTAGAGTGTGGAAAACGAGCAGCAGAGCACATTCTTGAGTTGTATCCAAATTGTGCAGGGACTCACATCACACTCTCTAATATCTATGCAGCCACGGGGAGGTGGAGGGATGCTGCAAATATGAGGAAACTGATGAAATCAAAGGGAGTGATAAAGGAGCCAGGATGGTCTTGGATAAAGGTCAAGGAACAAGTCTCTGCATTTGTTGCTGGTGATCGATCACATCCACAGGGTGAGGACATTTACACCATGTTGGATTTACTGACTTCAAAGGCAGAACATGTTGGTTGCTTTCAGGAAATGGATTTATTATTGTGAGATCCTGGAGATGATGAGAAATTTGATCTGTCGGTTATTATTGCCGTGTTCTGAATTAAGGTTGCAGTACTCTTTATCCAATCTGTTGGATGGAGAAATGAAGATTGTTTGTGGTGTAACAACTATTAGACTACATAAACAAGATTGAAGATGAATTTGGAGTGCCTAGATGTTGGAGCATGTCATCTCAAGCAATTTGATACTGATCTTGGTCTCCATGAGTATGTGGTACTGTGCTTTGATCCATTAATTGCTGTAAAATGTGGGATTTATTATCAGTGGCATTCACAATGTGCAAATACTAACAGAATGTTGGACAGGTTATGGTATCCACTTCATATGTCCTTTTAATCAGTCCATAAAATTCCACTTGTCTATTTTTTGAAATATTTGAAAAGCCTTGCAACTTCATTTGAGCCCTTTTATAGAGAGGAGGGGATCATACACTACTTTTCTTTTGGTTGTTAATGGTTGAATCTTTAATTTTTTGATTATTATATTAATTGGAAGTGAATAAGTACAAAAATGTCTTCACAGTACATAAGCTGATTTACAAAGAAGCCTAGTACAAATGCTGAGCCCCTGTAGTAGTGCCAAAAGTTCTGCCTTCACTGAATTTGCAGTACGAAATGGTCCTGTACATAAAACCTGTATCCTAGTCTCTGAGTTTCTAATTCCACCCCTTATTCTTGCCAACCCCAGTTTGTCCATGTGCTCCCATCAAAGTTCAGTTTTATTTTAGCACCTACTGGGGGTTTCCATTCCATTCTTATCTTTCTTTCCTTAGAGGAATGTGCTACCTCCCTCCAATTCCTTATAGTGTCAGACATTGAGAACTTGTTGAAACTATCAGTGGTTTTTACCCTAGTAGATGTTCAAGACTGCTATCAGCCTTGAACCCTAATAGATTTCAGGTTTGAAAAAGGAGAAAAAAGTATAGAGGAGAGAGGAGGAGTAGAGAGATAGCAGTAGAACACAAGAATTGAAAGGAAGGACAGAATCTGAATGTTCTGTCGCCGCCACTTCTATTTAGTATTTATAGGTTATGCTAGTTACACGAAAGGACAAATCTGCCCTTAGTATTTTACATAACACATAAAACAATATACAACTGAAATATAAATAACAACTGGAATAACAGATTGACCATCAGCTAACCCTAGGATGACTAGGGCACATTCTACCCTACTGACAGAGTGGGACCACAGCTGTGGGGTCCACATCAGTGTTCTCTACACTCCCCCTCAAGTTGGGAATAAATGTTTATCATTCCCAACTTGGATAGATCCGCCTCTAGATTCTTTCCTGATAGCAGTAGAACACAAGAATTTAGTGAAGTGGGAGCAAGTTTGTTACCCTAAGGAGTAGGGTGGCCTAGGTATAGGGAACATATTGAAGAAAAATAAGGCCCTTTTAGGGAAATGGTTGTGGAGATTCCTTTGTGAAGAAGATAGTGGCTCAGGGTCATTAAAAGCATTCATGGTGAAGCAGATAACGACTGGGATAGTACACTGGTAAGTTAGCCAAAGTTGACTTTATTAGGGTTATCTTACCTCCCAAAGAAATGTAGTTTCTCTTCTAATTTGCAAGTCTCTTTGTAAACCTCCCAATCACTAGAAAACTATCTATATTAGGACTTCCTCTCAATGGTAGTCCTAAATATTGTAATGGCCAATCCCCTACTTCACACCCCAATAGCCCAACTAGCTGAATCACCTCTTCACTCCCTAAATTTACTCTTGCCACACAACTCTTGCCCCAATTAATCTTAAGTTTGGATATCCTCTCAAATTTATGGACTATCCTTTTTAGGTTCATAAGTTCTTTTGTTTTCCCTTCACAAAACAAAATAATATCATCTGCAAATTGTAGGTGTGTAACCACCATTTCATCCTTTCCAACTCTCTTGCCTCTAACCAATTAACCATATTGGTGGCATCTGCCCTTATGATCAACTCTCACTCAACACATCAGTTACTATAGTAAAAAGGAAGGGGGATAGAGGATCTCCTTGTCTAAGGCCCCTTTTGGCAGGAAAAAAATCTCTTGCTACTCCATTTACTAAAATTGAAAAATGACATGAAGAAATGCAATCCTTCACCCATTTACACCATCTCTCTCCGAAACCCCTACACTTAGGCTATGTTTGGTTTGAAGGAAAAAGTAGGGAAAGGAAGGGAATTGTAGGGAAACCTTTACAAATCTTGTATAGGTTTCCTTACCCTTCCCTTTCTTTCCCTACTTTTTCCTTCAAACCAAACGTAGCCTTAAAGAATTACAATAGAAACTCCCAATCCACCATGTCATAAGCTTTTTCTAAGTCCAACTTGCAAACCAGTTCCTTTTGCTTTTTCCTTCTTCTAAACTCTACACATTCATTGGCAAATGAGAATTTGATCCATTATTTGTCTCCCAAACACAAAAGCCCCTTGATTTGGAGAAATCATCAAGGGAAGAACATATTTTATTCTTAGGGTTAAGACTTTGGAAATGATTTTGTACATGCTTCCTATCAGACTTATGGGCGTAAAATCCTTCGGATGGATTGCATCCACTTTCTTTGGCATCAAGGCAATGAAAGTTGCATTTGCACCTAAGTTAAATTTGCCCCTCACATAGAACTCATAAAAAACCTCCATCAAGTCACCCCCAATTATTTCCCAACAATCTTGATAGAAAGCCATCGTAAAACCATTAGGTCCTGGGGCTTTACATCTCTCCATTCGAGAAGACTGCATTTTTCACTTCCTGAACCTCAAATTTCCTTTTCAAGGAATCCAACAACTCTCTATTTCCAACTCTCCAGTCCAGGCCCTCTAAGTTTTCTCTTGACCTCCTTGGACCCTCATAGAGTGTTTTGAAGTGATTCACAAAGGCTTGGGCTATGCCCTCATCTCTTGTCAATACTTGCCCATTCCATTCCAATTTCAAAACTGAGTTTTTCCTCTTTCTCCCATTTGCCAACATATGGAAAAAACTGGTATTACCATCCCCTTCCCTGAGCCAATGACATCTATATTTTTGTCTCCAAGTAACCTCCCCTTTTCTTAGAATGTCTTCTAGATCCTTTTTCAACCCCCATCTCTCTTTCCTCTCTTCTAAACTCAAGCTTCTCTCAGCTTCCTCACCATCTAGCTCCTCTATTCTACTGAGATTTTCCTGTTTTCTTTCTTCAATCTTTTCAAAACTCTCTTTATTCCACATCTTAATTCTTGCTTTCAGCAATTGCAATTTCTTATAAAACCTATAACCCTTCCATCTGAAATCCACTTGATCTTCCTCTCACCACTCCACCTTTGGAAAGAATTTAGGGTGCAGAAGCCACATATTCTCAAACCTAAAAGGGCAGGGGCCACCCCCCATCCTCTCTTAGGTCAAACTTATTGGGCAGTGGTCTGAAACAGGTCTTGGCAGTGCTGTAACCACTAATCCCCGCCAAGCCACTTCCCAATCAGTTGTGAATAGGAATTTGTCTAACTTACAACAAGTGGGAGCCTCTTGAAAATTTGACCAAGTATAACTTGCCCTCTGAATAGGTAAGTCCCGCAACTCAAAGATCTCTATGAAGAGGTTAGAATTCCTCATACTCGTTGTAACCCGGTTATTTGGGTTGTTTGATTCACTCAAAAATCTTATGACATTAAAATCTCCTTGCAAACACCAGGGACCCTCCCATAGACCTCTCACTGCTGCTAACTCCTCCCAAAGTCCCTCCCTTTCCTTATAAGAGGTGGGTCCATACACATTAGTTAAAACCCATTCCCAGTCATCCATCCTCTTCAACTTAATGGACACTGAATACTTCCCAATTAACTCCTCAGTACACTCCATCTCTGCATTTTCCACAAAGTTATAATTCCACTTGAAGCTCCCCAAGATTGTGTGTATGCCCAACTTATGTCTCTCACTGACTATATACTTCTTACCCCATTCCTATCTAACTCAGACAACTTAAATTCTTGAATCAACACATTATTTGGTTTTTCTCTTCTCAATAGATCCCTAATCACTCCTCTTTTTCTTGAGCTTTCAAACCCTCTTACATTCTAGCTTTCAATTTCATGGAGACCACGATAAAATACCCCTTAAACAAACAAACCACTCACCACTGCTTCTTATCCTTTTTCCAACACTCCCTTTATCATAATGCACCTCACATTTTAGCCTTTCCACCTCACTTAATTTTTTCTTTCTCTGCTTTTTTACACCAGCTCCTTTAGATCTAGGCTCCTCTAGCTTCTCATTCCCCTCTTTCTTTCTATTGGGACCCTTCTTCTTTGTTTTCCCCCTTTTTTTTTTTTTGAGCCAGCTTTTTCATTTAATCTGCCATCACCCTTTACTTCCTCTTCAACAATAGGATTAGGAGTTTCACCCCTCTCATTCCTTTCAATCTGTTCAGCCATCTCTTCCTCCACCTGAATTCTAAACAGTTCCATAATCAGCTCCCAAATTCTATCCCTGATTTCCATGCCTACAATTTCTGAAAACAAATCTCCAATGACCTGAACTGTGGCATCTGTGGACTGGTTCCTGAAACTAGTGACCACCTATGCATTCATTGCCCTCTTTCTGCTATGTTATGGGAGCATTTCATCAGATCATCAGGCATCAACTGGGTTATGCCTCGATCTGTAAAGGAGTTGCTATGTAGTTGGAAGCTTCCTGGTCTGGGCAAGAAAGGGAAGTTGGCCTGGAAAACAATTCCTGCAGCAGTCCTGGTCACGGACATGGTCTGGTCTGAAAGGAACAGTTGTGTCTTCTGCAACAGAACTATAGCTCCTGAAGATCTGCTCAAGTTGGCGGTTAATAGGCTTGCTTCTTGGCTATCTGTAATTTTAGAATTTAAAGATCAGAATGTCTTTCAGCTCCTGGATTCCCACTCCATTTGGGACTTGTAATGTAGTATCTTTCCTGGTGTTTCCTCGTCAGGTTGCTATTGTACTGTAATTTTCCTTCATCAATAAATCTTTTTACTTAACCTTTTCCCAAAAAAAAAAAAAACAAATGGGAGCTAGGTGAGAAGAGGGATCATAGAATTAGATGGGAAGTAGTAAGTAGAAGCAAAAAGTATGGGGGTCTAGGTTTAGGAAATTTACTGAAAAGAAACATGGCTTTGGAGACTACCGGTGGATAAAGATAAATTATGGGCAAAGGTAGTTGTAAGTATTTATGGGCTTGCGGTAGATGGCTAGGATGTAGGAGTTTTGGCTAGGGTCACAAGATCTTCTCCTTAGAGGACCATACATGATATCTTACCATCCTTCCTTTCGTGTATTTGTTTGCTTTGGCAACTTGATAAGGTTTTGGGAACATGTGTGGGTGGGATATACTGGCATACTGTTTTGAAAGATCAATTCCCTTCATTGTATGCCGTCTCAAGATACAAAGATGAACCTATTTCCACCTTTCTCATTCCTTCTATCTCTGCTACTAGTTTTAATTGGGATTTGGGTTTTAGAAGGGGTTAGGACTCGGAATTAACAATGTCTTGGATTTGCTTCACTTGGGAGGGTTTTCTTGGATCCTTCCAGACCTGATAGTTGGATTTAGACTCAATCCCCTTGTCTTCATTTTTCAAGGTCTTGACCCAATCCTCTGATAGTGGAGAACAGGTTTTTCTTGTCAAGGTTCAAAGTATCGATACGATACACCTTGTATTGAGAACCCTTTTCTGGAATAGGTCTTTCAACCCTAGAATTGGAGGTTTTTGTAAGGAAATACTTTGCGATTTGCTCCAGAGGAAAAGACCAAGTTGGTGTTATCCCCACACTGGTGTGTTGTTTGTAAGGCCAATGGAGAGCCTTATTATCATTTATTAATCTACTGTCCCTTTGTTTCTTCCATTTGGGACTGGTTCTTTTCTTTGTTTGTGTTAGGAACCTGCCTAACTCAGGGCTCTTCGAGGGAGCCAACCTCCTGAATTCGTTGGAAGGAGAGAGAGAGAGATTAATGCCGAAAGAATTACTGTCTTATTTCTCTTTGTGCTTCACTACTTATGCTGTTTACAATCTTTGATTTCTTTCTGTCACAACTGTTGCAAGTGGACGATTAGTTGTGCTGACGTGGCCTCCTCTTGTAAAACTGATTAACTGCTTTCTGTTGGTCTATTCCAGTAGTCTTTACAGTTTGGGTGTAGGTGGACCCCTTTGCCAAATTTGCAAAGTTTGTGTGAATAATTAGGTTTGAATGACCTGTATTTTTCTATTCCAGCAGAACATGTCTTTATATACAATTGGAGTCCCAAATGTTAGGACTTGTTCCCTATTTTAGAAGAGAAAATCTTGCCTAATCTATTCTAAATAAGGAAACAATTATATAGCTAATTACACCTGATTTGTAGCCTAATTTATAGCTAATTTACAGCAAAGAATCCCAACACTCCCCCTCAAGCTAGGTTGTAAATATTTATCATACCCAGCTTGCAACTAAGATCTTCAAAATGCGCCCTTGGAAGTGCTTTAGTTAGGATATCAGCAATCTGAAGATTAGAAGGAATGTAAACAGGCTTGATTACTTTCCCTTCTATCTTTTCTCTAATAAAATGCCGATCTATTTCCACATGCTTGGTTCGGTCATGATGAACTGGATTTTTAGCAATATTGATGGCAGATTGACTATCACATAGTAGCTGGATTGTTCCCTCAGAAGGTATCTTCAATTCAGCTAATACTCTTTTCACCCAAATTCCTTCACAAATACCATGAGCCATAGCTCGAAATTCCGCTTCTGCACTACTCCTAGCCACCACAGCTTGCTTTTTACTTCTCCATGTTGTCAAATTTCCCTGAACATAGGTACAATATCCAGAAGTGGATCGTCTATCTATGATTGAGCCTGCCTAGTCTGCATCAGAATACAATTCCACTTCCCTACTTGAGTTTTTTCTAAATAACAGTCCCTTTCCTGGAGTCATTTTCAAGTATCTCAAGATTCTGTACACTGCTGTCATGTGTTCTTCAGTAGGGTTGTTCATGAACTGACTAACAACACTTACTGAGAATGCTATGTCAGGCCTAGTATGTGATAGATAGATCAACTTCCCTACAAGCCTTTGATATCTTCCCTTATCTACAGGAGCACTTTCTTTATTTGAACCAAGTTTGGTAGTGTAGTCCATAGGTGTCTCTGCAGGTTTACACCCAAGCATACCTGTTTCTTTAAGAAGATCAAGTACATACCGAGAATGCTATGTCAGGCCTAGTATGTGATAGATAGATCAACTTCCCTACAAGCCTTTGATATCTTCCCTTATCTACAGGAGCACTTTCTTTATCTGAACCAAGTTTGGTAGTGTAGTCCATAGGTGTCTCTGCAGGTTTACACCCAAGCATACCTGTTTCTTTAAGAAGATCAAGTACATACTTTCTTTGAGAAACTGCAATGCCCCACTTAGAACTAGCCACTTCCATTCCCAAGAAGTATGTGAGTTTACCTAGGTCCATGATTTCAAACTCTCTAGTAAGAAATTCTTTGACTCTTGGAAACTCCTCAACATAATACCCTGTTAGAACAATATCATCAACATAGACAATCAACGCAGAAATCAGTCCTTCTGAAGAATGTTTGACAAACATTGTATGATCAGACTGTCCCTGTATATACCCATTACTCTTCATAACTCTGGTAAATCTCTCAAACCAAGTTCGGGGTGATTGTTTGAGACCATAAAGTGACTTCTTTAGTCTACAAACTTTGTTGATGTTTGATGAGTTCTGTAGTCCCTGGGGAATGTCCATATAGACCTCCTCTTCTAGATTCTCGTTCAAGAACGCATTCTTGACATCTAGTTGATGGAGGGGCCAATTCAAATTTGCTGCAAGAGAGAGAAGTATCCGAATAGTGTTGAGTTTTGCAACCGGAGCAAAGGTCTCCTCATAATCTATGCCATAGGATTGAGTAAATCCCTTAGCTACCAACTGAGCCTTGTATCTCTCAATACTACCATTTGCCTTTGTTTTTACAGTGAAGATCCACTTGCACCCAATCACATTCTTTCCATGAGGCAAATCAGTAATTTCCCAAGTACCATTCTTCACTAGAGCATTACTCAATCCTATGACATAGATTATGAGGAGACCTTTCCTGAGTTCAATGGGTAGGTTCTCATCGGAATTTTCATGATCACTTAAACTAGTACCTGCAGAATTTTCCTCCACAGTCTGTAAGTCAGATGTAGGGATTTTTACCTCAGGTTCAGATGCTGGCAGTATCTGTGAATCTACTAGAGTCTATGATTCCTTCGGCTCTCCCCTTTTTCTGTGATAGATAATTATCTTGGGAAATTCAAAATCAGTTGGTTTCGGTTCAGGTTCAATTTGGACACTTGGAGAAGGTGTTTCCGGTGTTTCTGGTGTGCAATCTATGCTATCCAAGAAAAACTGATATTCTTGTGGTTGACTTTGACTAAAACTCTCCCCCTAAATATCAGTTTTGGGGTAATAGGGTTTGGTTTCAAAAAATGTGACATCCATGGTGTGATAAAACTTTTGGTTGTTAGGACAAAAGCATTTGTAACCCTTTTGGTTGGGAGAGTACCCTATAAAGATACATTTGGTGGATCGAGAGTCAAGCTTGGTTCGATGCTGTTGATGAATATGCACAAACACAATGCACCCAAATATTTTTAGCAGAAGAGAGGAAATCAACCGACTTTGAGGAAAGTGTTGTAAAAATACTTGATTTGGTGTGGAAAAATCTAGTACTTTGGATGGAAGTCGATTGATTAGGTATGCTGTTGTAAGTATAGCCTCACCCCAAAAACGTTTTGGAACATTGGATGAAAACAACAGAGACCTGGCAATGTCCAGAAGGTATTTATTCTTTCTCACGACTATCCCATTTTGCTGAGGGTTATCTACACAGAAACTTTGGTGTTTGATTCCCTCAGTTGATAGATATGAGCCAAGATTAGAGTTAAAAAACTCTCTTCCATTGTCAGTTCTAAGTATTTGATTAGAAGTTTGAAATTGATTTTTAATCATTGTTTTGAAACTCTTAAATATTTGAGGAATTTCTGATTTATTTTTCATGAGAAAAATCCATGTGAGTCGTGTGTGATCATCTATGAAAGAGATGAACCACCGAGCTCCTGTGACATTTGGAACTTGAGATGGACCCCAAACATCACTATGGATCATAGAAAAAGGTTTCGATGCTTTGTATGGCTGAATTGGGTATGAAATGCGAGAGTGTTTTGCAAATTGACAAATTTCACACTGAAAAGAACTAGCACTTTTATTTCTGAATAAACTTGGGAAAAGTTTGGATAAGTACATAAAACTTGGGTGACCTAACCTGTAATGCCACACCATCACCAACCTCTCACTCTCACTTTTCAACTCACTAACAGACACACAAGAATTATTGTGACAAGAAATAGGTTCACTCACTCCTAGATGAGATTGTCTTACAAAATCTGGTTGAACCTCAAGATGATAGAGCCCAGCATGACTCCTAGCACTGCCAATCATCCTCCCCGAAGTCAAATCCTGAAATTCACAGACGTAAGGAGAAAAATTAGCTATACAGTTAAGATCTTGGGTAATTTTATTTATGGAGAGTAGGTTGCAGTCTAGATTAGGAACATATAAAACAAATTTGAGTGTTATGTCCCTGGATACCACAACCAAACCAGTTCCTTCAACTTTTGCCAAAGAACCATCTGCAATTCTAACTGTGAGAGTTTCATTACAAGGAGAACATGTGTGGAAAACTTGCCTATCTCCTGTCATGTGATCGGAAGCACCAGAGTCTACAATCCAAGGTTTATAGTGCTTTTGTTTTACAATCAAAGCCTTAAGAAAGTTACCTTTTTGAGCTATGGAACCTGATCCAACAACTGGTGGATTTTGCTGTGATTGCAGCAGCCTTCTCAGTCCATCAAGTTCCTCTTTGCTAAAATTTGCAAGTTGCTCTGAACTGCCAGCCATGTTGCCTCGAATTTCCTTCTCTGCTGCTGTCTTTGGCTTCCAATCAGCAGGTTTTCCATGGAGTTTCCAGCAGGTTTCTTTGGTATGACCAGGGTGGCGGCAATGTTCACACCATGGCCTTCCCCCTTTGCGTGGCTGCTGCTGGTTTCGAGCAGCCAAGGCTGATGACTCACCACCAGCAGCTGATTTTTCCATCCCCAGCATCAAATGGCGTCTAATCTCTTCCCTTCGGACCTCAGAGAATGCTTCATGTAAGCTTGGCAGCGGTTTTGTGCTAAATATCCTCCCTCTTACAGCATCAAGACTTGAATTTAGTCCCAAGCAAAATTTGTAGATCCGCTTATTCTCAATTATCTTCTTGTATTGTTTGAGATCAGCGGTAGTATACCAGGAATATTTTTCAAAAGCGTCCAGTTTCTGCCAGCTTTGATGGAGTTTGTTGTAATACTCAGTCACAGATAAATCACCTTGTCGGAGATCATGCAAGACGCCCTCAATTTTCACCAGTTCGGGGGTGTTGTCTTTGTGAGAATAAGTGTCTTTTGCAGCCTCCCAGACCTCTGCAGCTGTTATCTCTCTTCCAAATCCGATAACCAGCATCTTTTTCATCTGGTTTGGTGATAGTTCCGGTGAGATAATCTTCTTTCTCCTTGCTGTGGACATGAAACATGAAGGATTGAGACCACTGGATGTAGTTTCGGCCATTCAATTTGTAGATGGTGATGGGTGTGGATGAGTAGTTTGTAAAGTCTCCGCCATTGTTGTTGAACATAACAGTTTCGACGTTTGAGGAGGAGGATTTTGGAGTTTCAATTGAGGATCCGTTGGTGTTTGTCATGGATGGTATTTGATGTTGCTGCCGGGAATGAGATAAAGGCTAGGATGGCTGATGAATACTGCCGGAATAAGCAGTGTAGAATGCTGCTGGAAAAGCAGTAGATAGAGAACTGACCTAGGACGGCTTTGGGAAGAACAGGAGGCGTCTAGGGTTGCTCTGATACCATGTGAATAATTAGGTTTGAATGACCTGTATTTTTCTATTCCAGCAGAACATGTCTTTATATACAATTGGAGTCCTAAACGTTAGGACTTGTTCCCTGTTTTAGAAGAGAAAATCTTGCCTAATCTATTCTAAATAAGAAAACAATTATATAGCTAATTACACCTGATTTGTAGCCTAATTTATAGCTAATTTACAGCAAAGAATCCCAACAGTTTGTTTGGCTCTACATTCTCTAGTTTGCCAAAGAAGAGGGGAAGGTGGTTGTGAAGATGTGTAAGAGCTGCCACAGTGTGGACCATATGGAAAGAAAGGGATGCAAGAATATTTTCAGACAAGGAAAGAAGTAGAGAGGCTATTATTGTTTATTGAGACAATCAATGTCAGGGCTGTTCAATGGGAAAAATCCTTTAAGTGCTTGGCTGACTTTTCATTAAGTGACATGTTGAGAAGTTGGAAGTGGCTAGCTCAGATCGACATAAATTTGTAACTACTCCTTGTTTGTCCCTTCCACTCCATGGCTTCATAAAGCTGAATTTTGATGGGAGCAGTGCGGGGAACCCAGGTCCCTCAGGTATTGGTGGTTTTTTCAGGAATGAAGAGGTGTGCGTTGTTGGTCTATTTTCTGGGCCAATAGGTGAAGGGGATTCATTAAGGGCAGAGATCTTGGCTATGATGGAATGGGTGCAAAGAGCAAAGGACATGAACATCAGTAAATTGAATATAGAAGGAGATTCAAAGTTGGTGGTGGGATGGTTGCAAAAAGGAAGAGGCTGGATTGTGGACTTATAACAATGAAAGGAAGAAGTTTAAATGGCTGACATGAGACATGGATGTGAGAGTTAGTTGGGTTAAAAGAACAACTAATGGTTTTGCTGATACCTTGGCAAAACAAGGGGTGGGAAGAAATCAATTGTTTTGGGCTCAATTGTAATTTTGCATTATTTTTTTTAGGAGAGTTAAGAGTTTTTTTTCTCACCCTTTGTAATTTGATTGTTCTGATTTAATGAAATTTGAACTTATAGATCAAAAACCAAAGTACCTTGACTATAATTCCTCAGCCATCACACTATCACCTAGGAGTTCCTTCTACCACTATATTACTGAGATTAAAAGTTTAACGCAACCTTAACCCCTGTAGTACAACTAGCAATTAGACTTGTGTAGAATTTCCCAACTTACAGGCCTTGAAAAGATGGCTACAGTGGTTTTGGATTTGTTTCTAAAAGGTCCTATGCCAAAATTACCAGGGTTCCTCATGCTACATCCATTAAAGTTTAACTTGGTCCAAGGCTGGTGGGTACCATTCTACAAAGGTGCTTGGGCTAGTTGAAGATGAATGAGCCCCACAATGCTGCCCTTTCAAGATATCATCTATGGAGAGTGGTGCAAAGATATCTAGTTTTTATCCAATGCACCACCTTTATTCTTAATTATAGCCTCCTTGGCTTGTGACTTTTAATTGGAAGTTCTTGTGTTCTTTTCTTTCCGTAATGACTGTAGTATTGACTATATAGCTGACTTTATGCATCATCACGTTGTCTTCTTTATTTTCTTGGGTGAATTTATGAATAGATGTCATAAATAGGCTTCCTATGTCTCCTAGTGTAATCCATCTACAAGAAAAGAGTGAAAATAACCAATCCATGATGCTGAAAGTGAAAGCTGCAGGTGATTAGTACTTGGTAGATAGAAGCCAAATTAAAAGCTTTTCACTACAAAGAAAACACTTCTTTGGTTGCAAAACCTGGACTTCTCTTTTGAAGTATCTTACAGGTGTTGTTTTCAAAGTGGAATACCTCCTAACATAAAGCTATGATCTTGGGTGGAATCCGCCTATTCCACATGAATCTTACCATAAAAGGCTTGTGGTATAGAGGTTGACTCAAAAGATCTATAAAGAAGCACAAGAGAACTATCATGAGGATTGGAGGACCAACTATTGGTGTCTGGTTTTGGAAATTGGTAATGCACCTTTCAAGGAGTCAATAAGAGCTAAACTTATGAGTATTCAAAATCCCCTAATCTCTTCTAAGACTCAAATCCCATGATAAAACCCATATTGGATCCAGAAGCAAGGAAAAGATAGGTGTATGCTTATGGGAAGGAATGGGATAGATGAGAGGGAAACTATCTTTCAATGGTTTATCTCACTACCAGAGATCATTTCAGAATTTAATTTCTTACCAGAACAAACATTATACTGAAAATGTTGTAAAAGGATCAAGGTTTAAAATGTCAATGTCGATGGAAATGTCGCTTACCAAAATATAGGACATATGTTGGAAATGTCGAGGAGAAATATTGTAAAAATTAGAGACATTGTGGAAATATGCAAAGATATTTTGTAAAATGATAAAAGAAGCATTAATACATATTTCTAGACTTTTATCTTATTCCCAACCATTATATAAAGCTAAAAAACTAAGATCAATAACAAATTAGTAAACGACGATACATATTTCTAGACTTTTATCTTATTCCCAACCATTATATAAAGCTAAAAAACTAAGATCAATAACAAATTAGTAAACGACGATTTACCGATTTATTATGCATTTTGATGTTTTTACAAGGTTATCTGATATTTTCTTTTCTTATTTTTAATTCTGATTTATTATAAATTCTAATATATTTATTTCACACTAGTAAATAGAAATACATTTATTCTGATTTTTTTAAATATTAAAGTTATAATACATTATGTTTTATTATAAATTTAATAAACTGATTCTCCTTTTTGTAGTATTAAGATTATGATAAATTCTGATTTCTTATAAAACTTAATGAATTTATTATGATTTTTAATACTAAATTTATAATAAATTATGATTTAGTATAAAATTTATTAAATTTATTCTGATTTTTTATATTAAATGTAGAATATGGTTTATAATAAAATTTAATAAATATTTTAATAAAGTTATAATACATTTTCTGATTTGAATAAATATTTTAAAAAATACTAACTAGTTAATATTTTATTACTTCAAAAATATTTTATGTTTTATATTATAAAGTAATTAATTTATTCTTTTTTTTTATATTTTGTTAATTCTTTTTATAAATATTTTATTTGAAATATTAAATAGAAATTATTAATGGAATAATCTATATTAATATACTGTATTATATTAATATAATATACTAATATATTATATTTTTAATGTACATTAGTTGACATCCTGTTGACATCTTGTCGACATAATAGGAAAAACTGTATTTTTTTTGGTTATTTGGACCAATTTGTTGGTGAGCCTCGGTTATTTGGACCGACATAATATATATTTTATATTACCATCCACTTTCATGTCGGTGAGCCTCGACATCGACATATGTCGGGTGGCCTTAGTGACATTTGGCGACATTTGAAACCATGAAAAGGATAGAGAGCAAAGTATATTGGTTGCATTACCATTTTCAGACTAGACTATATTCAACTTGCAACTATGGTGATTTGTAGTTTACCCCAAATGGTTGTAATTAAGGTTGAGTTGAGGCTGTTGTAGATATATGTACATGTTGTTTCAAGTGTTAAGGTTTGCATAATTTTTACAGAATATGGGTGAAATGCATAGTTCTATGGCGGATATTAGTTCTGTTATTTGTTGCTTAAGGTTGTTTTAATTTCAATAAAAATTACTTTTTTTTTTATATTTGAAAATTTCTGTAGAATCTAACAAGAAGAAATACTTTTTTTTTTTTTCTTTCAATACATGCTGTTTTTAATAGTATAGTGGCACTATTAACTCTTGTTTGTTTGACATGATCTTTGTTGATTTTTCATCAGTGTCTCTTGCATTTTGAAATGATTTATGGACAAGTTTGGATGCTTCTAGTGTATATTTTTCTTGAAAGGTAGCTAGGATATTAAAATTATCGAATTTTCCTTGTATGGAATTTATTTTGGTGTGTCACTTTGTAAATTTTGGTAAGAAGGCAATATTAACCTATTAACTGAGTGCTTTTGGTATGATTTCTCTTCCAATATATTTTCTATTTTATGAAGGACCTTCTATTTTTCATGAATTTTCTTCAAAGTTATATAAGTACCTTTGCAGATATCGTTATAGTCAGCTGCCAGCAGAAAAGGGCCCTTCACTTTCAGTGTGTGGTTCTAAGCATTGTAATTTGCTTTATGTTTTGTGTTTCAGTTGTAGGACTTCTGCAGCACATTGAGTTGTGCATAAAGCATTGGAATGGTGGGTCGATTATTCCATTCATCTTTCTGTTGTGGATCAGTGGACAGTATCTTTCTTTGGTAGTAACAAATTCAATGAGATAAGATGCTTCTTGCAGTAACCCCTGCTTTTTATTCATTTTCAACATTTCAAACTCGAGGGCATTCAAAATCAACATGCCAATCTTCTATTAATGAGGTTACATCAAAGCTGTACAAGTTTTCAAATTTCAAGACCTTGGCCACATCAAAAACAAATAATGACATGAGAAGGTGAGATATTTTATCTTCCCCTCCTGCAAACATGCATGTGTTATTTATTCCACTTCCACAATATTTCTCGGTGCTAATGTGGTGATAGAATGACTAGTCATTTTGGCCTCCCTAGGTGATACAATGATTAATTGGTACCTAGGTGCTGACAAGTTGACCATTAAAAGATACATTCTAAATTTAAGATATATTAGTGCAATCTTAGATATTGGTTAATATGAACTTCACATGTGCAATAAAGAAACAATACAGGACATATAGGTTACAGTCTTCATTTTGTAAACATAAAATGAAAGGCTGGATAGGATCAGCCAGCTCCAATTGTATTTGTTTGGCCTGCATCCATCTTGGGGGCAGATAGGAGTTTATTTAATGAATATATTGTTATTTGTCAACAAAAGGGGTTGGATAGGATGAGATAAGAAGCGAGAGTCCGTCTTTTCCAAAGGAAGAGTGCAACTCCATACCACACCTCTTTTTGGTTGGAAATGGTTACTTTCCAACCATTGGTTGGAGCCTTGTGCACCGGGCTGCCCTTTTTTAAATGGTTACTTTCATTTGGAATTACAAATTACAAAGCAGTCCAAAAGAACTCGTCCCTTGTTTAGCTAAGCTGTTAGTCATCCCATTGGTTGATCTTCTAATCCATTTGAAATTGACATCAGTCTCTCTTGAAAGACAAAATATCTCCCTCAAACCTGCCTGTTGGTCCATACCTCCAGATTCCTTGTTTGCATCCACCCTTTCATTAACTTGGAGTTGCCTTCCACTTCTAAATGTTGGACATCCAACTGTTTATCCAATCTTAAGCCTTGAAGGAAGGACAAAACTTCTGCTCCAAGTGAGTCTCCCACTCCTATTGGACCAAAAAGGAGAGCCACTATGTATCCTTCCCCATCTCTGAAAACTCCTCCAAAACCAGGTCTTGGGTTGCCCATCGAGCTTCTATAAATGTTTAGTTTTATTCTTTGAGATGCTGAAGGGACCCAAACCTCCCAAGTTACGACCTTGATAGTTGATGTATCTGCTACTGCTTTCCATCCCCTAATCATGTCTTGCATTGAAAACTCCTTAAACAACTAATTCTCACTCAATTTTCTACTTTGAAGGTGATGTTTTCTATTAATTCCTCCTTGGATCTAGCTGAATCTCAAAAGATATGGTTGTACCTTTCTTTTCAAGCTGTCCACCATAATGTTGATGCTCTGGTAGCTCTCCACACCCTTCATCTCTTCTTTGGTTGTCTGAGAAAGCTTACTTCAAACAAAGTTGCTACAGAAGGAGGGTGCCCCCACCTGCACCCAAAGAGCTGCACCCAAAGAGAGAAGCAAGCGAATCTCAAATAAAATCAACAAAGAGCAAGAAATTAATAGGTGTGGAGCTGTCTCACAAGTAAATCAAAGGATATAGACATGAGGTGATACCGTGATAGGCACTTATTTGGCCATTGTTTTTTGAAGCACATTTCAAGTGTTGACTCTATTGAGAAATGCTTCCCAGCAAAATGCCTGTTTTTTTGATCAATAAATTAGGAGTGCATAATACATGCATCGATGGGAGAGAGAAAAAACTTTTATCTCCCCATACAACTTTCTTTACGATTGTGTCCAAAAGATTTGCTCCTTCTTCACCCCTTGCTTGGCTAGTACATCAGCCATACTATTGGCAATCCTTTGAACCCATTGAAATCTCACTTTCACCCTCTAGACAACCATTAGAACATTTTAGCTTGTTTTTATACTGCCATAGAGCTGCCTCCCCACTTTTTGGGGCAAAGGAATACTCCACACTTCTTTGGCTGGAAAAGACAAACCTTGGTTGTTTGATTGGAGAAGGGCAGGGAAGAAAGAAGCACATGAGAAAGAATCTCATCAACCCCACCTCCATTTCAGTAAATGAAAAATTTCTTGGGGTTGATAAAAAAAATTTTCTTGGGTGTGAACAGTAACACATTATATTCTCCAGAAAACGATACTCTAGTCACTACTCTATTACTTGAGCGGCTAGTGCACTTGCTAGTGTCACCAAGACGCACCAAAAAACCAGAAGGGAAAGGTTTTCAAATTCTGCTATCTCTACAGGACTGATTAAGAAAGACTTCCCCTAACCGAGTGATCAAAACATCAACCATCCCCATTTCAGAATCCCTTAGACCTCTTCTCAAGCCCAAATCCTAGGAGTTATCAACAAACACTGAAGAGATCACTTTTCTTTTGTTTTTAGACAAGGAGTAAATAGAAGGAAATCTATCTCTAAGTGAGTTTTCACCAACCCAAACATCTTCCCAAAACAAGACTTTATTTCCAGCGCAGACATCGTTTTTGAAATAAGGAAGCATAAGAGGCAAAATACCTTGAATAGCTTTCCAAGGAGAACACTGAGAAGCCCCAAGGTCGAGTCCTGCATCCCAGCCGTTATCTGCCAATCCGTGAATACTAACAATCACTCTAGACCAAAGTCTGTCATGTTCCATTGGTAGTCTCCAAATCCATTTCCCCAGCAAAGCCGTGTTTCTTAATCTTATATTTCCTAACCCAAGGCCTCCATCATCCCTACTCCTAGAAAGCACCTCCCACTTCACTATACCTTAGGTCTAACCTGAGCAGTTGAGACAGATTGCTCTAACAATTTGGTAGTGCAGGAGTGTCAACTTCGATATGATAAATTCCCCAAGTTTATCATTCGGTTGAGAACATTTAAGTTTACATAAGTCTCATAAGTTCAGGGGTAATACACAAAAACACACCATAACACACATGGAATAATAATGCACTGATTTTATTCAACAACAAGTGTCAGTATACATCAGTCTGGTGGAGCTGAGGGCATACACTATCTAACACTTTTTTTTTGTAGTTTCTTTAATAACGACTCCATAGAGCTCTTTATGTTGATTCTGAATTGAGATATATTAACTTGCAATTGGCTTATCCAATTACCAATACATTAGTAGGAATCTTAACCATCCCACATGTTTGTTGTGAATGTATAGGTGTGAATACTTTGATCTGTACAAAGAACATGTTCCTTATTTGGAAGCCCTATCCTGGCAAAAATCCATAGTAAAAGAGAAGAAATCTTTGATTGATAGAGGTGAAGATTGCTTTGACACATTAATTATTCTTCAACATCCTTCTGTTTATACATTGGGTACTGCTAGTTCAGAGAAGTTCTTGAAGTTTGAGAGGGAGTACGCTCCTTATAATGTTTACAAGACGGAACGTGGTGGGGAGGTTACATATCATGGGCCTGGTCAGGTACTTGTTTTCTTTTTTCACTGACGTCATGGATATGATATACAATACTTTTGCATGTTGTTAGAGGTCATAATTTGTGTTATGAAGCATCACTTTGTCCTTTTAATACGTGTCAATAATTTTTACTTATCTGAAAGAGGGAAAAGACTGAAAATGTGGGGTGGCCAGAAGGCTATGGTTTTGTCAAGTCGTGTCACTTCATCTTTTGGTGTTTCTTGAAATGAAGAATACCTTGACTTCATCATCTCAATAATGACAAGTAAATGCTACCTTGAGACTAGAATAATCATATAATTCACCCAAAAGTTGGAATGCTGTAACAAAGATAAACAGAAGCCCATTTATGGTGAAGCCAAAGTGTATTGTTTTAAAAATGCCTATTAATGATTTAATGTCATTTTATTGTACTAGATGTGATTTAGTCCAATAAAATTCTACAAAATAATTTCAGATTTAAGCAGAGAAAGAAAAGGAAGAGGAATAATTGCACAATTGTTGGCACTTCATCCTTGGATCTTATAAGGTAAATCCAAATATAGCGAGAGAAATCATCAATGAAAAGGTTAAAATACTTGTAACCCTCCATAGCAAATAAATAATATGGCCCCCACACATTAGAGTGGACAATATGGAAATGAGAAATTGATTTTTTATTACTCATTGAATATGATTGTCTACAATGTTTTGCAAGTTCACATGACTCACAATGAAGACTCGACAGGGATATTCCCTTAAATATTTCTGGAAACAAATGACTTAAAGCAAAAAAAGGCAAATAATCAAATATTAAATGACATAACATGACTTTATCAATTGACTCTTATGAAACAGACTCCAAAGCAACTCCACTAGATGGTCCAAGACTTCGATTAGGTGTATCCAACAAGTATTCGTTTTCCTCGTGGTCACTCCTAATTGTCCTTTAAGATTTTAGGTCTTAAAAACATAGTGAGTAGGGAAGAAAGTTACACTACGGTTCATTGATTTAGTCAAGCTATTAACAAATAAAAGGTTTGTGTTAAGTTTGGAAACATGAAGAATAGATGATAAAACAAGGGAGTTAGAGGCTTTGATATTCCCTTTGCCGAATATGGGAGCAAGAGACCCATTAGCAAGGGATATCTTCTCTCTACTAGAGAGGATTTGATATAAACAAAAGAGGTTAGATATGCTAGTCATATGGTCTGATGCACCAGTATCAATAATCCAAGGGATTTTATGATTACCTGAAGCAGTAGCATGATTTGTAGAAACACGAGTACCTGAGTGAGCAAATGCAAATGAAGAGGTGTTGCCTGAGGAGTTGGAAGTTGTAACAGTATTCTCCAAATGATTAATTAGCCTCCAGTACCTTTCAAATTCTACCTTTATTGCGCCAGCTGCTCCATAGTAGATTTCTCTTCACTTCCCCTATTTCCAACTTTAGGTGCTGTGGCAACATATGCATTCTTGGGCTTTCTAGGTTGGCTATTCTTCTTGAAGTTGTTGTTATTGTTCCAAAACCTTTATGGGAGAAGATCAGAGTGAAGTTTCCAACAAACATCCTTAGTGTGTTTCGTTTCTTGCAATATTCACATATCACCTCTTTCTTCTCAGTCAATCTCTTTGGCTTTAATCCAGCATGTGTAAAATGCTCTGAAGGTGGTCCTTGTAACTGTATTTGTCGCCTACTCTCTTCATTGCTCACTATAGAATATGCTTGAGCAAGGGTTACTTCATCTTTAGTCATAATATTTTGTTCTGTAATGCCAAACTCATGGTTGAGTCCTGTAAGTAACTTAAACACCCTGCTTCTTTCCAATTAGGCATAAAAGTTCTCTGAACAATCAACAACTTATCTCTCCATACACTCTTCTAATTGAAAGGTGTATGGGAAAAGAAAGAAAAACAAAAAGATGGAAGGAAGACTTGCTTTGATACCAAGATGGGATTTAGTCCAATAAAATTCTGCAAAATAATTTCAGATTTAAGCAGGGAAAGAAAAGGAAGAGGAAGGCAGCAAGAAACAAGAAGAAGATGGAGAAGAAGGGAGAAAAGGAGAAGAATTTGATGTTTTCCTCTTTTACCTCTCTTAACTATTATTAATCTTACTAAAACTGATCAAATTACAAGTTTGCCCTTAAGGGGGCGGCCAGCTCATCAATCTACTTAAAAAACATAAATAAGGATTAACAGGCCCATAACGGAAAAGCCCTTTAACAAATGAAGCAAGTAGGAAGGAAGAACAATAATAAGACAATAATGGGCTAGGGTCCATTTGGCCCAGTCTCTCTACAGTACCTTCTTTCTTCTTGTTTAAGGGACTATAACTAAATCTGCAATTTTTCAGTTGTACTGCAGCATGTAATCAATTATTGTGTGATGTGTTTCTGACTTTAAATTCTATGATTTGGTGTTCAGCTAGTTATATACCCTATTCTCAATCTTCAGCATCACAAGATGGATCTCCATTGGTACCTCAGGTCTCTTGAGGAGGTGGTTATTAGGGTTCTTTCCAACACCTTCTCTATCAAGGCTTCTCGACTTGAAGGTTTTACTGGTGTATGGGTTGGTATGTTTCCTCTTTTTCCTTTTTTCCAAGGTTATTGTGAAGTTCTTCAACTTCCCTAAAGATTTCTTCAAGATACTTGACAAATTCATACCCAGGATGCCGGGCCCAAGATTGGACCCAAACATATTTGCTAATGTTTCTCATTCATTCATCCTAATAAAAGATATTTTTAAAAGATACATTTTTTTTTATGGGAAACGATAACTTTCATTAATTCTTTAAAAAAACTTAGTACAAACAATCACCTTCAAAAACAAGGTGACCCCTCATCAAAATTACAAACAGGCCCAAAAAAGGTTCTGCCTACTTAACTCATTGCTTTGCTAAAGAATTGGTCATTGCATTGGCTGATCTCCTAGTCCATTCAAACCAGACTTCAAGCTTCCTTGTTAGTTGCATAATCTCCTTTGCAGGTTATCCAAGGGACTAGGCACTTAAGCTGTTTGTTTTCCTCCAACCTATTACCAGTTTCGAATCTCCCTCCACTTCCAACTGCTGAAAACCCAGCTGTTTAGCCAGTTTGAGCCCCTGTAGGAGTGCAAGATCTTCTGCTCTAAGAGAGTCCTCCAATCCTATTGGGCCAGAATAAAAGGCCAGGACTTTTCCTCCCGCATCTCTAAAGACACCCCCAATTCCAGAGGGGCCTGGATTACCTACAGAGCTGCCATCAAAGTTTAGCTTAACAGCCATAGATAATGGGGGCGACCAGTCCTCTTGAATAGCTAAAGAGGGTCAGGAGGAAGCTGCTACTGTGCTCCACCCTCTAATTAAGTCTTCTACAGAGAAGTCCTTGAACAGGTCCAGCGATTTCAGCCAATGTATAACCTCGATAGTGATCCCTTCTATGACTTCATGTGCTGATTTGTCTTTCTCTTGAAAGATTCTGTTATTTCTCTCTTTCCACACTGTCCAAACAACTAATGTCCTCGTTGCTCTCCATATTACCCTTCCTCTTTTCTTTGGCTGATGGAAAAGGCTAGATTCAAAAAGATCCACCATGCTTGTAGGAGGAATCCACCTGCACCCAAAGACAGAGGAAAACCAATCCCAAATAAGAGTAACAAAAGGACAAGAGATTAGTAGATGATTTACTGTCTCACCACTCTTCAAGCAAAGGCTACAAACATGAGAGGTTAAGAACCAATTTGGTCTTTTTTCTGAAGCAAGTCCAAAGTGTTGATTTAGTTTTTTTCTGAACCAATTTGGTTTTTGGAGACCCACTTCCCTACAAAGAGCCCTCACCTTTGGAGGTACAGGAGTACTCCACACTTATTTTACAGGAAAAGAGTAAACTAAATTGGAAGAGTGCACTAAAACATTGAAGAAAGAAGAGCAAGAAAAACAACCGGAGGACTCTTCAGACCAAATTCTATTATCAGGACAAGATTGGTCCAAAAACACCGAGTTTAGAAGAGAGAAAATATCATCTGCCAACGTTATTTGACTCCCTCAACCCTCTCTTGAACCCTAGATCCCATGACTTTCCGGAAACATGAAAGGTAGAGATGACTTTAAATTTGTTCAAGGACAGGGAGTAGAGGATCGGGAACCTATCCTTAAGAGGCTGGTCCCCAATCCAAACATCCTCCCAAAAAAGGACCATATTACCTGAACAAGCGTCATACTTGATGAAAGGAGAAAAGGTGGGCAGGATACCAACAATGTCTTTCCACGGAGAGGAATGAGAAGCCCTTGGGTTGAGATCAGCATCCCATCCATTAGCTGCTAATTCATGTATGCTTTCTATCACTTAATGCCACAAATTTTCTTGCTCCTTGGGAAACCTCCACAACCACTTACCTAAGAGTGCTATGTTTCTTAAACGGACATTTCCAATCCCTAAACCCCCTTTGTCTTTTGTCCTAGAGACCACTTTCCACTTCACTAGGTGATCCTTTTTTGACTCCCCAAGTTCCTAGAGGAAATCTCTCATTACTTTTTCCAATTGATTTGCAACCTTAGCAGGCACTTTGAAGGTAGACAGGAAGTGCATTGGCAAATTTGCTAGTGTTGACTTAATTAAAGTGATTCTACCTTCTAAAGAGATGTAATTCCTCTTCCACCCTGCTAGTTTCTTTGTGAATCCTTTCAAGACTGGGTATCAGGAACTTTTTGACTTTGGGTTTCCTCCTAGAGTACTTTACAGGCCAGTCACACCACTCACAATCTAAGAACCTAGCCAAGGAAGACACCTCCTCATCTGATCTATTAATCCCAACCACACAACTTTTGTTCTAATTCACTCTCAAATTAGAGACCTTTTCGAAACCTTATACCAAACATTTCAGATTGACCATCTCCTCATGCGCTCTCCCTTACAAAAAAGAATTATATCATTTGCAAATTATAAATGAGTGACCACTACTTGCCTCCCTACTGTCCACCCATTAAAAAGATTTTTGGAGTTAGCCTTGGAGATCATATCACTCAAAACATCCACTATTAAGGTAAAAAGGGAGAGGGAGGGTCCCCTTGTCTTAGACCTCTCTTTGCAAGGAAAAAATTCTTGGCTACCCCATTCACCAAAATAGAGTAATGGTATGAAGCCACACAATCTTTTACTCATCTACACCACCTTTCTCCAAATCTATTTCTCAAAACTTCCAGTAAAAAGTCCCAATCTACCAAGTTATAAGACTTTTCCAAATCAAGTTTGCAAATCAGCCCCTTTTCCCCTTTTCTCTTTCTGTAGTCAACACACTCATTGGCAATAATTTTTGGTCCGTGATTTGTCTCCTAGACACAAAGGCTCCCTGGTTTAGAGAGATTAGATAAGGAAGTACCTTTTTAATTCTTGATGCTAACACCTTAGAGATCATCTTATACATGCTGCCCATCAAACTAATGGGTCTAAAATCCTTTGGGTGTCTTGCATCCATCTTTTTGGGGATCAAAGCTATAAAAGTAGCATTGGCACTTGAGTTAATCCTACCTCTCTCAAATAATTCTAGAAACACCTCCATTAAATTCCCACCTATGATTTCCTAGCAATCTTGTTAAAAGGCCACCATGAATCTTGACCTTGAGCTTTAGATCTTTCCATTGAGAAAACAACATCTTTGACTTCTTGGATCTCAAAATTTCTTTCCGATTACTCCATTACTTCTCTACTCTCTGTTTGCCACTGAAAATCAGAAATGTCCTCTCTCATTTTGCTAGGACTGTCATAAATGGTTTTTAAGTGGTTCACAAACACTCTTGGTATCTCTTCCTCCCTTGTAAGCACTTCTCTATTCCATTCCAACCTCTCCATAGTGTTCTTCCTCCTACCATTTGCCGAGGTATGAAAAAACCTAGTATTTCCATCTCCCTCCTTGAGTCATTTGCATATAGGCTTTTGTCTCCAACTTATCTCATCTTTTCTATTTATTTCCTCTAATTCTAGTTTCAAGTTCCACCTTTCTTTCCTTTCTTCTACTCTCAACCTTCTCTCTGCTTCCTTTATATCAATTTCTTGAATTCTTTTAGCAATCCATTATTTTCTCTCTTCGACTCTTCCAAACACCTCTTTGTTCCACTCTTTGATCCTAGCTTTCAGAATTTGTAGCTTTTTGTAGAATCTATATCCTTTTCATATGAACTCCACCTGATCTTCCCACCATTGTTGTACTTTCTTTAGAAACTCAGGATGAAGTAGCCACATGTTCTCAAACCGAAACGGACAAGGTCCTCCTAATTTCTCTTGTGAGAGCCTGATTGGACAATGATCCAAAGTTGGTCTAGGAAGTGCCCTTACTACCATTCCCCTCCAAGTAGTCTCCCAGTTTGCAGATAATTAAGAATAAGAATCTGTCTAGTTTACAACATAGGGGTTCTTCTTAAATGTTGGACCAAGTGAAATTGGCTTGTAGCATGGGCAGCTCTCTCTCTCTCTCTCTCTCTCTCTCTCTTTATCAGCATCATGGGCAGCTCTCTTAGCTCAAAGAACTCCACAAGTAGATTTAATTTCCTATGGCTAGGATTAGTTGTTTCATTCACAAATCTAATGACATTAAAATCGTCCCCCAAAACACCAAGGATCACTCCAAAGACCCCTTATTGGCTGCTTGTTCTTCCCAAAAGTCTTCCCTTTCCCTATATGAATTTGGACCATAGACATTAGTTAAAGCCCATTCTAACCCATCCTCTTTCCTCCTAAATTTCACTTGACGGTAAAGTTTCCAATCAATTCTTTAGTGTAGTCCATCTCCTCATTCTTCCAAATTGTTAGGATGCCTCCTGAGGCTCCCATGGTTGTGCAAAAGCCCAACTTAGGCCTTTGGCTGGCCAGAAACTTCTTACCCATCTTCTATCCACCTCTTCCAACTTTGTTTCTTGAATTAGTAAAATATCTGGCTTCTCTTTCTTAAAAACATCCTTAATCACCCTTCTTTTTCTTTGACTCCTCGCCCCCCTAACATTCCAACTGATTATCTTTATGGGAAAATTCAAATGTTGAGACCCTGGGGTTTTTCTTAACCTAAACCATTTTCCCTTCCTTTCTGCTTGTACCTCCTTTTTCATAATCAACTCCACATCTCAGCCTCTCCACCTCACTCATCTTCTTCTTTCTTTTTTTTGGTAACTCTAACTCCTTATTTAAAGAATTGATTCTTTTCCTTTCTCCTGTGTCGTCTTTCTTCTGCTGTTTTTTCTTTTTGTGTTTTTGGCTCTCAACTCACTCTTTCCTTCTTCCTTTCCCATCTCCAAAACATCAGATTTGGACTACTACCTTCCTCCTCCAAACCCACTCTGGACTGTATTTCTACCTGAACCAACTGATCAAAGAGCTGCATTATTAGCTCCCAGATTCTCTTCCCTTCCTCCCTAGAATCCTCTACAGCCTCAGTCTCTCCTAACACTTCTGTTGCCTCCAATGATACACTAGGATTGACAGCTGCTGGACAAGAATAGGTGTCACCTACAGGTTGGACAATAACCACAAAAGGAGGGTGGGGAGGATTATCTGAAACACAAATAGAATTAGCTAAAAATTGACAAACCATACCAGAACCAAGAAACAGAGTAGGACTGTCATGCAAAGGGGGTTGACACTGAACAGGGCCAATGTTGGGGGAGTTCTCCAATCTAACCTTTAAACCGCTAGTAGGGGAAGGGGAGCCGTCTGCAAGCTTGCTTTCCGAAGTGAGGAGAAACTGTAAATTCTCTATGGTCACCCTGATTTTGACTCTCAGAAAGGGAAAGATCTTCTCTGCCTTTGAACGAGGAGTTTTCTCGTCTCAAGTGAGAACCTTTCAAATGGTCGCTCATCTTAGGTTCCAAAGAAAGTTTGGTTGGGGTCAGTAAAGAGTTTTTGAAGAGCAGTCTTTTTCCTAATTCTGCATCCTCCAGAAGAACTTTCCTTGTGCTGCTTTTAACGCTGTTGATACTAGACTGGCCGTAGGACTCTTCATCTGATTTCTCTTCTTCACGGCTTACCCAATCTGAATCAAAATCACCATCTTCCTCTTTGTTTCTATCATACCTCAGATTTTGTCATTTAGGGGTGGTTGAGTAGCAGACCAGCCTTGGCCTCCATGTGAACTTCTCCGCAACAGAGCCACTCGGCTGAGAATGAATCAAATCGGGTTGGATGGGGGACGATAATACACCCAAGATATTGTCCCCTTTCTTTTTGTCTTTTTCTAGTCATATGATGACTTAAAGAGGCATGTGACTTCCTCTCTAACCTGCCTGCCCCATTTCTATTTATCCCGCCTGGCCCATTACCACTTATCCCACCTGGCCCATCTGATGGCTCACCTTGCAAACCCAACAATTTGTCCTGCTTCGTAGGCCCATTTTTTACTTTACTTAAAGTGAGTTTAAGCCCATTCTCTTCTTGGACTTTCGAATTGGCCCTTACCACTATTTGTTCAACCGCCTTGTTAGTCCCACCAATTTGAGAGCCTTGATAGTCTGGTTTTGCATTTAACATACCTGTCACAACCTCTGCAAAGGCTCTTTTAAACTCTGAAGCTTTGCCTTGGCTTGCACTCTTCCCATTTTCCTTTTCGGGTAATTCTTTCTTGTTCTTTCTCCTTAAGCTTTCCAATTCTGTGGTAGTTTCAGCTAATTTGAAATGCACCTATCTCTATGATCCACACAGGTAATCTTCTTCTACCTCCTCATCCTCCTTCCTCCTGGACTCCTTCCACAGAGCTGCTTCAATGGACATTAAAAGCCACACTGAATAGAAAGCACTGTCAGCATAAACCTCAATCTTCCTGGGAATTTCTTCAGGCTTTGCTCCGTTTATTCTCATGGCTGCTGATTGAAGATCTTTTAGAAACACACCTTCCAGTTTAGCTTTGCACAAGGAGGCAATGGATTGAAATAATTCTAGCTTCCACAAATGGAAAGGTAGGTCAGCAAGTCTTATGGTTACCCCATCCTCCACTGAGAAGTCCTTCACGTTTGAACTAGGAGACCACCTCATCACTGTGGCTGCTCCGGTCTGCAACTGGAAGTTTGAAGCACTAACTACTGAGACATCCTCCAACAGATCTAGAAGTGCTTTACAGTCTTCATAAGGGGTGACCATTACTGGACCTTTTACCTTCAGGTTCTTGAGTAAATCTTCTATTATAATCCTCCAATCCTCTGGTTTCTTTTTAACTTCAACTACCAACTTCTTTTCCCATTCTATCTTCTCTATATTGAAAACCATCTTGTCTCTTCCCAAGCCATTCACCAGAATGTTTCCAGAATTTGCTTCCTTGTCACTTAGGGATCCGCTTGTTTCTCCAGTAATCTGAACACCCTCGGTACCTTCCTTCATCTCTTTCAAGATGTCCTGTAGAATGTTTTTTTATCTCCCTCCAAACCATGCCACTTCTACCTTCAGGAATGCAGATGAGTTGTTTCTTTCCTTCTCCAAAAAACTCAATCAGAGCAATGGATCTACCTTTTGTATTCCATCTTCTTTCTACTAGGTACCTTCGATCTTGTTGTTCTTTAGAGCTCTTCCAATCTGTATGTTTGCCTGACTGTAGTGCTCCTTCCATGAACAGTTTGAGCCACTCAACCACCTCAATACCTACCAGCATAACTGTAGTGCTCCTTCCATGAACAGGTAGATCCATTACTTTGAACCTCTCAAAGAAAAAGTTTTTAGCTTCAGCATTCAGAAATCTTCTCCAGGTTGCTTTCTGCGTAAACTCCATCTTCCTGAACTTTGAACAAGGACCTACTGTGTAAAAGATACTTAAAAGTTATAAAACCTATTTTTTTATAGGGATTAAGAATTTAAGACCATGATATGTACTTGTTTGGGATTGCTTTGAGGGACTTAGTACAAAGGTCGCTCGTAGAATCAGGAATGCATAATATTTAACATCACATCAGCTATTTGAAGTAATGCAATTGGGGAAAAAATAAAGAGATTGAGAGTTTTACATGCTTGAATATGTTCATGTTATGCTTTATTTTATTTTTAAATTTTCATTTGAAATAGGTTTTTACATGTTATGTTTATGTAATTTAATTTGAGATAATAGGCTTTTTTTACAACATTTATTTTAAAACTTAAGTTTATATTTTTAATTAAAATTGTGTTTCATATTTTTAGTATTTTGCACTTTTTGTCATTTTTTTTTGAATTTTTAGCATTTTTGTGCCTTGCTTTGAAAAGGCATGTGCCTTGCCTTGCACCTCGCACCTCACGCGCAAAATGACCATTGAGCTTTTTTTGCACTTTTTACTTTTAAAACATTGCTTCAAGGTGTTTCTGTTATCTTCCTCTTCCTTACTACCTTCTACGTGAGTAGAGGCTAAGGTCATTGGCCTTTATGAGCTGCAAAGCCAAGAGGTTAGTGTATTTTGCTGCTTTTGCCTTTGACTGTTACAGTGTTTCTTGTTGCTGCTGGTAATTCTCTGTATGTCTTACTCTGTTTGGGAATAATGTTAATACTGGCCATCATTTGTGCTGAGGCATATTGTAAGTACTGATTTTCAAATGCATTGTCTCCCGGCTAATGGCCCTTGTCTTTGGTGAGGTAGGACCTGACCAAATGGCTTTAATTTGAAATAGGGAGAGACTCTAGGGGAGATGCATGAAGAAAGAGGGATAAGAGAGGATCCCATGAGAATCAAAGCTCAAAAAGAAGTGAGAAAACCCAACAAGGAAAGAATATCCACAATATTTCCACTTTCATTTGTTTTTTCATGACCACAGAATTTCCTTTTAAATCCTAGGTTCCAATTAAAATCCGATGGAGAGGAGACGACAAATCATGAGATGAGCTGATTTTTTAAAGAGGAGATAGAAGCTAGAGAATTTCTGCATACCCCCCCCCCCCCCCCCCCCCCCCCCCCCCCAAGTCACAGATCTTCTCAAAGGTGTACTTTATCCTCAATTGGTCACACCTAACATGAACAAGAAAATGAGGCAGAATAGAATGAATAGTTTTCCAAGGCGAAGAGAGAGTAGTGTGCTTGTTCAACCTTGCATCTAAGCAATTAGTCACCCACAACATAGATACCACAAAATACCAGAGATAACTTTTGTTTTTATTGTTAACAGTCAAAAACTTTTATTAATTGATGAGAAGAAAGTATATTACAAAAGATGAGAAGGGAAGATAGCCTCAGCTAACCACTTTTGAAACATTTCAATTACAAGTTCCCCTCTAACATAGATACCACAAAATACCAGAGATAACTTTTGTTTTTATTGTTAACAGTCAAAAACTTTTATTAATTGATGAGAAGAAAGTATATTACAAAAGATGAGAAGGGAAGATAGCCTCAGCTAACCACTTTTGAAACATTTCAATTACAAGTTCCCCTCTGACAAAGCCCCAAAACAAATGTTCTCTTGTTGCTCCTTCTTGTGCTAGACCATCTGTTAGACATATCAGTAAACCCAAAAAGCCTTGGCTTCCCGCTCCTGCATCAGGGATCTAATTTCTTACAGTACATGTTTATAACTTTATACTAATGCAAACCCTCTAGATCTGTTTGTGACCAACCTACTACAACCCTTGAACCCTCTTCTACAATTAAGTTCCTGTAGTTCAGTTTTTCTTTTGAAGTCCATACAACACTACTCTCAATTCAGCCTTTGTTGAGTCCCCCCATCCAATTGGGCCTCAGAATATGGACAAAATGCTTCCTTCTTCATTTCTAATTACTTCTCCCACTCCGGAAGGGTCAGGATTTCCTATGCTGCAACCCATCAAAATTTAATTGAAGGTGTGGGGGAGGTGGTGCTTCCCACTCAGCTCTTATTCCTGGCCTGCTTGTGAAGATTCTACCACTATCATCCAATTTCTTTTAATATCATGCACTGTTAATGGGGCAAAAGTGTCTAAGGTCACCACCAAAGAACTGCAGTTCTCACACATCTTGAAAGAATCTTACCTGCTTTTTTGTAGTGGCAAAGAATCTTCAAACAAGTTTTGCAACCCGTTTGGTTGTCTCCACCTGCACCCAAATGAAGAAAAGAAATGCTCCCAAATAATAGTCACAAACTTAAAGGAGATTAGCAGGTGGGAGCAAGTTTCAGCATTTGCTTTGCACAAGAGGAAGCCATGGTGAGAGATAAACCAGTTAGGTATTGTCTGTTGGAGGATCTCACAGGTATTGTTTTTGTTGTGGTAAAACTCCCAGAAAGAAGCTCTAATCTTTGGTGGCACTGGACCATTTTGACAGGAAAGGAGGCGAGGAAAGTAGGGACCAAGGAGAGACTCTTGAGAAATAGGAACCGGAAGGGGTGAGAGTCCAAATTTCCTTTAATATAGAATTTTAGAGGAAATTTCCACAACCATTTGCCCATCAGAGATGTGTTCTTATCATCTAACCACCCTGAACCCAAACCTTTATTTGATCTGAGCCTGCAAACTATCTTCCAACTAATGAAATGTTCCGTTTTTGAATCATTAGGTTCCTGGAGAAAATCTATCATAATGTTTTCTAGTCTTTTGACTACACTGATTAGGGCTTGTAATACCAAAAAATACATAGGGAGGTTGGTTATAGTGATCATAAGTGTTCTTTTACTTCCAAGCTGAAGTTTTTTTTTTTTTCTTGGCAAAACCTATCCAAGACTCAGTTTCGAAAGGCACTGGATCTTGGAGTTCCCCCAAGCAGGAGCAATAAGTAGGGCCAATACAAGATTATGATGCCATCTTTAACCCCCCCTCCCCTTTGCAGGGAAAGATAAATAAACTAGTAATATCATTAGAGGGGTAGGCTAAGGAGATATTGCCTTATCCAATCAAGGTCTAACTCCAATATATACAAATGCAGTCATAGGCTTTTTGTAAATCCAAACAACTTAGAAACCCTGATTTTCTGATGGTTTTCTTCCTCCACAAACTCATTTGCAACTGAGACTTTGATAGTTAATTTCCTCTTATCCCCCCCCTCTCTCTCTCTCAAATTGGTTTCCTTCTGTGCAAATCATCATTAAAGCAGTTATGAATTCTTGCTGTTTTTTCTACTTATCTTTGGGTTTCATGCCAACACCATTTGGAAAACTGGGGGAGGGGGTGTTTCTGGGAAATTTTTCCTTTCTGTTTTAGAAACAAAGTGAGACCAGTGAATGGGATTTCCTTTCCTACTGACATTGCATTAACAAAAACAAAGAAAATGAAATGAACCAACTTGCTGAACACCTCCCCAGTAGTTGGGATAATTACTTTCTGATACAAAGTGTTTTGGATAATATTTTCCACAAAAAGAAAAGTAATGATAAAATGGGTCCTATTTGCAGTCAGTGACACATGGTGTTTTCCCTTCTCTGTGGACCAATTATCATTATGCCTTTTTCTTCTTAAAATGTTAATATTATTTCTTTGATCTGGACTTTTCTTTTTCCTCTTCAGGCAATGAGAAGCTAGCTGCAATTGGTATTCGGGTATCTCGCTGGATAACATATCATGGCTTAGCACTGAATGTCACTACAGATCTTACTCCCTTTCAATACATAGTCCCATGTGGCATACGAGACCGTCAGGTTGGGAGCATTGAAGGGATTTTAGGAGTGTCTGAATCACCCAAGAGTGGAATGGAGGGTAAGCTCACGACAAGTGCTTCTCAACTGATGGATATCACTCATGACTCCTTGCTCAAGGAATTCTCTGAAGTTTTCCAGCTTACTCTCTGCCATGCACCTATCTCTGACTTACCATTGGAAGGGAGAAACATGAAGCTTGTTTACTGAATGAAATGGAAAGAAATAAAGGGGACATTAAATGTTTGAATGATTTTGGACAAGCATCGAACTGTATGGCTTAGCTTTTTGCATTAATTTACCCATGCGGCATATTTTGAAACTCTCAACTTTGTGTTCTTTTCAGGTCATTAATCCCACGGATTACGGACAGTGCGACGAAGTATCCAGTCAATCATAGAATGTCATGATTTATGTTGCTTGCATGTAGACGTCTAGTGTTCCTTTTCCATGCCCATTATGCGTCCATAGATTAGAAGTGGAGGTATTTTTATCATCAAGCATGGGAAACTATGAGTCAGCGCAGGTGAAGGTATTTTTATCATCAAGCAAAACTCTATTTGGCATAAGTATTTTCATTGTCAAGAAGGGAAAGAAAATCAATCACTCAGTGAAGTATTATTTAAAACCAAGCCAAACCCAATATAATGAATATATATTCTAATCATCTAGAAAGGAAAGAGTTGAACCACTTGGTGAAGGAATTCTTACCACTGAACCAGATCCTATCTAATTAAGATATTCTTGTTGTCAAGAAAGAAGTCAATCACTTGGTGAATTGTAAAATTAGCCCCATATAACAAAGGCATACATCCTTGTTAAGAAAGAAGAGAAATATATCACTTGGTGAAGTTATTACCAAGTTAAACACATTAGGTGCAGAATGTTTTTATCACTCAGAGAGGAAAAGAAAGGAATCAAACACATAGTGAAGGCATTCAATATTCTTAGAAAATATTGCTTGGTTGCTTCATAGGACTTTGCCTTCAGGCCACATGGCCTCAAAACGAAAAGGCTTTCCCTTTTCCTTTCTCACTTGCTCTTGGTAAGCTCGTGCATTAAGTATCTTCCATTGATTATTTGCAAACATCCTATCAATTATTTCACTGTTAAGATTCAGACTCTCCTGATTATTGCTCCATGTGTACATCTGCTTGGATTCAATTACCCAAGTTGATTAGGCCACTTGTTAAAGCCTTAAGAGTGCCTATAAATGTTCCAACTAATATCAACTTCTCATAGACCTTTACTTTTCCTTTTGTTTGGTGATTTCATTGAAGTTACCCAGAGCAATCCATGAGCCTTGCATATCCAAGTTAATAGAATGGTGAAGATTCCAAACTACATAGCGTCTTCATAGATGAAGCAGTGCCACATAACACTTCTATGATTTAGGCATCAATATGCCAATTCGATGAGATGATCGGTTGATCACCTCCAACATTTGTTCCTCATTTCAGAGGATCACCATCTCTCAGAAGCTCCATTTCCCTTCACTACTACAAATATGCATGAGAAGGGGAGTTCTTTTGAGAGATCCTTCCCCAAACTTATTAGTTATTTCCAATCTTCGTCTGCATGAGAGAAAATAGGCTGGGTTTATTTGACCAACATAGATTAAGGAGGTACTGAACTGTTAAGGCCTACTGGATGCGCTATCGGTTCTAACTGATCCAAATCATTGCTCTCGACATGCTGCTCTGTAGCCTTTGCCGATGAAATGGATTGAATAGTGAGATTATTTTCTTTTGGGCTTTCATCCTCTCCTTCCCCATCAGCTGAAGTACCAATGAAGGTGTGACGCTTATCCTTCTTAATCATAAACTTCTTGTGTTCTCTCTTATTGCTTCTTAAAGATCTTTTTGCCTTGATTACTATTTGGAGATCCAATCATTTTCAATCTGTAGAACCCATGTGGTTTGCAACCCACATTGAATATTTAGTCGAATATACTATATATTATGATATAAATTCATAACTATAAAAGTATTTTCATTTGAGCTTTCGAGCCAAATACAAATTCATCGAATATTTAATCGAATCACGCTTGGATCAGGAAATAAAGTTCAAATTGAACTCGAGCTTAACAGTATTTTAGTTGAAACGAGTCAAGACATACAAAAGTTTGGCTGGACTTGGCTCGATTGCTATTCACATGGCTTGATTACTTCATAGGGTGCTTTAAAAATTTTCATTTACCGATGCGGCATGCAAACAGATGATCCCTTTGGATCATCCTTTTTATTCCATACTAGAAGAGACGAGTCTGAGCCTAACTGTGGTTATATTGATTCTCCATGTCTTTGACTCTTTTAATTGCTGCTAGTCACTAGTAGGCATGTGTTTCACTCTTCTCAGGATCTTCGTTGGGATCTCTTGACTTCATGAAGGAAGACTATATGCAGCTCTCAGTCCTTCGGCTAGACTGATGCTTTATCTGATTTGTTTATTTTCCTTGGCTTTGCTTTTTATAATGCTCTTGGGCAGGGTTGAGTATGGAAAGAAGTGCTTTTTCTTGTTTGGGTTTTGGTGCAAGGTGGGTTACGTCTTCTCCTGTAATTCAATTTCCTTTTGATAATGGCCGATCAATAAAATTCTTGGGTGGCCGTCCCTCCACCTGGAGTAAATTTTGCCAGAGCCTCCTGAGGTCAATCTTATGGGCCCCATCCTTGATTGCTTTGGCATGTACCAGCCTTTATTTGTGTCTCTCTCTAGACTCCAATTTTTGTTGCTAGGGCCTGGCCATTGCACTTAATAGCATTGACTCATTTGCTTGCGGAGGCCTTGATTGGTCCTCCTCCCTTCTCATGTGGTGATATTCTGCTCTTAGCTATGGACCATATTGTGGCATCCTTCTCTCTGCTTCTAATTTCCGATTTCATTGTAATAATCCTCTCTCCCTCTGCCTGAAGGGTGGTGCAACTAGGGGTTTTAACTGAACCGTGAGCTTATTTTTGAAACCGAATCGGGGTTACCAGTTTTTGGAAAATCGGTAATTGAAATCGAACTGAAAACAATCAGTTAATCGGTTGACCGGTCTGGTTAATTATCGGTTCGGTTTGTTAGTTTATCGATTTTTTATTATTAATATATGTTATAAAAAATATATAATAAAACACTAGAATTATATATAAAATATTATGTTTTTAATAATAAATAATATATTATATATTATGAATATATATTTATATATAAGGCATATATATTTATTTATAATGTATAGAAAATATAAAAAATATACATAAAAAAATATATAAAATGTATACCGGTCAGTTCGGTTAACTGCCGATTTTCCATTTTGGTTAACCGAATTTTCAGTTTGGTTTCGGTTGGTTCGGTTTTTTTGGTTTTTCTTGCTCATCCTAGGTGCAACGGTTTTCATTGTTCCCTATTCTTTGTGGCCCAAAAGACATTGAAACTGAAATCAACCCAAGATGCTTAATTGGTTCTTAGGCTCCATTCTGATTCCAACCATTTGGTTGGGCAGAATTAAAATTCCATTCTCATTCTTAGTTGAATGACATTCTCCAATTTGAGAGAATGGCCATTCCCTCCCCCTCCCATTTGAGAGAATGGTCAAATGGAACCTTAGACTTTGTTTGCTTCCTTGTGACTAAGGGTGTCAATGGACCAGTTTTTGATTGAACCCTGTCCAGTCCTAAATCAAATTGGACAGATTGGACGGACCAACAAGGCATATTGGATTAGGCCAATACGGTCCAAAATATTTATTAGATCAGGTTGGACCTGGTCCATCCGTAACAAATTAATATTGGATTGGGTTGGATTAATCCAATATCTGGTCCATTGATATAAGATAAGAATATATGTGTCAATGGATTGGGTTTGAATTGAAACCAATCTAAATCAAAATAAATTTGAACAGATTGGACAGTCCAGACATTGAATTGGATCGGTCCAAATTGGTCCAAAACATTCATTGGATTGGATTAGACCTGGTCCATTTATAATGGACTTACATCGGACTGGATCGGATTAGACCAAATCCAATCCAATTGACACCTCTACTTGTGACTAGCGAGTTATCAAGATCCACCAACACTGTATCAGAACAGCTGTTCGCGGTTAATGGTAACCTTGCCAATTTTAGGACTCTTCCTGCCACCACCACCTTTGAACTTGCTGCCTCCATGATAGCTTCCCTGGGAAACCATGCGGTTGAAGCCAAAACTCATTAGGTCTTTGAACTGGAAATCTCAAGGATTTCCCCATACATTCTAGAGGTTTCCTTCTAGAATTCTTTTCAAGTTTACCTCCTTTTGGAACTCAATAAGAACGGTTTTCCCTATTGATTGACCTGCCTTGTAGAGTGCCTTCTTCAAGGAAACTGAAGCCCCAAGATAGTTGTGAAAGGGCTGAGAATTGAAGACATCTATGATCTATAATCCTACCTGATATAAAATTTGTACTTTTTTTCTGTCTCATTTGCATCAACTAGCAGTGCAAATTTTTTATCCCAAAAACTGATGCAAATTTGCACTATCTTCCTTCTACCTCAGTTTTTTCTCATGTAAGGCGGGGATCACATCATCTTTCTCCCTACCTCCCTCTCAAACAGATAAACGTCCTTCTACCTCCATTTCCTTTCAATATAAGGTCGGGACAATATCATTTTACTTCTCCTAAACAAATAAAACAAAGTTAAATCTGAAGCAAAAGTAGATCAGAATTTATACTCATCAGCCTATTTGCAGTCCCATGCATTTGCACCAATCAAAAGAATTTCACACTGCAAACAAATTGAACCTTTTTTTTCCTTTACCATTTCAATTTTCTGGTTGAATAGGAGAATACTGGCTGCTTGAGTATCTAAGAATTCATACCTAGGTTAAATCAGATTCTTTGAATATTCCTTTTATTGCTTAGTTTGCAAGGCTCTGTTCATTTGATGTGGCCCCCACTTTATATGAAAGAAAATGGAAGGAGGATGAAGGTTATTTGTTTGGGAGGAATACGACATGAAGCAATCACTTTATATGAGGGAATCAAGATAGGAGGGTGGCGGTGTAAATTTTGCACCAGCTTTTTCACTTGTAAAATTTGCACTTCCAATGAATATAAATGGAATTTGGATTAGCTAAAGTTAAATGGTTATGGGTATGGCGTATTTTATTAGTGGCGTGGAGTTTTATCATTGATTAATACTACAGCTCGTTGAATAGCTATTGTGTTCAGCTAATCCTTTTTCATATAAATCTATACTACTATAAAAAGTACAAATATGGTCTTGTGGTTTTGGAAAATTTCTTGACTAAAATACCCCTTGTTTTGAAATATATCCCCTCTTTATTATGAGGAAAAATAATGTAATTTGAATACTATTATTAAGTTCATTCAATTCCCTTTAATTAAATTCCTTGTTTAACATATTAACTCTCATCATCCCTCATTGAATTATCATCACTAAATTCTACTATTTAAATCAATACATAATAATTTTAATAATATAAAATTTTACCTAGAAACAACAGTATTTTTGTCTAAGTGGTGGTAAGAAGTTCAATCATTTTGGGTAAAATGGGCCAACCCATGATGCCATAATTGAATAATAAAAATTTAAAAATAAATAAAATAAAAAATAAGGAAAATATATAAAAAATTTAGGGCACATATATGATAAATAAAAAAGTATTTTTATTAATGATGAAAATGAAATATAAAATTTAAAACCAACTAGAGATGAAACCATTTTCCAATCATTAAGTCCCATATATAAGGTATTAGCTCTTATTCTCTCATAAAATCCTCTATTTAAGGTATATTTGTTTCTAATTATTAAATTCTACTAATTAAATCTACAACATTCATTTTAATAGTACAAAAATCAATATTTAGAAAACTAATTAGCCTAAAAAAGCATTTTCTTCATACTCAATGATGGGTAAGCAATTCGATTACTTTGGTCAAATGGATTAAACAATGGTACCATAATTAAATAATAAAATTTAAAAATATATATAGATAAAAAATAAAAATACAGAAAATAAAAAAGAATTAGGCATATATGTATGATATGTAACTGTTATTGTAATTTGAAGTTTCTATGTATAACATAGTGCACATGCCCATTTACTAATGAGAAAAAAAGTGCAAATTCTGCACTAGGTAGGAGTACAAATCACATTAACTAATAAAAAGGCACAAAACAGAGCTGAGTGAAAGAGTTATATCTGGTTAAGATTTACTCATGCAAACAAACAGACTTTAATTAGCACTCATCCATTTAATTAGAGGATTCTCTTAATACAAACATATTCCTTGAGTTACAAACTATTAGACCTTTTAGATGGATATACAGACAGATGAATATAGTTGGAGAAAAAGAACAAATATGGTTTTCAAAACCAGACCGGGCCAGATGGTTAGACTAGAAAAACTGGGAACCGGTCAGGTGATTGGTTCCGTTTTACCCCAAAACCGTTATTTCCCCCAAAACTGTTGATTTGGTCAACAAACAGCTGATCCGGATGGTTGAACCATTTGAACTGTTCAACGGTTTGGCCGCTTTTTATTTTTTTGTTAGAATGGGGCCGTCCATTCAGTTTGAATGGTTGAACCATTCAACCTGGGAACCAGACCCTGACCGGTTCATTTTCTGGGTCGGTTTTTAAAAACCTAGAGAATAAATAAAATGGAGGTAAGAAATTTCATCCTTGCATGTTAATATATAGTTGCAGTGCACACACAAGTTTAATTTATTGGATACCTTCTTCGCCGTCCATTCAGTTTGAATGGTTGAACCATTCAACCTGGGAACCAGACCCTGACCGGTTCATTTTCTGTGTCGGTTTTAAAAAACCTAGAGAATAAATAAAATGGAGGTAAGAAATTTCATCCTTGCATGTTAATATATAGTTGCAATGCACACACAAGTTTAATTTATTGGATACCTTCTTCCAAATTCCGAGTTGCATATCAATGGAGTCACTTAACAAGGGAGAACAAGAAGATTGAGTAGTCTACTAAGCGTGTAGCTAGGCATGTTTAATTTTCTCAGCAACTAGTGAAGCAAAAGCTTTGCAAAGCGTCCAGCTGGTTGATGAAGATTGTATCTGCAGGAATAATGAAATTAAATGTGATGACGGCAAGAAGAAGGAACACATAATTAATAATTCTTGTTAAGTTTTGTAATCCAATTTTATCAAGGATCAACGATGACCCATGTAGCAAGGATCCAGCCTGCTTGCTATACACAGATATATCTGGAAGAAGCTTTCTTTCTTTTGTTTTTAGGGAATGCGACATGTGGAAGGAAGAATGTTCTTCACATGACTACCACTTCCTCTAAAGGCCTTTCCTAAATCGAGAAGGGAAACTCTTGGGTGTAAAATTATTTATTATTGTAACTTCATTTAAAATGTTTGCTTGGCACTTCCAAATTCTAGATTAATTTAGAACAAATAGATATATACAAATGAAAAATGGGCACTGGTTCCTGTTGATGTCCAAATTTTATATTTAGATAGTGTATTGGAGAGAGAGAGAGAGAGGGATGCACTATTAATAAAAGATGTAGTTTTTGAACCACTGTTCATCTGGATGGTCGGACCGTTTGGCCTAGGAATCGTTTAGGTAATTGGTTCCATTTTACTTCAAACCTGGTCATTGGCTAAAAACCATTGAATCAGTTAATGATTTATTGATTTGGGCGGTTGAACCATTGATCTATCGACCTGTTCAATAATTTTTGGCTGTTTTTTATTTTTAATTATTTTTTTTGTCAGAACAAGCCATCTATTCAAACCAGATGATCAAACCATCAACCCAAAAATTAATGACCAGAACAATTATATTTCTAAGTCATTTTTTAAAACCATGATAAAAGAAACTTCTTAATAACCCACATATTAATTAGTCCAAATCCTACCCAGAAAAGTTGAATTGGTTGGGATTGAAAATTATGAACCTCACTTAACCTTGGATTTGTTTTTAATTGAGGTCTTGAGCAACCTGAATCCAACATGCATGTTGGATTTTATAAATATGCCTTCTTATTTTTATATGTAAGTATTTCATAAATATGTAGTATGAAATTATATATGCATGCACGGTTAAGTGTATTTAAGTATATGTATTGCTAAGTTTGAAAACAAATTATTTTCCATATTAATATTATCTTAGTACCCCTAAAGCACCATAGTTTTGTCATTTTTACATGTAATATGTTAAAATCAATTATACTTAATCTACTAATCTAAGAAATACAAATATTATAATTAGCAAAATAAAGTAATAAAGTGAAAAAGCCATCAATTTAACAAAACAATGATAACACATTGATGACTTTCAGAAAGATGATAATCTTTATATATTCTCTGTTTTGTGTTTATATAGCTGGACAACACCTAGTTATTACTTAGAAATATTTTAGTAATGGAACTGCCGGTCCAAAGCCTCACCACATTGATATCCCACAAACACATAGATTAGAATAGCTGCATTGACTTTTAGAAAGCATGCAGATCTAGTTGATCATATATATAGTATAGAAACAAGTAGACCTTATCAACCTTTATTTGTCCTCCCTATTGTTGTTTACTCAATTGATTTGATCAATTGAGTGGGTTGAATTGGGTTTGGTTTGGGTTGAGATTCAATCTAATCCATCTAATATGTTAATTCATTAATGATTCAGTTATATAAAATTAAATGGGTTGGGTTCAATCTAAACCCGCTTTAACTCAATTTAATCCGTTCAAATCTAAATCTACTTTAAAAAATAAATTAACTCTCTCTTAACAAATAAGTTGGGTATAGCTTGGTGGTAATAGTTGTTATTATTTATATGAGTGGTGAATGTTTAAATCACATTACATGCATGTTATTTTTACACAAGCGGCAAAACCATTTGATTATGTTCGGATTTTAGGTTTGACTGAATTACTTAGGTTCAAACCAATTAGGCCAATTAGATTATTTTCGAGCTAATCACATCAAGGGTGGTTGAACCGTTTAGATTTGGATTAGTCTGGTCCAATTGGACCAGTTCAGGCAATAGTGGATTGACTTGGACTGGCCCATATTAGGTTTGTGCACGGGTTTGAGACTTAACGTTCCGAACCGATTGACCTGAAGCGGGTCAACATAAGTTGGGTTGACCTGGATTGGCTTGTACTGGTTCGGGTAGGGTTGGGTTGTGTAAATACTGGTTGGACCAGACGCCCCAAACCTGGCAAAGCAAGCGGTACCAAACCATCCCGCCCGAGACCTATTTTCGAATTCGGGTCCACTCGGATCAAGTCGGACTACGCTGAATTGGTCCGAGCTCGGGTAAAATTGATTTGGATTTTTGTTGGGTGAAGTGTTTTGATTCAAGACAAAACTAAGTTTAGTCGATATTTCAGTTTCCAAGCTTTTGTTCATATATATAAGTGTAGATAAACCTTAAGATGTATCCTAATATGAGAGCTAATTTGTAGAAGTTTTGAGTTCTCATAAGCACTGTCGGTTAAAGAGAATAGATACACGTAGGAGTGGCAATTTTTCACCCAACTCGCCCATTTACTCGGCGGGTTGTGTGATCAATCCATCACCCAAGCGGTACCGAACCATTCCACCTGGGGTCTATTTTGGATTCGGGTCGACCTGAATCGGTTTGTACAGGGTCGATTTGGGCTGTGTGAATACTGGTTGGACCGGGTGCCCCAAACTGGGCAAAGCAAGCGGTACCAAACCATCCCACCCGAGGCCTATTTTCGAATTCGGGTCGACCCGGATTAGGTCGGACTGCGCTGAACTGGTCCAAACCAAGTCAAATTGATTTGGATTTATGTTGGGTGAAGTGTATTGATTAAAGACAAAACTAAATTTAGTCGATAATTAATAGAAAATTAATATACTAATTATAAATTATTTAATTCAAACAAGGAAAATTAAAAAAAAATGGCTAAAGAATTAATACTTATGTCTATAATACTTAACCCAATGGTTATCCTCAACCCAACTCAAACCGATCCATTTAAATGGGTTAATTGGGTGATGGATTGATCACACAACCCACCGAGTAAAGAAAATTCATAGAAAAGCCCAGTTCGCAGTTGAAGCCCAATTCGCAGAGAAGCCTTGCAACGGCCCAATTCGTTAAAGAAGCCCAATACGAATGCAATAATAAAGAGTCCTATCAGATTTAAATTTCAATTGTAATTATAGAAAGATAAAAGATTGAGATTACTAGATAGGATATGATATGATTAGATCTAATTAGGACTTTCTATTTTTAAGAAAGAACTCCTAAGAGGAGTTGAAAACTGTCCCTCCTCCTAAATCTATATAAAGGGGAGGAAGGACTCAATCAATCAATTACTTAAGTTCCCTCTGAAGTAATCAAGAAGATCGTCAAGAAAACTTCAAGAAGGAGATCAGCAAAGGAAGGAAGCTTCAAGAAGGAAGTGGCAGCAAGAGGAAGAGAAGATCTCAGCTCCTAGTGCGAAATCATGAGTTCTTTCTTTCCTCTTGTTTGTTTTATTTCCTTTTTCATAAACTGATTTATTTATAGTTAGGGTTGTGGAAAGCCTAACCATGATAATGAATATATTTTTATTATTATGATTCATCCAAGATCGTGAATTCCATATAGTCTATGAGTTATTTGCTTAATGCGACTAGGAGTGGCCATCTCTAGATTGATTAGGTTTATATGAGTGAATCGGGAGAGGAATTCATATATTAAACCACATAATTCATGGTGTGAATTGAATGGTATATAGGGATATATACACATGATTCATCTGAATGTATGAGTTTTTCTTGCACTTAATGCATTTCTATCTTGAAAACTCTAGTCGAGGGATCGAGGGGTTACTTGATAGAAGTAGGTTTAATATATATTGGGAAAGAATATTAAATAAAATTGAGAAAACTTCAGCTTATGGGAATGAAAAATTATCTTGGTTAATCGCATCCATTAATATTCATTGGAATGGTTAGGTGGACCAATGGTCCTAGCGATTTCAATTAGTCGTTGCATATTCAGTTATTGATTACCCTTGCTTTTATTTTCTTTTTTTTATTCTTAATTTTCAATAGTTCTTATTATTGGATCTAAATTTTGGTTGTCCAAATAATTAAGGCTGAAGTTCTAATACTTATTTTGTTAAATCCTCATGGGAACGATATTTTTATACTACTTGATAATTAGTGCACTTGCTAGGGTTATAATTATAGCTATCAGAAATCCGCAATAACTCGGCTATATAAAGGCGCCAACCCCTCCATGCTCTAGGTACGCACGATTACTTTTCTAGCACTCAGATTCTAGCTCGCAATCACAACATAGTACTGACTTAAGCATCGGAGCGGCCTCTCTGGGTTAACCGCCCCGGGTGCTCTAATCCTCTGTCTTGCAGCTTGGTTCAGCTCGCTACATGACTATGGTCCAGATCATCCTCCGGCTAGGAGCTTCCAGATCGCGCTCCATCAATTGGTGCCGTCTGTGGGAACACAATCGAATGGTCATCCCAATTTCTTTACTGTTTCAAATTCAGTCTCAACATTAATGGCTTCTTCCAGCCACAATGGTAAGGGTAACATAAACATCACAGGGGGGCAAGAGCAGCAGATAGTCACTCCCCAAGGACCCTCAGTGACAATCGGCCAGTTCACCATTCCTCTGACCATTTATGGAGTCCCATCACTGTCTACTCCCCACGCTGCCCAACAGGTGAATGTCCCGCTCCCCTAGGTGAGCACCACATTCTCGGAGCCTTCCGTGATTCACCCTGGGATTGGATACTCCCAGTTCAGCGACCTCGTCTAGAGTGTCCAAATGATGTAGATTCAGATGCAGCAGATTCATCAGTTCCAACAATATTACTTTTATCAGCAGTATCAACAGCAGTTCCCACTACTGCAACCAAACCAGCCAGTGAACAACCAGGGCCAGTCCCTACCTCGTAGGGAGAGAACTTCGCAAGTATTGGCCCCCAATTCGGGACGTACCCCACCCCGGGGTGTTGTAAGCGACCGATGTACCCCTTACCTCTTGAAGAGAAAGGCTAAGGAATAGACCTGAACCAAGCTAGCCTGAGAGGCGCTGCTAGCAAATTTCCCATGTGGAGCACCGATCCGAGGTCCGAGGTGCGGGCTCTTGGAGAGACCCCTCGATTCCTTGTAGCAGCCAGCATCGAACACATGACGAAGAGGAGACAATCAAAAGAATCTCTGAAGCAGCTTGCCCTACTATTCAAAGTAAGATCGAAGTGGCTAACAACACTGAGGCCGACAGTACAAATGTTGACCCCCCGAAGAAGCAGCAGCGATGACGTCGCAAAACTCACCGTTCATCAGCAAGAAATACCTAGCAGCAAAGCCCAACCATCCGGCTGACCAAGGTTGAGAAAGAGAAGAGGTGAGCTCAGTAGCCATAGGAACAATAATGCCTATTCTTTTGAGCCAGCCTTCTCCCCTGACACCCGAGCTTCTAGTAGCCCCAATGCTGAAAGATTTCAAGGTCCCACCACTAGACAAGTATGATGGGTCCTTTGATCCCATTGATCATGTGGATACGTTCCAGTCCCAAATACACCTTGTTGGGGCCGATGAGGCTTGTTTGTGCATGGCTTTCTCCACCATGTTCAAAGGAGTAGCTCGGACCTAGTACAAAAACCTAGCGTTAGGTTCCATCAGACGTTGGGCGCAATTTGCAGACATGTTCACGACCCACTTCATCACTAGTAAGAAGTGTCTGAAGTCAGAGGAGAGCCTTTTGAACGTGGTGCAGAGGGAGGGAGAGTCAATCCGCAGCTATATCAAATGCTTTAACGAGACATGCCTATAGATACTAGACCTTGACCCAGCAGTACGTCTCACTGCAGCACACAAAGACATCACCTGTAAAGAGTTTAACTAGCATGTTGTAGCTGACAAACCAAAAAATATCATCGAGTTCCTCCAGTTGGTAGACCAGTTTATCAGAACTGAAGAGGAAATATACCAGGAAACTGGCCACCAGCTAGGCAAAAAAAGGAAGAGGGAGAAAGAGGGGACAAGCAACACGAAAAGAAAGAAAAGTAAGTCCCCCAAGCGAACCTCCAATGGAGAAGACAAACTACACCCCTTTGAAAACGAAGCGAGGAGAGATCTTAATGGCAATAAAGGATTCCCTTATCGTCAGATGGCCACCTAGACTTCACCGAGACCCAACGACTAGGAACTCGAACGTCTATTGTCACTTTCATTGGGACGACGGTCACAACACAGAAAACTGTTGAAACCTCAATGACAAAATTGAAGAGCTGATCCGTCATGGATACTTGAAAAAGTACATTTTACACGAAGAAAAGGAACAGTGGAACCAACAAGGAGAATGGAAAAAAGATGCCCCAGAGAGTAGCAGACAGAATGAACAGCCACCTCGCTTGCTATGAGAAGAGAGACCGATCCGTGGAGTGATTAATATGATCATCGGGGGATCTATTGTAGTGAGGTGCACAGTGGCAGTTGGGAGAACATCATTTTGAGTGCTAAAGCACCAAGCAGATAACCCACCCAAATGAGCTCGGATTGAAGAACTGATCTACTTTACCGAGGACGATGCGCACGGGATCCAGTATCCCCATGACGACGTCCTAGTTGTGAAGATGGTCCTCAATGACTTTGAAGTAAGGTGGATATTGGTGGACTCAGGTAGTTCGGCAGATATCCTCTTCAAGGAAACCTTTGACAAGCAACAATTACAATAGAGTGACCTAACGTCGGCAGACGCCCCACTAGTAGGGTTCAACGGAGAAGAAATTAGGCCTATAGGTCGTGTCACAGTACCGGTGGAGGTGGGCACGTGGACAAATATTGTCTAGTTCAAGCACACATTCCCGGTGGTCACTACCCCATCTCCGTACAACGCAATCATAGGTCGGCCTATTGCGCATGTTTTACGTGCAGTAGTGTCGACCTACTACCTCACAATGAAGTTGCCAATAGATTGTGGAGTGGGAGTTGTACGAGGCGACCAGCTCGTGTCCCGAACGTGTTATGTGGTTGCTCTCAAAAGAAAAGCAAAGATAGTTGCGGATGCCGAACTGGAATGACCGGCAAACTACAACGAGGAGTGAGCTGCCCCGATGGAAGAGATGGTCCACATACCTGTGTTTGAAACCGAACCAACCAAAAATCTCCAGATTGAAGCACTCGTAAGCGAACCACTTTGAAATCAACTAGTAAATTTTCTACTTAACTATTTAGACATTTTTGCCTGGTCTGCGGCAGGAATGCTCAGAATTGACCCTAGTGTCATAACTCACAAACCGAATGTGGACCCTTTAGTTAGGCCAGTCCGACAAAGAAAATGCAACCTCACCCCAGAACGATGGAGGGTAGTCGATGAGGAGGTCGGGAAGCTCCTCATTGCAGACTTCATCAGGGAGGTCCATTACCAGAGTTGGGTCACAAATCCGGAGCTCGTGAAGAAAGCCAATGGCAAGTGGCGCATGTGCGTCGACTACACCGACCTGAATAGAGCCTACCCAAAGGATTGCTTCCCCTACCTAGAATTGACCGCCTAGTAGATGCGACCTCAGGGCACGAGTTGCTGAGTTTCATGGATGCCTACTCCGACTATAATCAGATTAGGATGGACACGGATGACTAAGACAAAACTATCTTTGTAACCGAACTAGGGCTATACTGCTATAATGTTATGCCCTTTGGTTTGAAAAGCGCTAGAGCAACTTTCCAACGACTTGTAAATAAAATTTTTGAGCCTTTTAATTGGCAATAAAGTGGAGTATTATGTTGACGATATGGTTGTAAATACCCAATTCTCCAAATCTTTAATTAATGATTTTGATGTTGTTTTCCAAATTTTAGGAAAATGTAATATGAAATTAAATCCGAATAAGTGTGTCTTCAGAATCACTTCGGGAAAATTTTTAAGCTACATAGTCAACCGGTGTGGTATCGAAGCCAACCCAGAAAAGATAAAGGCAATTATGGACATGAGTCCACCTCGAAAAATAAAAGAAGTCCAGAGGCTAACTGGCCGAGTAGCAGCCCTAAGCCGTTTCATGTCCAAGTTAGCTGGTCGATGCCTCCCCTTCTTTAAAGCCATTAAAAAGAATGAGACATTCAAATGGACTGAAAAATGCCAGCTCGTGTTTGACGAGCTCAATAGGTATTTGAGTATTGCCCTAGTTTTAACTCGACCTGAGGTAGGTGATGTTTTGAAGTTGTACCTCTCCGCAAGTGATGAGGTAGTCATCTCAGTACTAATTAGGGAGGTAGAGCAGGTTCAACGGCTTGTCTACTATGTAAGTAAGGTACTGTAGGGCGTAGAAAACAGATACCCCAACATCAAGAAGCTAGTGTACGCGCTAGTGGTAGCAGCTCAAAAATTACACCCCTACTTCCGAGCTCATATCATTGTTGTCCTTACGGATAGACCTTCAAGGCACATCCTACTTAAACCCGAGGTGTCTGAGAGGTTGACAAAGTGGTCCATCGAGCTCAGCGAATACGACCTTCAGTCCGAGCCACGACCAATAATCAAATCCCATGTCTTGGCAGACTTCATAGCAGAATACACGTTCAGTGCACTGGCCCCTGAATTGGCTGAGCCTGCTCGCATGTTAGAAGCATCAACCAGTGCGACACCAGCCCCGGTCATAGTAGTACTGACCTGGGACGAGGAGCCCTGGATCCTCCATGTCGATGGCTCATCTAACCAGCGAGGAAGCAGAGTGAGACTGATACTGTACGACCTGAGCGAGGTGAAGTTGGAGTATGCTGTCCGGTTCGGATTCGAGGCATCGAACAATGAGGTGGAGTATGAGGCGCTAATTGCCGGGCTCAACTTAGCAAAGGAGATGGAAACGAAGGACCTCATCGTCTGTAGTGACTCTCAACTGGTAGTTAACCAAGTCAATGGTGACTATGAAGCTCGTGACTCGACCATGACAGCCTACTTCCATTAACCAAGTCATGGTCCAAGAATGTCGAGGCCGATGCCCTGTCACGACTAGCAAGTACGAACAACAACACTATGTGGACTACGTACATAGAGGACCACCTACCTCCACTGCCTGAAGCAATAGTTCGATTCAATCCTTCATGTGGGCCTTGAGGTTCTCAACCTCCCTTTTCATTGTCGTTTCATGCTCTTTGAGCTCCTTCTTCTCTGACATCAACAGAGTTAGTAGCTCCTCCTTAGCTCATGCGTTGTTTTTCAATTGTTTGATTTCATTGCGAGCTAAGTTCAGTTCAGTGTAGGCATTTCAGGAAGACTCCTTGGCTTTGAGAGCCCACTTTAGGTGCATTTCAGACTGATAAGCCAAGGTGTGGATGGAGGAGTTCACCTACCAAGTGATGAAAACGATTATCAGTATACAAAAAATCTAAGTACAAGACAATTTGAAGGACAAATTCAAGAGCGTATCACCATACAGTGTGTGGCCGCTCGGACCCTGAGTTGAGCAACTAGCAAGTCAGGCCAATGAGCGATCTCCTCAGTGAACACTACATCCTTCCTCTTGAGAAGACCAAACTTTGGAGTCCAAATGCTCCGTACTGGAGCATCGCTACCTGAAGAAGTGGTGGTTGCTGGGATGGGCTCTGAAGACTTAGCCTCCTCGGACATGCGGGGTGGGGTGGCTGCTTTAGTCTCAACATGAGTGTTTTGGAGGCTCTCTTCTTTTTCTTTCCCTTCTTCATGCTCCCAAAGAGCTCATCGGTAGGGATGTCATTCATGGAAACTGCAATAAAAATGAGCCAAGTCAGATACAATACTAAAGTAAAACGAATAGAAAATGTACAACAAATAGCAACCTACCAGGAGGACTTAGGCCAGCCTACACAAGCTTCTCCTCGGTCATGATTTTTTTGAACTTCAGGCCGAGCCCTGCCCAAGATCAAACCTCCTCCCTTGTCTTCATGTCCAGTCTAATGCCAGGATCTTGGATGGCTGCCCTCTAGTGAGTCGAGAAGGGCCACCCCTCGGTATTGCAAACCATGAAGTAATGCCTCTTCTAGGTCAGGACCTTATTAGAGAGCTCGTGCAACAGTTTGTATCCGGGACAAGGTGATAAGTAATAAGTTCGCTTGTGATCGAGCAAAATGCAAGATGAGCTATTCTTAATGGAAAGGTTCGAAGAGAAGACATCAGGGTCAAGGGGACGGTTGTAATCATGGAAAAGAGAAATGGTCCCTATGATATCACGGATAGAGTTCAGGTGTAGCTGGTCTATGGTAATGTTAAAGAATTTAACAATCTCGATTATAAGAGGGTGAAATGCAAGATGCAGACCGGCTACGAGCTGCTCCTCGAAAATCACGATCTCGTTCTGATCATGATCCCAAGGAAAGTTGCCTAAGGAGATGGTATATACAAGGTCATTAGGGGTTTGTATTGGGCTACTAAGGCTAGAAGCCTGTCTGTCGTCATTATCGATGGGACGAAGTTGTCTGGCAACCGACCTCGGTGTGAGGTGGAAGCTAATTTTCCAGAGGCCTCTCGCTTTCGTTGAGGTGAGTTCACCTCTGGCGAACTGAGGACTGTGTCCTGTCCTGAAGTGACCAGCTCGGTAGGACGAGGATCCACAGTTTGAGCTGAGGTACCCACCTCGGCCCCAGCAGGCTCGTCACTCCCGTCTAAAAGACTATCTAAGCTAAGGCTAGACATATTAAAGGAAAGGACAATGGAATCAAAAGGAAAAAGCAAATGAAGGTGGACTCACCTAAAGGAAGACCGAAGAAAAGGAGGCAACCTTGGACCTAGAAAAGGCTAATACCGAATTGGAAGACTTGAGCGCGATCTCAAAGATTGTGTATTTGTGGACTTGTGGTGAAGAAAATGGTACCTTTGGCCCCTATTTAGAGCCAGTATATTCGGGAATCAACGCTCAAGATCAACACGATCCGATGGCTCCTAGGGAAACCGGTTGCACACCCCCCAAGGTTGAAATCGATTTAGCGCGTATTTTGACGTCAGCAAAGTCTATAAACCACTTGATGTCCGCGCGTACCAAGTACGTGATCTGGGTTACTTCCTGGTTGAACCGAACGGTTGAATGGGTCCGACCAGCGGCTCCCCCTTCACACACCTAGATTTCGTGCCAAATCCACCTAAGCTCGTCGTGAACTCCCCACACCGGGTTAGGACCCTTGCCACGAGGAGTGGGAGGCAATTGATGAGGAGTAATTTGGCACGACCTGGTAAGTAAAAGTCATTTGGACATGACCACCCCAATTAGTGATATCCTTAGCGGTGGTCAAAACCTGGGTATGTTGGGACGGTCCGAGAATTCATCTGAGTGGGTGACAGGATCAACCCCTTTGTCGGACAAAGGTAATGATCGGGGATGCACTCTCTCTGATGGAAACCAAGACTGTCGGCATCCGATTTCAATCGTTGAAATTTGTTTTGCAAAATATGTTTTATATACAAATATAAATATAAAAATATATATATATATATATATATATATATATATATATATATATATATATATATATATATATATTATGGTTTCAAATTGTTTACAAAAGGTTTTAATTCCCGGGATCCATGTGAGTAGAGAGTGCAACACTGTTCTTTGCAGCCGAGGGAGAGGTCCTCTCTTGTCGGGCAGTGTTTGATCATTATGGGCTGAGAGGTTAAGTGTAAGACCATTGAGGGTGATACCTGATGGGCTAATCTTGCATCTGCCCACAGTCCCTGGGTTTTTTATAAGGTGGCTTGGCCTAGGGACCACTTAGTGTAAGTGTTGGGCCCATTAGGAGTCCATGTGATGGGCTTCAGAGGGTTCACTGTCTTTTGAGTGATTTCGGTCAGGCCTTGTAACAAAGGATGGGCTGAACCCATGTGGCTGATGTGTAGATCAATGTTTGGGTCTAATGCCACAAAAAGAAGTCCAACTGGGCAGCAGGTTGGAAGCAGTTTGAGCACTTGGACTTATTGGAACTAAAGCCCATTTTGAATTGGCCTAATTTGATTAGTTAAATAAAGGGGCAGATCTGGGATTAAATCAGCAGATAGGATAGGGTCTTACCCTATCCACTCAGAGAGTCCAGATCTGAATTCAGATCTGGAAACCTCCTAATGAGATTAGGAGAAAGTTGATCTAATCTACAGATAAGATAAGGGCTTATCCTTATCTCTTAAAGGGAACTCCTTATCCAAATATACATTTGGATTAAGAAACTCCTTATGATATTAGGAGCTCTCTTTAAGGCTATAAAAGGAAGAGGGGGCAAACTATTCAGTTCATCCTCACATCCCAAGCATCTCAGAGATTAGATCTCAGAGCACCCAGAGAGGAGACAACAATAGTGTGACAGCGCCATCTTTTCCTTGCAATTTCCTCCGGTTGTCGCCACAACCAGTTCGACCTCCATCCTTTGTAGAAGTGATCAAGAAGCGTCTTGATATCAGTCTTTGGAGAAAGGCTGATCAGAAGTCGTGCTCACTACCTCCATCAAATTCTTGTTGAAGAATTTGGTTTGTTGAATGGACCCTGCTGATTCTGCTCCACCATTCACTGTGTCATCTTCAGTGGGAGCAGTCTTTGGAGGCTTTTTTTGAACATGAACACTTTCATTGGGAGATATTGCATCTTCGTATCAGGTATATCTGTTAGACAGTTTTTGTATGCCCTTAGCTTCAATCAGAATGATGTACATTATGAGTTTATTGTAAATGCATAAAGTACATATTTGATTCATGTTCCTATGGTGTGTTTCCATGCAAAACCCTTAAACTGGACACTTAATGAGACTCGTGTTCTTTTAGAATATTTATAGCCGATTGGTCAGTCTAGGGAGACCTATCCTGATAAGGCTGACACTGATGTGCCACCAAGTTGGTTGGGGTGGCCTGTCTTAGTCGCCAGGGTGAGACCCAAGGCACATGCAGTGTAGGATTTATTGAATCTTTGAACCAGACCAGATTTCTAGTATTGCCCTGGACCTTGGAGATTAATGGGCAAAACTGGAAAGTTACACCCGACCCCTAGACTCGATTATGATACTGCATTGGGTGTCGGATTGGGCTGTCTTTGATGTAACAATCAGTGAGATCCTTAGCGGGGGTCAAAACTTGGGTATGTTGGGACAGTCTGAGAATTCATCTAAGTGGGTGATCATAGTGAAAGGATCAGCCTCTTTGTCGGACAAAGGTAATGTTCGGGGATGCATACTCTCTGACGGAAACCAAGACTCCCGGCAGCCGATTTCAATCGTTGAGGTTTGTTTTTGTAAAATATATCTTATATAGGATATAAAAGTATATATATTATGGTTTCCAAAATGTTTGCAAAAGGATTTAATTCCCGGGATCCATAAAAGAAGAGAGTGCAACACTGTTCCTTGCAGCCGAGGTAGAGGTCCCCCCTCTTGTCGGGCAGTGTTTGATCATTATGGGCTGAGAGGTTAAGTGTAAGACCTATTTATGTATAAGCCCTTAGGATGCCTTAGGGACTCTAAACCCTAAGCTCCTTGAAAACAAAAATGCCTTAAGGATCAAAACCCATTAGAGGTGTACCCAATTGCTCCTAATTATAATCCAAATTATGACATTATAAAAATACCCCTAAACCCAATTTGACTAAAACTACCCAAAACAACTATTTGGGGTTCTATTGCAAAAACAAACAATTTCAAAAAATATTAACATCTCCTTCTTCTTCTTCATTCTCATTTTTCTATTTTATTCTTCTTTTCCTTTTTTTAGTGCTGATCATTCCCGGTTGTTGAATTAAAAATAGCTCAATTCCATGTGAGTAGTAGATTTAGTAGCTTATACATGTCTCCATCCATAATATGTTTTTCGATATTCCATTTTGCATCAATTGTATCTTTTCTTTAGGCTTAGTTTGGGAAGAGTACAAACACAAATATGTATAGTGCAAAGACAAATTTAGCACTACAAAATATAAGGTTTTGCATTGTGCATATTTGTACTTGCGCTCGTTCCAAATTGAGCCTTAAGTCCCATCTTAATCTTCATTTGAAAGAATGATCTTGATGGCCTTAGTTGTATTCTCTATTTCCTCAGTATGATTTTTTTTTTTTGGTCTCATATGTGATCATTTTGTTGAAACAATGTATGCTCTTAGCGCCAATAGATGTATTTTACATTGACTTTGTTAAAAAAAAAAAAACAAAAAACCCTTAGTTCCATATTAGTATTATTTGGGAATTGAGTAGTGAGTATTAGATACTTGGGTTCTGACCTAAGGTATGAGGGTGTGTGTTTAGGAAACATTAAATTTAACCAAATCTAGTGTGTTGTTAGACTTTGTGATTGGTAGAATAGTTAGATGTTGCATTTAATCCTTCTACTTTATATCAATGCTATGCTTAGTTTTAGAATCAATTGCTTTTGATATACCAACTAGTGAAATTCTTCTCGGTTAAACACTTGGGTTTGTTGGAGTAGTTTGGCTTGGAAGTTAACTTGGTGATTAATGTGATAGAATCTACTACTATATGAAGACATAGAGAACACTTTATGTAACTTCGTATGATGGATGCCTGATTCCAGTAGCAGGATTACATGAATGCTTTATTAAAGTTCATTAGGGTGGAAGTTAGATACTGTCACATAAACTAAGAAGGTATAAGTCCTTCCCATATGCAGTGTCGAGTATTAGTGGTAGTGAGATTAATTACAAGTTATATATTGGGATGATTTAACCTAATAATCACATAATGGGTTGAACCAACTAGACTTGGGTCTTTAGGATAGTAAGGTACCAACTATCAAGTAGTTATGAGCATTTAATTTGCTGAATCAATAAAGCCCATAATAGTTATTAGCAAATTAGCCATGTTGGTGAATTAAAATGGCCAGCTAGACTTGTTTATGTGTTACCTAAAGGGGCTTAGGTTGGTTTGATAATTTAGTAGTGGGTCCCACACTATACAAGCTGGTGTCTCCTATTGGAAGGTTTCCATGTGTATGTGGAGTCTCAAATTTAGTTAAGGGTCTCTCATAGTCAACCTAGTTGTGAGCTTTGGGAAGCTCATGGCCGGCTCAAGGATTTGGAGTCGCCACCCATTTTTAGAGGAAATGGGCCCTCATATTGGATCCCAAAGAACGGTTTACTTGCCTTGATAGTGATTTCCTTCTCTGCCAAGGAAAGGCACTGAACCAAAAGGCTTTGGGTTCCAAATATTGGGAGAGGGAAGGTGTTAGACACCCCTCTCTCCAAGCTGCTATAGCAGCCCACTATGGGAGTAATTCATGATCAAATTTTGGTACAACACAAACTAACAAGATTACTCAAAGCTCCTGAAATCTGGCGAAAATGTTCCCAACTTCACCCAAAATTAAATTGAGGTGACGTTATCAAGTCTTAGGTACTAGTTTCCCTAAGACCCTCGCCTCTCTTCCTCTTTTTCTCAATCCAGAGGAAGCTGGAATTGCTAATTTCCTAAGATTTCAAGGCTTTAAGCAACCTGAAACTAAACTAAAAGCAAAGATACAGTTGAATGAGAGGCTTACCTCTCATGTATGACCTTGAAACAATCTTTCCAACAGCTGAAAGGGTTTCAAATGAAACTTGAGCAAGGCAAGAGCTAGGTTGGGCGTTTCTGGTGTTGAAACTAGAAAACAGGGGATGAGGCTTGAGATTAGTTTCAAGGATTTCAGGGTTTCAAGAAAATTGAGTATGTTATAAGAGTTGGGCAACTCTCCCCTTACTCAAGCTCGAGCTGGGCCTCCATTTATAGAGAAAATGGAGGGAGATGGGTTTGAAACTCGCCTAGCTACAATATTTGTAGCTCAGTAGAGTTTTTTCACCGAAATAGGCAATGATTTTAAGAGAGAGGGTTTTACAGTTGACCCTTCCTTCTTTGTGCAATATATTTTCTCGATTTTGGGTGGTTTTGTATGGGTTTTGTGTGTCCAATGAGGGATTGGGGTGTGTCAGACATTGCAGCCCTATATTTGGGGCTAACAGTGGCAAAAAACATAAATTTGAAGAACTCTTAAATGCTACTTTGTCTTTTCTTGATTTTAAGTAGGGGCATGTTTGGCATTTTGAGCTTTTTAAGCCTATTAGGCTCAAATTCATTGGTCCAGGTGTTTAAAGGGGGTTAAGTAAGGAGCTGGCATCAGTCCCCTCACACTTAAGATGCTAGGTTGGACAACTGATGTGGCGATTCAATTTGGTGCATCAAAATGATATCTCTCTAGTTTAATGGGATCAAATGGATGAATCTGGCTATGAAATTTGGTGTGGTGGGGTTTTTTGGGTCTTTGAACGCAGTGGTAAGGTCTGATTGGATAAACGGGGTCAGGAAGATTGAGATCTATGGTTGATAAGTTTGAATCAATAGGATTTGTTGAAATAGAATCTTTGTTTGATGAATGGTCAAATGAGGGAATTTTTGGGTGAATTTTGGTGGATAGGCACTTTTGGACATCCTGAATCTGATGGAAGTGATAAATCATTGATCAGAGGTGTAGATTTACTGGTTCAGTTCAAATCACAATCTTATGATTTTCCCATCAATGAGAGGGTCCAAAATGGAATCTTACTTTTTCAATGGTTAAATGGAAGTGTTTGGTCCTAGAATTTGATGTGCTAGGGTTCTTTGGGTCTTTGAACATGGTATTGGGGTTTGAATGGTCAAAGAAGGTTTGGATGATAGAGATTTGTGACAAGTGAGCTTTTAATCAATAAGATTCGCCAAAACAACATCAAGGCTTGATGTTGGGCCAAATGAGGGAATTTTGGGATAAAATTTAGTGGGTAGGTATGGATCGGGATTATGAGGCTGTTGGAAGGGTTTGGTTGTGTTAGGTATGTATAGATAATGGGTTTTAGGTTCAAGGAGCGTCGTAGTGTTAAAATCTTATGTAATTGTTTGTTTGGGGGTTTTATTTCACATGATGGCTCTTGATCGGGGATCAGGTATGGTGGTGTGGCATAATCAAGACCATTAAAAAGGAATCAAGTAGGTTTAATAGTGGATTTATAGGCATTTGGACTATAATTTGGTTTCTTAGGGTTTAGGCATGTTTTATAGTGATTGGTGTGGTCTGATCGGGCATCCAGAATGTAAGATATCAGTCAAAGAAGGGACCAAGCAAAAATTGGGTGCTAATAGTAGTCGAACTAGAATTGCAAATTAGAAAGTCTAATTATGCTAGGACGATTTGACTAAGAGTCTTAATAGAAAGGTTCTAGTATTTTGGGATGAACAAGGTAGTTCAACCACCATTTAGACCATCCATTATAGCATGTTTATAGAATATTTTTGAGTAAGAGGTTCACTCAAATCATTACATACACAAATTTGTTGCATTTCTTTTGAGAGTGTTGAAGTATGGGTGTGAACTACCACTTAGATCTCTATATTTATAAACTTTACACATCAGGTATTGATCTTCTCAACCTTAGAGATTTGATCTATTATGGTCCAATAAAGCCAAATTGGTCCTAAGAGAAAATACAATTATATCCACTATGTGCAATTTCATCATTCATGTAGGATTAAAATTTTTAAATTTTACTTCATTTTTTGTTGGGATTTTCATACTATATGATCATTAGATGATCATATTTTACCTTTTACTTCAGGATTCTATTAGACAATTTATGCCCTTTGCTCCTATTAGATTGATGTACACTTACTTTTATGTATTAGTAATATCAATACATTATTGTTTTATATTCAAATTGGTGTATTTCTTTGAATTATTCCTTAAAACTATACAATTATGAGACTTGTGTTAATTTAGAATGTTCTCAATTAGTGGGTATTTGTGAGAAACACTAAACCTTGACTAATTTTCAATTATGCCCTAGACTTTGGAGACAAATGGGCAAAACTAAAAAGTTTTACTTAACCCTAGACTTGATTATGATACTACATTGGGTCTTAAACTAATCTGCTTTTGATATGCCAACCAGTGTGTTCCTCTTTAGGTCAAATACCTAAGTATGTTGGAGTAGTTTTCGATGTTACTTGAGTGGGTGATCATAGTCATAGGATTATCACCTTTGTCAGACAAGGTGAATATCATGGTTTACAATCTCTCTGAATCGAATATAGTTTGGAAATGGGTATAGAGCTCCATTCTTTTAGAAGGATTGAGTCTTATTCCAAATCTGATTTCGATTAAGACCTAATCCAATTAGGAGAGAGCTCTATATATAGGGTGAAGGGGTAGAGAATGAAGCATGCATTCTCTACACTCTCTCTTGCTCCCTTTCTCTTTTCCCTTACTCTCAAAGCCCTTGTTCGAACAAGCCTTGGGGGGGACTGGTTCTCTATCATCTTTTTACCGAGTTTTTGATGAAAAGCAATAGAGAAGAGGTGGTTCACGTAGCTGCATCAAATTCCATTGGTTGGAGTGGAAATTGGCTGAAGTACTGTTACTGGATTGACCTTATTTTTTTAGCTGTGCCATCTTCAGTTGGGAGGCCAATCTAGGTCTTATTTTTGGGTGTGAACTACCACTCTGAGGGCTGCAATTTGTGGACTCCGTATTAGGTACACTCAAATTTATTTTGGGTTTTAAATCTGATCTAGCTCAGTGCAAGTTCGATACAAAAAAAAAATAATATTTTCAAATAAAGACAAATCAGTTCCTGGGTTGGACTGATTTCTTTTTTTTATTTTTTTTATAAATTCAGCCAGTAACCCTAACAGGTTTGGCCATGGAATATCAGAATTTCAACCCTTCCAATAGATACAACATCATGGTTGTTGGAAACCATAGTATCTTCCCACATTATGGTCTCCTTTTCTTTTGAGAATGTGGCATGACTTTGATCTTTAGCCACTGGTTCAGAGGCCCATTCAAGCCTCTTACTTTAATAAACTTCTCCCAGATTCTATTCTTCATTTTAGATATCCTCTCCAACATCTCATCTAAGTTGAAGCTGCCTTTAACTTTTGACATATTTGTTTCTAGAATTCCCAAGTCACTTGAATCCACCTCATATGTTTTTGGAGTATTTTCTTTAGAAGCAAGATCACAAGTAGCTTCAAGCTTATCTTCTTCTAGTTCAACTTCTCGTGAGGTTGCTTCTTTTGTCTCTTCTCTAGCTACACCTTATTGCTTTAATGTTTTATTGCATAGTTTCTAACTTGTTTAATTAACATGTGCACTATGCTTTCCAATCTCCCATTTTGTCTTTCCTTAGATTTGTCTTTAAATACCTCTTCTTCAATATTGGAGGTATATTCAAAAATGCTATCTTTATTTGAAATATACTTCTAAAAGTTATTTTTTGTATTATTTTTCCAAGATCTCTAGATATTTTCATAATAGATGAATCTTGAACCTTGTCTTTTTGATAGATCTCTTTAACATGCACAACAATGTGGTACTTGACATTGGTGTCTTGTTTCATTATTCCTTACTTTGTGTTGTCATCCTTATTGGTAGTTATAGTCCCTCTTGTATCTCTCCATTTGGTACCATTTTATATTCAACAAAGCTCTCTTTAAGTGTTTCTTCTCTGCTTGCAATTTCATCATAGGCCTTTACTATGTTGCCTTGTTTGGCTTCCTGAACCAATTTGTTTGAGGTAAAGAGGGTAGTTGTTGGCTTAATTTGAAGCTACACGGATTTAAGAGTTATATTCTTATTGTCTTTCACAAGTTATATGTATTCTTATGTCCATAACGTATAGTCTTAAACAATGTTTTAAAAACCAATCCTGAGTCTAAACCGCTTTTTCCTTCAAATCATGGGTCACTAGTTTGAATGTCCAGATCGAATATATGTATGCACACACACACACACACACACACACACACACACACACACACACACATATATATATATATATATATATATATATATATATATAAGTGCAGTGTACAAACATGTATTTTATCAATAAAATAATGTATAATTATTTTTACATGTAATATATGTATATAAGTATTATTTAATGTTTAATTTGTATTTTAGTTCAATTTTCAATTTTTATTTGTAAAAAATGCTAAAAATTTCAATTTTAGAGATGGAAAGGGTTTTCATAGAAAGGTAAGGTGCCAAAAGGCACCTTGGAACGCATAGATCTCAAAACGTTACCCCAAATAAATATAAAGATCATCCAAATTGAACAACCGAGTGCAATGTTATGACCTCTAAAATTTTGCATTTACATTAGTGAGTGTTCAACCCATGATCCCATGGCTGACCAAATGGGTCAACAGTTCAATGCCTTAGTCAAACATTTTTTACCAGGTCAATGGTTTTTGCCAAAATGCAGGTTCCATGTAAACCAAACCTAAAATCTTGACCAGGTGATGGTTTGGACTATTCAATCATCCAAGTCAACAATGGGTTGAAAATATTGGTCTTATGATCATATTGCTATGGACATTCCAAAATAATATGGCATACATCCATTGAAACATCATACAAAATGTATTCTTCAAATGTGTTATCAATAGAGAAGTTAACAAGGCACTTCATTTCCTTTTTTGAACCACAAAATGCGATATGGTCAAGGGAGATTAATAGTTTTGAGTTGCAACTTATCCACCATCTCTTTAGACATAAGATTTTTGCTACTCCCAATGTCAATGGTCAAGTTAAACAACTTTTCACTAGCTATGTAGTGTGTTCTAAAGATATTCTTTCTTGGGGTTCTTGAGGTGCAGTCATGTAGTGTTGTATTACTAATACTTGACCCTTAATTAATATCATCTTCCATGTCTTATCTTCTGCAAGGCATTAGTTTTAATATTTTCTTTCCAACTATATCATCTTGTTACTCAGTGTCTTCTTCATTGACAATGTCAGTGGGTTGTTTATTAACTATAAGAGCTTGCCTTCTCCTTCCTAGCTGGAAATCACTTGCTATATTACCATCATTAGTATTATTTTGGGCTATGAGTTGAGTATAATGTTTAGTCTATTCTTGTATCTTCTTATAGCCTCTTGAAATACCTTTATAGTAACATGTTTTGGTCTTCTACCACTACAATGGTGTACACCACTTGAAACCATAAGTGTAAGTAGATACAACATGAAAGATGAACTTTGGAGCAGCCCCAATGAAAGGACTTACTTTGATACCACTTGATGTGGTATCAATGTTAAATTCTTTCTTTGGAATTGTTTTGCTACAGTTGTAATGACATCAAATTGGCCTTTTGTACAGACATACAACAATAGAGGGATTGGAAGGCACCCAATGGGTTGACTCTTTCAAATGCAACCTCCTAATTCTTGAAAACTGTAACTAAGGTTGACGTAAAACTCAAATAAAAGAAGATAAATTCACGAAAACAACCCTAATCCATTTTATAAAACTCTATGACTTGTTGTAAAACCAATTAAAATATTTAAACATAAGCCCAATATACCCCTCTACAAACAACTCCTTGAGAACAAAAATAACTTAAAACAACTCCAAAAGATAACACAAGTTACAAAAATGCCTAATGGACCAAAAGATGCGTCCAACTGCCCTTGACCATATTGCAAATTATGAAAATTTGAAAATACCTGTAGACCCAAACCAACTATAATTAATAATTAATGCTACCCAAAACAACTATTTGGGATCCTACTCCAAAAACAAGCAAATTCAAAACATATTTGCCTCTTAATTTTTCGTTTTTCTCTCTTTTTTTTTTTTTTCTTTTTCATCTATCATTGGCTATATATATACATCGCTTGTAATACTTGGCTTCCCTTTTTCCCTCTCTACTCGCCCCAATACCATATTCATCTCTCTTGCCTTGGCCTCATGTCAATACGGTATCCCAAAATATATTTTACTCCTTTTTTTTCCCTCTCCCCATCTCATTACTATATTCACCCCTCTCTCTCTCTATATATAACTCTCTATAAAGTGCACAACGCACATGGTACTCAACTGGTTACTAAATAATACCATAGACCCATGCAAAAATTCTTCATATAAATTAAAACACAACTCTTTTCTGCAGCTCATTAAATATCATGTGCCTTCTATTTGTCTTAATAAAATTTAGTATGCTCTTCCCTATTTATAGGTTAAAAAAATCCTTGATTTGTCATCAAACTTCATATATTCATGATGTTGTACAATGAAATAGTAGGGCTGTCAATGGGTCGGGTCCAATCCGATGGACTTGAAACGAATGGGTTAGTTCTGAATATTCTTGATACATTGTCCATATTATAATCGATTCAGAACTGGTTCCATGCAGTCTTGAACCGAATACATACACACGCACATATTATACTATTTATTTAATATATTATATATTTAATATATATTATCAATAAGTTTATTATAATCAGGTCCATCGAGTCAGGCCCGTTTGTCCCGAGAAGGCGAGAATCGATCTATTTGATTCTATGTTTAAAAATTACAGACCCTATTAGGTCTGGTTTGGCTCCAAATCCTTAAGGCTATGTTTGATTTAAAGGAAAAGGTAGGGAAAGGAAAAAAAAAACATAAGAAAACCTATAAGAGGTTTATAAAGAGTTCCCTACATTTTCATTCCTTTTCCTACTTTTCCTTCATACCAAACACAGCCTAATATTTTATTGGTTGGTTCTGATTCTATCTAAACCCGACACAGACCCGACCTGTAGACTGACCTGTTGAGAGAACAGAACCTTATTGGGTTGGTTCTGGTTCTATCTACCAGCATGCGCAGTATTTTACTTCTTGTCTAATGGTACAGTTAATTAAAAGGATATTAAGATAATTTGAAACTAAGCTTAAAGGTGAACAATAGTAATGCATCTACCTTGACTATGTGCATTAATTCAACCATGACTTCCAAGCTTTTTGTAATTCTGCTGGTTAAGCCATAGGCTATTCACTTTCACTTTTTAAGCTAGGATTAATCTAGGGTCCCGGGCCAGACCCTTAAAAATTTTATTAAAATAGAGATCACCCGCAGATATGGAGAATCAACCAGATCAAATTTCTTGAAAGACCCATTGGATTGATTCTGTTAGCATCAAATAGAAACTTTCTCTTCATAAAAAAAAAAAATTACAAGAAAAAACAGTTTTCTCTAATTAATAACTGAGATTGCTTCAGACCATCAATTGTTTGTGGCATGAGACAGAAAGAACATTGGCCAAGACATGAATCGCTCTAACAACATCAAATAAAGTAGGAATCATGGAATATTGGGGCTGAAGTTCCAAGAAAGTCAAATAATAAAATACAATCAACTTAACTAGAGATGCTGTATATACGCCCACTAACCCACATGGAGATGCCCTAATTTATCGGCTTCACCTTGCACATCTGACTGAGTAGGAGTAGGGCTCCCCTTTATTCTAATGAATTACATAACTGTAAATTGTTTGCTGACCGACCGACCAGGCGACCAGATAAAAATGTTCCATTCAAGAAAAATAACTATGAACCACTCAACTACCGGAAATCTGGAACGCAGAATCGAGAACGAAACCGCTAGAAAACATTATTATTATTTTTCCTAATTTTCATTGTGATGAGTATATACTGTTAAATGATCTGTTCTGTTATATTAAACTCGGCAACGCTTTCATGGTAACTATTTCCAGGTAGGCTTCAACGTTTGATATAGGATAACCAATCCAGATTAGTCCTGTCAATGCCTCAAACTCAGGGGATGTTTGGAATGGTGGCCGTTTTTCAAAAAAATGGTGTTACATTGGATGTTAGGTGTTTCAACAAATGCCCATGTATCTCATTGTTTGGTTCAGCTGATTATTAAAAAATTGGACATGTCTCGAAAATCGGGATTCCACTGATGCATGAAAAGCCAAATTTGGCGTTTTATGCATCAGTGACCGGTTTCCCCCAATGTTGACTGATGTGTATCTTATATGGTATTTACCAGTCAACACATACATAAAAAACGGTGATGAAAATCACCTTATCAAACAGCATAGTGTTGCTCACTGCTTATGTGGTAGAAGTGTTTTTTTTGTGAAAAACGGGTCTTGGAAGCATGGACGTTTTTTCTTAAAAATCGGTCCCAAAAAGTGCCCACACTTCTAAACACCATATCAATAGGTCGAGTCTGGATCTCCTCCCAAAGAAGTCTGTACCCACACATTTCATGCATGGAGGATATCCTAATGGGTCAGGTCTGATCCAATTCTGGGTAGATCTGAACCTCACTGATAGGTAAATGTGCAGAATCAGTTATGAACCTGAGTCTGTAATTAGGACTCTCGGGTCTGAACCAAATATAATTGACGATCATACTTTTAATAAGGTTCAAAGTATTGATATGTATCAGCACATATCATGCCAATGGGTTTTCGTACGATCCTCTAAGGGTTGTATTGGGTCAGACACTGGTTCAGAGGGTAGCCGGGCCTTAAATCGACTTCTCTGAACTGGTTTAAAAAAATAATAATAAAACCTAAAAAAAAACCAATACCGACATATCAGCCTGACAATAAACCTACTTATTTACTAAATTAATACCTTTGGAGATCATAGTATGACAATATTACAAATATATCCACTTATACGATCATAATGCATGAAAGAAATCCATGTGGCAATACAAAAGAAATCCTTGTGTTTGCTGGGTAAAAGCCTAGCTCAAGGAATTAGTCCTCATTATTCTTTTACAAGACATCTATTAATGTAAAATTTTTTCATCATCATCAGTGCCTTATTCCAATTATATAGGATCAGTTATATGAATTCTACTTTGCCAATCTCTTCTATGAAAAAATCATATCCACGGTTAATGTATTATTAGTGATTAAACCATTTCAGATCAAAATAAATTACATCATCATTTTATGAAGCTTAATGGGGAATGGAGAATGAAAATGCATATATAAGAATGAGATGACACAGTAAAGGGAGTAAATCATATACTCTCAACCTGATATAAAATGGAGCCTAACTCTTCTACTTTGCATATTTTTATTCATTAATTATTGCTCATAAAAGACAATTCAAACAATCCGTGGCTTTCTTGTAATTAGATGTTGATTTCGTTGAAGTATTGAAAACAAATAAGATCCAATAGTGGAGATAAGCTTTTCTGTATATATTAGAGCAGGACCATGGAATCAAAACAGAGGCTTAAAATTAAAACGTGCATACGTTTCATGCATATCTTAACTACACATAATATTATCAAATCAGGGAATAGCTTTGACTTTTCAAAAACACCACACTCTTCCATTTATAATAAATTTTTGACAGGTTGCATGTTACAGTTCATGCAACTTCCGATCTCAACATTGCAACTTCTGGGGCCGTCAGTACTGGGTTTGAAATCTGAAATTAATGTAATAAAGAATTTGTTAGATTCCAACTACTAAGTTTCTTACAAAAAAGAAGATTAATTAATTGCGGTTTGGTCTGGTGCATTAAATTTATTCACTAAATTAGCAAGCATATCATCTCATCAGGATCAATTAATCTAGGGCACAATGTTGCACCATTTAGATCATCTCAATGCGAGGATGCAGATGCTTAATACAGTTTACGAGAACAATAATTAAGAAATATATGTACAGTGCTGTTCAGAAGTCTCTTTTGCTTTGGATGGAGCTTGATATAATTCATTAGTGGTAGTTCCCTTAAACTGAAGACCTCAGTATTCAAAACCTAATATTCTGAAGACAGACGACTTTAGAAAGAAAACCAATGGCCTATTAAGAAAATGCTAGATAAATAAATAAAATCCAGCTTGCAGAGCCCAATCAAGATAAATATGTTATTCGATAATAGTGATAAACAAATAAATAAAGACTAAGCGATCATACAACTTGTGACAACTAGACTCAAACATCACTTATAAATAGTTGCAGCTAGCACAAACAAAACCAGCATTCAGAACAAAAGCTCAGCCAAGCTTGGTTTCCTTTCTATCCCTTCCCAGCTCATTCTAGGGGAACTATAGCCCTAGACCTTGGCTGGAGCAGGCAGAAATTAAACAATGAGAGTTCTTAGTGGCGGCCCCAAAAGGGGGCGGCCATGGCCACAACTTATGGTGGCATTGGCTATTCTGCTTGTAGCCGGCAATGGAGGATTAGTTTCTGCTGAATATGGGTCATCATCACCACCTTATGTCTACAAGTCACCACCACCCCCTTCGCCTTCACCACCACCACCATACCACTACGAATCTCCACCACCACCGGTCACCACCACCACCTTATCACTACAAATCTCCACCACCTCCCCCACCAAAATACTACTACAAGTCCCCACCACCACCACCACCTTATCACTACAAATCACCACCTCCTCCTCCACCAGAATACTACTACAAATCTCCACCACCACCACCACTTTATCACTACAAATCTCCACCACCTCCCCCACCAAAATATTACTACAAATCCCCACCACCACCTCCAACTTATTACTACAAATCTCCACCTCCACCACCTTCCTACCACTACAAATCGCCTCCTCCTCCACCAAAATACTACTACAAATCCCCACCCCCACCACCACCCTATTACTACAAGTCTCCACCTCCTCCCCCACCAAAATACTACTATAAATCCCCACCCCCACCACCAACTTACTACTACAAATCTCCACCACCACCTCTACCAACATACTATTACAAATCTCCACCACCACCTTCACATCCATCTCCATCACCTTACTACTACAAATCCCCACCACCACCACACCATCCGACACCATACCACTACACTTCGCCACCGAAACCAAAGCCTCACCCTTACCCTCATCACCACCCACTCATTGTCAAGGTTGTTGGAAAAGTCTACTGCGAGAAGTGCCATGATTGGGCATACCCCGCCAAATCTCACGGCAAGAAACACCTCAAAGGTTGGATTCTATTAAAATTTATAGAGTTTTATCTATTCTCATTATTAACAAATATCATGCAATTCTACAAAAGCAAAGAGTTATTTTTGCTATTTTCTTGTAAGGATAAAGCCATTTAAACTTCTTTTCTGAAATAGAATACTTTTTTTTTCTCTTTTCTTATTCTTAATAATGTTATCTATACATGGTTTCCACCAGATGAAACACCAAGTAAAATTAGAACATATGACTTCTTCGACAATGAGTTAATTAGATTGTATGATGTGGAGCAGGTGCAATTGTGCAAGTAACATGCAAAAATGGTGACAAAGACATAGTTGCATATGGGAAAACCAAGAGCGATGGTAAATACAGCATTACGGTCAAGGATTATGACTATAAGAAATATGGAGCCAAAGAATGCAAGGCCAAATTGTTCTCAGCCCCCAAATATCCCACCACCACCATCACCTACATACCACTACAAATCACCACCACCACCCCCACCAACTTATCACTATAGCTCTCCCCCTCCCCCAGTTTACCATTACAAATCGCCTCCTCCTTCTCCACCAGTTTATAAATACAAGTCCCCACCACCACCACCACCTACATACCACTACAAATCACCACCACCACCCCCACCAACTTATCACTATAGCTCTCCTCCTCCCCCAGTTTACCATTACAAATCACCTCCTCCTCCTCCACCAGTTTATAAATACAAGTCCCCACCACCACCACCACCTACATACCACTACAAATCACCACCACCACCCCCACCAACTTATCACTATAGCTCTCCCCCTCCTCCAGTTTACCATTACAAATCACCACCTCCTCCTCCACCAGTTTATAAATACAAGTCTCCACCACCACCACCACCTACATACCACTACAAATCACCACCCCCACCCCCACCAACTTATCACTATAGCTCTCCCCCTCCCCCAGTTTACCATTACAAATCACCACCTCCCCCTCCACCAGTTTATAAATACAAGTCTCCACCACCACCACCACCTACATACCACTACAAATCACCACCACCACCCCCACCAACTTATCACTATAGCTCTCCCCCTCCCCCAGTTTATCATTACAAATCACCACCTCCTCCTCCACCCACCTATGAATACAAGTCTCCACCACCACCACCTACCTACCATTATAAGTCACCACCTCCACCCCCACCAACTTACCACTATAGTTCTCCTCCACCTCCAGTTTATGAGTACAAGTCACCACCTCCTCCGCCACCAGTTTACAAATACAGGTCACCACCACCAACCTACCATTACAAATCTCCTCCTCCACCACCACCACCTACCTACCACTACAAGTCCCCTCCACCACCACCACCAACTTACCACTACAGTTCACCCCCTCCTCCAGTTTACCAATACAAGTCACCACCTCCTCCTCCACCCGTCTACAAATACAAGTCTCCACCACCACCTCCACCAACCTACCACTACAGTTCTCCCCCTCCACCAGTTTATGAATACAAGTCACCTCCTCCTCCCCCACCCACTTATGAGTACAAGTCTCCTCCACCACCACCACCTACCTACCTCTACAAGTCACCACCTCCACCTCCTCCAACGTACCACTACAATTCTCCCCCTCCTCCAGTTTACCAATACAAGTCACCTCCTCCTCCCCCACCCACTTATGAGTACAAATCCCCACCACCACCACCACCACCTGTATACACATATTCATCCCCACCTCCTCCAGTTCACTATTAAGTCTAAAAGGTTTTCTTCTCCAATCATGTAAGTATGAATACGACCTAATATTATTATTAATACTAATAGTCGATATTTAAATTGTTATCTATTTCAATAACACCATCGTGCAACTTTGTTAATTATTTGCAGGTTTTAGTTTGAAAATTGGAATAAAGAAAGAACTCGTAAACCAGAGATTCATGAGAATTGCAAACCTCTCTATTTCCGGCTATTTTGCTTCTTCCACTTCTTTGGGAGCCATTTTACATGTTTTGTTGTTAGCATATTCTAGTAGAAGTGGCTTTAAAAATGGAAATGGGTTAAGTGGATGTAGGAGCAAATAGGAAGAGATAAGATTTGGATGTGGTTTCTAGGGCTACCTGGTTTTGTTTCAAGTTTAGTGCATTTTTTTTTCTATTGTTCTATGTATTCATTATGGGGAATAAGCTCTTAAATATAGGGCATTTGTCTCTCACAAGCTATTATTCATTTTGCATGTAAAATGTTTCTAATAAAAGAAAACAGTTTACGTCTCTCTCTCTCTATGGTGTGTGTTGTGTATGTGTGGACCTGTGGACATCATTATCTTATATAATTACCTGAAAACAGTTTACGTCTCTCTCTCTATGTGTGGACCTCTGCGTAGGCAGCTGAGAATATATCCTTTCCATGTGTTTCGTGCTTGTGACAATAAGAGTAAAGGTATCTTGCACCTTGTCAGCAAAAACAAGGTGGAGACTGAAGAGAATTTAAATATGGATGAAGGAATGATGACTCCTGGACTTCCAGACTAATTGATTGTACTGTTAGATTGGCATTTAGGAAAGAAAATGAAAAGATGTTCACAGCTCAGCTATACTGATATGGATACACCGCCCATTCAGTTTTGACAATAGGTTCTGTTCGCAAGGGAAGGCGCAAGGGAAAGCAGGGCTTTCTTCCCGTGGACTGACCCGTGATGAGATCCTACCCATGAGCCCATAATATATACATTCATCAAATGAAAATTCTATCTCAAAGTTCGGATAACACACAGCTTTAGAATGATAATTCTTAATGCCATGGCGGAAAAGCACTCTCTTTAAACAAACTGTTTACATATTTTTTGTAGAAATTAAAAATTTGCTATACAATTAAGGATTGGTGATCATGAATCAGTTCAATTTACAATCTCTTTGACTTGAGATCTCTTTTTTAGAATTGCAACCTTTTCCAGTATTATTAATTATAAGATTTTCTCAAAATAATTTCACAAACTCCATATTTGCTTTTAGAAAAATATCAAAACTAAGAGTCCAGTTATTGAAATAAGGGGCGTGTTAAACACGCAGGTAGAACCTAGAAGAGTGTGGTTCTTAGTGGAGCTAGCGAAGAAAGATTTCGAGAGTCAGGAGTCGAACTCCGCACCCATCCTGGAAGAAGGTAAATTATATTGGAGGCTATTGCCTCAATTTCGATGGGGAGAAATGGAAAGAAATGAGAACAACCAAGAAGTTCAGCAGAGAAAATTCCTTTAGAACAAAAGGAAGTGGTAGAAACGGACGTGGGGGAAGAAGCGGCTGGGTCTGTGGACTCACGTTCAGAGAGGGATGTGCAAAAGGTAGGTCTACGTTTTTGGGGGTGGGGAAAGTTTCGTTAGGGAGGCTTTTAGAAGGTTCCGGTTAGAAGCTGAAAAGGCGCGAGAGAGAAGAAGGCTTGATAGTGATGATGAAGATTTTTTAGTAGGCAGTGAGGAATTCAGGTTCAGTGGGCTTCCGGGTAGTAGAAAATTATGAAGACTCGTTGACTTCTATGCAGGTAATTCAATGAAAATAAAACCTATTCAAGGAGCTCACTTAATAATTTAAGCTTTTTGGTTGAATGGTTATTTGAAATAGTATCAGGACCACTTTGACCAAGTGATCTAACATTTGATTCTCATCACCCATTATAATTAATTAAGTTTCAGCTCAAGGTATGGGTGGGCTTGTGTTGTCCACGCTTCAAGCCCAATGGGCCCTCGTGTGAGGGGGTAGAGGTAGAGGGAGAAGAGATATGGTTAGATGTTAGCATTGTTTTGGAAAGGTGGTTTTGTCGGAAGTCCTGGCTGGCTTGGTTGACGTTGTTGATCTTTGAAGTTGTGGGTTTTCAGCCCGGAGAACTTGAAGGTTTTTGGTTTGTTTCTAAGGGCCTTGGAGCTCTTGTGGCAATTTGGATTGTATTATATTTTGTTTACTAGTAGGGACCTATGCAATGCACGAGAAAATCTGAAAGATTTAATAATTTTATTTTTTATTTAATGTTGATTTATAAATAATTATTATTAAATGAATATGAACAAATATTTTTTAATAAATTTAGTTTTATAAAAAATTTATTGTAATTTTAATAATTTTTATTCTTTTTATTATTTTTAAATGAAATTTTGATTAATTTTAAATAAATAAAAGTAATTATAAAATCTAATATTTTTATTAATTCCACTAATAATTAACAATTACATAGGAATGCCAATGGAGAGGGTTCAGGGCATGGCACCCCATCCCCTTCCCTACCCCATAATCAAGACACTCTACCCCATCCCCACCTCATCCCAAGTGTCATGTGGGTTCAAGGCAAGGTAACCATTCCTCAATGTTGGGCGAGTTCAGGGGCAAGGCACCCCACTCCTCATCAAGGAAAGAGAATCCTCGAATTTCCTTGCCTCGTCCCCAATATTGGGCGGGTTCAAGTAGAGGTGTAAATTGGGTTGTGTTGGGTCGGCACAACATGACTTGCATGTGGCCTATACAAAGTGCGAGACATGCCGTGCTGGCCCACGAGGCTTCTCGGGCCATACCTCCCTCTAGGATAATTTGGGGGGTCGGTTTGGCACAACTCACGACTCTAGCCCGCACGGGCCCGTGCCGTGTCGTGGGTCAGGCCAGTCCATGGGCCGGGCCTTGGACCAAGCCATGCCACACACCAAGCCAAGCTCAAGGTAAGGCACCCACTCCCAATCCAAGGTTTTTAAAATTGGACCGGATAGGGAACCATTTTGGGGCTAAACGGTCTGAATGTTCGGTCCGAATGGATGACCCGCTCTAACAAAAAAATAAAAATTGGAAAAAACAAAAAATGCCAAAAACTGTTGTCCGGGTTGATGTTCGACTGCCCAGGTCAGCGGTATGCTAACCAAATAAACAGTTTTTGCACAAAAAGCGGTTTTGAGGTGAAATAGTGTCCGGTTCCCAATTTTTCCAATCTATCCATCTGGTTTGATCCAATTTTGAAAACACTATCCCCGTCAACCCAATATTCAATTTGATGATAGAAATGATTAAAAAGATATATTGAGTATCAACCACATAGTAAATTTATAAAAGTACATTAAATTGTCTTTAATATTAAAAAATGTAATTTTACAAAAAATTATTGTACTTGTGTAATTTTAAAAATTTATTCAAATTTATTTAAAATTTTATTTAATAATTTATTTTCTTTTTAAATGGTTTATTTACAGAATTATACTAATTTATCTTATAATTTCTAATATAAACTAACCATAAATTTCCTTTTTCCAATGAAAATTATATAATTTTTCAATGGTTTTCCAAAATCTGTCAAATGTAATAAATTTTCCTAAAATTTCCAAAACATTCTAATAATTTTAAATAGTTATTTAATGCATTTTAAATAAACTTTCAAATAATTTATATATTTTAATTTCAAAAATCCTATTTTACAAAAATGTAGTTTTGTGAAAATTTTTGATAAAATTATTACATTTGTGTAACTATGGGGATTTATTGAAATTTTTTTAAATTGTTACTAAATATATTTTTTTATTTGGTAGTTTACTAACAAAATTACACTAATTTATCTTTTATTTTTCAATATAAATTAATAATTTCGTTTTCTAACATTATAATATTTTGTTCCCCCATTTGTATTTGGTTATTAATTATAATAATAATAACTAAAATTTTATACTTTTTGATAATTGTTAAATATAATTCTCAATTTTATAGAAATTAATTAAAGAGTTAATTAATAATAACAATATTTATTAATTTTTGGTATTTTGCTAACCGTATTTATTAACTTTTGGTAATAACACTATTTAATACTCATTGAATATGGGTGGAATTAAATTTTAACCATATTTAACTATTTATTAATTAATATGGATATTTTAAATGAGGGAGAGTATATATAAACTAGGAAGGGGGATGCATTTTAGGAATTGATTAGGGAGTGGAGCAACATGATGCTTTCCTATTGATTTAAAAGAGATACCTTATGAGAGAGATTATAGGAATATTTTTAGGTAGTTAGGTGACATGGATTAATGGGAGTGGCGGGAAGGGGAAAGGAGAGAAAGTCAAAGAGAATGCAGGGTGGGGATAATGGAGCAAGGATAAGCATGGTGACGGGGACCTATGCCTTGTTAAGTGAAAGTTAAACAATAGACCCAAATCGATACAACCCGAGTTGGTGGGTTTTCGTTAATGGTCAATCGGTTTTGAGCGACAAACTACGGACTTGACTAGATCAATTTGGTTGGCGAAACAGCTTGCAACTGAAATAAACCAATCATTGAACACTCCTAATTTCAACTAAACTTATAGTCTAATTTATAATAAATAACAATAATTTAATCTCTAACAATTATTGAAAATTTATAGCAAACATACACAAACAATGAAAATAAAATAGATATATAATAAAAATACAATAATTACAAAAATATAATAAATACTGCAAATATACTAAATTAGTTAGTAAATAGTTTAATCTTAAATAATAGTTTAATCTCTAATAAGTATTAATCTACAAATTATAAAAAATATATAATTACTAAAAATAAATTTATAACAAAAATACAATAAATATAATAAATTAAATCTCAGAAGTTAAATAATAGTTGTTTAATCTCCAATATTTATTGATAATTTTCTATTAAATAACAAAAATAAAAATACATTTATAAATAATTATTGAAATCATATTTATCAAAAAACAATAAATAATTACTAAAAATAAAATAAATAGATAATGAATGTACACTATTATTGTAAAATTATTACTAATAAATATAATTTTGTTGATACTTATTTTCTATAATTATTAATTGATCATTATTTTCTATAATTATTAATTGATATAATTGAAGTTATTTATTTACAATATTATTTAGTTATTGAAATAATAATGTTATTTAAATTCTTAAAACATTAATTATTTATTGAACTTAATAATCCATTAAATTATAATTGTACTATTATTACATAATTCGTTATTAAATTTGTAAAATATTAAATTATTATGAATTCTATTATAATTATTTTTCTACTTTTAAGAATTTCTTTTAAATTTATTACATAATTTTGTTATTTTAACTATTTAAAATTTTGTTATGTTAAATATTTAAATAATATGTAAAATTTTTAAAAATTTTCATTATTTGAATTTTATTCATTTTAATGTTATTATGTAATATTAAATATTTTGTTATATTATTTAGCTACTTTTAATGTTTTTTATTTAATATTTTTAGTTATTGAAATATTTAAATAATGTTTTATTTTTAATGTTGAATTTTATTATTTGAATAACATTTAAATTTAATAATTCGTAAAATTATAATTTATAAATTTACTACATAATTTCATGATGAATTTTGTAAAAATATTGAATTATTAATAATTTGAATATTATTAAATCTATTATTTTTTTTGTGTTTTGAATAAATATTTTAAATTTGGTATATATTTTCATTATAACATTTAAATAGTTCTGAATTTTTTTAATTAAACTTTCTTTAGATAGATATAGATAAAAAGTTGGGGAGAGGATAAATAGGAATTAGAGATAGTTTAGCAGAGAATCTCTCTACTAAATTAGAAATAATTTAAGAGATAAATAGGAGTTAGAGATTATTTAGGGGATAAATAAGAATTAGAGACAATTTAGGAGGAAGTAGGGAAATGTGGTGCCACTTGGCTAAACATTAAAAAAGCAAATCCCTTTTTCTTTATTGTTGTTAGAAATAGTTAAGCATATGTGATTTTCTTATTGGTTTAATGGGTAATTATGTGGAATTAAAAAAACAAAAAATTCAAAAAAACAGAAAATTAGGAAGGGGGTTTGAAGCAAGGAGAGGTATGATAAGGTGGGCAGACCAATTTTAATATGTTTATATATATATATATATATATATATATATATATATATATTCTTTTTAATAAATTTTCCTTTTGATCCTTCAAAAGAAATTGTTGTGAGTTTCAAAAGCAAAACAGAGGTAGCAGCTGGTTTGAAAAGAATTGGTTCTAAAAGAAAAACACAAAAAAATAATATGTTATTCGTTATATATATTTTTCTGTTTCCAAAATAGAAACTAAAAATGTGTTCTTGAATTACTAGTTTAAGGAATATCTATTCATCTGTTAACATATATAACCATATTCCATAAATCATATAATTTCCATACTACAAAATATGTTTTTGTTTTAGAAACCATGATTGAGATGGTTTCAGAATCATTTGTCGATCTTTAAATAAAACCAACTTCCTTTTGCTTTTCAAAACAAAAAAGCAATCATTTTGTTTTAGAAGCCATGTGCTATACTGAAAAATGAATGTTCGCAACAATTAAACGGGTCGGATGTAGTAGGCACATTAGGTAAGCATAATGAGTGAGCACGTAATAACTGTGTGACACATCTCTCAGTTAGGTAAGCATAATGTGCATTTGGTCTGCCCATGTTATAATACCTCTCCTTGCTTCAAACTCCCTTCCTAATTTTCTGTTTTTCTGAATTTTTTATTTTTTTAAACCCACATAATTACCCATTAAACCAATAAGGAAATCACATATGCTTAACTATTTCTAACAACCATAAAGAAAGAGGGATTGACTTTTTTAATGTTTAGCCAAGTAGAACCACTTTCCCCCACTTCCTCCTGAATTGTCTCTAATTCTTATTTATCTCTTAAATTATCTCTAATTTAGTAGAGAGATTCTCTCCTTAACTATTTCTAATTCCTATTTATCCTCTCCCCCACTTTTTATCTATATCTATCTAAATAAAGTTTTAGTTAAAAAAAATTAAGAACTATTTAGATGTTATAATGAAAATATAAAAAAGATAATATATTTAATAATATTCATATTATTAATAATTCAATCTTTTTATAAAATTCATCATGAAATTATGTAGTAAATTTATAAATTATAATTTTACGAATTATTCAATTTAAATTTTATTCAAATAATAAAATTTAACATTAAAAATAAAACATTATTTAAATATTTCAATAACTAAAAATCTTAAATAAAAAACATTAAAATTAGCTAAATAATATAAAAAAATATTTAATATTACGTAATAACATTAAAATGAAAAAAATTCAAATATCGAAAATTTCTAAATAATTTACATATTATTTAAATATTTAAAATAACAAAATTTTAAATAGTTAAAATAACAAAATTTTGTAATAAATTTAAAAAAATCATAAAAGTAGAAAAATAATTATAATAGAATTCATAATATTCATATCAATGATAATTTAATATTTTATAAATTTAATAACGAATTATCTAATAATAGTACAATTATAATTTTATGGATTATTAAATTCAATAAATAATTAATATTTTAAGAATTTAAATAATAATATTATTTCAATAACTAAGTAATATTGTAAATAACTAACTTCACTTATATCAATTAAGAATTATAGGAAATAACTATCAACAAAATTATATTTATTAGTAATAATTTTACAATAATAGTGCACATTCATTATCTATTTATTTTATTTTTAGTAATTATTTATTTTTTTATAAATATGCTTTGAGTAGTTATTTATAAATGTATTTTTACTTTTGTTATTTAATAGAAAATCATCAATAATTATTGGATATTAAACAACTATTATTTCACTTTTGAAATTTAATTTATCGTATTTATTATATTTTTGTTATAAATTTATTTTTAGAAATTATATATTTTTTTATAATTTGTAGATTAATACTTATTAGGATTAAACTATTAATTAAGATTATACTATTTACCCCAATTAAACAAGCATAAAATCAACACCATTTAATTTGCCAATTATCCCACGTTCTAGAGATCAGCACCAACTAGTGTATGGAGCTCATTTGGTCGATTTGATGTACAAAACTAGTATGAGTGGAAAAGTTTTGTAATTCTGTGAATTAAGAGTTCAGACCTGCACCCCACAAAGGGGTTCCCCACAATGTCCCACAGCACATTCCCGTTGTGTATTGGGAACATCTCCCGATGATGACATCATCATTTCTAATACCATGATCAGGAGATGTTCCCAATACACAGCGGGGATGTACTCTGTGACATTGTAGGGCGCCCCCTTGTGGGGTGCAAATGTGAACTCATGAATTAACACTGATAGACACGTGTACTTCGCATGTACAAGACTAACTCTCTCAGATCTTGATAAACATATGATGATCTCGATAAACTTATCTTTGTACAGTTAATCTCGACAGATTTATCTCCATATAGTTATTTTTTATCTGAAACTCTCCATGTATCTTATCCTACTCATCCTGCAACTGTATAATTGAACTACTCTATAAAGTTTATAAATAAAAAGCTCTCGGTTGATAGATCATTGGCCGATCTATATTATTATCTTTCTCTCCATAAACTCCATTTTTCCTTTATTTTCTTCGTTCAAACTTGGTATTAGAGCCATGAATACTGGCACAGATCACAATAGCACAACCCCAACCTCTTCAAATACACAAGGAGACATCAGTTCTTCAACTGTTATGAGTTTTGTTCCCTCCGTTCAGAATGTAACACATTATCTACTAATCAAACTAAGTACAGATAACTATCTACTGTGGTAGGCTCAGTTCTTGCCCATTCTTCACCATCACCACCTAATGGAACCCGTTGAAATCAAGCCACAGGGACAGGAAATATTCAAAATCTAGATTTTGATAAATGGATGGATCTTGACCAACTGGTTCTCAGTTGGTTGATCTCCTCTTACCAAAGGAGAGTTGAGATATGGAATGGTTTGTTACGTGAAGGGTTCGATGATCACTCTCAGAACCTAGAGTATATTAATAGTACAGTAATTGTAAATGAGATCAAATACAACTTTTCTCAAGGAGAGATTTCAGGAAATAGGAAATACAAGGATAAAGAGATAAGATAAACAACAAACCAAGATATGCATGTACATCGAGATATGCATGCACCATTCTTCTCATATGCCTGACATGGCTATCTTATCCTCAATAGGCCCCTTCAAGCGAATGGGCAGTTGTTGAACATGAAGCTTTGAGGTAAGAAGAGAGAACCAAGGAGCCGGTAAGGACTTTGTAAAAATGTCAACTAGTTGATCAGTGGTGGAGACATGCTGAATAAGAAGAGCCCATTGAAGAAGGAGATTCTGAGGACACATATTGAGGGAGTATGGGGGAGCTGCCTGGGGATTCTCGAGGTGCTCCTTCCTTTGCTTCAGTAGTTGCTGCCTCTATGAATCCTTTTCTGACTGTTCTTCATCAACCAGCAGTGGATATTTTTTTGAAGGTACCTTCGATCAAGTGGGGAGAACCTGTTGTAGTGTTCTTAGAAGAAGATATTGAGAAATCTCTCTCCCCTTTTCAATTTGCACTGATTAGAAAATGTTTATATGGTCGCCCTTCCCTTGCGGAAATCAGAGAATTTTTGGTAGGTACTTTCAGACTACAAAGAGCTATCATTGTAACTGCATTGGATCTGAGGCATATGCTTATCAGATTCGAAAGGAGGAATACCTTGGGGTTTGGCTGAGAGAGGCGGTTTTCATCAAGGATTATCTGCTAAGATTTATGAAATGGACACCTAGGTTGGAGTTAGGGTGGGAACCTTTGGTGGTTCCTCTTTGGATCTCTTTGCCAAAGTTGTAGATTAATCTGTACAATGATAGATATCTATGATCAATTGTGTAGGTAGCAGGAAGAGTACTAAAAGTGGATCTGACAACTGCTTGCTTAACTAGAACTATGGCAGCTAGGGTTTGCATGGAAGTAGATCTTTTGAAAGAAAACCATAGTCGTGTTTGGGTTGGGCTCGGCAAGGAGGGCTTTTGGCAGAAAATAGTCTATGAGGACCTTTCAAAATTCTACACATTCTGCTTCAAACATGGTCACGGTGAAGATGAATGCAGACTGAAACTGAAGAGATCTTCAAAAATATAGGGAGAAGTCACCAAGACCAATACCACTTCAGCTCCAAAGCCTGCAAAACCTGAACAAGCCCCCAGAAAAAAAACAAGTGGTGAAATAGGTTTACCAAGAAGTTCGTAGAGCTCCTGCGACAATTACAAAAAGGGAAGTGATAGAAACTCCAATTACGAAGGAGATCTAGATTCAACAAACTGAAGTCCATGAATAGATGGTGAATCCTACAAAGGGGGTGCACAATCAATCTAGAGTCTCTCTAGATTAAAAGCTTTTGTGTCGGGTGTCAACAATTATGATGCTGAGTTTCTCAACAAAGTTACTGAAAGAATGGAAGGTTCTTCCTGCGCCCTCTCTGAGGATGAAGCTGGGTTAGAGGTGGAGGCGAACTGGACATAGGTGGTTTGCAAGAAAAGGCTTCTCAAAAAATATGTGCAGAGTGAAAATAGGCCAGTTACCAGATCGTAGACTGATGAGCTTACAATTTATCTATAATTTTTGAGGACTTTAGCATGGATTTTTATGCCGGTTTTATTAATTTTTGCCTTAATTTAGCTTAATGCTAAGAATAAGTTCAGGGATAATTAATCCAAGAAAAGGAAGGAAAAAGGCAAGAAAAGAAGGTTCAAAAAGAGCAATTTCAGTCCAGCCCGGTCGTGGAAGCAAGAGAGAGCACTTCGGCCCAAGAAGAGCAAGTGAATTCCTTGAGAAAACCCAAGAAAATAAAGCCTAGCTATGAGTAGAATTCGGCCCAGCAAGGAAGGCCCATTCTCAGCCCAAAAGAGCAGCTCAATGTATAGCTATCATGTGCTAAGAGAGAGCCTAAGTGCAGCCCAAATAGCAGCCCTTAGGAGGCTTTCAAGAGAGCTCTAGAAAGTTCAAGAAAGGGGTGTAATACACCCAATTCTAGAGACTTCAAGAAGGGGCAAGAGCCCCCTTGAAAAACTATATAAGGAGGCCTCTAGGGGGGGGGGGGGGAGAGGTGTTCAATTGCTTGAGAGGAAGGCTCTCCCACTCTTAGAGGTTTGGCTACCTTGAGAGAAGAGAAGAGAAGAAGGCTAGGCGCAAGGAAGAAGAAGAAGAAGGGCTAAAGGAAGTTCAAGACAAGCAAGCTAGAAGAAGAAGGTGAGTTCGAATTGAGGGTTTGTGATTCAAAGATCTTTTGTAATAAATCATTTGTAGTTTCATTCTCTTTTGATTTGAATTCAGTTTCTTTGTTATATTTTCTTTTTTCTTTCTCCTTGTTTCCATTCTTCCTTGATGTATTTCAGCTTGTAAAATTTCAGTTCAGCAATCTAATTCTTTTTTATTCATTCAAATGGTCATGAATTGTACTTGAAGTTTCTTGAATAAGGGTGTTATTGTAGAATAATTCGGCCAACTAACCTTCAAAACTCAGATCTGAATTGCTTGAAAGAGAATTCAGATCTGCAATTTTCAGATTGGCCGAAAATTTTCAGATTGGCCAACGTAGATAATGTTATATGATATCATTATGGGCTTTGTTGAGCTGATACTAATTTAATCTAATTAATTAAATATCTTACAGATATTTTAATTGATTGGATCAATTTGTTCATGCATGTGATGTATGGATGTGTGATGTGCTACGTACGTGGACCATAAGTACTTGGCCCATGATTATTTCGATAGTGGCTCTTTTGCACACCATGGCTGAATGCACATCATTTCCATGATATTCATAAGATCATTGGATGATCTCTCTATTTGGTGGGCCCCACATCAGCTTCCTCCCCAAGAGGAATCGTATGGAACCCTAGCCATTTAGGGTCCATTTAAATATGGCTTTGAGAAAGTCAGTGGGAGCCACTTTGGTTTAACCTAAATAAAACTAGGGTGTAATATTTCATTCCATCTACTGAAATATAAGTGCATGTGATAGGGAGATTCATATAATGAACTTTCTAAAGGCCTTCCATCATTAACATGAAGATGGGTCCTTCAGTAATGAGGAAATGCACCATAAAATTGAGTTATTTATTTGTTGTTGGATCTGTTGAATTGTTTCATAGGATGATAGGGGCGTCATAGACCGATGTGGGAGGGGCCTATCCTAAAATGGAAGACTCTTTCACGGTACTTTGGCGTTCACGAATATGATGGGTAAGCACTCACTGGATAGAAAGGTTTAACCTAAAATGGCAATGAACCTTGTCTAACAGAGGCCAAAGGGAAAGCAAATGAAATGGGTGTATGTGATCCTTCACAGAAGGTGGTGAGGTTATGCAGTTGAAACAGTTGGCTCCATGCACCATATGTAGTTTCTCACATTTCTAGAGACATAGTTCGCAGTCTCCGTTACTGAGATAGGTGGGAAGTCTCAGAGATGAACAAATGAAAATGGTACATAGATTAAAAGCCATATCTATGTAGATAATATGAATCAAATCAGGTTGTGGACTAATATTTGCTTTGCCTTTTTTCAGAAATGGTAAATAGACAATTCGCCAAACTATTGGATGACAATAAGCTTAAGGGCCCAAATTACGCTGACCGATATCGTAAACTTATGCTGGTTCTGACGTCCAAGAAATTGGACAAGGTTGCAAAGAACCTTGCTCCGGATCGTCCGGGTGATAGGGCTTCTAAGGACCGCAGGAGGGAATATCAAGAATGGTAAGAGAAAAACTCTCTTGCCTAGTGCTATATCATAACCTCCTAAGATAATCAGGTCTCCCCAACTGTTTCTTGACCTCTTGCCTGAACTCTTTGAACTTTTCAAAGGATTCAGACTTGAGTCTCATTAGGTACACGCAACCATACCATGAGTAATCATCGGTAAAGGTTATAAAATAAATGTATTGGTTATATGTCCTAACATTTAGGGGACCACATAGATCAGTATGTATAACGTCAATTGTGCCTGTAGATCTTTCAGGCTTACTAGTAAATGGCCGTTTGCTTTTTCTTGCTTGTAGATCAGTATGTATATGGTCATTCAAGGGACCACATAAACGTATTGCTACCCTTCTTCTGAGCCTTTCTTTTAGGCTTTTGCTTTTTCTTGCTCGATTTGCCACCTTCAACACGCATGGCTATCGGCTTATCATTCTTAATTAGTTCTTCAGCCCTCTACAACATATTGCTAAGTTCCTAAAGGCTAACGATTAGCTTATTCATGTTGTAATTCATGATAAACTGATTGAAGGACGGAGGTAAAGAATTGAGGACAACATCAATTTTAGTGTCATGATCTTGCCCTGACCCGAGAGCCTCCAGTTCATTGATGTAACCCATCATCTTTAGACAATGGTCATGAACTTGTTGGTTCTCGGTCATCTGTGTGGTCATAAACAATTTTAAGACCTTTTGTCGAGTGTAACGGTTCTGCTCTTCATACATAGTCTTTAGACTATCCAATATATCCTTGGACACTTCGATCTTATCGAATTGTCATTGTATTGGATTGTCTAAAGAGGTTATAATATAACACCAGGCAAGAGAGTTTTTCTCTTCCCATTCTTGATACTCTCTTCTTCGGGTTTCAGAAGCCCTGTCACCCGAACGATTCAGAGTAGGGTTCTTAGCAATTTTGTCCAATTTCTCGGATGTCAAAACCAACATAAGGTTTCAGAACTAGTCAATGGTTGAAATCAATGGCCGATAGTTTAGGTTTCCATCAGAGAGAGTGCATCCCCGATCATTCACTTTGTCCGACAAAGGGGTTGATCTTGTCATTATGATCATCCACTCAGATGAATTTTTGGACTGTCCCAACATACCCAAGTTTTGACCCCCTCTAAGGATCTCACTGATTGGCATATCAAAGACAACCCAATCTGATACCTAGTGCAGTACCATAATCAAGTCTAGGGGTCAGATATAACATTCCAATTTTGCCCATCTATCTCTAAGGTCTAGGGCAATATTGGAATATTTGTCCGGTTTAGGGCTTCAAGAAAACCCACACTGCATGTACCTCAGGTCTCACCCTATCATCTGAGACAAGCCACCCAAACCAATTTGGTGGTACATTAGTGTCAGCCTTGGCAAGATAAATCTCCCAAGATCTATCCAATGGCTGTGAAGATTCAAAACTAACATGAGTTTCATAAGTGTCCAGTTTAAGGGTATTACATAGAAATACACCACAGTGACATGAATCAATTATGTACTTTATTCATTTACAATAAATGTCAAAAGGTACATCAATCTGATTAGAGCCAAGGGCATAACTGTCTAACAGAAACATTATTAAATTTACAAATTAGAGGAAATCTTCTAGAGACAGAAATCTATAATCAAATGGGTGAAAGAGGGTGATAGAAATTCAAAATTCTTTTATCTTTCTATTAAGCTGAATAGAATGCAAAGTAGGATCTGTAAAATTAAAGATTCTACAGGAAACTGGATTATTGAACCAGAGGAGATGAAACAGAGTGCAGTGAACTATTTTTGCAATGTTTTATTAGAGGAAGGGGTAGTTTGTGATGATGAATTGTTGGAAGTCTTCCGTGTGTGGTAAATCTGGGAGACAATGACTTACTATTGGCCGTTCCTTCTGAGACAGAAATTCAAGAGGTAGTTCATGCCACGGAAAGAGATAGTGCTCCAAGACCGGATGGCTTCACAGATAATTGCCCCTTGTTGGAGCTGATGTGGTAGGGACTCTCCAATATTTCTTTAAGGGTGTCTAGCTCCTAGTGAGTTACACTTCCTCTTTTATTACTTTGATTCCAAACTGCAAGATTCCTAAAAGTTTCACAGATTTTCGTCCCATTATCTTAGGTAAATTTTGCTACAAAATTCTTACAAAAATCTTTACTGAAAGATTGTTCGGCTTTTTGCCAAGCTAATTTCACAAGAGCAGGGTGCTTTCATTCAGGGGTGAAACATCATGGATAATGTGGCTTTGGTGCAGGAAATGGTGAATGATATTGATAGGAAGGTAGTGGGGGAAAATGTAGTTCTTAAACTAGATATGACAAAAGCTTATGATCGGTTGAATTGGGACTTTTCTTCGCTATCTTGAGGCAGTTCGATTTCTGTAAGGCATGGATTGAGCTGGTTAGAAAAATGGTTGATAACTACTGGTTCTCTATTCTATGGAATGGAGGAGTCACAGGTTATTTTCAGTCCGCTAGAGGATTGAGGCAAGGGGATCCCCTATTGCTGTACTTGTTTATCATTGCAGAGGAGGTCCTAAGTAGAAATTTACCTAAGTTGGGTGAAAAGTATCATATAGTTGTTTATGTGACTCATAGGGGCTGTCCACCCATCACCCATAGTCTCTATGCTGATGACACCATTATCTTCACAAGAGGGTCCAAGCAAGTGTTAGAGAAAGTAATGACAATAATCCGGAGGTATGAGAAGTGTTAGGGACAATTGGTGAATAAGGCAAAGAGTTGTTTTTTCACTTCAGCAAAAGCTTCTTATAGTAGAATCCAGATTATTACATCAGCCACTGGTTACTTGCATAAACCACTTCCCTTCACTTATCTTGGTATTCCAATTGGTAAGGGTCATGTGAAAGCAAAAGCCTTTGATGGGGTAGTGCAGAAAGTGGTAGCAAAATTTTCAGGCTGGAAAGGAAAAGTGATTTTGGCAGGAGGTAAGCTGGTCCTAATTAGACATGTTTTAAATAGCATTCCTATATACTTGATGTCGGCAGTTGCAACTCCCAGGAAGGTTATCAGGCACCTGGAATAGTTGATGACAAGTTTCTTGTGGTCTAATTCGAACTCAATTAACCATCACCATTGGGTAGTTTGGAGGAAAATTGTGAGACCTTTTTCTGAAGGTGGACTTCAAATTAAAAGTTTATCTGATGTGCAAAAAGCTCTTAGGCTAAGTGTTGTGGCAGGTTCTCTTTCAAAACTCTTTGTAGGTTGACTTCTTCAGAGCCAAGATTTTGAAGCACGGTCATTTCTATATAGCCATCCCTCCTTGCTACACTTCTCATACTTGGAAAGTTAATATGGAATTAAGAGGTGATTTAATCCATCTTTCGAGGTGGATGGTGGGAAGAGGAGAAATCAGCTTTTGGTATGATAATTGGACCATGGAGGGTTCTTTAATTGAGAAAGCCATTCAGCTAAAAGGCCTAAATTTGTGGTTGAGATTTTGTGATATTGTTGATGATGCTGGAGTTTGGCGCCTTGATCAAGTCAGTGGTTTTCTTGAGGAGGAGGTTCTCAACAATATTCAGGGGTCCAGAGTGAAGCTCTCTAACAACCAAGATAAAATAGTCTGGCTCTCTGAGGTGAAGGGGGATTTCTCTATTAAATCGGCCTGGTCCTTCTATAGAACTACTCATCTCACAGTGAATTGGTACAAAGTGGTTTGGAATACTTTAGTGCCAAGCAAAATCAGTTTCTTTGTTTGGAAACTTATGGTTGGAAAGGTTGGTGTGGATACTAATATAAAGGAGTCAGGAATCCCTTTTGTCTCTAGATGTGTTTGTTGTCGGGACCATTCAGAGGAAGATATCAAACATTTGTTGGTAAATAGCTACCTAGCTTGAAAAGTTTGGTTGTTCTTTAGCAGAATGTTTGGTTGCCTGGCCCATGTGTTGGAGGGGGTATCATCAGAGATGGAAAAAATGGTTTTATTAGTGCTTTATCTAAATCTTATGGTTTGGACTCCAATTTAGTTGCAGAGGCTATGGCTTTGCTGGATGGCTTACTCCTGGCGGTTGCCCTTAACCTGGATAAGATAATGGTGGAATCAGACTCCAAACTTTTGATTGATATCCTCAATGGTGACTGTACAACCCCTTGGAAGCTTTGGTTTTGGTTGCCTCATATACAGGAACTTAGGAATAAATTGGACTTCTTTTGTGTTCATGTTTATAGAGAAGCTAACCAACTGGCTGATGCTCTTGCAAAGCTTGGTTTCTTAGCCTCTCAAATAATTGTTTTTGATTGCATAGAAACTCTTCATTCACACGTATAGAATTTGGTTATAGCAGATTGTTTAGGTCTTCCTTTTTTGAGAATTCGTTGATTTTAAGATTGCTCGGACACTTGTTGTTTATATGAGTCGGGCTTCCTCTGTACAGTGTAGGAGGTAAGGCTTCACGTCCCCCCCTCCAAGTTTTTTTTCATATCAATGAAGTTTCGGTGGCCACCCCTCCACTAGGAGTAAATTTTAGGGTTAAGAAAAAGGAGATTCTAAAGGAAATGAAAATGGAGTTCAGTGTGACGAGTTTGAGTGTTAAATACTGGATGTGTGGAAAGATAGGAGCCTCCCATGTTATCACAATGGAGGATAGGGGTGCAGGTAGTGTAATATCAAGGTCTTGTAGTGGAGACTGTAACCAGAGAATTTTAGTAGTGCCATTAGCCAAAGCACGGAATTCAGCCTCCATACTCAAGCGTGCAATGGTCGATTGTTTCTTGGAACTTCAACTGATTAGATGTTTCCCTAAGAAGATGCAATAGCTGCCGGTTGAACATCGATCATCTAGACATCCAGCCCAATCGATATCTAAAAAGGCATCCAACAGTAAGGGTGAGGATGAAGAGATGTAGAGACCATGCTCAGTTGTGCCTTTCAGATATCGGAGAATTCTCTTAACGAAAAGCCATTGATCATCTGTGGGAGCACGAATGAATTGACATACCTTGTTGACGGCGAAGGAGATATTTGGACGTATGATGGTAAGGTATTGTAACACACCAACAATACTCCAGTAGAGTGTAGCATCAGTGAGAGACTCGCCTTGAAATTTGGATAATTTTGTGCTAGTAATCATGGGAGAATTTAGAGGTTTGAATCCCTCAAAATTCAGCCATTTTAGAATCTCGATGATGTACCTCCATTGAGTAAGAAACAGGCCCTTAGAGTCACAATGGGCCTCAATGCCCAAGAAAAAATGCAGTGAACCCAAATCCTTTAGTTTGAAGCATTTGGAGAGGGCGGTAATGAAGGACTCAACATAACTGGATGAAGAGCCAGTGATGACAATGCTGTCCACATATATGAGAAGGTACACACAAACTCCCTAGAATGAGTATATGAAGAGAGAGAGAGTTCACACTAAGACATCCGGAATCCAAGATCTAGAAGTTTGTTGTTGATACGTAAGAACCAAGCTCATGGAGCTTGCTAGAGGCCATATAGGGCCTTGTTGAGCTTGCAAACATGTGTAGGCTTAGCCAAATCTTCAAACCCCTTGGGCTGGCGCATAAAGATAACCTCCAAAATATGTCCATTAAGAAAGGCATTATCAATGTCGATTTGGCATACCAACTACCCTCGAGATACTGCTAAAGACAAGATAGTGTGAACTGTCACCGGTTTAACCACTGACCTGAAAGTGTCTACAAAATCCACACTCAGAATCTGAGTAAATTCCTGAGCCACGAGTCGAGCCTTGTATATGTCGATGGTACCATCAGCCCGACGCTTGATCTTGTAAATCCACTTTGACCCGACTAGATTCATGTTGTTCCTGTACAAAACAAGCTGCCAGGTGCATTGTTCTAGAGTGCACGAAATTCGGCTTCCATGGCATCATGCCAGTGCTACTGTTTCAGTGCCTGAGAGTAAGAGCAAGGTTCCATCTCAGAAGGAGTGAGCATTGCAGTGATGCCAATTCAAAGAGGATGACTGTGTTCAGTCATAGACCGTGTGATCAAGGGGTATGGTCGCATCAGTCATGGTGTTGGTACCACGGGAGTGAAGAAGAAGAAGAACTGCAGGAGGGAGCAACCGGTTGAGATGGATCTGGATAGACTGGTGTCGAAGCCAGTGATGGAGAGGACAAAGGCTCCAAAGTCGTGCTTAGGGCAGTTGGATTTGGTGGTGGGGTCAAAGTGAAGAGTGGAGATGGGATGAAGGAAACCCCCATCTGAGGAAAAACTAGAGGATCCGGTGGTGTTGCAATACCAGCAAACACATTTTAATCGAACACCACATGGCAGAAGATAAATTCTTTGTGTGTTGATGGATCAAGACAGCGGTATCCTTGGTGGTGTTGCGATGCATTGACGTAATCAATAGTCCTGAAGGGATGGGAGATCCATCATATGGATGGCCGAACCTTGCAGGAAGGTTGGGCGAAATTTCAAAAATTTCTTTACTTTCATCCGGGAATCCTATTCCCAATTTAGGAAATTGCATTTTCAAGGTTCGTTCTTGTAACCAAACTAGACTAAATCTGAAACCAAATTAAAGGAGGGATATACCTGATACAAAATCCACACAAGAATGCTCCTCTCAATGTAGGTGTTTACGCCCAAAGAGAGTACCAAATCCTCCCTCCACTGAAGATGACACAGCTTAGGGTGAGGTAGGATTAGCAGGTAGTTCTTCATCAAGAACTAGTGATTCTATAGCAAGAATCGAATAGGACAGTGAGCACAACTTCTATATTTTTTCTTCTCGCAAGAAACAATATCAAAATCCAATCTTGATCGAATCCAAGAATTGGAGATCGAACAGGGTGGGGCGGCAAGAGAGGGAAGAAAAAGAGCAAAAGGCAAGAGTAGTCTAACTGTGTTGTCTTCTATCTGTATTTACCGAATGTGTCTTTGGAGGTTCGCCCTGCTCTCTTATTTACAGCCTTAAAGAGAAAATTTCCTAATCCCATTAGGAGTTTCCTAATCCAAATATTTTATTTGGATCTGGACTCTTTAAGTGTTAAGGATAACCCCTTATCTTATTTGCAGATAAAGATCAGCCTTCCTAATCAAATTAGGAGTTCCTTTGATCCAAATCTTTATTTGAATCCGGACTCTTTAAGTGGACAAGGATAATCCCTTATCTTTTCTGCAAATCCAGTTCAAAATGGGCTTTTAGGTCCATTAAGCTTTCAAGCTCACTTCCACTTTAATCTTGGCTAACTTGGCTCTCTTTGTATGGCATGGGACCCTATCACTGATCCACACATCAGCCACATGGGTTCAGCCTAGCCTCTGTTACAAGGACTGGCCGAATTCACTAATGAATACAATGAACCCCTGAGTCCATCACTATGAGCTCTTAATAGGCCCAACATTTACACTAAATGGTCCTTGGGTCCAGCCATCTTATGAAGGCCTAAGGATTGTGGGCAGATGCAAGATTAGCCCATCAAGTATAACCCTCAATGGTCTTACATTTAACCTCTCAGCCCATAATGATCAAACACTACCCAACAAGAGAGGACCTCTCCATCGGCTGCAAGGTGCAGTGCTGCACTCTCTACTCACATGGATCTCGGGAATTAAAACCTTTTGCAAATATTTTAAAATCATAATATACATGTATATATATATGTATATATATATATGTATATATATATATGTATATCTTTATATAAATGTATTTTGCAAAACAAATTTCAACGGTTGAAATCAACTGTCGATAGTTTAGGTTTCCATCAGAGAGAGTGCATCCCCGATCATTCACTTTGTTTGACAAAGGGGCTGATCCTGTCACTATGATCACCCACTCAGATGAATTCTCGGACTATTCCAACATACCCAAGTTTTGACCCCCTCTAAAGATCTCACTGATTAGCATATCAAAGATAGCCCAATCCAACACATAGTGCAGTATCATAATCGAGTCTTAGTGTCAGGTGTAACATTCTAGTTTTGCTCATCTATCTCCATGGTCCAGGGCAATATTGGAATTTTGGTCTAGTTCAGGGTTTCAAGAAAACCCACACTGCATGTACCTCAGGTCTCACCCTGGCAACTGAGACAAGCCACCCCAACCAACTTGGCGGTACATCAGTGTCAGCCTTGGCAGAATAAGTCTCCCCAAATCTATCCAACGGTTGTGAAGATTCTAAACTAACACGAGTATTATAAGTGTCCAGTTTAAGGGTATTACACAGAAATACACCATAATAACATGAATCAAATATGTACTTTATTCATTTACAATAAATGCCATAATGTACATCATGCTGATTGGAGCTAAGGGCATACACCGTCTAACAAGTCCATCTTGTGCTTGTTGTATGGACAGAGGAACAAGTAGCATGCACAACCAAAGGCTCTCAACAATGTGTAATCTAGAGGCATGCCGAACAGCTGCTCATATGGAGAGATTCCTTGCAGTGTAGGAATTGGGAGCCAGTTGATCAAGAAGATGGTTGTTTCCACTGCATCAGCCCAAAAACTATGAGGGAGAGAAATTGAGGCCAATAGGGAGAGAGTGGATGCACAACCAAAGGCTCTCAACAATGTGTAATCTGGAGGCATGCCGAACAATTGCTCATATGGAGAGATTCCTTGCAGTGTAGGAGTTGGGAATCAGTTGATCAAGAAGATGGTTGTTTCCACTGCATCAGCCCAAAAACTATGAGGGAGAGAAATTGAGGCCAATAGAGAGAGAGTGGACTCTATCACATGACGATGTTTTTGTTCCATGGTTCCATTATGCTCATGAGTATGTGGGCACGACTATCAATGATATATGCCTTCGAAATCAAGATAGTGAGATAGATAGTGGTATTCTCCTCCCCAATCAGACTAGAAGATCTGGATCTTGGCACCAAAGAGCATTTGAACATGTCTTTTAAACTTTAGAAAAACATCTAAAACATCGGACTTGTATACAATAGGAAATAGCCACAAAAACTTAGAGTAGGCATCCACAAATATTACATAATACTTAAACCCTTTATTAGAAACTGTGGGGAATAGTCCCCATACATCAGAGGAAACCAAATGCAAAGGACTATCAATCTCTATATTAGACTCAACTAAACGTAACCTATGAATTTTTCCTAATTGACACGCATTACAAATGGAGTTATTTTTAAGAGACCTACTACTAGGAAGACCAAATTTAGACTAAACATGTGAAACTACTTTGTATGTTGCATGACCAAACCTATGATGCTATGTGGAGAGTATAGCCTTTTCACCAATATAAGCTTCAATATGACGGTTGCTCGAGGATGATGAAGTTGAAGTTGGAACCTTGAACTGGTAGAGTTCATCTCTACTGGGTCCTCTGAGAAGAATTCTCCTTGTATGATCCTTCAATAAGAAGAATGTAGGATGAAATTCAAAAATTAAATTGTTGTCTTTAGTAAATTTACTAACAAACAAGAGATTCTTTGTAATACTAGGCACATGATAAATATCTTTCAACTGAAACTTATGCTCATTATATGAAAGTAACGAGGATCCAACATGAGAAATTGGCAAACCTGCACTGATACCAATTTTGACTTGCTCTGACCCACCATATTCAGGTCGATTTTGCAAATTCTCAAGATTTGAGGTCATGTGGTGTGTGGCGCCTGAGTTTGGATACCAGGCCAAATCAAAGAATGATGATGTGCTACTATGATAGGCTACCGGATCAGTGGTGAAGGTTGCTGCTTGTTTATGGTAGCAAAGGTCAGATGAAATCTTCCCTGACATTTCCAAGCACCATGATCGGGTATATTACAAAGTTGGAAAATGATACTTGAATTTCCACAACCTCGTCTATGGTTGTCATAGTTCTAATTGCGTCCATGACCCCTGTTAGAGGTTGAGTTGGAGTGCAGTGGTCCTGTGACCAGTTTGTTGTTTGATGAAGCCAGATTTGTGGCGGGTTGATCCGATGGGCTTGATTGCTTCTCGAGCCAAGCATCATGATTCAGGAGCTGTCTGACAACATCACTGACACTCAATGTATCTGCATCAGGTCTATTGGTGATCGTAGTGACTAGAGACTCATATTCTGTGTCGAGTCCACCAAGAATGTATAAAACTAGATCTCTCTTTGAAACTGGTTCAGCTACAGTGGAAATGTTATCTGCTATGGTTTTGGTTTTCTGCACATACTTTGAGATGGTGAGTGCTCCCTTCTTCAAACTCTGAAGTAGCCATCGAAGTTGCAGGATTCTACTCCAGGAATGTGACGCAAACAAAACCTCTAGTGAGATGAAATGATCCAGCTAAGGACTAGTTGGTCAAGTTGATGCCAAATATCATAGTCAGGGTTGGGCATCATCTCATTTGGTTCGGTTGGGTTCACAATCTCCTCTGGTGGTGCTTCGATCATACCTTCCACAATGCCCATGAGTTTGTTGGTTTTGAGTATGGGTAGGAGTTGGGCTCTCTAGAGAAGGAAATTATCTCCGGTGAGTTTAGTAGGTAAGTAGTAAGTGATATTTGGCATAGAGGAGACTGAATTTGTAATGGCCGCAAGTGATACCGAGCTTTTGTTCATGCCCGGACTAGCAGCTGATGAATGGTTTGAGAGAGATGCCATTGTGGAGGGATTGGTGGCTTTGGTACCAAGTTTGAGTTATGGAATGGTTTGATATGTGAAGGGTTCGATGATCACACTCAGAACCCAGAGTATATTAATAGTACAGTAATTGTAGATGAGATCAAATACAACTTCTCTCATGGAGAGTTTTTAGAGAATAGGAAATAGAAGGATAAAGAGATAAGATAAACAACATGTTAGACAGTGTATGCCCTTAGCTCCAATCAGAATGATGTACCTTATGACATTTAATGTAAATGAATAAAGTATGTATTTTATTCATGTTATTATGGTGTATTTCTGTGTAATACCCTTAAACTGGACACATATGAGACTCGTGTTAGTTTAGAATCTTCATAGCCCTTGGATAGATTTGGGGAGATTTATCTTGCCAAGGCTGACACTGATGTGCCGCCAAGTTGGTTGGGGTATCTTGTCTCAGCTGGCAGGGTCAGAGCTGAGATACATGCAGTGTGGGTTTTCTTGAAACCCTGAACCGGACTAGAATTTTAGTATTGCCCTGGACCTTGGAGATAAATGGGCAAAACCGGAATGTTACACCTGACCCCTAGACTCGATTATGATACTGCACTAGGTGTCGGATTGGTCTGTCTTTGATATGCCAATCAGCGAGATCCTTAGAGGGGGTCAAAACCTAGGTATGTTGGGACAGTCCGAGAATTCATCTGAGTGGGTGATCATAGTGACAGGATCAGCCCCTTTGTCAGACAAAGTGAATGATCGGGGATGCACTCTCTCTGATGGAAACCAAAACTTCTGGTAGATGATTTCAACCGTTGAAATTTGTTTTGCAATATATATATATATATATATTATGGTTTGAAAATGTTTACAAAAAGGTTTTAATTCCCATGATCCATGTGAGTAGAGAGTGCAGAATTGTTCCTTGTAGCCGAGGGAGAGGTCCTTTTTGTCGAGTAGTGTTTGATCATTATGAGCTGAGAGGTTAAGTGTAAGACCATTGAGGGTAATACCTGATGGGCTAATCTTACATCTGCCCACAGTCCTTGGGTTTATATAAGGTGGTTTGACCCAAGGACCATTTAATATAAATTTTGGGCCCATTAAGAGCCCATGGTGATGGACTCAGGGGTTCACTGTCTCTTACAGTGAATTTGGCCAGTCCTTGTAACAGAGGCTAGGCTGAACCCATGTAGCTGATGTGTAGATCAATGTTTGGGTCATGCAATACAAGGATATCCAACTAGGTAGCAGTTTAGAGGATAAATGAGCACATGGACTTAATGGGCCTAAAGCCCAATTCGAATTGGCTTAATGAGATTAATTAAAGAAGGGCGGTTCTGGGATTTAGATCAGTAGATAGGACAAGGGATTATCCCTATCCACTTAGAGAGTCTAGATCCAAATAGAAATTTGGATCAAGAAACTCCTAATTGGATTAGGAGGGCTAATCTTTATCTGTAGATAAGATAAGGGATTATCTTTATCTCTTAAAAAGAGTACAGATCCAAATACAAGATTTGGATTAGGAAACTCCTAATGGGATTAGGAGAACCTCTCTTTAAGGCTATAAATAGAGGAGAAGGGTGAACCCCAAATCATCCTTCAGTCTTACTGATTCAAGAGAGAAGACAGCATACAGTTGGACTGATGCCATCTTTTGCTCTTGCCTTCTCCTACTATTTCCGCCATTAACAGTTCGATCTCCACCTATAGGAATAGATCAAGAAAGGGTTCTTGATATCACCTTTTCTGAAGTTGTGCTCACTCGCCCTCCATTAGATTCTTGGTGAAGAATCAGGTTCTTGCTAAAGAGTCATCCTGTTGATTCTGCTCCACCCTACACTGTGTCATCTTCAATGGGAGCAGTCTTTGGTAATCTCCTTGAGCTTGAACACCTTTGTTGAGGGTTACTACTACTCCGTATCGGGTATATCCCTCTCCTACCTTTTTGGTTTCAGATCTGGTATGGTTTAGGTTCAAGATTGATCATTGAAAATGCAGTTTTCTAAAATAGGGAATGTGATTCCCACATGGGAGAGAGAAATTTTTGAAATTTCACCCAACCTACCTACAGGGTTTGGCCATCTATATGATGGATCTCTCATCCTTCAATGGTATCAGAGCCAGGTTCAAATCTTGAACCGAAATTGGCTAGATCTGAAACTGCACAAATGGGTAGAAGGCGTTCTACCCGATTTGCGCAGATTGTTGATTTTCTAGAAAATCGCTTCCCAGATTAAGGGCGATTGATCTGAAATGAAATCTTTTTAAATCTGGTTTATATTTAAAATTTTTCTTTATATTTATCTTGATTTATGGGTTGTTCATACGGTAGAGATCGAAGTCTTGATTGACGCAAGAAAATTGTACACCTGCTATTCTGTTCATTCTTATCTGTAATTATTTTTTTTAATTTTTAGACAGAATGTATAGGAATTCTTTTTGATGTAATATTAATAGAAAATTATGGTTTTCTATTTTATTTCATTCAAATTCGAAGCAGATCGCGCAAAAGGAAGGAGTTTCACAGATTAGGGTTCGACTATCTACGATTTGTAGTTTGAGAAACTGCAAACAGCCAACTAACCTCTATTTTGCAAGGTAGCAGATCTACGAACAGCCCTTGTACTGACTCTTGAATGTCTTTTATCAGTAATTTAATGTCAGATCATAATCTTGAATTAAAAATCAAACCCAAGACCCATTTGAACCAGATTGGACCAAACTGGTTAGACCAAATCTGTGGTTCGATGGGGGCTGTTCTCAGCCCTAATTTTTCATTCTTGGGTTCAGGAGTTGATGGTTAATTGCAAGATGTAGTTCAGCCCTAATTTTTCATTCTTGGGTTCAGGAGTTGATGGTTAATTGCAAGATGTAGTTCAGCCCGCACCTGTAAAACCCAGTTGTAATGTATTAAAACTACTTTAGCCCATTAACTGCATAAAAACTATATGAGCCAAACTACTCTTTGCAATTCAGCCCATATACCTAAATAATTTTAATCAATAATATTATGGATTATTATGGGATTTAATAATGGGTTTTACAGATATTAATTGATTGGATCAATTTTGTTCTTGCATGTGATGTATAGATGTGTGATGTGCAACGTTCATGGGCTATAAGTATTTAGCCCATGCTGATACGATAGTGGATCTTGCGCACACCATGGCTGAATGCACATCATTACCATGGTGTTCCTAAAGATCATTGGATGATATCCTTTCGTGCTGGACCCCACACCTCCTCAAGAGGAATCGTACGAAACCCTAGCCGTTTAGGGCCCATCGAAATCTAGCTTTATGAAAGTCAGTGGGAGCCACTTTGGCTTGACTAAATTAAACTAGGGTGTAATAATTTTGTTCCCTCATGAAATATGGGGGCAAGTGATAGAGAGATTCATGTGATGAACTCTCTAAAGGTCTTTCATCATTAGCATGAAGATGGGTCCTTCAGTAATGAGGAAACACACCATAAAATTGGGCTATCCATTTGCTACTGGATCTGTTGGAATGTTTTATAAGATGACAGGGGTGTCATAGACCAATATGGGAGGGGCCTACCCTAAAATGGAAGACTCTCTCACGGTACCTTGGCGTTCACGAATACAAAATGGAAGTGGTCGCCTGGACGGTTTTCCATTCCGAACAGTCCAAACATCCTGGTCAACAACAGCTCAAAAACATTGGATTCAGCCAATAAGATCATTTAGTTGTTGACCAAGTCAATGATTTTCTTTTTTTTTTGTTTTTTTTAAGTGGTTTAGGATAAAACATATTAAAAAAGTGACAAATTAATAAATCTAATTGTTTGGTTCAACTACAAGTTAAAAACATTGATAGAAACCATAACAACATTTGAAGTTAAGTCTTTGCATTAAAAGACAACAAATCCACCAATACACCATGCTTTGATCAATTTTCTTTGTTACATGCGTTCTAATAAAAATAATAAAATACTATCATCATTATCTTCTTTTGAAACTGCACATGCACATTTATTAGTTTTAAAAAACATGTATTTTATATTGTTAAAGGTATTGCATGTAATTCTAGTTGATAAAATTTATTTGTTTTTTATTTTGTAGAAAGTAATATCTTAAATATAGGATTCAATAAAAGAATGAGAATTAATACCCTAAGATAAGACTTAATGAAAGGGAATTGAATGAGGAGAAATGTAGTAGTTCAAATTACATTTTGTGCCCTCACAATTAGAGAGGGACCTAATTCAAAAGTAGGAGTATTCTAGTCAATTATAAGATTCAATGAATGCAAATGAGAGTTAAGGAGAAAGTGGTCTTTCAAATTACATTTCCGTCCTTAAAATTAGACAAAGACCATATAAAAAATTGGGGTAATTTAGTCAAACAAAAGCTCTAAACCATTATTCACACTTTTTTATTTATAGCATAGATATAGATAACCATTAAATAAAAAATATAAAATGACATTTTTGCTATAACTTATTTTCCAATTACTAAACAAAAGAAATATATATTTTTTGTCTTTTTTATCAAATAAATACTAAATAAAGATATAAAATAGCAACTTTACTTTTACTTATTTTTCAATTCAAAATTTAGAAAGAGTACATTTGTTGTCTAATAAAAATTCTAGAAGCCAATACACCTAATCACTGTTAGAATCATCAAAGTGTTTTTAATATTATTCTGTGTTGAAATGTTCGTTGCAAATGGTCTGTTGTTGGGTTATATTTGGGACCACACAGCAGATTTCAACCATATTGAAATGCCAAAAGTACAACCAAAAGTGGTATTTCATCTGGATGGCACTTGGAACAAAAGCAAGCTCATACAAGTTGTACGACTGATATCAGTGAAACAATCATGAATTTTGGGATGACTCTAAATAATAAGGACATTTGTCTTTTGCAGCAACTAGTAAATGGTGTTTTCACTGTCAATCTGGCCTGGGTACAATGTAGAAGTAGACGCATTTGATACATTTCTTGATGGAAAGAAATTAAGTGGGTCTGCAATTCAAGGATCCCAAAACAAAAACTTTTTTTGCAAGGATTTGAAGAGGAGAAATAACATATAATCATACCATCTATCGAAAATATTTTTTATATATCAAAGCATCGATATCACCATCTTAGCAAAAGGGAAAGTAGATCTTAAAGTTTCAAAAGCGTTGATTAATTTCATACTTCCACATTTGAAATGTAATTTTTCCTGGAGAAATTCATTCTTGGAATTTTTTCAAAGTTCAAACTGGGGAGTCGGAACCCATATTTATGTACATAACTTCAGATTGATCTCCTACACTCAATTAATAAAGAGAAATTACAGCGTCAATTATGAAGTTACAGCTCTTTCAATAATCCATCAGTACTTGATTGATAACTGAGGGATTGGACCAGGGGTTGTTTAGCAGTGTTCGGCCAAGATTACACCAACAACTCTGTTGAAGCAAGCTTGACTATGGAAACTTGGAAAGGTTTACTTTTGAAGTACACCACTGAGTGTGACCCGGTATTAAATTATTACCTTCTCAGGAAAAGAATAAATAAGGGTCTGTTTCTTTTATGGGAATAGGGTCTGGAATCAAAATCTAAATGGCCTATTCTGATTCCAACTGTTTGATTGGGCAGAATTAAAACCTTATTCTCATTCCTGATGAAATGGCATTCTCCCATTTGAGAGGATGGACATTCCTTATCTCGTATTTGGAAATGAGATTCCATTCCAGTTTATTTCAATTCCCATTTTGATTAATTCCATTTGATGATTCTGATTCCGATTCCAATTTTGATTCTGATGACATATCAAATGGATCCTAAATAAACCATCCCACATTGGCCTCTAAGAGAATGATGCAACAAAATCCCTTGTGTACATTAATTATCCTTTTTATAGTCACTTGACAAATTTCTATATAAAAATCACTTGCATCATATAAGGAAGTAAATTACATGACTGATTCGATTCTTAGTGAAGTTGGGAGCACCTTAACAACAAAATTTAAGTTTGGCTAATTTAGATGCACTGAAAAGGTTAATGGTGCTTATTGACAGGACAAAATGATCAACCAAATTGCTTTAGTAATGTCTCTGGTTGGTTGTAGCAGAGACTTGGGATTAAATCCCACTGTCATCAGGGTTGGGGGGTTATGGGTGGGGACTGGCTAATCCCCTTGTGCAACCCCACAAAAAAAAAGTGTTAACTATTTAAATATTTTCTGTCGTTTCACTACTTTGCATATCTCATGATTTTCAAAACTATTTAAAAATATCTCATTATAACATTTAGACTATGTCATTTGCACTGGTGAAAAATTATGGTAGTATAAATGGTTTGGGTCCAAATTCTAATTTATTTCTGTTTCAAAATTTACTTTATTTTGTTTGATTTCAGTACAAATGAAAGTAAAATAAAACTTGAAACAGAATAAAGTAAAACTCAAAACAAAATAAAACCAAAATTTGCATTCTTTTCGATTGCATTCTCCTACATTTGTAATAACACAAATAAAATTGCACTACAATTTGCACTGATGCAAAACTATGATAGTGCAAATGATTTGGCTGCAAGTTTTGATCTATTTTTGTATCAAACTTTACCTTACTTTGTTTGAATGCATTGAAAATGAAATAAAATAAAACCTAAAGCAGAATAAAATAAAATCCAAAACAAAATTAAATGCAAAATTTGCCTTTGTTTTTCATTTGCACTTCCATACGTTTGTACTAGCACAAATAAAATTGTACTGCAACCAAACATGGCATAGATTCAATTTACTAAGGATACAAATACAAATATACACAGTGCAAAACCTTGTATATTATATTTCTAAACCCTGTATTTGTGTACTGTATATATTTGTATTTGTACTCTTTCCAAATTGAAACTTAAATGTTGGTATTAACAGAAAAAAAAAAAAAAGTAAAAGGACAAAATTGCTCGACAAATTCTGAAATTTCATGTTATTAAGCCATATATGTGTATGGAGAGGGAAAGATGGATCGTTTCAAAAAGATAAGCTGAACTTTTCATCCTCCATAGCACATGAATCTCAAGGATTGACCGACTCTCCCCTTGCAAACCACATTATTATTTATTTTTCAACTAATATCTTTGCCAAACCTTGTCCATATGCAGCCTGTCAAGTAAGGTCAGTGGACCTCACCTGCAGCCTGCTCAGTCCCCAACCTTTAATCTTACTACTGTTATATTATATTTATATTATATTATATTATATATATATTCTTAAATTCTCTTTTGTTTAATTAGACACATGAAAATTTACAACACTATTCTTACAAACTTTTACCATCTAACTGCCCTTTCAATTGTCCTACTTTACCAAGTACTACCACAAAAAGGTTATATATATATATATATAGATATATATATAGGTGGGTCTCATTTCCTTCTTTTTCTCCTACAAACTATTACTCTTTACCTGCCTTTTTAAATTTTAATTGCATCCTAATTTCGCTCAAGTTTTAGGGTATCTTATATCTTTTTTATTACAAAAGAAATCATTAAGAAATAGAAATAGAAAAAAAAATTTTGAATAAAAAAGAAAGGTTAGAATAAAAATATTAAAAACCACATTTCAAGCTTCACATGTTTTGAATGTTTTTATAGAAATTAACTGAAGAGTTGTTAAAAACAAAAAGGTAAGTCATAACAACTCATCAATTCTTGTTATTACTAAACACTAAATGACTATGATTCTATCTAGCTATGTGTTAAAGTCAGTGGGAATTGAAAGAGTGCTAACAATCTAATTGCTCTCCATTAATTCACAATCCATCAATAAGTGATAATTAAGGCCTCGTTTGGTTTGCAGGAATAAAGGTATAGAATTGGAATTGGAATGTCCAACTGTTTGGTTGGGTGTGGAAACGGAATCTCATTCCTATTCCTGTTAGAATGGGATTCCCCCATTTGAGGGAACGGCCATTTCTTTCCCCTTCTTTGGAAACGAAATCCCATTCCTGTTGATTCCTATTTCCATTCCCATTCCTGTCTGAACCAAACAAATTATGGGAATAGACCATTCCGATTCTCACTCTAAAAGATTTCGATTCTAATTCCGATTCTGATTGAAAATCAAGATCCTAAATATACAAATAGAGCAAAAAGAGTGAAACAGATCCAAATTTAATTATTGGTTATCTACTAGGAAAAAGAAAATAAAAAAGAATCCTTGATAACACAAACCTGTGCATCAGATGAGCCACTGCTAGTAAGATCATAGGTCAAGTGCTTATAACTGCTACTATAAACTGAAGATACACTGCAAAAAAACATGCTTGTATGCAAGCTGATAACTTTCTTCTTCTAAATAGTTATTGGGTTGAGGTTTCATTCTTGGTTGTATCCTATCTTCTTATCCTACCCTATCTGTTGACTGTTGTACACACAGAATGGTCCATAAATCCTGAAACCTACTCTTGAAGGGTGAGGAAAAGTTTACTGATTCACTCATCTGTACATCTTTCATATGTCACCAAATGGCAAAACCATTAATACAGCCTACCATTTCTGACTATATTTCTTGATGTCTATCCATTAACAATTAAGAACTACCCCTCTATTAGATTTAATTTTCATGGGATACTGTTTACATGAGAACACCTGATATTACAATTTTCTAAAAATCCAAAATTCCCTTATTCTGACCTACACCAGACAATGCATATATGAACATAAATCCCCCATTACACCTTTTATTTTATTTTATGTACCTAATTTCCACTCTTAATTATATTCCCCCTCATCCAGTGATTATGTTGGCTTCTTCCATAATTAACTTAAGTAGTAGGGTTTCAAAATAAGAGTTTCAGCTCTGATATTCAGCCCTAATCCTTAATAAGGTTTTAAGAAACCAGTATTGCAAAGTGTATCAGTAAGGCTGTAAATGGATACATATTGCAATGAACTTTGGATATGCATTGAAAATACTAAATATAAGGTTAAAATAAATGTGAACAATGTACAAAAACATATTGTTATGGTTTATATGAAGAAGTAGCATTAGAATTGGCACACATCATCATGATATGTTGATACTATACATTAATTTTAATGAGGCATCAACCAAGAATTCAGGACATTATATAGTTTTCTACAAAATACTACATCTATAATATTACTATGTTAATATTTGATTTATGTTAAATAATTATTTTAAAAATATATTAGATCTATGAAAATGTAAAATATCCATAAATCCAATAGTCTAAGACACAAATATATTTTTACTACTAAATCAACTATTCTAAATTTTAAATAGTCTTAATTTTGTATATTTCTGAAAATTAAACCAACTGAATCATAAATTGTTAATATGGTAGCTGATTGCAATATAACTTTTAAGAATTTATTAATGTAACTTTTTAAATACTATATTTTATTTTTAATATAATAAATTTGTTGTTGTTTAATCTCAATAATATTATTAATTAATAATTTTTAATTTCTAAAATAACTACTCATCAGTTATGTTAATTTTATTTATTTAAATTACTAAACAAAAAAAGCAGTTTTTAAGATAAATTTTTGATGGGTCAATAGATTTAAGATAAACCATTCAAAGATTTATCTTATAGTTATTTTCTACCATCATAACCATTAAAATAAATTACTTTTTATGAATTTTGGATTTCCCCAAAAACCATAAATCGACTAAGACAAGTAAAAACATCATAAGCCCAAGAAAAATCAATTTGTCATTGCATTTGAAAAACTCAAAAATGTAGATCTACTAAGTCAAATCATTCATAGATTCATCATTATCTTCTTCTTCGATATCAAGTGATTCTGTGGTAGGAGCTCTCCCACAGCAACTAGGATGGAAATAGAAAGCTTGGAAGTGAAAGATGTATGTGCTAGAAAAGTGGGTCGAACTAGAAAACATAAATCATTAGGTCAACACAAGATCCACATCGGTTAATGCAATACAGATTAAAAACCAGAACTTTGGAATGGATGAGAACCAACCTCGTAGAACTTTTGCAGTTGCGCTTATGTGCTAATTAATAGCTATGGAAATAAATAAGATATGCCCTGTATCAAGCATAACTTGTCGGATAATCATTAGTGCCCATTTACAATACACTTAAGATATCATAAATATTTTAATTAGTGGACTTGAATTATCATAAAATATCATAATTAGTAGTAATAGTAATAGTAGTGGTAGTAGTAACTTCTTTGAATAATGGAATGCTTTTCTTTTAGGGGAGAAAGTTGGTCAATAGGATTTTGATTACCATTGACCAAGAAACCCATGTTCCTTTTTTTAGATTTATGTGGGGATTAGGGAAAGTTTATTTTTCTAGGTATATCTTAATAATGGATGTTTATGACTAAAATGATTATTATCTTATTTACATAAGAAATAAAAGAACATAAAAATGCACTTACCTGGGTATATCTTTCCTAAAAAACACATACCCGGATAAATAACTTACCAAAAAGTGAACAGGGCCTTAGGATATTTTCTAACTTTCTTATTCCATCAAAATAAAAACTTCAATTGCGTATCTATGCAGACATGTTTAAGAATTTATCAATATTATGAAATATTTTCGACATGATTTAAAGGCATCAGAGCTTTCAAATTAAAAAAAAATAAATAAATATGCAATTAGGAACATTTGCATCCATCTTCCCAGTTTTTATATTATTAATTTATTTTGTAGAGTTCCCACGTTTTTTGTATTTAAATGGACGAAATTATGGCACTCATCTTCATTCTCTTAGACAAGATTTTGAACTTTGGAAAAGTCATTTTGTGGGTTGAAATTATATATAGAGAGAGAGAGAGGATGATCACTTAAGTTGCTTATAGCAAGTAATTATAAAATACAATTTCAAAAGCCATACTTATGATGATGATGTTGATGATAGGCATTACAAAAGAATTCTCCCATGCATCTAGCTCATTTTGTGCTTTGTTTAATAAAATCAGAATTGGTCTGGGGAGGAAAAAAAATATTAAAAGGAAAAGAAAAAGAAGAAACAAAATCCAAGAAGCATAACTACAAATGCATTATGTTTTACTACTGGAAAAAAGAAACAAAAAGAAAAAGAAAAGAATTAAACCCAAAAAGAACCTTTTTCTTTTACACCCAGAAAGCAAAAAGAAACTGAAAAAACCAAAGAAAAAAAAGCTGAAAAGACGATTATATCCAGGTGTTTTGTGAATATGCCATCCTTGTGAAAGGTACCATCATAGCACTGTCTCGCACACTGGGAAAGAAAGAAAAGGAATCTTGCATTGCACACGTGGCTAGTCATGGGGCCTGACCCATCTAGGGTTCCTGTGGCCTCAGACCCCACCCCACCAGTCTCCCTACACATTTTTCGCCTATAAAATAGAACATTGAAGGCTCCCATACAAGTGGTGTTACTGTAATTTTGGACAAAAACTGTACCAAAAATCATTGACTGGAGCGTTTGACCAGTCTTTAGAATGCCAGATCTGCCATTCAAACTTGAAAGTACTGGTCAGTACTCAGCAACATTTCTATCACAAATAAATGATGTAGAATCTGTCCGTCCATTTCCAAAATAGAAGAAAAAAACTCCAATGCAACTGTATACAAGTTGTTCCATTGTATTACTCATCTGGACTCCACCACCTTCAGAGTTCAGCCCCTGACCAATCAATGGTAGTATGGGTCCCATCCATTAGACAAGATTGATCAGTGTTCATATCATTGATTGGACCATCACCTGGTTTCCTACAAACTTTTTGATTCCATGAGAGATAGCTGATGATGATAGATAGATAGCTACTTAGCTAGAGAGCCACATAAACACAAAGATGGAGACATGGAATTCAAATTGCTCAACTGAACATCAATTATAATTAAAATGATTAATGGGAGTGGTGCCAAACAAGGAAAAGAAATGGAAAGAACACAAATGTCAAATGGGTTTTGAGCTATATACAGGCAAATGGATGCAAATGCTCTTTTTGGGTGTTTTATCTAGCTCAATAGTTCTTTCTCTTCCTTGCTTGCTGTCTGATGTCATTTTGGTGCAGCTGGGGTCCTGTTAGAAACCAAAGCAAGGATTGAACTGGAGAGCTTGTTAATGGCATCAACAAGACCATTAATGGCTTCCCTATTGATCTCTATCCTTGACTCCTCGATCTTCAGTCTTCTCTCCTGCACTGTAAGAAGGTCTCTGTGCCTTCTTTCCTCCTTCTCCTCACAAGCTTGGAGAGCTTCTGCTATAATGGATGCACTCTTTGAAATTGCAGAACCCACTTCATGTGAGTTGTTACTAGCACTGCTGGTTCCCTCTCCTCTTCTCCTCCTCTTTGCTTGAGATTGTGAATGCTCACTTGTATCAGAATCTGAGCTATCAACATCTCCAAACATAAAATATGGAATCAAACCATGCAATTATCACTAACTCTAGCTAATTAAATACCAAGAAAATGCTGTCAATGTGAATATATAAAAGATCAATCGATTATCATCTTCCCTACAAACAAGACAAAAGAAACAAGTACTGAAAAATATGTATTGAATATTGCAAGGGTTGAACTGTATGTATAACATATAAACTCAAGAAAGATAACCAATAATAATTAATTTTGATTGAACAAAAGAAGAGAGAAAAATAACTAGTCATTCAATACATTACAGAGACCATTGCTGCTCATGTTTATGCACAGACACAAACACCATTAAGTTGCATTACTTCTTAAGCAAGAACATTGAATATTGCAGAAGTTTTAAATGGACAGAGAAGTAGTAATAGATGAGGATGAGGATGACTACCAGCCCTTTAATATTGAACCCAGTGCTATTACTCCTGATTCTCAGGCACATACAACATCAAAATAATTTAGAAAGCAAAGAATAAAATATTGATCTCTCTTGTAGCTGAAGGAAAACCAACAAAAACAAGTTACAAATGAAGTTGTTTTTCTGTTGCTTTGTGCATATCTAGAGAGAGAGAGAGAGAGAGAGAGAGAGAGAGAGAAAGAGGGAGAGAGAGAGAGAGAGAAATTACCTAACGTGGGTAAAGGCTGAGATTGTGGGAGAGTTGGAGGTGGAGGTGGAGGTGGTGCTGGTGGTAATGGTAACGTTGGAGTTGGAGTTGGATCTGAGCTGTGATATTGCAGTAATGGAGGCAAAGAAGGCTGAACGCTAGCCATTGCTTTGTCGACAGCAAGAGCAGAAGTATTAGAAGCAGACCCAGCACTCACCCTCTGAACACCTCTCTTCTCCACCACCTCCACCAAAGCATCATATATCTCCATCACCATATTGGACGGCAAGTTCCTCTCTTTCCTGTCATGCTTCTCAAGCTTCCAGTAACTGTTCTCTTCTCCATCTCCACTCTCAGCCAACTTTCTCTCATAATCTCTCACCTTCTTGTAATCCCTCATCAGATTATCCCACTTGTCGTTACACTGGTTTTGGCTCCTCAGGCACCCATGTCTCCAACAATAGTCTTCAACCCACTTCCATCTCAACTCTGCCGGTCTGCTTCTACCCTCACCACTGTCTCCACCTCTCTTCATTCTCCTCTCTTCATCCATCTTCTTTGCAGAAATCAGAACCAAAGTCTCATGAACAGTCCAGTTGCCTTTCCTGTATTCCCTCAAAACATTACTAGCGCCTTGATCAGCCATCACTGAATGCATCTATCTATCTATCTGAAAGACTAATTAACACATAGATAGGATACTAAGAAAGAAAGAAAAATGCATGAAGAAGTAAACTGGTGTATAGGATACTCCCTTATCAATATAGAACTCTTCAAATCTCATAATCAAGGGAGATAACTATAGAGTTACTTCAAGAACTTGAAAAGGCCATTGATGGGTGGAGCTAAACAAGGATGAGAAGTTGTGATAACATCACCTGTAAGAGAAGTAAGAGAAGGAAGGGATCTCTATCTTTGGTTCTCAGGTTTCTCTAGTGGAGGAGAGGATTGCACCTATGAAAGATCTAACACAGGAGAAGAAGGAAAACAAGACAAACAAAAAAGAAAAGTGCCTAGTTTCTCCCTTTTTTTTTCCCTCCTCTTTTCAGTTCCTTTATTTTCTTTCTACCTTTTGATCTTTTGCATTTCTGGGTTCCCTTAAAATCATCACAAATCTTCAAAGTTCAAACTTTAAATCTACAAACTACTAATTTCAACCACTGCTGAAGAGAGAGAGAGAGGCCGAGGGGGTGAACTAAGAGAAGTAGAAAAATAAGACACACGAGAATAATTGTTGCAAAGAGCAGTATTGTACTCCTGCAACCAAAATCATTTCTGCAACATCTCTCAGCCGTCTGATCTGCCCCAGAGTGGGACATGGTGTGGAGTGGGCTCCACTGTGTGTTATTGGGAAATTGAAAATAATAGAGCGTTTTAGCACATAGACGACACAGTTACATTACATCATTGCCTATCCATGAGATCTCCCCTTTTATCCATTATCCACGATAAAAGAGTTGTTGCACAAATGACTTTATTTGTGCAAGTGCACTGTGCAGCAAAACCCTCTACGAGAAAAGGCCAAGCAAATCCATTCAAACTGACAGATCAACAAGCCCAAAAAATTTCAGAACCAGAGAGAGATATCTTTTCTTGAAAATGGAGACGGTAGATTTGATTAACTGAAGTAGTGCTAGCTAGCTCTAAATTAAATGATGGATAGAGAGGGAGAGAAACCTAAACATCAATCACAACCGTTGGTTTGTGGGGCACCAAAAAACCATTTTGGCCCTTCCTTGGCTATGGGCCCACTCTAAACCCATCCCCCCGTGAGGAATGCCACGTGTACGTTCAGATGAGCCGTTACCCTTTACGGGATTCAACACTGTATCATCATATCTTTGGAGCAGAATCCATGCTTTAGAAAATTAAAAAGGATCTTAATCATATGATTAGTCTGGTCTCGGTATCCCAAGCTACCATGAAACAATAATAAAATAATGCTATATTTACAAGAAAGACCCCTTACCCAGCCAAAATTACAAGGTTGCCCGAATCTAGGCTTTAAAAGATGAAAAGGACACTTTTGTCCTTTTAGGAAATGGAAGTGTCAATGTCGTCTTTTGCAGTAGCACATTAAAAAAGCCTGAACTCCAAATCCGATACGGGAACCGGAGGATACTGGGCCAATCAGGACATCCCACGTCAGCCTGTCACGCGGCCCCACGTGCACGAAGCTAACGTGATGTGCGATGATTGACTCCAACCTTACGAGATGAACTGTAGAGAATTTTGAAACAGAAGGCCTGAGACCACGTCAGCAAGCTTTTCTCCGGTTTCTTATATCTCGCCAGCTCGGACAGGTCCAGACTTTGCTTTGACCGCAGTTTGACCGAAGGAGTCACTGCGTTGGACGGCCATGACTCGTCGCTTTCGTTCTAAGTTTTTGGATTCTAGCCTGCACAGGGTACAACCATTAAGGGTATTTCCGTCATTTTCTTCTGCTGTAGGGACCATCTAATTTCCTCATAATTAAAAGGAAGGGTCCCACGTTATCCCTGTTCAGAACATTTGATCCTGTAAGAAACAACCCACCAAACTGTCGTTCTCACGCTTCTCTCATTTATCCAGCTGACCCCACAGTGTCGAGATTCTGGTCCCATTGACCGTTCGTTTATGGATGAACATATTTTATGCCAAGATTCTGATCGAACGGGTCACCCGCCTTATTTTTACCACTTGGACGGATCATTTGGTCTTGGACTATCAATAACGTCCAAAGATGCCCTAAGAAACGGCCCACAACTTGACACGTGGAGAATATACAATACTCACACGTCAGACATTCGAATCTCTCTTAAAAAAATAAAGACATGTTCCCACAGGACTGAAGCGCACATATATATGGGCAACCAAGAGACACGGTTTTGGGTTTGGGCTCCATAACTTCACCATGTGCTGATGTTCATATGGTCGTTAGATGGGCCCCATCCAAGGTTGTCAGTGGATTGGGTTAAGTGATAAAGATAGTGTCCTGTCAGCCTTAATCAGGTCGGGTTAAGGAGATAAGCCATCGAAGCCAACCCGTAACATTGCAGAATTAAAAGCACAGAATTAAATGTGCAGCCTTGGACGATTGGAACTTGGTTGGTCGGGTTGGATAGAATAACCAAATCTTATCGGATCCAATCCGTTGACATCCCAGTTAGCCCCACCTGAAATTGTAAGATCACATCAAAAGCACATAATTAAAAAAAAAAAAAAAAAAAAAATCATGTTTCAAGCTGGCCTGGTTAATCTCCGTGGCGAACCACTACGCCACCTGAATATGGCACATGTTATATTTGGTCAATTTTATCAGAATTGGACCGGATGCAAAATTGTTTTAGTTATTGGATCACAGGTTCAACGGTTCAACAGGTCATATGGACTATTTTATTTGTTTAAATAAAATGCGATGAAAATAGAGTAAATTTATTTTAAATCAAAACAATTCTTTTGCTGCTAAATCAAAACAAAATTTAAAAATAAATATTAGAGTTTTTTTTTATTGGTAAATAGATATTTGAGGTTATGATGTAATCTAACTAGGTTTTATATCGTAACATATCTCTTCATATGGTTCAATTTGGAAAGATTATAAATATAAATATGTAGTGTAAAACCTTGTATTTTGTATTGTTTTTTATGTATTTGTAATGTATATATTTGTAGTTCTACTCTTCCCAAACTGAGTCTATCATACAATATGTGTAAGTTGGTGGGTCTCATGAAAAAGAAAGAAATTCCTGTTCTTGTTTGAGTATTAGTGGGTCCTATGGAAAATAATGACTTCAAAGCGGCTCATTTATCCAAGTAAGTAATACCTTCTTTAGACTTGGATAAATCACTTTCCCTTCACATGTATAAAATTGCTAATACATGATGGGGACAATATTATCCCTTCAATAATGACACTTTTATGGATAAAACGATAATTGTATAATTTTACCTTGAAAACAAAAGAACACTTGTAAATACACTTATACGAGCAAGTGCTTTCCCGGAAACATTTGCCCAAGTAAGTGCATTTTCCTAGGAAAATGACATACTACTTAATGAACGAGGACATGGTGGTAAATACCTCCATTTTCCATGGGTTACAAGTATTGGTCAACTCACTCATTGGAACAATGTCTATTGTATTAGACGGCTTCTAATACCTCCTCTTCTTTCAATCTGTAGCTTTCTAGAAACCTTCTGTTGGGGCCTCACAGCAACCACTTAGTATAAAATCACAGGGTATTTGAAAAAACAACCACAAGAAATCTAATAGCAACAAAAAGATGAAATCAAGCAAAGAAAATAAAACAAGTGCCACAAAGAACACAAAGATTTACGTGGTTCGGCCTTACTACCTACGTCCACGGGAGAAACGAAATCTATTCTTCACTGTAAAAGAAAACTAAGAACAATACAAGTACCTTGCGGCTTGTAGCCCAAACCAACCCTTACCCTTGTACACCTATTCTTCCTTTACTCTTAACTCGAAGAACAAAAACAAGAGAAAAACCACTCTCACACCAAGAGCACTCTGTATTTTTTCTCTCACACATTTTCTCCCAAAATACCTTAACCCCACATACTAAGAAAGCTTTTATATGTAAAACCTCTTTAACTTAAAGAGGGACCACACCAATCATTTGATAAGAGTTAATCTAGCGGTTGTAAAAAATAAGACACAATCCCAACAATCTCTACCTTGGCTTATTTTTCAACCACCTTAAGAGATATACTATTTGCACCACCACCTGTTTGCAAATACCGCAAACCTCCATTGGCCTTAAAACATCACTAGCTACACATAACTTGAATCATTCGGTCCTGACTCCACCTGATTCAAACAAGACGGCCAGTGCACCCGTGTAACTGTACCCAAGCTAATAATCCTAGTTAACTTTAGAGAGGGACCTTGATCCTTCCTCTCTTCCAATAAGAATCTTCCTCTCACTATCATCTCTACCTTGGAAACTTGCAGCACTTGTCTATACTCTATTCGCAAAAGAGACCCTTTATGTGTTCACACTACTTTACATATTCTATTTCCAACATTCCGTTGAGGTCTTGGAAACCACTGTACTCCCAACCAGATGATACAAACATTTACATTTTTCTTCCTTCATTAGGACCATACTGTTACGTGTGATTTTCAAGATTTCACCTACAGCAAAAACCTTGCATCCCTTGGAGTCTAACTGGCTAAGTGATATTAGATTTCTGTACATTATCAGAACATATGCCACACCACCCAAAGTACAAACCACTCCATCAAGCATTTTAATTTTTATTTGTTGAAGATTAATTAGTTTTATGATGTTTTTCTGAGTAGATGTTTTATGTTAGTTGTTAGATAGGAGGTGGGGACCATAAAAGTTTTGTGAGTCCAAATTTTATTGTGTTTTGTTGTTTTATGTTTTGTCACCCTATAAGGGCATGGCTGTCTTTGTATTGTTCTATTTTTTTAGTATATATAATAAGTGAAGGGGGTGACTAGATTATTGCTCTTTTTTCTTTTTAACTTTTCTTCTTCTCTTCTTCTCTTCTTCTCCTTCTCTCTTCCTTCTCTCTTCAAGAAACTATTTTTCTTTTATATTTTTTAATTCAATAGATTTCTACTTGGTATCAGAGCATCAACTAGGGTTTCTTGAAGCATTCTCATGAAGCCCTAGATCAACCGACCACATGAAGTAGTAAAAGGCTAATCGATCTGTTATAGATTGCCTAGTTCTTGGAGTTTTTGGTGGGATCTAGACATCAGGAAGGTGATCTACTATTTGGCATCAAAATAAGGAAGAATTGGTGTATGGGGAAGAGTTCCAAAAAAGTTGGACTCTTTGTTTTTTATCTGATCTTGGGCTCCCGGGTATTGTTAGTTTTCTTTTGATTTCTAGAATTTTTTGGGCCTCCTAGAGTGATCGATTCACTTTTTTCTCTATTGGGAAGCGTGGGGAGGAGAGAGATTTCCTTCCAGCTAGGGTTTTCTTATTCCAGAAGGGTTGGCTTCTGTGTATGTGATATTAAATTATTTTTTGAAGGTCTCCAATCTATTTTTTCTCTTAGTGTTGAATTGTTTGAAGTAGGATGGAGAATTGGAATACCGAGATGAAATCTACCGGTACTGTGGGAATGGGTGTTGAAGGTAGTAGTGATATTTTTTGGTCTGGGATCATTATTACAGTAAAACTTGATGGTACAAATTATTTGGAGTGGGCACAATCAGCTAAGATGGCTATTGGTGCCCGTGGAAAATTAGGGTATCTCACTGGGTAGGAGAAGAAACCTGATACAGACTCTTCCCAATGGGTGCAAGAGAATTACATGGTAATGTTCTGCCTGTGTAATTCTATGTTACCTCATATTGCAAACAAAATCCTATTAGCTAATACTATTAAGGAGATTTGGGATGAAGTGATTGAAACCTACTCTCATAAGAAAAATGAAGCTAGAGCCTATTAGTTAAGAAATCAGGTGATAAGTATGAAACAGGGAGAAAGACCTCTTGTTGTGTATTCTCCATGCCGAAAACCCTATGGTAGGAAATAAATCACTTAGAAAGTGTGGTATGGGAAAGTGTAAATGATGCAGCAACTTAGCATAGACAGAGAGGAATAGGGTTTTTGAGTTCTTGGCAGGGTCGGAACCTAAATTTGACATTACTATGCAGCATATTCTTTCTAGGGAGGGTGTGACACTCTCTCAGGCCTATGGTTTTGTCTCTACAGAGGAGAGTAGGAGGAATGTAATGCTGAGACAGCCTGAGATTGACCAGTCGGCTATGGTTGGTACAACAAAACCTAAGCCGAATGGAGATAGGGGGTGTAGTGAGACTAGAAGGATTGGCATGTGATTATTGTAAGAAGCCTAAACATACCAAAGACACTTGTTGGAGTTTCATCCAAATCTTATGCCTGCTCGAATAAGAAACAAGAAGGGAAATGCAAATGTAGCCACTACAGGAGACTCTTCAGCCCCTCTCTCCCAAACTGATAGGGAATCCATTATAGTAGCAGTAGTGAGAACAGAATTGGAGAGATTTGGACAACTTATGAGTAAGAAAGATTCATCCAGCTCTAGCCTTCCAGATGGACAACAGAATACAAGAGCCAACTACACCACTTCCTTTGCACATACAGGTAGTTCATATGCAACTGCAAATCTTGCATCCACTTTAGGTAAGGAGGAACCTCCCTGGATTATAGACTCAGGAGCATCTGAGCATACTGCTAATGCCCCTACCATTTTCAGTTCCTATCAGTTGTGCTCTGGCAGAGACAAAGTCACTACAACAAATGGTTCACATATGCCCATTGCTGGGAAGGGGACAGTTAGAGTGACCAATGATATAACTCTGTCTTCTATTTTACATATCCCTAGACTTCATACCAACCTACTATCTGTTAGTTTTTTGACAAAAAAATTGAATTATTCTGTGACCTTTCTTCCTAGTAATTGTGTTTTGAAGGATTTAGAGTCAAAGAAGATGATTATGAGTGGTCGTGAGGTGAATGGAGTTTACTTTCTGGATGAGATTCTAAAACATCGGGGCCATCATGTTAGCAATAGCAGTAGTAGTGGGTAAGAGTCAGTGAACCAGATTATGCTTTGGCACAATCGCTTGGGACATCTTTCTTTTTGTTTTTTGAAATGTCTTTTCCTAAAGTTGTTTGAGTCTGTTTAATTATCTACTTTGGAGTGTGATAGTTGTTAGTTAGGAAAGCATTGTAGACAATCTTTTAAACCAAGTAATAAAAGAAGTACTTTTGCTTTTAATATTGTTCACACTGATGTATGGGGGCCATATCAAGTCCCTTCCATGGGAGGATTCCATTACTTTCTCTTGTTTGTTGATGATTATACACGATATTCTTGGATATATTTGATGAGATCACGTGACGAGATTCCTAATGCCAGAGAGTACTTTGAGAAGGACCTAACCACGTATCTTTTAGAACACGGTGTAGTTCATCAGAGCAGTTGTGCATATACACTACAACAGAATGGAGTTGCTGAGAGGAAAACCATACACATTGTGGAGGTGGCAAGGAGTCTTATGGTGTGTGCTTCAGTTCCTATGCAGTTCTAGGGAGATGCAGTTCTTATAGCCGTGCATTTGATTAACCATGTTCCTTCACAAACTTCGGGGTTTAAGGTGCCATTTAGCCTTCTTTTACCAAATGGAAAGATATTTCATATACCTTTAAGGGTTTTTGGTTGTGTTTCTTTTGTTCACATTCTTGGCCTTCATCGCAAGAAATTGGATCCTAAGGCCAATAAATGTGTTTTTCTTGGGTATGCTTAGAACCAAAAGGGATATTGCTGTTATGAGCCAGTGTCGATGAGTAAATTTGTCACTATGGGTGTTACCTTTTTTGAATCTACATTCTTCTTCTCGAGTGGTTCTACTCAGGGGGAGAGTTTTAGGGAGGAGAACTCACAACCTGTTCCTCTTCCTGTTTCTGTGATGCCTCCATCAGTTCAGCCAGCACCTGCACCTCTAGTTTCATTACCTGAGCCACTACGGGCATCCTCACAGAAATATCAGCGCTGGTAGATGATGGTTGAGTCCACACATCCTCAACCTACACCACTCTCTGTCAATCCTTCTGAAACTCCAGATTTGGCAGATAGAGTTCTAGGTATTCCTCTTGAGCCTGAGCTTGTTATGTTTTCTGATGATAATTTTTTTGTCCCTAACACCATTGTTGCAGTTGATCCCACTGACCTTGATCTTCCCATTGCACTTTGTAAGGGTAAGAGAAAGTGTGCAACCCACTACATTTCACACCATCTTTCCTATAGTGCCTTATCACCCTCCTACCATACTTTTCTTTCTTCCCAGGATTCTGTGTCTATACCTAGGAGTGTTATTGGGGCTCTCTCCAAACCTGAGTGGAAAACAACCATGCAAGATGAGATGGATGCTTTGGTAAAAAGCCAAACTTGGGAAATAGTTGATCTCCCCCCATACAAGGAGACAATCGGATGTAGATGGGTATTCATAGTGAAGTATAAAGCCGATGGCAAGATAGAGTGGTACAAGGCAAGGTTAGTAGCAAAAGGGTATACTCAGACCTATGGTGTTGATTATCTGGAAACCTTTGCACCAGTAGCTAAGATGAGTTCAGTTCGTATCCTTTTATCTCTAGCAGTCACCTATTCATGGCCCTTGTTCCAACTTCATGTAAAAAATGCTTTCATCAATGGTGATTTACAGGAGGAGGTATAATTGGACATCCCAGCAGGCTTTTATGAAAATGTCAGTAAAGGAAAGGTGTGCAGACTCAAAAAATCTCTATATGGACTGAAATAGTCACCTAGGGCTTGGTTTAACAGGTTTAGAGGGGAACTCATCCATTTTGGATACACACAGACACAGTCTGATCACACCCTCTTTGTAAACAGGAGAGATGCTCTGGTGTCAATTCTGATTGTGTATGTGGATTGAAGTTGATAGACACTTTATAAAAGAAAGGGTAACAGCAGCTGGAGAAGTTTGTTTGCCTTATGTCTCTTTAGAGTTGCAGCTGGCTGATGTTTTCACTAAAGGGGTGACAAAGAACAATATTGAACATGATCTACGCAACTTGGGAATGTGTGACGTTTGCTCCTAACTTGAGGGGGAGTGTTGAAGATTAATTAGTTTTATGATGTTTTTCTGAGTAGATGTTTTATGCTAGTTGTTATATAGGAGGTGGGGACCACAATAGTTATGTGAGTCTAAATTTTATTATGTTCTTGAGTGTAATATATGTTGTTTTATGTTTTTCCACCCTATAAGGGCATAGTTATCTTTGTACTCTTCTATTATTTTAGTACAAATAATAAGTGAAGGGGGCGGCCAGATTATTGCTCTATTTTCTTTTCAACTTTTCTTCTTCTCCTTCTCTCTTCCTTCTCTCTTCCTCCTCTCTTCAAGCAACTAATTTTCTTTTATATTTTTTAATTTAGTAGATTTCTACTAGTCCCAATACCCATAATGTTACATGTTGACTCATCACCCAAGGAGACACCACCTATCTTCCTCTCTTGGAACGTGTCAAAATATTCTTTCATAAAGAAAATATGCATAGAACATTCTGAATCTAAAAACCACTCATTTGGAGAAGAATTGCACATACCTTCGGAGACTGTGAGAATGTCTCTATCATCATTAAATGCAATTGCCATGCTTCTGAATTCATCCCAACTCCTTTTTCATGCAGGACAATCTCTCTTCATGTAACCAAATTCTTTGCATCTATAATACTGTACTTTGTCCTTTTCCTTGGCCTTGGATGTAGATTTTTTGCTCTCAGACCCCTTGTCAAACGACCTTCCTTTTCAATTTGTTCCACCGTGATCAATGCAAAGTCTTGCCTGCTCTCATACTTGGGCTTCCTCCTAACCTCATTAGATAGAAGATATGCAGTAACTTCTTCCAGCTACTGTATCTTTCCTGTACAACAATGTTGTCACCAAGTATTCACACGAATCAGGAAGTGAGGTAAGAAGCAAAAGGGCCTTTTCTTCTTCCTCCACCTTGACATCAACTTTCCCTAGTTGATCCAAGATACTATTGAACACATTTAGGTGTTCTAGGATATTCCCACCTTCTTCTATTTTCAACCTGTACAATTGCTACTTCAGATATAGCTTTGTAGTTAAGCTTTTTCCCAAATAAAGCTTCTCCAGCTTATCCCACAATTCTAGTGCAGAATCTTCCTCCATAATGTTAAACATAATGTTATCAACTAGGAGCAATTAAATCATACTAATACACCTTGACTCAATGTCCTCCCAATCAGCATCCTTCATGTCTTCTGGCTTCTCATCCTTTCCCTTCAATGCTTTAGGCAAGCCTTATTAAACCAGGATATCCTTTACCCTACTTTGCAATAGGGAAAAATTGCCTTTGCCATCAAACCTCTCAATCTGGAACTAAGAACCTGTACCTTTTTCTGCCATTATCTCTTAAGCAATTTTACAAACACCTTGTAAACACTAATCTAGGAGCTCTTATACCACTTTGTTGGGGCCTCACAACAACCACTCACAATATAAAATCACAAGCTATTTGAAATAACAACCAAAAGAAATCTAATAGCAGCAAAAAGATGAAATCCAAGCAAAGACAAATAAAACAAGCACTACAAAGAACATAAAGATTTATGTGGTTCAGCCTTACTGCCTACGTCCATGGGAGAAACAAAATTTTTTCTTCACTATGAAAGAAAACTGAGAACAGTACAATTATTTTGCGGCTTGCAGCCCAAATCAACCCTTACCCTTGTACACCCGTTCTCCCTTTCCTCTCAACCTGAAGAACAAAAACAAGAGAAAAACCACTCTCACACCAAGAGCACTCTGTATTTTTTCTCTCACACCTTTTCTCCCAAAAACGTTAACCCTACATACAAAAGAAAGCTTTTATATGTAAAACTTCTTTAACCTAAAGAGGGACCACACCAACCATTAGATTAAAATTAATCTAGTAGTTGTAAAAAATAAGACATAATCCCAACACCTTCTACATAGCCAAAACTAAACTTATGAAGATTTGTTAAAAGAACTAAAAGAAAAAAAAATCAAGAATTGAAAAATTTGAAACTCAAAGTTGTTTGAGTGCAACTTAAGCAAAAATATATGCATTCTTGTTATCTCTTCATTTAATCTTCATAGTTTCAAATGATTTTTATGTTTAAATGTTTGAAATACAGAAATTTATAAGTTGAGATCGGGAGATCTACCCTTGGACCCTAAACCAAGCCTCTTGAGGCAAGCCCATGTAAGTCCATTTCAAGGTCTTAAATTATTAACTTATATATAAAAAATATTGATTTAGCATGTAATTTTAGTTAGTTGTGGTTCTTATTTTTATGAAAAAAATAAATATTAAGAGGGAAGAGAGAACATTAACAATTTTCCTAGAAATAATAACTATCTCTAACATTACAAAACTACTATTTTTATATACAACGAAATAATTTACGACCTAACAAGCACTTATTTGGGCTTGCCTCAAGGTACTTGATACAAAAAATGGTTCGTAGAATTAAGAATACCAAGCATTTAGCATCATATTAGCTACTTGATGTAATGCAATTGGGAAAAAAGAAAGATATTGAAAGCTTCACATGCTTGAATTGTTGAGCACTTAAATACATTTCATATATTTCTACATTTTCACTTTGAAAATGTTTTATATGCTACTATGTTTATGTATTTAAATTTGAACTTGTAGGATTTTTAAAACATTTAGTTTTTTTAATTAAATTTGTATTTTTATTGATGTTATTCTTAGTATTACTTTTGATTTTTTTTTACTTTTTTAATTTTTTAAAAATTTTACATCTCGCTTCAAAGAGGTGTATGCCTCACTTTGTACCATATGCTTCATTAGACACAAAAATTTTCTTTATAGTCAACAAAACAATCAAGTTTTCTTGAATTTTTGAAAGTATTGTAATTAATTTACAATAATAATTTTCTTCCAATTTTATTGATTTTTACATGGGGTGAACTATCATGGGGTGACAAAATGAGTTGTGGGCAAGAAATTAAGGCTGGAAACTTAGGCTTTCTTGCTACACTTTGGACATCTTAGCTAGACCTCTAATGAGCCAAAGCATCTTGGATGAGCCTCTAATACACTAGTGCAATCTAAGTTGACCTGGGATAATTCTAAATGTATCTAGATATGGTGTGGTGAGTAGTCTTCTAATGAAGAAATATTCTAAAAGATTACCAATATCAACAAAATTGAACCTTCGGTTTTATAATACAACAAAGCCAGTGATCTTATCCTTTATGCATGTAGAACAAAACCAATAATAAAAAGGAGGAAGAAGAAAAAAATAAGAAGATAATGCTCGAAGGAAAAACTCCAATGTATTGTATCCTAAAATCATGTTTGTATGTTATAATGCTCGGCTAGTCATATATACTACTGTGAGAGGATAAAATTACAAACGTTGATGCCTAATACATTATATTGAAGTAGCCAACAAAAGAGAGATTGAAACAAATGCACAAACATAAGCTTAGAAAGGAAATTGATAGTTAGATGTGTTTGACAGTTTTGTATGCCCTTAGCTTCAATCAAGATGATGTACTTTATGGGTTTATTGTAAATGAATAAAAGTGCATATTTGATTCATGTTCCATTGGTATGTTTCTGTGTAATACCCTTAAACTAGACACTTAATGAGACTCGTGTTAGTTTAGAATGTTCACAGCCAGTGGGTCGGTCTGGGGAGACCTATCCTGACAAGGCTGACACTGTGGTGCCACCAAGTCAGTTGGGGTGGCCTGTCTCAGCTGCCAGGGTGAGATCCTAGGCACATATAGTGTAGAGGATTAATTGAATCTTTGAACTGAACCAGATTTTCAATATTGCCCTGGACCTTGGAGATTGATGGGCAAAATTGGAAAGTTACACCCGACCTCTAAACTCGATTATGATACTGCACTAGGTCTCGGATTGGGCTGTCTTTGATGTACCAATCAGTGAGATCCTTAACGGGGGTCAAAACCTGGGTATGTTGGGACAGTCTGAGAATTCATCTGAGTGGGTGATCATAGTGACAGGATCAGCCCCTTTGTCGGACAAAGGTAATGATTGGGGATGCACTTGAAAGGATAGGAAATCCATCACATGGATGCCCAAAGATTGCGGAATAAGGGGGTGAATTTCAAAAATTTTTCTCTCCCTTCAACTAGGAATCGAATTCCCCATTTAGAAAATCATATTTTCAAAGATCACTCTTGAACCATAAACTGAATTAGATCTGAACCAAAAGGAGTAGGAAGAGATAATACCTGATACAGAGAAATAGTATCTCCCAATGGATGTATTCATGCCCAATGAAGGATCCAAAATCTGCTCCCACTGAAGATGGCGCAGTGTAGGGAGGAATAGAATCAGTAGTGTTCTTCCAAAAGAACCTGACCCTTCGCAAGAATCAACTGGACGGCTTGTGAATACAACTCCCACCAATATTTTCTCCAAAAGATTGGTATCAAGATTAAATCTTGATTTCTCCCAAGAACTAGAGATCGAACTACTGTAGGCAGCGACTGTAGGAAAGAGGCGGCAAGAGAGTATTTGCAGGGTGCAAAATTATCTCTTCTGGTAATCTCAGCTCTGAAGACAAGGATCTCTGGATTGTATTGCATGTCTAAAGGCTGCCGCCCCCTCTTCCTTTTATAAACTTAAAGGGATCAGCTCCTAATCCCATTAGGAGTTGCTAACCCAAATCATATTTGGATTAGAAGTCCCTTTAAGTGATAAGGGATAACCCTTATCTTATCTGCAGATTAGATCAGCCATATCCTAATCTAATTAGGAGGTTTCCAGATCTAAATCTCATTTAGATCTTGGACTCTCTAAGTGGATAGGGTCTGGAACCAATCATATCAACTGGTTCATCTCAGAATTCGCCCCTTAAGTGACTAATCAAATTAGCCCAGTTCGAAATGGGAATAAGGCCCATTTAAGGTTATGTATTCATTTTAGCCTTCCAAACTACTGCCTAGTTGGGCTTCCTTGTATGGTGTGGGACCAAACATTGACCTACACATCAGCCACATGGGTTCAGCCCAGCCTTTGTCACAAGGCCTGGCCGAATACACTATTATGGACAGTGCACCCCCTGAAACCCATCACATGGGCTCTATGGGCCCAACACTTACCCTAAGTGGTCCCTGGGCCAAGCCACCTTGTAACACCTAGGAACTGTGGGCAGATGCAAGATTAGCCCATCAGGTATTATCCTCAATGGTCTTACACTTAACCTCTCAGCCCATAATGATCATACACTGCCCGACAAGAGAGGACCTCTCCCTCGGCTGCAAGGAATAGTGTTGCACTCTCTGCTTATATGGATCCTGGGAATTAAAACCTTTTGCAAATCATTTCGAAACCATAATATATATACTTTTATATCTCATATAAAATATATTTTGCAAAAACAAATCTCAACGATTGAAATCGGCTGCCGGCAGTCTTGGTTTCCATCAGTGAGAGTGCATCCCCAATCATTACCTTTGTCCGACAAAGGGGCTGATCCTGTCACTATGATCACCCACTAAGATGAATTCTCAGACTATTCCAACATACCCAGGTTTTGACCCCCGCTAAGGATCTCACTGATTGGTACATCAAAGATAACCCAATCCAACACCTAATGCAGTATCATAATCGAGTCTAGGGGTCGGGTGTAACTTTCCAGTTTTGCCCATCAATATCCAAGGTCCAGGGCAATACTGGAAATCTGGTCTAGTTCAAAGATTCAATTAATCCTACACTGTATGTGCCTAGGGTCTCACCTTGGCAGCTGAGAGAGTTCACCCCAACCGACTCGTGGCACCACAGTGTAAGCCTTGTCAAGATAGGTCTCCCCAGACCGACCCACTGGCTGTGAACATTCTAAACTAACACGAGTCTCATTAAGTGTCCAGTTTAAGGGTATTACACAAAAATATACCAAGGGAACATGAATCAAATATGCACTTTTATTCATTTACAATAAACTCATAAAGTACATCATTTTGATTGAAGCTAAGGGCATACAAAACTGTCTAACAGCACTCTCACTGATGGAAACCAAGACTGCCCATAGCTGATTTCAATCGTTGAGATTTGTTTTGCAAAATATATTTTATATGGAATATAAAAGTATATATATTATGGTTTCAAAATGATTTGCAAAAGGTTTTAATTCTTGGGATCCATAGAAGCAAAGAGTGCAACACTGTTCTTTGCAGCCGAGGGAGAGGTCCTCTCTTGTCGGGTAGTGTATGATCATTATGGACTGAGAGGTTAAGTGTAAGACCATTGAGGATAATACCTAATGGGATAATCTTGCATTTGCCCACAATCCCTGAGTGTTACAAGGTGGCTTGTCCCAGGGACCACTTATGGTAAGTATTGGGCCCATAGAGCCCATAAGATGGGTTTCAGGGGGTGCACTGTCCATAACAATGTATTCGGCCAGGCCTTGTAACAAAGGCTGGGCCAAACCCATGTGGCTAATGTGTAGATCAATGTTTGGGTCCCACGCCATACAAGGAAGCCCAACTGAGCAGCAGTTTGGAAGGCTAATTGAGTACATAACCTTAAATGGGCCTTAAGCCCATTTCGAACTAGGCTGGTTTGACCAGTCATTTAAAGGGGCGAATTCTGAAATGGATCAGCTGATAGGATTGGGCCCAGACCCTATCCACTTAGAGAGTCCAAGATCTAAATAAGATTTAGATTTGGAAGCCTCCTAATTAGATTAGGAGATGGCTGATCTGATCTACAGATAAGATAAGGGTTATCCCTTATCACTTAAAGGGACTTCTTATCCAAATATGATTTGGATTAGCAACTCCAAATGAGATTTGGAGCTGATCCCTTTAAGATTATAAAAGGAGGAGGGGGCGACAGCCTTTTGATATGCAACCAACACAATGTTGTTTTCAGAGTTGAAATCACAAGAAGAGAGAATTCTGCACCCTGCGAATACTCTCTTGCCGCCTCCTTCTTGTAGTCGCTGCTTCCAACAGTTTGATCTCCTACTCTCTATAGAAGTAATCAAGATTTGATCTTGGTACCAATCTTTTAGAGAAAAGATTGACTGGAGCTGTATTCACAAGCCATCCTGTTGATTCTTGCGAAGGGTCAAGTTCTTTTGGAAGAATACTACTGATTCTGCTCCATTCTACACTGTGCTATCTTCAGTGGGAGCAGATTTTGGATCCTTCCTTGGGCGTGAACACCTCCATTGGGAGATACTATTTCTCCGTATCAGGTATAATCCCTCCCTACTCCTTTTGGTTCAGATCTGGTTCAGTTTATGGTTCAAGAATGATCATTGAAAATATGATTTTCTAAATAGGGAATGCGATTCCCAGTTGAAGGGAGAGAAAAAATTTTTGAATTTTGCCCCCCTTATTCCACAATTTTTGGGCGTCCATGTGATGGATATCCTATTCCTTTAGTGGTATCAGAGCCATGATTCAAATCTTGAACCAATTTGTTTCAGATCTGAACCTACGCAAATGGGCAGAAGGCATTCTACCTGATTTGCGCAGATATGGGTTTGGCAAATTTGTTCCAAAAATTGATGGGAAAATAATCTAAAATTAATTTTATATAAATCTGATTATTGTTTAGAACTATTCTTTATGATTTTCTTGATTTATGGGTTATTCGTACAAGAGGAGATTGATTTCTTGGTTTGCGTAGGGAACCTGCAAGATTTGCAGTTTCTGGATTTATTTATTAAATTTGGTCTGTAAATAGTTTTTTTTTTATTTTAGACTTAATGTATTAGGCATTCAATCTGATGTAATTATAATAGAAATTAGGTTTTCTATTTTCTATTTAATTTTGGATTGAAGATGGCGGCGCATGGAAGGAGATTTCGCAGATGGGACATTCGCTACCTGCGATTTACAGTTTGTGAAACTACAATCTGTGATCTAACCTCTATTTTGCAGGATGGATTGTGCGAACAACCCTATTTGACTGATTCTTGATTTAGTTTTATCAGTTCTTTAATTTCAGATTATTTTCTTGAATTAAATATTTAATTAAAGATCAAACCCTAGACCCATTCGAACCAAGATGGGTTCAAACTGTTTGGACCAAATCTAAGGTTTAATCAAGGCTGAAATTCAGCCCTAAGTTTCCCACTAATGAGCCTGAGGATTGATATTTAATTAAATGGTTAATTCGGCCCAACCTGTAAAGGCCCAGTTTTAAATAGTTAAAACTGCCAAAAGCCCACTTCAAAGTATAAAGCTATATGGGTCGAACTAGGTAACCCTACTTCAGCCCATATACCTAGATAATATTAATGGTTAATATTATGAATTTAAAACGGGCTTCCAATGGGCCTTACAGATGATTAATTGATTGAATCCTTGCATGAGATGTATGGATGTGTGATGTGCTGCGTACATGGGCCATAAGTGTTTGGCCCATGCTAAATCGACAGTGGCTCTTGCGCACACCATGGCTGAATGCACATCATTGCCATGGTGTCCCTTTTGGTCATTGGATGACCTTCCCTCAGTGGTGGGCCCCACACATCAAGAGGTTACGTGCGGAACCCTAGCCGATTAAGGCCCACCAAAATCTGACTTTATGAAAGTCAGTGGGAGTCACTTTGGTTTGACCTAAATCAAACTAGGGCGTAATAACTGTTCCCTCCAACTGATATGAGTGCATGTGATAGGGAGATTCATATGATGAACTCTCTAAAGGCCTTCCATCATTAGCATGATGATGGGTCCTTCAGTAATGAGGAAATGCACCAGAAAATGGGCTATCCATTTGCTATTGGGCTTGTTTGAGTGTTTCATAATATGATAGGGGCGTCATAGACCGATGTGGGAGGGGCTTCACCAGAAAATGGAAACTCTCTCATAGTACCTTGGCGTTCACGAATATGATGGGTAAGCACTCACTGGACCAAAAGGTTTACTTAAAAATGGCTCTGAACCTTGTTTGACAGAGGCCAAAGGGAAAACTCATATGATGAGTGGATATGATCCTTCACATAAAGGTGGTGGGGTAATGCAGTTGAAACAGTTGGCTCCATGCACCCTATGTGGTTTCCCACATTTCCAGAGACAACCCATTGTCTCTATCACTGAGAAAGGAGAAATCTCAGAGATGAATAAATGGAAATGGACCGTAGATTAAAATCCATATCTATGTAATGAACATGAATCAAATTAGGTTGTGGACTGATGTTTGCTCTTTTATCAGAAAATGGCAAACGGATCATTTTCAAAGCTTCTTGACAACAATAAGCTTAAGGGCCCAAACTATGTCAACTGGTACAGGAACCTTATGCTGGTCCTAGCTTCTGAAAAGCTAGACAAAGTGGCAAAGAATCCTGCCCTAGAGCGTCTGGGCGACAGGGCTTCTGAGGCTCGAAGGAGAGACTATCAGGAATGGGAGGAGAAAAACTTCCTTGCCCGGTGTTACATCATTGCCTCCTTGGACAACCCAATACAGAGGCAGTTCGATCAGATCGAACTTGCCAAGGACATATTGGACAGTCTCAAGATGATGTATGAAGAGCAGAATCGTTCTACTCGACAAAAGGTCCTGAAACAGTTCATGACCGCTCAAATGACCAAGGGCGAACAAGTTCAAGACCATTGTCTTCGGATGATAGGATACATCAACGAACTGGAGGCTCTTGGATCCGGGATGGACCTTGCAACCCAGATAGATGCTATCCTTAATTCTTTGCCTCCTTCCTTTAATCCGTTCATTATGAACTATAATATGAACAAACTGAATGTCAGCTTGCAAGAGCTCAACAATATGTTGCAAAGAACCGAAGAACTGATTAGAAAGGATGAACCTATAGCTATGCTTGTTGAAATAAGCAAAACGGGCAAGAGAAAGAGGAAGGCAAAGAAGCCTTAGAAGAAAGCCACTAAGAGTAAGAAGCAGAAGAAAGATAAAGCATCGAATGCCTGTCACCTCTACAAGAAGACCGGCCACTGGAAAAGGAACTATCCTGCCTACCTGGAATCCAAGAAAGGTAATTTCAAAACTTGTGTTATAGAAACCAATTTATTGGTAGCTTCTACATCCTAGTGTATTGACTCTGAGGCTTCAACTCATGCGTGTAACTCACTACAAGGGTTCAAGGTAAACAGAAGGCTGAGTGAAGGAGAAGTCACACTCTACTTGGGGACTACTACAACTGTTGCAGTCGCGGCCATAGGAACTGTGGAATTACTTTTTAGAGAATGAAGAATTGTACTGAAAGATTGCCTTTATGTACAAAATTTAAGGAGAAATTTGATTTCTGTCTCAAAACTATATGCAGATGGTTATTCTGTCTTCTTTAGTAATACGATTACTATTAAAAGAAATAACAGATTCATCGCATACGGGGAACTGGAGAATGGTCTCTATGTTCTACATCCTTTTCTAGAAACTAACATAACTAAAACTACATCGGCTGAAATCCCCAAGAAGAGAGCCCGTGATACAGTTAATCTCACGTGACTATGGCATTACCGACTTGGCCACATTCGATCAACCTTGTTGACCGAATCACAAGGTTGGTAAAGGATGGTCCTTTAGATTTTCTAACTGTAGAAGATCTTCCCACCTGTGAGCCATGCCTACAAGGCAAGATGACGAAACGGTCATTTAACGGTAAGCCTGAAAGATGTATAGGCACACTTGACCTAATAAATATTAATGTATGTGGTCCCCTGAGTGTTAGGACATGAAATCAACACGTGTATTTCATCACATTCATAGATGATTTCTTACGATATGGTTACGCGTACCTAATGAGACACAAGTCTGAATACTTTGAAAAGTTCAAAGAGTTTAGACAAGAGGTCGAGAAACAGTTAGGGAGAGAAATTAAAGCCCTTTGATCAGATCGAGGTGGCGAGTATCTCTCTAACGAATTCAGGGACTACTTAAAGGACAATGGGATAGTATCACAATTAGCTCCTCCTGCTACACCACAACTTAACGGTGTTTAAGAGAGGAGGAATAGGACCTTATTGGATATGGTCCGGTCGCTTCTCATACACTCAGAGTTACCCACATCCTTTTGGGGTTACACATTAGAGACTGCAATTTACGTGCTGAATCGGGTTCCAACCAAATCGGTTCCGAATACTCCATATGAACTTTGGACTGGAAAGAAACCAAGTGTCAGACACTTGAAGATTTGGGGTTGTCCAGCACACGTTAAAAGAACGAATGCAGACAAGTTAGAACCCAAGACCAGCCGTTGCCTGTTTGTAGGCTACCCAAAAGGCTCTGTAGGTTACCTATTCTATGAACCAAGTGAGTGGAAAGTGTTCTGTAGTCAAAATGCACAATTCCTAGAAATCGATTTCATCCTGGATGCCCATCGTCAGGAAGTTGTTCTTGATGAGGAGAGCTCAGGAGCAGTGAGAGATGTCCCACAAGTTCCAAGTAGTGACCAACCTAGAAGATCCACTCAGGTATCCAGGTCACTAGTCCATTATGGTTATGACCAGGATAGTTACCCGGTGGAAACCTTGACTAGTGAGGAGGATCTCGTGACTTACCCAGAAGCAATGTTGGACATAGATTCCCAGAAGTGGGTGGAGGCCATGAGAGCAGAGATGGACTCAATGGAGACCAATGGAGTATGGACTCTGGTAGATCCACCCTTCGGGGAAAAAGCAATCGGTTGCAAATGGATTTACAAGAGAAAGAAGGGCCCCGATGGTAGGGTTGAGACCTTCAAAGCTCGTCCGGTGGCGAAAGGGTACAATAAAAAAGAGGGCATCAATTACGAGGAAACTTTTTCGCCTGTGGCCATATTTAAATTCATTAAGATCCTGCTAGCTGTAGCAGCATACCATGATTATGAGATTTGGTAGATGGATGTCAAAACTGCATTCTTGAATGGAGATCTTACTAAAGATATCTATATGCAGCAATCACAAGGCTTCATTGCTGTAGGTCAAGAAAACATGGTATGTAAACTTAATAGATCCATTTATGGACTTAAGCAAGATTCTAGAAGTTGGAACATCTGTTTTGACTTTGCTGTCAAATCATTTGACTTCGAGCAAAATCCAGATGAACCCTGTGTCTACAAGAAGTACAGTGGAGATAAGGTTACCTTCTTAGTTCTGTATGTAGATGACATTCTACTCATTGGGAATGATGTAGGAATGTTAACTACGATAAAAGTATGGCTTTCACAGCAATTCTCCATGAAAGATCTTGGAGAATCCTCTTATATTCTGGGTCTTCGACTCTATAGAGATAGATCAAAGCAGATAATAGGATTATCTCAATCTGCCTACATTGACAAAATAGTCAAAAGATACAGCATGGAAAACTCCAAGATAGGAAATGTTCCTTTCAGGCATGGAGTTACTCTCTCCAAGAAGATGTCTCCCAAGACTTCTGAGGAGATTGATGGCATGAAAGACATTCCCTATGCCTCTGTCGTAGGAAGCATCATGTATGCCATGCTGTGCACTCATCCTGACATTGCTCAGGCAGTGAGTGTAGTAAGCAGATTTTAGGCCAACCCAGGGCAGGAGCACTGGACTGCTGTGAAAAACATACTTAAGTACCTTCGAAGGACAAAAGAGTTTTGTCTAGTATTCGATGGTATCTCACTATAGATCCAAGGGTATACAGATGCCGATTTCTAGTCGGATCCAGATGATAGAAAGTCTACATCTGGATATTTTTCACGATAGGACCGTGTGTTGTTTGCTGGAAAAACAGAAAACAGGGGTCCACTGCAGACTCCACGACTGAGGCTGAGTACATTGCCGCAAGTGAGGCTGCCAAAGAAGCCATGTGGATGAAGAAGTCCGTTCACGAGTTGGGAGTAGTTCCGTCCAACACATCACCCATCCCATTGTTGTGTGACAACAATGGAGCCATTGCTCAGGCTAAGAAGCCACGAGCCCACTGAAGTCGAAGCACATCGAGAGGAAGTACCACGTATTGCGGGAGATTGTTGGTAGAGGGGACGTCCTGATTCAGAAGGTAGCGTTAGCGGAAAATGTAGCAGACCCACTGACGAAGCCACTATCATAGAAAGTGTTTGAGAAACACGTGGAAAGCATGGGACTGCGGCTAGTACTTGATTGAACCTAAGTGCAAGTGGGAGTTGTTTGACATTTTTGTATGCCCTTAGCTTCAATCAAGATGATGTACTTTATGAGTTTATTGTAAATGAATAAAAGTGCATATTTGATTCATGTTCCCTTGGTATATTTTTGTGTAATACCCTTAAACTGGACACTTAATGAGACTCGTGTTAGTTTAGAATGTTCACAGCCAGTGGGTCGGTCTGGGGAGACCAATATTGACAAGGCTGACACTGTGGTGCCACGAGTCGGTTGGGGTGGCCTCTCTCAGCTGCCAAGGTGAGACCCTAGGCACATACAATGTAGAATTAATTGAATCTTTGAACTAGACCAGATTTCCAGTATTGCCCTGGACCTTGGAGATTGATGGCCAAAACTGGAAAGTTACACCCGACCCCTAGACTCGATTATGATACTGCATTAGGTGTCGGATTGGGTTGTCTTTGATGTACCAATTAGTGAGATCCTTAGCGGCAGTCAAAACCTGGGTATGTTGGGACAGTCTGAGAATTCATATGAGTGGGTGATCATAGTGACAGGATCAGCCCCTTTGTCGGACAAAGTTAATGATCGGGGATGCACTCTCACTGATGGAAACCAAGACTAGCGGCAACCGATTTCAATCGATGAGATTTGTTTTGCAAAATATATTTTATATGGGATATAAAAGTATATATGTTATGGTTTCGAAATGATTTGCAAAAGGTTTTAATTCTTGGGATCAATATAAGCAGAGAGTGCAACACTGTTCCTTACAGCCGAGGGAGAGGTCCTCTTTTGTCGGGCAGTGTATGATCGTTATGGGCTGAGAGGTTAAGTGTAAGACCATTGAGGATAACACCTGATGGGCTAATCTTGCATCTGCCCACAATCCCTGGGTGTTACAAGGTGGCTTGGCCCAGGGACCACTTAGGGTAAGTATTGGGCCCATAGAGCCTATAAGATGGGTTTCAGGGGGTGCACTATCCATAACAATGTATTCGGCCAGGCCTTGTAACAAAGGCTGGGCCGAACCCATGTGGTTGATCTTTAGATTAATGTTTGGGTCCCACGCCATACAAGGAAGCCCAACTAGGCAGTAGTTTGGAAGGCTAAGTGAGTAAATAACCTTAAATGAGCCTTAAGCCCATTTCAAACTGGGCTGGTTTGGCCAGTCATTTAAAGGGGCGAATTCTGAGATTGGTCAGCTGATATGATTGGGCCCAGACCCTATCCACTTAGAGTGTCCAAGATCTAAATAAGATTTAGATCTAGAAGCCTCCTAATTAGATTAGGAGATGGTTGATCTGATCTGTAGATAAGATAAGGGTTATCCCTTATCAATTAAAGGGATTTCTTATCCAAATATGATTTGGATTAGCAACTCCTAATGAGATTTGGAGCTGATCCCTTTAAGATTATAAAAGGAGGAGGGGGCGGCAGCCTTTTGATATGCAACCAACACATTGTTGTCTTCAGAGTTGAAATCACTAGAAGAGAGAATTCTGCACCCTGCGAATACTCTCTTGCCGCCTCCTTCCTACAGCCGCCACCTCCAGTAGTTCGATCTCCTACTCTCTACAGAAGTAATCAAGATTTGATCTTGGTACCAATCTTTTGGAGAAAAGATTGATTGGAGCTTATTCACAAGCCATCCTGTTGATTCTTGCGAAGGGTCAAGTTCTTTTGGAAGAACATTGTTGATTCTGCTCCATCCTGCACTGCGCCATCTTCTGTTAGAGCAGATTTTGTATCCTTCCTTGGGCGTGAACACCTCCATTGGGAGATACTGTTTATCTGTATCAGGTATAATCCCTCCCTACTCCTTTTGGTTCAGATCTGGTTCAGTTTATGGTTCAAGAATGATCCTTAAAAATATGATTTTCTAAATAGGGAATACAATTCCCAGTTTAAGGGAGAGAAAAATTTTTGAATTTTGCCCCCCTTATTCCATAATTTTTGGGCATCCATGTGATGGATATCCTATCCCTTCAAGAGGTGCATAACATGCAATCTAGGTAACATTTGACTACTTAGTGGGATATCCATTGGCAGATCAGTTCAACTACTAGCTACTAAGTACGATATCAATTTTCCTAGATCTTGTGGCCTGTGGGTATGACCTTACTTACATCATGCCCTTAACTTGAGTTGAAATCTTACAATCATGGTGATTTAAGTGAGATTGTGATAGAAAATATATCACAACCTTTGTATTTGATGGTGATCAAGATTGTGATAGGAACTTATAGTGTGATATGATGAGTGGTGATCTTGCTTCAAACCTACCCATAGCATTCTTTGCAATCAGGCAGTCTACAATCTCGCTTATCAATAAAGATCCAATCTCACATCTCATGTGTTTCTTCATTATAATCTAGCAATTGCATCATAACCGCCATTACATGGTCTCATCACATGCATTACCATTCTCATCGCACTTTATGATAGACGCATCACAAGAATTCTCATTCTCAGCACATCCTTGGAGCTCATGACAACCTTTGTTTGCATCATAGTCGTTAACAATCTTATCACATGCATTGATGTTTTCATCATGACATTAGGTACTTCCTTTGCATGCAATCACGTGATCTATAGGGTCTATGGCCTCATGGGCTGCATCAAGATATCAAGATAGGACTTAGACATTTTCTAGAATCTTGTGGAACATCCTAGAGGTTTCCTAAAGGGGTTTAGACATTCTTTAGAATAATCTTGTATTGTATAGAGAGCCATCCTCTCAGAATGTGCAATGTGTACATAATTCTAAAGTATTCTTGGAGGGGAGTAATGCATATATAGGTCCCCTCCTTCATTTGTAACCATCCAACTCTTGTAATCATTCCTTGAGTTACAACTTTTATAATTACTACAATTCAATATTCCTCTTACAATACTTGGTATGCTCTTGTGTGTCTTGGTTGTGTCCTTTAACTTATGCAGTAGCAAGAAGGGTATTGGGTGTAAATTTGATTGACTTACATGGGGGGTCAAGTGAATGCTACATGACTTAGCCAATGAGAGCAATCTGAGTCATGAGTACACCTCACCAATTTGAGGTGCTAGGAGGTGAGGCATATTCCTCAATGCCTCACTCCAAGGCCTTTTAAAATCATGATGCAAAGGGATTTTCTTAGGTGTGGATAAATGTGTTGAAATATTTTCAACTATTCCTTAAATGAATTGTACAAGGTTTCTATTACTAGCAACCAATTATGATTGAAATCTTTGTCAACATGATATTAAGAATGGCTTTCTTAACAGCAACCTAGAAGATGGGCTATATATGATCCAACTCCCAAACTTATAAGTTAAAAGAAATTATCAAAAGGTACATAAACTAAAGGAGTCTTTGAATGGATTAAAGCAGTTGCTTAAATCTTAATTTAATAAGACTATCCAACAAGTGGGTTTTAGTTTATGTTAGGATGGTTACACATTATTTAACTTGTGAAGAGAAAGTAGGGTAAAATTATTGCCTTTATTATATATGTGCACGATATTATCATTACTAGTAAATAAGAGTCAAAGATTAAGAGATTGAAGCAATTCTTGGCATCTTAGTTTGAAGTGAAGGACTTAGGACTCCTAATATTTTACTTGGGATTGAAGTTGTTTACTCTAACAAGGGAATCTTCATATATCAAAGAAAAATCCTAAACCTCCTTAAAGATTCTAGTATTAGGGGTCAAACCAACTAATACCCCTATTAAGCAAAATCACAGATTAGGGAAGTAGACGAATCCCTCTTAGACATTAAATAATTTCAGGGATTGGTTAGAAGATGACTTTTTTCTTTCTATGACTAGGCCAAACACTGCACCTCCACGGGTACAATATCTATTATAGGATATATTGTACTTCCACGGTGGAGTAAAATTCAAGCAATCATTGCTAGTTCCACTGTAGAAGTTGAATACTACACTCTAGGTCATGGTGAGGTTGAGGTGTTATAGATTGTTCACCTTCTTGGAGAGTTTGTAGTCACAATTAATGAACCCATGCTCGTTATTTTGACAATAAGATAGCTATTAATATAGCTACTTATCCTATTTTACATAAATAATTCGAGCATATCAAAGTTGATAAGGACTTCATTAGGGAGAAAAGTGAAAATGATGAAGTATGTACTCCTTATATTAACTCCAAATAACAATTATCCAAAATATTTATGAGTATAGGTGTTCTAGATCATAATGATTTGTGTAAGATGTTGACATTGATCGATATTTATGATCCAACTCAAGGGAGAGTGTTGACAATATGTGGTATAGTTTGGATTATAGAAAGGTTTGAAGAGAAAAGGTTTGATAATGAGGTTGATCGAACCTTGACCTATTTATAGATGAGTAGGGTACAAATGTTAGTGTTTGTGTACAATGCGCTCAAGCATGAAAGCTGAGTTCCAATCTCTGGCCAATACCACTACTCAAATTCTTTGGTTACGGTCTTTACTACAAGACCTTGATATTACTCTACTCGCACCTCTTGTACTTCATTGTGACAACATGGGAGCTTCCTACCTCACCATGTTGAAGTTGTGTTTCACACTCGAACACGTCATGTTGAAGTTGACTTCCACTTTCTTCAAAATCTTCTTCTTCAACATGTCTCCACCACTGATCAACTAGCTGACATTTTTACGAAGCCCTTACCGGCTCCTCGGTTCTCTCTTCTCGCCTCCAAGCTTCATGTTCAGCAACAGCCCATTCGCTTGAGGGGTTCTATTAAAGATAAGACAGCCACATCAGGCAAGTGAGATGTATATCTCAACATGCGAAAGACTCCTTGTTAAAGTCCATCGCATGAATCTTACATGCGATGGACTTCTACTTAAACTCAACCTACTCCCTTATCTCGATAGACTCTATTCGATAAAGTTGTACTAATCTATTAACTTGAGTGCAACCGTCTGTTGTTTCTTGGCACTCCAATTAATCTGATGTTTCTTCAAGAAGATGCAATAGCCGCCAGTGGAATGCCTATCATCTGGACATCCAGTCCAGTCAACATCGGATAAGGCATCCAATCATAAGGGTGAGGATAAAGAGAATAAGAGACTATGTTCAATTGTGCCTTTGAAATATCGAAGAATTCTCTTAACAGCAAGCCAATGAACATCTGTGGGAACATGGAGGAACTAACAAACCTTGTTAATAGCGAAGGAAATATCTGGCCACATGATGGTAAGATATTGTAATGCACCAACTATACTCCAGTAGAGCGTTTGAGAATATCTGTAGTATACTTCCTTTAAGTGAGAAATATCCCTTCAGATACACGGTGGGCTTCAATGCCCAAGAAGTTTAGTGGGCCAAAATCCTTAAGTTTAAAGCATTTGGAGAGGGCTGTAATGAAGGACTCAACACAGTTGGATGAAAAACTAGTGATGATAATGTCGTCCACATATATGAGAATGTACACACTAACTCCCTGGCATGAGTAAATGAAGAGAAAGGGATCACACTGAGACATCCAGAAACCAAGATCTAGAAGTTTGTTGCCGAGGCATGAGAACCAAGTGCGGGGAGCTTGCTGGAGGCCATATGGAGCCTTGTTGAGCTTGCAAACATGCATAGGCTTAGTAGGATCTTCCAACCTCTTGGGCTAGCACAGAAACATGTCTTCCAAAATGTGTCCATTGAGGAAGGCATTATCAAGGTCAATTTGGCATATTGACCACCCCCGAGAGACTGCTAAGGAGAGAATAGTGCAAACTATTGCCAGTTTGACCACAGGACAAAAAGTGTCTACAAAATCCATAAGCCCTGTGCCATGAGTCGTGCCTTGTATCTGTCGGTGGTACCATCAGCCCAGCGCTTGATCTTGTAAATCCACTTTGAACCGACTAGATGCATGTTGTTTTTGAAAGGAATAAGTTTCCAGGTACCATTGTTTTGGAGGGCATGAAATTCCGCTTCCATGGCATCATGCCAGTGTTGGTGTTTCAGCGCCTGAGAGTAAGAACAATGTTCCACCTCAAAAGAAGCAAGTGTAGCAATGAGACCAGTTGGAAGATGATGATGCATGGATCTGGAGGAACGATTGCGTTCAGTCATAGACCATGTGATCATGGGGTGTGATTGAACAGAGTGGAGTTGACACAACGGGTGTGGAGTCGATTAACTCTTGAATAGATCGAGTGCGAAGAGCTGGTTGGTCATCTGAAGAAGAAGAACTATATGAGGGAGTAGCCAATGGAGATACAAAGGATCCAGAGCTGATGATGGTGGGTTGGATGTCGCCGAAGCTGATGTAGAAGATGAAGGCTCCAGAATTGTAATAGGAGTAGTTGGATCTGGTGGTGAAATCGGAGTTACGGATGGAGGTGGAATCCATGAAACTCCCGTCTAAGGTAAAACCAGAGGATCTGGTGGTGTTGGGATGTCAGGGAATAAATTTTCATGACAACTCTTTGTGTGTGGACAGATCAAGGCAACGGTACCCTTTGTGCATTGCACTATAGCCGATAAAGATGCATTGACATCAACAATAGTCCATCTTGTGCTTGTTGTATGCATGGAGGAACGGGTAACACGCACGATGTGGACTCTATCACATCTGCCCAAAAACTATGAGGGAAGTAGAGAGAGAGTGGACATCACATCACGATGTTTTCATTCCACAGTTCCATTTTCCTCATGAGTATGTGGGCACATTCGTCAATGAGATATTTCTTCGGAATCAAGATAGTGAGAGAGGCAGCGGTATTCTCCTCCCCAATTAGACTAGAAGATTTGGATCTTGGCACCAAAGAATGTCTCCACATGTCTTTTAAACTTAAGAAAAACATCAAAAACATATGATTTGCGTACAATAACAAGTAGCCACGAAAACTTAGAGTAGGCATCCACAAATATTACATAATAATGAAATCCTTTATTAGAAACTGTGGGGGATGATATTAGATAGTGTATGCCCTTAGCTCCAGTCAGCATGATATACATTATGACATTTATTGTAAATGAATAAAGTAGATATTTGATTCATGTTATTATGGTATGCTTTTATGTAATACCCTTAAACTGGACACATATGAGACTTGTGTAAGTTTAGAATCTTCGCAGTCGTGAGACTTGTGTAAGTTTAGAATCTTCGTAGTCGTTGGATAAGTCTAGGAATAATTATCCTACCAAGGCTGACACTGATGTATCGCCAAGTTGGTTGGGGTGGCTTATCTTAGTTGCTAGGGTGAGACCCGAGGTACTTGCAGTGTGGAATTTCTTGAAACCTTGAATCGGACCAAATTCTAGATTGCCCTGGACCTTAGATATAGATGGACAAAACTGGACTATTACACCTGGCCCCTAGACTCGATTACGATGCTGCACTAGGTGTCGAATTGGGCTGTCTTTGATGTACCAACCAATGAGATCCTTAGAGGGGGTCAAAACCTAGGTATGTTGGGTCGGTCCGATAATTCATCTAAGTGGGTGATCATAATGATAAGATCAACCCCTTTGTCGGACAAAGTGAATGATCAGGGAAATGCACTCTTTTTTATGGAAACCTAAACTACCGGCAGTGGATTTCAAATGTCTTTGAAATTTGGTTTTGCAAAATATATTTATATAGAGATATACTTATATATTATGGTTTAAAATTGTTTGCAAAAGGTTTTAATTCCCAGGATCCATGTGAGTAGAGAGTGCAACACAGTACCTTGTAGCCGAGGGAGAGGTCCTCTCTTGTTGGGCAGTGTTTGATCATTATGGGCTTAGAGTTTAAGTGTAAAACCATTGAAGGTTATACTTGATGGGCTAATCTTGCATCTGCCCACAGTCCTTAGGCCTTCATAAGATGGCTAGACCCAAGGTCCATTTAGTGTAAATGTTGGGCCCATTAAGAGCCTATGGTGATGGACTCAGGGGTTCACTGTATTGAGGAGTGAATTCGGCCAGGCCTTGTAATAGAGGCTAGGCTAAACCGATGTGATTGATGTGTAGATCAATGATATGGTCCCATGCCATACAAAGAGAGCCAAGTTAGCCAGCATTAAAAGGAAGTGAGCCTAAAAGCTTAATGAACCTAAAGCCCTTTTCGAACTAGGTTAATTGGATTAATTAAAGATGGGCAAATATGGGTATAGATCAGTAGATAAGGATAAGAGAATAACTCTTATCCACTTAAAGAGTCCAAATCCAAAAAGAGATTTGGATCAAGAAACTCCTAATTTGATTAGGAATCACTAATCTTTATCTGCAGATTAGATAAGGGTTTATCCTTATCACTTAAAGAGTTCAGATCCAAATAAAGATTTGGATTAGGAGACTCCTAATCAGATTAGGAGATTGTCTCTTTAAGGCTATAAATAGAGAGCAAGACGGACATGAAAAAAGAAACAACCTAGAAGACAACTCAGTTTGACTATTTCTGCCTTTAGTCATTTTTCTCTCTGCTCTTGCTGCCCTACCCTGTTTGATCTCCAATTCTTGGAACTGATCAAGATTTGATCTTAATATTGTTTCTTGCTAGAAGAAACATTTCTAAAGCTATGCTCTACCCCATTCGATTCTTGTTGAAGAATCAAATGTTCTTGGTGAAGAACTATCTACAGATCTTGCATCATCCTAAGTTGTGTCATCTTCAGTGGAGGGAGGATTTGGTACACTCTTTGGGCATGAACACCTGCGTTGGTATGAGCTTTTTCCATAGATTCTGTATCAGGTATATCCCTTCCTAATCTTGGTTTCAGATTTGGTCCGGTTTGGTTACAAGAACGAACCTTGGAAATGCAGTTATCTAAATTAGGAATATGATTCTTAGATGGGAGAAAAGAAGATTTTGAAAATTTACCCAACCTTCATGAAGAGTTTGGCCATCCATATGATGGATTTCCCATCCTTTTAGTAGTATCAGAGCCAGGTTCAAGTCTTCAACCAATTTAGATCAGATCTGGATCTACACAAATGGGCAAGAGGCATTCTACCCGATTTGCACAGTTAGCATTTTTTCTGGGAATTGATTCCCAGATTATGGGTGGATGATTTGGAAAATAAATCTTTATTATTATGTTATATTTATAGAATTGTTCTATGAACGTTTTTTGAATATTTGGGCTGCACATGTGATGTAGATCGGATCTTTTTGGGGCCAAGATTGGTGCATCCTGCTATTTCTTTTCTATTCAATTTGGTCTGTAATTTTTTTTAATTTTAGACAAATTGTATAGGAATTCGATGTGATGTAATAATACAAAAATTAGGTTTTTCTATTTTATTTCCATCTGGAGATTGCTAGAGTGCGCAACAAAGGAGAAGAAGATTTCACAGAAAAAAGTTCTGCGATCTGCGATTAATTGTTCTTTACAAGTTTGTAGGATGTCCAAGAAAATCACAGTGCTGCCCTCTGATTTCGTTTTCTTGATAATTTGATTATCTAGATTTAATTTATTTTTCAAATCATTATTCTTGAATTAAATCTTGAACTAGACACCAAAACTTGGGCCGATTTATACTAGATTTGGTCCAAACTGGTTTGACCGAATTCTTGGCTCGATGGGGTTGGTTTTTCTTTCCCAAATTCGATTTTGGCCAGAGGGCTGATGTATGGATGTGTGATGTGCTACGTACATGGGCCATAAGCACTTGGCCCATGCTAATTCCATAGTGGCTCTTTCACACACCATGGCTGAATGCACATCATTGCCATGGTGTCCATAAGATCATTGGATGATCTCCCTGCTTGATGGGCCCCACATCAACTTCCTCCCCAAGAAGAACCATGCGGAACCCTAGCCGTTTAGGGCCCATTGAAATCTGACTTTGAGAAAGTCAATGAGAGCCACTTTGGTTTGACCTAAATAAAACTAGGGCATAATATTTTGTTCCCTCCACTAAAATATAAGTGCATGTGATAGGGAGATTCATATGATGAACTCTCTAAAGGCCTTTCATCATTAGCATGAAGATGGGTCATTCAGTAATGAGGAGATGCATCATAAAATTGGGCTATCCATTTGCTGTTGGATCTGTTGGATTGTTTCATAAGATGATAGGGGCATTGATGAGACTAAAAAGTACCATATTTTTATCCCCAAATATTCACTCTTTTTCATTATTTTAGCACTCAATTGGATGTATTACTCTTGTATTTTGATTCAAGGCAAGCAAGAAGGCGATTGGAAGAAAACAAGGCTAATCGGATGATTTTGCACAATTTCGGCACCATTCAGTAATCTGGGCATAACTCTCGATCCCAGAATCAGATTTGGATGATTCAAGATGCACTTGAAAGATAAGGGAATGTCTCACAACTCTCATGTTTTGGGTTTTGACATATTCAGTCTACATCGAGGTCAAAATCGGACCCAAAGTTGGAATAATTTCTTAGTAAAGCCCAGCCCACAGCTGAAGCCAAAATTCGCAGAAGAGTCCTACAACGCCCCAAGTTATTAAAGAAGCCCAACTCGAATTCAAGAATGAAGAGTCCTATTAAGTTTCAATTGTAATCCTCAAAAAATAAGAGATTGAGATTACTAGATATGATAGGATAGAAGTAGATCACATTAGGACTTTCTAATTTTAAAGTTAATCTCCTAAAGGGAGTTGGAGAGAGCCCCTCCTCCTAAAGCTATATAAAGGGGGGGGGGGGGGGGGGCAGACCAGCTTTAGGCATCAATTCAACAATCATTCAGTCACTGAATCAAGCAATCAATCAAGAAAGATCAGTTCGGCCTTCTGAGAAGCAGAGCATGGAGGATTCGAAAATCATGAGCAGTTAAGCTTTTCTTTTCTGGTTTAAGGGGGGATGTTCGATTGTCTCATCGTGAGGTTCAGTATTTAATTCAAGTTCTTGCTTTTTAATTCAAGTATTCATTAATTCTTGTGCTTATTCTCTATGGATGTTAATGTTAATTAGTCTGACAAATTAATTAATATTGATTTTTCTACTGCTATCCATGGTTTGGTGATCCGTAATTGTCAGGAATAGTGGTACAAGTAGCAATTAGGTTAATATCTTTTTGGGTCAATTATTCATGACAACCTTTAACCAATGTATTGACATGTTTTAACCTAGAAGGAATCAATGGAACAAGATTCAATAATTGCAGCTATCTCAATTATTGTTATTTTGGTTTAACTGTTTTCACAAAGTTTAATGCTATCACTAGTTAATATGGAGCACTATCGTACCTAGTCGATTAGTGATAAGTGTTGATCGAATGCTGGGTTTGGTCAGCTGATTTAGGAAAACACAAGGTTTATTATGGCTATCCTAATAAATCTAAGGTTAAATGCTTGAATTGCAAGACTACCGAAGTCTACCTAGGATCGATGACTAATTGATTAAATTCGAACCCTTGAATTAGAATTTGGTAAGACTGATTTCTCTTAAGTTGATATTGCTCTCTTGATTCTTTTTGAATTTTAATTATTTAATTTTCCCACTCTTTATATTGCACACTCGGTTGAGAAATTATTTCCCTAGCTCCCTATGGGATTCGACCTAGTACCACTACTACTACAAATTTATTGTGGGACTAGCATTAATTTTGGGGGCTTCGACAACCCGTCAGGCATCATAGACCGATGTGGGAGGTGCCTATCCTAAAATAGAAGACTCTCTCACAGTACCTTGGCATTCACAAATATGATGGGCAAGCACTTATTGGACAAAAATTTTAACCTAAAATGGCAATGAACCTTGTTTGACAGAGGCCAAAGGGAAAGCTTATAAGATGAGTGGATATGATCTTTCATAGAAGGTGGTGGGGTTATGCAGCTGAAACAGTTGGCTCCATGCACTGTATGTGGTTTCCCATATTTCTAGAGACATATTTCACAATCTCTGTCACTGAGATAGGAGGGAAATCTCAGACATGAACAAATGAAAATGGAACATAGATTAAAAGCCATTTCTATGTAGATAACATGAAACAAATCAAGTTGTGGACTAATATTTGCTTTACCTTTTATCAGAAATGGCAAATGGACAATTCGCTAAACTGTTGGACAATAATAAGCTTAAGGGCCCAATATATGCTGACTAGTTTCGTAACCTTATGCTGGTTCTGACGTCCGAGAAATTGGACAAAGATTCTAAGAACCCTGCTCCGGATTGTTCGGGTGATAGGGCTTCTCAGGCCCGCAGGAGTGAATATGAAGAATGGGAAGAGAAAATCTCTCTTGCCCGGTGCTACATCATAGCCTCTTTAAACAATCAGATACAGCGACAGTTCGATCAGAACAAAGTGTCCAAGGATATCTTGGATAGTTTAAGGACCATGTATGAATAGCAGAATTGTTTTACTCATCAAAATGTCCTAAAGCAGTTTATGACTGTACAAATGTCCAAGAACCAACTAGTTCATGACCATTGTCTTAAGATGATGGGATACATTAATGAATTTGAGGCTCTTGGATCTAGGCTAGATCATGTCACCAAAGTTGATGCCATCCTGAACTCTTTGCAGAGAGCCGAAGAACTAATAAAGAAGGATGAGCTCATAACCATGCTTCTTGAAGGTGGCAAATTGGGCAAGAAGAGGAAGGCAAAGAAAAAACTTCAAAAGAAAACTAGCAAGCCTAAAAAGCAGAAGAAGAACAAGGCATAAGATAATTGCCACTTCTACAAGCAGACCGGCCACTGGAAGAGGAATTGTTCTCAGTACCTGGAGACCAAGAAACATGAAAATTTCGAATCCATTGTCATAGAGACCAATATGTTGGTCACTTCTGCTTCTTGGTGTATTGACTCTGGGGCTTCTATTAATGCATGTAATGCATTGCAGGGGTTCAGGACAAGCAAAAGACTGAGTGACAGAGAAGTGATTCTTTACTTGGGGACATCTGCAATTGGTGCAGCTACAACCATAGGAACTGTAGAATTGTATTTTTGAGAAGAAATTATTACATTAAAATATTGTCTTTATGTACCCAATTTGAGAAGAAATATGATTTCTATTTCAAAACTATATTTGGATGGTTATTTTGTTCTTTTAGTAATGTGATTACTATAAAAAAGAATAACAAATTCCTCACATATGGAGAACTTGAGAATGGTCTCTATGTTCTCCATGCTTCTCTAGAAACAAATATAACTGAAACTACGTCGGATAACAACCCCAAGAAAAGAAACCGTGATATAGTTAATCCTACATGCCTGTGGCATTATCGATTTGGCCACATTAACATAGATCGTATCATAAGGTTGGTAAAGGACAGTCCTTTGCATTTTCTAACTATAGAAGATCTTCTAACCTATGAACCTTTCCTTCAGGGTAAGATGATGAAACGTCCATTTAACGGTAAGCCTGAAAGAACAACAAGCATGTCTGACCTTATACATACTGATGTATGTGGTTCCATGAATGTTAGGACATGTAACCTACACGTTTATTTCATAACATTTACAGATGATCACTTACGGTATGGTTACGTGTACCTAATGAGACACAAGTCTGAATCCTTTGAAAGGTTCAAAGAATTCTGGTAAGAGGTCGAGAAACAATTGGGGAGACACATTAAGGCCCTTTGATTAGATCGAGGAAGCGAATATCTCTTTGATGAATGCAGGGACTACTTAAAGAAAAATGGGATAGTATCACAACTAGCTCCTCCAGCTACACCATAGTTAAACGGTGTATCAGAAAGGAGGAACTTGACTTTATTGGATATGGTCCGATCACATCTCGTCCACTCAGAATTACCTACATCCTTTTGGGGATACACATTAGAGACTATGATATACGTGCTAAACTGGGTTCGAACCAAATTCGTTACAAAGACTCCCTATGAGCTTTAGACCGGCAAAAAACCAAGTGTGAGACACTTGAAGATTTGGGGTTGTCCAACACATGTTAAATGAACAAATGCTGACAAATTAGAATCTAAGACCAATTGTTGCCTATTTGTAGGTTACCCCAAAGGTTCTATAGGGTATTTATTCTATGACCCAAGAGAGCAGAAAGTGTTTTCTAGTTGAAATGCCCATTTCTTGGAGGAAGCTTACATCCTGAACATTCATCAGCAAGAAGTTGTTCTTGATGATGAGAGCTCAGGGGTAGCAGGGGATGTCCCACATGCTCTAGATAATAACCAACCTAGGAGATCTGCTTGGGTATTTAGGCCTCTAGTTCATTATGGTTATGACCAAGAAAGTTACTTGGTGGAATTCATGACAAGTGAGGAGGATCTCATGACTTATACGAAATCTATATTGGACATAGATTCCTTGAAGTGGGTAGATGCCATGAGAACTAAGATGGACTCAAAGGAGGCCAATGGAGTCTGGACTCTAGTAGATCTACCCCCTGGGGTAAAAGCAATTAGATGCAAATGAATCTATAAGAGGAAGAAGGGCCATGATGGTAAGGTTGAGACCTACAAGGCTCATTTTGTGGCAAAATGGTACATTCAGAAAGAGAGAATCAATTATGAGGAAACCTTTTCGTCTTTGACCATGCTTAAATTCATTAGGATCCTCCTAGCTGTAGCAGCATACCATGACTACGAGATTTGGCAAATGAATGTCAAAACCGCATTCCTGAATGGAGATCTTACTGAAGATATCTATATGAAGCAACTACAAGGTTTCATAGTTGTAGGTCAGGAACACATGGTATGTAAACTTAATCGATCCATATATGGACTTAAGCAAGCTTCTAGGAGCTGGAACATCTGGTTTGACTCTATTGTCAAATAGTTTGACTTTGAGCAGAATCCTGATGAGCCCTATGTTTACAGGAAGACCACTGGGGATAAGGTCACATTCTTGGTTCTGTATGTAGATGACATTCTACTCATTGTGAATGATGTAGGAATGTTGACTATGGTGAAAGTATGGATTTTACAGCAATTCTCCATGAAAGATCTTGGAGAAGCCTCTTATATCTTGGGACTTCGACTCTATAGAGATAGATCGAAAAGGATAATAGGATTATCCTAGTCCACTTATATTGACAAGATAGTCAAGAGATATAGTATGGAGAACTCTAATAAAAGAAATGTTCCTTTTAGGCATGGAGTCACTCTCCAAGTGTATGTCTCCCAAGACACCTGAGGAGTTTGAGGGTATGAAGAAAGTTCCCTATGCCTCTATCATAGGGAGAATCATGTATGTCATGCTGTGCATTCGGCCAGACATTGCTCAGGCAATGAGTGTGGTAAGTATATACCAATCTAACCCAAGACAAGAGCATTGGACCGCTGTGAAGAACATGCTTAAATACCTTCGAAGGACAAAAAGAGTTTTGTCTGGTATTCGATGGTAGTTCACTGCAGATCATTGGGTATAATGATACCAACTTCTAGTTAGACCCAGATGGTAGAATGTCTACATCTAGATACATCTTTACGATGGGGTCCTTACTAGTAAGATTAACAGTCCACAACCCAAGATGAGCACATTGCCATAAGTGAGGCTACCTAATGAATGAAGGTGTTCATTATGGAATTTGGAATTTAGCACATCGCTCATTCCATGTTGTGTGACAACACTGGCTCTACAGAAGATTGATGTTAAAAGGTAGCATCAACAGAGAATGTGGCAGCCCCATTGACTAAGCCACTAACATAAAAAGTGTTTGAGAAACACGTGGAAAGTCTAGCACTCCGACTTACACCCGATTGGACCTAAGTGCAAGTGGGAGTTGTTAGACAGTGTATGCCCTTAGCTCCAATCAGCCTAATGTACATTATGACATTTATTGTAAATGAATAAAGTAAATATTTGACTCATGTTATTGTAGTATGTTTGTGTGTAATACCCTTAAACTGGACACGTAAGAGACTCGTGTTAGTTTAGAATCTTCACAGCCATTAGATAGATATGGGGAGACTTATCCTGCCAAGGCTAACACTGATGTACCGCCAAGTTGGTTGGGGTGGCTTGTCTCAACTGCTAGGGTGAGACTTGTGGTACATGCAATGTGGGTTTTCTTGAAACCCTAAACCGGACCAAATTCCAATATTTCACTGGACCTTAGAGATAGATGGGCAAAACTGGAATGTTACACCTGACCCCTAGACTTGATTATGATACTGCACTAGGTGTCGAACTGGGTTGTCTTTGATGTATCAATCAGTAAGATCCTTAGAGAGGGGTCAAAACCTGGGTATGTTGGGACAGTCCAAGAATTCATCTGAGTAGGTGATCATAGTGACAGGATCAACCCCTTTGTCGGACAAAGTGAATGATCAGGGAAATGCACTCTCTCTAATGGAAAACTAAACTTTCGGTAGTGAATTTCAAATGTGTTTAGAATTTGATTTTTCAAAATATATTTATATAGAGATATATTTATATATTATGGTTTCAAATTGTTTGCAAAAGGTTTTAATTCCCAAGATCCATGTGAGTAGAGAGTGCAGCACTGTACCTTGCAGCTAAGGGAGAGGTCTTCTCTTGTTGGGCAGTGTTTGATCTTTATGGGCTGAGAGGTTAAGTGTAAGACCATTGAGGGTTATACTTGATGGGATAATCTTGCATCTGCCAACAGTCCTTGATCCTTCATAAGATGGATGGGCCCAATGACCATTTAGTGTAAATGTTAAGTTTATTGTATTCAACAGTGAATTTAGCCAGGCCTTGTAACAGAGGCTAGGTTGAACCCGTGTGGCTGATGTGTAGATCAATGATAGGGCCCCATGCCATACATAGAGAGCCAAGCTAGCCAAGATTAAAAGGAAGTGAACCTATAAGCTTAATGGGCTTAAAGCCCATTTCGAATTGGGTTAATTGGATTAATTAAATAGGGGCGAAATTGGGTATGGATCAGTAGATAAGGATAAGAGGTTAACTCTTATCCACTTAAAGAATCCAGATCCAAATAGATATTTAGATCAAGGAACTCCTAATTTGATTACGAATAGCTGATCTTTATCTGCAAATAAGATAAATGATTATCCTTATCACTTAAAGAGTCCAGATCCAAATAAAGAATTGGATTAAGAGACTCCTAATCAGATTAGGAGATTGTCTCTTCAGGTTATAAATAGAGAGCAGGGCAGACCTGAAAAAGACACAACCCAGAAGATAACTTAGTTTGACTGTTTCTACATTTAGTCCTTTTCCTCCCTACTCTTACCGTCCTACCCTATTTGATCTCCAATTCGTGGAACTGATCGAGATTTGATCTTGATATTGTTTCTTGATAGAAGAAACAACTCTAAAGTTGTGCTCACTACCCCATTTGATTCTTGATAAAGAATCAAAGGTTCTTGATGAAGAACTACTTGTTGACCCTGCCTCATCCTAAGCTGTGTAATCTTTAGTGGAGGGAGGATTTGGTACACTCTTTGGGCATGAACACCTATGTTAGGATGATCTTTTTGTGTGGATTCCGTATCAAGTATATCCCTCCCTAATCTTTGTTTCAGATTTGGTCCGGTTTGGTTACAAGAACGAACCTTGAAAATGCAGTTTTCCAAATTGGGAATACGATTCCCGGATGGGAGAAAATAAATTTTTGAAATTTTGCCTAACCTTCTTGCAGGTTTTGGCCATCCTTATGATGGATCTCCCATCCTTGCAGATGGTCCCCGTACATCAGAATAAACCAAATGTAAAGGACTATCAATCTCTGTATTGGACTCAACTAAATGTAACCTATGACTTTTTCCTAATTGACACGCACTACAAATAGAGTTATTTTTAAGAGACCCACTACTAGGAAGACCAAATGTAGACAAGACATGTGAAACTACTTTGAGTGTCGCATGACCAAACCTATGGTGCCAAGTTGAGAGTGTAGCCTTTTGACCAATATAAGCTTTAATATCATGATTACTCGAGGATGATGAAGTTGGAATCGGGAATTGGTAGAGTCCGTCTCTACTAGGTCCTCTGAGAAGAATTCTCCCAGTATGATCCTTCAATGAGAATAATGTAGGATGAAACTCAAAAATTGAGTTGTTGTCCTTAGTAAATTTACTAATAGACAGGAGACTTTTTGTAATGCTAGGCACATGGTATGAAAGAAGGGGAAATCCATCATATGGATGGCCAAACCATGCTAGATGGTAGGGCAAAAATTCAAAAATTTATTTCTCTTCTGGGAATCCTATACCCTATTTTAGAAAAGTCATATTTTTCATAGATCATTCTTGCACTGAAACCGGACCAGATCTGAAATCAAAAGAATGGGAAAAGAATACCTGACACAGATTCCACATGTGTAGTTCCCAAAGTGGGTGTTCACGCCCAAAAAGGGTACCAAAAGCAACTTCCACTGAAGATGGTGCAACTTGAATTGAAGTTGGTTCAGCAACACAGTCCTTCAGCAAGAACAGTAATCTAATAACTTGGATCGAGCAAGGGAGGTGAGCACGAAATTATTCTGATTCTTTTTGCAAAGTCAGAAGTGAGAATTGATCTCTATCAGTCCGAGAATTGGAGAATGAACTGGGTTTGTATGGAGGCAAGAGCAGAAGGAGAGAGAGAGAGAGCTGAGGGTAGTGTAATCTGGAGCAATTCGCCCTCCTCTATTTATAAGCCTTAAAGATCAGCTCTCTTAATCAAATTATGAGCTTTCAAATCCAAATCTTTATTTGGATTTGGACTCTTTAAATGGATAAGACTTATCCTCTTATCCTAAAGGCTGATCTAAACCCATAATTAATTAATCCAATTAATTATGGACTTTAGGCCCATTAAGCAAGTGGCTCATATCCCTAATTTGTTACTGGCCAACTTGGCTCTCCTTGTATGGCATGGATCCCCAACAATGACCTCACATAAGCCTATATGGGTTCGGCCCAGCTTCTATGAAAAAGCCTAGCCGAATTCACTATCAAGCACAGTGAACCCCTGAGTCCATCAGTATGGGCTCTTAATGGGCCTAACATTTACATTAAATGGTCCTTGAATCCAGCCATCTTATGAAGGCCCAAGGACAATGGATTAGGTGAGATAAAGACCATCAGGTAAAATAGCCCTAAATGGTCTCTTACACTTAACCTCTTAGCCCTTAATGATCAAACACTACCCGACAGGGAAGAACCTCTCCCCTGGCTGCAAGGTGCAGTGTTGCACTCTCTGCTCAGATGGGTCTTAGGAATTAAAACCTTTTGTGAACCTTTTTTTTTGAAACATAATATCTATATTATCATATAAATATATTTTTAAAACAAATCTCAAACAAGATTGAAATCGACTACTAGCAGTTTTGGTTTCCATCAGAGAGAGTGTAGTCCCGACCATTCACTTTGTCCTATAAAGGGGCCGACCCTGTCACTATAGTCATTCACTCGAGTGAATTCTCAGATTGCCCCAACATACCCAGGTTTTGACCCCCAAAGGATCTCATTGATTGGCACATCAAAGATAGAACAATCCAACACCTAGTATAGTACCATAATCGACTCTAGGGGTTAGGTGTAACTTTCTAGTTTTGCCACCAGTCTCCAAGGTCCAAGGCATAATTGGATAATGGTCTGGGTTTAGCGTTTCAAATAAATACACACTACATATGCTTCGGGTCTAACCCTGGCAACTGAGACAAGCTACCCCAACCTACTTAGCAGCACATTAGTATCAGCATTGGCATGATAAACTTCTCCAAGTCTATCCAATGGTTGAGAACATTCTAAACTAACATGAGCCTCATAATTGTCTAGTTTAAGGGTAATTACACAGGAACACACCAAATATAACATGAATCAATTATGTACTTTTATTCATTTACAATAAATGCATATGTACATCAATCAGATTGGGGTTAAGGGCATACACTATCTAACAACTCTCAATTGCACTTAGGTCCAATTGGGTACAAGCCGAAGTCCCATACTATCCACATGTTTCTTAAACACTTTCTGTGTTAGTGGCTTAGTCAATGGTATGTCACATTCTCCGCTGAGGCTACTTTCTGATTCTAGATGTCCCTTTTACCAATAATCTCCCATAGATCTAGTGTTGTCACATAATAATAGAATAGGTGATATGGTAAGAGTCCAGATTCCAAGATGAACAACTTCATCCATTAGGCAGCCACACTTATAGAAATGTGTTTGGCGTAGGTCATGGACTATTTTTCTTACTACATAGGACCCCATCGTGAAGATGTAACTAGATGTAGACTTTCTATCATCTGGATCTGATTAGAAATCGGCATCAATATACCCGATGATCTATAGTGAACTACCATTGAATACAAGACAAAACTCTTTTGTCCTTCGAAGGTATTTGAGTATGTTCTTTATAGCAGTCCAATGCTTCTGTCCTAGGTTTGATTGGTATCTACTTACTTCACTTACAGCCTGAGCAATGTTTGGCCAAGTGCACAACATGGCATACATGATGCTCCCTATGACTGAGGCATAGGGAACCCCTCTCATGCTCACAATCTCCTCAGGAGTCTTGGGAGACATACCCTTGGAGAGAGTGATTCTGTGTCTAAAAGGGACAAATCTCTTCTTGGAGTTCTCCATGTTGTATCTGTTGACGATCTTGTCAATGTAAGTAGATTGGGACAATCCTATTATCATTTTTGATCTATCTATATAGAGTTGAAGTCCCAAGATGTAGGAGATTTCTCTAAGATCTTTCATGGAAAATTGCTGTGAAAGCCATACCTTCACCTTAGTCAACATTCGTACATTATTTCCAATGACTAGAATGTTATCTACATACAGAACCAAGAATGTAACCTTATCTCCCACTGGTTTCCTATAAATACAGGGCTCATCTGGATTCTACTCAAAGTTAAACTATTTGATGGTAGAGCCAAATCGAATGTTCCAACTTCTTGAATCTTGCTTAAGTTCCTAACCAATAGCAATAAAACCTTGCAGTTGCTACATATATATATCTTTATTAAGATCTCCATTCAGGAACGTGGTTTTGACATCCATATGCCAAATCTCATAGTCATAGTGTGTTGCTATAGCTAGCATGATCCGTATGTATTTAAGCATGGCCACTGGCAAAAAGGTTTCCTCATAATCGACTCCCACTTTCTAAGTGTACCCTTTCACTACAACATGAGTTTTATAGGTCTCAACCTTCCCATCAGGGCCCTTCTTCCTCTTGTAAATCTATTTGCAACCAATTGCTTTCACCCCAGGGGGTGGGTCTATGAGAGTCCAGACTCCATTGGTTTTCATTGAGTCCATCTCAGCTTTCATGGCATCTACCCACTTCAAGGAATCTGTGTCCAACATAGCTTCTATATAAGTCAGGGGATCTTCCTCACTAATCGTGACTTCCATCAAGTAACTTTCTTGATCATAGCCATAATGAATTGGAGGTTTAGAAACTCGGGTAGATCTTCTAATTTGGATATTATCTAAAACCTGTAGGACATCTCCCACTATTCCTGAGCTCTCCTCATCAAGAACAATTTCCTAACGATGATCGTTCAAAATGTAATCTTCTTCCAAGAAGTAGGCATTTTTACTACAAAACATTTTTTTCTCTTTTGGGTCATAGAAGAGGTATAAGCTGGTCTTAGATTCTAATTTGTCAGCACTTATTCTTTTAACATGTGCTAGACAACCCCAGATCTTCAAGTGTCTCACACTTGGTTTCTTACCAGTCCGTAGCTCATAGGGAGTCTTAGGAATGGATTTGGTTGGAACCCAGTTCAGCACATATATAACGGTCTCCAATGCGTATCCCCAAAAGGATATAGGTAGTTCTGAATGTACGATGAGTGATTGGACCATATCTAATAGAGCCTGGTTTCTCCTCTCTGACACACCATTATTCTTAAGGTAGTCCCTAAATTTGTCAAAGAGATATCCGCCTTCCTCAATCTGATCAAAGGGCTTTGATCTACTCTCCAACTGTTTCTCGACTTCTTGTCTCAACTCTTTGAACTTTTCAAAGGATTCGGACTTATGTCTCATTAGGTACATGTAACCATACCAAGAATAATCATCGGTGAAGGTTATGAAATAGCAATTTCATGGGACCACATACATCAGTATGTATCAGATCAAGTGTGCCTGTTGAACTTTCAGGTTTACCCATAAATGGTCGTTTCGTCATCTTTCCCTGAAGGCAAGGTTCACAAATTAGAAGGTCTTCTACAGTTATAAAACCCAAAGGACCATCCTTTACCAATCTTGTGATATGATCTATATTAATATGGCTAAGTCAGTAATGTCATAGGCATGTGGGATTAACCGCATCACATGTTCTTTTCTTGGGGCTAATTTCTGACAGTTTCGATTATGTTTGTTTTCAGAGAAGGATGGAGGACATAGAGACAATTCTCAATTTCTTCATAAGTAAGGAATTTGTTATTCAATTTAATAGTAATCATGTCACTAAATAGAATAGAATAACAATCCTTACAAAGTTTTAAAATGGAAATCAAATTTCTTCTAAGTGAGGATACATAAAGACAATCTTCAAGTCTCACAATGCCTTCTCTAAAATCTAAGTCTACAGTTCCTATAGATATAGTTGCAACTATTGTAGAAGTCCCCAAATAAAGATCCACCTCGTCATCACTCACCCTTCTGCTTTCTTTGAACCTCTTGTAATGTATTACATGCGTGAGTAGAATCCTCAGTGTCAATACACCAGGATGCAAAATTGATCAATATATTGGTCTCTATGACAAGAGATTCAAAATTAACTTTTTTATTCTTGGACTTTAGATACTAAGGATAGTTCCCCTTCTAGTGTCTAATCTGTTTGTAGAAGTGACATGCATCCAATGCTTTGTCTTTCTTTTGCTTTTTCGGCTTGCCCGTTTTATTCTGAATTCTCTTCTTTCCCTTCCTCTTTCTTTTGCTTGATTTGCCACCTTCAACAAGCATGGCTATTGGCTCATCCTTATTAATCAGTTCTTCAGCCCTCTGCAACATATTGTTGAGTTCCTGAAGGCTAACTTTTAGCTTGTTCATGTTATAATTCATGACAAACTGATTGAAGGAGGGAGGCAAAGAGTTAAGGATGACATCAGTTTTTGTGTCATCATCGAGTTGAGATCCAAGCGCCGCTAGTTTGTTAATATACCCTATCATTTCCATGTTGGGGTCATGGACCTGTTGGTCTTCGGTCATCTGTGTGGTTATCAATAACTTGAGGACCTTTTGATGGACAAAATGATTCTTCTCCTCGTATATAGCCTTTAGACTATCCAGGATTTCTTTGCTAACTTCAATCTTATTGAATTGCCTCTAGATAACATTATCCAAAGATGCTACGATGTAACACCAAGAAAGTGAATTTTTCTCCTCCCATTCCTAATATTCCCTCCTGTGAGCCTTAGAAGCCTTGTCACCCGGATGTTCCAGAGCAAGGTTCTTAGCAACCTTGTCCAATTTCTCGGATGTCAGAACTAGATTAAGGCTATGGTACCAATCAGCATAATTAGGTCCCTTAAGTTTGTTATCATCCAACAATTTGGTGAATCATCCATGGTCTTTTATCTATGTTCTATCTCCATTTATTCATGTCTAAGATTTCCGTCCCATCTCAATAATGGAGACACAGTGCATGTCTCTGAAAATGTGGGAAATCACATAGGTGTATGAACCCAACTGTTTCAATTGCAAAACCCCACCACTTTTTGTAAAGGATCATATCCTCCAATCTAATGAGCTTTCCCTTTCGCCTCTATCAGATAAGGTTCATTGCCATTTTAGATTAAACATTTTTGTCTAGTAAGTGTTGACCTGTCATATCGTGGGTCCCAAGGTACCGTGAAAGAGTCTTCCATTTTAGGATAGGCCTCTCCCACAATGGTCTATAATGCCCCTATCATCTCATGAAGTAATTCAACCGACTGGACCAGCAAATGTATAGCCCAATTTTATGGTGCATCTCCACCCACCGATTCAGCACACCTTCATACTAATGATAGGAGGCCTTTAGAGAATTCATCATATGATATTCCTTATCACTTGCACTTATATTAATCCAGAGGGAACAAAAATAATCCCTAGGTCTGGTTTAGGTCATACCAAAGTGGCTCTCACTAACTTTCATAAAGTCATATTCAAATGGGCCCAAAACGAGCTAGGGTTCCATGGGATTACTCTTGGGGAGAAAGTTGATCAGGGGCCCATTGAAAGGGGAGATCATCCAATGATCTGAGAGCACCATGAAAATGATGTGCATTCAGCCATGGTGTTTGTAGAGAGCGACATATGATTAAACATGGGCCAAGCACTTAATGGCCCATGTACGAATCACATTCAGTACATCACAAGCATTCACATAATCATAAATTGATCAAATCAATTAATGGCTTGCAAAACTCTAATTAATTTAAGTTCACACAATCAGCCCATTAAGACCCATGAATTATCATATAATATCATCTAGGTATATGGGCTAAACTACAAAGAGCAGTTCAACCCATATAGCAGTCGGTCTGATGTTGCTTTAACTTAACATAAATTAGGTTTTACAAGGGAGGGCTGAATTGTATAATGTGATGGGCCATCAAACCCTTAGCCCATAACCGAATTTGAGCCACCTAAGACGTGACCCAAGGGGCTAAGATCAGACCCCACCTAAGACGTGACCCTTAGCCCATAACCGAATTTGAGCCACCGAATTTGAGCCACCTAAGACTAGCCAATGACATATTGGACAGTCTGAAAACTATGTATAAAGAGCAGAATCGTTATACTCGGCAGAAGGTCTTGAAGCAGTTCATAACCACTCAAATGATCAAGGGACAACAAGTGCATGATCATTGCCTTCGGATGATGGAATACATAAATGAGCTGGAAGCCCAAGGGTCCGGGCTAGACCACATCACCAAGGTAGACGCCATTCCGAATTCTTTACCTCCGTCCTACAATCAATTTGTCATGAATTATAACATGAATAAGCTGAACGTCAGCTTACAAGAGCTTAGCAATATGTTGCAATGAGCTGAGGAACTGATTTGTAAGGATGAGCCCGTTGCCATGCTTATGGAAGCGAGCAAGCGTGGCAAGAAGAGGTCTAAGAAGAGGCCCTAAAAAAAGGGCAACAAATCCAAGAAACAGAAGAAGGACAAGGCATCCGATGCCTGCCACCATTATCACCAGACCTACCACTAGAGAAGGAACTGTCCTGCCTACCTGGAATCCAAGAAAGGTAATCCCAAATCATGTGTCATAGAAACCAATTTGTTGGTTATTTCTGCTTCCTGGTGTATTGACTCTGGGGCTTCGACTCATGCATGTAATACATTGTAGGGTTTCAGAATAAGTAGAAGACTGAGTGAGGGAGAGGTGACGCTCTTCTTGGGAACTTCTGCAAGCGTTGCAGCTATGGCCATCGGCAGCACAAAATTGTTTTTTTAGAGAATGATCACTTGTACTTAAAAATTGTCTTTATGTACAAAATTTAAGAAGAAACTCTTTCTTTATAAGGTTTGACTCTTAATCACTTTTGGAGGTTTCAAGCACACATTAATCAACTCTAGGATGTAAGTCATGTGTCACTTGTGAAATGTTGGCCTATACTAGGGGTGCTCATGGTTCGGTTAATCAAACTGTGGGCTCTTTATTGAAACTAAACCAGTACCATCGAATTTTGTAATTCTCCAAACCAAAACAAAATAGCACTTGGGTAGGTTTGATTTTTTGGTTTTTTTATGAGCACCCCTAGCCTAAACACTGATATGGATCACTTCATTGTAGGAGAAGACTTTTTCACAAAACCAAAGACTAGGCTTGTTTAGTTATTTCAAAGTTCAGCTCATACTTGCTTTAGGAATGGTTAATTGTTCAGGTGTTATAGCCTTTACGTATTTTAATAGAGAGTAAAAGGGTTGTGTTGTAAACAAAATTTAAACATGCACTACAAGAAAAATGATTTTTAGCGGCAGTTAAACCTTAAAAATTGCTACTAAAAAGTTTACCGGCAGTCGTCAAACTACCACTAAACTAGGTGTCGCTAAAAGGTTCTAGCGGCAATTTTAACGACTGTCGGTAGAACACAGAAAACTGCTGCTATAAATGATCATTCGCGACTGGCGCTAAAGGGTAAGACTGACTGCCGCTATAAGTCTATAGTGGTAGCCACAATTTTTTTTAGCAGCAGTCAGCTCTACTTTTTTTAACCAAAACAACTTGGAAATTGTTACTAATAACATATAATTTAAATGTAATTGGCTACAAATCTCATTTATTAAATAAACTTGTAATTTTATTCATCCAAATTAAAATTCCATACAAAATAACTTGTTTTTTTCTTGACAACCTTTGGAACTTTAATCTTACAAGAAAGAATAAAAAGAAAATTTATTTTCATTAGTCTACGTGCATAGTATACTACAGTATTTGAACTCTCTTCCTCTTCTTGTCTTCTCATATACATAGTAGTAAGTAGACAATGCTTCATATCCTCACTGTCTTCTTGATTGTCTTGATGGATGACTTGCTAAAGTTGTTCTCATGGGCTTAATGTGTTCTTCAAACTACTCTCTCATGTCTTCTATTTCTTTTTGTATTTCCTGTTGATCAAAATAGTAACCAGCTTTAGATGCTTTCTTCTCTTCTTGAAAGATTCATGTTTAGTTTCTCTAGTTTGAATGTTCCCTTGCTTTGCCCGAGACTTTGAATCAGTGACCACCTTTGGTTGTGGTGGTGGTATCCAGAAATGAGAGGATGTCCAACGATGAAGCCAGCTCCAGGCTGAAATTCGGTTCTTCCAAATCATACTGAATGTGTAGAAGCATCACAGCAGATGATGAAGAAAGAATCTAGATGAAAAAAAAGGCAATTCAATTCATACCCTCATAATGCAGATGTGGAGACCGAATTGTTCATTGGAAGGCCTGAAAGAGCAACCACACGCTACCCATTACAGGACTATTAGTTGGTAATGGTCCCATTAATAAAGAGGTAGGAGGACGGTGCCAATTGGCTTAGCCTGTAAGGTTTCTAGCTGGTTGTAGTGGTCCTAGTGGAGACTTGGATCAAATGACGTTGTAATCAGGATTGGCAGGTATTTGTTGCAAAACAAAGTTTGGAGAGTCAAGTATCTTGACACATGGTCAGAAAAGTCATAAATATGTAAAATCATTATCTACAATTAATACAACCGAAAAAAAAATTAATAAAAGGTGTTGTAGAACAGTGGCCTGAATTGGAAAATCGAACAGGTAGAAGGTTCCCCTCTTGCCCTTGGTGAAAGATTTGAACTGGCCACATCATCCCTATAGGTGGCAGCTGAAATAGGGTTTGTGGTATAGGTAAGTGAATGTTTCCTGATTTCCTCATACCAACCAATGATATAGAGACTTCAATGAATATTGACAACAATGGTCAGAGAGACCTCAACGAATATAGAGGACCAGCTGCATCAGTAACAACAAAAGGAAGAGTTAATTGCTAAGGTTGGGATTAGAAAAGAACAGAATGATTCAGACTGTCAGCAATATTCTGGCCATGCTATTGCTATTCAAGCAAGTTTGTTGGGCTTACTGTCTGTGAGCAATATTCAACTCCAAACCTTCTTCATCAGTAGAATGAACTTCTAAGTAGCTAAATATATAAGAACTGAATAAAGAAGATATATATATATATATAGTATCATAACATGAACTCCATTTAATTACACTCCCAAATGCCAATTCTTTCATGGAAATGGTAAAATATAGCACCAAATGTTTCAGAACTCAAGGATCTCATAAATGGAAAATTAATTAAAACAGATTACTTACACTTGGATTTACTAGTGTATGGAAGGTCCTTCTTCAAGCACCACTCGATTCTACAGAAGTTTTAAAGACAGATATGTCAACATGGTTCCCAAGTGAAGTAAATAGAATTCTGAAGACCTAAGAACTTACAAATTGTTATTTGAAGATGAATAAATGACAATCATTTTCCTGTTAAACAATATGAAGAGGAAGATTGTAAGAGAAAGGAAATAAAAAGGGACAAGGAACTAATAAATATCAAATCTAGAGAGACTTACATGTTTGGTTATCTTATACAGTTCAGAGTTTACTCTTCTGTAAAATTTTTGTAAGATATGTCACTGCAAGAAATATCTAACAAGTGTTACAGTAATTAAGGTATCTATGTATGAAGGAATGCCAGTAAATGGTTAAATGCAATAAAAAAATAAAAGGATAAAAGATTAAAAATAAATTCAAATTTATTATGTGGAAGAATTTAATTTTGATTATTTCCTACATAATTATTTACATATAAATATTGTAAATATTTCAATTTATTGAAGCTTCCTGGAATTGGGCCAGTCAATTTGTTGAAGGTCAGACCTCTGCAATGATAAAGAATCAAGTTATGGTGAGAATTGAAGAACGAGAAGAAACATATCTTCATAGTTTGGCAGACAAGAAACTCATGATTCATACATGTACATATTGGATAAGCCATCTGTAGAATGCAAGGTTATCATAACATTCCTAACATTACCTACTTTGTACCTAATTAAAGGGAAAAAAGAATTGCCAATAGAAGTGATACCTTTCCAAGGGTTCGTGGATTTTATCCAGTTGAAATGGAGTTGCTATCCCAACTGTTTGAGCTTGTCACTTTTGAAAATTCATCTTAATAACCCAAGGCTAAGAATTAAGATCCCCAATGCCCTCCTGGACCCATAAGCGTTTAAGAGAGCCCTTGATCAATTCTAATACAAAGCTACCAAGATTTACGGATGTGTGTCATATAGGCAATATTGTCCCTATCCTACTTGGTCTATCTGACTCCAGAACCCATTTCTCCGCTCTGATTAGTTTGCATATTTCATGAGGAAGGTTTTGGAAAGATGTAGATTCCACCATGTACAGTCCAGCACCTTCTGGGGGTTCAAAAATTCAATTCAAAATTCCACCTCTCCTAAATATATAGACATTCAAAACAGTTATCATGAAACCATTACATGATTCCAGAAAATGTCAGTCTTGTCTAAATAGGCCACAATATGACTTCAATTCTAATGGGTACTTAAGGGTATGTATGATTCATAATGGCTTATTAATTTTAATGTCTTCTAGTACTAATATAAAAAAAGGTCAAAGATCTTTAATGCATATTTCTTAAAGAAATTCAGAATTCATGTTAAGAAAGTCATTGAAATAGATCCTTACCTGATTTCTTACATTTAATATAAGGCTTTTTCGGAGTTCTTCACTGTAAGGAACACCCTCAACTAGTGTAACAAATGCATAAATCCCCTGTCCTTTGACCTAGGAGCAAGCAGAGCATAACATGTGATTACAATATAGGTTTGGAGACATTTCTCTATGGAAGTATCTACTACAAGTATTCCATGACCTTTTAGGTATACAAGATGGAGTACCTCATGCTCAACACCAACCACAGCAGCTTCAGCACTCTGAGGGTGTGAAACTAAAGTAGATCCCACTTCTACAGTGCTAATACGGTGTCCACTACATACATTAACAGAAATTAAAGCAAAACCCACATAGCGCATTATACATTTAAGCCACACCTTGGTCATAGAATTGTAATTTTGTAATTACACATGCTCCATGTATGCATTCCCTGTATATTCTCATTTAAAAATGAAAAGCTATGCAAAACAATGAAGCCTAGAAGGATGCAGTAAGCCAATGGTATCCATCCTTGTCCCTAAATCATAAAATATAGCTACAGCAAAAACACATCCGTACATGAAAATAGCCATTTAGCTTTTAAAGGATGTAGTATCTGGACCGTAAATGCACTGGATCTTAAATCTTTGGAAACCTTCCAGCTATTAGAGTATGAGAATGCTCAAGGTACAGAAAAGTAGTAACCCACAGATCTGTGGCGGAACAGTTAGAAAAAGGAGTGGCCTTAATGCATTTGGGAGCTCCAATGCTAGTTAGGCTCTAGCCTAGAACCTCAAACAATAGTGTTTATCTGCTTGATATGCCCCTTTCTTTCTTGAATTCAATTCATTTATTTTGACAAATTTGCATCCTAGATATTTTCCATATTTATACAAATCGTGCACTAAAAATTCTGCCTTAACTATTTAACATAATATACTGAATCTTTTCTGTAACCAAGAAATCTTAAACATCCTGTTACCATGAAAACACTTAACAACCTGCATCATAGGTTGATTGATGAAAACTGAAATTCCATCAATAATATTACCTGCTACAGCCATCACCATTGAAATAATAGCCTGGAAATAGCTTAAAGTATGTAGTTTCATACCTTTCATGATCACCATAAAGGGTACGAAAAGCTCCAGGCCATGAGCTCTTCACACATAGGTAACCACTGCACTCACCTTCAATCTCAATTCCATTCTCGTCAACTATGACTGGCTATATGTTCACCCAAAACATAACAATTGAGATGAAAATGAAAGCTGTACTAGTGTACACTCACAAAAGAAAGGAAAAAATTGTGCAGGTGTATCAGTTTTACATGCACGAACCTGGATGCCAAAGAAAGGGAAAGTGGTTGAAACAGAGGCTTCTGTGGCCAGGCCCCTAGTAAGGGAGCAATCTGCAATATATTAAGTAACACCAAATTAGACTATGGTAAAATATTAACAAAAATTATATTGTATTTAAGATATATATATATATAGGAGAAATCAGAAAAATAAGGAGGGAGAAGAAGAAGATTAAGAGATAATAGGGTTCCAAGAACTGCGGTTTCTCTAACTTAGTCAACCCTCTGCATTCGCAAGCAGGAACATATCAATCAAACAAATTAAAAGGATGGATTAAACCTAACTGTCATTGGACTTTCGTAGCAGTGTCAAAGGCAATAGAACCCCTATTGATGCTGGTTGGTGCTGTTCGGTGGAACGCTGAGACAAACTCCACTGGTCATTGACAATAGAAAAGTGAAAGAGGGAGAGAGAAAGAAAGGAAAAATAGAGAGAGCAAGATTACCTATTGACGCCGGTGTAGTTGGATGTCGTTCGGTGGTCTGTCGGCTCTAAGAGAGAGAGAGCTCAAGAGAGAAAGAGGAGGGGAAAAGAACCTTAATTCGCGGCTGATGAATTAACAGCAGTCGCTATACTCTATAGTGGCAATTTTAAATGATTACTGCTATAGAATAAAATTTAGCCCCTTTCGGAACTGTTGGCTTTTAATCCTTTCTAAAATTTTAGCGACAATTGGCTTTTAGCCCCTTTCTAAACTGCCGCTATTTGTCATTTTTCCTGTAGCGATGACATTACAACAGAATTTGACACCATTTATTTGATCTCTCAAAAGAACTGTTTCAAAAGTTGTTCAGACATCTCCTCATCATGTGACTTTGAAGGTCAAGACAACTATTGGCAAGATTTTATGTCAAGCAACCTTTTATAAACCATCCTACTAATATCATGTCTACATACTCATCATACCATATCTATGAGTTTCTACCCTAATGATCATGTCAAGCATGTATCTTTATGAAGTATACATTCTTCCCATGAAGCATACATTCTTGGATATTTGATTCATTACATGACTTTCAATTCAAACAATCATCCTCTCTTCATTTGCATTTTTGTCGTCTAAGCTCTGTTGGACATCAAGAATTTTGATAGCTTGTCATCCTTAATTTTTCTTCATTACACTTCTCTGTGACAAGTATGTGTGTGTGTGTGTCAATCAATGAAACTAGTGGATGACATTTGTAAACTAATTTTAGTCCTTTGGACTTTCTTTGGGAGGAAAGCAAGACTGATAATGCAAGAATAGGATAATGTGCTCTCATGAAGAATTCTTCAACCATGCAAGACCATGTGATCCCTGTGATTGTATTTACATAGTCATACCAATAATTTCAATTGGAATGCCCATCTCAAATCAAACACACGTAGCTTGACGAGATTATCATAAGTACATGAAGATAATCAAGTTACCTTCATTTCAACCAATAAATTGTATCACTCTTTTTTTACTAAATAGCTAGTAACCCCACAATTCCAAAGTATGTTATGGGCTCATCAGCGCAAATGCATTTTCAATTTCACATGTAATCCTACTACTTTGATTTCATCTAAGATCTAAAATGCAGAAACGTCCACTTGCAATCATTCTAAGCAAAGCAAAGGTGTCATTCATGTCTTTTAGGGGAGATGAGTCATATTTTCTTTATGTCAAAATTCATTCAATTGTTATTAATAAATAAATTACGAAATTTCAAACATCTCTACCACAATAACTACCCTTATCCTAGGCCACATAAGGAGATAAGGTTTATCTTGGTATTACAAGTCCTAGTATGCTTATATTTTGGAAATTATGATTGAAAAATAACTCTTTACTAAATGGGACTCCAATTGAAGCTCATAGGTTAAACTCCCCAATATGAAATATGTGATTAGAGTTCCATGAGAATTCATGATATAAACCAATGCAATCATTTGAAGATGAATTCTAATAATGTACATGTGAAACAAGCTTCACCTTTTTACTTCTTATGTAGGTCTCAACCATAATTTCTCAATTCCAATAAAGATGACTTAGGAGAATGAGAATGAATTTTTTTTCTCAAATGGTGTTTGTTGTAAGGAATAAACCCTCTTTTGGTTATAAGAATTTTTTTATTTTTTTTTTATCTTTCGAAAGCTTTCCAAACTTTAACGTGATAATGACTTTAAACAAGTTCAACTCCTAGGATTAAAATGCTTCAAAAGATTGGTCTCCATGAGTGGATAGCGTTAAGACCCAATCCTTTTGGCTTGACCTAATCTCAGATATGCCCCTTTAAGTGACTGATCAAATCAGCCTAATTCAAAATGGGCTTTAAGCCCAATATGTATCAAGTGCTCAATAGGCTTCCAAACTGCTACTTAGTTGGGCTTCTTTATATGGCGTGGGGCCCAAGCATTGATCTACACATCAGCCATATGGGTTCGGCCCAACCTCTGTTACAAGGCCTAGCCAATTCACTAGAAAACCCAGTGAACCCCTTGAGCCCATCACATAGACTTTATGGGCCCAACACTTATACTAAGTGGTCCCTGGGCCAAGCCATCTCATAAAAACCTAGGGGCTGTGGGAAGATGCAAGATTAGTCCATCAGGTATAATCCTAAATGGCCTTACACTTAACCTCTCAGCTCATAATGATCAAACACTGCCCGACAAGAGATGACATCTCCCTCGGCTGCAAAGAACAGTGTTGCACTCTCTACTCACATGGATCCCAGGAATTAAAACCATTTGCAATCATTTTGAAACCGTATATATATATATATATTGCAAAACAAAATTCCAACGATTGAAATCAACTACCAGAAATTTGGTTTCCATTAGAGAAAGTGCATCCCTAATCATATATATATATCAACAGTCGGAAATTTGGTTTCCATCAGAGATAGTGCATCCCCGATCATTACTTTTGTCCGATAAAGGGGATGATCCTATCACTATGATCACCCACTCAGATGAATTCTCAGACTGTCCCAACATACCCAGGATTTGACCCCGCTAAGGATCTCACTGATTGGCATATCAAAGGCAGCCCAATCCGACACCTAGTACAGTATCATAATCGAGTCTAAGGGTCAGGTGTAACTTTCCAGTTTTGTCCATCAATTTCTAAGGTCCAAGGCAATATTAGAAATCTGGTCCGGTTCAAAAATTCAAGTAATCCTACATTGCATGCGCCTTAGGTCTCACCCTGGCGGCTGAGACAGACCACTCCAACATTTGGCAGCACACCAGTGTCAGTCTTGGCAAGATAAATCTCCCCAGACTTATCCAACAGCTGTGAACATTCTAAACTAACACGAGTCTCATTAAGTATTCAGTTTAAGGGTATTACACAGAAACATACCACACAACATGAATCAAACATGCACTTTATTCATTTACACTAAATGTCTAAAGTACATCAAAACTGATTGGCGGTAAGGGCATACAAAACTGTCTAACAGACTAATGACCATGTCTAAAGCTTGGTTAGAACTTCTACACTTAAAATTTTTACAACTAAAGCTTGGTTAAAGTCTAGGGAAAGCCTAACCAATTAACCTTTGGTCTTTAAGGTTTTGATTATACCGAGGTAGGTTAGCTAAGCCAATTGTAATGCATCTTGAAAATTATTACATCAAATCCTAAAGAAATAAAAACAAGTTGAAAACTCTAGAACTTGATGTCTTTTCTTGTTCTTCTTGGTAGCATGATTTCTTCCTTGGAGAGTGTTCAATTTGTCATTTGATATAATTTCTCTTTTAAGATCAAAATGATTTCATGAAGTCCTTCAAGTTCAACTGAGGAAGTATCTAATACATAGTCAGAGACTAGAGACTGGATATAATTACTCTCAAAGTAGCATAGGTCTGAACAAGAGTTTATAGTTAGAGACTGGATATACCTTCAACTCCAGCCCTATCGTCAAAGTAGCAAAGCGGAAAGAAGATCCTAAAAGCTTTCTACAAGGTTCTACGGCCAATTTTAGGTGTTGGCTCGTATTGGGCCAGTGGCTTATTAACTGGATTTACCAGAACGAAGCCGTCTGCACCCAGTCTTCCATGTATCTTGGATAAAAAAGAAGTTGGGTTCCAATGCCTTATGTCACTCCCACCTTGCCATCTTAATCCAATTCCAAAATCCATATTGAATAGACTATGGAGGGTCTCATTCATTGGGCAGTAACACTTGATATGATGCCACCTGAGAACAATGGGAAGATATTCTGCATCGATTCTCAGGAAAGAGCCTTGTGGGCAAGGCTTTACCCAAGGGGGGAAGGAATGATATGAGTTCCACCTTTAGCTGGTACACCATGGGCCCAGCCCATAGGTTAAACAACTTCAGCCCAAGAGGATACTGTCGTGCATGGCATGAAAACATCTTAAATCTTTTTTTTTTTTTTTTCTCTCATTTCTGGAGGAGAACCACCATTATTATGTAACCAATCATTGGCTATCCCCCAATGATTAGTCATTATTGACATGGCAGATATTTTTAACGCCTGAAGCCATATATAATTATTTTGATCATTGAATAAAGGTAATTGATAGAAGTGTTCATGGGTCAGGCAATGTTCAAAGTATCGGAAACGCCAAGTGTATCGGAAAAGCAATTTTAAGAGATGTATCGGAGAAAAATTAAGATATACATAGATACACTTGGAAATACTATAAATACTTTAATAAATCATAAAATACATCAACAATACTAAATATAAGAACTCAATGAGGTGTATATACATATCAAATTAATATATTTTAATGATTTCACGAAGAAATATATTGTAGTTAATTATAACTTCATTAAAAATCCTATCCTTAACTCCTATCCTTAACTCCTATCCTTAACTATAATTTACAAATTATAATTCTTAAGTTTTAATGTTTTATGGGATGAAAAAAACCCAACTCTCCTATCCAACCATAAAACATACACCGGCACAACCTCAATGTGAAAATATAATTAATAATTATTTATTATTTAAATAATTATTATTTATTGTTCATTTCCAAAAATTATAAAAGATTAAATAAACATTATATAATATATTCAAAAAATATTTATTAAAGATTAAAGAATAAGTTTCAATTGCTTTGTGGATATGATAGATCATCCATAGAATTATAATATATTCAATCATTGTGATCAAATGATAAAATATAATTAATTATTTATTTATTTTTTAATTCTAAAATATAAAAATAAAAAAACAATTATTAAAGAAGAAGTTTCAATTGCTTTGTGGATATGATAGATTATCCATAGAATTATAATATATTCAATTGTTGTGATCAAATGATAAAATATAATTAAATATTATTTATTTTTTAATTCTAAAAATATTAAAAATAAAAAAAATATATTAAAGAAGAAATTTCAACTGTTTTATGGATATGATAGATAAATCCATAGATCTAAAACATAGTTAATCTTTATAGGTAGAGAAAAAATTACATTTTCAAATTTTTTGTTAATTTATATTGTGATTTTCAATATAAGAAATGTAGATCAACATAAATTTAAACATTCAAGAAAAAAAAAGAAATCATAAGATATTATAAAATATTCAAAAAAATTACCTATTTTTGTCATATTTTTTCAAAATTTAAAAAATCTTTTAAAAAAATAACAATTCACACTTGTTTCTTGCAAACTTTTGCAAATCTAATACTCTAGGAATGAAGTTTGGAGTTTTAGAGTAATTTGGGGGGTGAAAGAAAGCTTATTTCGGGGAAAAGAAACTTTCTTTCCCCCTTTAATTTTTTTTTTTTTTGTATCTTTTTCGTCAATATGCTACTAATACTCCCTAATACGCTCTCGATACACCCCCAATACGCCCTCAATACGGGTCCAATACACATGAAAAAAGATGAAGAGTCTGATTTCCTTGTGTATCCTATATCTATTTTCAAAGATACGATATGATACACCCATTTCAAAATTTAAACCTTGGGGTCAGGTAGCCCAATGGGCCAGCCTGGATCATTCTCACTCGGGCCCGAAACACAAGCTCGGTATTTTTCAGGTTGGGCTTGGGATTTCTCAAAAAGGCCTGACCCGAGCCCGAGCCCGCCCCAATTTTATTTTATATAATAAATAAATAAATATTTATATTTATAAAATATATATTTTTTTATTAACCCAAGTCCTAATCCAATATTTCCTCCTCTATTTTGCATAACAACTCCGCCCAACCAAACAGTTGGAATCAGAATGGGTCATTCCGATTGGACCGATTCTAATTCCAGATCTCCATTCCTGCGAGTGCGAACCAAATGGGCCCCAAGCCTTTAGAAATTGCTTGTTTCGCAACTGGACTGTGTATAAACAATTTATGCTTACTTCCTGTTTATCTCCTGATAATTAAAGAGACTGCAGTTTCAGGGAAAAGGGATATACTCGCAAATTCATCAAAATGGCCCCTCGAAGAGCTTTATCAAAATAAAAGACCCACGTGGAAATAATCTTTTCCACATTGTTGAAACTTCCAATCCCCACAATCTTTTAAGTTAGTTCACCCTATAAACATATATATATATTGTTTTTCATATCAAGGCTGATGAAATGAGTTGCCCCCATGCTCATGATGATGATGATCGGCAACTGGAAGACTCACAACAGGTATATCCAAGCTGCTTCCCTCCGTTTCAGGGGAGATCTCTCTTACATCAGCTATTGTCGCCTCTGTTGCTCGAATGTCACTCCACTCCCCATCACCAATGGATCGGAGATCAACCTGATCTACAGCCAACTGCATACCATCATCCCCAGAAATAGGGAGTGATCTTGAAACACTGAGACATGCTTTGTCCACATTCTCTTCTGATAAGTCCACATGCTTTGTTAATGGAAGGTTGTCTTTGCCATCTGGGCAGGATTCAGTCTTCTCTTCAAAAACTTGTTTTGTATCACTCTGCTGTCTGTTAAAAGGACAAAGATTCATTGTCAACTCTGATTTAAACAACCCTACCAAAAAAAATGCTATGAGAAACAGTAATAACAAAGAGTACTCACGAGTCCTTGTATGAAGCAAACGAAAACAATAATAATGAATTACAAACAGCATTTTAAGTTCATTGTCCATTTTCTTATGATGAAACAGGTTTCTCTTTTGACACGTAGTAGTATCCTGTGTCGATCATACCTTAGTTCACAGAAGTGGAAGCTTGAAGCCTGAACTGGAGTATGAGCAAACCATTAAACTGACAAATTTGAGAAGTTCCAAACTTTTAGGACGTATAATACTATGATGTGTATATGAGATATATAGGCACACAAATCTGTGCAAAGGAGCATGATGGTGGCGTCTACCTATTTCTATCATGTGATGGGATCCTACAGCTGATTCAGACTGTCCATCAGATAGAGGATGAATTTGGCCACAATTTCATTTTCACAATCCATGTCAGCCATGTTACAAAGAATGGCAAAAAGATTAAAATGCAGAAAACTGGGAAAACATAAAACCCTAAAAAAGAAAGTCAAAAAGAAAGTGAATGAATTTAAATGTTGGGCTTATGATCAGCTTTACCATAAATTAGGCACTAAATAGGGAGAAAAAGGAATGCATAAACTCGCAAAACTGAGGAAAAGGAAATGCGGAGATTTGAACCATATCAGGTGCATTAAAGATGAAGATCAAGAGTCTTACTAAAAGATGAAGAAATCAAACAAAGATGAAAAAACTATTTTGAAAAAATTATTAAGTGAACAGCAAGGAGAGGGTGCTAATGGAGGAAAAGCTAGCAATAATAGTAGTTTTAAAAATAATGCATACCTTCGTAGAGTTATTAGACCTACTGAATAAGAGAATAAAAAATGAATAAGACAGTAAAAAATAAAAGAGGAACTAAGATAAAGAAAGGAAAACCATTAGGACCTAACTAATTGAATAAGATAGTAAAAAATGATACCTAATGATTAGAGAAACAATAGTATGGTGCCTATATTTAAGAATAAAGGTGACATACGAAGTTGTAATAATTATCAAGGGATTAAAATCAGGAGCCACACTATGAAACTTTGGAAGAGAATAAATGAACAATGATTATGACTTGAAACAAGTGTATCAGAGAACTAATCTGGCTTTATGCTAAGGAGATCAACCATGGAAGCTATATTTCATTTGAGATGATTAATGGAAAGTTCAAAGAGAAGAAAAAAGATCTTCATATGGTGTTCATTGATCTAAAAAAAGGCATATGATACAGTTCTTCGAGAGCTAATACGGTGGGTCTTGGAAAAGAAAAGTGGTCCAAAATAGGTATATAAACCAAATTAAAGATACTTATGGGGGGGCAACAACCAATGTTAGAACACTAGTGGGAGAGACTTTAGATTTTACAGTTACAATGGGTCTTTACCAAGGCTTAGCACTTGGCCATTATCTATTTGCACTGTTGTGGATGACACTGTTTTAATTGATGAAACTAATGAAGGATTAAATGCAAAATTAAGCTTATGGACAAATGCCTTAGAAACAAGAGGTCTTAAAATAAGTAGAACTACAATAAAGCATATGACATGTAAATTTAGTAATAACAAGAGTGTATATTAAGATACACTTAGGATTAGAGACCAAGAGATAACTTCATGTGACCCATTTCCGATACCTTGGTTCAATAACTCACCCAAAGATTTAGAGAAAGTTGGAAAAAGGGAGGAACGCATTAAGACTTGTGTGATAGGCGAATACCACTTAGATTAAAAGGAAAATTCTGTAAAACAATTGTAAGGTTAGCTATGTTGTATTGCAAAGAGTATCAGGCAATAAGAAACATGTTCAGAAAATGAGTGTAGTAGAAATGCAAATGCTAAGATGGATGAGTGGAAAAAGTAGAAAGGATAGGATCAAGAATGAAGTCATCCATGGAAACCTAAGAGTAGCTCCAATAGGTGATAAAATGAGAGTGGAAGGGGCTAGAAGACCACCAAAAACTCCAATTAGAAGTGAATTGTTACAAGTGGAAGGGGCTAGAAGAGCTAGGGTAAACCAAAAAGGACAAGGATAGTAGTAACAAATGATTTAAGCACTAATGATTCAATAGTTTATATGGCTTTAAATAGAAGGGATTGGTGAAACAGGATTCATGTAGCTAACCCCATATAGTTGGGAAAAGGCATGGATAATGATGATGATGATGATGAATCCATGTTAGCCATTTCCCACCTTGTATCTCAATCAAAGTTTTAATTTCTAATATAAAATTTATAAAAAGCAGGTTTAATTTTGCAGAAAAAGAGGATGGGAAGGGGGGCAATGGGTTGGCATTAAATTAGTATTAGGAAAAGTAAAAGGTGGGTGGTACTGTCCTACACCATCTAGTGTATGTCACAACTATCTAATCATATCATTCTTTTATCAATACCATCTAATCATATCATGCAAACACCAAGCATGGAGAGGAATTCCTGCAATGACGGTGCAGACCACTTTTGAGAATTTATCATTTTTAATGCAACCTGCCAAAGGGCACCACTAATCAATCCTAAATTCAAGTGATAATAAGACCATGCCTAGTTGAACGCCACCAGAGTCCTCTTGATTGTGGAAACAGAAAGAGATCCCCAAGAATGACTTTAACCTAGTTTGCAAACCCAACCACTATATACGAGAAACCCAATCTGAAATCGAACTCTGCTGGATAGATTACAAAAATCTTTTGATAAGACCACTCTGGAAATCTTACTCAGTTCCGTAAGTTTCCAACATCTTTCACCACCAATTGTCAACTGCTAGAGAATGTTCTTGTTGGAAGATCTACCAACAATACCAGCTAGACTGCCTAGACATTCATCCTCCAGCTCTGTTGACGATAACTCTCAACAGCAACTTCAATCACACTTCAACTTCTCACAACCTTGAGTTATGTTTAGTACCATTGCTGTTTCTTCATGAAACGCTTGGGGTCGATCAGTAGAAATAGGAGTTAAAACATGAGTTGTCATGTCACACAATCAGAAACATTTTGGTTTGATCAATTACTTCAAACATTAAATTTGATGTTTCAACCCTAAACAGCAATTATCAGTCCCCACATGCATTTTTTCAGTTGAAGTTACTCCCTTATGTAACATGACAAATCATCTTTCTCATCATTTTCTATTGATCAACCCCAAAACGTTGCATGAAGAAACAGCAATGGTACCAAACCATAGTTTTCAGGGCGCCAAGGCGAGGCTAGGCGACCACAGGGCACCCAGGCGCCTAGATGCCGAGGCGTTGGAATTTTAAAATATTAATTTTTTTGAGTTTTTATTGGTTTTCTGTGCTAACTAGCAAGCATGTACACTAACTATTAACTCTATAAATCATTCAAATGAGTATAAAACTATAAATTTCATATAACTAGCAAGCATGTAAACAGTACACTAACTATACACTAACTAGCAAGCCAACTATTAACTGAAAAACTAGCAAGCAAGTACACAGTACACTAACTATACACTAATTAGAAAGCATGTACACTAACTATTAACTGAAAAAAAAAGTAAATAAACAAGTGCAGGAACTAGGAAGGGAGGAGAGGAGTATAGGGGTGGAAGAAGAAGAGGAAGAAGTATAGGGGATTAGAGGCAAGGAGGAGTAATAGACCCCTGTTTTTTCAAAGAAAAAAAAGGGTCTGAGTGTCTGAGACTATTGACTGAGAACAGTCAGGGGCGGGGAGGAGTATAGGGGCAAAGCCCCTGCTTTTTCAAAAAAAAAAATAGGGGACTGAGACTAGGACTAGCGACTGAGAACAATCAGGGGCAGAAGAAGAAGAAGAAGAAGAAGAATGAGTGGAGCTGTGGAGGAAGGGAGGAGTATAGGAGCGGAGTCCCTGTTTTTTCAAAAAAAAAAGAGGCAAAAAATGACTGAAGCTGGGTTGGAAGAAGAAGAAGAAGAAGAGAAAAACTTACCTGCTGAAGCTGAGGTGCGATGGAGTTGGGCTGGGGAATGAAGTCTTCGATTCTCCTCCCTCTCCAATCGAACTGAAGAAACCCTTATGCATGTAACCGAAGAAGAAGAAAAACACTTTGTATTGTTGTCTTAATAATAAAATAACGATAGTATGTAACCGGTTTTATTTTAAAAGAATAAAACACATCTAATAAAATATCAAAATAACAAATTAAAAAAAAAAAAGTTAGTAGATGTATGTAGGCGCGCCCGCCTTGTATATAGGCGCCTGCCTAGTCGCCTAGGCACCTGCTTAAGTCTCTGGGCAGGCACCTAGTATACAAAATTCGGGGCATTTGGGCGAGGCACCCATGGAAAACCACCTAATCGCCTTGACAACTATGTACCAAACACAACCTTGGTCTTGCACCGAGATTGAATGGACGTTTAATGATGATGAAAAATACAAGAAAAAAAACTTAAAATAAAAAAAAAAAAAAAACTGGCATTCAAGATGGGTCCAAATGCAAATGAAACCACAACATATAGCTGAAACAGAATAATTACAAAATAATATTATTACAATGAGGAAAAGAAAACAGAACACAATGATCATAAAGTGTAAGGAAAAAACTGAATCTCGCATGATAAAGAAAGATCAGGAGATAAACCTTTGTATTTGTGCTTGCAGTAAATTTACATAAGCTAGAAGCTCTTCCTTGTCCTTTACAGCAGCCAACTCTTTCTCTGTGGCTTCCTTTACCCTAGATTCTGCCTCTGCCTCTGCAACTCGTGCTCTCTCTTCGGCCCTGACAACAGCAGCTTCCAATATTACAACACGATCTCTAGCTTTTGCAAGCTCAGAACGCCACAGATGTGCCTCCTGAAGAGCAGAGTCTCTTTGCTTTAACAGTTGATCCCTCTCCTTACTTAGGACTGCATTTTTTTCTTCGGATACCCTCAACTATAGATTAATAAGCAATCTAATATCAGTGGAGGTCAGATAACCAACTAATCAATCATATTTGCATTATCAGTAGAAAGCTTGAATTGAAGCTAATGGAAAATCTTAAGACATCGAAATGATGAAATAGCTCACAAGTAAAATCTGGAGCATTATCAGTAACCATGAAAAGTCTTGGTACTTGTCATAATAGACAAAGATTAGGAAGGAACAAATCTATCATCCAGGTTCATTAGTGGAAACGAAACAACATATTCGAAGTGGATATAAGAGGTTCCTTTGAGGTCAGTGAGACCAATTTTTTTCTCCTTATCTTCAATTTTGTGCTCTTTGAAAGAAGAAAATTTCGAACAGTAAGTCTGACCCCAAGATTGAAATTTGTACTTAACAAGGGCAGTCACAGTAGCAAGCAACAATATTGCAAAAACCTTGCATGCTTGCATTTGTGCATTTGGTTTCACATTACAATCATATAAATATAGTTCCAGTAAATTCTTTTAACCTCCATAATTGAAAGAAGTACCTTCATGATAGATGACTCGAGCTGTTTCTGTGAATCTTTTGTTAAACGCTCAATTTCTGCACAAGCTAATCTTCTTTGTTCATCCATTGCATGAGCTGCAGATGCAGCAGCCTCAGCAGCTTCAGCAGTATCAGATAGTTTCTCAGCTATCTCTTTTATCGTGGAATCCCGAGCACGAAGATCCCTTGCCAGCTGTTGTAATTCCTCGTCCTTAACTCGTAGTGTCTCCTGCAAGGTCATTGTAGAGAAAGCAAACTGATATTACTTACTCTTGTAAATTAATAATCAAAACTAACAAAATTAATTTTTTTAGGGGGGGGGGGGGGGGGACGGCACATCCTGCAGGCACAAAACATGGGTTCGAGTATGAGAGCAGACACTGCAAAAATTGACAAAGGCAAGGGGTGCATCCAATCCACCCTCCCAAGACCCCAGATAGATAGGCCCAACACTGGGTAATGGCCTTTATTAGTTGCCTATTGAATAACACCAATCAAATATCCAGTAAGAATTGAACAAATCATGAAGCATGATAATAGCAGAGAAAACTGAAAAATAAAAGAAAGAAATAAAAAGTTCATAACAATATCATTTTCGCCCTATCCTTTACCCATGGCTTGAAATTAATGAGGAAAACCAGTGCAACTGTGTGCTGATGCCGAACCCAGCAAGTTCTCCAAGTAGATCTATTGAAAGGACCAGCCATCTTATGAATCAACTTAGTGTGGAAAAACTATATCGTTCATTGTTAACCCATTTTTCCAAGAATTTCTAGATGAACAATGAGGAAGGATGATCCTTGCTGATGATAAAAATTAAACAGGAAAAAAGAAAATGCTATGTAATGTAATCTTCCATTGACTTGAGTTTGTCAGTAGACTTGTCTCTCTTCCCAACCAGTGGGAATACAGGCAAAGCCAGCTTTATACTGTTGCATACCTTTTATAGCAATCAAATTCTATAAATGCATTCCTGATAAAAATATAAATAAAGAGGAAAAAAAAACTGTCCAAGAGGATCATGAATAAGAAGACATAATAGAAGCTTGACGACGACATCCAGAATATTTGTGTATTGAACAAGTTTTCCTTTTTCTGGTCAAATATTTGTTGAATGTACCACATCCAGAATTCTGACAATGATAAATTCTATCCATGTTTTTCATTTCTGGATATTTTGGGTTCTAGGACTTGCAAGGATTGCATGTCTTATGTTCAGAGTTTTGAGAAATGAAGAATATTTGTGTATTGAACAAGTTTTCCTTTTTCTGGTCAAATATTTGTTGAATGTACCACATCCAGAATTCTGACAATGATAAATTCTATCCATGTTTTTCATTTCTGGACATTTTGGGTTCTAGGTCTTGCAAGGATTGCATGTGTTCAGAGTTTTGAGAAATGAAGAGCATAACCCATGTTTTCCATATAATTGTTCATACCTGGGCATATCAGCTTCCAGGAAGGCCAGCGGTTCACAACTTCACATGAAACCTTCCTTACTTCCCTTTCTCTCTTATTAGAAAAAGGAGGTATAAAAGAAATGGGCAGGAAAAATTTTAAAGTAGTCATGACATTAAGATAAAAAGAAAGTGATATCTAATGAATTATGGTTCAATTATTCTAAAATCCCAATATCTTCATATATTTCATTTATCTGAATCATCTTCCTTGTGCCTACCTGTATCAGGCACCAAATCCATATCCAACACCAATGCTCACCTCCAAAATTGCATCAACCATAGACGGGATAGGGTCTTATTTAGTAGCATTTATTGAGTCGTGAGACCAAAACATTGGGATATGAATTCAGAACCGAACCTTCATATGGCACGAATGATGATATGCATGCAATTTCAGATTTACAGATTCAGATGCCACAATGAACAAATATGAAATGAAAATCTAGTAATTACACATACCTTCATGATCGCCAGATCATCCATTTGACCATCATTTACTTTATTTTTCACCATGCCTAGAGCTGCTCTCATAGAGATCCTCATTGCTGCTTCAATTTCTTTAGCAGATTCTTGGGCTGTTGAGTTTGCTGCTGCAACTACTGTTGCAACAGTGCCCAACTTTGCAGAACTATTACCACTCAAGGAATTTACAGCATCTTTATGGGCCCTAAGAACCAACTGTGTTGCACTGATTGTTACACGAGAAAGAAAATATGGTAAGAAAATAGCCAAAGAATCTCTAAAAGCAAGTGGTGATAACTGATATCTGATAATTGATAAGGCCTCCAAAAGCAGAGTTAAAATGATTTTTATAGCAAGAAAGAGCAAAGAACAGGAGAACTAATTCCATTCATCCCTGTAGCAGTAAAGCATATTCAGTAGTGAACAATTAAGTATGTAAACCATCTAGAGGGGTGACACTGAATTTTTAGAATAATTAGTTAGATGAGTATGTTAATATGTTAACACCAAAAAAAAATTCCTAACAAATGACAGAACAGGATTTGCTTTTGAGAATACTTAGCATCCTACTTCTGGGTGAGAAGTTGATAATGCCTTGAAAGCAAGGCATAGAATATAAGTCTTTTTCTCTTTTTGATTGACTGCCAACACTCTATATACAACATTGCTAGCCTTATAGCTGTTTTATAGAATTTCCTTTTTAACCTGAGTGGTAATCACCACTTACCCAAAAGGAATGCATTGATTTCTTTCACCTTCCTTACACCCAAACCCCCATTTTTCTTAGGTACAAAAACCTTGTTCCAATTCACTAGGTTGTATTTAAAATCTTCTTCCCATCCTTGCACAAAAAATCTTGCATTCGTTTTTCTAAAGTTGCTGAAATACTTGATGGGATGGGGAAGAGTGATAATAGGTATGTTGTAAGAGAAGATGGAACAATTTCTATGAGTGTAGGTTCCCCCCTTTTGAAAGATTTTTGGACTTCCAAGAAGCCAACTTCTTCTCCATGCATTCCACAATAGGACAATTTTTATGAGTGTAAGTTTCACCACCCTTTGAAAGATATTTGGACTTCCAAGAAGACAACTTCTTCACCATGCTTCCACAATCAGCTCCCAAATGGATTTAGAGATGCATTTTATTCCCAATGGCATCCCAAGAAATTAGTAGGAAGCTTGCCTATCGTACACAACTCCAACTGCTATTATTTCAGTTTTGTGTATGTTCATGTGGAGACCAGTCACAACTTCAAACTGTCTGAGGATAGCCATGAGAATTTCCGGTTAATCTTGCAACGCATTGCAGAAAAAGTGTATAATCAGTGAACGGAACAACTCCTATTTGGTCCCCTCCTACTTTGAATCCTTCCCTTTCTACCATTTTGCTAAATGTCTCCATAATGCAAACTTTAGTTTGAATGTTTTCCTTAACTCCCCATCTTAAACACTTTTTTTTATCAGCAACACAGAAATGATTTCATTAATAAAAAATAGGCATGAGTACAACAAGAGGTTCCCCATCTTAAACGTTTATTTCTAAATGTTTATAAATTGCACTTTTAAGCATTCAAAATCTATATGAATCAAAATGACATTCCTATGTTCACAATTTGGTCCAGGTTTGGACTATGTGTTGTGCACAGATATTTTTGTCTATGTAAATAAACATAAAGAATAATTGATAATCTGAAATGCCACCTCAATAAACAGAAGAGGATAATAGATCCATAAAACCAATTCCATATTCATTCAAAGTTATTTTCCAAAGAATTCATTTCATGTAGTGTAGAATATTAAAGAAAGAAACTTTGTGTCATTATAATGAAAAGGATTAATTAACAAAGGAGAAGGTATATGCCTTCAAACCCTATAACCAAAAGAGGGAATTCCAGAAAAGCCGACTTACAAAGAAATTGTACACAAGAAAAAAAAAAAAAAGAAAACAAGAGACAAAATAAATTGTCTAAATAAAAAAGGGCATGTTTGCAAAACATAAAGACTGCATTTAGTTGATTATTCCTGTGCAAGAACTTCCATATAAGTTTTGAATCATCCAAACCACATTTAGATAAAAAGGATATTATTAAAGAGCAATGATATTGAAAATTAAACAATATAGCAATTCCCAATTATCTAACAGAGAGAAAGATCCAATATGCTTACTGTAAAGTTGACACCCAAGCTCTGGCAGCACCAGGAGTTTCAGCACAGAGGAAGTATTCTTTCTTCTGCGGGGTACCAATATCTGGTAAATATAGTTAAGAAGAATTCTATCATGGCACTGAGAGCACCATCCTTAACCTATAGACCGTCAATCAACCAATAAGAATCAATATCTAAATCTTCCCTAGCATCGAAAATAAATTTTGAGATATTGCTACAAGTGGATACAGAAACAACAGCCATCATATTTTGGTAGTCCACTGAAACATATAAAAATAGAAAAATAGATCAGTAAACATCTTAAACTCACTCAGACAACTACCCATTTACAATAACAGAAGTAAAATTTTATACTGATCTTACTGAAAATTTACAGGAGAAACTGTAATTGTACTGTTTGCATCAAATATGATAGTTCCCTTGACAACTGCTTCATTCCTCCGTGTCCTTCGGCATGAAAAAAATGGGGAAACAATATTAAAAGTCTATGCATTGATGTTTAAGAAAAATGATAATAGCAGAAATAGAAGCTTTTTCAAAGAAATACATCATGATACACTACTTGTATTCCATTTTGCCTGTGGTAGGGTCTAAGATCACCCATCGCTCATTCCATTTCCTTAGCTGTTCACAACATTAACATCATCAGAAACACAAAATGCAACAAAACGACCCAATCAATGTCAGAATAAGGAATAAGGAGGGAATGCCAAGCTGAAGGCTTCACCCCTATAATAGCTTACTGCACTTGGGAGGCTATTAATGAGTTTGTATTTTCTAGAAGAGTCAAGATCCAGGTAATGTCATTTAGAAAATAATATTTGGAACCAGGTGCCTCCAAACATTGTGCTTAATCCATTTCTTCAAAGAGTAAGAGAAGAAATATCCTTTGTAAATGGTCTCCTCCTAATAGAGGTTTGTCAGACCATATCATAATGTGGACCTGATTCAAAATTATCCTTACAGTTTTCATGGTTGAGTTTTAGGAACTACAAAATGTTATTTCTTTTTTATCAGTGTGGCATTAAGGAGATTCAAAACAGTCGGCAATTTTTGAAAGCCTGAATGAGGAAGAGGCTATAAATTGCATCACATGATGGATTATATAATACCATGATCGTTGTAAATTCTATAATTAAGGGTAGAACTGATGTTCCATGGCAGTAAATGCCTCTCAATGAAAATATTTTGTGCCTCAGATATCAATTTTTGGACTGTTGTTTGTATAATAGTAGAGTTGTTAACTGGACAGCAGATAGGCGAAGGGATCTCCTGCAAGCAAATTTTCTGGACATATCTGCAAGCACAGGCATCCAACCGCATATTGGGAACATCTCCCTGTAAATTTAACATATATGTATGGGAGAGATTGCCAATGTGTGACCAGATGCCATGTGCCCAGATTTGTGCTTGCAAGAGATCCAGACTTGCATATAGGAGCCATTGCTTGGTGCAATGGTAAAATCTCATGCTCACAAGCATGAGAAAACATGTTCAAATTTGAGAGGAGCCATCTTATGCATAAAAAGATGCCAAAGGTTAGGTCCATATCCAGTCCACCCCTCCCAAGCCACCAAATAGATGGGACCAGCATTAGGTAATGGCCTTTTATAAGGTGGTTCACCATTCACCAAATTAAATCTTCTCAACCAAAATGAGTTTGGACTATAATCCTCCTTAAATGATTTCAAGAAGTCCTCGTGAGGATGCAAGGTTCTTCCTTTACTAATCCATATAGCTTGTCTTTACCAAAAAAGCAAATACTCATTCAGATCCCTTAATCAAACAAGCACACTCCTTAAATGATTTCAAGAAGTTTGAAGCAAGTTTTCATAGTCTGCACCTTTATTATCTTCCCACACCAGCAACGCTTAAAATTTTGAAACTTTGGACAATACCATAACTATACTAATTATGGATTAAAAAGTATTAAAAATTTGATCTATTTCCATATCAATCATTTTGCACCATCAGCAAAACATAAATCTGATGACTTAGAAAGGACAATGACTGCCAAAGCTACACCACTAAACTAATTCCAATGTGAAGTCTTGTCTTGTTGTCTCTCAATCTCATGGGAAGCATTTTTGTCTAGCTAATGGGTTAAAGAAAACAGAGATCATCAAATTAAGCATAGAATAAGCGAATCAACCTTAGATTTCACCGCAAAACGGAAAGCTGAACACCATTGATACTAGGACCTATGTTTAATTTGAAAAAAACTAATTTTCTGTAGCCATTGGTGAAAGTAAAATGAATCAACTAAAACGATCTCTGAGCTTCAAGTTTCATCAGCAACCCTCCACTAAGTTTTACTAGGGAATACTAAACTTCCATAGATAAATAGAAATCCTGAAACTCATACCGTTTCAGATCTCTTTAGGAGAGGTCCCTGCAACAGATTCTTTCCCGAACCCGACGTCAGCTGCCTCTTGATCTTCTCCAAGCTATTCCCAGTCTCATCTACTCGCTGCGATATCAAAAGATCCCAAGAAAACAAGAATTTTAGAAATCAAAGAACTCTAACTGCCGATTCACAAAAAAAGGGAAAAAAAAAGAAAAAAGAAAGAAGAAAAAAAAGAAAAGACAGCTGATCATCCCTTCATTCTTCCAATTATGTACAGGAATTAAAGAGAAACAAAACCCTAATTTTGTAAAGGAAAAATAAACCACCAACCGGAAAATTCCCATTGGAAGCCATGGATGAGAGGAACCGAAGAAAATACAGACTTTTATATAAATTGCAGAGACTTATTTATTGAATAAAATTTGTTCTTTTGTTATTTCGGGGCTGTTAGGTTTCGTAGACTTGCAGGTTGGCCGTTGACGTCTATACAGACTGCCGTTTGCTTCCGCTCTGTAGCCTTTTACCGCTCCTTTACTTTACGGGTGCAAAATGGGCTGTTGGACGGGCCCAGTCCGAGCCCGACTGATCCAACCCGAAATTTCATGCGGGCAGGAAGCAGGATTTGGATTTTTGCTGATTGGGCTGGGCCCGAGTTTGAACTTTGGGTAACCCGAGCACGACACTAGGATCCAATTGACCCGCCTAAGCCCAAGTGATCAACCCGAGCCCAATCTATCCAACTATAAACATTCAAAATATCAATAACTTACACTCTATGCACCAAATTCTGCCCTGAATTAGCATTAATTTTGAATTGGCACCTACCCCAACAATACTTTTGAACTATAATTTCTGACCTTGGGCTGAACCGTCATTCTCCCTTAAACTTAACCAGAGATGGTACCAACTAGATCAGTTGGTAAGATCTCAAGAATGTTTTGGTGGAGACTTGAGAACAAATTCCCTATCACCATATTTTTTTCAACTATTATTTTGATAACCCTCTATTGGATGGGTCTTACATAGGAGATTAGTACCATAATAGTGTGATTCTAGATCTTTTGTTTGTGGCAAAATCTATGGTGTATGAACTGCAGGTGAAGCAAAAAACATGGACCAATGATAAAATGGTACATTACATTCAACTTTTTTAATGTTGTTAAAGTTTTGATGATAAGTATATCTTATAAAATGTGAACCAATGAAAAATAATCTTCAATGAGACCTGGCACAAAAAAGACAAGTCAACACATCAGAAATATTAGAGTTCAATATCAGTATAGAACAAAACTTGGTTTGAAGCAAATAAATCACAGATATACAAATATAAAAAATGAGATGGGAAAAAACAAAGCATTTATAGGTGATATGAGAAAAAATAAATCATAGGCATACAAACACCAGAAGAACCCATGCAAGAACCCAAACGGTAGTACCAGAAGAACCCAAGCAATGGAGTAAAAAGTATTACCAGAAGAACCCAGGTAACAATCAATCCAAATAACAAGAATGAAAGCAGAAGAAAATAGAATGAGAACAGTAGTATGAAGTTCATATAAGAAGGAATATATATAGAAAATGATCAATAGGCAAATACCATCTAACGAGTAGAAGAAATTATTATGGCTATTCACTTAGGTAATCAAACACTAACTAAAATATGAAGAGACATATTAATCCCAATCAAGCATGTAAGTATCAGACTATTAGATTAGTCCCTATTGAGCATACAAGTGATAGTAGGTTATCATGTTCGCAAGTGATAGGCTATCAGATCTATGAGGCAGCATGTATCACACGTGTAATACATGCTGGCTAGGATCATCAGATTTTCTCTTTCGTTCTCCCGTGCAAGGTCTCTTCTGTGGAAGGTAGGCTTTCCTTCGAGTTCCAAAACAAAGTCATGGAGGGCAAAATAGAGAGGGAAAAAGAGACCTTCTTCCTCGAAGGTTGCCAGAAAAGACAGGGAAACTCATTCGTTCTCCCGTTCTCCCTTCGCAACAGTAGGGAAACTCGAAAGCAATTTGTGAAGAGACTCAAAAGGGTGAGCTCTCTCGAAAGTCATGCTTTATTTAGATTCCATCTACACGCACAAAGTGTTTGCATGTGAGACTATTAATCTACTCGTACGAGTAGATTTCATATACTGAATGGTGAGCACATCCATTCTGTAATAATATAGATATACAAATATAGATGAGTGAACCATGTGATGTATTTAGCGTGATTGGTTAAAATATTAATTTAATGTGCTACATATATTCATTAATGCAATGTAGTTGTACCACAAAATATTCAAATGAATGATAAATGTTATGCATATTCTACTAGAAAGTATTTAAAATATATAAGAATAATGCATACTTTTCATAGATTAAAGTTATTTTATTTTTTGTCTAATTTTATTGATTTTTAGTTTACATTTTATCTTAGTGGTGACCCACATCAGTGCTCAATTTTTCCTAGAGCTTTTAAGACTAATTTTAACTTCATAAAGTTTAATCAAACGGTTTTGCACAAAAAAAAAAATACTTTTCCTCAACCTCATAACACTAAAGTATGCATAATTGTTTGTAAAGATTATTTTGAGTAAAAACAAATATGTTGTAAGCTCCTTGAGCACCTTTTTCACCCTTTCTTTTCAAAAATATGGTATATTCTCATTTTTAAAGGTCTTAGAGTATGCTTTGATACATGTTACCTTAGATTGAAATTTTCATTAAAGTTCATTATAATTTGAAAATAGAATTTTATTTTGAATTTTTATCATCATCCATATATATTTAATTTTTTTTATTTTATTCAACTGAAAAAGCAAACTAGAGAACCACATCCTATAATGCCATCCCTCAATAGAAAAAATAAACAAATCAGAGAGTTAAAAAAATAATGAAAACGCCTCACTTTTAATATGGTTTTAAATGAAGAAATATCTCATACATATATTCTTGCAAGGAGCTCTAATAGATTTTAAGAAGATTATTTAAGATTTCTTGTTTTATGTATAGATGGTAAAGTCCCTTTGTATTGGGTTAGGTTGAGAGGGAAATGTTGTGTGCTCTATTGTTGTTGGGGCAAAACAAGTTATACCCCCCTCTTTTTGATATATAATGGTTAATAAAGTTTATAATGACAGCCCCCTCCACCTAAAGTAAATTTAGGGGTCTTTAAAAAAAATACATAATATGGCTCAAAGCCTAGTTTGCTAATACATTGGCATATTTGTTTGCTTCTCATAGGGATGCACATGTATTGGTTTTGTCTCACACTGAAAAAGCATAAGAAGTGTAAGGGACTTACATACAAGGATTGACCTACAACTTGATGGCTTAAATTTCTTGGTTAAAGGTGATGTTCAACTTTTGTGTATAAATCCTATATTCAAGTATGATCTCCCTAGTTTTAGCAACTCTCTTACTTTCCATCAGTATTATTAGATTTAATGGCTTAATTGGAGTTAGCAAGAGTAATTGGTTACTCCTATGGTTAACTCTACCCCTAGTTAAGTGTTCTCGAATAAGTTAGAGATTGGTGATTCTCCATTGGAAACTAGTGATTTAATGTGGGTTCCCTATGATCGTAAGCAAAGCAAAGGTTCTTAGTAAGATACATATGTCAAAATGCCAATGTTAATATAAATGCCACTTACCCAAATATAGGACATGTCAAAATATTGAAAATGTTAGATGAAAATACTATAAAAATTACAAGCATTATGAAAATATTATGAAATATGTGAAAATATGCAATGATATTTTGTAAAATGATAAAAAATATTAGTATACTTTTCTAGACTACTATTTTATTCCAAACCATTACACAAAGCTAAAAAACTAAAATAATAATGAATTAGTGAATAACGAAATTATCCTACTAACTGTAAAAGTTCACAATTACCATTTAAATAACATAATATTATATATATAAAAACTAAGGTTTAGCATCACATTCAAAACCATTATACAAAGCCAAAAAAAATACTAAAATTGATAACAAAATGCTAAATAATAAAGACATCATACAAACTTTAAAAATTAATAGTTAATAGTTAAACTACATGATCTGTTACATAATTAAAAACTAAAATTTAACATTACATTCAAAAGAAATTTCTAAATAGCTCAAAGTTGTTATTATCTCCATTAGGTGGGAGGAAATATTATTGCTAGATCTATTTGTTTACAATATTGTTGTCAACTAATTATCATATTATGATACCATCTCCTATATTTCACTACTAAAAAAAGCACCTATTAAGGCAACAAAAAATGCCTCTAAAATAGAAAAAATCACCTATTAAAAAAATCACTCAGGTGATTGCCTGTAAATGTTTAGCCTCTAAATGTTATAGAGGCATTTGACTAATAATTAGAGGCACATTTTTATAAATGCCTAAAAAAAAATAAGATATTGAAGCACGCAATCATGCCTCCAAAGCATTGCCATTAAAAAGCATTATGTAGAGGCATATATGAATGCCATCAAATGTATATTTTTAGAGGCCTTTTAATTAAATTTGAGACAAATTTATTTGCCTCTAAAAGTAATTTTAAGAATCCTAATTATGTTTTATAGTATCACTTATAATTACCACTTGGTTATTCTTATTTAAAAGCACTTGCTACCCCTCTGAAGATCATTTATTTTTGTTTTAAAATACTATTTTATCATATGTAAAGCTTATATAAACCTATATAAAAAAATTTAATTTTCTATTTAAAACAATTCATTCATATATCTATTAAAAGATAGCCATTATTTCTAGATATTGTTTCATATTAATTGATACAAATTAAAAGAAAAGAAAATTACAAAAAATGAATCACTTCCTACTCTAAGAAAAGAAAAAAAGTAGTTGATCTTAACACCATTTGTATTCTTTTTCTTCTACAACCTACAAGAAAAAAAAATACAAAAAAAAAAGATTAGTTAAATTAGTAACTATAATTTTTTTAAAAACAAAAGATCTTTAACTATCTGATTACATATTACATGATACTTACCTTAAAAACAACATTTGAAAAGTAGCATTTTCCTATTCTTGCATCAAAGCCGTAAATCCATACCCTAGTATATGTCAAAATAACTTTCCATATGTTCTTTGCTCCTAATCCTGGGGCAAGTTGAGGTTTCAAGCGCCTGTATGTGTGGAGATGGGTGGGTTTTTGATTTGTTGCTCTTGTGATCTTTTAATTTCCTTTTATCTTCCATCACTGGTAAAATAAAAATTATAAGCCATCCTTATTAGTGAGGTAAACAAACAAAACTAAAAAATCAAAGAAATAAGGGTGATTGAAATTAAGTAGTCTAAACATATTTCTACCATATATTGTTATCATTCTATCTATTATTCTTCTTCACTACTTTTAGTTGTTTTACACCTTTGTATGTGGTGTAATATTTCTTGAATTTTATTGGTCTGCCCCCCCCCCCCCCTTTTGATAAACCAAGGTCATTAGTGGAAAGACAAAGAAAATCCCTATTTCTAATGATGAAAACCAATATAGTTTTAATTAATGATTTGGGGTGTTCCTTGTATTAAAAAAAGGGGGCTTCTCCAAATGACTCCTTTCTTTTCTAGAAGTCAAGCATGATATTTTCCTCTTTTCTTAGTGATGATTTACCTAATCTGTAATTCTTTGAAATTTATTTTTATTTCTCCAATCCAAATAACCGATTATTAACAGTTGACCCACATGGCCTTCTTTTGTCTATTTTTTCTCAGTTCTTTGTCCTAGGACTAAGTTTTTGATTGATGCCATTAGGTTAAGTTCCCCTCATTGAAAATAAGAGTGTTAATTAGGAGTAATACATTATTGTCTACATTTCTGTGTATGTCCCTAAGTGATGTGTTTTTAGTATAGCATTGTAAAGCATACTGCATATTACATAAATGTAACAGTTTCCTTTTAAATAGGGGATTATACATTATTGTCTTATGGTCTAAAGTTGATGCTATCCAAGAGAATTATTAAAATGGTTCTAATGACACTTTGAACATAGGAGTCATGATATGAACATTATTTCTTTTAATTGCTAATGGGATATTTTCTTTTACAAAATTCATTTTTTATCGGTAACTATAAAATTTTATTGATATTAGTAGAATGTACAAGGTGCAAATCATAACTAATACAAAACCTTTAGGATAGATAAAAAGGATCAAAATATGCAATGGATTAAAACACTCATAAGTATCAAAATCCACAAAACATCTGTTTAAGTCACCAATCAAAAGACCAAGAGAGTGTTCTGGTCATATTAGGAAGTCCTTGCTTCCACATTTGACAGTTGTATATGACATCATGGATCTCCTTAAATTTGAAAGTATGTTTGTGTGCACGCACGCACGTCTATGTGTATGAAAGAGAAGGAGAGCGAAAGAGTAGCAATAGATACTAGACAAATGTCATTCGTTATTCAAAATTTCAATATGAAAGAAAGGAAAAGAAAAACCATGCTCTAGACTTCAGTTTCTAAAGAACAAGTGTTGTTAATAGCACTTGACAACAAACATTCAAGGAGATAACTGATAAGCCTTTATTTATACATATTTTCATACATCTAACTTTGTGATTTTGGTAATAATGTTTATCGGAATTAGCATGGTATTGCACTAATTATGATGAAATTGTCTTGCAAGGTGATTTGAAACTTAATTGTGAAATTTTAAGAAAAAATTCGATTTAATTGATCAAGACAATCATAGAGGAAAGTCCATGCAATAATGGTGTTCCATGATGTGGCCATGAAGAAGAGAATCTATTGAAATCGGATTTGATATGCATGCACAAAAGAAAGAAAATTTTCCTATTTTGACATAGTTCCCGTATTTTGGGCATAACTTCTTTCCTATAACTCTGATTTAGGTGATTAAAATAGCCAATTAAAGCTAAGAGATAGGGTTACAACTCTTATGTTTACCATACACCCTAATTCCGCCTCCAACCAAGTGAAATTGTAGCTATAAGTCTTGGGTCTAACCATTGGCAGTGCAGAAAAAATAAGAATTTAACTTTGATTAAGACTAGGAGACCTAATTTGTATTGAATTAGGAATTTGCATTGAGAGGCAAGTGAGGGGTGGCTGCATTATAAAAAGGACTATAGACTTAAGGCAAAAACACACATCCCTAGAGAGAATTTGGCAGAAGAGAAAAGAAGAGGCAGTTTCAGCATGTTAGAAAATGAGAGGAATAAACCAAACCTAAGAGTGAGGAAAGCTTAGTTGTTGCATTTGTCTTCTACCTTCAAAGGCTAAAGCTTTCTTGTTGTTCTACTCATTCCTTGATGTGTTTTTGCTAGGTTTCTTCTTTAAGATTCTTGAGTGTGTTAAATTTAATTATGTCAAGCTAAATTCTCTTAGCTAAGGTTTATATGGATTTTGATTTTAGAATTATATAATTATTTGTTTAATTCAATTCAAGACCTTATTATTATTTGCATGAGGAATTTATTATTGTTGTATTTAATGCTTTAAAAGAATTGGCCAATCTTTTAATGATTTGATGGTTTATGCATGATTGACTAAATGATTTCTATGAATTAGATCCCTAGGCAATAAAAATCGCATGCTAGACTATGATATTGAAAGATGGTTAGCTCATGTGTGGAAATCAAGGAAGCTTGGTGAGTCAAATCTCCTTTTAAGATTAGAGGTTTTCAAAAAACATAATGCTTATTTTTCCTTTTCACAACCACTTATAAATTTGATGGTAAAATTAGATTAATAAAAGATTAACATGACTTGAGAAAGCTTATTAATTAATTTAAGGAAATCCACCATCACATGTAAATAACTTTAATATATTTTAAGGTAATTTTGGTTTTGAGTTGGATTGAATAGGTAATTATATAACCTTGATTTAATGAAATCTAAATCCTAACTGCATTCATTCATTGATTTAGTTTTTATTAAGTTTTAGATTTGCATTAATTCTTCTTAGTTTTTATTCACTCAAGTGATTCATGAGTTCAACTTAGGTTAGTTTAAAATGAATTTGGTACTGTGATCTAGTCTCTATGAGATCGACACTCATCTCATCATTATACGGATATTTGATTAATGTACACTTGACTGGATTAACTATGCATAAATTACACAACAAGTTTTTAGCGCCATTTCCAGGGATTGAACCCGAGTCGCCCACATGACTGGTGGGAATGCTCACCACTATATTACAAAAACTTGTTGCGTAATTTATACACAATTAATTCAGGCAAGTGTACATTAATCAAATATGCGTATAATGATGAGACGAGTGTCGATCCCATAAAGACTAGATCATAGTACCAAATTCATTTTAAACTAACCTAAGTTGAACTCATGAATCACTTGAGTGAATAAAAACTAAGAAGAATTAATGCAAATCTAAAACTTAATAAAAACTAAATCAATGAATAAATGTAGTTAGGATTTAGATTTCATTAAGTCAATGTTATATAATTACCTATTCAATCCAACTCAATGCCAAAATTACTTTAATATATATTAAAGTTATTTGCATGTAATAGTGGATTTCCTTAAATTAATTAATAAGCTTTCTCAAGTCATGTTAATCTTTTATTAATCTAATTTTACCATCAAATTTATAAATGGTTGTGAAAAGGAAAAATAAGCATTATATTTTTTGAAAACCTCTAATCTTAAAAGGAGATTTGACTCACCAAGCTTCCTTGATTTCCACACATGAGATAACCATCTTTCAATATCATAGTCTAGCATGCGATTTTTATTGCCTAGGGATCTAATTCATAGAAATCATTTAGTCAATCATGCATAAACCATCAAATCATTAAAAGATTGGCCAATTCTTTTAAAGCATTAAATACAACAATAATAAATTCCTCATGCAAATAATAATAAGGTCTTGAATTGAATTAAACAAATAATTATATAATTCTAAAATCAAAATCCATATAAACCTTAGCTAAGAGAATTTAGCTTGACATAATTAAATTTAACACACTCAAGAATCTTAAAGAAGAAACCTAGCAAAAACACATCAAGGAATGAATAGAACAACAAGAAAGCTTTAGCCTTTGAAGGTAGAAGACAAATGCAACAACTAAGCTTTCCTCACTCTTAGGTTTGGTTTATTCCTCTCATTTTCTAACATGCTGAAACTGCCTCTTCTTTTCTCTTCTGTTGAATTCTCTCTAGGGATGTGTGTTTTTGCCTTGAGTCTATAGTCCTTTTTATAATTCAGCCCCCACTCAATTGCCTCTCAATATAAACTCCTAATTCAACACAAACTCCTAATGCAACAACTAAGCTTTCCTCACTCTTAGTCAAAGTTGAATTCCTATTTTTTCTGCACTGCCAACTGTTAGACCCGAAACTTGTAGCTCAAATTGCACTTGAATGATGTCGTAATTAGGGTGTGTAGTAAACATAAGAATTGTAGCCCTATTTCATTGCTTTAATCAGCCGTTTTAATCATCTCAATCAGAGTTATAGGCATGAAGTTATGCCTAAAATACGGGAACTATGTCAAAATAGAATTTTTTTTTTTGTGCATGCATATCAAATTTGATTTCAATAGATTCTATTCTTCATGGCCACATCATGAAACACCATTGCTGCATGGACTTTCCTCTATGATTGTCTTGATCAATTAAATCGAATTTTTTCTTAAAATTTCACAATTAAGTTTCAAATCACCTTGCAAGACAATTTCATCATAATTAGTGCAATACCATGCTAATTCCAAAAAACATTATTACCAAAATCATCAAATTAGAGGTATGAAAATATGTATAAATATAAACTTATCAAATACTCTCAAACTTAGCTTTTGATCTTCCTCGAGCAAAATATGAATAAAATCATACTTGAGTTCATAAATTGATCATGCTTTACTTATCTTGATTTTCCAAAGCATATGCCTCAAAGATTGCATAAGGTATATAACTTGGAAACCATTCAAAATATCAATCAAGAATTATCATAAATCTTGTGCTAACAAAATCTCATCATGAAAATTGAAGTGTGTGTTTTGCCAATTTTCAAGTTTCATGCATGCTTCTTAGTTCAAATTATGCAAATCAATGGATCTTTGAAATTGATCATTAAAATTTTTGGATATTCCATAAGCTTGTTTTTCATAGTCTTTCTCCACTAATAAAGAAAATTATAAAACTTTAGATTAATAGGTCTTTATTAAGTTTGTAATGTGAGGCTTAGGTAGGACTAACAAAAAAAAAAGATTAGGAATTACAAAGCAAGAGAGCATAGAAGGATATGTACATATAAATGTACTCTCAATATATCCCCATATTCTTTATTTTTCTTTTCACATGTATCACAATCCCCAAACTTATTTCATTTGATCTTCTAGGGCATGAATAAACTTTTTAGCACATAATTTTAGGCTCATAATCGATTTTTTAAGCCTATTTTCTATATTTTTTTCTCAATACTTTTTTTTTCATCTTCCCTTTTTTCATTCATCAACATCATTGTGCAAAATTAAACTCTCTTAAAGGGTGGATCATAGTTTTTTGGGTTTGACAGGTTAAGTACAATGAGTGTTAAAGAAAATAATTCTAATGGTGGCTAATCATATGCTTTGCATATGCCATTCTTTTGAAAATGCTCAAAAGGGTAACTAAGGATTGAAATATATCAAGGTTGGCTTTAAAAGGCTCAAACGATCTAAAAATGACCTAAATCATCTCTAAAGTAATATGTTGTCTAAGATTTCACCTCAAAAGCTAATCAAACAAGTTCCAGAATATCACATAATGATCATAATAATCCATATAACTCACATAATCATTTACTAAGTTGCACACAATTCATAAGATCATGGCATAATATGCTCAAGAATTTCATCATTCATGATACAATAGAGTTAACACAAGAATCAATTTTAGTTGACTAGATAACAATTGGATTTGTTACTAGGTCTACCTTAATCTAGCTTGATAAAAATCTGAATAAACTAGACAGAGACAGACATATATGTGAAATGTTGTCAGACCCAAAAGGCCAACTTGGTCACCTGTTACCAATTCAACTTATTCTAACAACACTGGATTTATGTGACAAAGATAAGCCTCCCTCATTTTTTAATAAATAGGATTAGAGACCAGGTTTCAAAATCTTTTTATGGTCTTTTAATTAAAGAAAATTAGCCAAATGGGTTGTTTTGAAACATTTAATAAAATTGAAATCTATTGAACAGGTTAGTTATACACTTTTAAAGAAGAACTCTAGCTGTATAGGTTGTTCAAAACCATAATTAAATATGTTATCCTGAAAACTATAGATCTGATGCAATACTTTTGGTTTTGGTTTTAGACACAGGACCTTGCATGATGTAACAAATCCATAATGCTCAAGACACCTTATTCAAAGGTTAGTTAACCAACCAATATGGGGACATTACTCAATTTTAAATGAGATTTTATCTATTAAAAGAACACCGAGCCTATTACCCATATTAATGCGTATATATAAGTTTGTCACATTGGTCTAGTTATAGTGGGATCTCATCAGAATAGACTCAATGTGTTCAATCGATAAATGAATGGATTATGGTAGGAGTGCAACTTGGAGCAGGTTAGCTCAAAGCTAACCTGAAAATGAATGGTCAGTTGAAGGTTAGGTTAGGATTAGGAAGAAAAATATGATTACAATGTTAAGCGTCTTTCATTTCCTTTTTTAAGAGTTAAGGTAAAATTAAGAAGAAAGAGGGTTCATAGAGCCCCCAAACTAGCCACCTTGCTTCAAAAAGCACAAAGTTTAACTAAGAAACACAATTGAGCTGAGGCATAGACCCTAAAATGTGTCTCATTTGTGCACCAAGGCAAACCTTTTAAATCACCGTTTTAAAGGCAAAGATATTTTTTTTTAAGTACTCCTAAACCACCATGACTTTGTCCCAAATGTAATTAATCTTATTTGGCAATTCCTCCAGCCTTATGCAAAAATGACAACTAACTTATACATTAGAATAAAAAAGTGGCATTTATGATTATGATCAATTTTTTAAGAATTCCATGCATTATAATTAGCCATTTCCTATTATGACCAATATTATTCACAAGATAATCCTTTTGGTATTATTGTATTTTTAGGTCTATACATTCTTAAGTTCTTTCACATTAATATGTTTAATTTTAATGTTTATTTTTGTGATTTTTAACTAATTTCATAGCTTTTTTTTGCCTTTTAATAGTTTCAATTCTCAAATGTCCAAGAGCACCTCCTAGTGCTTTAAGTATGGTCGATTATTGAAGTAGTGGTCATGAACAATTAATGAAACATCTGAGGGCACAACCTGTTGATGAGGTAATTTAGTAGAACCAAATCTTACATGTGCAATTCTTAGATACTATGCACATATGTTGCAATTTTATGGTTGTGCAAATGAAAGTCATCCTATCTTGTTCATTCTCATGGATTGATAGAGTAGGTGGTTGTTAATTACTTCTCTTTTTTTTATGTATTCAGATCACATAACCAGCTTTAGTTCAACGAGCTTCATGGTCACTAGATGACCGTCCACTAATAGTAGCTTGTACCATTCACCAGGGTCAAATGTCACTAGCATGGAATTCTATCATTCTCATCATACATTACTTCTTGGTATTTTACTAACTTGTCATTTCTGTATCCCTTTTAAATCAATGGAGGAATTTTTACTTTATGATATAATCACCACACAATCATGTTTTCTTTCCTGACTTGGACTATCTTTTATGTAGTTGGTTCTGATAATGGTGAAATTACACTATAAAAAATTGCTTTACAACAGAGGTTGGTTTCAAAGCCATTCAAGATATGGGAGATGGCAAATTGCTCATTGCCATTTGAAGTTCTCTTTCATCTCTTATCAAAGATTCATCAAAAAGAAAAAAAAAAAAAAAAACAGTGCCCTACTTCTATTTTTCTTTGGAACACCTTGGTTTGTTTAACTTCTTTGAGTTCTTATAGATTTAATGTTTTACATAGAAAAATAACATATGTATACGAACTCATTAGCTATTGATTATGGGGTGACCATTTAGAAGAAGAATTTATTAAGGTGCACTATGGCGTTCATTTTCTAGAATTTGATTTGGTTGACCTGAACCAATAGTTAAGGTCAATCTAATGGGTATAATTATATGCCACATTTGGTTTTGGCTTTTATGAATGTCATGCAAATTGAGGAAACTATTAGTGTTTAAGATGGGTTGATAAGGAAACTAATCATGTAACTTATAATCTTTTGTCGGTTGCCATTGTAAAAGATTCATCAATATCTATCAGTCGTGTAACATGGAGTCTAGATGGAATTTTGTTGGGAATGACCAACTTATAATCAAATGCAATTTAGTATGGTTGATTTATTTTTTATTCCATATTATGCAAACTTTCTTCATGATTATCAAATTGATTCAATGTCATTATTTTGTGTAGAACACATTCCAATTGAAGTTTAAACTATTGGAAGAAACCAAGTAATGGTGTTATTTTACTTTGCTATGGATGGATAGTGTTGATGCAGTTGGAGGAGATATGAAGCTAGTTACTATTTCTATCAATAGAAAATACATAAAGAAATAGAAGAAGACATGAGAGAGCAGCTTGAAGGACACAGTAAGGTGGCATTTGATAAATCTGAAATCTAAAGTCTGTAAAGATAAAAAGATATTAAAACTGTCTGAAATTTGAAAAGAGGCATAGAGTTTTTCTATATAAGTATATTTAGGACCCTGGATAATTGTTTAGGACATCCTCAATGATATTATCTTTTACAATAATATAATCAACAGAATTTTGGACTACTCCATGATCAATATTTCTGCTATGTATATGATGGTGAACTGTGGATCTACTGTATAAACAAAGCTCACCATTTTGAGGGAAAAAAAACTGAAGAACAAGCCACACTGTAACTAGACATGTACAATTCCAGAAAACATGACTCTAAATTCAGCTTAACGAAATACTTTTGATGTAAAAAAAAAATTGTAAGGTAATTATTAGTAATTTACATATCTTTCTAGTTACCACCATCTTAGAGTATCACTGGCAAAGAGAAACCCCATGCTCTGCCCCTAAAGTTTTGAGAAAAAAAAATGTATAAAAAATGATAGATCTGAAGGGATGAGAGATCCATCATATGGATAGCCGAACCCTGCAGGTAGGTTGGGTGAAATTTCAAAAATTTCTCTCTCCCATGTGGGAATCACATTCCCTATTTTAGAAAACTGCATTTTCAAGTATCAATCTTGAACCCTAAACCAGACCAGATCTGAAACCAAAAGGTAGGAGAGGGATATACCTGATATAGAGTAGTTGTAACTTCCAATGAAGGTGTTCACGCCCAAGGAGATCTCCAAAGACTGCTCCCACTGAAGATGACATAGTGTAGGGTAGTGTAGGGTGGAGCAGAATCAGTAGGGTGGTCTTTCAGCAAGAACCTGATTCTTCACCAAGAATCTGATGGAGGGCGAGTGAGCACGACTTCAGATAAGTTTTTCTCCAAAAACTAATATCTAGAACCTTTCTTGATTGCTCCTACAGGTGAAGATCGAACTGGCTATGGTGGAGCTGTCTTCTCTCTTGAATCTGTAATCTGATGGGGTGAACTAGGATTCACCCTTCTCCTCTATTTATAGCCTTAAAGGGAGCTTCTCCTAATCCCATTAGAAGTTTCCTAATCCAAATCTTGTATTTGGATCTGGACTCTCTTTAAGAGATAAGGATAATCTCTTATCTTATATGCAGATAAAGATCAACCCTCCTAATCTTATTAGGAGTTTTCTAATCCAAATCTTTATTTGGATCTGGACTTTCTGAGTGGATAGGGGTAACTCCTTATCCTATCTGCTAATCTAAATCCTAGAACCACCCCTTCTTTAATTAATCATATTAAACCAGTTCGAATTGGGATTTAGGCCCATTAAGTCCATGTGCTCTCTTATCCTCCAAACTGTTGCCCAGTTGGATATCCTTGTATGGCGTGGGACCTAAATATTGATGTACACATCAACCACATGGGTTCAACCCAGCCTCTGTTACAAGGTCTGGCCGAATTCATTGTAAGAAACATTGAACCCCTGAGTCCATCACCATGGGCTCTTAATAGGCTTTCAAGTAGTCTAGAAGCTGCCACCTCTAGCTTCTCTTGAAACTTCTAGAATTTGCTGCCCTTTTCTCCTCTTGAACCTTCTAGAAAATGCTACCCCTTTCTCTTGAACTCTCTAGAAGTTGCTGCCCCTAGCTGAAATTTGGGCTACAATTGAGGTTGCTCTTGAGCTGAAATGGGCCTCCTCTTTGCTGAGCCGAATTGCCTTTCTTGCTAGGCTCTCTCTTTGGGTTCTCCCAAAGAGTGTAGCATGGGCTGCATGTGCCGAGCGAACCTCTCTTGTTCTCTCGGCTGGGCCATGGTTAGCTGGGCTAAATTACCTCAAATTTGGCTCTTTTCTTTTTGTTTTATGCCTTTTTTCTCCTGAGTTGGTTTCCCCTAAAATATTTCTTGAAATTAAGCTGAAATGGAGTGAAACTCAAATAAACCGTCAGAAAAATCATGCATAAATCCTTATAAATTGTATGTAAATTATGTACTCATCAAATACCCCCATACTTAAGCTTTTGCTTGTCCTCAAGAAAAGACATTAGCCATAAACTGAATATCCCCGCTTTTATTCTCACCATTTATCAGATGAATTTTTAGGAGGGGAATGCATTGAGTGGTCGGGAAACTTTTGTAAGTATTATGCTCCTATTCCTATAAACTACCATTTTACCATATGCATAAGAGCCAAAGAAAGGGAGAATATGAGATCCTTCAAGTTCCAGCTTTCACTCCCATTCAATATGTAGATCAACTCCTTGACCACCAGAATTAACCATCACTTTGAATTAGGTTTCAAATCTGTAACTGCACCTCATGAGTGATCAACTGCACTTTGTCCCCTTGAACCTCAACCATCACCACATTTTCTTTATTTCTTAAATTTTTTGGTTGTGAGTGCATTTTATGCTCCATCTCACACTTTTTCCTTTTTCTTTTGGTGTGAGTGCATTTTATGTTCCATCTCACACTTTTTTTTTTTGGTGTGAGTGCATTTTATGCTCCATCTCACACTGGTCACAGGCTTGAGGCAGATAACAAAACTCATATTCCAAATTGCTAGTTTTACTATTTAGCTCAGAATAGCGGAGTCAATTGGACTTTATCCTTTTTTAGTTGTTGAATCTCATGCATTAACAGTTCAGATGTGAATTAGCTCGAATGTCCATTAATAATAAAATCAAATGCTTTCATACACATGAAGGTAGTTAGGGCTGGTCATGATGAAAGACATGTTTAGCCCCCTTAACCTCATGCATGTGCTAAGTTGGATCTTTCACAAGAATAAAAACTGATACATACGTTGGTCTCCCTCAACTCCTTATACTCCCTCTTTAAATTCACTTAATAAGCATCAATGAACTTGAGGGATTTTAGTCTAATTGGTCATGTCATTGCCTGCATGTGTATGTTGGGGTGATTGAGTTGCATGGTTCTAGCCCCACACCCTGGCCTCGGCTTAACTCCCCCACACTTAAGATGAACATTGTCTTCAATGTTCCTAGTGTTAGGGAGTAGCAATAAATCCAACAAAAGCATCAACAAGTAAGGAGAGGGGTATAAAGGACTCCCTGAAGTTTATTTTCAAATTCTACAATGGCTCTGTTGATGAGGGGTCTTACTATGGAAAATCACCAAGTAATAGAAGGAGAGATCATAAGCTTTATTCTAACTAACATCTTAAAAATAATCTAAAGTGAAATGCTATAGATGAGAAAAGCAGTACGCAAGTCAGACAGTTTATGACTAAGTATCTGAATATTAATAGTCTAGAGGGTCACTGGTTGTCTAGATAAATAGTGGATGGGGGGGGGGCATTGTTCCACCCACCAAATATGGTTTAAGGTGCTGACCATTCACTTTAAATGTGCCTTGAGCCAGGTGGGTGACCTCTACAACCCCATGGGGAAAAACCTGTGTAATTGTGAAAGGTCCAGACCACCTGGATCTCAACTTTCCTGGGAACAAGCAGGGACGAGAATTATATAACAATACTTGTTGGCCCACATGAAAATCCCATCTCAGCAAGTTCTTATCATGCCACCTTTTAATTCTGTCCTTGTAAACCCTGTCATTCTCATAGGCAGCAAGCCTGAATTTGTCCATCTCATTTAATTGCAACCGCCTCTTAGCACCCATAACCTGTAAATCAAATTTTAAGAATTTTAGTGCCCAATAGGCCTTATGTTCTAATTCAACCGGTAGATGCCATGCTTTACCAAAGACTAGCCTATATGGGACATGTCGAGGGGTGTTTTATATGCAGTTCTATATGCCCATAATGCATCATCTAACTTGATGGCCCAATCTGTCATGGCAGATGCTACGATCTTCTCTAAAATTCTTTTGAGCTCCTTGTTAGCCAACTCGACTTGGCCACTGGTTTGAGGGTGATAAGGGGTAGCCAATTTGTGTTTAATTCCACATTTCTGCATCAGCCGTGCAAATTGGGTATTGCAGAAATGAGTTCCCCTATCACTAATTATAGCTCGAGGAGTGCCAAATCGGGTGAAAAGCTTTTTCAAGAACTATACTACCCTCCTAGAGTCATTTGTCGGTAAAGCCATGGCTTCCACCCACTTAGACACATAATCAACAACAATGAGGATATACTTATTCCCAAAAGAATTTGGGAAGGGCCCCATAAAGTCTATACCCCATACATAAAAAAAAATTCACAGATCAAGATATTAGAAAGGGGCATTTCATTCTGTCCAGAAATGTTATACGTTCTCTAACATTTGTCGTAGGTGGACACATACCTATGGGCATCTTTGAATAATGTTGGCCAATCAAAACCTAATTGCAAGACCTTGGCTGCTGTGCGGCTGACTCCGAAATGGCCTCCTACTTCTCTATCATGGCAAAATTGGAGTACCGATTCCATCTCCTCCTTGGGGACACATCTCCTTATGGTTTGATTTGCACATAATTTGTACAAAAAAGGGTTCCTCCCACAAATAGTATTTTACATCAGAAAAGAATTTCTTCTTCTAGTGATAGGAAAGGTTAGGAGGGATAACTTGTTTAGCAAGATAATTTGCAAAATTAGCATACCAAGGAGATGAATATTCCTGAATGAAGTAAAGTTGTTCATCCAAAAATTCTTCTCGGATGTTGCTGATTATCTCCTCTTTTGAGTCTACATTGTCTAACCTGAAGAGATGATTAGCAGCCAGGTTTGCGACACCCTTCGTGTCACAGATCTCAATATCAAATTCTTGCAAAAGTAGGATCCACCTGATCAGTCTTGGTTTTGAATTTTCTTGGTAAGCAAGTGTTTCAATGCTGAGTGGTCTGTATACACAATAACTTTGGACAAAATCAGATATAAACGAAACTTATCAAGTGCAAAGATTACCACTAGTAGTTCCTTTTCTTTCTTAGCAGCTCCTTATAACATTCCCATGACTCATATAGAGATTCTCCCTCTTTTTGGAAGAAAGTGGTGATGTCATTTCTCATTTTTATTGTTTTAGATGGAGGGAAGTATTTGGAGAGGAATTGGCTAGCCATTTTATCCCAAGTGGCTATAGGTCCGGCTGGTAATGAATTTCGCCAAGCCTTGGCCTTGTCTTTTAATGAAGATGGGAATAACCTTAGCCTAACAACATTATCACTTACCCCATTATGATTGAAGGTGTCCCAAATTTCCAAGAAATTGGCTATATGGGAATTTGGATCTTCATGAGCCATGCCACAAAACTGAACTGTGTTTTGGATCATTTGAATTATGGCTGGTTTGATTTCAAAATTAGTAGCAGCAATGGGCGGTCTTATAATGCTTGAAGTAGCCCCAATTAGGGTTGGTTTGGCATAGTCCATCATAGTTCTGGGTTCAACCATCTCTTCAATTTCAGTTCTGACTTGTCTAGCAACTCTTAGGCGGATACGGAGAGTTCTTTCAATCTCTGGATCGTAAAGGATTTCCTCCAGTTCATGTCTGCTTGTCATAAACTGTAGAAGTCAAAGCAATAAAAAGACTAATATACACAATTCAAAAATGTAAATAATTTAACCAATCAGTAATCCTAATCTAGCTGTAATTTACAAGGTAAATACTGAATGCTGTCTAAGAATACAAAATTCCAAGCTCAATAGCAATCCATAGATCTGAAATCTATTGCAGACAGATCTGAAACAAAACTGAAATCAAGAACTTTAGGCTGCTCTTCGGGTTCCAATCTGTATATACCTTGGGTAGTATGCAATCTTCTTGATTTCAGCAATGAAAATTAATTACACAGATCTGAACTGTTGAAACTATACTACTAAAAGTCAATATACAAATCTGAAATTAGTAACTACTGATATTTGAACAACAATTTACAAATTCTCTCTCAATATCAGATCCGATTTCATTGCTGAAATCAGCAATGAAAATTAATTACTGAGATCTGAAATCTCAACAACTACTGAGAACAGCAATATACAGATCTGAAATCAATTGTAATTTACAAATTCTCTTTGAAATCAGATAGCTACTGCAATTTACAAAATCTTTCTCATTGTATAGATCTGATTTCTTTGTTGAAATCAATAGCTATTGAAACTACCCTATTGCAGGTCAATGTACATGTCTGAAATCAGTAGCTATTGAGAGTAGAACAACTGTGTTCAGGTCTGAGCTCCATATTGAAAGGCTACTAAATATCAGATCTGACCCCACTATTTTTATGAGTTGTGCATCACCAAACACCAGCTAAAGTGGCCATACTAAAAACTGAGCAAATAAGAAAGACAAACCATTGATATCAGCAATGAAGCATGCTGTATACAGATCTATACAAAACCGAAATCAATCAGCAGTAAAAAGACATTCAATGTGCTCAGATCTGGTATGTGATTTCAGCAGTAAGAGTTAGTGTTTACAGATCTGAATCTTCCTACCATGACTAATAGAGCCACTAAACAGATCAGTAATACAGATCTGAACTACACCACAAATACAGATATGAAGTCTATTTTAATTTTGAGATTTAGCAGATTTTATTAAATCAGAATTGAAAGCAAGTTATGACATATCTGATTTCGGTATGTGTTTAGTTCTGATTGCAGAAGTGATAGGTAAGGTAATCAGATTTGAACCACATTGTTTTAATAAAATATGCAGACCAAAAAGAGTAGCTACACTAATGAAACTATAGCAACTATAATGAGTTCAGATCTGATTTCCAATTTCAGAAATCACAACTAAGGTTATCAGATCTGAACTGCACTAGCCGCCTATGAGATGAAACAATTCAGCAATTCAACTTTTATCTATTTTTTTTCTTTTGAGATAAACAAAACCAACAATCAACTAAACTACCTAAACTAAAACAGAAACCAAAGATGAAGCAATCCAGCAATAGGAAAGAAGACCAACTTCATCAGTAACGAAAGCTACTGCAATCAAATCTGAATTCTAAGATGCAAAATTAAAAATCAGCAATGTATGCATAGCTAAAAATCAGATTAACAGTGGCCAATAGTTCTTAATATTACTACAATAAGTCCCCGGCAACGGCGCCAAAAACTTGGTGCATCTTGGTGACACTAGCAAGTGCACTAGCCGCTCAAGTAATAGAGTAGTGAGTAGAGTATCGTTTCCACGAGGACTTATGTAGCAACTACTAGTATTATATCAGCCTACTCTTATCTGATTAACTGAATTCTAAATCTAATTCAAATATGAACATCTAGCTAACAAACTATCTACTAGCAGTTGGCTCAAACACCTTGTATTCAAGTTGTGAGGATAAACTAAAAATACCATGAAATGATTCAGCAATTAGCTCTGTAAATCATTCGAATAGAATTTGATTCAGCCTTGGTTTGGTGAAACCCCAAGGAAATGAACAACCCCTTTCAAGCGCATGTTCATACTATGCATGAATGATGATTCTTATATCTCTATCAAGAATGTAATCATTCATGCATGCATTAGATCAAACATTTCAAGGGCATCAATTCAGATTGAATGATCACCAACTGAATTGTGCAAGTTATCTATAATCTTGTATTCAATTCAGTTCTTGAGTAGCAGATATGAAATTCTAGAGTCTTTCTCAAGCACTCTAGAATTTCCAAGAGCTTAGAACAGATCGACCAATACTGGATGATGAATGTCTGAATTCTCTCTCAAGCAATTTAGACATTACAAATTACAGATTTGAATTTGTAAGATAGCAGTTCGGCTAATCAGTTCTACAATTAATATTATAATCAAGAAACTCAAAGTTAGACCTGATCTTTTCGAATGATTCAAGAAAAATAATTAAATAATTGAATTTACAACAATCAAACTTCCATTGCAGCAAGAATGAAAGATAGATGGAGAAATTACATAATCTCTAGTTGAATTCGAACACAAAGTATGCAAAAATTAAGTAAGAGTGTGACCTAGATCTCTCAAAAGCTTCTCCTCCTTCGAATTCACCTTCTTCTTTTCTTGGAATGCTTGGATCTCCTCAGCCTTCTCTCTTGCGCCTAGCTATCTCTCTTCTCCTCTCCTTAAATTTTGAACCCAAGAGACCAAGGAGACTTGAACTTAGGCAATTGAACACCATTCCCCTCCAAGAGACCTCCTTAAATAGGCTTTCAAGGAGTCTAGAAGCTGCCACCTCTAACCTCTCTTGAAACTTCTAGAATTTGCTGCCCTTTTCTCCTCTTGAACCTTCTAGAAAATGTTGTCCCTTTCTCTTGAACTCTCTAGAAGTTGCCACCCCTAGCTCTTCTTGGGCTGCACCTTGGCTAAAATTTGGGCAGTTTTTGAGTTGCAATTTAGGTTACTCTTGAGCTAAAACTGTCCTCCTCTTTGCTGGGCCGAATTGGCTTTCTTGCTAGGCTCTCTCTTTGGGTTCTCCCAAAGAGTGTAGAATGGGCTGCATGGGTCGAGTGAAACTCTCTCAACTGGGCCATGGTTCTAGTTGGGCTAAATTACCTCAACTTTAGCTCTTTTCTTTTTGTTTTATGCCTTTTTTCTTCTAAGTTGGTTTTCCTTGAAATATTTCCTAAAATTAAGCTGAAATGGGATGAAACTCAAATAAATCATCATAAAAATCATGCATAAATCCTTATAAATTGTATGTAAATTATGTACTCATTTGTAGATTGGGATAATCCTATTATCCTCTTCGATCTATCTCTATAGAGTTGAAGACCCAGTATATAGGAGGCTTCTCCAAGATCTTTCATGGAGAATTATTGTGAAAGCCACACTTTCACCGTAATTAACATTCCCACATTATTCCCAATGAGTAGAATGTCATCTACATACAGAACCAAGAACATAACCTTATCCCCAATGGATTTTCTATAAACACAGAGTTCATCCAGATTTTGCTCAAAGTCAAACCTTTTGACGGTATAGTCAAATCTGATATTCCGACTCGTAGAAACTTGCTTAAGTCTATATATGGATCTATTTAATTTACATATCATGTGTTCTTGACTTGCAGCTATGAAACCTTGTAGTTGCTACATGTAGATATCTTCACTAAGATCTCCATTCAGGAATATTGTTTTGACATCCATTTGCCAAATCTCATAATCATGGTATGCTGCTATAGCTAGTAGGATCTTAATGGATTTAAGCATGGCCACCGACGAAAAGGTTTTCTCGTAATCGATTCCCTCTTTCTAAGTGTACCCTTTCGCCACAAGACGAGCCTTGTAGGTCTCAACCTTACCATCGAGGCCCTTCTTCCTCTTATAGATCCATTTGCAACCAATTGCTTTTACCCCAGGGGGCGAATTTACTAGAGTCCAGACTCCATTGGTCTCCATTGAGTCCATCTCAGTACTCATGGCATCCACCCACTTGAAGGAATCTCTGTCCAACATAGCTTCCGTATAAGTCACGGGATCCTTCTCACTAGTCGTAGCTTCCACCAAGTAACTATCCTAGTCATAGCCAAAACGAACTGGAGGCCTGGAAACTCGGGTAGATCTTCTAGGTTGGACATTACCTGGAGCTTGTGGGACATCTCCCACTACCCCTAAGCTCTCCTCATCAAGAACATCTTCCTGATGGTGATTGTTCAGGATGTAATCATCCTCCAAGAAATGGGCATTTCGACTACAGAACACGTTTTGTTCTCATAGGTCATAGAATAAGTAACCCATAGAGACTTTGAGGTAGCCTACGAATAGGCAACGGCTGGTCTTGGATTCAAATTTGTCCGCACTCATTCTTTTAACATGTGCTGGACAACCCCAAATCTTCAAGTGTCTCACACTTGGTTTCTTATTGGTCCAAAGCTCATAGGGAGTCTTCAGAACTGATTTGGTTGGAACCCGGTTCAGCACATATATTGCAGTTTCTAATGCATAACCCCAAAAGGATGTGGGTAACTTTGAGTGTACGAGAAGTGATCGGACCATATCCAATAAAGTTCGGTTCCTCCTCTCTAACACACCGTTTAGATGTGGTGTAGCAAGAGGAGCTAACTATGACACTACCCCATTGACCTTTAAGTAGTCTCTGAATTCGTCAGAGAGATATTCACCACCTTGATCCAATTGAAGGGTCTTAATTTCTCTCCCTAACTGCTTATCGACTTCTTGTATGAACTCTTTGAACTTTTCAAATGATTCAAACTTGTGTCTCATTAGGTACACGTAACCATACCGAGAGTAATCATTGGTGAATCTTATAAAATAAATGTGTTGGTTACGTGTCCTAACACTCATGGGGCCACATACATCAGTATGTATAAGGTCAAGCATGCCTATACATCTTTTAGGCTTACCGTTAAATGGTCGTTTCGTTATCTTACCCTGAAGGCAAGGTTCACAGGTTGAAAGATCTTCTACAGTTAGAAAATCCAAAGGACCATCCTTTACCAACCTTGTGATACGATCTATATTAATATGGCTAAGTAAGTAATGCCACAGACACGTGGGATTAACTGTATAATGGGTTCTTTTCTTGGGGATGTCACCCAACGTAGTTTTGGTTATGTTAGTTTCCAAAGAAGGATGGAAAACATAGAGACTATTCTCGAGTTCTTCGTATGCGAGGAATTTATTATTTCTTTTAATAGTAATCATATTACTAAAGAAAATAGAATATCCATCCATACACAGTTTTGAAACAGAAATCAAATTTCTTCTAAAATTTTGTACATAAAGACAATCTTTTAGTACTATAATTCCTTCTCTGAAAATTAACTCTACAGTTCCTATAGTTGTAGCTGAAACACTTGCAAAAGTCCCCAAGTAAAGAGTCACTTCTCCATCACTTAGTCCTCCGCTTATCCTGAACCCCTACAGTGAGTTACACACATGAGTTGATGCCCTGGAGTCAATACACTAGGAAGCAGAAGTTACCAACAAATTGGTTTCTATGACACAGGATTCAAAATTACCTTATTTCTTGGACTCCCGGTATTGAGGACAATTTCTCTTCCAGTGGCCGACCTGTATGCAGAAGTGACAAGCATCCGATGCTTTGTCTTTCCTCTACTTCTTAGACTTAGTAGCTTTCTTCTAAGGCTTTCTCTTTGCCTTCTTCTTCTTCTTGCCCAATTTGCCAGCTTCAACAAGAATGGCAATGGGCTCATCTTTCTTAATCAGTTCCTCGGTCCTCTACAACATATTGCTGAGTTCCTGGATGCTAACATTTAGCTTGTTCATGTTATAGTTCATGACGAACTGATTGAAGGAAGGAGGTAGAGAATTTAGGATGACATCTACCTTGGTCACATGGTCCAGTCTAGATCCATGAGCCTCAAGTTCATTAATATAACCCATCATCTTTAGACAATGGGCATTAACAGGCTGAAGACTTATCTACAGGATCATTTTCAGACAAAGGATCTTGGTAAACTGAAATATTTCTTGGGGATAGAGATAGCGAAATCTAAGTATGGTATTAATCTGTGCCAGAGGAAATATGTGCTTGATTTGCTAGAAGAAACATGCTTGTTGGGTGCTAAACCAATTGAAACACCTATGGACACAAATACTAGGCTAAGCAATGATATGGGTGAAGTGTTTGAAGACCTTGGCAGATACCAACGACTTGTAGGTAAACTGAACTACCTAACCATTACTAGGCCAGACATCTCATTTGTGGTTAGTTTGGTAAGTTAGTTCATGCAGAAACCTCTGATTCCTCATTGGAATGTAGTTCTGAGAATTATGAGGTATTTAAAAGGGGCTCCAGGTCGCGGTTTGATATACAAAAGTGGCGGAAAAACTTGAAATAGAAGGGTATTCTGATGTTGACTAGGCCGGTTCTATGTCTGATAGGCGATCTACCACAGGCTATTGCACTTTCCTGGGAGGTAACCTGGTGACATAGAAAAGTAAGAAGCAGACAGTTGTGGCAAGAAGTAGTGCAAAAGCAGAATATAGGGTTATGGCGCATACTGCTTGTGAATTAGTGTGGCTAAGGAATCTTTACAGGAAGTAGGGTATAACATCAATGCTCCAATGAAACTCTATTGTGACAATCAGGCTACAGTTCATATTTCCTCTAATCCGGTGTTTCATGAAAAAACCAAGCACATTGAGGTTGATTGTCACTTTGTGAGGGAGAAAGTGCTGAATGGAGAGCTAGACACTGCATACGTTAATACAGGAAACCAGTGGGCAGATTTATTTACAAAAGGGTTTAGTCGAGGAAGAGTGGACTACATATGTAACAAGCTGGGATATATGACATATACTCACTAGCTTGAGGGGAAGTGTTAGCATAAGGGGTATTTCTGTCTTTATACTTATATTAAGGTTGCTGATCTATAATATTATGTTAGAAACAGTGCTCATTACTTAAATAAGGGCACATATGTCTTTTCCATTTATTTTAATAATAAAAGCACATGTTTGGCCGAATGGGAGTTAGGTTTTTTGACATCCAGTTCGAACCTGAATTTCTCCTTTGCTCTCTCTCTTTCTTCCACCTTTCTACCTCTCTCTACGTGACTGATCTCAAACAAATAGAACTCCAAGGCAGGCCGAATCATAACAGTGACCATTCTAAGTAATTTGCACCATCCAACCTAACTATACTAATGGTCCCAGCCCCAAAAGGGTCTCCAGCACCTCCTCCCACTGGTTCCATTTCACTCCCGGGCTTATTTTCAACTCCATGGCCCTTCATGCTTCTAAAAAAATGTAAAGAAAATAATTGAAATTTGCAGCAAGATCATATAAAACGCCTTTTGGAACCAACAACACCTTTCTGGCGTCCTAGACTTTCTTCCCACAAAAGATTCCTTTTTTGTGGGATGAGAGAAGAGAGAGAAGAGGCAACCGCCCTCTCTAGAAGCCTCCAAATCAGGCTGGACTTGAATCGCCCTTTACAAAAAAACTCCAAGGAAAGAGGGGAAGAATAACCCTAGCCACCCCCCTCTCATTATATTTATACTTAACTTAAAAGGATGAGATATTACAAGGATGCCCTTAGTAGGGTGGCTACTAAAAGCTGAGCAGTCACAACTTAAAAAACATAAACTAATGGGCCTAAAGCCCAACAACTTCCTAACTAAATAAAAACAAACCGGACCAACTCAACACTCCCCTTCAAGTTAGGAGTAAATGTCACACATTCCTAACTTTCGTAGATCATGCTCCAGCTTGTTCTTTGCAACACCTTTTGTGTAGATCATGCTCAAGCTTGTTCTTCCTTTCTGCAACACCATTCTGTTGTGGACTGTAGGGGCAACTGCTCTGATGGACAATACCATATTTTAACAGATATAAGGCAAGATGTCTTTCAAAATATTCCCTAGCATTGTCAGATCTGAACACCTTTATTCTTGTTCCAAACTGTTTTAGTACTATATGATGAAATTGCCTCACCAATGATGGTACCTCATCGCGGGATCTCATCAGGTAAATCCAAGAGTATCGTGAGAAATCATCCACAAATAAGAGAAAATAGCGATAGCCTCCCATAAAAGGAACATGGTAAGGGCCCCACACATTCGAATGAATAACATCAAAAGAAGAAGAACATCTTTTATTACTAGGTTTAAATGAATGTCTACAATGCGTTCCAAGTTGACAACCTTCACACTCGAGACTTGACAAATTAACAGACTAAAAAAGTTTTGGAAACAAAAACTCAAAGAAGAAAACGGTAAATGACCCAAACGATTATGCCAAAGAATACTTTGACTCACAGACCCTGACTCACTATCACTGCTGACGTGATGACTCTGATGAGAAGGAAGTACATCAAGGAGGTAGATTTCATTCACTTCACGACCACTCCCAATTGTCCTCTTTGAATCCATATCCTGCAAAATACAACGACGAGGAGAACAAATTACTGAGTAGTTCAAGTTCTTAGTCAAACTACTAACAAATAACAAATTAGTGCTCAATCTGGGAACATGAAGGACAAAGGGTAAAGAAATTAAAATTAAAATTAGTATTAATTTTACTAAAGTTTTGCTTCTACAGATTGAATCTACATAACAGGTATGGAGTTTTTAGTTATGTAAATAAAGTTTTGTGTATCACCATGGGCATTTCAAGATTAATTAATTTTATTTTCTACTACATTGAACTAACAAAGAACCCATTAGAATCTTTCAAAATCGTACCTCTTATTTTTTCATATTTATTATTTTATTAGTAATACAAAAATGTATTTATATTCAACAAGAAATAAATATATAAAAGATAATACAAAGGAGATTAATAAACCCCTAAATTGAATAATATACATATAGAATAGAGTTGATCCATTAAGAGCAACACCTCAAACCACATACTAAGACTACTCTCCCCATCTTAAAACATGTCTATAAACTCCACATACCATGGAATCAACCAATTATCTAGGCATCCAACAAATTTATGCTTGTAATTTTAACCCAACTATATCTACCTTTAGCCATCTCATTATGGTTTAGTCCCTCTTCACTCCTTAGTGATATGCTTATACTGATATGGTTCAACTTTTATGCTATTGCTTGTGGTTTTGTATTTATAAAATTTATGTTTTCTATATAGTTTTCAACAACAATATCCTCCACATGATTTCTAATAATTTCTCCAATGCCTAATGGTTGTGGATTATGAATTTTATAGCCATCAAAAGTTTGACTTCATTTATTTATTAGAGGGGGCATTAAGAAATTTATGTAAGACGAGCACAAGTTAGACTGGTGTGCATCTACATCAAGCATAACAAGCTTATAATGAGATTAAGGAAGAAGCACCTAGGAGGAATGCTAACAACTTTCGAGGAGTCTGAGAACCCTTTACCTTCCAAAGACAATTTTTTAAGCTTAAATTGACGTGAAAAGAGTGTATAATATATTTTTGTATTTGGGTCCAATTGGATTCTCATAGTGGTTGGGATTTAATTAATTTGTTACACGAGATTATGAATGTGATGAAAGAAGCAACTACACTTGGACTATATTGGGGTTGATCCACACTCAATCTGGTTATAAATGGATCCACTATTTGATATCCATATCTAGCATACTAGGATCAAATTTAAATTTGGATAATGATCCAACACATGAGGGCACTATAGGTGTTGTATTTATTTAAGATGTTAAACTATAACTTTTTATTTCATCAATTATGACATTTAATTCAACCTAGAATATAAATTATTATTCAATTGTCTAACACAACATTTTGAGGATATGGATCATGTTTTTTCTTTGCTTTATTATCATCTGATAAACTATGTTTACAACCAATGTAAAGCGCTTCAGAAAATCAGGCTTTGTTTTCATTGCTCTTCATGGTAGCCATTAATTGGAGTTTCAAAATTGTTGACTTAGTTTGCAACACCATAAAGAGAAGCTTTTCTCAACCTGGAAAAAGGGTCTCAAAGATTCTTCAAATTGACTCTCCTCTTGGGATTCAAACAACAAAGAAGATGTATTTGTGAAGGGAACATGAAAGTAGGATGAGTCTTGTTTTGAAAAACTCCCAAAATGGCATTGTAAAGGGAATATTTCTTGTACAAACTAAGAATTTATCAAATTGAAATTAAGATGTATTTGTGATTCAAATGTTTTGAATGGAGAATGTGTTTTTAAATTTTATTTGTAATCTATGAAAAAAAAAAACATAGATTTAGCGGTAGTCGCGATTGCCGCTAAAAATGTCCTTGGCTGCCACTAAATATCACGTGTCAGACTTGTAGCATTAGTTGGTTCAGCATTTAGCAACAATTACGACTGCTGTTAAAAGTTTTTTAGCGATAGTTTTGTATTTGTACCGGCAGTTTTTAAAACTGCCGGTAGAACTTCTAGCGACAATTCTTTTAGCGGCAGTTTGTCAACTGCTGGTAAAATTTCTAGTGACAGTTTTTTAGTGTCATTTTTCTTGTAGTGATAGTTTTTGTGATTACATTTGTATATTAGGAAAATCAAAATTTACAAGTTGATAATAACAGTTATCTTGTAATAGATTATAAGAATGGTTTGATAACCATTTAGTTGTGTTATAACAAATAACAATGATTTGATAACCATATAATTATTTTATAACATGTTACAATGGTTTGATAATCATCTAGTTATCTTATGATGGGTTATAATAATGATGTGAAATTGCAACGAAAAATGCATAAAACTATAACTAAAATTTAATTATAGCAATGAAAATTACAGAAAACCATTACTAAAACTAAACTATAGCAACCGCTTATCATAAAAAACCATTGATATAGATGACTTTTAATAATGGTTTTATATAAAAAATGTTGGTAGAAGTATGTAACCACTATTTTTTATAAACAATTATAGCTAGAAACATGTTATAGCAATGCTTGTATGATAAACTATTTGAAATAACTTTTAGCATCAGTCATAAATAAAGACATTAATTTAAATGAATTTTAGCAACGCTTATGTATAAAAACCATTGCCAGATATATGTTATAATAATTATGGTTTTTTTGTCAAACTGTTACTATATGCAACTTTTAGCAATGGCTCTATATAATAACCATTGTTAGAAATGTATTGTAACTATTGCCATAGGTTTTATTGAGCAATAATTTTCATGGTGAATTGTTAATATAGTTATTATATAAAAATGGTTCATCATAAAAATTATTTCTATAGGTATTATTTAGAAATGATTTGCATGATGAATCGTTATTATAAGTATTATTTAGCAACGATTTTCAGAAATAAATATTGTTATAGGTATTATGTAGTAACAGTTTTCACGATGAACTGTTCTATAAGTGTCTTTCAACAATGGTTTTATAAAATAGTTGTAGCAATAAAACCACTAATTAAAGACCAAACGATTGTAAAGTTGCAATTAGAATTAGTATTACTAAAGTTTTGCTTCAATAAATTGAATTTACATAACGTGTATAAAGTTTTTGGTTATGTAAATAAGGTTTTGTGCATCGCCATGGGCATTTCAAGATTAATTAATTTTATTTTCTACTACACTAAACTAACAAAGAACCCACTAGAATCTTTGAAAATCATACTTCTTATTTTTTGCCTTTATTATTTTATTAGTATTGCAAAAAAGTATTTATACTAAACAATAAACAAATACAAAAAGATAATATAAGGAAGATTAACAAGCCCCTAAATTGAACAATATACATATAGAACAGAATTGCTCCATTAAGAGCAACACCTCAAACCACATACCAAAGCTACTCTCCCTATCTTAAAACATGCTATAAACTCCACATACCATGGAATCAACCAATTATCTAGGCATCCAACAAATTTTTGCTTGTAATCTTAACTCAAATCTATCTACCTTTAGTCATCTCACTATGGCTTAGTCCCTCTTCACTCCTTAGTGATATACTTACAATGTTATGGTTAAACTTTTATGCTACTTGCTTGTGGTTTTGTATTTATAGAATTTGTGTTTTCTATATAGTTTTCAACAACAATATCCTCCACATGATTTCTAATAATTTCTCCAATGCCTAATTGTTGTAGATTATCAATTTTATAGTCATCAAAAGCTTGACTTCATTTATTTATTAGAGGTGGGCATTAGGGAATTGATTGATACTACCATTGTGTACCATCCTCTTGATATGTCATCATATAAGAAGTCTTTAAGGTCTCGTTCGCTTTTCGGTAAGTTACTAATTACTCGGGCAAATGCACTTATCTAAATAAGTGTTTCTTGAAAAATATTTACCCAGATAAATTATAAAACAACGATCGTTTTAACCATAAAAAATCAATTATTAAAAGGGGAATTTTTGTCCCATCCAAGTGTTGACAACTTCCCCAGGTGAGAAAGTTATTTACCCACCTAAATTTTCCCCAGTCCCGACATAAATCTAAAAAATGAACATAGGTTTCTTAGCATCCCATTGATCAATTTCCCCCCTGTTAAAATCCAAAAAACAAATGCCCTCTAAATCTATTCACCTAGTGAATAATTATGGTCTTTATGAAATTGCTTATTGTCCCCATTGCCTAGTCTCAATTGTTTAGTTCTCATCTAAATGAATTTTACTTTCAGCTTGAAATTTTATTATTAAGTACTTATAGAAAAGGTGAATTAAGGGAATTGGGCCCCTCCTATCCTCTCATAAAAAATCATGGCAACAAAGATAAGAGTAGAAGGAGAGTTTCACAATTGGGCACTACTTAAGTTTCACGGTTTCATGTTTAATTGTTGGACGTTTCTTTATCCAAATATTAGTTAGAAAATCAAGTATCAAGCATTATGTAAGAGGTATCTCACCAAATAAATAATTTTATAATAATTCTTTTGCCTTCTAATGTTTATATAAATCTCCTTAGTGAAAGACTTATTCCCTTTTAGCAACAAATGTGTGTCTTTTTATCATTTGAATTTTAAACCACTTGAAATCCATTTAAGTTTATTTACATATATACATTATATAGTTTGCAAATTAAATTGATATAACATTTATCAATCACCCATCAGTGGAAATTTATATTTATCTAATTAAGTATACTCCAAGATATTTTCTTAAACTCTTGGAGGGGCAAATCCCTTTGCAACAATTAATCATCTCCATCTACCTCTTGAATCTATGTATATCGATATACTATGGCAATGTTTTCCATGTTAGCAACCCTCTCCTTTGAGATAAATTATTTACCTTTTTCCCCCTTTTTAGACTTTTTCAAAATTTTGTTATCTTTAACAATTTTTATAAATAAAATTACCTCAAAAAGGTAGTTTACAAAAGCCTAGAGGGATAGAGACTTGCTGGCATCCCTCTTTCAAAATAGTAACTTGTTATTGGGAAAGAAACTACAAATTTTGGAAAGATTAATTACATATCTATTGCTTCCAATCTTTGTTTTTCCTTTCCATCATTACTTTGTTTAAGTTGATAATGTGATCTGCACTAAAGTTTTTAAACCAGAGTTTAGTTAATGGAGAATTTTTGCCTGAATTTTATTTCATTCTAGCAAATACCAAGTTGGTCTACATTAAGGATGGAAAGACATGATATCCAAAAAAAATTGTGACCAATCAACTGGTATCATAAACGTATTAACCAATCAGGTGGAATTTATCAAAATTCATGGGTGGGTTTTGATTGGTCAAAATTCTTTCAAAACCATGTTTTTTCGACATCATATATTTTCTCTTTTAAGCTAGAGTTTAGTAAATGGAGAATTTTTGCTTGAGTTTTATTTTAATCTAGCGAATAGCAAGTGGATCTGAACATACCCTGTGGTAAGTTTATTTGTCAAAAACCAAATCTGTAAGATCAACTATATTTTTTCCTATTTCTTTTAATTTTCTTTGAATGCTTTCATCACTTATTAATATGTTCTAAGTGAAAGTGAGATTTGGGATTGAAGCTACACAGAAGACACCTGCTTCTGCATAAAAAAGGTAGGTTCTTTATTTATGCTTTCGCTTACGTTTCTTTTTGTTGCAAAATCTCAAAATATAGAACCTATTTTATGTATTTTGAACAATCAAATAACGATTTGCAACCTGAATATGTTCTAAAAAATGCCTTGAGTCAAATATGGATTCAAAAGCATGTTAGAAAACGATTTTCTGGAAGTATCCATATTAACATTACAGATGAAGAAGATGATATAAATGGGAATTATGGGATAAACATGTCCCATATTTGACAAATTTCATTATTACATTCTACTTTTTTCTTTTTCTTTTTCTTTTTCTTTGGCTTCATGGGGCTACACAATAGGGGTAGTAGGTAGCCCATCCCCTTAACACCTGAACCCTTAACTACATTTGATTGATCAACTGAGGGGTAGCCCAGTTGGTGCACTGGATGAATTGTCCTAGTGATGGTGTGATTTTGAATCCTGCTATTAACATCTCTATAAAAAAAGAATTATTAATATAATGGTGTACTGTTCACTTAAAATAGTAACGACCCCTATTGGGTGCCACTCAGTGATTAATACCAAAATAAATAAATAAATAAAAACTACATCCGATTTAAATAATGTTGGATGACACTTTTTTTCAAAACAATGTTAACTAACCCATTAAGACAAATGGGACATATTTTGACCCATTATTCAAAATCATGTTAAATCATGTATGGTTGCCTTTAACTTGCTCTTTTCGTATATGGTTGCCTTTAATCATGTATGGTAGGCAACATGATTAATTAGGTAATAATTTATTTTATTGTATTTTATTTTGATAAATCCAAGCGGTGCTACACAAGCTTAGGGGTAGCACGTAGGTAATAATTTATTTTAATTTAGCCCTAATTATCTAATTAAATAATATTGTCTAATTAGGTATCTAATTACCTAATTAACTTTATTTAACTTATTTAACTTAATTATCTTAATAAACATACTTAACCTTAATGTAGATTAATAAACTTAAGTAAATTATTCAATAAGTTATTTAATTAACTTAATTAACTAATTAGTTGGAACCCATCAATTAATCTAATTATTAGTAAAATTAATGAACTAATTAATTAAGTTAACTATGAAGGAAGGTGAGATCTATCATATAGATGGCTGAACCATACTGGATGGTTGGACAAAATTTCAAAAATTTCCTTCACTTTCGGGAATCGCGTTCCCAAGATTTAGAAAAACTACATTTTTCAATGATCGTTCTTGCACTAAAACCAGACCAGATTTAAACCAAACAAAAGGGAAAAGTATACCTGATACAGATTCCAAAAATGTAGCTCCCAAAGTTGTAGTTCACGCCCAAATTGAATCCCAAAACCAACTTTCATTGAAGATGGCACAGCTTGGAATGAAATCATATCAGAAACGCAGTTTTTAGCAAAACTGCAATCCAACTCTTTAGATCAAACAAGGGAGGGGAGCATGAGATTTCTTTAAATTTTTCTTGCAAACTGAGAGACAAAAGGGTGAACTACGTTGCTGTCTTGGACTGCAAAAGGGTGCAGAGAGGACCAGAAACTGCAAAAAATATGAAGTTGTCTTGGACTAGTCCCCACCCTCCTCTTTTATAATCTCTTGTGGAATTATCTCTTAATCTAATTAGGACATAATCCAGATCTAAATCAAATCTGGACTCTCTTTAGAGATAGACCTTATCTTAATATAAGATTAGGTGCTCCATACCCAGATACAAACCCAGATTTGCCCCATGTCACATGACAGCTTAAGCAGTCATATGACATATTGATTAATCTTATTAGTTATGGGCTTTAGGCCCATTAAGCAAGTGGCTCACGTCCCAAGATAGTTGCTGGCCCATTTAGGTTGAATTTGTATGGCGTGGGACCCCAACAATGACCTCACATAAGCCCACATGGGTTCGGCCCAACCTCTATGAAAAGGCCTGGCCGAATTCATTGCCAAATGCACTAAACCCCTGAGTTCATCAGTATGAGCTCTTAATGGACCCAACATTTATAGTTAAATGATCCTTGAGTCCAGCCATCCTATGAAGACTCAAGGATAATTGACTTAAGTAAAATATAGCCCATCAGGTAAACAACCCTTAATGGTCTCTTACACTTAACATCTTAGCCCATAATGATCAAACACTGCCCGATAGGGAACAACCTCTCCCCTTACTACAAGGTGCAATGTTGCAATCTCTACTTGGATGGTCCCAGTAATTAAAAACCTTTTTGCAAACAATTTTCTTGAAGCATAATATATAGACATCATATAAATATATTTTGCAAAAACAAATCTCAAACATAGTTGAAATCGACTGCCGACAGTTTTGGCTTCCATCAAAGAGAGTATAGTCCCGATCATTCACTTTGTCCGACAAAGGGGCTGATCCTATCACTATGATCACCTACTCGAGTGAATTCTCAGATTGCCCCAACATACCTAGGTTTTGACTCCCAAAGGATCTCACTGATTGGCATAATAAAGACAGATCAATTTGATACCCAGTGTAGTACCATAATCAAGTCTAGGGGTTATGTGTAACTTTCTTGTTTTGTCCATCAGTCTCCAAGGTCTAGGGCATAACTGAAAATTGGTTTGGATTCATTTTTTCAAACAAACACACACTACAAGTGCTTTGGGTCTCACCCTAGCAGTTGAGACAAGCTACACCAACTTCTTTGACAGCACATTAGTGTCAACCTTAATAGGATAAACTCTCAAAGTCTACGCAATGGCTGAGAACATTCTAAACTAACACGGGTCTTTTAAGTGTCCAGTTTAAGGGGTAATTACATAGAAACACACCGATGATAATATGAAATAATAATGTTCTATTATTCATTTACAATAAATGTTTGCATACATCAATCTGATTGGAGCTAAGGACATATACTATCTAACAAACTAAACTAATTTATTTAACTAATCCTACTAAAAATGTTTAACATAATTAACATAATTAAGAATATTAATTAAACTTAATAAGCTTAAAAAGTAAACAATTTAACTTAACAAGCATATTAAACTTAATTAATCTAAATAAACTTAGTTAACCTAATTAAAAATAATTAATTTTTAAATTTTTTAAAACCTTTTATCATTTTAAACACAATAAAATGGATTCGGATTAAACCCAAATCTGATCTGAGTTTGATATATTGGATTTTGGATCGATCTAGGATACGAGTGTTTGATAATCGGATTGGATTCTATATAGCTGTATCTAATCTGAATTTGATCCATTTAGAGGCCCAAAGATAGGT